>NC_137588.1:63676881-64876881 GCF_963210335.1 Falco punctatus
TAAAAAATTGTGTACTTTTTCAAAACAAAGTTTCCCACTATCAGAAATGCTAACATAACAATATCAATTGTTATGTAGCAATTATAAAATGCATTATTTTATTAGATGAAGAACTTAATAAAAAAAAGCATAAAACCCCCAACCCTCAGCACTCAAGTCACCATGACCTGTCTACCTCAGTCCGAAAACTAGGTTAGCATTTTCAATTTATTTTTTTTTCTCTACCTGAAAGACTTTTTGACCAGGTGGTACTAACCACGTGTCTTGGTAATACTGTGAACTTTTAAACTTGACTATAGTTCAATCACTTAATCTGAATAAAAACCTTGTGGATATTTGATAGTGAAAACAACTGAAAAACTGGGAATCAGATCCTGCAGAGTTTTTGAGTAGCCAACTGGAAACAAAGTTAGGCTTGTATGTCTGATTCCTTTTATTTAAAACTTGGCCTTGATTTTGACCTATTTACAATAAATATTTATAAAAATGGGACTTTATGTTATGTTAGGTGTGTCATGATGGAATGTCTGCATGACCTTGTCATCTCAACAGCATGAATCATTGACCTAAAACTAACTCTTTTTTTTTCTATCATAAACATAATGGTTCTATATATAGAACGACATGTAGCTCCAAAAAGCATGCTAACTGCAGGTTAAGTAACACATTTGCAATGAGATTATTATTTTTTTAATTACTGTTTGGTTAAACTTAATGCAAAGAGGCAGAGCTAAGAACAGAAACTGTCTGGTTCCTGGGGCCAGTCTGCTAAACCATCACATTTTCTCTAAAAATGTAACATAAAGCCCTGTATAATTTAGAGGTGATGAAGGTAATAGCAATACTGCACTTGCTCTGCTTTTCAGCCCCATCAGGTGTTTTGGTTTCCATACTGAAACACTTGTTTGCACGCTTTGCCTTTCTTTCCAAGTCAGTGACTCCAGGAATGTTTTTTTTTCAGTCTTGAATTAAGCCTTAGTACTTCTAATTGGCTGTAATTGGCTTCTCCCAAAGGCTGGCTTGGCAAGGAGTGCTGTAGGACTGTGCTGAAGTTGGAGGCACTGCCCTCTTTTACTTCAGTGTTCTCCCTGAAGTCCCTAGTGATTGCAGAGGGGTCTGATCCACCTGCTCTCGGAAGAGACTGGATTATTCTGCACCAGTCTGCTTCCGTATTGCACTAATTAAGTTGTTAAGCAAACGTTAATGATCAAGCACCTCATGACTTCTATATCTGGAGTAGGGTTTAAAAAAAAAAAAATCCTATTTGCTCTATAGCTGTTGGTGTGACCATTGACCAGCACGGTCATTTAAAACCTTGATTTGTGCTGTACTGTGTCAGCTTGCAGAGTTCCGGGGGGGGGGGGGGGGGGGGGAAGTGTGTTACTCTGTTTTAAAGAGGCTTTCCAATTTTACTGACATTAAACACCTTTTTCTGTGTTCACTAAAACCACAGAAGCATGTGTGTGTGTTCATGTTGCTTCTGAGGCACTGGCAGGACTGAAGCAGCCTGGTATAAGTGTTCTGTTTCTGTGTGGATTGGAAACACTCTGCAGCTTGGCTTGGCCTTATGGGGAAGTTTGTTAATTAGTTTTGGCTATATGCTTAATACCTGTTCAAATAACATAGCTGAGGTTTTAGTGCTAATTCTGAGTAAAACCTACTTGAGTCAGAGGGAGGGTTCAAGGCTGGAGTGCTTTCCATTTAAAAAAAAACCCATAACCGACCAACCTGTAAAGCACAGTCATGAATTCACCATAAGGAGAGTAGGGAGAAGGTTTCATTGCTCCTGTGTTGTTGTGTCAAAGGAAAAGCAAGAAGTCATGGCTGAGGTAAGACTTCATTGCAACACTTATCATCAAGGAAATTCTGCGCTACACCTTCCTTGGAGGCATCACAGCGATGAGCTAGCATAATAGAAAAATGCCCAGCAACAACAGAGCTCTCTTTACAGCGTTCCCCGGGGAGGTGCTCTGAGGCTTGGCAGGAAGGTTCCAACACAAAGGTGGAGAGCTCAAGAGGTCGGGTGCTGTGGGTGGGGTGGGCCAGGCTCTGCCAACAAGTTTGTGCAGTGACTCAGCTCGTTCCTCCTCCTTGTTGAGCAGATTAAGGAAAAGACAGTAGGCAGGCTGTGATTAGTATACCCAGTGCTGTACAACTTCAGGTGCAAACAAATACTGAGAGGTACTGAGAATGTGCTGCTGTAATCTTGGAAAAATATATATTGCCTTTTGTTTGAAGTAAAACCAGTCCATCAGCCTTTCTGGGTTTTGGTTTCCTATGTTGCCATTTATACTCTGGAAGAGATGCTGTAGGACAATCATGGGAGTGCTTTCCTGGCAGAGACTAAGGCCAGGACTGCTTTATGAATCCCTCAGTTTAAAAGTCTCCTTAATTTTTCAATGTGTCAAGCACAAATCTGGCTGAACACTAGTAGGATTTTCACTCGAATGAACTAGAGCTGTGAAGTTTAGCCAGGATGCTTTCACAAGCGACAGAGCCAAGAGGAGGACCGCTGCTCCTGTCAGTGTGCTGGCCCAGGGCAGAGGCTGTGCCACGGTGTGTGCCACGGGTCAGACAAGCATGCTGCCTTTTGAACCTCTGACCCAGCTCTGAGCTGGGAGCTGCCTTCCACATCATCAAAGCTGGCTGCAGGAAAGAAAAACCCAAACAACGCTAGCCCCCTGGGCTCCGCTCCTACCTGGTGAGATGGCTTACACGGTAGGGGAAGGCCGGCAGCTGCAGAAGGCTGGAGATGGAAGGTGCAGATAAGGTACAGGATTGTGACTCAGGAGCTCGGGGTTGTATTTTGCCTTGGTTATTAGCCTGCCTACTTGCCACGTCTCAGTTTTCCTGCTATGAAATGGAGGCAGCCACCTTGGTCACTTCTTTAAAGCATGCAATACTGATATTCCGAATCGAAATCAAGATAATTTTTTTAGACCTGTGGGCAGCACAAGCAGCAGTGTGAGTGCTGCGCATTCAGTGGAGCGCCTACACAAATAGAACTGGCTCGGATTTTAGTTTAGCAGCATCAGAGATCAGCAAAGCTAATGTTTGCCTGACCCTGGCTTAGTCTGCCTTTCTAAAGATAACTCAGTTCGTCCATTCCTCGGAACATTTTGTTCTGAGGAGTATCAGCTCAAAAACCTGCACTGAAGACATCTGCAAACAAACCTTGAGCCACGATTCTGTACAAAGGGAAAGACTTTGTCCTCCCAGATGTGTCTGAGCAGTGCGGTCAGGTTCAAATAGAGTTTTGGCCATCTCCATCCCCTTGTAAGTGCCCCATAGAAACACACGTTCTATGAAAGCCCTGCGAAATGCCGTTCCTGCACTGCAAAGGGGCCTTTATGAGGTTTTGGCTTCATCACAGAACCAAGGTCCAGCAGAAGGGTAACTTCAACAGACCAAGGGAGCTGCACCCACCAGCTGAAGGTAGAGAGAAGGCCTTTCGAGCCAGTTCCCCAGTTCCCCACTGCTTGTCCCTTCTCCTCGCGCTCTGCACATTTCCACCGTGACCTACATTCCTTGGACGCATTTGCTTCCTGATTTGCATATTAATCTGAGTAAAATGGCAGCATGGCAGTTTTTGCTCTTTCCAGTGATTGGTACTAATGTGGGACCGCCCCAAACTAAGAGGTTGTTAACAGGGCCTTGGCCAGCATGTAGCATGGGCACAAACAGCATGGTGTTTGTTTGTTGCAGTGACAGAACAGGGACAGATCAGGACAACACAGATGAAAAGCTCTGCATCATAATGAGGACCATTCATTTTCTATTCCAGTTCCAAGGTTTAATTTCGCTAATTTCCAAAGCAAATCATTAAGCACATCTAGCTCTTCTACTATGTGTGCAACCCTGAACCAACCCATCACCAGCCACTGGATGTTGAACGATAGTGGCTGGTTACCTGCTGGCCCTTTGGGAGTGAACGGGCAGAAAAATCCCATCAGGACATGCTTTCTAATGGTGATGCAGCTGCCTGCAGTACGAGCGTCCTTGCCAAATAACCTAGACTAGTTAAAAAACAAAAACATTTAGAGATAGACAGGCTGCTCTCCCCAAACTCATTCCACTGATCAACACCGTTACACCTGCAAAGATTTCTAAAACAGACCTGTTTAGAAGCATGTGATGCAGCCCCCACGGGAAGCAGTCTGGTCCTACTCACTACCCCAAAAGAGACATTAAAAAGAAAAAAGCCAATTACACCACAAAGCAGTTTTGGGTAAATCTGTATCAACAAATGCTTCTGGTAGAAATGCAGGTTATACAAGGGAAAGACTGTTTCTCCATGTAGAACTCACACCATTCCTGAAGTGGAATCAAGCATACCAGTAAAAAAGGTTTTCTGGACGATCTGGGTATATCTCTGCAGCACAGGGGCTGGGACAGGATTTACAGCAGTAGCTCTGCCAGTGACAGCCCCTAAGCTCACCCGAGCCTTGGTGACTTCTCTGAAAACAGGATGCGCGGCCAGAGCTGCACCCAACCACTTACCTCCCCAGTCCCCACCTCATGTCTCACCATGCACCCGTCATTTTACAGCCTCTTCATCCTGTTTGCATTAGCCGCCGCAGTAGCCTTCCTTTTGCTAGCTGACCTGAAACAGCCACAGCCAGGGGGGTCCGTGTCTGTGCTTTATCAGGATTGAAACAGATTTAAGGGGTCTAGGGTGGTGGTAATGCTGCACTCAAACCCTCCCCGCAACGTTGCACTGTGTGCTGAAAGCGTGCTCCTTTGTGTCACAATCCTCAGCAGGTCCAACAAGTCACGGAATCCTTTTGGCTCAGTACATTCAGGGTTGGGTGGTTGGTTTTTTTTTTAATTTTTACTGTCATTAAAAAAAGCTCTGATTTAAATTAAAACAATAATTTGCCTCTGAGCCCAGACAAAACAGATCCATACTATTAGTGTTAGCACAGCTTTATGTCTTTTTCCCTTTCTGTGGAGAAAAAACTATGGATGTGCACAACAAAAGATGCTGGCAGCGTTCAGCTTTCCCTTCCTAGGTAGAATTTCGGACCAGCTCACTCCTTTCCAAGCAGCTGTCTGTCCAGCCACCTCTGCACGTGGCTACAGACTCCTGCCCAGCAGTTAGAATTGCTCAGACCCCTTTTTTTCTCCTACCACCAGCTCGTGCTTCCCGCTATGACGTTGAGTGACACTGGCCTTATCCCAGGAGGGAGCAGCTGGACCCCAGAAAGGGGTGCTGGAGGCACCTGCCATCCCATCTGAGGCTGTCATGGAGCAGGGATCTCAGGAGAGATTGTTCCACAAGTGGTTCCTTCTTGAGGCTGGGATGTACTTGTTCTTACATCATGGGCTGAAGGCTGAAAGACCTGTGGCTCAAATGTCTCTTAGTCTGTAAATCAAGACTATCAGTTCCTCTCCATAGATTTAAGTATTATATGACTCAGCTTCAAGGCTCATGTGGTATTTTAGAGTCTCTGATAACCTTTAATGCCTCCCTTCGTTTAGCAGTGAAATTCACATGCTGCTTGAGTGCATTTTGTGAAACCCAGAGGCTGCAAGATTCCTACAGCCTGATTATTCTTTAACGTATACGTGGGCTCCCTTCAGGCATAGATTAGCTTTGCAACGGTGCTTTGAGCTTATTTTAAAAATTTTATTCAGATGGTTGCCATGAATTCCCCCAGCAGAGAGAATATCCTTTTACTTATTAAATGCAGCTCTCATCAGCACGGAATAGATCTTTTGCAGAGTACATTTCATTAACCTCTGCACCCCTCCATTCCTTAATTAGCCCCACATGCGAAAGTCCCACAGCATAACACCCCAGTGAAGAAAACAAGCCTGGGGTTTAAAAGAAATTATAATTAAAATCCCGCAATTCAGTGCCTGAGAGGCTGAAACAGCAGCTCCTGATCCAGCAGTGACTCCCACACATTGCAGTGGGTGTTACATCAAATGCTAAATGAGCCACTATATCCAAAATCCTTGCAACTGCTGCCAAAACACTGTCAGATGGGCATGATGCGCTGTCTGCTGCCACTGACCGCTTGCTTTACCCCACACCTCCAACGCCTGCTCATCTCTCCAGCTCAAGGCAATAAAAAGTATCTTTTTATCCTGAAATCAGGCCCACCTGCTTTTGCTCAGCAGAACATAAGCTACTGGTTTCTTCCCCCACACTGCTTGTTCGTGGATAGGCAAATGAGTTACAGAGATCAGTCCTGGAATCCCACCAGCCTCCACGCAGCTGGCACGCCAAGGGGGAGGTCTAGGCTCTTGCATTTTGCCTATTGCACATTCCTCCTCCTCCTCGGCACTATTATTTTGCATTCTCCTGGACGTAGCCGTAATTAATCCCTACTGAGAGCTCACTGCAGGTCTCTCGTGGTGGTGGGCTCACATTACCTTCTACCTGGCACGTATTCGCCTTGCAGGCTGCAACAGGAGACTCCCAGACTCCCAGGTGCTGGGCGGGCAGCTGCAGAATTCCCTGCCTGTTCTCCCCAGGGGGGGCAGGTAGCAAGGAGCTCCTTCATTCCTTACATTCCCCCAGCACGGGCACTTGACACTTTGTGCAAGAAGAGGTTCAACACGTCTCTGCCAAGGCCCTGGAGCCCCTGGAAGCTGACAGCTTTCCAGGGCTGTGGGCAGCAGTTGGGAAGAGCAGAGCTTGAAGGTCTAACATGCTCGGCAGAGGCAACTTGGTGGCATTGCTGGAAAAGTCACAAATGGAAAGCTAGAGCAATGATGGCATATGAGCACTGCACAGGGTTTCACTTCCACATTTCTTACATTTGCAAGATCTGCTTCCCTGCAACCGCCACCAGTTACTGCTACTTACAGCTTAGGTGTTAAATTTGTCTTCTGCCTGTACGGGTCAGAGAAAACCACCTGGAGTAGCATGGGATCACAGCGCTGTAAGAAGGAGGCACCCTGCACTCCTGGCCACCTCGGCTCCTGTGCTCCAGCAGGGAGGAACAGGGGGGCAGCAGAAACTGGGGAGCTGTGGGAACCCAGCGGGGCTGGGGCTGCGCGGGGCAGGGGCACGCAGCCTCGTGGGGTCTGCTCTCACTACTGCTGCAGGAACCTGTGGAAGGGAGGCACCGGGCTTGAGAAAGGAGAGCCCAGGAAGGCTGTAGGAAATCTGTTTACAGAGCTCTTCAGGCAGCTTAGGCTGGAATATGAGATCTTCTCTTGTTATTCCCCAGAATAAATTTAAAGGAATTGGCTAAATTGCATGATTTGAAGCTGGGAAAAAGCTGCCACTTAAGCAATGGTTATTGGTACAGTGATGTAATTTGCGCTTCAAATACTAAACCTTCAGGAAAATGCAAACTCTTTTTTCCCCAAAAAAGGATTCAAAAGCAGGAGCTTAAACTCCTTCTTGACTTCAGTCTGTACCTGTCAAGATACAGCTGCCCAGAGCAGAGAGGGGTGCTGACCGCACGTCCAGCTGGTTGAGCTGCAGGATGATTCAAGGTCATGCTCACTGGGATGGGAGCCCTGCAAGCCCCACAAACAAGCTCGGTTTGCAAGCCCTACTTTGGAGAAAGATTCTTTTTAAGCCAATAATGTAAACTGATGTGAAGACAAGAACACCTGGAGGATGCAGACACTGCTTGCCTGATGTGGTCCTCTCTGCCAGCAGCTGAGAGCAGCACTGGCCCCTCTAGAAGGAGTTCTTGGCCAGCACATGCCACCCCAGTGCCACTCCACGCTAGAGTTTGGGGCTAGAGGGGGACTTGCACCTCATTTTAAGAACAGAGCATCTCTTTCTCCTGCAGGTAACAGCTACAATTTTGAGCAACCAAAGAGTCTTTCACCAGTCTCAGAGGTGCCCAGGGCTGCTCCTCAAACTCATCTGGGATCACATTAAATAATTTGCATTTGCACATCAGACTGTGATTTTAAAAGCCCACATCTTAGTATGTCAGTGTGCCAGGAATGCTGTGCATGACTTGGGTCCAGTGTGAACTACCACAATTACTATGGGCTTGTCCCCTGGAAATAAACCAATAAGAAATGATCAGTATCAAAATCAGGACCCACCTGACAGCTCAGGTCTGCTGCTGGTGCTTTGGAATGGGGGGTGGCCAGCAAAGAGGTTTCAATGTCATTGCTACATCCATTTTTCACTTTGCCTGGAATTCACAGTTCTAACAAAGTAACAAGGTGCAAGGATATGTGGCTTTTAGAGTAAAAGTTACTTCTCACTGTTGCTCTTTGAAGTGTAACCATGAATACCAGTGTGGTTCCCATGACCGAAAAGACCAGAGAAACTAGACAGGGCAGACCCATTCTTTCCCTTACAGGCAAGCATCAGCTTCAATTGTCAAACATTTGTTTCTAATCAGGTGGATTTTCCTCAACTAGGAATAATAATAATAAAGTGCACCTTCAAGTCAGGCTTCTCAAATAATTCAAACAGCTCATTTAACAAAGCTAGTATTTTTTAAGTTCTCTACTGATTCTGTTAGCATCACTTCTGTTATTTTAAAGACCATTTTCAAAAGACAGCTTTCAGATTTAACTATTAAAAGCCTGTATTTATGGCCTTTTGAGAACCACTGAGCAGATCTACTCACAGGATCCACACTGGCCATTTTCCCCCACGTATTAAGGCAATAACCACAGTACACACAGCAGCTTGGCCACTGCACTCCTGGAGTTATGTGTGCCCAGGGAAACAGTGTTTCAGCATTAAGCTCAATCTATTTTGTTCAGATCACTGGAACAAAATGTTATTCAGAAAACTACTCTTTGCTATATACCACCCAATTGCACACTTTACTGCAAATGTATTCGCTGACACTTGTTACACATCATAAAACAGACTTCTGATGCCCAGCCTTCGCAGCCTTACTCGGGTACTGCGTTGTTTCTTTTGAAACGAGCACTTCTGCCTAAATACGCAAACTTAGAACAGAACAATGCTTCTTTGTTGGAGTCTGAGCAGCACCTGATGATATACTCGCTTATCCTGAAGACGAATACAGAGCACCTGACAAGCTCAGAGCTATTTGTGCTTTATTGCACTGTCACGTATCTCCCAGGCCACTCCTCAACCCGGCCAGGGCAAGTGCACACTGTGCCCTCCTGGGTGTGGGCAGGTTCTCCTTAACAAATATCGCTCATGCAGAACACAGTCATCTCCTTCTCATACACTGCCCTTCCTCGATCAGTGCATTCATGTTGCCCAGTGAGTAAACTCAGATGAAGAACGTGACCTGAGGTAAAGTGAACCCAACCCACCCGTTCACCCCTACGTCGATCCCCATGCTGGGGGGCTGTGTGTTCATTGAAGGCTCACGCAGTCCCAAAGGTGAAGATGCCTCAGGAACAGAACAGCCTCCCTCAGTGGCGGTGGTACTTACTGTAGTCAGAACACATGCCACTACTAAAACATTTCTCAGTAAAGCTTAACATCACGGAATAGAAACAAACATCTATTTTGCTGGTGGAAGAAACCCGAATTTGATTAGCAGCCGCCTTATTCACGGCCTAGGTATGTAGCTCAGACTGAATATTCCTCTCATTGAATACTTAAAAACAAACAAAACACACTCCAATTTTAAATACAGTAACATCACTGGTTTGACTTAACACACAACATTAGTTTAAAATATTTTTGCCAAGGGATTTATATAAAGCCTCACTGAAACCGAATGATCTCCTCCACCCTTCCTACCTACCTCACCCTGCAGCAGAGCCTCCCCCCACGCTCAGCACTTGTGCACACTGACAATTGAAAACTACCGAAAAACAACCCCTGAAGGTGCTGCTTGAAAAATAAGCACTTTGAAAGCAAAGTGAGGACTTTGAAATGATTGTGTAAGGATAAATTCACAGTTTATCATTCCCAAAGGTGTTCAGTTCAGCTGGCACCATCACTGATCAGCTCTTTTGGATGCCAGTGAGGACCACCTTTTTTTTCTGACCCCCTAAGACCTACTACTGAACAGCTTACCAGGATTACACAGAACCAGGCAAGACTGATGTGTGGTGATTGCCAAGAGAGAAAATAATTTTTTTTCTTCTATTACAGCGCATTTTCACTGTGTCATACACAAACGGTAGCTACGAGTGCCGAAGTTCCACTGAAATGGTCTGTAACGTTTTCTATGGCTTCAAGCGATCTCCAATACAATACACCCACATCGTTTTTCATTTCAAACACTCAGCCCACCCACAAGAGGAAAATAGTTGTATCATTCTTTTATTGAGATTACGTCAATCTGGAAACAGATGGACAGACAACAGAACGGAAAATACACGCCAAGGTAATAGGAGCAACACTTCCTATCTGTCATTTCCAAAATGCAGTCTGCTACATGTTGTAAGATGCTGTCAGCTGGCCTGTCCAAAGGGGAAGGCACGTCCAGCATGTGCCTAGAGCATCACCAGAGCATCTAGGCACTTGGCAATACTGTGGCACTAACAAGATTGCAAGAATTCAGCAAACCCAGCCCAGTGCAGCGAGTGCCTGTGGATTTCCAGGGAAATGTCACTAATTACGATGTGTGAAAACGGATGGTCTGTCGGTGGGTGTCAGAGGGGAATGCTTTTCTCAAGATTTTCTAATTGTTCTTTGAAAAATTTAATCTGCTCTTCGAGGTCCTTCTGTTCAATCAGCAAGGAGGTCTTGACTTGAACAAAGCGGCGGTAGTCCTGGAGCTGCTGCTCGGTCAGGTATTTGGCAAGGATACCAGAGACCACTCTTTCCCTACGATCTAGATTCTCTTTCAGGTCTTTTGCATCTTCTCGCTGTCTAGACAAGAGCTTGTGCCGTTCATTCAGCGATTGCTAATAGAATGAAAAAACAAAGCAGCACACTATGAAAACTCATCATTTCTGGCAGACTCTAGATCTTCATTTGGAAGCCACAGTCGATTTAGTTTAATTACTTCCTCTTGTGGGCTTTGTGTTCCACATGAGTTTTTTCTCAACTGAGTTACTCATTCTTGTGGTTTGTAAGGTAAAGACACCCAGTAAACCCCATCAAGGCTTACTTCTTCCATGCTGCCCTCAGGAAAAAAAAAATCAATATACTTAACATCCTGGTAATTTAAACGTATCCTGTACCTGTCTTCAGTCAATTAGAAGGTCTTTAAGGCACATATCTTTGTATTTTGTGAGTTGCATGTGGCCAGAGTACCAATGTCATATTAAAAAGAGAGCGTGACTTCTATTAAAAGGTACATGTGATAGCATAACTTGGTGCAGACAGTAACAGTTCATCAAAGGCTTCTATTTAACAAACCCATGAGAATCAGGCCCTGCCTATTCGACAGGATTTTAATACCTTTCACATTTTAGCTAATTATCTTTCAGCTGTTTTCAGATTTTCACAGGGATAGCACTGCTGGAAGTCCAGTTTCAGGACAGCGTCCATAAATACAGCACAGAGCAACAGCCACCATCAACACCCTAAAAATGGAGTCAAAGATTGAGACTACTGGTTTCGCTAACACTGGGGAAGCTGCAGCAACTGGGAGGTGGCTGGCACATAACCAAGCCTTTACCGAGCATGTTATTAAAATTCTTAAATAAATTATTTAATGTATTTACTATGAAGCATATAAAAAGATCACTAAAGACACAGCAGCCTGCCCCCCCCTCCAACTACAGAGCCAAAGTCAGTGTGAAATATTGCTCAAAATTATTCATGTTAACACGACTGACATTTTGGCACGGGTGGATCCTGGTTCTCTGTACCGCGCTGCATGGCAGGACCCTCTCAGTGTCGTTCTGCGTGTCAACAGCAATAAATCTCTAGAGCTACAGGTTGGCAGCAGCACAGCTCCCCGAAATCCCAGTTTTTCTAAATCTGTCCTTTTCTAATTTTGAAATGAGAAATAACAGC
This sequence comes from Falco punctatus, assembly GCF_963210335.1. Lineage (NCBI taxonomy): Eukaryota > Metazoa > Chordata > Aves > Falconiformes > Falconidae > Falco > Falco punctatus. The sequence continues at coordinate 63,688,721 of NC_137588.1, forward strand.
AGGTATTATATTGATAAAAGCATGTCTAAAAGCAGCAAGGACAGCAGGAAAGCATAATCCCTGGGATAAACCTGGCTTGTCTCCTTTAGCAAAAAAGAGACTTTTCAGACTTGAAAAGAGTTCCCGGTGAACATGAGACAATTTCTAATTTTCCAGCAAAACTGGCTAGTTGAGCTAAACTACAGGGAATTTTATCTCAAGCTACAACCCTATCTTCTTCCTGCTCGCTATAGTTAAGACAGCCCATCAAGTGAAATATGATTTCAGAGGCAGTAATTACCACATTTGAAATTACCAGTGGGAAGAAAAAAACCAAACCCAAACAGCTGCTGCACAGGTCTGGAGCTACGCCACAGGGAGCAGCCCAAGGGTGCAAAGGCCACCCACCCCTCTGGCTCGGATGCTCACAGGGCTCTGCTGGCACCACGCCTGCAGCACGCTGCGGGGCCCACTGCAACCTTCTGCTCTCCAGCGCTGAGCCCGTGGCCCACACCAGCGTCCACGCCGCTTCGGCCACGGAGAGACAGCCCCACGCATGGCACTGCACGCTGCCCGGGCAGCGGCGGGTCGCGATTCAGGTATAATTTACAACTTTTGGTTAGAACTGCTGGACAGACAAGGTGAGCACAGCCCCACCTGGAAAGAAGGGAACAAAACAAATTAAATACCCTGCTTGCTTGTCACTCACCTTCTCCTCAGCATCTGTATTGCCATCAATCCGCCTCATGGCGTTTTGGACTCGGGCAAGGCGGCTGGACAAGCAGAGCAGGAGGCTCACAACCTTCTCCAGGTCACCGATGAACATCATGTAGCGCTCGAACTCATTGGGCTTGCAGACGTCCCGCACCGTCGCCTCCAGCTCCTCGCCTCGCTCGGTGCACTCCCTGGCTTCGGAGAGGACAAGCTCCCTTTCCTCCCACAGGATCTGCAGCTTTGACCGCAGGCTGGAGATGAGTTCCAGCTGCAAAGGGAAAAAAAATAATCACAGAAAGGTGTTATTGCCAAAGAGAATCCACATCGTTTCTGGAGAATAGATTTTTTCCTCATGTTGCCAAATTTTTGATTTTTAAAGTAATTTTAAGCTCTGGGAAAGAAAAAGGAATAATAATAAAAAAAGAAATATTTTCTAAGCTGTACTTAATTCTCAAACTCTGAAAAGCAAATTACCAGCAATCGCCTTGACTGGCGATGCAATTCCTCGCTCAGAGCTTCCAACCTGTTACAAGTGAACTGCAATGAAGATTACAACATGATTACGCGCTGTTAGGCTCTAAGTCACGAGCATGAAGTCACAGCTCTATTACCAAGCTTTACAAGAACTGACTGGAATTTCATTTACATTACACACAGAACAAGGCAGTCCCCCAGGTGACTGAAACAAGCCCCTGTGCCTGGGGAACAAAGCGAGCGGAGGCAGCTGTTCGTTACAGAAATCGTGATGTGGAGAAAGGCCTTGACACTGGAGCGGGAGGAGAAGCCCATCAGCTTTCCTGGAAACCAGCCAACGTCACCATGAGCAGGAGCAGCAGTCAGACAGTGGGCAGTGAGGAATATCACCACATGCACTCCAGGAAGACTTTCAGGAAGGCAGATTGTCATTACCTGAGATGGAGCACAGCCAGGTTTCTACAGCCCGCCCCCCTCCCCCCCCAAATTCTTCAAAGCTACATACTGCCCTTCCAAGCTGACATATTTCTATCATAGTCCAGCTACACCCCAGCTCCCTCTATTCCCTGCACATATGGAAATTAATAGGGCACTATAGTGTGCAGACACTGCTGCCAGCTCTCACGGAGTAAAAAGTATTTCTTGCTTAGGCTGCCAGTTGTAGTGAATTTTGCAGATTCTGAGACCGGATCTAAGCGTTAAATTGTGAGTCAGCTGCTGCACAGGAGCCGGCCTCGCAGGGAAACGTATAACCGACCCTGCGTGCCTGCTCCAGGCACAACCCGTCCCCCACAGCCTCCTGAAGAGAAGCATGTGGGAGAAGAGATCTGAAACAAACCAGGCAGGATTTAAATACCACCATTTACAATCAATATGTCAATTTGCCAGGATTTCACACACTAGCAAAAATTATCTGTGTGATAATTATCAAAGTTACCCATGAAACACTATTATTGGGATAAAAGTAATGAATAAAAACATCCACAGTAATAAATGTGAGGTTACTAATAACTTCCTTGTCTTAGTGAAGAAACAGCAGTTCCTGTGATGGTCATCTACATACTTTCTTAGATGTGATGTCGTCCAGGTTGTCCGTGCTGCCTCTGCTCCTGTTCAGGACTTTGTTTCCCTTAGAGGCAGGATCTTCGCTCCTTTGCTTGGCACCCTGTTCAGATTCAGGATGTTCTTCTGTTGCATCTCTACTACTTTTCCTGCTATTAGAACAGAAAATAAATACCCACAGCAAGCACTTAAAAGTTTTGTTCTCAAACATTGTGTTCGTGTTCTTCCTTATCTTGACTTCAGAATCACTTCCCTCTCTTCTCATAACAGCAATTTTTCTAATTTTTTAAAAGACAGAGAACAAAAGATTTGTGCCTAGGTTTGTCCCAGTCCCTTTTAATATGGTACTATTGAATCACGCTCCTTCCATCACACAGTCTCAGATATTTCTTGATAAGTAAATCTGAAAACTAAAATATTTTGCTACTGAAACAAAAATAAAATAATATGCTCGAGTCATCTCACTACTAGTATATACGTGATATTCATACACTAAAATAGCTTAAAATACAGGGTAATTTGGTTTGTCTACTTACTCGTTCTCCTGCACGTGCTGTATGTCTCCCTTTTTCCTGTGCCATTTATCCAGCATGGAAACATCAACAGGGAACAAACCCTCTATCAAGTCTAAAGCAGTTTTTCTAAGAGGATGAGGAATGAGAACATCAACCAGAGAATTGTCTTTGGCAATGATCTCCATAGCCAGTTCTTCGTATCGCTGGTCTTCAGGAGACTGCAGTCTTCTTTGGGGTAGGTTTGTCTCTCCCTCAGGGAGAAAGTCACTTTGGCTATTGTGCGCGGATGTTTCCTTTGCAGTTAAACCTTTGGCTGTATTTTTGTCCCCTTGGTGAGGCTGAGCTACCGCCCCGTGGCAGTATGCCACTCGCTCTGGAGAAGCTGCAGGCTCTTGGTCTGGATGCTTTACTAAAGCATGGCCACTCAGAGATTTAGTTCTGCATTCCTCCTCCACCTGAGCATCTTCCTTGCTTCCCCTTCTTGGGACAGGAATAGGGGTTTCAGGAGTCAGCTCCTTTGCATCCTGACAACGTGCACGTCCAGTTATGTCACTGTCTCTATATTCATGATTCTCGCATCCATCTTTCTCAGGGTCACAGAAACTATAGGAAAGACAACACTTCCTTTTAATACAAGACATTTCCTTTGCAACAGATATTTTTGCAGCCTATTTAAGCAGCTACAGGTAATTGTCATTATCTTTCCAGCTTCCTCTTTTTTATTAAAGTTTTCTAAATTCAGATTCCATATACCTATTAATTTTGCTTGGGGGGAGAAAAAGGAAGTATGTGAAATGCCTAGTTGCACCAGCCCACGTTGTCTGAATCCCCACTAAATTTCTCAGTTGCTAATTATGACCAAGATATATATTTTCCAAAATAAACTTCTGGTAAATAGTGCCCTAAAACGTCACACTGACGCTGTTTGACCAACAGAGGAAAAGCATGCTGCCAAGAGGACGCGACACATGTGGGGACCCTGCTCCAGCCCCACCTGGGAACCAGCAGTGGAACAGAGCCAGACCACCTGCTCTGCACCCCTTGTACCAGCCCCCGGAGCACAGCCACTGCAGCGCACCAGGGTGAACCTTCTCTGCCTCGCTCCTTACACCCCCATACTCCTATGGCCACAATGCTTCAGCCCAAGAGTGAGCACCAGCTGATGCCACCACTGTCTCCTGTGCATCGCTCCCCCACTGCTCAGCCCTTCTCAGCAAAGGCATCTAGTGCTTCCTTCTCTTTAGGCAAACTGAACACCAGCAGAGAGGAAACGCTGCTCATCTGAGGCTTCTGTTTTGAAACAGCCATTAGACTTAAGTCAAAGTTTTATTGAATCCTTTCAGTTAACCATTCTGAGATCAAAAAAAAGCTGGCCAATGCATGTGGGACCCAGTGCTTTGCACTTCCTGATGCAACACTTTAGAACAAACTTTGATGAAAAAAGCTGCTGCCTGCAGGGCATAAATAATTATGTTCACGATGACAGAGGAAGTATATATATGTAATTTAAAAATACACTTTGGACCAGGATTTGCAAGAATATAGGGTCACTGTTGAGCGCAAGATGACTGGAATATGCATAGACCAATTTCTGCAGTCACGCAGGCATCCAGGTAACTGCTGGTGAGAACAGTCAGTACATCTGTATATATAAATAATTGTGACTGAATGGACACACCTATTTTTGCCTCTAGCAAAGTTTTTCATAACCTGACGGGATTATGAGGGGTCAGTAATGAGGAAAGCTAGAGGGATTAGATGGAAGGAAAATTTAAGCCCTCATTTAACTACATTAACCTGTTAATGTTAATATGTTCATACAGCAAACATGCCCAGCCCAGTCTGGGGTTTTCTACCACAGCTCAGCAGCACTTTCTTGTGGAGGAAAACAAAGAGAAAAAAGGAGATGCAGCTGTAACAGAATGAAATCTGTACTTACAGCTCTCCCCCAAATATGATAATCTAAATTAATTACTAATGAAACCAGTTCTGGAATTCTCATCTTTTCATTACTTAGTACATATTATAGAGCTATGATCAAATATGTTTCTGATGTTGTGTTCTGTCCAGAACTTTCAGTTACGTTCATGCTGACCTGCTGAGCCTCTTAGCTAAACCAGAAAATCTAAGAAAAACTTCGAAGTCTCACTAAAAATACAATTTTTTCCCCCCCAAAGATAATCAAGCTTCCAGAAACCATTGAGGATTTTTCTGAGTGACTGAAAGAGTGGAAATTCTATTACTATGCAAGTGTCAGCATCACTGCCTTGTTGAGATAGAGTTCAGATGCTTTTCTCCCCTGATACTCCTCAAACAAGCAAAACAATTAAGGAGAGTTAACACACAAACTTTCTAGTTAGCTATGTGTAAACAGCATATTTTTTTCCTTTTACAAAGTACACCAAAAGCCCCTACCTACACCACCCTGCGATCACCCACATTTTTGAAGGCTGGGCATATCCGAGCTGTTGCAGATGCCGTTTTTGCTCGAGCTCGGATGAGGGAGCTGTGATCTCAGCGATCTGAAGGATCGAGCTCTCTGTGATCTCAGCGATCTGAAGGATCGAGCTCTCTGTGATCTCAGCGATCTGAAGGAGAGCGGCTGCTGCAGGCAGGCAGCTCAGGTGCACTCTGCGTTTCCCACTTCACACAGCAGAAATTATTTTAAGACTGTCCCAAAATGAAACAAATAGCTTAGCAGATGAATATTCCCATATGGACAACGAAGGATCCCACGACACGAGGACGGAAGCAGAAGCCACGCTGCCGCTGGAGCTCACACATCTGGGCCATCAGCCCCGCGCCGGCGCAGCCTTACCTGGGGGTGCCGAGACAGCTCTCGCAGCGCCGAGCCGGCACCGCTGCACCGGCCGCACATCTGGCGGTGTCCTGGAAATGAAAACAGCACACTGGGGCAACCAGCACCCGTCAGCCTAGGCAGCTGCTTGGTTTTACTCCCGTGTTTGTTATCCCCAGAAACAGAGCCCAACACTAGATCTCCGAGTAGGTTCGCCAAGGTTTGTGCTTCTGTGGGTTTTTTTGCTTTGTTTTGTCTACCTCTTTTTATTAATGAAATTGCTACTATGCTCTTCCTAGGTAGCATCCATCTTTTTTTCCTAGAAAGCCAAATAATAGGTGACAATAAAATATATCCTCTGCTCTCAGAACAATTCAGAAAGTAGGGACAACATTGGTGGAAGTTTGTCAGCCTCTTCAGCTCGGTAATTTTAGCAGTAGATTATTTGTTTTCTGACCCCTTTATTTTCTTTATTCTTCTTGACAGCAATATTGACAGCTACTGTCCTTCAAATTCAGGAGCCAAAAAGGTTGGTCATTTATAAAAATCTCTCTATAACAACCTTCTCTGGGACAGTGTCCTGAAGAAGTTGCTGTAGTTAACAGTGACTGCTGAAACACAGCATCCCTCTGCAAACATGTCTTCTGCATGCCAGACCCCATACCCACCCCTCCAGAGGGGACCCTCACGAGCCTGGCATCACCCAGTCCTCGAGCAGAGCCTCCGGCACTGGCACAGGTGTCCCCTGAAGCAGACACATCCTCCCTGCCTCCACCCCTGCGCCTGCTGAATGGTAACAAACGGCTCTTCCCAGACCGGGTACGTACCCATCCTTATGCAATTCTCTTGCAACTTTTCCCATTAAACACCTTGTTCACCTTCAACACTTTCTTACCAAATACTTCCAAGAACAATGAATTCTTACATCAGTTGTAAATTCGTAACACCTTAAAGTTGGCAGCACTTCTCTCAGAATCCTCCCAAATTATTCCCCCTGCACGCTGCGAAGCAGAGCATGCATTTTGCTTTCCAACAGCTACACAGCATTTCCTAAAGATTAAGCCAATGTGGCTTCTCCTCCACATCCATCACCGCTCTACTGCACGCTAAAAGAATAAAATAAATCAAGTCTCAATTCCTCATTTGCGATGTTCAGCAGTTTTTCATGTGACTAGCCCCACAGTTCTCTAGAACAGGTAGAGAGTCATACATTGGACTCAAACAATAATTAATATCTTAATATCTTTCTCACCTGTGTGGAAGGAGGAGTAGATTTTGATCTCTCACGAGCTCTCCCAGATGCAGGAGCACCTGCCCGTGGCAGACATTCAGCTGACACACACCTGCTGGTGCAGCTCCCCCTCACTTTGCTGGGAGACAGGTCCTGCCTCAGGGCTGCGGTACCACCAGCAGCAGGGCTGGGATGGCACCTGCTGCCCACGCTCAGCAGGGGAACAAGAGCCAAAGGAGAAAAAACATCTGGCGATTTTTCTTTGCAGAAAATATCATTGTTTTGTGTCTTCCTGCTCTCATTTGGATTGGAAATCTTGCCAGGAGGCCACCTGGGATGCGACAGCCTCTTCTGCAGGGGTGGCTTATGCAGCGGGAAATGCTGTGAGCTACCTGGTCTTTGATTAATCTTTCGTTCCATGTATTCGATAAGTGCAGTATGCTGGATTTGTTTCAACTCTGTCCTGGAGATACCTGAACTGGGAAGTGCCCTCCCTCTGTTCTCCAGAGTCTTCCTCCTAGCTGCCACTGTGTCTTGCTCAGTGATTTCAGCCCTGACTTGACTCCATGATACTTCCTTATCTGCTAGCTGATCGAGCTTCTCAGGTTCAGAATAACACAGTTTCTTTTGCTCTTTGGTTACCCTTTTCCTTGCCCCTATTCGAGCTGCTTGTGGCCTCTTAATTTCTTCATCTCTACTGAAACTTTGCAAGCATTCTAGATGAGAAGGGGAAGAAGGAACAGGTTTGGCATCCTCGTTTGCACTGGATAATGAGAAAGACCGAAGGTGTTCAATTGATGGCCTTTTAGAGGGTTTCTGTCTCAGTCTCACAGGCAAACTCATCTGCAAGTCTTTTCTTTTAAAGGAAGTTTCTCTCAGAACCTTCTTCTGAGCCACTTTAAGTTTCTCTCTATAGTCATTCTTGAAACTCTCATCCATGAATGAAGCAGGACTCCCGAGAACGAGATCATCGGTCTTGGGCAGGAGATCATCAGCACTGCCCTGATGGTGGTGGCTTGTCCTCTGGACCTGTTCGCTCTCCCTTTGTATCTCTAGACACTGCGCTGAGGCAGAGCAGCTGCTTGCTGGAAATTCCTTTGGTGAGCTCCTCGAGTCCCCTTGATACTGGGTGGGCTTGTTGTGGTGCAGGATATTGGTGGGTTTCCCCCCAGAAAGATAGTAAAGCATGGGAGTCGTCTGCCTGGTTATCTGTTCACCAGCGAGATCATCCTGAGGCTTTCTTAAGCACTGTTTTTGAAATTCAGCTTGATATTTCTGAACAGGAGGTTCCTCTTGTTCTAGAGCCACACTAAGGTCAGGACTGCCTTTATTAGCCTGTTTTTCTTTCTTGACTTCACATAAAAACTGAGATGTGGAGTCTTCCTTTGGTCTGAAAAAGGACATCTGGCTATTTTTATCACAGCATTGCTTATTTCCCTGATCTGACTCCTCACCGTGAAGGTGCCCTGCTTCTACAGCATTGTAGCTGCAGGACAGCAATGATCTCTGCATTTTGGCTTGCTGATTCGGGAGCGGCTCCCTAAAATGACTCCCAATTTTTTCTTCAGAGTCATAGCACTGATTTTCGTCTGTACAACTGTTCAGCTTCCTGGAAGCATTTGTAATTATGTATGGAGGAGCATTCTCCATATATTTTAAGTCACAGCTGTCCTCAAACACATCCTGATCCATGTCTGAATGCAGCTCGGCACGGAGCGGGCGCTGAGTGCAGGGCAAGGATCCTGGTCGTTGGCTGGGTTCTGGCACTGCGTTTTGCAGATCCTCTGCTCTGAAAGCTGGCTTACGTACTCCACCAGGACACTGCTTGTCTTCTTGTGTATCATTAACAGCGTTAGGGTTGGTATGCGCTGGGTGATGGGACTTGGAGTTCATCTCTTCAGTAATTTTATAAACATGATCTGAGTTATAAGCAGAAAGTATTTTAGGAACATTAGACACAGAGTCAGTCTTTAAATATTCTTGAAAAATGAATAAAGAAGGCCTGCTGAAAATGTGTGGATTGCTTCTCTTTATAGGTTGGGATGGTCTCCACTCTCCGTTTTCCTCCACCTTCAACCCCTGAATTTTTGATATAGATACCTCATTTGCAGAGTCAGTAGAAAGGCCCTTGTTTTCCAGACTTTTTCCCCTAGCAGCCGCTGTATCTTGCTCTGTAAGTTCATCCCTGTGTTGGCTCCATGGCACCTCCCTATCTGTTAGCTGATTGTCCTTCACACCATACTCACCGTGACTTCCAGAGTTGTGCCTCCCTCTTGAGTTCTCAAGATGTCTAGTGACTTTATAGCTATCAAGTCGTGTGGGAGGAGAAGGTGGAGGTGCCACCAGAGCTAGTGGTCCCTGATTTAAAGTCCCTCGGGTAGGAGTGCTTCCACAGCATTCAGTGAGACCAGTGCTGTGAGACTTTTTATGGATACTCAGGTCTGGTGCCTTGTATGGATGCAGGCATCTGAGGTCAGAGTTTTCTGCACTGAGATTATAAATACCTCTTACATATTCCGAGTCCATGTACGGTACCTGCTCTGGAGGCAAACACCAGTTTTCACTAGAGCGCAATAGGGTGGAATACTCTGGAACATTTGATCCCCCTGAGAAAGAGCTGTAAGCAGAGTCCACTCTTCCAGGGAGGTGCAAGAGATGGTCTACGCTGCCCATCAGCTTCACTGGTGAAAGACCACTGCCATTTTCAGGAGAGGTCACAGGCTCTACCAGCTCTCCAAGTCTGCCACTTTGCCTGTGAGCCCATCTTTCTATCTCATTCCCAGATGAAGCCATGTCGCAGCCTTCCCAGACATCAAAGTCTGATTAAATGTCCACAACCAAGCTGTTTGAAAAGCACATTTTTCTCTGCAATCGCATTCCACTAATATCTAGAGGATCCTAAAAAGAAAGAGAAAGATGTGAAAAAGACTCATTGGGAGGATTCTGATCACACCTGGGGAGGTCAGGCAGTGAGCATCACCCATGTGCTTGAGATGAGAATTTAAAAACAGTATTTAGAGCAGGTAGCATTAAATTTCTGGCTTCAGTAATTATCAGGACCTTGGAACAACCATTTCCTCTATCACAAACAGAGTAACTAAGTCTTTAATAACAAGAGTTCTCTAGATCTTCATTGAATCGAAAGGACTACGCATACAATTAGAAGATGCTCTTTCATTATGATTGCACAACATCAAGAACCAGAATCGAAACTTGCTTCTGAATATGCCTTGAAACAAGTCTGAGGGCTTGAAAATCCCAGCTCAGATGCTACCTAACCCTGGAGTTGCTTAAACACAAATAGAAACTTCAGCTGGCCAGATATGTAAGTGACTTAGAGTTGTGCTTCCAAAAATGCTCACAACCATGGATTGGTGCCTCACTCCAATTCGCACGAGTCTAAGCCACGGAGGGGCCTTGCAGCTACGTGACTATGATGACATTACACAAAGAGTGCCCCAAACCCTACCAGTGCCTCCACGTTTCCTTTCAGAAAATCTCACGCAGAAATACGATGACACGAACAGTTAGCTGGACAGGTCAGTGCCCCATGGAGAACTGTACTGAACTAGCAGTGTGCAGATTAACCCAGAAGAGTTATCAAATAGGAAGAAATTATGACTATGATCAGTCTTATCAGCCTTCTCCCCCCTCCATAAAGACTTCCACTGTTTCTCAGAGAAGCAAGAATCAAATCATACTTTATTTCATGAACATGATGAAAATGGTTTATCATTTAAGTGAGCTTCCATGCCATTGCCATGCATGCTCAAAAATGCCCATCTTGAAAAACCTTTCCCACCTTTCCCAGAGGCTTATAGTGAGTGGCTTGATGAGAGATTCTGCTGTCAGTAACAAACCATAGATTTTAAAAGACAGCCAAATATTTTTGATGGCTGATGCTAGGAACTCCTCTGCAAACATACCAAATGTGCTAGAAAATAAAGCACCAGCTTACGTTTCACGTGCAACAAATACACAACTTTTGCAGAGTCTAGAAAACAGCCTGTGTTTATCAGCAGCACCCAGCGTTTACTCTGTTATACATGCAGGCAGGCTTAATTTAAGAAGCGAGATCTCTACAAGCAGCCGGCTTAATAGGCCAACATCAGGCTGCAAGAAATGGCCACACTAACAGCATCACCCCTCAGCCACCTCTGCCATCTTCAAACCCCACCAACACGCTCACAGGCAGTACAAGACCCAAACAAAGAGCTGAACGTGGCAAACCAGGTGCTAGTCAGTGACCTTGTTCAGTAATTCTCATTTAGACCAGTTCTAAAGACTGATTAGTTATTAAAAGAAAGCAAGAAAACATTCTTGAAAACCTTCAGTGACAAACTACTCCAGTAATGCACCTTCTGAGGAGATGCAAACCATTTCCTACCAGAATATGACATGCCTGATTTCTTCAGAGAGGTTGAACTCACCAGACCTTGATCTGCCATTCCCAATACCGTACATCTGCAGTGGGGCCTCATAAAGCTGGCAGAAAGAGAGGTTTCAAGGGTGATGTTGCTGTTTAATCAAAAAAACTTCACATTCCTCCTGCCTTGTTTCAGAGACAGTCCTGGTATCGTTCATTTTGAGCCAAAGGAAGAGATGGACAGGAGCCAAAATACACAAGTTAATCTATAAAGGGAACTTGGGACTGGTAGGGCACAGTAAATAAGTTAACTAGTTTCTGAGAAATGAAAACAGCATAACACTGCACAGTGGGAATTTCTGCTGGGCTCTTTTAGGAATTTCAGTATGAAACCAACTCAAGGACACCTGGAGAAGGCATCTCCCTCTTTACAGACGATCTAAAATGCTGCTGTGAAATTGAATTGTCTATCCCTGAATAACAGGGTCACATAGGAAACGTGATGCATCAATGGCTGATAACGACATTCCCTACCCTTTTCACCATGGTGTATTGAAGAATTTAAAGAAATAAAAACCATGGATCCCTGGTGAAAGGAAAACCTTGGATTTTCTGAAGCTCCAGAGAAAGAAAATCAGCCAAGAGAATGATTACACTGACACTCAGTGCAGAATCAGACTGTAGCACAGCTGCATCCACAGTGCAGTTACGTTACCTAAATGAACAGACTGCACCTAAAAACCTGGACCACCACAGCAGCTGCTGGGTCTTGCTGAGCTGTGCAAGCTCAGAGGTATCTGGTGGTGCACAGGAGCAAACCCCATGGTAGCCACATTCCACAAAAGAACCAGAAGGCAGATTCCTATGTCATTTTAATCTCTGGGTTTTTTTAATCAAAATTTTATTCCAGTGGAACCTCTCCAAGCAGCTCTATTACTCGACTGTTGCTATTAATAGACAGAGCCAAGTCTTTGTCTGGGGTGTCATGGCACCGTTCCACCAAAGTTAATGGAGCCACCCTGATTTATGATGAGAATTTGGCTCTGACTTTTCACAGCAATGTGCAGAATCTAAATAACAGTTGTGGTGTGGTTTATGTACATCAATGGAAGCACTCTCTCGGTTTCCTGTCACAGTGTTTCCCAGGATCTGTTTTCCCTCATTATTTCAAGGTACCCATTTGTGATTTACGGTGAGGTCAGCAATACAGCGAAGATTTCTTTGATTTGGGTTTTTATGATGATACCAGAAATAATAGGAAATATAATTTCAGTATCTTAGAAGATCGAGGTAAGAACACCTGACCTGGAAACAGCACCAGCAAGCACCAAGTCCCTGTTTGTGCCAGGTGCAGGAGGACACTGCAGCTCATCGCACATTCCCTCCCCTGTCTGCTCCTCCTGTGCAGTCTCTCCTGTCACCAGCCTGAAGCCACCTGCAGCCTTCCCCTCCTGCTCCGAGGAGAAGGGTCAGTTAAGCAAGAAGACACCCCCCTCCACCACCCTGGGTGCCCTCTGCTCCCACTCTCGCCACGGCCCACATTCTGCCTGTATGCTTTGCTTAAGACCAAGTTTGCAATTTCACATCCTTGAAGTAACTGAAAAAGATGAGAACTGAAGATACAATGTTCCCCAGAAGTCTCTGCTAGAATGAAATAATACGATACTAAAACACATCTTAGGGAAAACCTGTCACAGTGGAAGCACAATTGTAGATCTCAATGTGTTTGAAGAACTATGTGAAAACTGCCTTCTCTTTCACATGCAAGAGAAAAACCTTCAGGTACTTAAAACTCAACTGACATGAACAATGGTATTATTGTTCCCCTCAGCTGGTAAGTGGTAGAGCACCCCCATGGACTGCACTGTCTGGGTCTTACAAATGCTCTGGCCAGGCTGTAATACAACTCGCACATTCCAGACGGGCTTGCAATATTTTCATTGTAGACCTCTGAAAGCAAAAAGAAAAATTAATTATATGTATCAGAACGAAGAACACCAAAAGATTAAGGGAAGTGTATTAACAGTGTGTCACTCCATGCCCAAGGAAAAAATAAAGCCACTAACAACCTATTAACATGCAAAGTTCTTTGCTGTTTATTTGTTTTTTTAAAGAGAGACTAATGACATCCATCCACTCATTTATTATAAAATTGAGGTTGGAACTCAACCTCAATTATATTGGAACTGAGGTTGGAAAATACCTTTAAGATCATCGAGTCCAGCTGTTAACCCAGCACTGCCAAGCCCACCACTAACCCACGGCCCCAAGCACCGCACCGACGTGGTTTTTAAACACCTCCAAGGACGGTGACCCCACCACTCCCCAGGCAGCCGGGTCCAGCACTGACAACCCTTTCCGTGAAGAAATTCTTCCTGCTCCCCCATCTGAACCTCCCCTGGCGCAACTTGAGGCCGTTTCCTCTTGTCCTGTCGCTGGTTACCTGGGAGAAGAGACCGACCCCCCCTGCCCAACCCCCCTGTCAGGTGGCCGTAGGGAGTCACCAGGCCCCCCTGAGCTGCCCCCTCCCCAGGCTGAGCTCCCCCAGCTCCCCCAGCCGCCCCCCATCAGACCGGAGCCCCAGCCCTCCCCCCACCCCCCCCCCCCGTACTTCCTCCAGGACTACAGCGTACCCAGCACAGCCCTCTCTGCAAAGCAGTCTGCAGATACGAAGCACGTGCTCTTTGCTTTATAGATCTGACAAACCAGAGAGATGTGACAAACAAAAGCATGGAAGAGAAACGGGGTCTCCGTAGGGAACAGGACCCGCCTAATGCTTCCCAGCAGGCCGGTGGCTGAGGAAGAACAAAACCCAGATAACACAGAATGCTGCCTACATAAGGCTGGGCTGTCTCTGGTCTAAGATAATGAAATCTTCAATACACTATTTCTTCCAAATGTCCACCACTATATTAATACAAAAAAATAGTAGTGGCAAGGCAGTGCTGGAAAATTCAGTGTTACAGCCCATGCTATACGTTTTCTCAGCTCACGTACAAGTGCTCACATTAAAATTCTTCACCCGAACATTATCAAATGCAGTTCCTGAGCATTCGGTGCAGGTTCATGTCCTGAGTCCTGAAGTCTCCGGTCCCTCACAAACTGCTTGCTAAAACACCCGTCACCACCTCAACCTCTTAATTCTAGGGGAAGGTGCCTTGTATTGCACAACCTTGAATTCCTTGCAAACAACTTAGTAGGTCAAAGCCTCACGTCTCTGGCAAATTAACTTTACGCAGAGAGAAATCAGCAACTCTTGACTGCAGTCAGTTAGCAAGTTACCCGTCTTCGAAGGGCAAGCTTTCTTCTGCTCACAGTTTGTTCCTCTTTGACCTCATTTAGATTGTATTAGGTGTTGCTAATTAATCCATAACTCACCTGCAGTTACATACAACACTTGCCCAAGCAAAGCATCACCCATCTGAAACACAGGTATTTTGTCAAGTTTCTGATTTACCCTCAGCAACCCAGGAGTAACAGCCCCTGACACCGAGCACAGCCATGCAGTATGTTTGCACGCTTATGCAGTTCCCTTAAAGTTTACCAGCACAATCTTTCCATCAGAAAAGCAAGAACTTTTTTCCTTAATAAACACAAGCAGAGTTCAAACCTCCTTTTGAGACTGGGCTATTGGTGTTTATGGGTGAGGAACTGTAACTCTGGCAAACCAAACAGGACTTCTCCTCCAAACACTCTGGAGGCAAAGGCCCTGCTAACATGTTGGTGTGTGTAAAACTTCATAGACCTGTTCCTGTAAAACTGCCATTTCGAGACAAACAGCTCTGTGGAAATAAAGGGGAAAAACACAGCTATTAATCCACATCAAACTACAACATGTTCTCCAAGCAACGAGAATAAGTGTGTGAAATGCAAAGCAAACAGCGTGACCAACCTACCAGTATTATGTCATGTACATGTTTGTGAATGACCTGTTTCTTATCAAAGGGTAAACACCTGATGTAAATATTAGCCAAAATTCTTCAGATTCCAATCAGTTGCACAGCCACAGCACCTGACCCATCTGTTTCACAGACCATGAGATCTAATTGCTACCGAAATATCGTCTGTGAGACTTGCTTCAGCAGGCAATCTCCCTGGCCGTCCTGGGGAAGCCCAAAGAGTCTGAAATCCCAGGGAAGGCAAGTGCAGAGTTTCTGGTGTCGCAGACACCTTTGGCAGGTCATCAATTGATGATCTAGCACAGGTTCCCAGATCTCCATCCAGGTCTTCCTGGACAGAAATCTATGCACGTGCACAACATGGATGCATTCTCAATGACTGTATCTCCGAGACATGAGACATCTGGAAATAAGAGCTTCTCCTTTGACGAGACTGTGAAATATCTAGAAATTCCAGACAAATGTCTGAAGTCTTCGAATTCCATCACTTTCACAAGACTGTTGAAAGGGTGAAAGAAACGGAAGGACACCACATCCAGGAAAGCGTGGCTGGCTGATCAATTTTGTACCCAGCATCTCTGAAAGCCACTGTTTCTCTCTTAGCTTATTTTTTCTTTTTTTAAATAGATAAATTCTCTTTGTTATTATTTTTTTCTAGCCTATAATCAACAATTTCACCCCCAGGACTTTCAGCTTTAGGGTTCAAACAGGAAAGCAGACAGCTCAGATGACATACCCTTTAGATGACTAGAAAACACAGACTCTGCTAATCTGTGTTTTTCTGGCAGAGATTTCTGAGAACTCTAAAAGCCAGATTTGCCTTTTAGTGCAATTTCCAGAGCTATCAGGCAGGTAGCTAATGGCAGCCAAGGGGATCATACATCAAAACCCAAGGACAAACATTCAAGTTTGGCTTACACGGGCCCAGTGGGAAACTTACCCTGCTACTGGGAGCCAGGGAAAGTCAAAGCATCAGACATTCTCAAAACAGAGGCTAAATGGGATTTAGAGGAGGTTTGTGCCTTGTGTGCACAGAAATAAGTTTCATCATAATTGGAGGAATGTAAACATTTCCACTAAAACCCACAGATACAGACTTAAGGCTCTCTGGAGCTATGAAAGCATCCAGAGTAATCTAGAGGAGGATGAAAATAATAATAATAATAATAATAATAATGCATGTAAATATCCTCCCTCCCTTTTTTTGTGGGGGTGGGGAGGGAGATAAATCTCTCTGAACTTCCTTACCCAGCTCTGCCTAGTTCTCTACAGGGGGGAGAGAACCCTGCTGAGTATGCGGGAGCTTTGCTCGAGTCACGGTGCCAGAATGGGTCCATCCTGCGCCTCCCCTGCAGGAACCCCCGTACAGCAACAGCCCCGCTGCTGGCACGAACGCCTGGCACAGCAGGAACATGGTCGCCTAGCTGATGAAAAGCAGAGGCCCAAATAAAATGTTTTTGGACCCAAGAACCATGATCTGATCTCTGGCCAAGGATTTAATGAGGAAGATCAGGTTTGGCAATTCTTCACAGCCCTGCGAGAGACCTTTTACGAGCACCCAGCAGGGTGACCTTTTAATTAGAGCGGTCACCTGCCACATACTTCTCCATTGTCCTTGAATTCCCCAACTTTCCTTATTTAGCCTCAAAAATTTCGCTTGGCTTCCATCATCATTATTCCCTAATCTACAAAACACCAAACACTCTTTTTTGTTTCTAATTCTGAAAGCACTTCTCAAAACATTCTTTTGCCAGAAGTCAGTTTCATCCCAAATGTATGCATTTCTTTCCAATCATTTCCATTTCATCCCTTCTTACTTCATCACAATTTTCCTTCTTTATTTTTCAAATCTAATCAAGTTCATTTGATGCCATTAAGTTTACCAACCATACTGCTTTTACCAGCTACAAGAACAGACTCAAAAATATTCAAGAGCAATAAAGAACTACAGACTCTACAGAACTCAAAATTTCAGACAGAGAAAAAACCCTAATGGTACTTTGATTTTTAGTCATATGCCTTTAGAATTAGTATATATTATCTAGTATCTTAGAGAACACAGAAGAAAAATCAAAGTTAAAACTCTTCATGAGTCTCCTTCCTCTCCCAACAACAAGGCTGCTCTTCAAGGGCAGAAAACAACTTTCCACCCCCACACACACCTGACTCAGTACAAACAAAGAGGCAAGGAATCTCAGATGGATCAGGACACATTCAGAGGACTGCTTTCTCCCTGGTGCATAAGCCATCACATTTTAACAGACAGCAAGGAAAAAAAGCGGTTTGATTTCCAGGAACAGGGTAAACTGCAACACCAGCACAGGCTGACAGACGAGCAGTACGAGCAGCCTCAGAAGCTGTTCTCTCATTCCGAGCTCGCTGGCTGCTTGCCAGCAAGGACATCCAAGAAATATCAGAGAAAATATGAAATTCTCACAGTCACCCTGACCTACTACTGACTGCACTGCGCTTCCCACAGCTTAGGCATCAAGTCAAGCCTGCAAGAGAAGAAACCGGCCTCTAAATAGGTGAAATCCAGTTCAACATCTCCTTCCACCGACTGATGTGTGGTTTGAGTGCAGAGTAACTAACAGGATGAGTTAGCCAGCACTCTGTGCCAGACAGTTTTAAAAATATGTCTATTATTTCCATCCTGTAAGTAGAAAAACCCAAGTTCTAACAGGCAGCTCCAGCAGCTGCCACACATCCTGAGCCACACGCATTCACAGCACTACATGGGTCAGAATCTGCCTTTGGGCTTCCGCGGAGCTCTGGGAGAGCTACCTTGCACCGAAACTCAGAGGCAAGAGTTGGCTGGCTGGGAAATGCCATACAGTCATCTTATCTTTTGAAGAACAGTGGCTCGCTGGCAACTATATAGGCTTTCTTTTGTTATAATATAAAATTAGTCCCAGAATCTTAATGGATGGCTCTGTCATTGCAGTCCAAGAGGCCCAGACAGAAAAAGACTGCAGATTCCAATTTCTCCATACTGTAACTATGTTTTCCACAGACAAAACTGCCATGAGAACAAACATCGCTGCTGCCGCTCCAGTTTTAGACCAGACAGATCCAGATGCACCAGTCTGGGCAAGGGGGAGCGTCCACTGCACACCTAATCAAAGGGAATTATATATGTATATAAATGTATGTGTGTCCATTTAGATTATGGCTTTTAGATGTAATAAAGATGAATTAAACAATTCATTCCCTGCTCCTTAAATGTGATGAGACACTTTCTGCTGAACTTGGTGGCAGTCTAAAGCTCGCCGTACAGAACCACTCACGCTCCCTTCACTATATTCCCAAAGTCATTCCCATCTAGGGATGACCTACACGTAACGAGCTGGTCAGAGATTCCTACCAGATCTTCCCAGAGCAGAGGGATGGCAGAGCCAAGCTGTCTCACTCAGATTCTCCCAGAGAACAGATGAGCACAGTAATCAGCTTGTGCTAATTGGAAAACTTTGTAACACTGAGCACTGGTGAGCAGGAGACTATTTGCCTCACGGGTTCAGAGAGAGAAAGCAAGCAGAAATGTGGCAACAGAACTTCATCCAACAAAACAATCTCTTTATACCTCAGGATGCAGCTTACAAACTTCATAATAAACGTAGTCCTGCTGGTAGTGACAGTATATGATTATTTGCCTTGACACAAAATCATTTGAGAGTCCTACAACAGGAACAGAACCTAGCGCTCTCACCTCCTATGCACTTCTTGTAACCACAAATTAATTTTTTTAATACCTTACTACCCTCAATAAAGCATGTAACTTTTCCATTCTTTCATAGCACATTGCCAGTCTAAAATGAAATTAGCAAACAATATTAGCACTCTGATTTTCTTATATACAAATTAAGGATTATGAATTAATATTAATTAATTTGGTATTAAAAAGCTGTTAGCTCTTTAACTTTTTTATTTTGACAAAAGAAACAAACTATTCCTTTCCAGAGGATATCTGTTTTCAGTCTAATTCATCCAGATGTTAAACATAATTGTGCCTGCCTTTGTGCTGCAGGAGACAGTAACGTAATACCCATTTATTACAGAACATTCCACTGGAATAAGAGAAAAACACAAAATGCACACAAGACATACTATATTAGACTGGCCCATTCCTTTGGCAAGTATCACATTCAAGTATTTTCCCAGATCTTTCATTTGGGTAGAATTCATAAGTTCATTCTTAATCACGCTAAATATTATTATCACTGGTTTCCATAACAATATCAAACCGTATTAGTAGTTACAAATAATCTGGAAATACCCTTTAGTTACGTTAGCAGAGATTTAATGGTGGGGTGCAAGTTGCTCGGAATCACAGGCAGAAATTAAACACCTGGTCTGCAAACAGTGTTCAGACACGCTGCACAACAGACAGGAGATGTCGGAGGGAAAAGATTGGGGAAAGTATAAATTTATTTACTTCTGGGAAAAGGCAGTGCCTAAAGCAATAATGAGAGACTTTAACAAAGCAGCTAATGCCAGGGCAGTTATTCCACCTCTGACACAGGCGGGTAAATTCAACAGGGAGAAGGGGAAGTTTAATTTAGAGGACCGTCTGGTTAGCGTATGAATGAGAGACCAAGTGATTCCCTGTCTGTAACACTTCACACCACTTAGTTCCTGTCCAAATAGAAAGGTGTGATTTTTTTCGCATACAGCTTTCCACATTTAGTCTGTTCTACAGAAACTTCCCTTTCAAGTTCCCAAATCGGCCATCTATACCCTGCGTTCCATCATCAGCCTCGCCACTCAAACACAGCCGGTGCTGGAGGATCATTAAGTGCATTTGTGCTAGGGTAACTATTTTCTATGTAAAAATGTCTAACTTCCAGACCTCCTACCTCATCTATTTAATGTGGACCTAAATTTTATTTATTCTAAAAAAAAATATGCATAATTTGCACACCTAAGGATAGAGCAGAGTTGCTGTGTTTGTGTTAGACTGATGGCCATACCAGAGGTGACACACCAGACTGTTCATGTCCACAATGCATGTGAGATTGGTCCTTTACACACTAAAATGCTAAAATTATTAGTGTGTTATAAAGATAAAGTTTCTGGTATAAGTTCTGTTCTGCCGTTGTTCAATTATTTGGTTACATTCACACATTTCCCTATGAAAAATGCCATCTTGCACATGCAGAGAGAGGATAAAGCCTGAGGTTCGGGCAGCCTTGTGTGATCCCACATGCCCAAGCTGCTTTCAACCCTAGGTTAAACATTTCAAAATGAGGCTTTAATATTTTCCAAGACACAGCCTGCTCCTTCATCCGGTTTCCTGCTGACCGGTACAGAAAGGTGCCTCCGAATGGGAACAGATGGACTTTGGCAACAGATGCTCTAGAAGAAACCCGAGAGCCAAGTTAGCCCTCGGTGGGGTGAAAGGATCAACAGAGAACACAACACTCCAACACTCTGTTTTCCGATGTTACACTTTCTTCTGCCACCTCCACTCGCTCACATCTGGGTCTGGATATGCTCTTGCCACACATCTCTAACTGTCCTTCCCCTGCGCCCAGCCACGCTGCCTATCCTGCTCTGCAGCTGTGGGTGCTGAGCACATGCTCTGCACCTCCTGTTTCACCAAGACCTCACAAACCACCTGGGAACCGCTGCCACGGTGCCCCCAAGCACCCACAGCCATGGGCACGGCTGGGTGCATCTGGAAGCACTCAGACCATGTAACATCATACAAACTCTGCATTAAGCCCTGTGAGGTCCAAGGACCTGTGCAGCATCCTCCAGCTGCTCCAGGACATGCTCCAAGGGCCACCGATGAAGGAAAATCTGCTTGTAAGGGAAGACTAGCAAGATCACCCGAACCGCAGTATAGACACGGATGGTGTGGCCCTCGAAGGTCTGCACTCATGGTCTCATCCAGTTGCTCTCCCTCCCCAAACGCACGTGCTGACCCAGAGATTAAGGAGCAGTTACTTAGACCACTGATCAGCAGAATCACTGTTGCTACCAAATTTACAGAAAACAAGATACGAGCAACACGAGTGACCAGAATGTTACCTTCATTCGTTTCTTGCATAAAGCAAATATACAGAGAGGGACCACAGGAACTGTGGAATTACAGAGAGACAATATATACCAGATAAAGCCATCTGAAAATACATACACACACACTGAAATGATGTTTGGCTTAGTTACCTCTAGAGATCTGAAGGCACGTTCACTGTAAGTATAGCTAGCGCAAATTTTCTACCTCCAATTTTCTCTTTAGAAAACAAAAGCTAATGCTCTGGTTCCACATTCCAGCCAAGTCCGCAGGAAAGATCCGAACGTCAGTGGGAAAGAACACCTTGACATCAGAACCTGGAGTGCTTTCAGTGCGACTCGCACAGTGTCGGAGGCGATTTCCCCAACCTCACCTGCTCCACCACACGACCAGGATGTCTCAGAGGCAGCAGGAGCTCCACGGGCATCACAGCTGCGCAGGTGACACACACAGCCCCTCTGCCTCACTGATGGAAACTGGCCTTTGGTTTATTACGTTCCGTCGTGCGTAGTGTTATGGTGGCAGTGGAAAAGGAAGAAAAGCAAACAGCGGGCTCGGCTATTTCATTATCTCACCGGTCAATTATTAACGATCGTGCTTTTCTGCCTGAGTTGTTGGGGCAGTGGCCACGACTCCCGTGCGGGCACAAGTGAAAATTCTGAAGATGCTGCTGAGGCCAGAGCAGAGAGAGCAGGCAAAGTCCTCGCCCCACCAGGGCCCAGCGGACTCCCCTCCTGCGCATCCCCCCGGGACAGCATCACCAGAAGAGCATCCTTCACTTTGCCGCACACTGCCCTTCACTGTCCCCAGCCCAGGGTCGTACTGCACTGGCCAAGAGCCCTTGCTCTGGGGCATCCGAGAAGCACTACTAGACAAAAGCTAATTAAATCCAACCACAAGTCATTTGAATTAAATCCAACAAAGTAGTTAGACTTGATTTTCTTAAAAAATATTACATACTACTTTCAGAGGGGGGAAGAGAAAAAGGGGTGTACCGTAAAAGTTAATACAGTTCAAGGAAACATTGAAGTTATGTTTTATGTGCTGCAGATATTTTAGTGGGGTTTTATTTTCTTTTATTTTAACGTGTTTTGTTCATAGAACAGCACAGAAGGCACACAGATTGAGGCTGTCATCTATTTTGTGTGACTCTGAATCAACTCAAGCCTCTGCAATAAATGCTTTCCTGCCTCCAAATATATGCAATGGAGCTCTGTACTAACATTTTATAGAGTTCTTATCTGGTTAGATGAATTCCTGCTAGTTTCCAGATGGGCTTAAAAAATAAGCCGATTTTATGCCACGATTTTTTTTCCTCAAACTAAGCTGCCAACTGGATAATGCCAGGCAGACAACAGCTTCCCCATTTGTTCTTATGTAGAGTCTCTCAAGGGAAAAATCTGCTCGCTTGTGGCTACGTTCAGTTTTTACGTGGGGGCAGAGAGCAAACCAGCCTCCAGTGGGACACAGGCTCAGCCTTTGGGTTTTGCCTGCCTTCACCACACTCTCCAGGCAGGCAGTGCTAAAGCCACTGCAGAGGGTTCAGAACCTGTCCCTGGGTTTACTGCACAGAAGCAAGAGGGGACAGGGATTATGTTTTTGGAAAAAAACTCAACTCCACATCTCCTGTGCATGAGTACAGGAACCTCTGGAATACAGTTCACTGATGATTCATTTAACTCATGTTTGAGGGTTTTCTGCAAGCAACCATCCAGGCTCCTTGTCAAAACCCTGTCCACAGACAGGCCACCCCTAAGCCTAGCTGGTTTTTTTTCACCAGCACATAACATGATCAGTACTCCCAGGGTATGGAGAAGGGCTCCTGTGAAGTTACTCAGTAACTAACTCCATGTTTAGTCATTGCATTAAATACTGTTTTCACAAAGCAGCAACTTGGTATCTGATCAAGTCAAGTGTTCTGCAACAGGAGGCGAGGGGACCCTTTCCAACACTCTGAGAAATGAGAAGAAAAAAAAAAAAAAATACTCGTGCCTGCATGATGCCAGCTTGGAAGGAAAAAGACAAGCCTGAGCAATTCCTCCTGCCAGGTCACAAGCAAAGCTCTCATCTGGGCATGGAGCCGGCGACGCTGGTCATGCCTCCTCCATGTGGGAGCTTGTCTGTGTTCCTTTTGCAACAGAAAGCTGTGTGCGGGTATGCCAGAGATGACTGATGTGTTAAAGCGCTGCAGAAAAATCTGACTTCGGTCCTATGTGAACAATAAAGGTTCCAACACATCACATGAGAAAATACAGAAAGCCAAAGTCGTCACTTTTCCACCCTACAGCTCCCAGGGTTAATGCACTGCTCCTGCCTCTCCCGGGCACAGCGGGGGCAGCTGGATTCAGCAGCTCGGCCATTAACCTCAGAGAGTTTGGTTTAGCTCCAGGATTTGTCACAGATCTTTGTAAGGTTTGGCCCTTATATTGAGGATAAGATTTATTTTTTTTTTAAAAAAAAGACATTTCACCACATCAAAATTGAGACTGTATCCAGACTTTTCCAGACAGTACAGTGACGACTTCTGACTCCTCACCACTCCAAACAAGAACTGTACAGACACTGAAGCTCAAATGATGCATCTTTTGTATGTAAACTGGGGATAAAACCCTCTCTTCTTGACATACTGTTGTCAAGATAAATCCGTTAAAAACTGTGAGACTCTCGGAAACAAACACAACTTGCCCCCTAACCTGCGGGTGCTGAAAGCCTCTGCGGGGTGGGGAGCCCAGCAACAGCTCAGAGCAAATCACTTGAAACTTTGCAAAACAATACAAAGCCTCAGGAAAACAGCCCTGTCAGCCCAGCGTCAGGTAACCTGGAGCTCTACACCAGCAGAGGTTTTACTAGTAACTTGCAATAACACACAGTAACAGCATTCACTAATTACTAGTTATTTCAAAATATGAATCACATGACTCTGAGTGACCCTCCCGAACTGTAAACCAGTTGCCTTGTAAAGAAGTTATTAAATATTATATATGGTCTGCAGCTCTAATGATTTGCATCTCACAATGGCAAATTGTTCTGGGGCTGGATCCGGCTGCATTACTGTCAGGGAGGACCACGCAGCCACACTTGCCTGCTGACACCGCCAGCACGTGAAACACGAACTAACAGGGAGCAGGGCTAAAATCCACGTTTTACAAGTATTAACAATTAAAGCTTCCCATTGCCTTTGCAGGAAGCGCTGCAGATTTTGGCTGAATAACTGCCCTTTGCTCTGCCCTCAGATCCAGCCTCAGGGCAGCTCAGGGGTGATGGCAAGAACAGCTCCTGAGAGATGGGGCTTCACCACAGCCCTGCCTCACTCAAATGCCACAGCATGTTTCATAACTAAGAAAAATTGAAGGAGATGTAATGGTGAGACCCCAAAAGAGAGATTTTACAGCTGCTTCTGGCAATTAAAAGCACTACAATAAATTAGAATCAGAGAATATGATAGAACCAAGGCATAATCCTTACTCTCGTATCAGACATCAGCCATTCATTCATCCATCTCCACTGGGAAACAACTGAAGTATTCTTGGGAGACCTACAAGTCGTGAAAAACCATGCTTAAGGTTTGTTATCTATAAACTTACATGGTAACAATAATAAACAGGGCCAAGAGTAAAAACAATCAAAGGATTTTGTAAAAACAACAGAGCTGAAGTTTATTTTATTTGTCCTTGGGTTCCTAAATGTTTAGAGCATGTTTACATTATGTTTTCAAACTCTTCTTCACAACCAGAAATACTAATATACACGGGGGAGCTCTTAATTGAGAGCTAAGACTTCCAGGGAACCCTTGAATTTTAACACCTAATGCTTTCAGAGATGCATAAAATCTCATAATGCTCATGGTAAAGATATCAGGAGCTGCCATCAGTATGCCTTTCATTTCTGAACCCCACCACAGTCACTGCACAAAATTGCTTGGAAGTAGAAAAGCAAGAATTAGGGTTACAAGCCAAAGCTTGCCTCATGAAGCTGCTTTCCAGATCTGCACATCGCTGGGATGCGTTCTGCACTTGTGTGCTGCTCCTGGAGGCAGGTGACTGTAACTCTGGATAAAACGCAGGAAACATCAGCAATCAAGCACCACCACAGTAGATGCCTGCCCACCATTCACCAGCGCCTCGCGTCCTGACACTGCCCTTTTAACACGAGCTTTACTGTACCAACACCACAGAAATGTTTACAGACTACAGGGATATCAGATAAATATACCATTAAAATAATTTCTCACAGCTGTGCCAGTCTTTCATCCAGGCCCAGAGCCGTCACTGGTTACTGAGATGAGCCCCTCGAGGCAGCAGGACAAAAGGAAAAGCACCGCTACCGGCCGGAGCCCCCCTCCCACCCCGCAGGCTAATCCCTGCTCATCTGCCTTCCCAGCCCTTTTAACTTGGTGTTAGAAAGCGAAATCCGGAGGGGAAGCAACACAAACAGCAAATGCTACCCGTAAACCCCTCCAATCGCCCAGTGTGCTGTTACCTTTCCATGTTATTTTCATTACTTGGCATCAGCTGGGATACAGATGGCTGCTCAGAGTTATTGGCTTCAAAAACTAGGTCAATGCTATATCACAGATATAAAGCAAAAATAAAAATCCTGGGTTTTACCCACCAAAACCCTCCAAGTAACACCAGCCTAATAGACAAAATAACATCCCTGAGAAATCTCATCAATCCCAGGCTGCAGAGATGCGGCTGCCCTACCTAGCAAGCAAACCAGCTAGCTGGGCAGAGGCAGTGGTATTATACACACACATTCATTATTTTTTCACTAAGATCCAGTAATTCCTACAGGAGTTAACCCTTCTGAATTACATTACAGCAAAAATAGTCAATGTTTTTTAGCATTTCCTATTATTGAGTTATCCGTTTGGTAATCGTTTCTAGAACAAAGGTAACTACTATTGTTCTAAGTCATGCCAAGGTACCGGGGATCTAAGGCAGGTCCCCATGTTCCTTCAATCCCTGATCCAATACAAAACCTTCTACGGCCAAAGCAACCCGCAGACGTCTCCTTTGCTCATGCTCCTTTCAAGGCTGGTTTCCCACTCCGCAGCAGTACAAGCCGTGGCAAGGAGCAGGGTTTCTGCTGCCCGTGGAGCCGCGGCCAGCAGCGGTGTGTGTGCTGGGGAGGCACCGCTCCAGGAATTACCTGCAACTGCTCTTGCTGCCCAGCAGCCCAGCCACACTTTAGTCATGGAAATCTTCACTGGGAGTTTTGACTGAGAAAGGTTACAGGATTTGTCCCTAGTAAAACATATAATTGTAGGTCTTTAGGTGAGAACAATCAGATCATATTTGAAAGTCTCATTAGAAAAGAACAACATTTAGCCAAACAAGGCTTCCAGCTGAAACCACCCCGAAGGTGCATTTAAATGCTACACCACCAGCATCTGAGCTCTTTGAACCCACAGAAAAATCTTTAGACAATATCATACACACAACGCTGGGACACTTTAATTTCTGAATCAAGGGGCTGTACCAGCCTGGATAAGCAGCTTTAATTTTACTATTTAATGTCATTTCTCAAACCAGCTGAACTTCATTTTGTATGGCTCATAGATTACTAGTCAGCCATCCCTGGGCCTCAGAGCAGGATCTGCTCAAGCCATTTAAATGGAAATGCAGCTGAGCCAACGCTGCTGCTGGAAGGGGAGAGGCTGTCCTCACCCCTCCTTTGCCCAGCACTTCCTTCCTTCCCGTCCCCAGCACCCGCCTTCCTGCAGCTCTAGTACTCAGGCTCTGCCGAATTGATTCGGTTTACTAATTTGGCAGAAGCTGTCCAGGGTTTTAAGTTTTCTGATGATTTACTGAGCTGGAAGAGTTCACAGAGGACCTGGGTGGATGGTGAGTCAACGCCAGTGGTGAGCAGATGAGAGGAGCGTGCTGCCGGGCAGGACGGCTGCGTTTTTAGCAGCTCCGAGCCACCCCGGCAGCTTGCGCTGTAATGCAGAAGTGCATCACAAGCCAGCTCACGCTCTTGGCGTTAGTGCTGTGCCATGTTATCCTTTGACAGAAAAAGGAGTCTGGGCACAAAACATAATAAGCATCAGGCTCCGTCCCTCCAACCTACCACCACCTGAGCTAACTGCAGTGGGTGCACCCATGGTGATACCTGGGGTAGGGATGTGTATCCAGCACTCCCAGCAAAGGGAGCCTTACCAGAAATCTGCTTTTCTTGATAGTGGCTCCACTCGAATCTTGTCAAAACTCTTTCTTTATTTTGGCTAAATGAAAGGGCACTCAGAAAAGAAGTAGGGCACCGTTTCAGGAACGTGTCACTTGCCAGTAGTTGTATGCTTGCTTTTTTCACAGATAATTATAAAACTAGAATTTAAATGCAGCTTATTGCTACATTTAAAAAATTTGTTCAGGAGTCACACTCGTAGCTAAGTATTAAAGAGTGGTGCAAGACGCTAATAAACAACTCCCAAAGAAATGGTAATCTACTTGTTTATCTTTTAAGCATTGCAAAATGTGAAAGAACTAAGAAGAGAGGGACATTATGGTTCCCCTGGGACAAGGGTCTGGCTGAAGAGTAGAAAAGCCAGCTGCTGCCTGCTTTTGTCATCAGGTACGTGCTCCTCTCTTGCTGTGCTTAGAAAAATAAATAAATTACAGGGGCTTCTGGTGGCATGTTGATCCAGTTACACAGCAAAGGCAGCAGCAGGCTTTCTGCTTTCTCTCACAACACTTTAGTACAATGGTGTCTTTGTTATGGGGAGGCTAAATAAATAATGCAGCCATTAGATGTCATAAAGAAATGGAGCATTAAGCGATACAGAGCGGGGCAGCTCTGCCATCTCCAAATAAACCAACGCACAGCAAAGAAAGCTGCAGACTGCCAGAGGCTTGGTCCAGCAGCATGTGGTTTTTTTAAGGCAAAAATTACACAAGGTCAACAGAGATACAGAACGTGAAGATCTGGGCATGAAGTACAGTTCAGTTTAGAATAGTGACTGATAACAGGTATTTCTCATGTGCTTTTGTTTTCTGCAGTGAAGCTTATAAATGTATAAAACCAGCAGGATCTGCACTAATGACTCTTGAAAAAAAAAAAAAATATCAGTCTGTCTCCCAACACAACTTGAGCACAAATACTTCCACAAGTAGAAGCAATGTTATTCTAATAATGAAGCATCAGAGGTCTCCAGGCAAACCTGGCTCATTACTCACTCAACTTCAGATTTGGTAAGCATTCATTTGGCCAGTAGTCTGGAAATGCCAGTTAATCATTTGAATTTTGGAGTCTCCCTGAATTTCAGAAGGCATTGGGATGACACAATAATATACAAAGTCATTCTACCTTTAAGATTGGTATTTTAGGAAGCATACGTTTTCTTTTGAATGAACCATTCCTGCTAATAAGGTCTTACTCTGCAAGCTATGCACAATGCAAATGTCACAACAGCTTTTGCAAGAGTTTTCACTATGGAAAAAAACTCAAGAATAAATTTCAAGACATTTTTCAAGTGGTAAAGTTCTAAGAAATTAGTAACAGAAGACAGAAAGGTGTCTGTTCTGGAAATTCCTGTAAGTGGATATACAAGATGCTACAACTGATCTCCCCCCTTTCAAAATATGATTCTTTTTATATATAAAATCAATTTTCCTAGATACACAATGTGAAATTCTATTATTCTCATCTAATGACTGACAATTTGCTAACAACTCCCACAGAACTGGAAAGGGTTTCTTTTTTAGTTGGTAGGAACAAATCTTTCTCGTTTTACCAGTCTGTTTTGTTTAATTCAGGCAAAATTACTTGCAACATATATAAATATATATAAAGGTGCTTTGAACTCAACACTTCTCAGACACAGAGCTGACAAGCTATTCAATGGCCAGGTTTGGGGCTACGCAGCGATTTAACCACGTTCACACAGTAAGTTAGCGGCAAAAGTGGAAAGAGAACAAGTCTATTTTCCAGTTCCCTTCCCTGCTGACCAGACCAGATTTCCCATGTTAGATGACCATGCAAGAGGGAAGCTTTGTGGGTGCATTTTCAGAGGTCAGGTCAGGTTACGGTCTCAGATCCTTAAGCCCAAGACTCAAGAGTACACATGCAAGCTCATATTCCATTAGTATGCTAGACTAGGTTCTACTGACCCTTCTGAAACACCACCCAAGAGCCTTTGAAGTACCACAAAAGCAATTCTAAAAACCATGTCGCTTACCATGGGCCTTCACATGGATGTGAGTGTCTCCTCTACATTAAAGCATAAGATCTGCCATGGGGAAAAGGAGAGCGCCTGGTGTGAAAGGAAGGGCAGGGAGGAACCAACACATCCTGGAGTCGCTCCCACCCATGTAATTTTAACCTTGGTTACAGTTGTCTGATATGGGGGCTCCTCAGCCCTTGCTGGAAAACGCCACATGGCAGAAACAGTAGCTGAGCTTCCCGAGGAACAGACGCTGCTTACGGAGAAAGCCATATTCTCTAGTCGAATGACTTATTTCAGTCAAGGGTTTGCAGGGACTTCTCATGAGATCAGGACTGGAAACTCAGTTTCACACTATAGAAGCTTCAGAGACATGAACTTTGCCAGCTGAGATCTGCCAGGAACAGCTTTCTGGCATCATCTCATCATAGATATTTTCAGTTTGGCAGCCGAATCGGCTAAGTAAGAATTGCTTCAGTTAATATCAAAACCACTTCTACAGCTTGTCTACAAAAAAAACTTAAAGTACAAGCTTCTGTTTTGTGCCAAATAAAACATTGCAGTTCCACCCAAAATGAAACATTTCACGTATTCAGGATGTGCAAAACCATCAAAGAACCACCAAACTGTGGACATGGCCAGCAGTGTAACTGAACAGCGTGTAATCTGGAAAAGGCTGTGAAACACACCTGGAAGTGGGACACTTTCTTGGGTGGTTAACACCTACTGAGGTCTCCTAGCAGCAGGCACCACAAGGGCAGCACTCTTACCCCTAAAATCTTACAATTAAATTGTCTTTGAGTTTTTTCTACAAATGGTCTTCAGCAGCAGGGACAGGTGAAGGAATAAAACGGAGGCAGGGGCAGGTGCAAACCACACACTTGCCACAAGCAAGACAACTGTGGTCCGCCTGGATTAGACAAAAATACAAATGTACAAGCCCAGCTGATCTTAAGCTGGAAGGACCCTTGAATGTACAAATCCCTCAGCAATGTGGAATATGTGCATACGGCCATGGTGGGGAATCAGCACAGATGACCTCCTTTCAGCCTTGATGAAACAAACATTCCTGACACAAGCCAAGCTGTTACTGCTCCAGGTTCACCATCAGCACTCAAGGGAGCAGAGAAGTTCAGCTCTGCGAGATCCTGGGGCACCACACTGCTGCTCTTTTGAGCATGCTGAAGTGAGATAAGCATCTTCTAGGACTTGGATAAATGTCCTAAATCAGACCTCGTGCTACCGGGAATACTGGTCCCTTAAAAGGTTTGATTGGGCGAAGAGCTGAGACACTGCTCATTTCTCAGACCAGTTTTGACAGTGTCAGTAACGTACAAGCTGTATTACATCGCTAATGCTTGGATTTCTGCAATACATGATATTAAGTCAAGTCATTCTTGAGTCTTCTACAAATGGTCTTGTAAAAATGGCTTGTGATATTTTAGATACCAGAAAATTCAACTTTAGCAATAAATAGGTGATACAATTGTGACTATTTCAAAGACAGAACAGTAAACCCCCAAAAATTAGCTTTATGGTGATTAGTCACAGACATGACAAACCCTTGGGTCAAACTTTTACATTTTATACGCTCTAAGATTATCACAAAGCTCAAAGAGTATGTCTACTATCTAAACCACTTGTTTTAGAACTCATGGAAAGTTTGTTGGCAATTTAAAAATAAATACTTAGTTGTAGTTTTATATTAGTAACTTTTTACAGGAAAAAATCCACTCACTGATTTAGATTTATTATCATAAATAATTAACAAGAAAAAATTGCTTCAAACCGGGACTGAAATTTTATTAGGTACAGGCTTAGTGGACAGCCCAATGCATAATTAGTCCTGGACAGATGAATAGCAGAAAGATTACTTTCAAATTCTAATCATATTCTGTTCCTGTTGTTGAAGCTAGAAGCCTGTATAGTAACAGGGACAGGTGCAGAAAAGTCCATGATCCAAGAAATGATCTTGTATAGCTCCATGTGTGGAATGCTGCACCAAGAATAAGCTCCCAAAGAGGACAGAAATGTCATTTCATATTCAGGATGAAAAATAGATACATTTGGGTACTCTAGAAAGGTCCTGTGCATATCGGCATTGCTTCATGTTTCCTGCTATAATTACTTACAACAAATGTTTATCCATTTGACTGTAATGTTCTGGCTGGAGATTTGTGTGTTTGGTTGTTTTTTTTAAACTTGTCAGATGAAGTGTTCCAGCTGTTTAAGAACAAGTCTCAAGATAATACATTGTTTTCTCAAGGTAAAAAAAAATATCTGGCAATCATTTATAAAACAGTAGCTCTTGTCCTTTAGAGTTCAAACTAAAAAATCTGGCAAGGAACAGCTATTGCACCAAGCACTTGTCTCAGATTTATCTGTGAAATCTAAGTCATCTAAATTTGGGACTGAATTTACAGCCCTGAACAATCACTTTGCATATATTCAGTAGAGACTTGATGTATTAAAGTTTCCATGCAGTCAATACACAGCTTCCAAAATAAATTCCAAGAATAGCCTTGTAAGTTCAGCATCATCCACAGCTAGTGAAACCAGAGCACTTCTCAGCTGTGAGAAGTTTCAGCTCTCATTTCTGTGCTGCCTGGATCACAGTCAGGTGGAGCAAAGGAATTGCCAATTTCAGAGAAAAGTTAGAATCAGTCGGAATACAGTAAAGTGTGTTGAGACTGGACTGGTAGATAGATGATGGGTAAGGCTGTCCTAGCAGAAGGCTTGAAAGAGGAGCCAAGTAAAGGAAATTAATTGGGGGGCACCAAAGATCCCCCAAACACCAAAATGCTGATTTGGAGGAGATTAAACACTGAGGGAACGTGGACTTTTTTTGACAAAAAGACTGGGCCTTGGAAATAAGAGTGGCAAGGAAGAGCTGCAGCCCAGGCAGGCAGACACAGTAAGAGCCAGCAGAAGAGCAGAGGCTGTTCAGGCAAACAGAAACGGACAAAAATCTCAAAACCCAAGATATAAAATAAACAAATAAACCCAAGGGAATATTAGGTATTCTTGATTCAGTGAGAAGGAAGAGCATACTTCTTGCTAACTAGGCTAGTGTCATTGTTCAAAAAGCCAAAAATAAGTTGGTCATTAATGAAAACTACCACCACAGCGTAAGAACTCACCCTGTTAGAGGGAACATACAGTTTATAAAGCAGAATTAATGACAGGACCTCAGATGATCCAAGTCTGATAGACTTCAGAATACTTACAGGCCTGGTTAAAGCTGCCTCACTTTAAGGGGCCGTTACTGTTTATCTGCAAGGGCTGATGGAAGCTGGTCCAGAGAAGACGGGAAAAAAGGCAAATAAAATGCCTGTCAAAACAGGGCAAAAAGAGAGAGCATCTGGCTGGTTTAACTTTGATTTGACCTTGTCTATTTTTGACAAGTCCATGTTTTTAAATAATCTGTTAACTTACAGTTGCTCATGATCAGTTCCTTTGATTATTTACATTCATTCTGCACATTTTCTGCACTTCATTCACTGTATGAAGATTTTCCAGGCTCAAATACTTTACACATCCCTACACAGCAGTTGGAAAGCATTCATTCTCAGACCACCTTCTGTCATTCCTCATTAGTCTGTGAGCACTTCCCACATCAGATGCAAGAAGTCTTTGGGGATAACAAAAGGCTCACGGCAGATCCCCAAGCTAGCTCAACCAGCATGCAGGTCACAAATAAATGTGTTTTACCCAGTACCCAATGCCTCCCTGAACTAACCGCTGTTTTGACAGGAAGGCAGACCATGCTTGTATTTATAGAATGATGCATATCTGTGAGAGCAAGTACCGACACTCCATCCATTTGCATACGAAACAATTATAAATCTCATTTTGAGACATATAGTCTACACCCATGCATGCACACAAGCAAAAAATGGAAATTGTATGCCACTTATGATGTACAGGACTGTATTTGGGCATAACTTTCTAAGCAGCACATCAAGCCAGAATGGGAACCAGACTTGTACAACCATAGGACCAGGAAACCCACTGAATGAGCAGGAGCATCATCCCCAGAACTGATGTAACTGATTTCACTTCCACAGCATGCTGTCTGACGTTCATTCTCACACCTTAGCACCCACCATTATTCAATGCCAAAAACTAAAAAACACTATAAAATCATCACTCACCTGATAGCAAAGGATCTTCTAGGTCACCAAAAAAATGTGCTCATCAGATTATTTATGGAATATTTAAGCACATTTATTGACTCTTAATTATGTATATGATTTGGCATAACATTAAGTTCTGTTGCTATCCTTTAAGAAGTTTTTTTTCGAGGCCCACTAAAGTAAATGGCACCTTTACACTGATTTTACCATTTTGAATCAGACCCAAATCAGACCCAAACAAGCAGGAAAATATCCAAAGCAATTAATCTTTTTCATACCCTTGGGATAAATACATCCCCTGTTTAAAGAAAGTTTACATTTGCCCTCTCTTGTTTGATATAGTGGATATAGTACACTATAGTACACTATTAAAAGAAAGAAAAGGAGAGCGAGTGCAGAGAGCTCTGCTGGCAGGCAGCAGGGTGGTAGCCAGGGAATGCAGAGCACCTTTCTTCCCTTCTCCCCTTTGCTTTTTATTCACTCTGTATTAAAATTCTATACATATAGAATTACATTAAAAGAACACCCACAGTACTCCTATTCCACTTGCATCAGCCCTACCCTTCAGTTATTTTACAAATCCATTTTCACTGTTTTATAGCAGCAAGTCCCCTGTCAAGTCACCGCTGGGGGTTCAGCCAGCACCAGCTCTTAGCTCCAAGCTGGCTGAGGCCAACAAGCCAGCCACGATGGCGACAACCTGGTTTATCATCTGAAGCCACAGGTCAAAGGCAGCATCTTCACTTATGCTTTGGGACTAGCACGGAATCAGCCCAGCCACAACTGGAAGCTCTCAGAGATTCCAGTATGTTGAAAACAGAATCTTCAGACATTTAAGTTACTAAAATAAGTAAAATCAAAGCATGTGCATTTTTCAGACTTCTTAATTGGCCAGACTTGTGAAGATTTTCAGAGGGAACAATGAAGAGCACACCCCTGATGCAAATTCATGCAAAACAAAATTTAGCTCCCTTCTCCAAAGCGTGGGAAACAAAGTTTTTCAGTTACAGGTCAGACGTATTGAAAACAGGCAAGACTTTTTTTTCCCTAAGCTGCTTCTTAGAGATGTAGGATTCATTTTGTCTACATATTCCCAAAATTCTGGGCAAAGCAAACAACTGGAATGCAAAACCCTCAGATGAAAAACTCTAGCAAAGTCAGAGGGAAGAAATGAGCTTGTTAGGATTGAAAGTACCAAACACCTGGTGGCACGTACAGCGGCAGTCACTGGTTCTCCAACTTGGAGCCCGAACTGCAGATTCAGAGGCCGTGCCTGGCCCAAGGGTAGGTACTGCCGGGGCAGGTGCAGTCCAGGGGGCAGATGGCTGTCCAGGCCGGGGATGCAGTAGCCCCTGCCCCTCTCCAGCTACAGCCTGAAGCTTATTGCACTGGATGCTTGGATGTAGTTTTCAGTTTCCATAGCTCGCTCTGCACTGTATAGGCAGCCAGCGGGACCCTGGCAGGCCTGAATAGCCCTGTTAGTATGAATCTGGCCCTTTGCATGCTTGGACTTGCACCTTAGCATGAAATAAGGCCAAATGAGACAGTATCAGAGCATAATAAAACCCTCTTAGGCAAATTCATAAATAAATACATTCGCATATTCTCTCAGCCTTTGTAAGTGGCTGGAAAATCTCCTGCAATTCCCTCCCCCCCCCCCCCCCCCCCCACTTGAAAATACTTTTCTTTTTGTCCCCTCCCCTATTTATTCAACCTGGATCTCTATTTTCTAAATGCACACTCAAATTGTTTTTCAAGTTCTAACTTCAAGATTCTCTCATTAATTTGCACATTTAGGTGTACATCATTTGGAGATGCTTCTACTTTTTAAATACATCACTAATACTTTGCAAAACACTGAACACAGGAGTTAAGTTTGGAATTCTTTAGAATACGCTTCATCGAAATACATTGTTTGTACCTGACATTGCTTCATTCTTGACATCAAATGCTGCTAAGGAGACCTTTCTTTCTGAGAGAAGAATCCTATTAACAGGTCTCTGCACAACAGGGAAAGAAGGGCCCAGGCAATTACTGCCCCTGTGAATTTTGCAGGAAATAATTATGTAGCTCAGGTCTTGAAATTAGTAGAAAGATTAAAAACCCTCCTGCTGAAGACAGCATAAATAGGCCACATTGTTACACATCAAAATTTGTTTTAGTACTACAATTCCACAGATTCTAAACTACGAAAGAATGCTTTTCACCACCGGAGTAATACCAGGTTAGATAAAAGTAGTTTTTAGAAAACTGTTCCGTCTTCAGCAGACAGTGCCATAGCTGTCCTCATCCCTCCCCCCCCCCCCCCCCCCCGGAACGCGCTCAAGCCCCGCGCCCTCACCCGGGGCTGCCCCGCACCGGCAACCCGAGTTTCCCGTGGCAATTCCAGCAGCAAAGTCCGGGAAAACGCCGCTCTAACGTTTCCACCCCTCTGAAGGGCTCACTGAACTTTAAACGGCTCTGGCGCTGCAGCACCGATCGCCTCCCCCGCCAGCATTCCCACCCCGTCCACCCCCAGTCACCTTCTCCAAGGCCAATCACTTCCAGATGGGTGCGCGCGGTTACAGTAATTAGAACCAATCAGTGTAATTTCTATAACGGGGATCATCACCGCGAGCATTCGTCACATCAAGTTGTAGCTTCCTCTGCCAGCTCCGCAAGGACCGAGCCCCCGAGCGTCCCCCTGCCCCCGGCACGGGTTTACCTGGTGTCCCCGGGCGGCCGCGGCCGGCGGCGGGCCCCGCTCGGGAGGGCAGCGCTCGCCCAGCCGCCACCGGGGCTACTTGTAGCCCGCGAAGGCAGCGGGCAGGGCCCGGCCCAGGGGGAGGCACGGAGGTGGGGTCAGGATAACAAACCTGAAACTGCCGGCGGGGGAGAAGCCTTGCGCGGAGCCACGGCTCCTGCTGCAGAGGGAGGAGACGCCCCGCAAGAGCTGGGCAACCCGACGGGCAGCCCACCGCCCGCAAACCACTGCGGGGCCAGGGCGGCCAGGGGCCGCTGGAGCTCACCCCACCCCCCACCCCCCGCTGCAGCAGCTCTCCTAGAGCAGGACCCACCACGTCCAGGCGGGTTTGAATGTCTCCAGAGAAGGAGACCCCCCAGCCTCGCTGGGCAGCCCGTGCCAGGGCTCCGTCACCCGCAGGGCAGGGAAGTTCTTCCTCACGTGGAGCTGGAACTTCTCGTGATGCGGTTTGTGCCCGTTGCCCCTTGTCCTGTCGCTGGGCACCACTGGAAGGGGCCTGGCCCCATCCTGCTGGCACTCGCCCTGAAGATATTTGTATGGGTGGAGAAGATCCTCTCTCAGCCTTCTCCTCTCCAGGCTAAACCAGCCCGGCTTTCAACCTCTCCTCGCCAGGGAGATGCTCCAGTCCTCTCATCTTTGTAGCCCTGTGCTGGACTTCCATGGTTCACCTGTTAAATTTTCAAAAGGACTGGGGAGCCCAGAACTAGACACAGGACACCAGATGCGGCCTCACCAGGGCAGAGCAGAGGGGGAAGATAACCTGCCTTGACCTGCTGGCTGTGCTCCTCCTAGTGTGCCCCAGAATACCACTGGCCTTCATGGCTACAAGGACACACTAGTCAAGAGCCCACTGCCAACCAAGGTCTTCAAGGCACAAGAATAGCTCGCAGGACACAATCACAGAATCATTTCGGTTGGAAAAGACCCTTAACAGCATTGAGTCCAACTGTAAACACAGTCGCATACGAGGAGTGTATCCATATATGAGAACAGAGAGATTGGAAAAGAATATAATTATGGAATTTAGTTTCCTGCAATTTTTAAAAGCTGGATTATAATTTAGCATTTTTCTCATCTAAGGGTCACATAAAGACTTGCATCTTAACCATATCTAATAACAGCATAAAATAAACAAGATGCCAACAAAATGAAAAACAGTTTCCCAGCTCCTACTTCATGGCCACAGCTGAACACACGGCAGCAATGCTACAAGAACGGCCAAACTTATTTTATTTAGGAGTAATAAAAAAAATTCTGAAAAGAAAATAAAAATCATATCTGGTACACAGCATTTTACCTGCCACCTGAGGTGACATTTGAGGTAACACCAGCAGGCTCTCTTACTTTCGAGAATTTTCATTCTTCAGGGCTTTCTTTTTTCTGCAGCTTGTAAACAAGAGCTCACCAGGCAGGAGAGTACAACAGGAAAGCTGAAAGTGATAGTAACAATCTTCGCAAACTTAGCTCTTTATAATAGCACACCAAGGCTAGAGGAAAACTATCTAGTACATGACCCCAATTCACCAGTTTTTAAGAATAGTTTGTTCCAAACACTTTCCCCCTTCTGAAAAAAGGGGAAGGTAGATAAATCATGCAACCCTGCCTACATTTTTATGAAGAGAGGGGAAACAAATAAAAAGCCCAACTAAATTCCACCTACTCATTTTTATCACTGAATCTTTCTAGGTACCTATAGTATCTAGAATATTCTTGACTCTAGCATTGTATAACCTCACATTATACCCAAGTTAAGCTAACCATAAGATGCCCCCCAAAGCAGCAGATCACTACCCTTAACCTTCCTCCAAAACAAAGCACACAGCCTAGGCTGCCCCAGAGCTTTATACTGAGCATGCAGCTGTGAGCATTCAGCTCACAGGCCAGGTGAAAACTATTCCACCAACACATGGAAAGAAGCCAGAAGGCAGGTAGGAAAAGGCAAACCCCACCCTATAGCCCTGAGACCAGATTAAATGTATTCTGAAACTTCACCTGAAAGCCATGTTTTATGGATGCATGTATAGCACCTCCCTGTAACAGAAACGACATGTGCAAACAAGTGATGGTTCTGTTCATTAACTTCAGAAGTTTTACTTCAATAAAAATTTAACTGTACTAAAAGACTATCTCATTCAGGTTCCAGAAGGGTAGTCATGTTTGTAAGTATGCACAAAACTTGCCCTATAATGGCTTTCCAGAGACCTATGAGAAATAAGTCAACATCACAGATTTCACTCCTTGCAGATAGTGTACACCAAAACTTTAACTTTTATGGTTTTGCTATATGCCCATTAGATGCTATACAGCCATAATGTAAATGGAGGTGTCCCTCTATTGACGGGCCCCTCCGGGAACCTTGCTGTACTACCTACAGTAGAGTGTTTTCTGCAGCTGTTGTTTCTTTTCAGAGAATGACCTTTATTTTTTTAAAGAATATCCGATTACAACAAGGACAAACCTGCTAGTTTTCCATGTGATATTTCCTTACCAGGTGAAATTGCAAGTGTCATACTTCAGCACTGAATATCCACATTCTTCCCCAATCATAGCATGGATGATGAAAAGTAACATGTGAATGAGTGGGAAACTAAACTCTTGACACAAAAGAGCCCTAAGAAAGCGCTCCAGCAGCATGTACCCTCATGTCAGTAAAGCTGAAGAGGTTTGACAAAGATACCACACCAGTATCCAAACGGCCACCAGCAGCCCAGCTGCAAAGGAAAAGCTGGGCTCTTTTTCCGTGGCTGAGTGGGGCTGTCAGGTTGCTCTTTGCTAATCGTTTGTTTTCGCCACATGATGAAGTAAAACTTTTCTCACACTGCTGCCCATTAAGCCACTAAACTCATGTCCTAAATGAACCGACTAACTGATTACCCTGTCAAGAACATTCATTAATTCCACTTGTACAAAGTGTCCCCAAGGTCACTCCTCGGCGTTACTATGCGCTCAGTTTACAGCAATGCCACGTAAGAGAACAGGAAGGTAACCAGCCCAAAGGAATGGGAGCAGGAGCTTGGAAACGCACCACGATTCCAACTTGGCACTACCTTCCCCTGCATCCTCACAGAAGCCATTGTCATCTTTATCGCCCTATCTTGTACAGCAAACTCCATACTCAGACCAAGCTGTTTCATCTATCAGCTAAGTGTTTTGTAACACTTGAAAGAGTTACTTATTTTTATTGACATATAAATAATACAAGAAACCAGAGATGAGGTTTCATTTTTGTTCAGAATATCCTAATCCAATATAGAATGCATGAGATATTAGAATGTTTAGTAAAGTTATACTTCCATAGATCTAGATTTAATTTTCATAAATCTAGAAACTATATAGAAGAACTAAATTGAAAATTGACTATTGGATCATCTATAGCTAAGTCTTTTAGCAACAAAGAATAGATACCTTTTGCAAACAATAGAATTGTAACTATATATACGTTAACTTTAGGCACCGCTATAATATATTTTTTGTAAAGTGGGAATCCAGTACTTGACATGGGTGCCTTAGTGAAGCAGGCAGAAGCAGAGGCAATGATTTTTTTCTTTTTGGTTGACTTACTACTGTGCCCTTGGCAGAAAACTAAAACATAATATTATTATGCCACTGGATAAACTCACAGCATACGCCTGGTCCCCTTAGCTCTACAAGGATATAGTAGAAGGCAGTCTTTTTTAGCTAAGGCAGACAGAGGCCACAGATAGTGATTATAAAAACAAAGGGGTGGGTAACAGTCTTGCCCCAGCCCCCAGAGCCAGGCACTGCCTTTGCAGCAGCTGACGCCACGACACTGGGTGCAGTTCAGAGTCCAGTTCTCTTCAGACATAAAGAAAGGGAGAGACATGCCTGGGACGAGGTACTTCATTTCTGAGTGCTCCTCGCTGCCAGGTACACCACAAAGCTCATCTCCCTCCCCTTCTCACCTTCCTCACTGGAGTCAGCCACCCAGGAACGATCTTTCCTCATCCTGATGCTTTGGGGACCTCGGTGGGCATGTGAACAAAGAGGAAGGCCCTTTTGGGCATGTCCTCCTCATGCAGGTTTTTTCCCTTGCCTGAGGAACTGAGACAATTAAAATTTGGAAGTTTTACATTATTTCAGATTCTAAAACCTGATTATTGT
The DNA here is from genome assembly GCF_963210335.1 of Falco punctatus. Lineage (NCBI taxonomy): Eukaryota > Metazoa > Chordata > Aves > Falconiformes > Falconidae > Falco > Falco punctatus. Next base: position 63,728,936 of record NC_137588.1, read on the forward strand.
GGAAAATCCACACTGTTTAGTACATCATCACTGCTGCTGGCTTCTAACCTACCTATTACAGCCATAGCCTGCAGATACCAAACGGTATCTGAGATGGTCACGATCATGGCTGTGTACCTAGCTGTGCATATCTATTTCAGGTCATTACAAAACTCGCATTACCCTAGTGCTTGAATGGTTCACAGTGTTTCATATATATTCATCCTCTGAGCACCCCTGTAAGGTAAGGGGCATACCAGTGTGCTCTGCCGACGACCTCTCATGGGGCCAGCTTCCAGTGTTCACCTGTTAAATTAAAACAAGATCTTCATGCTGCCCCTGATGCAAACAGCAATGCTCTTATATAATCTTCTTTAAAGCCCTAAAACTCTGCTCTTCTATAATGACGACAAATACAAGATAATCGTTCATATGCTAAGTCCCTTCTCTTGTCCTATATTTAGATCACAAACTCTCTGGGCAGTTGAGTCTGTATTTATGCAGCACCCAGGAAAATGTGCTCACAGTCCATTAAGGAAATTTCTAGGTTCTATAAACAATGATAAAGTGACGGTAAATTAAAATATAAAGATACATGCAAAGCTGCAAAGGTAGTAGTAGTAGTCTGCAAGAAAAAAGGAATTCATAAACTATCTATCCATCAGTGCTACAGCTTCTGTTTACGTCTAGGATGTTTCAGTTCTTTTCCAAGCTCTTCAAGAAGGCTGACCTTTCAGCTAGGAAAATAAGTCCTCCATGGGATAATTACAAGTGTGATAAACACGAAAAATCTCATCCACTGTGTCTGTGAAAAACAGCTCAAATTGCAGGTATGACTACATAAGACGATGGAGACTGCTGTAACAATCAGGTACAAGAAGGCAGTTAGGAACAGAGGGGAAAATGGAGTCCAACCTTCTGGCTATCATCAGGTTAAGGGGCTGCTGATGTTATCATCAAGGAGATAAAAGTGGGCTGACTTGAGCATAGGCTGCTACCATCAACAAAAAAAATCTCTGTTTTACACCGTAGTCATAAAAACAGTGGTACATAGTTCTGTAGCTCTGATTCTGTCTTGTCAAACCATGACATATGTATCTATGCACCGGTTCTTCAAAATATTTTGTTTGATCTTTTTGGTTTGTGGCAGGAAGAAGCTATTAGAAGTGACAGAAAACATTTCTTCTTTTTAAATTGTTAGAAATCGCTACAGCTCACATCTGTATAGCAGACACACAACTCAGCTGTTACTCTGCATGGGCAGTTAGCTGAGTTTCTGCAACATTATTAATGGACCCTGCAGAGAGCACCTGATACTTCTTATATTTCAAAGTCCACTGAATAAGCTCAGTGAGCCAAAATTAAAACACTTTGTTTATCAGGGCATAACAGCTATACCTATGATTAATGCTTTTGCTCCCTTGTGGAAACAAACAAATGTCATTAGCTACAAGGCAAAGCTAAACATTCTTCGGCTCTGTTTTATAGGAATTTAACAATTATTATTAGTTTATGGTAGTACAGACTAGGTACTCAGTGTTTCCCAGGAGAAAAAAGGAAAATATAATTGCTGCTGCAACAAAGTAATGATTATAATAGACTAAATATTTAAGATAGATAAAACATGAGACTATCAAACAATCTAATAACAGTCAGGATTTTACAGAGATACAATGAAACTAATCTCCCTGGATATTATGTTTTACTAAACAGTTCTTTAATATCTGAAATGTTTATGCACATGTATTTGGAACTACCTACAACTGTAGTATGCCAGAATCTTCACTCAAATATAGCTGCAATTTATAACTCTTCAGCAAATGTGTCCAAGCATTAAGAAACCTGAAATCCAGTAAAAAATCACAGTTGGGATGATAAACTGGCTTGGGCAGTGAGTGTGGCTTACAGGGCTCTCTCTTTTCTCGTTCGTTCCCTCCCCCAGCTCCTGACTCCTCCGCAAGTGGCTTGGCTTCAGTTCTGCATGTAGGGATTGTTGTGACTGTCCTGGATCAGTAATCTGTTCAGAGGAGCTGGGTTTCACAGCAAAAAATCAACGGCAACATAAATTCCAGGTTTGTCCCTCTTTATTACAGGCTACTGCAGAGCAAAGGAAGTCTAGTTTATTAGAACCTGCTGAAGAACTGCCTAAAGTTATAAATACATTCATGGGAAGACTCTAAGGCTTCAGTAACATTAAGAATCCTTGCACTGCTACAGCCAGTCTCAGAGTGTATTAGCTCCTATTTATGCACTGAAAACGATCACATTTCCTAAAGGGTTGAGGAGTCAGCATGCCACAGTCTAATCAACTGACCACATTTGTTGTCAAATGACAACATTTCCACAGGTCTAGACCAACAAGTTGCTAAAAGTGTGAAAACTTAGCTGTAAGATCCTTTGAAAGCCTCCACAGCCTCTAACTGAGTTGGACACCAGGATGAAGAAAAATAAACAAGATCTAAATTTCTTCTACACCAAAGCACCACAGGATGCTAATCGGCATTATGCCTGAGGATGAGATGAGAAGCAGTTGTGTTGATGGCCCTCCAGCCATCACTACAGCAGCTCCCAGCCTTGGCCAACAGAGCATGAGGCAGTTTGTACTAGGTTTCTCCCTGTCATTACAGTCAGTGAAAGTGCCTGATACATCGGTTCAAGTCGGATATATTGGGACTTTGACTTCTCCACTTACGTTTCCAACAAGACAGCTAATAAATGTGGATGAGTTTTACGGTCAGGCCACTAGATTACGCAAAAGAGGGGGTATCTCTAGTCAGGGCTAGGTTTAAATCTGCAGTTAAAAATCTCTGTGTCCTTCCACCTGTTTCATGACCTTTTCATTCTACTTCAATACAATTTTCCAAAGCTACATATTTAACAATACCCTCTTCAGTGCAGTATATATATAAGGATATGTAAGATTATTTCGGCACTCACCGTATGGAATAATAGTTCAGGATTCGCTCTGCCTTTAGCATCCACAAGTACCACTCATGTCCTGTTGATCCCTGAATTATTCAAGATAGGCTTAGTTTTTCTTAGCAGTCCTGTGGTTTCAGCAAGGTAAAGCAAATATTCACTTTTTGTTGGATTATTTTCCTACCATTTCAGCTCCCTGGCTGGACCCACCACAAGATTTAGTAACATCAAAAACAAGTGCAAAGGAGAGAGCAGGAATGCACATTTGGTTTGTGGAAGAGGGTAGGGTTAGAGGGCAGCTTAAGTGGCCATGGAACAGCAGAAACTATAGTTGCATTTGATGGAAACTCATGTGAAGTGGGACTAATTCAAACCCAGAAGGGAGAGAGAAGATGAGCTTGTTCGGTGCGAGCAAGCCTGACCGAAGGATATATTTTTAAAACTAATCAAAGTACAGATCACCTTATTAATCACAGTTTAAACATAGCTGATCTTAGAAGTGACAGTATCCCACTCTCATTCTGATCAAATCAACTTTGAGAAATCTTGCAAAAAAGTTATATTGTTTCATATTCTAGGTTGTTACTGGAATTAACCTTCCACTCCAAATCAAAGAATGCCACACTGCCATTTTTGTAAGTTAATCAAACACTCTCCAAACAAGCAATCCTTACTCAGAAGCCTTAAGATGTGTAAATTGGATTATGGGTGACATTTCACTAGATTACCAATAGCATAGGTCTAATTAAAAACAACTGTCATGAAAACAGATTTCCCCACCCCAGCCCATATTTTCCTAATTAAATAAGACTAACCTCCCCATCCTTTTAGTTATGCTCAGCTACAAGAGTTTCTGGGTATTTTTGATGCAGTCAATATTACGCTGTTTGGAGTCTTTTGGAGCACACTCCACAGAGATCTGATACTGACTGAAAAAGCACTCTGCTTTTTCCTTACCTGAGCTAAACATGTGCTGCGTGCTGGAATGAAAACAAATCTGATGGTACTATAGTCACAGCTACCTCTCTCTCAAGTGGATATTACTGTCTACAGAGACATGAAATGTGAGAAACACGTTAACAGAAAATGAAATGTTTCTTTCTTTTTTCATTAGTGTACTATTGCTAAAAGCAATAATATTTAGCTCTATAGATTTCTGCAAATAAACAGGGACTTAGACTAGCCAATACCAGCTTGTCTCCCCAGCTCCCTCTGGAGGCTGGCGCTCTTGTTTTGTTGTTTACCACGTGAAAACGGTTAACTCTCTGAATAAGGATTTTGTTTATAATATACTTTCATAGGCAAAGGCTGTAGCCTAAATGCAAACAGGCATATGGTTTCAGTAGCCAGCTGCAGATCTTTCTCTTTGGTTTCTAATCAGAATGAAACTTCCCTCCCATTCCACAGCTGCAACATATATAAGTGATGGGGCTCCAGTACTCTTTCCCCCCTCCCCTCCCCCCCTTGAATATTTTAGGGGAGGCATTTTTTTTTTTTTGGCTGTAGCCCTAACGAACATGGAGAGTACTTGGAGAATTTGTGTTTGCTTCTATTGCTGTTTTCATTGGCTTTCTTCTAGCATCCAGTGTTCCCCCCACTCTAGGGGTAGTGTAGTCTCTGACAAGACCTCTGGGATACTGGTAGTCCCTGAGGATACCGCCAGTGAGCCAAATCCATTGCTGCAGCTGCCAAAAGGTGTGAGACGTGGATATGCTCTCCTGCCTCCTCTTCTCAAGGTGCTGTCTGACCGGGGACATCAGAACTGGGAAAGCGAGGCCACCAGGCTACAGCCAGATTCCAGAGCCCTTCGGTACATGAAAAGGCTATATAAGATGTCTGCTACGAAGGAGGGAATCCCAAAGGTTAACAAAAGCCACATCTATAACACTGTTCGACTTTTCACTCCATGTTCTGAATGCAAGCACCACCACAGGGACCTCATGAAAGGTAGGTGTGCAGAGACTGAGTTGCCAAGGTTAAATGGGGGTTTTCCATGTGTTCTGTGCTTGCAGTGTAATAGAAAAATACCGTATTTCTTTAGATGTGTTGCTGTTTTAATCCTGATAACTTCTCTCTTAAACTGTAGGAGTTTTTCATAACCTACTTCTCCTTGAATGGCATTCTCCTTGAATGACATAGATGCCACACAAATGGTACTATGTTCAAGATGATGCTGATGTTTCAGGCTGACTCATCACGAGTCACAGAAAATGATAATCACTTCTAAGTGAGAAAATAGGAAAAAAAAACCCATGTTTCCTTCTACTGCCCATCTTGGTTTTGTGTTTTTCAAGGGAATAAAAACATAGCACTGTAATGAGACAACAAATTCCCAGACTCCTATTGCCAGATGACTCTTCCCCTTGCTTTGTATGTTTGCTGGGGAAGAATCACAACCCGAATTTGTGACTATCCTGAAGGGAAGAGTAGAATTACTTGTAAGTCAGGCTCAGGGCTGAAAATCCAGGGTGGCTGGGTACTTGGTAACTTACCATGCTTTCATGGCTTTCTTGAATGTGGGCTGGCCACACCAACAGCAGCTAGAAATCCTCAGCCTTTAATTCTGTTTATGCGACTGCTGACAAGTGATCCGAGTTCTTCTGACTTGGATTTTTGTTCACTTAGAAAGACAAATAACTCTAAACACAAACATCATACCTGTGCACAGTAACAGCACTTTGAGACTGAGGTTCAGTTAAGAGGTATTCGCTATGGAAAAATAAAATAACCAAGCTATGTTTATGACTATATTTTCCTGGCATAGTATAATCTACTGATTCAGAAACATACTCAGAATTAACAGTTAATCTTGTGATTATATATTCTAAATGTGGTAGTAATTAAAGCAGCAGCCTGAATCTGAATCAATTTCCTACAATTATCGAGGATATTCAGATTCATGATTTTAGAAAAATTAATTAATGTAGGAAATAAAAAGTTTAGCAGGGTCTACAGAGCCCTCGTTTGATTGCTTATTATTTTGGCCTATGTAAGTCTGAAGAGATCGCTTAATGCATTAGTGGTCAAAAAAGAACAGTTTCTTATTTACAGAAAAAATACAGTGGTGAGTAGTAAAAAAGCAATATATTAAACACATGCTATGTCCACATCTGGAAAACAGGCCGGGAAGTGGGTTTATCAGTCTCAAAGCAAGATGGAAACTGGAGCAAACTGAAAGAATGCCAGAAAAATTTTAACATTGTGGGGGAAAAGATAAGAGCAGTGTATCTTACAGTAGAGATTAATGAGACAAATGTGCTTTCAGAATAACTTGGAAATTCTGGTCCTGCTTTGTGAGAGAAGCAAAGTGATGTGCATGAAAGAATGATAATATTTTTTTAGTAGTGCTAATAAATAACTTTCTGCCTTGCTATTATTCAGACTTGCTGGCAGCTGCTGGTCAAAAGATTTAAATAGGAAAAATATAAGGAAGAATAACCAGTTAATGCTAAAAAGCTCTGAAAGCACTCACTTTAAAACTAGCTATTTCATTTCATGACTTGTATAATCTAGTTTCTGTTTCCCCATACCAGTGCTGAAAAGACAACTGCTAACTTCCCCCTGTAGTTTGTTTTTTTTTAATGAAACGAATCCTAATAACTCTTCATCATGGTTTCTTGGTTTTGTTGCCACTTGACTTTTACATCTTCTGTCCCTGACCAAAGTAGAAGTTCCATACAATAAAAGTAAGGGAGGGCAACTAAGCTGGTTTCTGCTGCTGCTGAATTATTTCTACTTACCTGCTACATGGCTGTTATTTATGTCTAGGTGAAAAAATAAGATGCGGTAACTCTACAAGATTTTGTTTCCCTTCTCAGGAGATGTTCACTCAGCGGATTTACTCTTCAACCTGGATCGTGTTACTGCCTTGGAGCACTTACTCAAGTCTGTCTTGCTTTATACCTTTGACACGTCAGTTCCTGTTTCTTCTTCCACTACATGCATGTGCCATTTATCTGTTAAGGAGCATGATTTTTCCAGCCAAATATGTCCCAGCATTTCACACTCTATAGCTTTTAGCCTGCACTTTGAAGTTAGAAAACGCAAGTGGGTTGAGATTGATGTGACTTCTTTTCTCCAGCCTCTAATTGCCACTAACAGGAGGAATATTCATATGGCTGTGAACTTCACTTGTCTGATGGGTGATCCACAACAGAACACTAAACTGGAAAATGCCATTAATATGGCACTGGTTCCCCCTTCTCTTCTTCTTTATCTGAATGATACCAGTGAACAAGCTTATCACAGGTGGAACTCACTTAGACACAGAAGGAAAAACCCAGTGCGGCCCAGGCAAAGGAACAATCCGCTTGTTGATGTTACAGGTGACAAAGGAAAAGAGAATTCACAGGGTAAAAGGGCCTCTCGACAGCGAAGAGATGAGAGCCTGAAAGAAGCGCCAGCAACTCCACCTTACAATTTGAGTGAATATTTCAAACAGTTTCTGTTCCCTCAAAATGAGTGTGAGCTTCACAACTTCCGTCTAAGTTTTAGCCAACTAAAATGGGACAAATGGATTATAGCACCACACCGGTACAGCCCTCAGTATTGCAAAGGTGACTGCCCAAGGGTCGTCGGGCATCGTTACGGCTCTCCAGTGCACACAATGGTGCAGAACATAATATATGAGAAACTGGACTCATCTGTTCCAAGGCCCTCCTGTGTTCCTGCGGAATACAGCCCACTGAGTGTCCTGACCATAGAGCCTGATGGCTCCATAGTCTACAAAGAGTATGAAGATATGATAGCTACAAAGTGCACTTGTCGGTAGTGGGTGAATCCTGCTTGGTTTTACTCTGGTTTTGGTAATTTTTGTATTCTCAAAGTATCTGTAGCTATAATCAACAGAGTAGTGTTTGTGAAATTCTAATAGCTCTATAAAATCGGTTATGATTTAGCATGGAGTTAGTAGAAGGTGTTTACATCATAGCACTTATTTTTGTAGCCACTCAGCCTTTCTAGAATGTGAAATTAAATTTAAAATCTTTTTATTGGAATAATTTTGCATTTAAAATGTGGAAGAGGTTTCAACTACCAGATGTCTATTTTAAGCTGCTTTGTTATAAATTTAGATAAATAAATGTCTATCATGCATACCACTTATATTCAACGCCTGATAGTCTTCCTCTAGATAAAGACACCTTTTGCATGAAGTTTCCAGCAAGTGTCTAGGAAGAGAAGAAAGTTGTTCATGTTAGAATTACTTTCTCAGGTTTTCATTCTTTTTCCCTACCATGTTTCCAGTTCCCCCAAGCAAGAAGACAACTCTTCCTCACAGCTCTGTAAAAAAGTTACAAGGTTGCTTCTTGCTTTTCTTCTGCCCCACTCTTTGGGCTTTCTCAGTGAAGAGTGGTAAGAATTGAAGGATGGCTGTGTCGTAACTTGTGAAAACTTAAGTAACTGAACTATTTGAGTAAGAACTGGCACAGCTTGTGGGTGAGCTGTTAAAAATGGAAAGGCTTGATCTAGTTCAAGAACAAAGCACAAGCTGTTCATGGGCACAGGATTCTACAGGTGGTACTACACCACCACTTGCTTCTGAATTATGAAATGTTCAATGTTGTCAGCATAAAAAAAAATAAGAAAGGGCTTTAGAAGCCCATTTTTAAAATAGTTTATTTAAATGCTATTAAATTGGTTTAGTAGTCTGAAAGTGTGGGGACATAACCTCACTTCCTCTGGCAATAAAATTGTAGGTAATGGCGCCTTAATGCTAGATGTTTCCAAACCAGATTTTTACTATGATCAATTTATTTTCTCCTAAACTTTTCTAATTTTAAGAGTTGTGTCAAAAATGGTGGTTTCACACTGGGGACCCAAGCTAGTGCACAAAAAAAAAGCCCAGCTTTCATAGGGTGTGGTTTTGTGGTTTGTCTGTTTGTTTGGGGTTGTTTGGGTTTTTTTTCAATAAAAGGATGTGGAGCAGCGCAATCTTTTAAAACTTAAGATTAGCCCTTAAAATGATGACTTGCTAATGCATTGATACATAAATGCCTTAACTTTCTACAATTAAACCACCTAACCAGACCCTGCCTTAGATCCTGGCTCCCCAGGGCTTGGCCTGGGGCTGGGAGTTCAGCCTGGCAGGGAAAGGATCCACCCCAGGGGACGCCGTGTGGTTTTCCTGTACTGTGACTATGGTTCACCTGCTCATTTGCCAACCGGTCAGTGTTGCTATGATGCTTCTCAAAGTCTGAATTGCTCCATGGAGGTGCAGTGCCATCCGGCTAACTGTCATACAGCTGCTTTAAAAATTAAGTTCCTAAGTGAAGCTTGCATTAGCCTGGAACCATTGAACTAAAGTCTGTGCTTGTTCTGGCTCTAATTGAAGGTTCATTTGAAATAAATACAAATATCTCAATGTCAAACAAAAAACATCCCAGCCTGTGGCCAACGCTATGTTTGATAGGTTTAATTCAAATTGCCTAATGTGGCGCTGTTCACAGTAATCCCTTTCAAACAGTGGGAATTCAGCTTCACCGAGCTGCCAAGAAGGGAAATAAAGTGAATTCTTTCGTAATTCCTTCCTTGACGCAAATGGAAAACCCTATTTAAGACAAAGTGCTGAAGTCAAGCTAAAGAAACCATGGTTTTGGGTCAGCTACAAGCAGCTTCAGAAATATGTAACCTCAGCAACAGGTTAAGGGTTGAGACCATGTTCTCCAAGGCAGCTTTGTGCTGCTACAGCACCTTTAGCCTGCAGCAATACGCACTCTAATAATAACGTTAATATTCAAGCCCTCTTGCTGCAGAGGCAGGGAACGGGAGCGCCGCAGACACGCGGCCTTGCCGGCTGAGCAGCTCCTGCTCGGCACCGAGAGGCTGCGGACACGCGCCCGTGAGGCGCCCCCCGCCCAGCGAGGCGCTGCCGACTCGCCCTCGATTAATAATCTAATCGCCAGGACTAAACGGTGGCAGCTCTCGTATATAAACTGTGATTTCAGAGGGCCAGCGGCAGCGGCCCGGCCCCCCCGCGGGGGCGTGAGGCGGCGCGGCCGCCGGAAGCGGAAGCGGCCGCGGAGGATCCGCTTCCGGGGGAGGCGGCGGCTGCAGCCCCGCTGAGGAAGGTGACACCGGGGCGCCATGGGCCTTCACTTCGGTAACCTGGCGCGGGTTCGCCATGTCATCACCTACAGCCTGTCGCCTTTCGAGCAGCGAGCCTTCCCCAACGTCCTCTCGCACGGGCTGCCCAACATCTGGCGCCGCTTCAGCTCCCAGGTCTTCAAGGTGGCGCCCCGTGAGTAGCAGGGGGCGGCTCAGGCGCGGCCCGGGCCGAGCTCCCGGGTATTTCCCCGCAGCACCGGCAGCTTGGGGATGGGGGAGCGCGGGGCTGGCGCCTCTGCACCGGGGGCCTTGTGTAACGCTGCCTCGTCACAGGCGCGGTGGCTGAAGCTGCTCTGGGGCGTGTGTATTGCAGGGCGACTTCTGAGTGTCCCCTTTCCTTTGCAGCCTTTGTGGGAGGCTACCTCTTGTATTCCTGGGGAACACAAGAGTTTGAGCGACTGAAGAGGAAGAACCCCGCTGACTATGAAAATGACCAGTAATGAAGTTAATGAGACTTACCTCGCTGTATTATCAGCTCGGTGTTGCTAAGCTTGTTCACATGACTGGAAGGGTATTAAAAGGGAGATAAGTCTTGTCGAATAAACTTTAACTTTGCTCCATGACTTTGTGTGAAGTCTGTGTCTTGAGATGGTTCAGGTGAGCGGGATCAAGTCCCTGTCTGGATCACTCTGTACAGGGAGATAATCAGGCTAAAGTTCTGTATGTTCAGATATTTTTATCTTAGAGCATTTTCAGCCTTTGTGACTACCATTCCTTTGAACATTTGTCAGTACGACTGGTGTAGTGAGGACTGCCTTCAGCTGGAGATGGTATGAAATAACAGCTCGTTGCTGCATTTGTCGTTCCATCACTGGCCACTTCTTTCCACTCTGGCCTCGAGATCTGTGAAAAACAAATAGTCCACCTGATTTGGTATTGACCAGAACTGCCTGAGCTGGCTGATGGCTCAGGACTGAATGGGGACCTTGACTTCTGTACACAGGCTCACTTTTCACAAGGAGACCTGTGCAGAAGACAAAGGGCAACAGGTACAAGCTGCACCGGGAAAGGTTTCATTACAGTGTAAGAAAGGAGTTCTTCTTGCTGTGGGAATAATCAGTTACTGGAATAACCTCCCCAGGGATGTGGTGGGAGGCCCCAGCTGGAGGTTTTCAAGTACAGGGTGCCAGCTAACCTCATCTGGGGTACCTTCCCACAAAAGGCTGGACCGGACAATCTTTCAGGGTCCCTTCCAGCCTGAGCTGTTCTGTGATTCTATACTAACTAATGCTATTTGGATGATTAACTGCAACTCTGATACCTGATAGCGTTAATAGGCTGGATTAGAAGCTTCTTGGAAACTACCAGGAGAAACAAGACTGTTGAATACCTGAGTGTTACTTAAAAACAAATGCTAGTAATAAAGCTACTTAAGTATGTGACAAAGAAACTCATGCTGTGGCTCTTCAGTATACAAACAAGCTTCATTCTTCAAACTCCAGAACACTGGGCTGGTTCCTTTATCCTTTTTTTTTGTCCCTTTCATCCAGCTGACTGTCTCAAGCTTATGCCCCATGCAAAGCAACACATTGATCTCTCCATTGTGCTCTTCCTGTAGCTGGTACTGAGAGTCTGATCCGCAGGGCAGGAGGGATGTTTCCCTGTGTTAAGTTTCTCAGTGTGCTCAAGGCTGGGCTGTCTGGAGGACAAGGATGCTCAGTCTCTCGCTGCAGGAAGTTGAGGGGTATGCAATTTTTAGAGCTGAATGCTTTTTTAGGGCTCTTAGCACATGTTTTTAAAAGCACACTAAGCTCAGTCTTAAGGCTGTTCCTTCTGCTCTTGTGTTTACTCCCAGTACGGTCTGAGGTTGGCATAAGCAGGAGTAATACAAATCATCCAGCGCTGCAAGTTGTGCCAAAAATATTCTGTGCTTAAATTTAACTCTGCATTTCAGTTTGTTGGTATTTTCTAGGCAGCTTAGGCAAGCAGAGAGCAACCAAGTGGCTACTATAATTGCAAGAGCTGGGAAAGACATCTGGAGTCAGACTTTATTCAAAGCCTTACTGGCGGCCTGCTTATGTAGGCTCCAAAAGCACCCACAGCAGCTGATGGGCAGCCTAAACAATAGTGCATGTGAACTTCAACATCGGTAGCTTCACTAAACGCTTGTTTTTCCACCGCATTTTGAGTCACCAGCTCTGCCGAAGGCGAGTAGCTCCTCTTGGTCTCTCTCCCGAGGTCTCTGCCCTTGTTCACAGACAGCTGAACCGTGCCTGAACCAGCTGCTAGACAACTGTAAACAGCGCAGCAGCTTCCTCACAGCCGGTGACCTGCACCCCAGGCAGCGCACCCAGCCAGTGCTGCAGCAGCGGCTCAGCCCCGCTGCAGCGTCAGCAGCCAGGCGCGGGCAGGCAGGGTCTCCTCGCCCTTTGCTCTGCCACCGGCCTGGCGCAACGCTGCCCAGCCGTCCTCCGGCCCTGCCACCCGCCTGGCAGGGAGCCAGCTGCAGAACTGCTACCAGCAGGGATGGCTGCCGCTGGATGTCTGGCATTGCCAGGCCAGCCCCTGGGCATTTCAGAATCTGAACAAGGTGGCTGAAAATTTTTCAGTCTTATCATTTCTGTTCTCCATTTGGTAAATGTTAAAAGTGGCAACAGAGCAGCATCTTGTGTCTTTTTGTTTTGTTACAACCTGCATCTTTGCTGTGGGTTTTTACTGGCATGCTAGACTTGCAGAGATGGAAACAATTGGTTCCATTTTATTCTTTTTTTCCCCCTGTGTTTTGCACAGAGTAAACAGACTTCTGTCTGAAAGGGATACACTGGTGCTATTAGTAACCCAGGACACACAAGTTTGATGTGCTGCACAAGGTACTAGACTTACCTAGCCAAAAAAGCTAAGAAATGACGACTTGCAGAGGGCAGTGCTGTCAGAAGTGAAAGAGCTGTCATTTCAAATCCTGTGCTCCACACATGAAGTCAAGCCTATCGCTGCTGCCTCTTGCTTTCCTTTCTGTGTTCTATATCAGTGCCTACTGGAAACAGCAGAAATTAGAACTCAGATGCACATAAAGAAATGGGAAAAACAACTGAGAAATTCACAGCCAAAGGTAAAAGAAACTTCGAAGTTTGGCTCTTTGATGTGCCATGATTTACTGTCCCATTTCCTTCCCTTCCCAAGAGCCAGGAAGGTGAAAATGAAGGGTTTTGATGCCTCTTCCCAGGGAAGCAAGACAAACATGGCAGAGGAAGGAGTGTAAAAACCCAAGGAAAGGAACAAATTTTCCAATAAAGGTTGCAGACAATATGCTAGGAAGGGTATTTATTTAATCCCAGTGAAGTTTGGGCTAATGGGTAGTCATCTGTGGACAGAAACCTAACAACATGGCATTATCTTAATCTAAGTAACTTGCCTTCCACGCTGGCACTTATGCCTCCATATGAAGCAATCACAGGAAGCAGTAGCCTATTACGTCCAGATTTGTATGTACAATTTAGCTAAAACACAGCTCACTATTTCATACAGTACCTTCCTACTTGAAGTGACTTAAAACATAGCGTGCTCCAAACCCTGCACACACTTGACACAACCAAGCTGGTATTCTCTTTATGGTACTCTTCAATCTCAAAAATCTTGTACCAGACAGATTCGGCATACATGGGATGGATGTGGGAGCCAGATGCACAAGATCTCACAGAGCAGGAGCAGCAGCAGGTACCAGTAAGGTCCATTTACAGACTGGTAATATCAGACGTACGCTTCTCCCACTTGTCCCAACATTTGTAAACTGAGAAGATTATAGAAAAGATGAGGTAACAGACAGTTCTTCTTAAACGTTCTTTTCTCCAGGCTGCTGCATCTCATTTCATGATACAAAAAAATTAAGATTCCTCTTATACACAAACTGCCCATCCACATCAACAGTTGTTGGCACCGTTTAGAAGGCTAAGTGTGAGTTACGCTGCGAGGGACGGAGGCAGACTACAGCAGAGACAGTTCATCTAAAAAAGCCATAGTCTTGTCACATGGAGCAACTCAGCTCCAGAAAACCCTTGCAGCAGTCTCATCTACTTTTGGGATTAGCTATCCAGAGATTATTATCTTTATCTACACATTAGCATCCCTGGAAGAAGAGGTCTCTTATTTATCAATTATAACATTCTTTTTACATTCCAAAATCCATCTGAAAAGCATTACAACCACTTTTTGGGTACAGTGTGTGCGGCGGGAAGGAAGGTTAAGTAACTTCCCTGTGATTCTTTCATGTACCAGGAACGAGAAGCAGAATCAAAAGCATCATTCTCTGCTTCAGATAAGCTTGGTAAGGCAATATGTACCCACAGCTGACAGGCTCAATGCTGCACACACTGACTGTCACAGAAGCTAAATAAGGTCACGGCTTTTTTGATTTTTTCCAGACTTTGGACTGGCCACCTTTTTTCTTGCAAAGACACCATGAAGTTCTGGTAACATGTTAGCTAGGTTTTAAAAAAGGGAACAGTTGGCACAAGGGGTAAGCTGCCCAGACAAAGTACAAGTGGAAGAAGAGTAAATCATTAGCTAGACAAGACGGGCCTTGAACCAGATCGCTCCAGCAGATGCTAACTTTGTAATCCCCTCTTGCTCTGAAATGAACTTTGGTCCTGTAATGACTGACAGCTGATGCAGATAAGAGAGTGCAGTCTATAAAAATCTAGCCGAAGCTTGGGAAGTTCTGTTTGGGGCTCTCCCTACCTCCTCTGCCCAAGGCTGGTCCTGCAGCCGAAGTGACAGCTCACACTGGGAAGATGTGCTGGTGGAAAGTGACGGCGGTCCTTTTGCTCTGCTCACTGCTGCTCAGCCAGGTAAAAAGAGAGAACTATTTAAAGTGTTAATTAAAATGGTAGTTAATAGCAACTGTTAGGATTTGCATGAATAAGAATAACTGGCAGGAGCTAGAGGTGACAGTAGTGCTCTTTTAGAGGATTCACCATCACAAAAAAGACTGCCTAGGGAATACTGGGTGATTCCGAGGCGTAACTTAGCAAGTAATTCTGCCTTCCCTCCCAAGAAGATTAAAACCATTATATTTTGTACTTCTTACTTCTTTGGGGTTAGGACACAAGCAACTTGACTTCGATAGAGCATGCTATGATCTGAAAGTAAGAAAGATTTCAAGTTCTTCACTTAAAATTAAGACTATTGACCTCCACATCAGAATGACCAACTGCTTACAGCTGCTGACAGTCCCTCTACAACTCTGTTTCAGACACACTGCGCTTCCCTGCACCACCGACAGCCACGGCAGAGGCGGATGACACCTTTCTGGAGAGGAGTCTCCCTAAGACCCGTTGGAGCCTCGTGCAGGGATAACAGCGAATGCATTACAATGCTGTGCAGGTAACTAATCCTGATCAACATCTGGGCTCAGTGACACTTAATACAATATATTATGTGGGGGAAGTTCCCACCTACTCTCAGCCAAACGAGATACAGAATTAATTCTGTCCATTAAAAAAGAGATACCAGGAATAGGGATGGGGCAATAGATATAGACTTCTTTTGTAAGCAATGCAAACAGAGCAGAGTCCAAGTGCCCTTGACTGCGAGCCTCAGCTCTTTCACTGCGACCCCACATAACCCGTCTCTTCAAAAAAGAACATAAGATTCTAGACAGATTAGATAATTGCTTAGAGACCTTACAATTAATTCTTCTTAAAGCCAATATTGTTCACTTTCAAGCATGTATTAATTAAAAGCTGTACGTTACCCTAAATGAATCCCTTTAAGCTGATTACTTAAGCTCATCCTTTAAAAGACAACTAAAATATCAAAAGACAGTTAGTTCTCATGAACATGAGACATAAGCAAATTGTCCAACTGATTAAAATTCCTACTTAGTGACCGAAGGGCAATTTTCTGTGGCACCTGCTGTACAGGTACCAGAAAGCAAATAGAGAGAGGGTAGAAGATACCCATTTTCTACTATACATAAATGTAACAGGTTCTACTGATTAACAGAGGTGAGCTGTAACAGCGGCTGCAGGAGGATACAGACAGAAAGGGATTTCAGTCCTGTATCATTTCTACACTGCAGCCTGAATGTATAGCCCTGGGTGAGATGCATTTTGGAGTTGTTACGTAAAGCAAAGAACACAAAATTAATCAAGATAAACCAAAGAGAGTTAAAGAGATAAATACAATGTAACAGCTACACAAGCTGAATACCAGCAGTGCTGTAACAGCTGGGTGAGAGGAGCACTGCTAAGGATTTATGTCTGAGCCCTGCGCAGCTGACAGCCCGAGCTGGCAGTGCCCGACCATCTTCTGTTTTCCAGGAGGAACCGCTGTTTCCTTACAACAGCCTCAGAGTGACCTGTCACGATGAAGAACATTCATCACCGTTACTGCTAACAGTGCCCCGCTCACTTGTGAAATATTTATTAACTGTTCAAAATCTAGGACAGTGAATCCAGCAATAAGTATATTTAACATTTCTGTCATACGAACTGATAAAAGGACTTCAAAGAACTTGAGAGCATTTCCTACCAAGGCTGTACCTTTGCGGCACATACTTCAGGATGCCTCTCTGGCCGAGCTCAATAAAAGGACTCTGCACCTCGAGTTCATTTTGTTTTGTTGTAATGGTTCTCTTCAGTTGTTTGTTTTTTTTTTAAGGTGTGAATTAAAAATTTATATTCAGCAAACCATGGTTTTCCTTCTATCCTGAGAGCAAAGTGTGTGGCGATTCCACAGCTGGCATCTCAAGTAGAGGTGCTTAGGAGGACTTCAGACATTTATCCTTCAACCTGGCGAGCGTACAAAGCAGATCACGCTTCCGTCTCATTCTAGTCTCAACAGCTGGACTCTTATCAGTACCCCAGATAAGGCCTGTTAGAAAGAGGGAGCAAACAAACAGATAATACTGATAGCATTTTCAATATCCCAAACATATCCAGTGATAACTGGAAGGAAAAGTATTTACTTTTAATTACTTCTGATCTAATCTACTTAAATGTTCTAGACTGACTTTTGCCACTAAAGTATCACCTATTTTAAAATAAACTGATCAAAATCCTATTTTGATCTGTTGCATGTTAACTCTGAGAAGGAAATCAAGCCACTTTTGATGTGACATGTATCAGCAAGCCTGGGACACAAATACCGAATGCTGTTTTCCTTTTTGTTATACACAGAGCACTAGCCTGAAAAAAGAAAACTCTGCTTAAAGATGCACCACCAGGGAGCAGAACACCCATGCAACAGATACGAGCACAGCATTTGAAGTTTAATACAGAAAATCTATTTGATATTTATTAAACTTAGTTTCTCCAGTTACAGTTTTGCATTGTACAAAGCATTTTAATGACACAGTAGTTAAAAAGATCTTTACAAATTGAAATGTGATACCCTTTTCTCCAAATATTTTAATTGCCATAAATTTGTTTAAAAATACACATTAAACGCATGTTTCAGACACTAAACTTTCTATAATCTCAATACCACAAAATACATAGAATATACTATACAGATGTGGAAAAAATCTAGTTAGTATATAATACTTTGCTCACCATTAACAGCTTTATTACGTGAAATGCACATACTGACTTAGAAATCCTAATTTTGAGCCCCAAAGTACCCTTTGAAATTTTAAATGTATTGCAACAAATAAAATCACAGTTTGTTTTTTTTCTTTTTAGGTTTTGGTTGAAGACAGATGCCTAAATATTTTGATAGAAAACAAAATGTAACACATGGACTTGTCATGTACAAAGCATAAAACAGAGACATCCCATTAGTTACTAACAGTACCTTTCTGTATGATTAATAAGGGCTTCATTTATAAGTGACAGGTTAAAAGTTACCTTCCCCCACCCGCAAGCCCTCCCCCAAAAGAAAAACCCTTCTTCACCAAATAATAATTTCAAATAAGATAAAGGATTTTTAATAAATATATAAGCACTTTATCCTCCATATACAAAATTTCTGAAAACAATTTAAAAGGGGGACCAGATACAAATGTCAGGAACTGTGCTTGCAAAAGTCATGCCTGGTCCTTAGAGTTGAGTTTTCTGATGTATAATGCCAATGCAGCCAAAAACAAACGCTGCAGAACTTGTGCACCCAACTACATCAGCGACTAGGGTTGCATATAAAAACCGAGGACAGGGAACACTGCATTCCAACCCGCCTGTCAGCTCCGCTAGCACGTGCGGAGTTACGCCAGGAATGGATACGCTTCCATCGAGTTGCCAGATGAAACTAAACCAAGTGAAGCATGGACATCAAGACAGCCTACACAAAGGCCGTGCAGTACCACTGCACTCCCAGTCGCCCAGTGTGGGGTGCTCGGTCGAAGCCCAGCTGAACGCAGCAGAGCAGGGGGCAGCATGGCTATAGGGCCGCCCCCCGCCCAACACCAGTTCCTCGGAAAGCCATGGAGCTGGACATGCACCACGATTCCCCAACTGATCTGAGTTCACAGAACTTTCCTACTTAGGAAATTTGTCTCCCAGAACAGGCCTGGATTTGTCTGAGTTGGCTAGCGAAAGCTTTGGGTACTCTTCATACTTCGAAGATGTCTAGCATTAAAAGTTTGTTGCTGGGAAACACAGGGGTTTCCGTAACACCAATTCATCAGATGGAGTAATTGAAACCCTGACCAAAGTATTTGTCAGAAATCTAAGAATTTGGAAGCTGTTTACTCCCCAATGGGTAATTCAAACTTGACTTGCTCAGGCCCTTTTTTATCTGCCTTTATATAAACACTGCAGTGACAGCAACTATCTGTTCGGGAAATGAAATATTAAATACAGCAAAGGTAGTCTCTCTTTCCAGCAGCTGGCCATTTTGGCAAACTACATAATTATCTGCCTACGGCTTTATTTTACTTGCCCCAGGCAAGCGCTACATTAGCTCCGTAAAGTACTGACTCTCCGTATGTTGGGGCCACTCATAAATACATTTCAGGGCATTTCTTTTGTTATCACAGCAATCAAGCCTCAGCAATCTAAAGGAATATACATTGCACTCCTGTATAATATGCAATATTTATCACCAGTAAGATGGTGACTCAGCACTCAATAAATAATATATCAATATAGTCAGTTGCACCATAATCTAAAAAACAAGTATAACATATACTTTGGACAGACTGAGCTCATATATATATACATATATATTAAAAGACACATACAATACAAATTGCATACTGCCATCAAAAGCCAGAAAGAGCCATCCATATGCTCTGCTTTATGGCTAATAGTTTCAAATCAAAAGAAAAAGCCTCGGGTTGTTTTACTCTGGTGTCCTGAAGATTTGTTTAGAATTATAAATGGTTGCACCTTATCACCTAGGAACCTGCAAGTTTGACAACAAATTCAAATAGTATTGATATCTGAGCAAGCCTAGTCTGATTAAGCCATTTTTAAGATTCACCAACTGGGACCACATTCAGTGAGGGAATTAAAATTACGGTATTGATATGTATTTGATCAACAATTGCCTAGGGAACCATTTAGGAAGCCAGGAGTTAGGGATTCCCTACCGGAGTCACTAGTGCAACGTGCATTAGTGCTGAGGTGACATGCATTTCCACTGCTGTTGTGTAGAGGTACGAAAGGACAGGTTCAGACTGTTTGCCTGCACTTTGACAGAGGGATGGAAGCCTGTTACGTACTTGCATTGGGATTTTTTAGCTACAAAATCTGACAAAGTACGTAACTTTTCTCTTGGAAAAAATGGTAAAACCCAAATTAACATATGCTTTTGGAATTGCAAAGTTTAAATGTATCTAATAGCCACAGATGCGTAAGGCATTACTTTTCAATGAACAAGACTCCTGCATATCTCCCGTACAGACAGAAGACCTGGGACAGCACTCTAGAGGACAGTCTACTACGAAATACACTGTTCAGGTGGGACACTTTCAACCAGTTCAGGTCCACATTTTGACACGATGTAAAAAGTCTTCTGGTCATTTGAAGACCATTTTTTTAAGATCCACCAATCTAGGGATAAGCGATACATTTTTAAGAGACCAATTCAGTGTGACACCAAAAGGTATTTGTGGGACTCTAGTTAAGGAAAAAAAATTCCCAGAGATGAGACCATTCCTGCTAACAGTAATGGTAACTGTGCACAAAGGAGCAAGCCAAAACACAGCCATGCTGGCTAGTGCAGCACTACACAAAAAATAAACTATAAATGCAACTTGTACGAAGGTATTTTTTATATAGCGTCAAAAGTGTGCTAGGCACTTTAGAGTATTACAGGAAAAATAGTTGACAGTGTCCCATTAACCAAGATGCGGAGTTTGAGGGTACAGAGTTCTGTCTCGAACAGCAAACACTAACAGAAATGTGACCTTGCACAGTGATTCAATAAAAAGGATGCTCCGACAGACCTGAAGAGTAAATTCAGCTATCATGGAAAAAGTCACAGGTCTGTTAACCATGTATCAATTTGTATGTAGCAAAGCTTTTCTGGAAGTACAAAACACGCTGGAACGCAAAGGAAGCTCTACGAATATGCAGCTACCTTTTAGTAGGTTACTAATTTGCAAAACTTCTAAACTCTTAAAGCCCATAGGACATACTGCAGTACTAAGTAGCGTAGAATTCTATTCCTTCTCTCGAGGTTGCCGTGATTTTGGCACTTAACTACAACTACACAAAAAATTTAGTGCAATAATTTTCCTGAACATGCACGTTCATATCTGGTACAGAATAAAGGGTTAAATGGAAAAGAAAACAAAGCAGCATTCCACAATCTCACTCCAAAGGATTCAGAGTTTGACTCTTCAAAAGGAGACCACTGCAATGAGAAGTCAGTTTGTGTGACAGACACTAGTACGTTTAAAAAGGAAGTGGAATTTTACCAAAGTACTGCAGAAGACCACTGCATACAGTATACCTGGTCCTGCTGTAAAACATCTTGTAAACAGTTCATAAAATCTTCATCTAAAAGTAAGGCATAAGGCACACCAGACATGTTAGGGGCACTAAGCAATACTGAAAGCAGTAGCATTTTAAACCTTTTACTCAGACAAGCACCTTACATGGAAAGGTACTTTGGTTTACACTTTTTGAGAGCAATCAACTGCAACTCCATGAACCATTTCCGTTGCACCAAGTTGCTCCCTTGCAAGTGAGTATTACGCTCCATCAAACATTAACGGGACCTTCATTAACACGGGGTAAATACAAGTTTTAAATCCATTCTGCATCAAAACAGTCAATTTCCCTGTAATAGCAGGCATGCTCCCACCCCACAATGGCTGTTGCACTGTTATCCTGTAGTGTCCATTAGCTATCAGACCCTAAAAGGAAAAAAATGGACCTCTATTTCTACTAGATTCCTGGTTTCTCAGTCAATGGAAAAGATGCAAATGACAGTTCTGGTAGGAATTGTAACTCTTGTCGGTTTTTTAACCGCAAAGTTCACCCATTTTCTAAGTGTCAAAAAATGACAAGCACGCAAACAAAACTTATTTTAAACAAAGAGATGCAAAAAAGCACAAGATTGTCCTTTCCAGAAACGTTTCCTGTATGCATCGCACCTATCAGACTGAAGTTCATTCCTACACCATTACTTCGATATCACATTAAATGCAAATTACTGTAATGTTTTGTGATTGTTATAGTGTTAATCGATGTTTTGAAACTGCCTTGGAAACAATCCAAGTCAGATCCAGCTAAATACTTTTCCATATAAATTTATTTATAATTCATTTAAATGAAGTATCTTAATACGTAGAAGAATATCTGGAACTTCTCTATTTAGTACAAATTCTGCAATAATAAATCTGTAGATGTCATTTATTAGTCGACTCATAGGCATTAGGCATGAAAAGTATGGTGTCCCTACACGTTAGAACCTATCAACCCTAGTTCCTTTTACAGGCTCTACCACCACAAGACATTACAGAGTAACAAAGCTCACAAAGTACTTAAATAAAGTGTCTATGTTTAATTTCTGCTAAGTACTCGAAAGGGTAAATTTAGGGGAGAAATAGCTACAAACTGCCCAAAATTGGGCTTTTCAAAATTAAAATTAAAAAATTAAAATAAATAGGGTTTAAACTGACGATTTATGTATTGTGACTGGAATTCCAATGATCTATCCATGACAGATCAGCAAAACTATACCTTTTTATGTAGCAGATTTTAAAATATTTAAATAACTTAGAACGGGAATACTGAAGAAGTCCATTAACCAGATGATTTGGGGTTAAAACACAAAACACAAATGAGGATGGGAGACATGTGAAAGCATTCCTTGCTCTTAGTGTCAACTAAGCAATGTGTTATGGCAGTCTTCCTTATTGACATGACACAGTGTTGTGGAGATAAATCAGAGGCAGCGAGAAAAATGCGTTCCATTTTCCATTCCTTCAGTTCCAAATATCACTTGGCATCCAGGCGCAACCAATGTAATCCCTGACGGGTGTAACGCACTAGGTCTGTCATGATGCTTGAATTGAAAACCAGAGGGCCCATAACTTTATCCAGTTCGGCAAAGAACTCTAAAACAACAGACACACAAGTTAAACTATGCACATATTCTCATGGGGGAAATACTACAACCACCATCTTTTCAGCACGAATCTTTTAGATTAAGACAGACAAAGTAGTGAAGATGGCTGAACGATGGAATAAAAGAAAGGAAAAAGGTCCTTGATAATCAATTGCTTTACTGTTTTGGAGAAGACTGGTTGATCAGAACAACTAGAGTATGGTTAAACTATTGTAAACTTCCTTGGGCCTTCCCCCTCAAATGTGTATGCCACTTCACTTAAGAATTACAGAAAAAAAAAAACGTACCAAGTTCCTCTCCCTACAATGAACATTTAACAGGACATGCAACAAAGATTTTAATTTTTTTTGAAAAACATATAGCTGGTAGGAGGCATCACATCTCCAATACCACTTAGACAACCAGCCCAGGGTATCGCCATAAATCAAAAGTACAACCTTCCACCTTACTTTTGCAGAGGACCTGGTTTAAGCACCCTGTGTGCCATGAAATGCAACTCCAAAATTCAAAGCCTGCGAGTATTTCAGCATGCTCAGGTACATCTGATGTTACAATCCACCCGTGCCTGCCCTTACCTTTCTGTTCTCTAGACAGCTGTTCAGCTTGGTCCCAAATTTCAGTGGCATAGAGGAAGTTGGATGTAACCTGGACATAGCTGGCTGCCATCTGATGGATCCTCTGGGGGATCGTCACCGAAGACCCGCTCCCTGAAGGGTTGGCTGCCCCAGAAGAGTAATTTCCTGAATTCCCTGGAGACAGCTTTGGAGAGACTGGAGACGGCATACTGACAGGCTTGCTGCTTACCCAAAGAAAAATATTAAATTGTAAAATGCAGAGAGAGACATACTTTAGGCACATCATGCTGTTAAGATGCCCTTCCAGACCTCTCTTCCCACACCTCAAGGCGTGAGACACTAAAGCATTCCTACTTCACACATCAACAAGTCAGATTTGCCCTACAACTAATGAAATGCATGACACTGTAACAACTGTTGAGGATCCTTCAACTCTTTATCTTTTAGCTTCACAGCCAAAACCTCAGCATCTCTTATTTCAATAAAATCTTACATTAATTGTTTAAATAAACTGAACCTTAGAGAAAAATAACAAAGACATTACAACTACGTGGTAACTATACTGCCATAACATTACACTTTCAGGTAACATGATGCAAACCTGAAATACCCTCCTAAAACTCAGAGTGATCTACCAAAGGTCTCCTGTTAGGTTTAAAAAAATAGAAATAAATTGCTGTACTCTAGCAGAGACAATCCTGAAAGTACTTGTAACCATCTGGGCTCGCAGCATTAATAAAGTTATTGTTTTGAGGGAAAAAGCAATAAATAAACCAGCAAAACTCACTGAGATAAGTGACTTTGTTTAGTGACACACTGGCCCTTTTTTTGCAACAAGGAGCTGCCTGCCAGACTCTGCAGAGCACTACCACAAGCAGCAGTCTTCCAAACCTTTCATCAGAGCAATTACACAAACAACAGAATCAAAACCTACACCCTTTGAACAGTCACCCCAACACTTTACAAGGCTGAAGAGCTCCTCTTTGAGCACCTCAGGCACACGGCTTATGTAGAAAACTAGCTACCAGATGAGAAATACAGGTAACAGCTTTTACTACTTACCTTCCCATACCAGGTGACGGTGCTTGAGAATTATTATAGGAATTCTGTTGGGGGGAAAAATAAATTTGTCACCTGATTTATGTTTCTACTTTAACTGGTTATATTTTATTTGGCTATTCAATTGGTTATTTTTGAGCAAATTAATTTCTGTAGCTTTTCTTTTAAGCAAGAACAGCAACATTTTGAATAATATCACAGTAAATTACAATTTGGGAAAATATCCTTTTTTACTGATGACTAAGACAAAAATGATGGGATTATTTTACCAACACGAAGAAGGCCACTAAACATACAGGACTGGAGTAGTTCTCTGCTCTAACCATTGGATTCCACTGCCTCTTATGAGAACATTTTGGTTTTATCAGCCCATTACTAATCTGTTATTACTGGCATTGAACAATTAAAGATGTCTCAAAAAAATGTGAGAGGTCAGGCATGTGACACACCTGTTTCCTCTCTGTATCAATAGCTGGAAGTTTCAGAGAAAACCAGTGACATTAGCTACCTATCCCCAATTGCTCCTTTGAAAAATCTCAGTCTAGATTAAGGACTGAGTAACGTTACAGAAATATTGTAACTGTTTTTCCCAACTGCAACATCTTGATTCAAATAAATTCACTCAAAGACTGTGTCTCTCTATCTCCTTTCCCTGACAGGACTCTTAAAATCAGTTGCACAAGAATTTAGATAAATTCACAGATAGGAAAAATTTAAAAATAATAAATAAATAATAAAAAAGAACATTCCACTGCAAACAACAGAAATCCAGAAAGACCAACGTGGTTCTGAATTAGAAGAATTAGAAGTTGCCTCTGGTGCCAACTTTTGCGAAGGCTGAACAGCTGCAGCCCATGTAATACACCCCCCTAGATCTGAATTCCCTTAAGGTTAAACATGAAAGTGAAGTTTCAGCTTGTTATAGCTGCAGCAAGAAAAAGTTTTTAAATTCTCCTTGAAGCCTTCTGTATTTATTAAAGACAACAAAAGCTAGATCAAGTTATCGAGAGAGCTTATCACGCTAGGACCAACAGGGTTATGACAGCCATGCTGTCTCTTCCCAGCTTTAAAGTACCCAACTTTTAACTATTTTCAAGGTCCAGTTCTAAACTGGGTATTATTCCAAGTTCACGGGTAGTGGTCTTAAAACTGGATTCAGGAATTTTAAGTGATGTAGAGCTTTAATTTGATTAGGTTTTAATATTTGAAGAAATTACACATGCAATTACCTTCAGATGTTCAGTCAAGGTTTTAGAATATTTCAACGCACTTTCCTTCTTCAGTTTGAAAAGCCTTAGGTATAGTAGAGATTGGCACCGAAGACTGACCAAAGACAGAACAACAAAACATTCACAGTTAAAGTCAAGTTTATCACAACTCAGTGAATTTCAGAAACCTAGCAGCTGTGGGTTTAAAGCTTTCTCTGCCAACTCTAACAAGCCAGCTCTCAAGTTGTAACTCAACCAGAAAAATCCATAACCACCTTTAAATTCTCAAGGAAATAAAACTAGCTCTGTGTGCCTTAAGTTGAAACTGAGTAATTTTCAGTGATCTTGCTGATATAATCAGTTTCCAGTTCTGAGCTTAGGAGATGACACTAAGCTACCTCCAAGAGTTTAGTTTATTTTTCACTGAATCTAATGCATTCTGCCATGGCCTCCCCTTTCTTTCCCACCTGACACCAACTGGTTCTGGTCTGTAGAGTTGCAGAACCTGCTGCAGCCATTTAATTAATCTAGTAGGCTAGTGACAGTTCTTTACAGCCAGTCCAAATTTTTACTTTCGCTGGATGAGCATGTAGGACAGACCCCCCATCCTTTCTGCTGTTACTCCTTAATATTTCAAAGGCTTGGGTCCTCATTGTCAACATCCCCTCTTCCCCAGTTTACAGCAATCAGATACATAGCGTTAACCTTTACATACAGCCAAGCGGAAAACTCATGTATTTGTGTCGGTAGCACCTGAAAACCCAGTGTAAAACAGCATTTCATGTAGATAAAACATTTGAAATTAACCAGTGCATTGTACTAAGTTCAGAATACACATACCAAAGCACTGCTAGCCTTTTATCTGCAGCCGTAGCATCCGGTGCCAAGTAATTCTTCAGTTTCATAGTGTATCTACACAGACAACAAGTAAACAACACAAAGATTACTGTATCATTTATCAATCACAAAACACTGAAGTTTTTATAAATTTCTAGTTTCAACTGTCTTCAGAAACCTCTCTCAGACCATAAGCAAAATGCAGACTGGGTAGTAATTGGAGTAACCTTGTCTCTCATGTTATGCGCTGTAGAGAGGCTTCAAGAGCCGTAGCAGAAAGCATCTCAAGCATCATGAAAACACTTTAAGACTCAGCAACTGGAACAAACTGGTAAGTGATCCAGTTTTATTGGAGGAACGATAAGAGATCTGAAAAGTTGGCAGCAAAACTGTAGTAAAACTTGAAGTTCTGATTTCCAGACCTCTTTCCCACCCACCTGACTTTTCCACATGCTTTGCAATGCTTACTTGATTAATTCCACAGTTTCTGAATACATAGGGAACGGGGACTTGGATTCCTGAGCATTTTTCTCCAATGCATTCCCACATTCAATGAACGACACTACAGCATCTAGGTAGTACACAGCCTTCTCAAACCTGTCAGACTGAGATTGGAAAAAAACCTTTTAAGAACAAAAGCCAGAGAGGAAGCACAAGAAAGCTCCAGTACAGAAGGGCAGCAAAATGGCAAAAGTAGTAAACAAGCCACAGTATAATGTGCAAACCTTGGATAAGTATTGGGGATTTACTTACCAATGCATCTGCATTATGTTTTAACTTCTTTGCTTCTTGTAAATAATGATCAGCTGAGTAAGTCCTGTAACAGAGGACACAAACTTAGGGGGGCTCCACTCACACTTCGTTTTTCCCCTTTATGACTCAAGTTTCTTAATATTGCTAAATATTTTTTTTGTCTAATTCAAATTACAGAAGCTACAGTATAATAAAGCTGTTAAAGTTGTTAAAATAGTTAACTAGCATGATTAGTTACAGTATGATAGAATTTGTTAAATAGTTTTAAGTTAGTTCTCTAGTTTCAGGTAATTCAAAATGGCATTTCAAGCAAGTTGATAAGTACACATGATTTGGTTAAATTTATTGCATTTGACAGTCAGTCAAGCAAACCAAACATTTGACCAACAACAGGGGCAAGGGAAGGAAAAAAAACCTACAAAATTTGAGAACAAATGAATCCACTGCCTCCAGGATTGGCATTACTGAAGGTGTGAAATATTTAAAAATTATGGTAATAATATAAAATAAATCAAGATGCAGTCAGGTGGTAATCGCTTTTGCTTAGTCACCCAAGACAATCAATGCTAAATGGCTTTCACAAGTAGATGAGCAGAAGGTAATCATAAAAGTGTAATTATACATTTCAATATATTAACATTGAAATAAATTCTCCCATCCAACCTGTCTTACTTGTGTAAGAATTAAAGATATTTGAAATTTTTAAGAGTCCACTTACAAAAAATTGATGTAATTACAAAGCAAAAGTTAATACTAAAAAGATTATACACCTACAAAATGATTCAATCAGTCCAGACCCAAGAAATCCTGAAATGTCTCAGTCATAACCATAAGATTATAACATGCCGCTGTTCCAAAGCACAATTACTGTTCCCTGGGGGGTGCTTTCATTATGTCTACCTATACTTCAATACATATTCAGATTTTATTTTTTTAAGAAGTTTGATCTTATCTCAATTTCTTGGCCCTGTTCAGTCTTGGAATAATTACAAAATCCCCCTAAAGTATTTTGTCCTGAATGATTGATAGTGTACTCCAATAATCAAATTCACTTAAAACTTTTTAAGGAATAACTACCAGGAGTAAAACACCGACCAGCTAGCTTGCCCACTTCCAAAGAGATCTTAAATCAGGAAGTTACTTTTACATTCGGTATAAACATAATTTTATCGGTAAAGTAAACTTAAAGAACAACAAAAAGAAATGCTTTAAGAGCAAGCATTGTACTGAGATATGAATTGGTACAAGTGAAACCTAAAATCTGCACGAGACTGCACAAATATTTGTTATATTTTCTTTTCACGATATTTAACCCCACAGGATTCAAGCCCAATCACACTCTTGTGGATCTGAAATTTAACAATAACAAAAAAAGGCTCCTCTCTACTATCAATGACAACTCCTGACTCTAGAGGACGTGGGCTCTGTTGAGAGGGGAACAGACAGGTAGCAGCAGTGCCCTGGTGAGGTGAAAAGAAGCCATCAGCATTCAAAAACAGAACAACTTTGAGCTATTTAAGCCCACTGCATGGTCCTTTTATGCTCAGGAATGTACAGGGCAGGCTCCAGTACCTCCTCAAGGACTGCACCCTCTGCCAAGTGAACGGCACAGGAAGCGCTCAGACAGGCACCTCCATGCAGGAACAATGCGCAGCTCTCCAGAGTGTGAACCCGCACTTAACGTCTTTTGTGAAGCAAAACGACAACTCCTCTCCAAGGGGAGCTGGCTATCACGACATCGATGCAGGAATAATGCGCGGCTCTCCAGAGTGTGAGCCTGTACTTAACATCTTTTGTGAAACAATGACAGCTCTCCTCCGAGGGGAGCATAGGAGCTGGCTATGCTCGAAATTCAGAGCCTCACAAACGGAAAGGCATCATTTGCTGTTCTTACCTATCATCAAAAACAAGTTTTGCTCTTCTTGACTTTGAACTTTCCATAGACTGAGCAGACACAGGAGGGCAATTTGACGAATTGTTCAGAATCTTTTCCTGAAAGGAAAATTATTGCCAAATAATAAATTTAAAGAACAGTTAAATCGTCTCTGCCTTCAAGAAAAGCATTTGTTGCATAAATTTCTCCCATGACTTCATGCATTATATGTGGTAAGGTCAGTTTTGCAGCTGATTTATCTGCTGTTCACCGTAGACAGTAACACAGCTCCCATGGGGCTTTCACCTAACGCTGGCACCCAGGTACACACAGAGGCTACAACCGAGCTCCTCACTCTAATACACCAGGAGATCTCCACTAGAGGGAAGAATGTAGCCCAGGCTTTCAAGACACACCCAGATCCAGAAAATCCCTCCCTAAATCTCCCATGTCACCCTCCCCAAGTCCTGTTTTTCCACTCTAACAAAGAGATGATTAATATTTTTATGATTTCTTGTTTCTTTCAACAATACACTCTGCCGAATGTCTTTACCTCGAATCATAATAATAAAAAAGTATTTTTGGGAGGATAAACATCATCTTCAGGGAGAAAAGTTAAATGATTTCACAAACACATTGTCCTCGCTCCCCTAAATGGCTCAACATAACACTTCAGGCTAAAGACCAGACACTACAAACACACCCGGAACCCTAAGTGAATCTACTTTTCGTAGCTAAACAGTATAAAACGCCTCAGCTTCCTATGTGGTTCCCACTCTCTCGGTTTATCATGATCAAAGGCCATCTATATAGACGTATTTCATAACCTGCATTTATCAGATTACTGCTAACCAGAAGGATCCTAGAGTTGCAAGGCATCAAATTCACACAGCGATGCACTACCTACCATTGTAACGTGGAAACAATAACAAAATGTGCAGTGCAATGCAGGAAGAGTATATACTACTATAAGACAAGCATGACTAAGCATATCTTAAGTATAAAATGATAAAAATCTCATCAATTAACAACTGGCTTAGGGACGTTTCTATGCTGACAAGTAAAGAAAGGACAAAGCCTCAGCCTGTAAGTAAATTGACTATCTACAGTTCCTGGAAGTGTCGTACACAGACACCAATATATGCAACCCTGCCACGCTTCTAAAATCTCATGGTATTGGCATCTGAAGTAATGCAGCATGTCTCCCGGTTCAGATATTCACGAACTCCACCCTGATGACTAAGTTACTTTCTGCCATTGCTAATGTCTATTTGCTGCTCTACTCCTCCCCAAATCAATTATCTTTCCTGAACATTTTTAGACTTTGCTTCTAAGCTTTTCAGTGACTGCAAATACAACTACAGAGGTTTAGCAGTCGCTTAAGCTACCAGAGCTGCCACAGCCTGTCGGAGGCTCTGGGGCTTTGCTGCAGAGTTTGCAGACAGGCGCACCACACCTGCCACAGACATTGGCATCACAAAGACAAGCCAAAATCCCTCCCAATTAAACACGCTGTGCTCAACAACTGGCTGCACAATAGAAACTGCTCACAGGTATTCAACAATACACTCTCAGATGTCCGCACAGGCTGATCTCTGTCCAGTATTACACACTTATATACCGACGAAAAAGCACATTAAAACTTAGTAAGACTATAATTTTCCTATAATATTTAAATTACATCACACCTAAATACCTTCCTAACACAAATCCCTTAAAAACCATTTTCTGCACCATCTTTATAACCATCTTTCTCCACTCTAACCATGGGGAGAGTGCTGTACATTCCTGAAGCTGGAGTTAAAGTAATCTTTCTGTGGTCCTGCAATGTCACAGAACAAGAGCTACAGCTTCGTATGAGCGTGGACCAAGCTCCTGCTCTCCTTAAAAATCAGGACAAGATCTGTATCTGCTCTGATGAGACAAGAATAACCTCACTGTTCCATTTACTGCTGTGTGAACAGTTTTCTAGTGATAATTCTTATTAACAAATTAAAGAATAAATAAGCAGCATCAGTAATCAGAAGACAACTAAATGCATTTCACTAATTAACATGAGAATTTGGTAGGAATAGGCATTAGTATTGCACAATCCTTCCAAAGTTGTTTTCCAGTTTATAGACTTCCAAGGTACTTAAGTCCTACAACATGAAACAATGCATACCTAAAACTAATTAATTTTAACTTAAACTGCAAATTATTGTTTAGATTACACAGAGCATGTCAAACTGCAAAGAAACAGGCTTAAGGCATTTACAGAATAAGGACTTCACCTTGGTTTCTTTAGCACTGCTTGAACCCTTCCCCTCCGTCTTTTTTTGTTTAGAAGATGAGCTGCTTTTACTGCCACTGCTGCTCTCCTTGCTAAGGTTGCTGCTGGACTTTAAGGATGATGACTGACTGACAGTCCTCTTCCGGGACCCATGTTCTTGCTTGGAATCTTTCTGCAGCGCTGGGGCAGCTGGAGACGGCAGTAAATCCTTCTCTTTAACAGTACTTGGCTTTGAAGACCTGGACAAAATGGACAAATTGAAGTTTTAGGTTTCTTTCCTTGAAAACCAAAACCAACCAACCAACAAAACCTCCAAAACCCAACACCACAAAACTTTATTATTTTTTTTTAATACAATCAAGATCTTTATTGTTAGACCTAGCAAACCAGTTATGGAGGAAAAGAAAGAGTAATCATCTCAGTAAGCAGGGTTCTATGAAGCCAGATTGAACTCGTTTTCACCATTTTATTTGTTCTGACCTGAAAACACAGTAGACAAGTTCTAACCATAAAACCACATCCCTACAACAGTTCTTAAAAAAACACCCTAAACACTTACAATGCACGAAATCAATGCCAATGTTAGCGCCAGCCTGTCTGTTGCAGACTAGTCAGCCTAACAGCTCAGAAAAAATATGGTCCATATAAATGTTCCCTGGAACCCAGGGAACTGGAAAGCTTTCTCAGCATAGCCTTTCAGTACACTCTTACCTTCGCTGCCGAGAGCTACTGTTGGCTATTCCTGGCTACCCATAATAATTATTTCTACGTTATTTTTATAAGATATTGATATAGTTTAATTTAATTAAGTGTCCTTCAGACAGCACTCGCAATTAAGCAAGTATCAGAAGTAATAGGTTAAAAAAAGCATAATCTAGCTAGCAATGCATCCATTCATGCTATATCTGTGTTCCAAGAAATAGTAAGACACTATTTAACTCAGAATGGGTAAACAAGATTTCTAGCATCTGATGTGCTGCAGCTTTTCACATATTTGTAATTTGGAAATTGCTCACTATATAGAATTATTTTCCATGGCATAATTATACCATCTTTCAGTTGCTTAATCTGAAATAGCTCAGTTTTAAAAGGCAGTGAAAAAAAAAATTAACTCTTTCCCATGGATTAACACTGACCAAGAACTAAATCAAAGCCAAAGCATAACAGCTATTACAAAAAGCATGGAAAATTACATAAAAGTAAAAGAGTATTAAACAGTGTTATTGATTCGCTAATTCTGTGTTACTTTGCCTTTGTGTAACTCACACTTTTCTTTAGCTAATGTATCAAGCAAATGTGAAGCTAAATCCATGGATCCAAATCTCAATGCCTTCAGCTTTCCAGGCAATACCAGTTAATTTATTCAGTTTACCAACTTGCTAAATGGATAATTACTAGGTTGGGTTAATTTAAAAGCACAGATTTTGCAAGACCAAAAAACCAGATGCAGCGCTGATTTCTAAAACAAAACAGAACCCTGCTGTATACGAGAGAAAAAACAGGAAGCATATTCCATAATACACCAACCCTTCACACAAGGGGTTACCTCACTACTGTTAAGTAAAAAAAAAATGTCGTTGGCCAATGTTTTTTGTTATGGTAATTAATTTCCAGCAGCAACTAGTGGAAACTCTAAAGTAAATCTGTCTGAAGGGTAAGAAACAATGAAATTTTAGGATTGATTAATAATGAGGAAACACTTTGCAGGGGGTAGGAGGAAGGAGGACGGGGGAAGATGACACCCATCTTCTCCTTGATCACCCTGAGCCTTTGCTGTTGAAAACATAGTCAAGATACTCACTCCCTACTGCTAGAAGTCTTGTGTCCTGATGGAGCTTTTTCTTCCAGTTTCGTTTTCTTGCTTTCACTGGCTCTGTTTTCATCCTCGTTCTGAGCAAAGCAAACAAGAAATACATCCAGGCAAACGTCCACATTTACAGCTTCACCAAGAGTGGCAATGTTTCACATTAACAAACTTAATTTGGCAGGCATTTTGCAGTGTCTAGAATAAGATACATACAGACCACAAAAGTATGCCCTACAACATCTAGTCTATACAAAATATTTGCCCAAGCCCTGATACTGGAACATCATAAAAACAAAGTCTGGCTTATAAATTATCAACCTACGTGAAAGAAGTAGCAGCTAAGCAGTTGCTCGTTTTAGCACAAATGTTTTTATCACCATGCAATACCTGAGATCAAGGAAACAATTTTATGTCATCAAGCCTAACAGAGGTGCTTTATGAATGCCAGGAAAAGATAAAAGTCTTGCAGTCTATTAAGTAAGCTCAGGGATGTTGAAGGCTAGCTTTTTATATAAATGTAATCCTACAGTCAAAGGGTCTTGAAGTTAAATCTCTAAGCAGCCTTCAGCAAGCACTGGAAGTATCAATACAGTGAAGACAACGGAAAACAGGGCCTCACAGAATAAATAATCCAGCAACATAACCCAGATTCAGACCTGAAGGTTTCATTTTTGTTACGCCAACGCTGCAACCCTGAGCCTTATGATCAAGGAAACGTGAGCAAATAACGTGTAGAAATGAAGTGGTGATGGCTGCATACAGAGCACTCACAAACCTAAAAACTGGAAGGCTGGGGGGAAGGGGTGGGGTTTTCTTTAGCTGCCTCAACCAGGCATGCATCTTCTCTGGCATGCACCAGTACGCATCAGAGTAATCAGGATTCAAACCAATTAACAAGCAGACTATTTTCTGGGATAAAGCCTAAATTTAATTGGTCTTACCAAAGCTTTCTGGTTTAGACGTAAGAGCACAGACCCTTAATGCTGTAACTCCCAATGTGTACTGAGAGGCACAACTACTCAAAGAAACAGCAGTCAGTGTGTTCAGAGCCACTGGAGCAGGTGAGTGCAGTCCTGGGAACATTAGGAATTACATAGTAACTCTTGCAAAACGTAATTAATCATTGCACTGGTCAGAGTTACTCCCATTTTACAAAAAAAGCTCATACTTTCTCACTTCATTTCCTCATCCAGACAAAATAGGAATCTTGGGTTTCTCCTGTACTGTTCTTCTGTTTGCAGTTACATGTCAAGTCTCCTAGGCAACACCAATTTCAGTAAGCGATCAAGTTTACTTAGGTTGCTCAGTAGGAAAACTGGTTTAACTGAAATTATGTATCTCCTCTAGAGGGTCAAATGACTCTAAATGATATCATATAATCCTTTGATTCCACATGTCAACAAAGTCTTACAACCGCTGCCAAATCTCTGTCAAAATGAAATTTTGAGAATGAAATCCAGAGTAGCATGGCAATTTTTGAATCCCTGAACCAGGGCTTCACAGTCCTAACAGCAGGGAAACCAAAATTTATAAAAACTCACTGGATCACTGAGTCCATCTGACAGGCACAAGTTTGCTCTTTATACAGACTGTGTATGTTTTGAGGTTTCTAAAAGCAGTTTAAATTACACCACCAGCTACTTCTTACCATTGTCTCCAATGATACTTGGAGTAACACTCCAGGAGTATTACTTCTGTTCAGCTCCCACATTTGAGTCCTGTCCCATTTTACTGCACTCAGGCATTCCCGCTCTTTGTTTATAGTTGAAAAGATAAAATGCTTTTTTAGAGAAGATTAAACATTGTTACGGGGAGAGCCTTCTGCTCCCAGTAAAGGAGCACCCCTGACATTATGGTTTCTGCTGCTGCAATGCCCCAGGGCCATTTCTGTCCCATCCCTTGTCCTGGCAATACGAAGTTACATGATTCACTGGTTCAAGGAGGCAATCCAGCTGAATACTGCTTTTTTTTGGCCAGGTGAATTTTCCATTGGATCAGCTGCCTGAGCTGGCCTGCGGTGCAACAGGAGGTGTTGCCAGATCAAGTGGAGGCACGAGGCATGCAGCGCCCAGAGGTACAGCAGTTGTGCCACCTCCCTGAACTCCAGCTACAGTGCTTATACTCCTACAGGTTCAACCTCCTAAGAAAATCCCAGTAGTCTCTACTATAACAGTATAGGGATGATCAATGTGTTCTACACAAAATAACTAGCCAAAGTCACCTCCTGAATTGCTCAGTCACTACACTGGGTATGATCTGGATTGCTGGGCTATATGCTTGACACCAGCACCAATCCACTAAGGGGCCCCAATAACAGGTAAATCTCTACAAAATCATCACCTGCTTATGTTTCCTTTTGCCTTTTGTAGAACTTTTGTCAGACGACTGCTTCTGGGATTCTCTCACGTGCTTCTCTGGCACGTTTTTCTTTTCCACTTTGGGTGCGTCAGCATCCTTGTAAGGCTTCCCTGGTATTCTTGATAAGAGGCTCAGGTCAATCTTCACAATAAGTGGGTACCTTTCATCAGGATCACTGAGTGGTGAAAGAAGCTCTTTCTCTTCCATAGGAGAGAACATTCTTTGCCGAAAAAAGCCATCATCCTCCTCCATGGAAGATTTAACAGGAGTCCTATTGCTCTCAGAGTATTTGGGTGTTTGTGATGAAGGAGGCAGGCTCTCATTTTCATCAGAATCAGAGGATGAGGTATCTGTTTCTATGAATTCCCTGGATTTCTGGGCAGATTTGCTCGAAGCCTTGTATTTCTTTTTCTCTGTTGTAGGCCGAGGGGAAGATTTGGGTTCTTTCTTTATATTGGGTTTTCTGGAGCCTTTTGTGGCTGCCTTATGCCTGTTTGAAGGTATATTTGTTGCCATGTCTACTGGGGTTTCACTTTCTATTTTAAGACCTCCTCTAGGTTCTTCAATAGATGTCTTTTCTGCTTTCTTGGGCTGCTTTTTACCTACAGTCCTCCTCTGTGACGAGCTGTCACTCTGGGCAGGTGACTTCTGCCTGCCACGACTGCTCTCTGAGCCCTTTTGGGTGGGTTTGGAATCTCGCCCAGGTGTAGAAGAAATCGAATCCTTGGATCCGCTTTGATCAGTGTACCCGCTCCCTGGCCCCTGATCCCGTCCCTCTTTTTTGTAGCCTTGGGAAGATGGGATATTGCTGTCCACGGAAGAAGCTGGTGACACTTTATGTGAATTAACTTTGTTCAACCAGTTATCCAGTTGCCACTTGTTTGTTGGTGGTGGCTCTGGCTAGAAAAAAATTTAAAAACGAGTGTTAGATAAAATATTTTACATTTCTTCCACCTTCTCAGGGGACAGCTGTACTGTGCTATGGGCCAAAAAAACTGAGATAAATAACAAATCTGAGATAAACAACAAATGAAATATAGGTTGATGAATATAGGTACAAGTAACAGCCCTCATTTCTTCATCTGGAGCAGGTGCCATCAACAGGCAGCATGTGCTGCCATAGCCTTCCACACTATAAGCCTGCAGTTTTTTGAAGCTACTGTCGCCATATACAACTTCTGCTCTCCAACAGGTAACGGACAGTAAAAATCATCTCAAATTCAAACATCAAATGCATGCTTATATAGAGAACTGTTACAATATCAAATTGCAGGTACTTCAGCAAAAGAACAGTCCATCTTGGAAACTGACCACACATTTGTCAGTCTATTACTTTTTTTTTTTAAAGCACTTTTACATTTATTAATCTTTTCTGCTTTCGAAACTCAGGATTAATGCCAAGCTAATGAAAACAGCCCAAACACATGTCAAATCCTACCTCAGGGGAAGCACTCTGCGATGGTTCATTAGCTTCACTATCACTGGAACTGCTTTCACTTTCAGAGTCAGATCCTGAACTGCTTTCAGATCCACTATGGCTGCTCGAGTCATCCCTTGAATTATCTGCTCCTTCACTGTTATGCTGTGATGGTTCAGAATTACTGAAAACAAAAATGAGGAAAAATAAACAAATGCTATCCAAGGCAAAAATATATCCTAGAAGTCCTTTCATTAGAAAGAAAAAAAAGTATTATTTTAAATAACAGTTACGAGAAAATTAAACATAACTGAACACAGTCACCCTGGAAACAAACAACAGCCTTTATTTTTCCCGCTTGGTCAGTGGTCAGTAAAATTTGTATGATATAAGCTATTTAATCGCTGATTAAATTCTAATCACCTTTTGCTTTAACACAAGACAAAAAAACCCCATGAATTTTAGAAATGAGATCAAGTCAAGAGCTCTGACTGGGCTGAATACCACCACTCTACTTTCTATGCTGCAATCTACCAGGAATGCCTACCTTCCAGGTGTGCTCCTTGGCACTGTCTTATCGCAGTCCTGCAATTAGAAAAAAGAGCATGAAGCTTCTAGAACTTATTTTATGACTGTATATACAATTAAGTTGCAAAGCATCAATTTAGAGCCTTTCAATTTTTAAAATTATTTAGCCTGAATAGCACCTTAATTCAGTACTTGTAGACAAATTAAAGTGCTGCGTTTTCCTTACACAGAAAGAAACACAGTTACTTTCTCCAGATTTTCACCACCAATGTTATCACAGAGTCCCATATATTCTGACTACAGTTCTAGGAGTCCCTGTTTCCACCACTCACTAATACCATTTCCATCTTTTTGACTCGGATGATTCAACATTTTACAATATTCCAGAGATGCTCAGAGTACTAGGAGTTAACTTTGAGTACTCAATCTTCAAAGTTTTCCACATGAAGAAAATCAAGTACAAGAACTGGGAACAGGAAGAAAAGAAACAAAACAAGAGAGGAGGGTGGATTACTGCTAGGTAGCACAGACCCTACAGGTGTTTTTAATTTAGCACACTAAAAGCCTTTTCTGGCAGAAGCTGCATGAAGTTAGTATTGACAAAGAAGAATAAAAAGACTTTTTGATAAAAATCAAAGTGCTGCTATACTGCCAGTTACAGATACAGTATCCTTTATCATCCCAAACACAGTCCAAAGCTACTAACGCACAGAGATGTTCACACCATGTACTCTTTAGCTGGAGTGGCAGAACATGAAGGGTTTGATCTTTACATGGCAGGCCATTACGTATATTTTAAAATCCACTATTGCCAATATACATTCAGAGAAAGCCCATCTGAATCAGTAAAATGAGCTTTTCTAGAGAAAAGTGTACCATTTTCACAAAACAGGTAATTTTCCCAAAGTTTCCATTTAGGAATACCTGAGTTTTGTCTAAAAACATTCTGTTTGATTTTTGTTTCTTAATCATAAATCTCCTCTTAAGCTGCTCGGTTTGCTGTTGGAATATTGAACACTGCTCAAGTACTGAACCATGAATACATTCACTATGTTTTTCTGAAACTCTCATTTAATGAACATACCTGCTCTCCATCGCTGTCTTCACTACTGCTAAGTTTTAAGTCATCTTTCAACATACTAAGTAAAAGGGAGAAAGTAAGACAAGTTTTTCCACGTACTTTAATTACTTTCAAAGCGTTCTTCTATATTTCAACATGCTATTGTTTATACCACAAATTAGGCTGCATGGGTGAAACCCACGAGATACCATTCTAACATTTGATGTTTAAGAATGGTGAGTTGAAGTCATTCTTTAGAGAAGAATAAGGATTCTAGTCCTCTGACTCCCTAGTCCATTCTGTTAAATTTAGAAAGCAAATTTGACACAATTTACTAATGCAGGAGGAGCTAACTCATGTGTGTTCAATGAGGCCTTAATACAAAATGGCCAAGAACATTGTTTGAAATAGAATCAAGGAAGCCAACACTAGTGGCTGCTTCCTGTCTCGTGGCAACAGCACAACTGTTCTAAGTCATAATTATTTTATTATTATTCAAAGCCATAATTATTTATGGTAGTCATACATACACACATTATTTCACAATAATGACATGTGAACACACTGAAAACATATAGCAGGGTACAGGCCCTTTGTGCTTATTGAAAACCACCTTTGAATACAAAATAAAACATCTTACTCTGTCTGGTTCGATTCACATCTGGAGAAAGAAAATGAGAAAGGATTAAATTCTAATACTTCTGAGTTTCACAGTATAGCTGTTCTACTGACTATCTGAAAAGAAACATCAGCCTTTATGATCTAGGTCCTGAAATATTTTTCATTTCTATCCCTTTACAAAAGATGCATTTATCTCCTTCTTTAAGTTTTTTTTTTTTTGGTTTTTTTTTTTTTTTTTTTTTTTTTAAGATCACAATCACTTCTTTTTTTCCCTCCTAATTATTTAAAACTGTATTGTCGCAGTAAACATCACCTCGGCTTTCTTCCTGTGCATCCCAGTTCAACACATGTCCTACGCTACCTCTTGTTCTTAGATGTTGTCCCACTCCCCAGCTTTGGAAATAGCAGAGTTCCTTCTCAGCAGCCTACACTGCTATGACAAAAGCAAAGCCAAGTGGTGAACTTCTCTTTCTACCCCTCGTTGAACTGGCTGCGTATCAGCATCTTCTTAACAACACATTTTTAGGAAACTGACTGTAAGACTATAATAACTGAGGAGGGTTTCTTTTTGTTCTACTCCCTTCCCATAGGTCATGTGCTTTTTAATCTTGCCAATCCTGCAACATGCACAGACAAGCAGAAGAACAAGACTTCATTTTGTGATTGCATCACAACAAATGTTAACTCAGAATAACAAGCTTTCAGAAGCTACAACCACTTTCATTAAACATACGATCGGCTGGTAAACCTTTATTTTCATAGAAATATTTGTTTGGAAACCATCTGTTAACAGCATATAGTTGATTTTCAGGTATGAGATAGGTGGACTACAGGTACCAAGAATATTCCAGTGGGTTTTTATTTTTCCTTCCAGCTGCATGATCAACAATGTAAAACATTAGAGGTCTGTGTGCCTAACTAACAGAAAAGTTTGTCAGTTAAGAGGCTGAGCAGAACAAACCCAACTAGACCCCAAGCAGAGTTTACAGTCTCCCCCAACATGAAACAGTTCCCTCTCCTGCCTACGCACACAACTGCTTCCAGCTCACAGCTCTGCAATGCACACGTTTGCTAAACCCCATCCCATCCTGCCCATTCTTGGATGCTGATACCTTTCTGGTTCACAAGCTGATTCCAAGGCCCAAACTCTTGCACACCTATCCTGACAACTGACAAGAAACAGGGGAACAGAAAGGCAGCACAGGGTATTTGTTACTCACTCCAGTGTGCAATACTGAGTCTAATGTCCCAGAAAATGGCTGCTTAAAGATGATCACTGTTTTCTGCCCGTCAAGGAAAAGTATTGCTTAAGTGTCCGTGCAAGAACTGGCACATTCTAGTAAAAGAAACAGCTACTTTCCAAAGCTCTTAGAAGTTTGACTATTGTTCATGAAATGTTTTCTCAACAGCCACTTACGATTTGGATTGATGACCATTGGATGTTTTTGATGAAGGATTATATCGTTCTAGAAGAAAAAAGAAATGCACAGTTGAAAACTCAGCCAGTAAAGTAAGTTACTCCAAAGTTGCCACAAATACAAGGTCTTAGGATAAACCAAGAATGGCTGAGTAGACCAGAGAGTAATAACTAGCTGACATGAGGTACAATCCCCCCTCAGACTGAAGTAGTAGTAGATGTAGAGATAAAATACTAAATACAGCGAATTACTTAATCAAGAAATTTGATTATAGAAAATCTAAACCAATACACACTTAATCTGTTATTAATGGTGTGAAAAACTGGCTTGCTTCTATCAAGATTAATCTACTGCCTTCTACGTGCAGGATACAGGGCATAGATCACCCTGTCAAGCTAATAGGAGTTGAAAACCGGTTCTGCGTTTTGATTAACCGAGCCTCTTTACTTACACACCTAAAGACAGTTGCTCCTACAATGTAAACCTATGGTTTAGCACTATGGAATTAAGTTCTAATTTGCTTCCTTAATTCCCTACTGTATCAGGTGTTTAGATTAAGCTGCTTGTGAATATCTAAGTAAAAGAAGAGCGGTTTAGTCTATTTCATCTGTTTCATCACTTCAAGAGGGAGCAGAAAGACTTTTGGAAGGTAACAGCACAAATCAATTCAATGTTACCTGGTATGTAACCTGTGTTCAATTATTAATTTCAGTAATATTCAAAACAACGATATAGTTAAAGAGAAATAAAAGCAGCTTCTGTCCAAAATCTGAAAATGCATTGTGGGGAAAGAAATTCAAGCATATTAGTAAGAATATTACTGTATGAGTTCTCGACCAGTTCTCTCTCTCGATTTTCAAATGACAACATGAAAATGAACAGTGAAACTGCAACGTGCCTTTTCTATTGAAATATAAGCATAAGCATTATTTTGGTTTCTAATGTGTTTCAAGCAGGGGCTGTTTTTTTTAAAGGGTGTTTTGTTTTTGTACTCAGCTATATTCAGTTAGATCTATCATAATGGCATTTTTTTTTTCAAGAGTTAGAAAACATGACAGATTAAAAATGCAGGGTGTTTTCTAGAAGATGGTAACTTTTCGCAACTCAGTCATAACTTTCTAGATTTCAACAAGAAATGCAAAAGAAAATCAGGTTTAAACAGGTTAAAACTTGAGAAAGTACAGCTAATCTTAACTTAGACTCCATCCTATGACCAGTCTGGAAAATCTCATTCGCTAAAAAGCATGAAACAAAAACATTAAACATTTTACAGGAAGTTTAATATACTTACTCTGTTCTCCAGTGCCAAAACTGGACTGCTGAGACTCCTATGGGAATAAAAGATCACAAGCAGGTTTTTTTCACTGGGAATTTTAACATATCAAAAAACATGCTGTGAGCAAGATATTCCTTCTACTGAAAGGATGGCACCTAACCTCTAAAAAAGGAAAAAACCTAACAACAAAAGAGAAAGAGTGATTCTTTATCTGGGCCCAGCTCCTCTCACCCGCCATACCAGGGAAGGGGACCTTCACGTTCCTCTTCCATCGCTCAGCTCTCCCACTTGCTTCGTTTTAAGAAAGGCCGCGTGCAGTTGTACTACACAAGAGCTGAAACTCCAAAATCCCTATGTAACTTCCATATACCCTAGCTTCATGTAAGTTTAGCATGGAGAGGAACCGTCCAGTACGTTTTTCCTTATCTTTCTTACACAAAAACTTTGCTACTATTTTTATGTATTTGCATTCAAACTCTTTTCTCTGCATTTTTCTTTTCCACACACTCCCCACTGTGGTAGACAAGTAATGAGTACAGTAACAATCTCCCCCACCCCCCCACCCCCCACAAAAAAACCCACCAAACCAGCAACAACACCAATACCACCACCACAAAAAAAAAAAAAAAAAAAAAAAAACCAAAACCAAAAAAACCCACAAAAGCCCACCTTGTCAACAAAGGGACCTAAAAGACAACAAAACTTAAAAGCTGAACAGCTCTGCACAGCCTGCCCAAACCCCCCTTTTGGCAATGGCTGCACACAAGTCCCTGGTAAAGGCATCGTTCCTCCTCTGCAAAGGCCAGATCTTCATGTAATCAGACAATTCATTAGTACAAAACCAACTAAACAATGATATGTAACTTCCTTTGACATATAATGAGTCTGTTACCTATACATCTAGCCATGAAAGATAAAGCCTTGCAAAATTTAGGACTTGTATCATCTTCAGTATTCCCATTCCAGAAAACCCAATTCTGACTCCCAGGACATAGTAATTTTTTTTTTTTTAAACCCTAAAATATTGTTTTAGCAAACAAATACGAAGAGGCTACCAAATTACTGGAAACCTACTTCTAGGCTAGAGTGCCATTTTAAAATAGGACCTTCCTGACCTCATTTTAAAATGAGGACAAATGATGGCCCCATAAATAAAAAGTGAAAATATTTGACTCTATTCATAAAGTTACATATGCACATTTTACTTCAATGCTCTGGCAATGGCAAACCAGAATGACAACTCAATAATTATTTCCAGGTTTTTTTGTTATACCTGCAAACAAGTTCTCAAGCAGCCAAGTTAGTGACTTTTTTTTTTTGCAGTTATATACGCAATTTATAAATTTATATATATTTTTTTAACACAGAAAAGCTTTACACAGCAAAGTACACTTGGAAATTTCTAATTTCCCTTAAAAGTAAAAGCAGTTGCAATAATGCACTGAACAAGTATTTTGTTGACTGTGAACTTGGTAAGGAACTTGCTTGTAAGGTGTTTCAAACGCCTCTAATCTTTACTAACAGAAA
Source organism: Falco punctatus (assembly GCF_963210335.1). Lineage (NCBI taxonomy): Eukaryota > Metazoa > Chordata > Aves > Falconiformes > Falconidae > Falco > Falco punctatus. The sequence goes on from NC_137588.1 coordinate 63,771,983, forward strand.
GAAAGGAAGGTACAATAAAATTAACCTATGTTTAAAGTGCAAAGCAAAGATGAAGTTGGAGAGAAGCCTTATGACTTCAACGGAAAGAAACAGCTACACTTCCTTCAAAATTAATTAACTGATTTTTATCTTTTACACAGGTACAATGAGTACAATTCCCTGATTGCCTTTTTCCACTGTCACCTTTGACAAGCTGACAAACTGTTAAGTCAAAAAAAGAAGTGAAGACCACACAATAATCAAACACCGCACCCACAGAATAACTGCACTGGGGTGAGCACAGGATGAGGAACTGGCACCCATTCTTACCAATACATGTATCACAAATTCTGCAGAAACCCGGCCTAACTGCTCACTTCAGGCAACTTCCTATTACTAGGGCATAGTGCAGTCTTTCAGTTAAGTGCACTTTAACGAGGCGTTATGTTTAAATGTGCAACTTTTTCCATCTCTCTTGCCATCTGTGTTGTCTTTGAATACTTATTTCTTTAAGAAACTTGGAGATTAAAAAAAAAAAAGCTGTACTTTCAACTCCGAAGTTATTTATAGCAATATCTTCTAAAGGCCTACTTCAGAAAGAAGAAATTAAAAACAACTTAAAGGAAGGAAACCCTTTTAACCGAAGTGTAATAGACTGCTGGGGTTAGATACTGAAGACACTGAAGCAGGAAACAAAATCGCAGCTTGTATTCAAACACAAAAGCTGGAGAGAAAAACGCTCGCCAGCTGCGCAGAACGGCAGTCAGGTACCAATTCACATCTGCAGGTTACCAGCTTGGCTGCAGCCCCGGTTGTGGTGAATGGGACCCATTTCCATTTAATGTCTGAAATCTCAGGTCAGATGTCACTTTCATTTCTCAGAAGCAAGTTTCTGTATTACAGCAGATCAAGGGATCTTCTCGGGAACTTCAGCACAGGGCAGATGCTGAGCAAACCTGGAGACAGAATCCACCTCTTCGGAGATGCCTCTAGGTCACTGCACAGGTATGCAGGTACGAAAACTGCCAAACCTCTCATGCTACTTTGAAATGAAAAACTTCCACTCTAACAGACAGCTGGGATTTTTAATATACTTTACAAACACACCAGTATTTTTTGATGGTAAGTCCGTGGCTTAAAAAAAGTTACAGGGGGTAAAATTACAGAGTGTTAGGTCATTGGATAACATTTTTTTATCAAGACTCAGAAATCAACATTTTTTTAATAGCATCCATAAAACTTTCCCTGACCTATTTTCATAATCAGAAGTTTTATCTTCTGATTCAAAGACTTCCTGAAAACTATTAGATAGGTTTATAGTAATCAGAGAGGCCCCAGTCAGGAGTTCAGGTTCCTTCAAGCTACTCACTACCTACACATGGGGAAAATGATCCTAATCCCAAGTGTCTTAAACATAAATTCAACTGGTCCACCAAAGGGAGCTTAATTTTACGTGCACAGGCAAAACATACCAAACTTTTGCACAAAAGAGGAATGCTGTGGAACACTTCAGCATATTACTTGTAAATAAACTGAGCACAGTATTAAAGAGAACAAGCTTTCTGTGAACAGTACTGCATGATTAAAGTAAACCACTGTTTTGTTTTGTTTTTTGAATTCTGCTCTGGGTCCAGACTGCACAAGCCTATGGCTCACTAACTCACTGGAATTCTGCAAAGAGCTGCTGCCAAGAATGACAGAGGGGAGAAGGCAGAGGAAATTATAGGCTTTGGATGCAGAGAGAGAATTTGACAAAGTTCCATGGCTAAGATGTGCAGCCACAAAATAGAAAAAGCTGGCAGAAAGTCAAAAGACTCAGAGCAGCCATAAATGGAATTTTTTGCAAACTGGGTGAAGAAATACAATCCAGCTTGATAGGTTCAAAGAAACACAACCTACCTTTTTTGTTCAAATGTCAACAAGACTGTGCAATCTTACATAGTTTCTCTCTGTGTCAAAGACACATATTTCTGCACACCTCCTTTCTTCCCAAACGGAGTCAAATACCAGAGAAACACAGGAACAAGCAGTTCTAGCAACCCCATAATCAAATGTGCTCAAAAATGTGCAAAGGGAAAATATCTCCCCAAAGGTTCAGGAATAAGTATTCAAAGCAGTGGAATAAGTACCTCTGCCGGTGAGGAGAGGTGTGGGTTTTTTTAATTATATATATATTATTTTTTTTTTTTACAGTAACAGGTAAGAATCATTTCCAAGTTCACAGTTTTATACAACACAGCAAATAAACCTGATTAAAAGTAACATACGCAAGATTAATATTGCTCTAATATTAAGAAAACAAATGACAAGATTTATTTCTAGACACGTCCTCAAAAGCACAGCTGAGAACCACATAGTATGTTCTGCATTTTCAGCTCACTGGAGAGAAGCAAGCAAGACAGTGAGCAGGAGCACAGAGCGCCGAGAGCAATGACACCAGGGCTGCCCATAGCCCTGAGGTTTGCTGCCAGTGTGAGAGCCTGAACCATTTAACTTCGCACCAGCCCGAGGGAGTTCTGTGGATGTGCACTTACAACATGCGAGCCAGAACTTTTGACCAAAAGAAGGTGATGTCAAAGCATTCACGTAAAACGGATTACACTAGAGACCTCAGTGAGGAAGTCTTGAAATCCTTCACTGAACTGTCCTGCTTTGAGGAGCGATTTGGATCAAACAGGAAACTGACAGCAGCCAGCGGTGCTCCAGGAGAGCAGTCTGGTCAGAAAATGCATAGTCTTAACTATTGTGAAGTTAACTTTCAAAAGATAAACAGCGTAATTTCTTCACTCTGAAGTTATGCCAAATTAGGGGTGGAGTACCCCAATCCATTTCAGAGAGATGTTGACTGGAGAAAAATGTTATTGTCAAGTTACATCTTTTATTGGTAATCAGTAGATACAGGAAGCAAAACATGGATCCTTGAGTGAGTCAGCTATCGCAAGCTGAACTGTACTCGCTGAAGTTGCTACCCACAGCTATCTACCCTGCCTATCTCTACCCTGCCTACCCCATCAGCTTCCGAGATACTGCTCACTGCAGAGTGTATTTCAAGGCAAACAATCACCAGTGCCAGTCTGCCTTGAAATCCTGCTGCTGGGGCTGCCAGATCCAGCCTCAGGGGAGCAAGCAGGCAGCTGAGAGCAAAAGAACTCCATCCTCAGAGGTGTCAGCTCAAGCAGGTCTCCTGGAAACGTGCCCTGTGCTGTCAACAGCAGCAAAGAGTGACCGATTTCTCTTTAGAATTAATAGCTTAAACACTTCAGTAGTTATTAAGTACATGGGAGGTTAGGAAGAGGACCTTTTTGAACAAGTGATCTGAAAATTTCTTTAGCAAAACATCCGATTTTAAAATTGGTTTGTTTTTTTTTTTTCTAAATTGAAAATGTAGAATCTAATAGAACTATTAATAGACTTCAAAATAATGAGGAAAATTCATTTGATGCAGCAAAGTACATTTAAATTGCTTAGCATTTACCAGTCAGCCTCCATTACTTTGCTAGACAGAGGTAAATGCACTTGTTTGGTTCTACACAAAATGGTGCAAAGTGTTTCCCCAACAGTGAAAAAGGCTCAATGGCATTTTCAAACCTCAGAAGTATCCTGAAGAAGGTTTGAATTTATGAAACAAGATTTAAGTAGTAAAAGGAAAGTTACATTATAGACATCTTTGCAAACTGCTCTGTGTGTGTAAACCAGAGAAAAAATGCTGACATTTTCCATAAGGTTACTGCTGACAAATGTGGTGAAGCAAGATAAGAGAGATGCAAAGCACTAAAACAAACCCAGAACTATACAGAACTGAATTTAGAAGAGTTCCAAAATCCTGATCTTTAACAGGAGTTACTCTTTCAACAGCATTCAGTATTTGACTACAGCACTGACCTTTGTTGGAAAAGGAAATTTTGACGGTTCAGTTTTGCATGGTGTATGAATAGCAGTCAGTGGAGGAGGCCAAGAATGGGTCATCTCCTACAACCAGGAAAAAAAAAGGAAAGCTATTAACAAAATTAAAAAGCAAAGATTTCACGTTACAATCTTGATTCAAATGGCTACCCTGTCTCTCAGGTTTCAGTTCATTGTCCACACTTCACTAAGCTTTATATTCAAATATTAATTTCCCAAATGTGGAACAAAGATTTTGCATATAAACCTAGATTTCAAATTGTTAGCCGTGAGATAAGACAGTTAAGCTGTAATAACAAGCAGACCTGAACATAAACTCCAGTAGAACTTAAGAGTCTGATCACTTAAGATTGTGAATAGCACATGTAGCATACAAGGATAGCAAGAAGAATCCTATGAAAGGAAAGCCTATAAAGTTTGAGGAAAACGGGGAAACATCAAATGCCTGAAGCTGGGAAGAAAGTGTCTTGTATTCTCTCAGAGCATCTCCAAGGACCATGCAGTACCAAAGGTGAGAGCAAACGGTAAGCCACAGAAATGCTCAAGGGAAACATGATCAATTCTTTTGTGATAGTAGACATACAACCAGGGGGATCACATGAGGGGTAAAAAGACTTGAGAAAATAACCTGGGTAGAAGAGAAGGGAAAGTTTTGCTGTGGGGTAGGAAAAAACCTACTATAATCTAAAAAGATTATCAGAATGTCAGGACTGTATTTTGGTGGAAGAAATGGGCAATTCTGGTTAGGTTAACAGGGAGGAGGCCTAGAAGAACATGAATGCAGTGAGGATATCCAGAAGATGATGTGCATACCCAGCAACGCTCAGTACCCAGCTCACACCGCTCTGCTTCCAGTTTTCCCTGGTCTGCCTGCACTAGAGGAGTAATTGAAGAGCCCTCCTGTAACAACTTGCAGCCAAGTCAATTTAAGAGGCACTAATCAACTGCAGATACTTTCCACCTCTTTAGCAATGTTTGCATTTTCAGTAAGTAAGCTATGAACAAAACCACAGAGAACTTACTTTTAGAATTTCATCCACGCAGCTCACATCACCAGATGCTGATGCCTACAAATCAAAACTCAAGATTAACTTCTCCTAAAGCAAATTTTCCTTAAAAGATTCCAGGGGCTAGAAACAGTTAAAAAGCCTTCAATTCTTATCATGATTCATATGGACTCTATATAGATACAAACAGACCTTGCTACTTCTTTTCAGCAACGTTAATTTTAATATCAGATAGATCCATAGTTTATGGTATGAGTCACATCCAGTTCTGAAAAGCAATACATGAGATTTATAAAAAGTTGACAATAACGTCTTACTTTTCACTTGACAGTTAAAGTGATCACAGGCAGTTTGATATTATAAACTTGGGGGGGGGGGCGGGGGGAAGAGAATCGTAGCTTTCAATCATTTCCTGGAAGATGCCACTGGATAATATCTGAATTCCAATGCATGACCGTGAAAGCCCAGTAATGACAAACTGCATTATGAAGTAAAACATACATTACAGCGTGACTCTAGAAACAGCAATAATTATGAAACTATGAATCTTCTGCATCCCTGATGGCTACAAGCAAAAAGGAAGCAAAGCTACTATACAATTCACTGCATCAGCATTAGCATGTCAAGTCTTTGCAAGTAAGAAAATAATTTTCTAATTCTTACCTGTGTCCTGGATCTTATTTTGCTATTTGTTGAAATCCCAGGAACAAAGGCTTTTCTCTAGCTACCACAATTCAAGCAGTATAAACAGGAGATGCTCTCCTTGCAAGTGAGCTGTAGTCAAGAGTCTGTGCCTTAATGATTCAAAAATTACCAAACTACTAAAAGTTGTTAACCCAATAGTGTTTTGTATCCAGCATAACTGATAAAAAGTTCTGAACCCTGTTCAATTTGGTGTGCTTTAGGGTTACCTTATTTTCCCTAGGTGAAGATGAAATAATCACATCTAGTAATTGCTACACACTTCAAAAGAAAATCTGATACATGCAGATACTATCACTAGCCTAAGACAGCATGGCTCCCAGTAATAACAATATATGTATCTAGCTTGTCAAAGTATTTGTGAATATCCTACTCTACAAAAATTAGCCTCTCTTGGTTAAGTTAGCCTTTCTGAAAGTCTCACAGCCGTTACTTAATAAAAATCACCGTATTCATATGGAAGAAGCAGAAGGAAAAAACTACTTTTGCACATTGCCCATTTAAAATACAGATTTTCACTGCGTAAGTTTAAGATGCTTTGTGTAATTAAAAAAAAAAAAAATCCAGTGTTTACCAAAAACTAAATTTTGGTTATGTAGATTGGGATTTTAAAGCAGCTGGAAAATCCCAGCCCAAAGGAACTTAGGTTTAAGCAACGAGGAAACAGAGAGCAACTTACATCTAGTGGTTGAGAAGGTATTTTCAGCTTGGTTAGATGTGCTTTGCTGCTAGGCTTCAGCTCATTCACGCTGCTGCTGTGAGTCTGACTACTGTAGTGTTCAGAGGATAACTTTGGTTCCATGGATTCCTGTCCATCCATTGGCCTTACGTACGCAGTGGGTTTCTGTAACATTGAGCTGGACTTGGACATTAGTGAAGGTGGAAAAGACTGATTAGAGTGTTGTCCACTTGAAAATGAGGGTACACGGGAGGGAGAGTCCCAGTTGGCATCAGGATCCCGGGGAGATTTTGAACGTTGATGTTCTTTGCTGTGGTGATCATTTCCATGAGATCTTGAATGGCTGGAGCTCAAAGAAGAAACAGTAGATGGTTTTCCAGGGCTGGAAGAACGGGGTTTGGAGTGTTCAGACCCATGCTGGCTTTTTTTGCGGCTGCTGCTGCTACTGTACGAGTCGCGGTCGTGCCTCTGGCCACCACTGCTAGTGTTATTGCCACTGCCACGCTGACTACTATGTCCACTCTGTAAGCCCGAGGACCGTTTCTGAGATTGTGAGGAAGTGCTAGGTGCTGGTCCTACAGGAGTCCATTTGCTGCTCTGATGTGAGCTAGTATTATGTCTCTGATCACCAAAGAAACTTTGGTTTGATTTTTCATCTGGTGTTGATGGTACAGTTGGTTTGGGAATTCCAACAAGCTTTTGTAGCGATCTATCTCCTATAAGATCCTTCATTTCATCATAATTACCAAGCATGCTCTGAATACGACTAGACAATTTGTCTTCTTTGCTGGTCTGTGAAAATAATTTTAAAAAACAATGCTTTAAAAAAAGAATCACAACTTTACTTTCAGTTAATTGATCTGACCACTATCTAAACTTCAGGGCTAAGATCATGGCTAGCATCCATGTCTTTTTTGCCATTGTTTCCAATTCCCAATTGCAGTTCTTAAAGCAGTAATTTAACCTCCTAAAACATAAGGAAAACATACTTCAGCAGCAGGAACAGTAGAAACAGCACTAATCAGTGCTTCAGATAATGCACTGGTGAGCTGGATGCAAGTTTAAAAATTGTAGATGCCTACTGTCACCTTAAAGACTGTTTCTCTAATACAGAATGCATTAGTCTAAGAAGTTTTAATTACCAGTAAAATAAAATCAGCTTAAACTCACCACTGCATGTAATTTTTAATTGGTATTTATACTGGCAAAACTCTTGTTACCAACAGTTATAAGGGTTCTTTCTTATATAACCTGTTTGTTTTCAAAATCAGGTATACTGTATCACTACCCCTGCATCCCAACCAGCTTTAGTTAACCTCATACATACAGGGTTTGGTTATCAAATACAGTAAAGTGACAGGAGGACAGAAATTAAAAAAAAAAAATTGTCAGCTTTCCTCCTGAAGGAAGACAGTTTTCAGTCACGGTACTTCACTTCTTGCAAGCCAGCTGAAGTTGCGATAAGGGAACAAGTTTGCTTTCAAAGTTGAGTTTTGAGCTAGATAATCAAAATCTTAAATGGTACTGGTTTAGCTGTACCAGAACTAGGTTATTTTTTTCCACTTCTGCTTAGCAAAGCAAACTGGGAAGGAAACCTAGCACAGGCTTAAAGCTGTACAAGGTAACAGAGTCAACCCCTTCCAAACAAACTAAAAAAAATCAGAAACAAACAACTGGCCTACTGGTTAAAGCTGGTAATTCTATCATATCAGGCATTTCAGTATTTAAAATTAACCTCCTATTTAAATATTCTCTTGCTGAACTTACCTAGGTCTGGCTTTCTAACCTTCAATCAATGTAAGTCTAGGAACAGGCTGAAGTACCCCAAAAAAAGCAATCTGGGGTGATTTGGACACAAATGGACAGTTTGTTTCAAGTCACTGTAGCAAAAGCTGAAGAAAGCAAAACAATTTGATGGTTTTATCATCCCTTTTCTCACTCCCTGCAAAGCAGCCCCCCCCTCCTTCGTACACATTATTATACATCTGCCAGCAGAGCTGGTTAGCAACTGTCCACCCTTATTTTCAAGTCCTGCTTAAATACCTGGTTGAATAAGAGCCGCAGATCTAAAAAGAAGGCAGATAAAAACAAAGTATGCATTTGCATACGACTTCTGCTATAAAAACTGCATTTGTAAGAACTCCATAAACTCACAACTTTGTATGGTTCAGCAAAGAGAGGCGAGTTAGGTGGAAAGGCTTCTTCGCCCTGTTGAATTTCTTGATTTCGCCTTTCCCTTTCTTTCATACGCAGCACATTCCGGTCTTCACGGTTCATGTTGCTATGAACAAAAGAATAATTTCTGATCACAGAAGGAAATGAGGAGGGATGCAAGCATACACGGCGAGCCCCTGTACGTGTTCTGCCAAAAGAATGACTTCAGTTAAGAACCTCCTGCTGATGTGGACTCTAACTCCTCAAAACTGAAAAATGTTTGTCCCATTCAAGACACCTCATACTTCAAAGAGCTATAAACCCACAATCTACAGCTAGCTTCTAACAGGAAAAGTTTAGGCAGTAATAATAAAAAATGAAAAAAATAATCCACAAAGTCCTCAGGCAAGTAACTATTTCAGTCCATTTCCCTTGCTTGAATCATGCAGCTATTTCAACCCACGCTGCACATCTCCCATTCATTTCTGAAAGACTTTTTCTCCTCCACATCCCCCAAATGTTCTGCAGTTTTACTCTCTTATGCCCCCACCCATTCAGCACCCAACTTCTACTGTAGATTTGATTTTGGTTTTGCTGCTGACATACCTTTATTGGCACCCATTCCCCAACATATTCTAACCTCAAGCTTTGATGTTGTTTCCAGTCTCCCTTCCTGACTCCCAAAAGACACTTCTATTCAAAGCAGTAATTTCAGTGGAGCTCTGGCAATATTGCACCTTTTGCCTTAATCCATACAGTGGTGTCCTAATGCAAAAATGCAGATTTATAAGCTACCGATCTCCCTCCTTAAAAATTTTACTTTGCAGCTTGGTTTTGCTGCTTGGGTTAACAGAAATGCATCAAATTGTTGGGGAAAAAAAAAAAAAAAAAAGGTTGGGAAAGGTTCCCTTTGAGGTTGATAAAGCGTTGGGACTCAAAGGAGTAAACAATATAAGATGATAGATAAGGTGGTACTAACTCTTTTAACATGTGCTGTACTTTATATCAAGAGAGTTACAAATGTGCCTTAGTGATCTGCAAGAAGTATGGTAGGTGCTTCCATGAAAGAAACAGATGTTCTTCCACATAATTTGCACTCTAAAATGAATACGTTGTCTGCTTAGAAAATCATTATCTCATGCTTTTAGACAGCTGCCTGATTATAAAAAACTGAAACATATATATTTGCTACAGCATTACTTTGAAAGCTGTGCAAAACCAGCTATTCCATTCTAAACAAGAAGCCTTCAACCTATCACCCAGTTTTTAAAAAATTAGTCTTTTCACCTTAGTAACGTTTCAGCCTCTGTTTGGCTTAATTTCGTCTACTACTCTGAATATAGTGATATCTAAGAGAACGCCAAAACCAGAATAAACCCACAGCATAAGTTTAATATTTGATGCTTTTTAAGGTGACAGGCTTGTTTTACTTCCTTTTGTTGTAACAAGGTAAAAGCACTTAGCATAATGCAACTGGGTTATGATATCTTCAAAATTGTATGTGATACAACCCCTTTTTTCCCCAGTTATCCTGTAATCAGCTGGACTGACGTAACTGTGAGGGAACATCAAGGCTGCCTGCTGGGAGAGGGACCTGTACACAGGATTGTGGCAAGCAAACTACCTGGATCATTTTGACATTAATAGCAAACTTGGTTTACAAGTTTGAGGCTTAAAAAGCTTATTCTTCAGACTGCAGCCCAATTTCTTATATGTGTAAGATTTGAACAGAAACAAATACAGATTTAATTGTAAATACTGATCAGTTAAAGCCCACTGGAACAGTTTGAATCTATGCCATTTTACTATTAAAGGCAAAATGTGAGGCAAGGAATAGGAGTACCAACACATCAGTACACTAAGACTGGATTAGACAGCTATACATTTAGAAGATTATAATCTTAACTAAGAATTTTACATTTACATTTTACAAATAGAGGGTTAAATATTAACAAAGACCTTTAGTATTTTTTTTACAGAGACAAGCAGCATCTTTCAAAATTGTATCAACAATGACTGTAACTCTTGGGACTGAGGAAAAAACCCTGTTTGTACCAACACCGTCCCATGAAAGGAACACTATAGTTAAGAAAGATCCACTTGAGATCAGAGTTGGAGCAAAACCAGAGCTGATCTGGCTATACCTGCCACATTAACGTAAAATTAGTCACCAGAAATATATACCAGCTAATCACAGAATTTACCACTCCCCCCCCAGTCTTTTGTGATACACTAAATGATAAACATCTTCATGGATAGTCTTTTTGACTGTATGGGGACTAGGTTTAAGGCCTTTTTTAATTATTTTAGATTTTTTTCTTAGAGTCAATAGTTTGAATGTTCTTCAAGTTAAACTTGTTTGTATCTAATCCGTATCTCTACACAGAGATATTTCAAGTGCCTACAGTGTGTACTAAAGCTATTAAAATCACACTAGCATTAAATGTGTAAATAAATTAAGTTAGCGAGGCTTCCTTAACGCTGTACTTCAGACAACTTCCCCTATCTTCCACAGCCATAAAGCATAACGGAAGATAAATTTGTCTGCGTTGAGGAAAAGCAAGCAGTAGAGATAGTTTGAAAGTAGAAGACTAAGGCACACCTACTAAATTAACACTGCTAGCAATTAACTTCAGCATAAAGGAAATTGCAAAACAAAGACTTCAGACCACTTGTAGATAAAACAAACCTTTCAAATCCACCACCTAAAATTTACCACTCTGATCAAAGTTACAGACTGTATGCTGGTGTCCAGGTTTTTGCCCAAGTCAGAGGGGACACCAGCCCAGTCCTATGCTGGCCTGAGCAGCTCCATTCCTGCCCAGTTCGACGCTGACTGGTGGGAAGGTGCTCTGCCCCACCACTGCTGCAGGCATCCAGAGCTGCACAGAGACAGAACTGCTTCTCCCTCTCCCACATCCACACCTGCTTCCTGGATTTAAATGTTTTCCCACAAGATAAAAGAGCTGGGAGCAGCTCGGTGCAGCCCAGCTCCTGCCACCCCCACCCTCTGGGCAAGAGGGCAGCATCCCTGCTCCCTCCCTGCACACCAGCCCTGGAAGGGGAAGATGGAGAACTTCTACCTGCTGCTGTCAAGAGGATCCTGCTATAATTTCCCTTTTCCTCTCCCCAGGAGGCCTGAGCAGAAGTGTGAACACCTAGGAGGTGCAGAGCCAGGCTAAAGGAGACAGAATTAACATCCTCACAGCAAGGACCAAAGTCACCTTGATTTCCACATTTGGGGAAAGAAAAGTCCAAAAATTAAAAGAAATTCAAAAACAGGCCTAAAGCACAGCACAGTACTTCCATTTTTAGAAAGACTAATTCTGTCAGGTTTGAGTCACTATTTGTGCAGTTAGCCACGCTGTCCTCTGCATCGTCCATTTGGCATGGGATTTCAACTATGCAACTGGCTTTGTTCAAATCTCATGCCTCTTCTCCAGCTCAATACGAAGAGATGAAAGAATGCAGGAAATTCAGCAGGAAGTTGACAGAAACCTCTGACAAAATTCACTTGTGTGTATTCTTTCACCGCTGTTAACTGCTGACCTAGACGTACTGAGCACATGAACTAGTCCTGCGTCATTCTAATCGTCCATACCAGAAACACAATTTTAATTTCTCGTTCCAACATCTTACTAAATCCTATTTGGTATTTCTGTTCATCCTTAATCCGAAAAGGGCATGGCTTTGGCTAGAGTTCACTCAAGCCATCATCGTCTTGGACTTTATAACTCGCGTTATGAAATTGCAGCGTTGCTGCTGCCCTGCCCACCCGCTGCAGCCTTCTCCCGCTTCCCACCACCCACTCCCTCAGCTCTGGGGCAGATCCCACGTATGGGACTCTTGGACCATGCTTTCAGGTTAAAAATAAATAAAATTTTTAAAAAATCAACACACCCTCATTGCCAAAGTTTTCCTGGCAATGCTGTTAAAGGAAAGAAGACCTCCGCCGGTCCCTGGGTCTGGGCGTGGGACTAACAGCCTGGTACCTCTCATCCCTCTTGAACCACATCAGGCATCCCAGAGCCTGTCCTTGCACAAGTTCACCAGCACCCTCACCAGCAGCAGCATCTCTCCATCTTCCCAGACACCGTAAGGCAAAACCATCAAAGGTGAAGGTCCGCCTGAGGGACCCTCCACAGGCAACCCATCAAAAAGCGATCCAAACCCACCACTTTTCAAGCAGGCATTAGTGGATCTTCAAAGCATGTTTACAACACCTTGACTTCCTTCAAGACATCCTCATTTAACTCAAGGGCTTTTTTCTATCTGAATTGGTTTCATAAGCAAGAGAAATCAAACAGTTCACTTATCCAGTGCCAGTTAATTGGCTGTGATGAAACACAAATTTTGTTTGACAACATTTGGCCATGAACGATAAACAGTCTTCAGAGAGAAAACACAGTATCTAGCACTTCATGCAGGGCACACCCAGCTGCGCGAAGCACAGACAACTCAATTTTTTTTCTTAAATTATTATTTTTTAAAAAAAGGAGGAAAAAAGCCTGAGAAATCCTCTTTGTAGTATGGAATTATATGTTTTCAGAAGGCATTTAAAAACACCAGAAATTGCCTTAATGCTATCCAACTCCCTCCCAAAGATACATTTTATTTATTTCAACTATTTTTCTTACTTGTACCATGGACAGCAAGGAGTATCTAAGGAGCTGGCATGGCAAGCTTCTTCCAACTCATGGGTCAAATACAGCATCACTATTAATCCTGTTGCTAAAATCACATATACAATCCAAAAATGCTACTCTGACAGCTTTTAATACAAATACACTCACATAACAGCTGTTAAACAGAGAAATTAAAAAATAACTGCCCCACAACAACAAAAACCCACCAGCACACAAAATAGGAACATGCTCTGGTGTCACCAAGAACTATTTAATACCAATCACAAAAAAATGAATGCGTAGTTTCAACTTCTAGCTTTCTACATTACGGTAAAGAGAAAAAAAAAAAGGCAGAAACCCCCCAAAACGATAATGATACAGCTTTGCACAAAGAATTACAAACAGTATGCTTCTCCAAGTAGTCTAAAGTATGTTGTGAATATAGAAGCACCACGATCAAAGTCATCTTCATAGTTTTGTAACACTGAAATAAGGAAAACTAAGACCAACAGTTTACAAAGAATTCAAATAAGATGTGTATATGTCAATAAAGAGGAAAAAACAACTTTTCAAAAGGATGAAGTCCTCTTCTATTTCTCTCCCTCACACCTTTTGACACAAAGGCTGCAGTTTTCCATCGGCTCTGGTTAACACCGCAGTGGTTTGCTGTGCCAAGGGAGGGGTATTTAGTTTGGGGCAGCTCCAACTACAAATGGTATCTGCTCCACCAAAGAAAAGGTTGGTTATACCAGCAGCAGGTATGTTATTAAATTATAACTCAGTATCAATCTACTTGCTGTTAGGCATGCTCACACAGTAAGACTTCATATGTGAATGTAAGAAACTTGAGCCATAACCTCATTTAGATATTTTGATGAGAATGAACTCTGACATAGCTCCATCTCTAGGAGAGTGCTATCCTGCCTTCCAAGGTTTCATTAAAAGGTCGGAGCTATTGGTAATACAATTTTATTGGTATACAAATACAAAACCAGTGATTCACCATTAATACAAACATAAACGTTTCTTGTTTCTGTAATATAAACATAAATGTTTATATCCCACTCATCACATCAGGGATCCCTTCTGCACATTCAACAGGGACATCATAAAATACTGTAAGAGCTGCTATGTATTGTGAGGGTGGGAAAGCTTTAAAAAAAGGGGAAAGAAAAAAGATAAGTTGGCCTAGGTCAGGTTAATGTTTGACAAGAGCTACCAGGGAGGGCAGAGCTAGCAGTTTGCTGTAGGCACTTTTCCTTCCTACTCAGCTCTGAAACACCGCAGAAATTCCCAAGAAAGCACTATATGCCTGGGCTTGCCACTGCTTCTCAGACAAATGAGCACAAATCCTTCACCACCGTTAGTCAAGACAAATTTCACAGTACTTTCTAAAAGAGCACGACGTTAATTCCAGTGTCTCAGTCAAATGACAATGCAAGTAATTACATCCTGCTCTTTAGTTTTATCTGCCAGATTCCCCCTTCACCCCTCAAAACTGTATCAGGTTACCCAAGCATCAGCCAGCATCTTCTACTTGAGAAGCCACCACACCAAAAGGATGGATTAAAGAATTATAGCGATCATTCGTAACTTAGTAACACTAACTACTGAAAAAGGACTTTGGGATCCTTTAGAACTAAAGAGACTAAAGAGGCTCTGTAGGATAATGTTTCATTAAACAAGTTCAGATGAGAATTCAAGATTCAGCACAAGAAAGCAAGGACTACATTTTGGCTAAGGTAGAAGTTAACACGCAGCAACTGCATTTTAGAAGCCAAGTTAAGGAGGAAATTCTAACTTCAGCAGTTGAAACATAGCTCATTCAAAACAAAATTTTAAGTCTATTTCTAAAACATACTACTAAAATAGCTTAAAATTGTTTATACCTGGGAAGAATTTGCAAAACTGGTTTGATGTAATTTACTCAAGGGATCTGAAAAGATCCAAAATTATCCATTCTCTAAAATGTTGTATTGTTGTGCAAAAGTATTACATGGTAATGAAAACATCTGATTCCCCCCTCCCAATGATTAACCTTACACAGAAACAAAGTTCCCAGCTCTTCCTCATTGTAGAGAATGGAGCTGCTTACAAGACATCAACTTCAGTCTCTCCTTTTTGTCCTGTCTCTTGAGAAATGGTAGAGAAATAGGGAAATCTAGGAAGTGACAGCACCACTCCCTGCTCTCTCCTCAGATACATGTCAATTCCTCCATCAACTGCCCCATTAACAAAGCACCGGCACAGGCAGACAGCAGAGATCCCACCAAGGAACGGCCTGACAGCTGTGTTACTGCCTCTCAAGGAAAAGATATCCCCAAGGCTGAATGCTGCGACATGGCAAGGTCATAATCCACAGAAATTGTCATTTTCTGCACCAAGTCAGGACTCCGAGCCAGGTAAGGCGAAGGAGCCCCAACGCACTCCCGTTACCAATATCCAAGCCTGAGCCAGCAGCAGTAAAACTCGCTCCTGCTGTTCAGCCAAGCAGAATTTCAACTTTGCCTTCCCAAGTCTTTGCATTTCTATTTGCTTCACCTGGCTTAAAACCAAAACTACTTTCAGGGATACGAGGCCTTCTTAACCAAGGCAACGATATTCTTACTAACATCTGAAGCTCAAGCCCTGACATCCAACAGGTCAGGAGATAACAAAACCAAGCAGCACAGACTCGACCCAGAGCTCTGCCATCACGGGGAACACAATTTTGTTTCTCATGCAATTCTTAACTCAGCAAACTTCAGCCCAATCCAACCTCACACTCAATGACATCCTCTCCTCACCCCTTCAACTCTCCAGCACTGCTAGATTCTGTAATTTGCACAGTGCAAAGATAGACCATCATGAACACAAAATTTTTACATGCTATCTTTTCGTGTCCACACAGGCTAACCAAAGCATATTCTAATACTGTTCTCCAACAATATTCTCAAGTTTAATTGAGCAGAAACTTAATAACCAAATTCCTGTGCCTACATGTTCTTCTGTTTAAACTTTGAAGCCAAGACAATTGGCGTTTAAATTTTATTAAGCAATAGTTATTCAGACATCCAACATTAATCTGACTATTATAGTTCTGACTTCCTCACACTAATTTACTTTCATAAAAGACATCATTACACTTGAGTGTTATGAACTCTATGGCATTAGGATTAAGAAAGGATTCACTTCACAGAAATTCTGATAAATATGCTCTGTATAAGATCTGAAACTGCAGACAATGTTTTAATGAGGTGCCCTCTAAAATGAAAGAGTGGAAAAGGCAAAAGGGAAAAACCACATTCATTTCAAGGTTCACATCCTTCTCCCATCTCAACAGAACTACAGAGAAAGCAGGGAGAGAAAAAGTTTATCAAATAGATTACTGAGGTTTAACTGCCATTTCCTCCAGCCTTACTGAAAGATCATCTGTCTGCACTCTCTCACAAGACATTTATCTCGGACTTGCTTTTGTCAAAGTTCACACATCCTACTGTATAACATACTTCAACAAACATCAGGGTCTGAGATAGTAACACTCTGCCACTGTATAAACCACGTAGGTCTTCTGTAACTGCTCACAGCAGCGAGGTCTTCCACATGGCAACGCTGCATAAACACCAACAGCATCTCTGCCTCTTCCCCTTGCTCCTTCAAGCAGCTTATTTTCTAAACACAGCTTTTATTTGATACATCTTCACAACACAAACATCAATAATAAAATATTTGGGGGCTATTAATACACCCTGTCCACAGCTCTACTTGGTACTTAGAGCAAAAGGCAATTTTTACAACTCCAGAGTGTAGCCTGGGTGCGATTCCGAGCCCCTGGCCCGGGGTAGATCTCCAACGCAGCTCCCACCCATGTGCTGTGCGCCAGCCCCAAACCCCTCTCCTGGTTGTGCTGACACAGCTGTCTATTGGAGCTGGTTAAGCTGAATTAGGGAAATCTGTGCTGGTTCAAAATACTTATTTTGGGGGTAGGGCTATTTTTAAACACAGGTAAACCTGAATGCTCCATGGCCCCTGAAAGTCATATTGGCATTAGCGAGCAGGAATAAGCAACTGGTTTAAAACAAAATAAAGACTAAAAACCTCGAACAAATAAAAATACCCCCCAAAAAATCCACAAAAGTCTCATTATATTACTGCCTCTGTTTTCTGTATCAGTGTCATAGGTGGACTTTGTCTGCAGCTGCTGACAAGCAGCGAGGTTATGACTGATGAAATAGGAGCAGGAGGATGCTGGAGAGCACGTCAGCAGAGCAGCCAGAGAGAATGAACTTCACCACTTTGTGATTTAACTCTCTTCAGAACCACGGGAAAACACTCAAGGTGTGCTACTCTGTCATTCTGCAGCACAACAAAGCAAACTATGTTTCTGGACTGTTAGGGCAACAGCCGCAGGGGGTGGAGGGGAAGCATCAAAAAGCCAACTGAGTTCATGCATGTCGGCATGTGAGTATCTTCTCAAACGTGACAGCTTGGGCTCTCACAGCACTAAGGGTCCCCGTTACCAGTTACAGTATTTCCAGGAGTGCCTTACATTTTGAAAACGAGAGTTCACAGGCTTCTTAAAATCCACCAGAAAAGAGAGAATAAGAATTTTAACTCTGATTCCCAATTTTCAGCCCTAACTTGCATGCAAAAAGTTACCAAATTAATAACCATTTGCCACCTATCTAAAATCTGCTGTTAGTACTTGAATGACATGACAGCTCTGAAACCAGGGACACTTTCTGATCACTTAAAACTTTCTTTTTCCATTTAAGTATACTGAAGATGAGGAGAGCATGTATTAGTTAAACTCTGGAAAAACCCATTAGGGAGAAGGAGTATTTAAGATTTGCAGACAAAGCAAAAAAAATTTGGAAGCAAGAGGAAGGGACCAGAACAATCTACAGAGGTAAGCTGAAATTCAGCAGGAAAGCCACAGCTTTGATGTGCAGTGCTTCCAAACAAACACTAGTCTAAAAAGTTGGAAAGTTTTAACCTTTCATCCTACCTATTAAATGCCACCTGTATTTTATAATCCCTGCAAGCAGACTGAGAAAATTATTAACATTCCAGCAGCCACTGAGTATCAAGACATTTAATATAGTATCAATTACTGAAGGAAAACGGATGATAAACATTAATTTAGCTATACAAACCCTTTTAATAAAGTGATGTTACCTTTTTTCACTACTAATGCCACGAAGTTGTTTGGGGATTGGGGTTTTTTTTTTCCAAAGTTATTACAGCTTTTCTCACTTTTCTGGATATGGCCTTAAAACAAAAGTAATGCTATTCAAGGTCTATTATATTTAAGGACCAAAAGGAGACTGAGCCACCAAAGACACTGCGGACAGAACATGCCTTGGGCTGCTCCCGTGTCGCTGGCAGGGCAGCCAGCAATCAAACAGTGCCATTGTGGTCATCCCCACAAAGCACCGGCACCACTCGTGTGATACCCACTGACATCCCAGGACCATGCCATTACACTAGAGATGTCATAACTCCCAATAGTAACGAGTACAAAGTATCTTCCACAGAAGATAAAGAATTTTCTGTCTATCCAGACCAAAAACTTAACTTCTGCATCTGATAAACTAGTAAAGGCATTGTGCAAGCTGGTTCTGAACTCCTGTTCCTAACATATTTTTAACTATAAGCTAAAAGACTTGACAGACATGGAACTGCAAAATGTAGACTCACAACATATATAATGTAAAGTCTGTGAAACTCAATGAATCTTGCCACTAAAGAATGAAGTTTTTTTGTCAAATGCAGTTAAAGAAAAACACAGGCAACCTTGCAAAACCCTTGCCAAAATTCAGTTGAATTTCAAAACACTAAATGCAATAGGCCGTTCATACCAAGCCCCTCAGCACGTCAGTTTGTTACGAAGCTTAAACCTGGTAACGTCTCTTAACAGATAGAACTGTTTTCAAGTGCTACAGAAATTGCACAGTTAAGATACACTTCTCATTGCTAAAGCTTCCAAGGATACGGTGGACTAAGTAGCTTCAACCAGTTTTGTCGTCTTATTTAGACATTTGGCACGGATGGCAGCAACTCGTTGTTGGTTGAATTAATTGAATTCTACTAAGTACAAGCTAAGATTAATTTTTTTAAAGGTATGATTCACTATTCACTTACACATAATACTTTAAAAAATATTAATGTTTAATGGATTAAAATAAATTGTATAAATGCAAAATACACTCCTGCTAGCAAGATATCAACCCATTATACCAGCCAAAGAGATCCAAATTTTGTTCTCTTAAAGAGAAAGGAAGGTTAAACCACACCCATTTTTTATCTTTAGTTTTCGAGTCTGTCGGTAAATCATGACTGAATGTATTTTAACATTCCTCTGAATAAATACCTGCTGGCAGGTGCCACTAGGGGAGAGCAGGAGTGCCACACAGCAGATGCAAGTACCTGCGGTGACTGGTGCTCCCCTCTCCCTGCCCGTGCCCCCTGCCACGCACACCGCGCTGCTCCTCTGCATCACCAGAGCAAACAGGAATCGGCTTTATCAAAAAAACCCCAAACAACAAAAACATCGACACAAGCTATTTGGGCTGATTAGGCACGTGAAGAGGACACCGTGAAAACATCTTTACATGTCAATTCAGCATGGATCTTGCTTCATGTGGCCATAAAAGATGCAAGTTTTTCCTTAAAAAAAATTGGAGAAAAAAAACCAAGAAAAAAAGTTATTTTTTAGACAGTTATTAGTGATTAACAAATTTAAGCTGAAAACTACTTGTTGAAACTCCTAGTAAAACATATTTCTGGTAATTATTGGCTAAGAATGTGTCACAACACAAACTTCTTACTTGTATTTTTTCCTCATTAAATATAATTGGTGCAGATATTTCAGCAGCAGTAATCATTGCTCCAAGAAAAACATTTTCACCCTTTGTCTTTTAAAGGCTATCTACACCATAGCTTTCACCGTGTCAGATCAACATTTTAATATGATATTAGTATACCCTATAGGTATTGTAAGGACAAAATAAAATACAGTGGTTCCAAAACTTCACCAGGCAATTTAAAATAGTATAACAAGGAGGTACAGTGACCATACTGCCTTCCACCCACAGCCAGCATGGATTGCAGCAGCTGCAATCCACCACGAGTCACTGACATACAAACCACACATGAACTGGAAGATTTAATAGTAGATCTCAAACAAACAGAAAACCCCACCACCAGCAGCTCCCCACCCACCCAAATATACAAAAACCTACTCAAATCACACAAACAAAACTACCAGTAAGCTCTTTTCCATACAGGACCACCCAGCACATCAAAAAAAGACATGAGATAGGAAAAATACCAGTCCATTTCATCTCATCTTAGCCAATCGTTATGCTTCAAGGCCCTTGAAGTTACAAGAACAAAATACTATTAAGACACCTTTGTAAAATGAAGCATTTTTCAACCAGAGCAACTTCCATTAGGCTGCTGTTCTTATTTATGCCGAAACACAGTACAGCTTGCTAAATTCAATTTACAACATGTTCCTCCACTAAATCCTTTAACCCATTTCTCCATATTTAATGTTCCCGAAATTTTAATCTTAATGGCTCAATTTTTCAGATTTGGACTTTGATCAAAATTTTTTTTAATTACCTTTAAATAAGGAAATGCTTATGCTAATAGTAATAGAACACTGGAAAATTAAACTGGCAGATTTCTCATTTTTTTCCCCCAGAAACTCTGGTTATTCCTCTGCCCACAAAATACACAACATCACACAAAAACTAAATTCCTATTTTGATGTGGCTTTTTTGGTTTGCTTTTACGCTTCCTTATAGGAAAAACAGAATCATAGAATCGTTTAGGTTGGAAAAGACCTTTAAGATCATCCAGTGCATTTATTCCTCTTGAACAGAGTTGCTGGTGACTTTGACAAATGCCAAAAAATAGCCAGCATCTCTTCATACATTATTTTTATCTTCTATATAGCATGTGCTAGGGAATACATTTAAATATTTTGGGGTCCTTTGCAGTGTGTCTGTGTTCGCTGAACTCTGATCAAACACAAGAATGTTTGTGCCAGGTCCTGACGGAGAAAGGGGACAGCGGCCCCAGCCAGCCAGCCAGCAAGCCCCTTAAGAGAGCTGAGGAAGCTTATGAGGAGATGATGAAGGCGGCAGAGATGATGCAAAAGCAGCAGGTCCATCCAGCAGGCACAGCCAGCTGTTCCCTACAGAAGTCCAATCATTAACACAGCACCACCAAGCCCACCACTAAACCATGGCCCTCAGTGCCACATCTACACAGCTTTTAAATCCCTCCAGGGATGGTGACACCACCACCTCCCTGGCCACCCGGACACCCCGGGGGCCCATGCCCAGCCAGCCCTCAGCCAGCCCCCCAGGCCCTTTCCCACCGGGCAGCTTCCCAGTAGTACAAAGCCGTACAATTATGATCATCTATTGAGCTTTTGTAGTAATGTTAGCATAGATGGTGACGTCCATGGAAGTACACATTTAGTATTTTGAAGCATAACTTATATATACTGCAAACATCCAATACACATACTGAACATTCATTTAAAAACAGACACTTGCAACAGGATCACACTAAGGAAAGTGCATTCTACATTTCTGACTGTTCTACACAGCCCTGAAGCACGAGGAGGGGGGGAAAGCACTGAATATAACTGCCTTCGAGGGTGAACACAGCTATCACAACTTGTTCCCAGGTTTTGTGATGCTGGAGGACCAGTTACACTAACATTGCCTTATAAGGCTCCAGGGTCCTTACACATTTATCTGTAACTACGTGTCTATCTATGGGTAGGTGCCTACTACCTCAGGATCTACACACTAAATGCAGCCAGAAGAGGCACAAAACATCTGCTCAGTTCTCCTCTTATTTGGTTTCTATATTTGAAACACACTTCCATGTTTCACGTCACTGCCTGATGACAGATCACAATTCAACCCTCAAAGTAAAGGTTCACATGTAGCTGGTACGCTTCAGTGAAAAAGCAGGGCAGAGAGACTGCTCAATGGTGTGACACTTCAGCAAGAACCAAAACTGTTGAGGGAAGTATCTAATATGGAAGAATTTAAATCTCAGAACCTGAACTAAGGACAACTTCAAACAATCCCTCCTGTCTGAAGAGTACTTTTCAACTGGTTAATGGTTCTAAACGCTGTTTTCCCAATGTTTGGTTCTAAAAATTAAACATGCTTTTTTTCTTAGAATTGGAAAATGCATGTAAATAAAATGATGTATGAACCAACTACAGTGAGATGACCAACGACTCGCCTCCATTTCCAGGAGATTACAAAGTTAGAGCGTACCTAAACCTGGGTGCCTTCTCATTTTAACACCATATACAGTAAAAATCACAGAATATCAAAAGCACCATGTTTAGGGATCCACTTTGGTTTGACACATTCTCTGATGCTATTCCCAATGCCAGTCACCCCCGAGAGCTTCAGGAGCAGCACACACATTTCCAGGGTTTGCTTCTGCCCCTCCACAAATAAGCCACTAAACTTACAAGCTGAGGGAAGTTTGGAGTCCAGTCCAAAAGACAAGCATCTTAGAGCTGCTCTTGGAAACTGCATATAAAGGGAAAAACATCAATCCTCTACCAGAAGACAAACACAGCGCTAACACTGAAGAGAACCGCACCGTTATTCTGGCCTGTTGTCTACTAGATCTATTCTTTATGTCTCCAGTGTAGTACTGGGGATAAACAGCAAGAAACTGCTGTAAGGCTGCAGAGGAGTACACCTATCCACAGGGAGAGATCTGGAATGATAAAAAGTGTCTCTCCTGAAAAATACAATCATTACAGGGTTACAGTATTAGTAAAAGTACACTCCATATTTGTTTAACTATAAAACATGGCAAGCAACACATTTAAGTAAATTATCAGTAAATGTTATGACACAAAAGCTAAGATGAACTGTAAAAAAAAAAAAATCAATAAAAGGGCACTGTGAGCTGTCTAGTGAGGTATTGCTGGGACTGAGTACCACAACTCAATAGAAAGGAGTGCAGGAAAACTTTTCTTAACGAGCTGTTAACAGAAGGAAATTAGTTCAAGACTTCAGGGCAAGAACTTCTCTTATTCAATGTTTGTACAGTACTGAGCAGGAGATATTTTTTTCCTTTTTTTTCCTGTTGGTACCTGGTGCTACTGCCAGTTAATAAACCAGGTTTTACAGTCATCAGCAAGAATTAATGAATCAAGTAAGAACAAGAGACATGACAACTTGAGGAACTACAAGCTAACGCACTCGGGGAGAAAATACAGATCGTTACACTAGGGAAAAGAGAGTTTTGAAACACGAAGTTGGAGAAAGGAATTTGGAAAGTAGTAAGAATTTGAGAGCCTGGGGAGATGGCAGACACCAAATTAGACACGAGTGCATGAGACAAACAATATCACAGCTACAAGGAAAATGGAATTTTGGACGGCACGTACGAAGCTGGCACAGAACCAGACAAGGAAGCAAGCTGTGCTACGCTGCAGCTATGTGCTGTGCTAGGCACCTCTACAAAAGTCATACACAACACCAGATTTTCATTTCAGAGAGCAGATACAATTATTCAAAATGGGAAACCTTAATTCAACAGGAGTACGTACATGTAGTTCAAGTATCCAGGAAAAGAATAAATCTGGATTCCCATCGGACAAAAATATACAGTAAGAGAGAGAACAGAACTACTATAAAAAAATCAGACTGACTAAACTTACGAGAAAAGCTTTATGACAGGAAGGAGCACAAGCCTGTGCAGTTACACTTCCTAAGCAGCGACAGAACCCCTATCATTTCACAAGCTGGAGAGCATCTTGTTAGTCATTAGTAACAGCAGAGAAGGAACAATTCCGCAAGATAAGTATAACTGCCAGGTAAGTTCCTTCATCCTTAGTTCTGCAATTCTATGAACTTGATTTCTTATCTTAACACAGTTAGCAGTATATTTTTACATACATCTAACCCTGCTCTATCTAAATGTAATCTGTTATAGTTTCCCCAACTCATTTCCAGACAGTCCTCCTTCATCCTTCAGCCTCTCCATCTCCCCACAATTTAGAGCATTCTTTCCTCAATGCATAGTGAAGATGACATCAACATCGCTTCTTTTTTGATACAAACTCTCAGACAGACATTAAAATCAAATGACAAGGAAGACAGGTGGACTCAAGTTTAGTTATTTCTTAGCCTCTGTTGAAGGTAACTGTGAGACTGTAGGAACATGAGAGAAAGGAAATACACCTGTAGAACAAACCACATGTGAGTAACAATTTGAAATTACGTGGCCAAGAACAATTACTGCAGCAGAAAAAAGACCTCAGAGTCACTACAATCTCAAGACTATTCCTTCATCCTCAGACAGGTATACCCCAAACGCGACACTGCGCAACTAACTTTCCTCCCAGCTCTACATGCACATTGCTGCTGCTCGAGGCAGCCTCTTGAAAGATGCTTGTATGTTTTTTATATGCCCAACAAAGGCAAAATCTGCCTATAGGACAGGTGGTGATTTCTCGTCTCAACATTCAGCCTCAGACATGGGTATCATGCGTTAATATTTCTACCCTCAACCCTGCAGACTCCTGTCGATCTGGAGCAAAGAGTAAGAGCAGTAATGATTAAAAAGCTCACAAAACAAGAGCAGGAAGGCAGGCATCAGAAGCAGATATGAACTGTTATGGCAACTCTCATTACAAACACTGAAAATAGGTGTGGAGGGACAGCAGTTTCACCATTACTTGGTCAACAGAGTCCCCTGTCTACTTTAAAAGATGCTGTGAACTGCTCTCTGTCAGTAACGCACAAGTCATGTATGTCTTTAGTCATATCCGACATCCAGGAGCAACCACGGTGGAAAACTAAGTGCAGCAGAACATCCTTGCCAGCTGTGAGCTAGCAAAGGAAGCAGGAACTAGCACATACGTGCCCACTTATCTACCAACTGTAAAGTCAGGGCAACTTTCTGCTGCGACTGTTTCTCTACAAAACCTGAACACCACAAAGTGTATGGCTTTTGCAGACAAAAATATCCAGCATCTTTTTATAAAACAGTTGGGTCATAACCATGCAAAAGCACTTGCACATTCCAGCTTACTGAAAAAGACAACCTAGGAATCCAACTAACATTTCAGTGAAGTTTTATCATGTTTTATCAAGCTCAGAGAATTAGAACTGGGAAGAATGCAAACCGCACAAATATTAACTATTTTTTTTTGGTTGCAGTGTGCCTTCTTGCACAAAAACCTACCCCAGAGGCTCAGTCTTGCTCACTCAGTGTTTTGAGACATAGGATAAAAGTCATAAAATGAGAACTGCAGAGATGCTTAAAGGAAATATTAGGGACCTGAAACTGTTTTTGAGACTAGAGTTTAAATTTACTATTTTCTTTCATCATTGCTAAAACTGTTCAACAGAGGAGAGCTTGATCTTGTACAAAGCTGCAAATATACGGTATAGCAGTTAGGAAATCATAAAAATTAGTGCTGATATATTAATTAAGCCAAGATATTAACAATGCCAAAGGGTAGAATTTTTTTCTTGTTATTGACCAACAAGAAAAAACGATTACCATTACAAGCCACTGTATAACTACAGTATAACACCCATACACAGTACCTATACCACACCTTGCTGGGGCAGACGACACAACCGGACCACTGTGAGTTTAATAATGTTCCTCTCATTAGAGGAGATAACAAAATGAGAAATCAAGTGTACAATCGCTCCCCTCCAAAGCCTTGACTAGACCCAATTTCACAATAACGCCCCTGGGCTGGAAAACACTGTGTTCCAGTGACTTAAAGAGAAGTACTCAGAAGTTGTAAAGAAATGTAAGGAACCAGAAACATACCCATGAGAATTCAGCTGCCAGAAGAGAGCTGGCAATAAGGTGAAAAATAAAAGCACAGACTTGAGCAGAACAAGTTGATTTCAAAGACTACTGATGCTGAGTAAGTGCCTGTTCAGCTCACACAGACGCAAGCAGGAGGTCTGACCGACATCAGTGGAAGGAAACGCAAACATTTAAAACCATCAGTCTTCGTAAGTAAATAATCAAACAAGACCGCAGTAAGTTGAGGAGACAGACTTTGTGAAACAGAGGGGTCCCCACCTGCGAGGTGGCGCTCTCTTTTCATCAGTACATCACCTTTTCAGGCCGAATTTGAGGTACGAGTATAAGCACTCCATTTTCCCCCAAAATGACGTTAATCACCTTCTCATTTCAAGAAGTGAATGGAAGACACAGGGACTGAAAGCACCGATACGGGCATTACACATCTCAACACTTCCTTGCTTCGTTTTGTTCATTGGAAAAAGGAAAAGAACGACTAACCCACTGATCAGCCCAGGTCAAAGAAACGTCAAGCAAATGCTCTTATGATTACAAATTATAACACAACCCTCATCAGGGACGATGCTTTACACAACAACTATCCAGTCACCTGCGAGGAGGATGTGACTGTGACCCCGGAGTCTCCCCTCCCCTGACCTTCGGCAGCACCCACCGGAGCCACCTCCCGTGGCCGCCGCAGCACCAGCAGCACCCAGCCCTGCCCTCCCCATCCCCAGAGCAGCTCCGGGCCTAAAGCACCGACAGCAAAGGGGAAGGAACAAAGCCCTGACGTCAATTACTGGGAAAGGATTAAACCCATCGGCTAAGAGAGGGGAAGGCACCGGCCCCCAGATGCACCCCGGGTGCCCGCTCCCAGGGTTCCGTCTCTCAGACGGGAGGGCCGGGCCGGGGGGACCGGGGCCCGACACAGCCACCCACCGCCGGTCCCGCAGCTCCTCTCGGCGCGTCCCTCGCCCCGTCCGTCTGCGGAGAAACGCCGCAGCTCCGCCGCTGGAAACAGGAGATGCGCCACGAACCGGCCCGTCCCAGGCGCCCGGCGGGCCGGGACCGCGCAGGTAGCGCTGGCGGGGGGAGGCGGGCTGCGGCCGGGCAGGGACGGCGGGGCGGGCCAGGAAAGCTCCCGAGAAGTGAGCCGGGGGGGAGGGGGGGCGGGGGGAGGGGACGTTGGCCGCACCGGGATCCCGCCCTTCCCCCGCCGGCGGGGGTGCCAGTCTCGGCGGGAGGGCCTATC
Source organism: Falco punctatus (assembly GCF_963210335.1). Lineage (NCBI taxonomy): Eukaryota > Metazoa > Chordata > Aves > Falconiformes > Falconidae > Falco > Falco punctatus. The sequence continues at coordinate 63,799,100 of NC_137588.1, forward strand.
CCCGCGGCGGGCCCCGGCGCGTCCCCACCCCCGGCCGCGTCTCACCTCCGTTCGCCGCTCCGCTAGGCCCGGACCATTTCCTGGCTGCCGCCACCGGCCCGCCGGGCGGGGAAGGGGGGGGGGGGGGGGAGGGCGGGGAACGAAGAGGCCTGAGGGAGCGGGGCGCCGCCGCCGAGCGCCCGGGCAGTGCAGGGGCAGGCCCGGCCGGGACGAGGCCCGGGGAGAGGGGGGCGGGGGGGGGCGCGGGCTCACAGGCGGGAGGTGGCGACGGCGGCTCCCCAGGGGTCCCGCCGCTCCATCGCGGGCCGGGGCCGCGCTGGCTGCGAGGCGAGGTCGGCGAGGGCCGGCGACGTCGGCTTGGGCAGCCCTCGGCCCCTCGCCCGGCTCCGGCCTCCCTCCTCCCTCCGCCCGTCCTGCCGGGCCGCGGCTCCTCCCGCAGCCGGGCACTGGCGCTACCCGGCAGCCCCCGCGCCGCCGCAGCCCCAGCCGCCGCTCACGTGACCCACCCACCGGGTGGGGGGGACTCCCGCGAGCACGCGACCCCGCGGGGCGGGGCAGCTCGTCACGTGGCCGTCCCTGAAGCGCGCTCCCGCCCGCGGCGCCCTCTGCCGGCCTCGCTCGCGCCCGGTAACGTCGGTTAAAACCCCGTCACTTTCGCAGGCGATTAAATATCCACATGTAAATACCGCGCTCCCGCACTGCGGCGCTCCCTGCGCCCGCCAGCCGCTGGGCCCGCGCCCTTCTCACGGGCCACCTCCTACTGGAAGGTGAACTCCCGCCCGGCAGAGCCGTGCCCGGCGCGGCCCCGGCCCCGCCGCCTGCCCGGGCACGCAGGGCCAGGCCTGAGCTCTTCTGCCCGCTGCTCCGCTCCCCGGCGGCGTTCGGGGTGGGCCCGACCCCCGGCAACGGGCACGGCCCCCCCGGGCTCCCCCCCGCACCCGCCAGGATACGACCCCCCCGGCAGCGGCTTGAACAAGCATCTCCAACAGAAGCTAGTTTTGAAAAAACTTATAACTAGACTATGTAAACCTTTTTTAATTTCAACAAAAACTACTTCTTCCACATAAACTGATTCTGAAAGACACTGGAGCACGGTTCTACCGGGAGCTCGGCTGTTACCAAGTAATACTTTTTGAATGGCTTGAAATATCTGAGTCAAGTGCAGCAGAACAGTGAAAACACACCCACTTTTTTTTCCCCCCCGTAAGTGTAACAGACTCCAGAACCTAAATCCTCTTTTAAAAAGTCTCTGATACTATGATTGCAGAGACCCTTCAAAGAAAAATTATGTAAAAAGTCATAATAAAAGTTTTAAATCTAGAGCCAATCTGAAGCAGTTCATAGCTACTCTAACTGGTAGTGAAATCTAATGTTTGTGGTGATGCTGAAATCCCACCAATGACACAACAAAGGCAATCAAATTGGGGTGGAGCCCCGACCTACCTGAAAATTAAACGCACATGTAACTTCCCTTCTCTATAAAGGGAAGGAAAGGCACAGGCAGCTTCTCTAGGAAAGCAACATGGTACTGTAAATAACAGAAAATAACAAAAATACACTGTTCCTATCAGTTTCAACGATGTTTTTAGAATTGCGTTCTGCCAGTGACTCTTCTGATACATCAAATTTCCAAAATCAAACATATCCTGGTATTATGTTTTTTTATTACACCCCTCCCTCCCCTTACAGATCTCGAGTAACAGAATCAGGTTGCGAAGATCTGCCTCAGCCACAACTGGTGTCTCAGTGTCTGGTTAAAGGCAGAGCTTAAATAAATATAATTTCATAAAGCAAATTAAACCCATGGGGCTACGGTATGTTGAATCATTTCTTTATAAACCAAATCCATTTGCTAGCAAAAGTCCTATTTATTAAGCACTCCTCCCTAAAAAAAAATAAATCTATCTATCAATCCACAACAGACTGTGTAATGCAATTTCATTGAGGGCACCCAAAAACCTGTTTCTGACTGACAGATGTTTGATTTAATAAAGACCCAGACTAGAAGATCAGGTTGTCTCTCCCTTCCTCTGCTTTCCCACCGGTTCGGTTCGCAGCGTTTCTCCTTGAAATGTGACGCCTTTACCTGAGGCTGTTTTTCTACCAGCCCGCATCAATTGCTTCCCTTCAATTAGCAACGGCAGCTGTACTTGTAATTGGAAGGATTAAATTGAGGCTGTTCAGAGCTACACAAGCCTCGTGTAACTGCTTAGCAAATATAACAATTTCTGGTTAAAAATTAATGATCTTTTCAACTTAACCTAGAGCTTTGGAAGACAGTAATTAAAGAACTACCTTTCCCATTGAAAAAAAAAAATGAATCAAAAGCATCCACTCAGATACGAGGATGTGATCTAGTGAAAGATGAACTGGTAAGGCTCAACAGGCTGGTGGGTTTTACTCTGTAAAATAAGAATACGTAGAGACAAAGTAAACAGGGAAATTAAAAAAAACAACAAAATACTGTATTTGAAATTAAACACATTTTAAACAAAGAAGGGTAGAGGGACTTCAGCAGTTGGCAGTACCAGACACGCAGTGAACGCAGTAAGCCACCTCTTTGAATCTCTGCTCATGAGCCAACAGCAGCCCAGAAGTTGAATTAAGGTCTCCTTAATATCACCTGTAATTACGTTATCTTATCCCAGCTCCTGCTGACACAACCGAACATACACAAGCATGTCCTTTTGTCTCTGTGAATGGACCCAATTTGTCCGACTGTAGACACCAAAGGTAAACAGATTATGAAGGGACCAACCCTCTGATTTTAATGACTGGCTTTAGTACTTAGTAATTGTCTAACAAACCGCTCTTTTCTTGGCAACTTAATGGGTAGAAGTAATACACTTGTGTGGAGCACTTCTGATGGAACACCTACACTCAAACACCAATAACATTAAAGAAAGGAATGTACAACATGGTCTGAGCAGGATGGCAGAGGCACACGGCAGAGACATGATCCCCATCCCCCTGCTTCTGAATAGCCCTCATACCCACACTGGTGCTGCCCTGCTCAGCATTGACTGAACTAACACCTGTATTTTTTGTAGCACGGGACCACCACCCAGATGAGCTCCACATCCCTCTTCAACCATCCCCATTCAACAAAGAGGTTGCTGACAGCAAGCTTACCACCACACCTGCGTCAGGCATCACACATGTCTTGCTGGAACTGCCCAGACAGCCTTAAACCCTTCACTATAACACCCTCTATTCCAAAGGGCTTACACACGCTTAGCTCTGGCAGTGCCCAAGGCCAGGCTGGACAGGGCTGGGGGCAGCCTGGGCTAGTGGCAGGTGTCCCTGCCTGTGGCAGGGGGGTGGAACTAGATGATCTTTAAGGTCCCTTCCAACCCAAACCGTTCTATGATTAGCTACTATGATATCACTTACATTTGGGTTTGCAGTAAGCATGAACTTGGCAGTTACCGTTTAATAATTTATTAACTTTTCCCATTAAATGGTACATTTACTCAAAAAGACTTAAAACCATTTGCTGGTAATTTTATTTGCAGTCTGCAGTGTGTTCTGTAAAACACAGTAATGATTACAGACTAAAACACACAACATACATTTTCAAACATTTAAATAAGCACAGTTTATTCAAAAGTAATTCTACACACTACTTTTTCCATAAAAATATAAAAAATAGTTTAGTTACTATATTTTACCTAAACCAAGATATTTAGGAATTCTTCCACATGTGATGTCCCCTCCCCAAAAAAGGGCACTCCAACAATAAGAAGTTTAGGAGACTGCCATCACAAATCAGAATACTAATGCCAACTGTTTCAATCCACCAAAAGAACAAATAACTTCAAATTTGCAACCAGCAATACTTGAACTGCAGTATGTTTGGAATTTGCCCTTTTTTTTTTTCCCCCCACTAACTTGCTTCTCCCATGCCAGATTTTCACAGACACATACACACTATTACATAAAAATAATGGAGTGATGATACTGCAGACCATAATGCCAGCCACCATGTGGCCAACAACATGGATTGGTGTATCTTGCATTACACAACAATTTTTTGCAAAAATATCAAAAGGGAAACACTTTCCTTTGGGGCCTCTATTTAAAAGCAACTCCTTTTCTTACTGAGTGTCCAGTGAAATAACCTTTTCTCCCATCTCCTCGAAAATAGTGCCCATCTTTGTTTGTTACTACTATATCTCTGGTTTCACTGACCATGTTCTGTATGGAAAGCTAATGGAGTGCTGAAAAACACCCACTCGAGCCCTTCTCTCACTAGGATACATTTAATTTACAAAAAAAGGCACAAAGATGAAACTCCTAAGCAGCATCAGTCATAATTCTTTCATTGTGCACTGCTCCTCTTCCTTACACAGACACTGCTGCAAGAGACACTCTGTGTCTCAGAAAATACTATAAATACATGAGCTAAGGAAACAAGCGAGTTGAAAAGACTAAAGCCTCTGTACAGTACAAGTAATATATTGATCATTAACAAATGAACACTATTTAAAGTTTATGTTGTAGTTAAGACTCAACCTGGAAGCATCAGGAAAAGCCATCAGAGAAAAAGCTCAGCAGCATATAATACGTTTGTTAACAGTGAGATAGAAGGCCCTCTGTGTGCAACATTGTGCATTCAATTTCAACAATGACAGTGCTCTACAGCCAGCAGTGTAAAACTTTTGCTTCTAATAGCTTAGAGGATTTTCTAAATGTAAATGAAGCTGTCATAAACATAGTAGCATATGATGCACAGCATGATCTGCAATAAAAAGCTTTTGCTTACCAGCATGTAAACATCCAGGTTACTGGACCTTAGCTCATATAAACAAATCTGATGATAGATTTTTGAACTAAAAAAGTAAAATTTTCCATAAAAGGATAAACCACAAAAATACTCTTTCAGTAAGTCTCATGTGCCATTTAATGCCTTTCATGTCCTATGAACAACTATGCAAAACATTTAGAAAGTTTTAGCAGTAGAAATGTTGACCATTTAAACTGTTTGGCAATCATGTGCTCAAAACATCTTTGAAGAGTGTTATCATCACTGAACAACAGTTCTACACTGTACCGCACTATTTCTTCTTCTTTTTCTTTGGTGGCTCATCATCAGAACTACTGTCTGTGCTACTGCTGCTACTGCTGGAGGAACTAGAATCCGATTCAAACTCTGAAGAGGAAGAAGTACTACTCGAGGATGGAGAAGAGGAGGAAGTAGAAGAGCTCTCATCACTGTCACTATCGTCAGAAGAAGAAGAGGTAGAAGAATCTTCACTGTCAGATGAGGAATCACTAGCCGAACTGGCACTGCTACTGCTGCTGGAACTGGTCACGCTTTTAGATCTGAAAGAAAAGATATAGACAGATGAGAACAGGTCTGCTAAAGAAAGCATTCATTACACAGCATTCTGCTGTGTTACGATCCAAAGGTCAATTATTTGGCCTGAAAATTTCCAGGCCTGACAATTTAAGACAAAGTCCTGTGCCCGCCCACCCACTCCACCCCTCCAATTCTGAACAAATGCATTTTGGCTATTTGAGCAATGGCAGAGTGACACCATGTACATGAAGTAAGCCAAAAGAAGACTACAGAAAAGGTTACGGTTGAAAGCTGGCAAGGATCTTGTTCAGAGTAATGACGAGTGTCTTTACTGGCCTGGCTAAACAGAAGAACAAGGCTGCAGGAGAAGTAGGATTGTCCTGTACAGCTAAAACCTTGGGGAAAATTAACAAAAATCAGTTCCCTGGCGCACTACTGTAATAAGAAGTGAAATTTTGGCAATGTAACAGTTGGTGGAAGTTTCATCAGTGATTTCACAAATGTCAGAATTGTACTCATCGGAAACTGTTCTTCGATTACTCCTGGCAAAAGAACCCAAATTACCTGCCACTACAAGATGCTTATGTTTTCAAGGTGGATGAGAAAGGGTAGAAGCAGTCCAAGATAAAGACAGAATTATGAATGCAAAGTGGATTTCTGTTATCCTCTCATCCCCACCTCCCCGCCATGTTTAGCCCTTAGAGAGACTGTTCTCAAGATCAACATCTCTAAGTAAGGCAATATGAATTCCAAGAAAGTACAGTTAAGTTCTCCCATAGATCTTCCTCCAAATGAAGTGTAAAGGTACTAATTCACCTCTCTTCCCACCAAGTCAACCAAACAGCATGCAAAAGTGCTAGATATAGTAATGCAGAATCTTCTTTCCATTAGAAAAAATAATGTAGTAGTTTTTATCAGATGGTTTGGTTCAATAGAACAACTCAGGAAATGCCTGTGTTAAGACTGTTAGAGAGTAATGTTTTTTCACAGTATCAGCCACGGTCACGTCAGCTGACAGTTGTGGATGCATGTGTTAATCCATGGACCACTGAAGTTTTCATAATACATCTGTAATATGTTATCTCCATGTGTGCAGACACAATGGCTGTTTATTAAAGAGAAATCCATAAGGGCTGGTTAAATACAGATTTACTGTTTGTGGAAAAACTACTGTTAAGATGTGGGGGGTGAGAGTAGCAGTTTCAATCTAAAGTTTCATTAGATGTGCAGAGCCATTCATAGGGGCAGGGAACAGTCAGAGGATCCCCTGAATGATAGCTTTGACTGAACTTTATTTTCCTAACAAGGTTTCACAGAATCCCTAGAAGCAGTCTATGGACCTCCAATACTTAAGTTATGATCTGAAACCACTCAACAGAAACATCACAATGTAACACTTAATACCGCTTCTCTAAGAGGAAAGCAATAGCTCGATCTATGACAGAAGAAACAAGCAGATACTTGTTTTCATACATGGTCTGTTGGTAGCAAGTAAAAATCACCTACTTCACCTTGTCCTAGTTAGGTAACTTGACAATCCAGATCCTATAGATCAGTAGATCTAAGATTTTTGGGTCTACTACACCACTGTAAAGGTACAAAATTTCTCCAGCAGACAAAGATTTATTCTCCTCAAAACAACTTTTCAACTGTTAATACCTTTTATGATTCTATGCACCAACTGTGGAACTGCTACATTTTGTAATACATGTTATCACCCTCCCCTGAGACTTTTTGTCCTTTCTAATTCTACTGGAATCATCTCACAGCCCCAGGGGATTTTAAACATGCTACTTAAATCGAATCTACAGTCTTGGGCACAGTCACAGCTGAGTGCCTGAAGAAACAGGTGAATTAAGACAGGGTTCTGTCCTTCAGACAGGTAGATTTATATGTGATCCAAGAATGAAACAGGCTTTCAATAACCAAAGCATGCTGTATGGGAACGTTGAAGTCAACATGCACCCAGAAGACAGCTCTGGGTCACCTGAGGTCACAAGATTGTACAACAGCTCTTTTGCCTGTTCCTGTTTTTCTGGTTAAGCCTGTAGCTTGCTTATTACTGTTTATATCAAAACAAACATACACTATGTAAAAGGTTAGTGCTCACTTCTGCCAGAACCCTAACTTTTGCGTTTTTTAAAAAACATCTGAAACTCATATTCAACGGTAACCTTTTGCTAAGTTTTCTGCATTTAATTCTTCCTGTATCTTAATAAAAAAATATAAATAGCATAAAATAGGGAATGTATATTGACAGTTTTGGTGCTTGCATAAAACCAGGATAAAAATTCAAACCTAGAAGACTTTTAAAATTTGAAGGGAAAAAGTGACCAAACCACCCCAATCTCCATAAATCCTTTTGCTCTTTTCATTTTTGCATTTGTTTAGAGCACGAATACTCTGAAAATCATTATACTCTCTGAACATCGTAAGTAGAAGACTGCACCCTATGAAAAAGCTGAGGCAGGAAGAGGTCTGAACTACACTGTTTAAAAATCAGTTAATTTATGATCTCACTAACCTTAAGTAACTCCCAACAATAAATGGACACTACTGAGAAAGGAGCCTTTGATAAAACACATTCTGATAGCAGAACTGAGAGACTTGGCAAGAAGCATTCCAATAAAGCCACATTCTACACGACAGACTAAAATAAAGTTGTGTTTTAAAAAACTGCTGTGGTTTATTTAGTTACTTCCACACAAAGCAAAAGGCCTAGTCATAAAAGCTTCCAAAACCTGTTTTTAGAAGATCGGATTTAGAGACAGAAAACAGCTAAATGTGAATAGATAAATGAGGCTATTACTATACAGACATCCTTCATAAGTAAAACTCACAACATTAGCAGGAGTATTACAGCCTGAATTCTAGCTGTTCCTGAACCATTTTTGCAAATGCCCAAGCAAACATTAATGTGAAGTGATGTAGAAATAATGTCAAAAAGAGTTCTTGGCTCAAAGCACCTTGGCAGGGGGAGGTTTACTTCCTGGATTTTGGTTTGGTCTGGGATCGAGAGCTTTTTGTTTGGTTTTGGGGTTGGGTGACTTTGGGGGGTTTTTTTAGATGCTTTATTTAATTCTCTAGACGAAGCTTGAGAGACAGACAGCTGCTATGAGAAGGGAATGAAAACAACAAAAGGAAGAGCAAGACGGGTAGGTGGAGCAATCACAGACTAGAAAACAGTATGCCATTCTTACACAATTGTTTAAACTACACACTACAAACTGAGGCAGAAATGGGAAGATTTTTGTTATTAAAACAAGATCATAAAGATAGGACAATCAGTAGGGACAAAAGCAAAGGACAAAGAATTTAGACTTTTTTGACAGGGAAGAGCAGAAATTCTCCAGATGTTTCTCATACAAATGCCTGTAACAGGCTAAAGTCAGTAAAATCAAAACTGTATTTGCAGTGCTGACCTTCCCTACACACCCCTTCCAAACTGCCTGCTGCAATACCCAGTGCAAGATCACACACAAACAGCTGCACAATTTGTCATCATTCCCCACATACCTTTTTTTCTTGGCCTTCCTTTCTGCAGTACTTTCTCCAGTGCTAATTAAGGGGGGGGGGGGGGGGAAACAACGGCTTTGATTAATACAACAGGAAAACTAAATAAATAGCAGCACAGTAGAACTGTGTTTAATATTAGAACACTGGTATCCCACTGACAGAGAGCCACACTGCCCAAAGTTCATTTGGCATCTATTTTCAGTCACTATTCCAACCAGAAAAACAATACTTACAAATCAGGAAAGGAAAAATAACAAAAGAGCAGCAATTCACCTCTAATTTTCTGTGTTAATTATGATTTTCTCTTCTTTATTCTTTACTTCATATTACACAGACAACAACATTTTGGGATAGGAAATGCATAGGAGAAAAGGATGCAAAAAAGTTCTGCATAACCATATTTAGCAATAACCAAATTGACTGAAACAAAGGGTAAAACACTGAATTAATCTGTAGTTTTAATATGCACTTCAAGCACAAAAAGACACAGATCTACTTATATTGATGCTTTCCAGCTATTTACCTTTCAGATTCCCATGCCTTCATATAATCACAAAGTTTTAGTAGTAAATGACACAGAATAAAGTTTCTTTTAGCAAAACTCTAAGGATTTTTTTTAAAAAAAAAAACAGTATTCATTTCTGGATTTTTTTTTTTTAAATAAAATTCTTTCAGTCAAATGTACCAGTCACATGCCCTTCTCAATCCATCGCAGATATATGGCACATAATTCAACCTGGAATGTATATGTATGATTATAGTAGTCTCTCATCATATACTTACAACATACTTGATGTGTCAATGATATATGAGGAAGTTGTACATTCTTTCATGAACCAGGATACTTTTTCTTCAACTGAAACCTATTATTAGAAGCCATCTTAAGCCCCCAAAATAAAAGTAAAAGCTGCAAATATATTTCATTTATAAATTAGAAAGCAGAACGTGTTGATATAGGCTCCAGAAAAGGGCATAAAGAAGAAAGTGTTAAGTGCAAATTATAATGCATTTCCACAAAAGTACTCAATGGAATTTGTATGCCAGAAAAATGAGAATTTTTTCATACATATGGTATACAAATATTATCATTATATAGAAGATTTTTCCACATTCTCTGCAATCTGTGGGCAAGAGGAAGATTCATTCATCTTCAAATTTGAAACGAAATCATAATCCCTCCTGGACTGCTGAATGTTAACATTTATTTTATTAGGGCTTTATACCTTTAGCATCGGTAAGTAGGTGTTTCACAACTAAGAGAACTCACTGCCAGTAAACAGAATTCGATCCCAAAGCAACTTTTAGAAGGCGGGACCTAGTTTGGCATATGAGTAACCAGGGCTGCCGTGGCACAGGTCTATGCTTCCCTCTAGCGTTTAATGTATGGATAAGTATAGGAGTTCACTACTCTAAGAAACTACACAACCGATAGTAGTCAGTCCCCTGCGGATCAAATATGCTTCACGACACTTGGTCGTTCTCCCTGTGGCATCACACTGTCTTCAGAACTATATAAAAAAAAAAAAGACTCTAGGCATCCTGGTTTTCGTTCAACACAGTAACATCACCAAGGAATAAACATTTCCTTACACGTCCTTCCCTCCCAACTCCTACTCTAGGACAAGCAAGCAGCTTTACTGATGCCAGTAAGTGAAACCTCCATAATGTCCATCAGAATCGTCGGGTCAACACAGGGCAAATAGAAGGATCCTGGAACAACTGCTGAAATTAGTTAACTTCTGAAAAATCTTGTATGCAATTGTCAAAAAGTAAACATTAACCTTGTAAGACTACATTTACCTTCTGGTTAATGATTCATTATTAGATCTTTAAAGATGATGATACGAATACTCTGGAGCAGACCTGTAGGAGACCCAACTTCTCTGAACACATGAAATAACCTTCCAAAGCAAACTATACAAAAAGTAAAAGGTGCAACCTAGGAAATTCTTTCCATGAAGAATAAGATTCATCCTCAACAGTGTAACATTGGCATCTGAGGAACGGGAAACCCCATGGCACAGTCAAGGGGATTCAGAAAGCTTATGATTATGCAACCACTATGAATCCAGCCCAATTTAACCAGGATTAAAAACTGTTTCCATCTAAGGATTACCTCGTCTTCCTTTTATGAGATGATTTTTCACATCACATACCCCTCACGCTGTCGACTGGTAAGACTTACAGCTCAAAAAAACCTCCACTGATGACAGACACTGGACAGTCCTGTAACTCTTATATAAAATTATCCCCCACATGGACTCAAGCACAATAGCCAGGGAACAAGCAACTTTGCCCTCAATTCACTATCTTCCAATGTTAACCTGCAGAATTCAACGGAAATAGGGCAGAAAAGGAACAAGGAAATAATCTGAGTCTTAAAGATCTTGAGTCTCTGAAGAACTCTTCCAAACTCTGTCTCCAAACAGAGGAAGTTTTAGCACCTAAGCACTCCTGATTTCTTACCTATAATACCAGGTGACTACAATTGCTTCAGAACTACTCATTGGATCAAAATTAATTTCAAACATTTTATGTCACTCAACACAAGCTAACGGGTTTCCACTTAAGTCAGTATTTCAGCACTCCAATTCATAGTGCTGCCTCAGTTGAAACAGCTGACGAAGTCAAACCAGACCTCACTGCTAGAGGTTAGCACCCATTTTCTTTCTGCATTGAGATAACAGAGCAAAAAGCGTGAACACCCTTCCATAACTCACATCCTGGCAGCAATGACTTACAGCCAACATACTGAGCTGCAAGCAGCCGTGACAGACAGTATGTTTCCAAATCCTCAACAGTTTTAGCTACAATGGCTACAAATGGTACTATAAATGCCTCAGTGGGGCTGAGGCAACAACCCTCCAGCTACCACAACCAAATTTGAGTTGCAATGGCAGAATGGAAACCCTCATATATAGGAATTTCACAGAAAACTAATGTGCTACTCTATTTTTCTCTTTGTCACCTGGAGTTGCTTGTTAAATTATCAACTATTAAACTTGGGGGAAGCATTTAAGTCTAGTCACAGGGCAAAGTGCAAAGGAAATCACATTACATATGCAGGCTTTTGCTTAGCTGCAGGTATCTTTCACTTTCTCAGATGTCAAAACGGGAAATAATTATGCAATTCAGCGAGATGTTTTTACTTCATGCTTGAGAGTTAAAAACACCTGATAATCCAACTCTCATTCATCTGTTTAGCCATTACAGCTCGTACTGAGCAACATACAGAAGCTGTGCTGGCACAGATCCACTGTCAGGTCATACCCAGAAGACCAAGTTTTAACTGCACAGTTTAACAGCAAACCTAAACACAAGTGAGAGAACCTCCATAGAAATATCTTCGATATAAATACATTTACAGTTTTCACACCAACTTGCTTGTGCTAGCACATAACATAAGAAATCAACCAAGGAATTCAGGAAACAGTATTCCACTAAAAAAGGCCCCAACTATTTTAATTTTGGCTTAGTGCACGACTTTTTCAGGCAGGCCAAAAAAGTTTTTAGTGTATTTCAGATGAGTAGGTGTTAATGAACAACATTTTAGTTTTTTGGGACCTGAGTGTATATATTCCACCTAACATACAAACCAGCTCTAATATTAAGCAAGCACCACACAGTCTGAAAGAAAAGATCTAGGTCTAGGACACCACCTTACCCACCCACATACAAAATTACTTTTTCATTAATAAACTAGATGTTATAATTCTGCCAATTCTTACCTTTGTTGCAGTAATAGTTGCTTTTCTTTTTCTTTAAGAATTTTCGCTAATTGAGCTGTCCTCGAAGGTCTGTGCAGGTATTTTCTCTTCCCTTTACATTCATACGTCCAATGTCCAAACTCTAGACATTTCTGACATCTTACATGCTGCTTGTTTGCTTCCCTATAAAAATGCAGAATTGCTTAAGTGACTGATTCCAAGTCTGTTCTACCTACTGAAAAAGACATATTTTTTAATCATGCAGATTCCTAAATGCATACAGTTATGATTAGACATTCATGTGTGCTTTAGCTATTACCTTAAGTCAGGACACGAACAGGAACATTAGATACATACAGAATGTAGCTGCTTTGCTACCTTCTCACAGACACCTGCCCCCTTTACAAATAAGGAAATTCATATACCAGTCAAATGACTCACTCGAGGTCAGAATCACAAATTAGTTTTAGATTCAGGACTGAAATCAGGACTTTGTACCTCCCATACAGCTCACCGCAGCTTCTGTAACTTACTTCCACCTTCTATCATTTTTTTTCCAAAATACTTTAAAGAATAGGCCCCCACCTAAATTCACAGCCTTGGCTTAACTAAGAGCAGGTTCCTAGACTGCTCATTTAGTATTTAGAGAGCACAAAGTGACAAACCAGTAGTGAGCATTTTTCTCTCAAAAGAAGCATTGCTTTTCAACTCCATCCATCGCTTTTTGTGACAGTGCTACTGTATCTCGAAGGGAATCCTGTTTTGAACATCCACCACTTTTTCAACGCAAAGAGGATTTGGCTTCATAGTCTAGCCTTATAAACACTAATCTAAATCAGCACTAGAAAACTAATTAAGCTTATAGCCTACACTGCACAATTGACTTGAACAGGAAGCAGTATATCTAGCAGTGAACAAAAAAACCCCAACATCTTTGAGTGGTTTGCTTTGTCTTGCCTTGGACTTCTGGATCTAAGAGTTACATATAAACAGAATGACGATGTTCCTCCTCTTCATCAACATGCAAACCCAAAAAGGCAAATGTGGTTTTCACGACAAACTAGCCCAGACCTCTCTCCACAAGAGAATGAACATTTAAAGCAACAGTAATATAACTGTATTTCCAGGGCTTTAGTACTACTCACATGACCAGGGCATACAATTCTATGTGAGCTAAAAAGATAATGATCAAGCCCTAAAAGCAATATAAGTAATTACCTGAAAAACAGAGCAGACTAGCACAACAGCTACAGATCTGTAAGTACCATATCAGCACTAAGTTTTAACACTAATGAAAAGCATGAGACTGAAGTACAGTTTTAAACAGCGATCAATAACCACAGCCTAGAAGCAAAGGCCAGCAGATACACATTCAGCATATACAATTCAAGCACACAGACATCAAAGAAATGCAAGAAATAATTGACACATATAAAATAGCAACTTGAAAGATCACATATTCCATGAGTACTTTGAAATTCCAAGTTACTTTCCACAGGAAAGAGATTATAATAAACAATGAAAAAGGAAAGAGAATACTGAACTCATCCATATTCTATCCAACTCTTCTGACCAGGTTAAAACCCCAAACACACTCCAAAAATTTAAACACACTAAATAAATTATTCTGAAGAGAGAAAAAAAAAAATCAAACCCAAACCAATAAATAAATGAAAAGCCAATGCAAGTAATACATGAGAGCAGAACATACACATTTGCTGTACTTAACATAAACAAGCAAAAACCAAAAACATTGGCTTTTCCTTTTTTTTTTTTTTTTTTTTTTTTTTTTTTTTGCAATCAGGTCCCTCTGGTATTTGGGGAATTAACTGAACACAATAGCCCTATCTGGGTAAAGGTCGTTTGCTTGCTCCACAGACACACCCCTTTCACGGTTCTGTAAGCAGATCAAAACATTAATCTAGGATTTATTTTGTTTTATCAGACTGCTGAAAGTCTACAGTGAAGATCAGCGACCACAACAAGATCTTACACGCCCCACCGACACTACAGCATGCCGTCACCCGTGAGGCGGCTTCCCTCCACAGGCCGCTAACCAGCGTTAGCGCCGAGAGAGCGCTCTCCGCTTCCACAATCCCGCTTCCCTTCTCATCATTTCACTGCAACGGTGCCACTAAGCGGGTCACCCCAGCCGTACTTTGGAGCCGTTTCCTCACAGACGAGCAGCGCCCTGCCTCGGATGCGGTGCACCTGCAAGGGCGGAGCTCCGTGCCCTCAGCCAGCACCCGGACCCACAGCCCACACTCGCGCAGAAGACCCCGGCCCTGCCTGGGCCCCGCAGCCGCCGCTCCGCAGCCCCCTCCCCGTAGGCGGCTGCCTCGGGCCGCTGCCCGGCGGGCCTCCCCTCACTCCGGTTTCACCTATAAAAACCCCTCACCACGCCGCCTCCCACGCCCGGCCCCACACCGGCCGCTCGCCACACTCACGCCTGTCTCCGAGCGATGAGGCGGTGCATGGGAGTCGCCATCTTAGCGGCCAGGCCGGGAAGTGAGGCGGAGGCCGTGGTGCATGCCGGGCCATGCTGTCCGCCGCTGCCTCCCATTGGGGGAAGGAGCGGCCGCCACAGAGAGCAAATCCTCCAGCGGCCAGAGAGGATGTCCTGGTAGGGCCGCGCTTTCCAGCTCGTCTCGCCTCCCTCCGTGTTGTCATGGTACCGGCCGCGCTGTGGTGTCCGCTGCGGCCCGCCGTCCGCTCGCTGCCGCTTCGCCCTCGCGCTTTCCACCTAGTCCAGCCAGGTCCCCGCTGTCCCCTCCCATAGCCCCGCAGCGCTCGGCCGCTGTGGCGCGGCGCCCAGTGTCCTTTCAGGGCGTTCGGTCCTCGCAGGCCTCCGCTGGGCCCGGCCCCCCGCCGCAGCCTCTTCGCGGGCTCCCGCCCTGTCAGCACCTGGCCGCTGCTTCTCACGCCCTTCAGCCGAAGTCTCACAAGAACCTGCCTCTCATTCAAAAACTTGGGATTTTTCCCAGAAGGGATATGTTTTCAATACCTGAAACCAGCAGCGGAACGGACTGCAACTGAGAGAACCCCGTGTGGCTGGGGGAAGTCCATGTTCCAGGCAGCCAGCAAAAAGGTAGCATGCAGGGGAGGTGGGGAAGAGGGAGTTTATCGATCCAGGTCTCTCCCGCAACAGGGCAGCACCTCCGAGCTGCTTCAGCCAGCGATCAGGCCTGACCGCAGGGTGACATTGGGATAGTGCTAGTCCACATGATTAATTCAACATACCTGCAGGTAGCCTGCTGCATCTTCCCAAGAGCTTTTAGCTGTTCAACAAGTTAGAAAGCATAACATGAAAGCTCAAAAAAAAAAAGTTAGAAAAAGATTTTAGAAAGGAATAATTTAACTCATCATTACTCCTAAAAGGTTGCAAGTGTTTACCAACAGTTTTTAGCAGGTCAGATGTTTATATTCCACACTGACAGACAAATAAATCTCTAGATAATTAAGAAGATTAATTCTGCTACTAGTATGGGTGCTTAACCATGCCTCAATAATACATTAAACAGTCTCGGGGCCTGAGGATACTGGTAAGTCATGTTCGTGTTGACCCCATGTGTCCTATACTTGATTGTAAGGAAATACAGTTCAGATATATCTAGGAATTGTAAAGCAAATTCTTCTCCTCCATTAAGCCCAAGAGACTGCCGTTCCCCAGCTATGCCAACGGCAGCTAGTATTTTTGGCTCCTACCTCATCTCATAGTCTCTGGCATGGGAGGAGAGGTCTAGGCACAGAAAAGAAGAGCAGCAGTGGCTGGAGTGTTCTGACGGCACATACCTGGCACACAGCCCCTTGGGAATCTCTGCCAGCTGGCACAAGTAGAGCAGCCAATATCCTGGATTCAGGGAAGCAAGGAATGTGGCTTCATATATTGGCTTCATCAAAACTTACTGTTCTCTCATGGGATCAGTTTTAAAGTGGTATCTTAAATTTTGTGCCAAATACCATCAATAAAACCTTTTTTAATGCTGAATTGTCATTACTCCTGCTATTAGTATCCTGGAAGTACTTTATATCCAACCATTTTCAGTATTAATCCAGAGCTATCCTGCCATAGGGACAACTGATAGGCAATAAATGGGCATTCCAGTGGACATTTACATTAATTAAATAGTTGAACTGTTACCGATTTGTAGTAGTTTAGTATCACCTATGTAGCTCTTTAAAATGTGCTCCTTGTGAGTTGGTGGTGTTCGTTTATTCTATAAAATAAAAATACATATTATATTTTCTTAAGTTCAGTAAAATCCAACTGTACCAGTCGGATCATTACTGTGTGAGGAACTTTAGAAAGAGGGTAAAAGGCAGCCCTTGCTGAGAAAGCTCACACCTCAAGACAAGATGCAAGGTGGGAACACAGTACAACAGAATTTGTGGAGAGCAAAAAGAGGAATGTAACAGTAGTGAGAACAGATGGCTATTCAAGTTTATATTTTAAGCAATTCATAGACTATAAAAATAAGATATATTTATATGTCACACATAATACAGCAATAAAAATCTGATGCTTTTAGGTGATGAGCATCCCAGGTCTTGAATTAGCAGGTGTGTGGCACAGAGGTGTTTCAACTCTGATGGTGCACAATCGAGCCATAGCCAGGAGATACCAGAGCCAGAACTTCCAGCTCTGTATCACATAATATTTATAAGAGCAGGGATGGCAACAACATCTGCTGGGTACAATGGCACCAATTAAATATCACACTGGGAAAGTAAGATACTGAGGGATTCTCTTGGACATAAACAACTCCAACTCATCAGGATTAATTCCCATGTGACTAATTGTTGATTATTCTAGTAGTTCCTGTCTCCAAACTCTGTAATTGTAATGTCTAAGGCTAGTGGCTGTTCTATGTGCGCCATGTTTTCTTCTATATCTGGCACTTCTTGCGGTGTCTAATCATTGTCCTGTTTTGGATGATGCTTTGCGATAACCTGTGATTAATCATATCATATTAGCACCTTAGCTAAATTCTTGTGTGTGATGCCTGGTATATTACAAACGCAGCAGAATTTGGCCTCAATGTTTGAATTTTGATGTCTGGCATCTCACTTTTAATGGAGAAAGACAGAAGAATTTCCTATTTTAGGATTGACAAAGAAACTTGCTTAAAAATACAAAAAACCTAAGAACATCTATTTATAATAATCCATGCTTTATAATAAATCCCTATCTGCTCATCCCTTTTTTACCTCAGTATCACTCAAAATCTTGGAGTAAATTACATGCTGAGAGCGATATCTGTGCTCTGCTTAATAACTTCTGATGTTTCTTGCACCAGGGCAACTCTCCTAATGTTAATGCAGCAAAAATATTTTCCTAAATTGGCCAGTATAGCAAGATTTCTGACATATGTCAAATTATGCCATGGAGTCTATGGGCTCTTCCTTACACAGAGGCTGTAAAGATGCACCTTTTATTAGAACAATCCACTTAAAATCCTTCCACCTGAGGAGTTTCAAAGTGTTCTTGTGCATTCAAAGCCCGCAGGCTCCTGAAATGTCTGTTTCACTGCCATTCTTTCATTCAGAGGTAAGTCATCATAGGGCTGATGACCGCACCAGAGGATGCGACTTCAAGTCTCTACAGACTAAATGCGCAGAGTCATTGCTCCACTGTCTGGGGTGGGGTGGGGGTGGTTCCAGGGAGCTGCTGCTGCTCAATGAACTGACTGTGCCCATAAATCCTGCCTTTGCACATTAGGTTGCTATTTAAAGTTGCAGTGTCATTCATCTATTTCTAAATATGCTGGGCAGGGAAATTGCTTTCCAAAATGTGCCCCTCTCTAGGCAGGGAAGGGAGAAGGTATGCAGACAACACAGGAGAAAAAAATGGGAAAAGTACTGAAAGTTCAGTGGCACCAACACTGAGCAGCCCTGTGTCAGCTCCTTGGAGACCTTTCTCACAACTCTGTGCAAACATACTGCTTAAGAAACAAAAGTATCACGCTACCTGTTAAGGGTCTGTGTGTGAAAAGGGAAAAATGTTGTTTCCATGGCTTAAGAAGAACTGACTCCGTGAATAAATGGTTAAAACTCCATTGTCAAGACTGCTGGCTACTAGTGCCAGTTACCCAAAACTATCATCAGTCTTCCAAAATGACTGGCAATTAAGTAGCTGACAGTGCTGATGCTGGACAGTAATCAGGATTAACTGGGAGCACTAGAGACAGTGTCACTTGGCATTTTTTAAATGTGTGTTTTACTTTTTTTCCTGTAGTGCTCTTGCAGAACGTATCCAAAGAGAAATCAGTCACATGATGTATTCTGTACTGAACAAAATTACAAATTAAAACACAATTCAAATTTGACACAGAAATAAGAGTAGTAATTAAAAAAAAAAAAAAAAACAAACACAAAAAACAACCAAAAGAAACAACCAACACTGGCTGAAAGTGGGAGACTGAAACACAGAAGGTCCCTTAATCAGGCAAAACTGCAGGCTGGAAAAAAATCTCAGTGATATGGAATATAGTCAATAGATGTGAATCATTCTGTGTCTAGAATTTCCTGCCTCCGCTCAGTTGTACCTTCAGTAACTGCAAGTTTACACGTGGTAGTACATTAAGGTAACACACTAGAGTTGGCCAGGTTGCTTTGCTTCTCTGCAGAGGAAGCAAGCTTGCATGAAACTCCATGTTACTACTTTTGGGTACACAAACCAGTTCTTTTAAGTTTGGCTCAGGTATTTCTAAATACAGTTGCAATGTAGACACAACCCAAGTTGCTGGGAAGTCTTTTGTTCTGTTTTCAGTGTTTCATGATCCAGAACAAAAAGTAAAAGCTTTGACAGTGCCTATGAAATACAATGTCTGAAAGAAATGAAGCAATCTTGCAAAAAAAAAAGGTTTTGTTTCTCTAATTAAAGCTTTTCCTGATGTGATTCTTTTGCTAGGGCATCTGGAGTTTGAATTTCGAGATAATAACCTAATTCTTCCCAAGAAACAATGCCACACCTGTAGTACAGCTCCGGGGTGGCAGAGCTTTGCATCAGGACCTGATAAAAAGTTGTTTACCAGAAAATCTGGATCAGTGCTGGGCTGCTGTGCATTTCAGCTGGGTTTGAATCCACCTGGGGTTACTGAATCAAATATTTTAAGAACGCAAAGGAGGGTTTTCTCAAAGCTTTTCTACCTTTTCCTGATACTGGTTGGCCTAATGGAAAACACTGTCTCTACCTACGGAGCTTTCCTTAAAAAACAGCCAACCTAAGATGGAGAAAATCCCAATGTTTTTCTTTATCACAAAAGCAAACCCAGAACAGCCAAGTGAAACAAGCGCTCGCTGCAGTGAACCCCAAGCAGGAATGTGGCAGCCTGCTGGTCCCTTACAAGTGGCATAAAGAACAAAACTCCTATTTCCCACCAAAGTGTTGCCTGTACGCTGTGTTTATATGACAGTTTTCTCACATTGTGCTGTCTGGTGAATTTCAGCAAGCCGACCTCATCACAGTGTGTTTTAGCACATCAGGGTAGGGCACTCCAGGTGAGATCCCATCTGTTGTGGTATTTCAGATGACTTGCTTGTGAGAAGAAGAAATATGGAAATCCATTCCTAGCAACATAAGCTCAAAATCTTTCAGTTAGGTTTCTCTCTGTTGTAACTTCCCATGTTCCCTCTTCTGTACATTTTCCTTGCAGTATAAATCGCTGAACACATTATGTGAAATTTGCATGGTGAAACTGGTCTCCTCTTCTAGCAGTCACAAAAAGTATTTGCTTCAACTACTTAACAGGTAATGGAAAATCTGGCAAAAATAAAAAGTATTTATAATCTATATATACACAATTAATATGGACGTAGTTCTGTTCTAGAAAAATTGATGCAGATACTCAATATTTATATCAGTAACTAAGAGCAGACCCTGGCTGTATGTATTAGAATTCCAGGCTTGCATAATACCAGACTCCTTTGGTATCCACCATGTAAACAGACAAATTAGAGGATAGTACAGAAAGCTGTAAGAAGAAAGATAGAAATGCCAGTTTGAACCTGTTTGAACTTTGCAGTCACACGAAGGAAGCTTCTTGAGCCACAAATCACATTAGTCTTCATGAGGTCAGTTGCTGTAAAAAAACATTGAAAGGGGTAACATATACCAAAAATCTGTAATCTATATGGATGCTCAACCACAGTTCCTGGTGAAATAAAAAGTAAAAAATAGGCTTTGTTATTAGAATGCATTTAAATGATCTTCATTTATCATCTGTGAAGTTGAGACAAACACCCCTTTTCTAGAGGGGGTAGCATGGGTGTAGTGTTGCTATTGGACCGTGGTGTTATTCTGACTGTACCTTCAGTGGGTGCCTGCTGGATGACTGTTCTCTGCTCCAGCCTAGAAAACTCTGCCCTATTTTTAGATCCTCAGCTCACATTTCAGCAAATGCTAAGTATCTCTGTGTGTCAACAGATCCAAATGTCTCCCAGTGGAGCGTAAAGCATGTCAACGTAGCAGGGACGTCATTTATGTGTGCGGTTTGTGGAAGCTGACATCATTAAATATGTTACTGGAATGTATTACATTGATTTAGAATAAATTCAGATATTTTTCTTTCCTGGGCAGACAGCTAGCAGACCGTAGCGTACAAAGGAGCCTCAGCAGCAGGCGGAGGGGCTCAAGGCTGGTGGCTGGATGCAGGACGGTGCAGCCGTGATGCCTGGCTGGCAGTCCCACCCTGAGCAGGACGAGAGGGGAACGCTGTCACTAGCACCAAACATGTGTGCACGTCACACAAAATACTGGAACTTTGGAGTAGTTCCAAAGTACTTTGGGTATCCACAAAACTGGAGGTTTGTGGATAGCCTGGATGGCGACAATAAGGGGCTGAGCTCCCCTCTGGTGCCCAACTACAGCCCTTTGCCCTCCTGAGATGGGCTCACAAGCCTGAACTCCTGGACCTGTGAACAGTACAAGTACAGGTGACGTGGGAAGGGCATGACAGGGTGTGACTGTAGCCTCAATCCTCAGTCTTTTAGGACTTGTATTATTTGTGATTGCAGGGTTCAAAGCTACCCACTGGCTACCACTGCTGCTCCAAGTTATCATGGGATCTCTACACTTAACGCTGATTTGTCTTTAAAGCTGTCTGTTTTCTTCCTCCCAGCCCCTTTAGCAGGCTTTCCAAAGCTTGATTGCTCCAATTGTGCCAGGATCCCCCTGATTTCTGAAATAATTTATTGATCAGTTTATCCATTTGTTCAGGTCAGCTGTTCTTTAAGTATTTCTTCCCATCCCCACCATGTTTACATGCAGTGATTGCATCCCATCTTGTATTCATTTCACTCATATGAGGGCACTCTCCTTCTGTAATACCGACTGTCCGTTCCCCTGACCATAGTGTCCCTTCTAGGAGTCTCCTCAATGCTTATGAATGTGTGTGACAAGAATTAAGCATAGTATTATTCTACATACAAATGGCACTAACACTGTCCTGTCTCAGCTGGAGACACTTCATGCGTCTTAAAATACTTTTTCTTCATGTTCACACGATACTTCCCTCCCACAGCCATCCTCTGATTGGCCAGGTTAGATACAAGTCATTCTCCTCTGCCATTGTTTCCTACTGATGTGCTTCCAGTTTCCAACAGATTTATGTTGCTGTTAGTTCATGTGTGTATGACCTTAATCTTCATACCATTGAATTTCATTTCAGTCTTACTACTCCGGTCATCAGGATCATGCAGTTTTTCATTCATAATGCCTCCTAATTTTATATTGTGTCAAAAAACTTCATCACAATCTAAAAATTTCTCTCCTAAAGCCTTGCATTCTGTGAAGGAATGTACACTTGCATGTAGTATTTGGTTTTTTTTTCTTTAACATAGCCACTGTTTTGTATTTTGAAATCGTATGACACCATCCTTACTTAATATGTTAAAAATTCTGTCTGCTGGACTTGCAGCTCAGATCAGTGCCTCCAGAGTTTGGCAGGGAGGCCGACACAGTAACTACAACTTCTCTGAATAAACTCTCTCGCATTTTGCTGCCACGTTTCATGGACCAACACACTGAAAAGTATCTTATATGTTTAAAATCCATTCATGCAGACAGGCTGCCCCAAGGCACTAATTTCCAGTGTTAGGAAGTATATGCAAAACTATGAACTAGCCTTAATTATCCAGATATGATGTATGCATAATACACAACATGCAGGAGCAAATAATTGTTTCAGGAAACATCAGTATATTCTTTAGACTTAAACATTTTTTGCTGTAGTGCCCGTCACATTCCAATATTGTGTTTCTTGTATCTGTTTTCCCTCCTTTTTCCTCAGTTGGTTGTTTTGGGTTTTGTTTGGTGGGCAGTTGCCCAGCTCCGATACTTTGGTAGCTGTTGATGGCTTAATTTGTAAACACATGAAGTCCAATTATCTCTCAAGTTTGATGGAAAACTGTGGAAAACAGAATAAGAGGGAAATTTATCTTTTCAATATTTGTTTCACTGCAAATTCTTGAGGTAACTGAACTGGCGAAAATGGCGCCCAAGTAACCTTTCACAGCACAGAGAGGCAAGATCTTCTGAGAACTGTTATATGTGGTATGATTCATATCAGAGTTTGGGGCAACACGATACTCCAGATACCCTCAGCTAGGAGATCGCAAAGCCCATTTCTATTTGAATATCCCAGAATAGCACTATGAACCATACATTAGATGACATACAATGACTATTTACAGCAGCCCAAAGAATAGCCTGTGATGGATACCAGCTAGGACGTATTTTAAGCCCATATTCACTTTCATGTTTGGCCGGCATTAATGAATGGCAAGACATGCCACTGTAAACAGCCTGAAGACTGGGTGTACACTGAGATACACCAGTGTGGCAGATTTGCAGTATGTAAGCACTTCCACTGAAATCATACATCTATTTTGCATACAGATAACAGAAAAAGGAGGACACTTAATCTGCCAGGCAAGGATTTATCTGCAAAACTCACCAGAGGAGTAAGTTTTGGTGAAGCCTGGAGGCTGCAGACTGATATCAGGAGTGACGAGGGCACAGATAGAGTAAACCACTGAATAAAAGCATGATGAGGACACTTTGAAGAACTGACAAATGACCCATAGCATACAAATTAACAGTGATGCATCATTTTTTTCTCCATTTTGTTTATACCCGTGGGTTTTGAGGATTAGACATTTGTAATGCCTGCCATGCTGCAAAAGACCCATTTGCAGCTCAGAGCAGTGGATGGTATCAAGTATATCAACAACAAAGTATTCCTTCTTTAAAAAGTAGCCATGAATTTTTGGCCATGTTATCATTACATTTTGAATACATCCTGAGTCATATTTTCTTATATATATCTGTAGTTGATCAAAAATATAACTGAATTTGGAAAGTCTTAAGCATATGATGCAATTATGAAACTTTAATGCTTTTGCTGTTTTGTTTACATTATCTTCAAAAGGCTAAGAATTTCTGAAACATTTTGTATCTAGTTTAAAAGAGGCAAGCTGCATCTTCTACAGCCCTTTTTTTGTGATTCTTCTTCTGGGTTCTTCTTAATTTAAAATAAAATTACTGGTTGTTGTGATAATGAAAGAGAACAAAAAGTATCCAGCTATTTATCACTTTACTGATAAGCAACTAAGTAGCAACATAGACAATACATTCCAAATGACAAACACAGTTGGTTCAATAAGGAATATATATGTCTGATAGGAATTCACAGAGTATGTATTTAAGAGCACAAGAATAAGACTATTTGCTTCTTGGAAGAAGGCAAAGTCTGCCTTGATACACAAAATTAAATTGCTTCCTTAAATTAATGTGGCAAAGGTGCTATGTTACCTCACAGCTGAATTTTGCCTTGATACTTCTTAATGTACTGAGACATTTCTTCTAGCAGTACATCTCCACTAAAAGCATATTACAAGAGTTCAGAATAAGCTGTGTGTCTTTCAGCTGTCATGAAGTCCTAATTATTTCTTAGAAATATTTGTTACAGCCTTTTCATGTTTTGTACATTAGAAGTCTCATTTTTATAAGAAAAAAACATTCAGAAAATAGAGGAGAGTGGGGAGAATCATGGAATCTGTTCCACCTCAGACAGCTTACATCATGACACCTCAGATTTTGAGTTTATTTATTTTTCCCTCAGCCAGGGGGTTGTGTGTGGTGACCAGAACTGCCCATTTGGGCTGGTGGGGCCCCTGTCTCCCCTCTCCTTCCTGTCCCCATGGGCAGTATCCCTGGCTGGGTCCCAGGACCATGTCCTAGCCCAGGGTCAGCAGCCACACATGCCTGGTGGGAGCCGGTCGGGGCTCTGAGGCTCTGGACACTCCGACACTGAGCCAGGCTCTCTGCTCCCTGGCCCTGCCGCTGGCAGGGTCTCTCCTTTTGAAAATGGAAGTGGAAAAAAACAACAAAAAATGAGGAAACCGGGTGATGTTCTTTCTTGCCATTCATTGTGTTGTGGGTATGTGTTGTACAATATTATGTGCGCAGAGCAGCAGGCTGGTTTTGTTCCTTGGCACCTCACTCTACACTCAAGGACGTCTGAGGTTAAACACTTCATTATTATTCTGTCATTAGCACCGTGATGCAATTCCCAGCCCACTGACAGCTGCCAGAGCGGCGTCACTCAGCAAGCTGCCAGGAATTGCAAACGCGCAGGGCTGGGGCTGCTCAACACCCTCTGGGGCAAACGTCCTTCCTGCTTTAAATATTGAATTTCTCTGCCATGTGTTTTCTGTATCACTAGAACAAGGAGGAGTGATGTAAATATAGAGCTGGGAATTTGGAAACGTACTGATTGTAACACAGTGCTGTATTTTAGGCATGTTTTATCTCAGTATTAAAAGCATCCCCAAGCATTACATTTCACAAAATCCGTGAATGTTAAGATAAGTATCCGAATTCAGTTTGTGTTAGGATGAATCCACCAATCCCTTGGGCTTTCTTCCCAGAACGCTCCCCTCAGCAGAACTCTCCCACACCTCCTCACTGCTGGCAGGAGCAGGGTGGCTGCTGGGGTCCCAGCAGGGCAGGGGCTCCATCGCCCTGTCTGACCTCGACCCGCTCCTACCACCACTGGGACTATGGAACATGCTGGAACTTTCAGGGAGTGTTATTATATATATTTATTTATTTATTTAAATTTTAGCTTTTTAGGGATTCCTGATCCCTACATTTAGGGATTCCTGATCCCTAAAGAAGACTTTTCTCAGCACATTCACAAAGTGCTTGGTGGCTAAATGCTGCCCTGGAAAACATGATTGAGCTATAAAAATACAGCCTATAGGGATAGCAGCCCAATCCCTGAAGATTAGATATAATAATTCATTAAACTATTATTATGAAATTAATTAATATTAATAGTTTAATTAAAATATTAAATTTTACATGTTGATTAGAGACCAACTGTCCTACAAACCCTACTGGATATAAAGCAATTGTATGCTAAATTTTATTGGTGGCATAGCTGGGACGAAACTGTCTTTTAACCATGTTCTCCAAGTATGAAACCTCTAACGCAGCGCTGGGTTTTCTTCTGCAACTCAGAACCCAACAGAACATGGCTCCAGCCACTTGGCCTGGCCACATCTGAACCGTGGAGGTCTCCCATGTTTTACCTGCGAATTCCCACATGGAATCAAACAATGGTTTGATGAAAACTAAATACTTCGATGTGGTGTTTATATCCGTGCACCTTCTGCTTGGTGTTGCAGAGGAGGTCTAGGTAGAAAATGAGAGTTTACCTGGTCATTGCTGTAGAAGGGGACCGGTGCCCAACGCGTGGGTGCTGTGCCAGCGTGACCAGGACACCCTTCAGCGGGCTGTGACATGCCGACAAGGGTTCCACTTTTTTAGTACATGAGGTTGTTAAAATAGAGAAGGGTGGCAGAGATTTCACTGAAATTTTGGGAGGGTCAAGGCAGAATCACCTGTGTGGTCCTCCTGAATGGGGATGACACAAAATGACGAAGTCCTAACAGCAAACCAGAACCCCTTGGGGGACACCAAGGTCCTTTTCTGCAAAACCTGTTTCCAGAAATTGTCATTTGTTTTTCTTTTAGGTCTTTTTCTGCAAAACCTGTGTTTCCAGAAATTGTAATTTATTTATATTTAGGTCCTTCTCTGCTAAATCTGTTTCCAGAAATTGTAACTTTAAAAAATAATAAAAAATAAAATCCGTTTTCCTTCAGGCCTGGTGTGTTATAATCAGGTCATTACGCCACAGGGAAAAACAAATAGTTTAAATAAAACTGCCTTTCTGTTTGCGCCGAGAGCCACGGCCGCCTCCTTAAAGCCTCACCCGCAAAAGGA
The DNA here is from genome assembly GCF_963210335.1 of Falco punctatus. Classification (NCBI taxonomy): domain Eukaryota; kingdom Metazoa; phylum Chordata; class Aves; order Falconiformes; family Falconidae; genus Falco; species Falco punctatus. The sequence continues at coordinate 63,825,915 of NC_137588.1, forward strand.
AATAACACGCAGCCCTTTACAGTGCTGCCAAGTTCTGACTTTGTCGCATTTTTCTCCAATTCTTAGAAGACTGTAAGAGTAAAACGGCCCACACAAGCAGAGTGGGGATGCCGGGACGCCCGCCCCGCCGCCGCGGAGGGGCGTGACCGCCGCTAGCCCCGCCCCGAGCGCGCTCCCGCGCCTGCGCCCTAGCGCCTGAGCGCAGTCTCGCGAGAGGTCGCCCCCCTCCTTTCAGCGCTCCGCTCGGCCGCGGCGCGACGGGATCTTTCGAGAAGTCCCCCCGCCCCGAGGAGGCAGCGCCCGCCGCCGCCGCGCATTTAAACGGGCCGAGCCGCCGCTCCTCAGGCGTCTCAGTCCTTTCGCTTCCTGCAGCCATGTCGGTGGTGGGCATCGATTTGGGTTTCCAGAGCTGCTATGTGGCCGTGGCTCGCGCTGGCGGCATCGAGACCGTCGCTAACGAGTATAGCGACCGCAGTACGCCGTGAGTGGGGCTTGGGGCGGGCCGCGCCGCTTTTCCGCCGTTGGCTGAGGTGCGGGGCTGAGGCGGCAGCCTCCCGCTGAGGGGAGGCGCCCGCGGGGCACGGGCCTGCTGCGGCGGCACGCTATCGGGAAGGGAGCGGGCCGGGCCGAACGGCCTCCGGAGTGCTGAGAGAAAGAAACGATGTCATGAGGCGCACGGGGAGAGGCGGCCGGGTGAGCCTCCGCGCCTTTCCGTGTAGTGTGATCAGTTTGTCCCCCTGGGGCAGGGCTATGTGACCATCCAGGGGATGGGCGTCGCGAATAGGACGGAAAGCAGCCCAGTCTCTGGTGCCGGACCGAAGAGCCGTGGTTTCTGTGCTGGGTGCTCCCGGCGGCGTGCCTGTCCGCTCTGCAGGCGGGGTCGTGCCGCCGGGCTGGGGCGGCGAGCTGCGGGTGGCTCTGGGCGAGCGCCTTGGCCTGCCGCTGGGTCTGAGCTTGGAAAAGCTTCTTAACAGCCTTCCCTTCAGCCTGTGTGTCTCTTTGTTCGACAGGGGTTCTCAAAAAAAAAAAAAAAAAAAAGTAATGCACTTGCTTGGCGTAACCGGTCTTTTAAACCCTCGCTTGAAACTAGGCACTGGGTTGAGGAGGGGACAGGGAAGCAGAATGTGAATGGATATACAGTGCCAGGCATCTGTTTCCCTGCGAAGGGGACTGACCAGTAGTGCAGTTTGCTGGTGAACTTGGTCTTCAAACACGTTATACTTTACAACCTGTGTAGTATATTTTAACTCTGCTTACATAAATAGGGCTCCCAACACATTTTTCAATACAGTGTGCACTGCCTATTTCTATTAAGAAACTTGCTAAGAAGGAGAGGGAGAACTGGGATAAAATTCTTCTAAGAATGAGTTGCAAAATAAAGGTGCAAAAGGAACTTCCAGTGCATCAGATCTGAAAGGGAACTGCTTGGAAAGCTGTATTAAAGTGTTTCAATATCTTACCTCCATTTTTAAGCAGTTACTAAAGTAAATGGCAGTCTTGTGAGATAATTGCATTGTCTTTGGGGTTTTTCTTGTTTTGTAGTTGCTTGGGTTTTTTTTAGATCTCTTACATCTGTTTATAAACACTGGAGCCATAAAATGACCTTGCTCCTCATTAAACACTACTTCAGCTTTGTGCCTGTTACTGTCACTAAGCAATGAATAAACAGAGAAGGAAACTTTATTTGGTACCTGTGCTAGAGTAAGGACTAGTTTCATAAGTATTCCTAATAATATGGAAGTTTTAAAGATGACATGAACTAAGAAGCTATTTTTTAAAATTTCTAGCGGTCTTCTAATAGTTCTAGGTATCTGGCCCTCAGGAAGCTGGAGTTATGCTTATGTCTATTTGAGATATGAACACAAATAGCACTCATTGAAGGAGATGAGCTATACAAAGTATCTGACCCAATGCATCTTTCAGAAAATAATTCAGTTATGAAAGGCTGAAGTGAAATTGGAAAATATTAGCATATTGAAAATGATAGCTTTTCGCAGAACTCTAATCCTCAAGTACTGTTCTGAGGGAATGCAGAAAAACATTCTGTAATATTAAAATAAATTCTTAACAATTAAGTGGCTATCTCTAAACAGAAAGCCTCGTTCAGGAAAGCCAGTACTTAGCATTTCTTTACAGTGACCTCTGGGGAAAGTTGTGTAAGGTGTTGTGATGGGCTGCCTTAGGACTCTGCCTATGGTCAGGGTTAAAAACTGTTTTCTATGACATACAAGTTTTGGGAAGGATTAGCAGATACATCTTATTGTAATCATTTGTATTGGTAAACAATACTGTGAATGTATTGTACTTAGTTCAGTAGCACAGATGATGCTGTCACTGAATTCCTATAATGCTACATGAATTCTTCCAGAATCCTGTAAAACTTGAATTTGTATCTCCAAAAGCAGTGCAAAAATGTTTGTCTTTGAATATGATAATTCTTAAAGTAGAGAAGTAGTAGAGAGAAAGGTAGTAAAAAATGTAAGGTAGTTTCATTATCTCCCTAGAGATGGAGGGACTTAAGTTAAAGAGGTGTAACTAATCTTTGGAAGCTGGCGCAGACCCTCAGTGTAGAGGAAGTGTGACAGGGAAGGTCCTCTGAGAAGGTGATATCAGGTGTGAGGGTTGGGGTGAAGTAGTGCCTGCAGGTGTGTTAACAGAGCACATAGCTCTGCTTAAGCTGCTCCGTTAGACCTCTGATGACCTTCACTGTGATTGTTTCTACTTAAAATGCTATGGTTAGTTACTCAACTTCCAGTAAACCATGTAATAGTATAACTTATCTTTAATGAGTTAGCTGTGGTGAACTGATTTGGGGAATGAGACTGGCTGAAAGATCTTCCTTACCCCTCTCTTCAGTTTAACTTACCTCTGTGCTGTGTCCCTCTGTGGCTCCCCAACGCTGTTAGGAGCCAGGGTCAACTCTGGACAAGGGTTGGGGTGGACAGAATGGGAAGGACTAGGGCCAAGTAAAAACCATCCCACCTGTCTAGCTGCAGCTCCCCAGAGACACTTGCCTGTTCATAAAGCCAAGCATATTTAAGAATAATGTACGTGCTTAAGGGTTTTATTCTCTGTATATCATATGGAAGCCTGTATGTTTGATTACTGTATATCTCCTTTTGTAGAGGGGGGGCTTCTACCTTGAGGTTTTAGTCTGGCAGGCTTAAAGAAATCTATAATCTAAATTAGTGGATTTGTGGTGAATGGGGGCTGATGGCTTGTGAATTTAGCAGTGAAGCAGATGGATTTTTTTTTTTTTTTGTCCAGGAGAAAAGCAACAATTTATGTTTGTCTTAATTCCTTCCTGTAGACCAGAGTAAATTAATAACTACCTTTCTGTTCAGGGCCTGTTAGATATTTTTTTAGCTGTATGCTCCGCAGCTCCTGTTCCCTTAGTATGGGCCTTAGGGTCTACTTAGCATAGAACTTCCTCACTTCTTGTGAAGTGATCCTTGAATAATTGTTTCAAATAACATTTCTGAATGAATCTGTTAATTCTTTTGCAACATAGGCTTTAGGGTGGGCCTTCTTTCATTTGTTAAGTTATTAATAAATTGGAGGAAGATATGAAACCAGTGCAATTATATCACTAGTTAGTCTTCAGGTCTGATTTCGATAGTTTCTGTTTGGAATACCAATTCTAAACCTCAGACTGAGCTGGAATTTGTTTCTTAAGGCATAATCCTGCTGTAAAGCAAATTCTTGACCTGCTGCATAGAGAGTAGCTTAATTGTGCTGTTAATATGTTGTATGAATGGTAAAGATCTGCTTGACTAATAGCAATTTTTTTCCCCCAGTAAGTTCACCTCAATGGTATGAGGAACTTGGATTAGAGGGCTGGATTTAATTTTGTTAGATATCTAAATCAAAAGGCTTAACAGGACTATGAATTTTTCCAAAAAGGAGGGATTTTCTTTGTCTCTTCCAGAGCTACAGGCTGTCACAAAGTAGTTTGAAGTAAAGTATGATTTTTTTTTTTCCCTGTTATCTACATTATTTCAGTGAGTACAGATGAAACTCATAAACACCAATCTTCCTGTGCAGGTTTTCTTCCTGCTCTTGAAGGGGTTTGCAAAGCTGGGAAGCTCAGTTACATTTGGTATAGATGTGTAGGAAGGTTTTTCTTAATATCTGATTTAACTCATGTATTTCTTCTGAACAGTTGCAGATTTCCTGTATGATTAGCAAACAGCTTTGAGTGGCTTAGATTTATGGGTAATTACTGAGATAAAGGGACTCTACCCAATTATTGCATAGCTGTAAAGCTTGAAGTAGCATGAATAAGCTTGGGTTTGGTGCTATCTTGCAGTGAGGAGCATTGCTGTTCTAATTGAACTTAGTGCTTTTTTCTTTCCAGAATTCACAGAATGTTCCGTGCACATGTTGCAGTGAGTGACCAACTTTAAACAGTATTTGGTCCATTAAGAATCTCTAGTCTGATTATTATCAACACTTCTTAAGAAAGAGATGCAGTGCAGTTCTAGCAATCACTTAACTGGCCATCTTTCTTGTTATTACAGATCATGTATAGCCTTTGGACCCAAGAATCGCTCAATTGGTGCTGCAGCTAAAAGCCAGGTGAGCGTATAGTTTGGGTAAAAGCAACTGCAGTAGTCAAGAATCAGATTAGTGAATGTATTTATCACTGAAGATGATGTCTCTGACCTGGTGTCCTAGTGTCTCTGTAACTGTAATGAACAGCTGAGCTGAATTCAGCTGTTCAGCATGTAATGCTGCTTTGTCATCTTGGATAGGAATCTAAGGGTTGGTTATTGTACATAGTGAAATGTACAAAACCCCCACCTCTTAAAAAAATCAGTATTATCAGGATTTCTTTTTTTGGTTGCAAATGTAAGTTCTAAAGCTAAGCAGTAGTGTTTCACCCTACCTTAGCTTGTTCCAGTTTGTGTGTGTTACGATAGCTTTTAATTATGTGACTACATTCTGTAGAATTCCATTAAGTGCATAGTTTTGGCTGGAAGGGGACACACTTGAATGTAAAGTATGTGTAGCTTTCTTGACTCTTTGTTATTGTATTGCAACCTAAATATCTTGAGCATTCTTGCTCATACTTTTTTGAGTTTCTCTTGGTGTAGGAAGATAAATATGATTTAAGGACTGAGAAGAAGTTAAGCTGACTTGTCTGGCTTATGACATTTGGGTCCTGCTGTATTGTATCTTGTGTTGCTGTGAAACCCCTATAAAACATTATCTTTTTTTGAAGTCCTCTACAGGAAGTGACTATTCAAACACTTGGTTTTTCTTAGCCTAAAATACCTAGAGATGTGTGAAGATTCATTATCTAGAATACAAAAATGACTGGACACAACCATGTTATTCAAGAACAGAACAACTGTACTAGAACTAAATACAGATGTTTTTTCTGGAATTGAGTGTCTGCTTAGTTAAAGAAATTCATTGATACAGAGATCCAGTAGAGATGAGGTACGTCCTGCAGAAACTAAACCTACAGAAAATCAAAACCAGGTTACTTAGGAAATAGAGACTTGACTGAAACTGAATCACAGGTAAATGTTATGTGGTACAGTGCTTGTGTGCTTTGTCAACTACTGCAGTTTTTTTCAGGATGTGTATTGCTGTAATGTAAAGGAAAGAATTTAAAAAGTTTACTTACACTACATGAAAACAATCTATAATTATTTTTCACCTGTTTGCACTGATCTCTGCTATTAATAAAAGATATATACCTTTTGTCAGTTGAATCAAGTTGACAGTATAGTCTTGAGGCCCTCTTGACTCTTTAAAACTTCATGATGAAGGTCCTTGAGCTGTTTTGTGAGAATCTGTTGACTGTCACATGCATGTGATGCACCTGAACTGGAGTTTACATCAATATGCTTGTTATGTTTGCAAAATTCCTGGCTGCAGCACAATAGAAAGGTAGGATGGTAGGAAACAGATGAATGGAGAAAGATGCTTTGCTAACACTTGTAAAGTGTTTCCTACACATAAACTATGAAACTGAGTGGTGTGTTAAAAAATTCTTGATAGAATCTTGGCTCTGCTTTCTAGCATACATTTTATTTTAAGTCTCAAATTCCTGTAGGTTACCTGAGCAGTCAGAGGGAGGCGGCCTTCTAGCAACTACCTTAATATCATTAAGATACAACTGACAAAAAAATTCTGGCGAAAGAAGCATGATAACAAAGCTCTGTTTTCTGTTTGAAATTCAAATGTTCCCTGACACATTGTATTAAAGATTTCTTTTCCTTTAGGTTATTTCAAATGCAAAGAATACAGTACAAAGTTTTAAAAGATTTCATGGTCGTGCATTCTCAGATCCCTTTGTTCAAGCTGAAAAAGCAAGCCTTGCGTATGAACTTGTCCAGCTGCCAACAGGCTCAACTGGCATCAAGGTAAGCCTGGCATACTTGACAAAGAGCCAGAGGAGGAAACTTTTATCAGTTTCCTTCTGTCTGTTTTGAATCTGCTTGCTGTAGTTTGTGTTCCCTTGTGGATGAAAAGCCTTAAATAAGGAATAAAAGGCTAATGATGCAGGTAGTCTCACCAGGTATTAGGTGAGACTTTTTTTTTTTAGTTAGTTTCTCTGCCTTGCAGAGCTGGTCCCACATGAACTGCTTTAGCAGTACTTTCTTCCTATGGTGAATTTGGAAGGCAAGCTGCTTGACCAGTATACATACATAGCTGCTGTCCAGATGCTACAAGGGTGTGTAAGGTGTCAGCTTAGTATTTCAGGTGATGTGGTTAAAGATTTGGGTTTTTTCAACAATGGCTGAACTTCTGATTAGGATTTTAGCAATAACATTATTATACTCCAAAACAGTAGGGGGAAAGGCATCCTAGGCATTTTCTAGCAGTTGTGATTAAAAGAAAAAAAACAAAACCTGTGTATGTGAATTTACACGTGCATTCCATTGTTTATCTTCTAAACTGATCTGCACAAGCTAGGCTATTGAAGAGAAGGTTGTATAGAGCTGCATTACTACTTAAGCTTGCTCTTAGTAAAAACAGTTCCTTGCATCTGTTTCTTGTGTTTGTAGAACATGGTTTTTGCTGTAGTGTAATGTGTGCACAATTTTTATTTGAAGGCCATGTATATGGGAGAAGAAAGAAACTTTACTATTGAACAGGTGACAGGAATGCTTCTTACCAAACTAAAAGAGACTGCTGAGAATGCACTTAAGAAGCCTGTAGTTGACTGTGTTGTTTCTGTAAGTATGTGATAGTAAGTTTTACGTATTTGGTTAGTATCTTAAACTGAGATGACTGCAGTATTAAATTGCCTGTGAAACCTGAATTTCAGGTATTTGTCTGCTCTGTTTAAAATAGGATCTTATTCACATCTTTTCTTCAAAACTAGACTTGCTTCATTAATGATAAAATGTCTTAAATTGCTGCTAATGAGAAGCATAAATAATATTTTATACCTCTTTCTGGTTCTTCACTCCTAAAATGAGTGGCTTGCAGGACAGAATGGAATAAGATTCACAAAATAACTTTGTCCTCATGTAATGTCTTCTGTGCTTATTCTGTTGCAACTGAAACTAACACTAAATCTGAAGGGTACATCAGCTGCACTCTATACTGGCTCTCTATACACACTTGTAACTATTAGCTAAAGATTGCTCTTCTAAATGCTATTATTAGCTGTCTAATCTTCTTGCAGGTTCCTTCTTTCTACACAGATGCGGAAAGAAGATCTGTGATGGATGCTACACAGATCGCTGGTCTCAACTGTCTGAGACTGATAAATGAAACAACTGCAGGTAATGGCTTACTATCTCTCCCTCACTTAATGTTGTGGGTTTATTAGCTAAAAGGGCTTTTAATCTGTCAGTGATCCATGCCCCTCTGGAATTACTGCTGGTTTTGTAAATTGAAAATTGATTAGTTGATTGTAAAGCTCCTTAATCTCTGGTCTGTTTTTTCATTGCTTTAGAGGCATAAAGATATTTCTTGAATATCTGTTTTTAAGCAGTGTAGCCCTTCCTACTAGCTGCATTGTGTTCTTCCATGTTCCTTTGGCATTGGGAGTTTCATTTAATGAGATACTGATTTCTGTAGCTTGAAAAATAAGATGAAATGCTAATGCTGTTTGCTGATGTACCACTTATTTTTTAAGGAATTACAAAACTGAATGTCCTAATTATACTCTTCAACTTGTTTCTGTGTAGTTGCCCTAGCATATGGAATCTATAAGCAAGACCTGCCTGCCTTGGAAGAGAAGCCACGGAATGTTGTTTTTGTGGATATGGGGCATTCTGCATATCAAGTTTCTGTTTGTGCATTCAACAAAGGAAAACTGAAAGTAAACAGTCTGTTATGCATCCATTTTAATTACCAGTAGAAATATTCATCGGTGCCTACATGGATGGTGACAGGCAGGCTTGCCTGTCTTGACACAAGTGTGTCCAGACAGCTCAATTCATAGTCTTAAAACAGCACTTTGTCTGGAGTTAAGTAGGGCAGGGAACTAGAGAGCTTTTGAGTAGTACGTGGAGGAAGCAAATATGCCTTAATCAGCAGACTTTAGCAAAGAATAAAAAAACTGGATTAAATTGTTTATTTGGAAATTATCTCACTGAATGCTGCTTTCAAAAATACTCAGCTCAATAATGAGATCTAGCATTAAACTAGGAATTCCTAGAATGGTGTAAGTGACTCTTTTAACACTAATGGTGCTTATGTAGTAAAAACATTCCTAATTACTTTAAGCTGCAAATGAAGCAAAGTGAGTTAGTCTACTTCTAAGTGTGAGTTGCCAAAGTATTATTGTTTTCCAGCAAATAGTAGCATTTGTTAGTTGGCTTTTTTGTGATGACAATCTGGACTTCTGCAGTTCCAGTAGCTTTCTCTTAATCAGCTAGAGAAACACAAACTTTAAAGGTTGAGGTAGTGAAATGAGGAGAAAGCTGAAAACATTAGTTTTGTTGTGGTTCTGTTTCCATCCTGTGAGGAAACGACCTACATCATGTTCCTCTCGGATTTGTCATTTAAACTTCAAAACCATAGAAGTATGGCAGGGATGCTTTTGAGTATAGAATGGAGAGCTGGACAGCAAGGCAGCTAAAACTGTGTAGAGACCAAATCTAGTCTTAAGGTGCATTGAGAATAATGTGATACTGTACTGAAATCCTACAACAGAATGATTTCTTGTGAACTGTAAATTTTTTTTTTAGGAATAGATGTTTAAGGAGTAAATCAGCTGAGGTGGATGGGCTACAGATGTTCTTTGCAGATAATTCTTTCATCAGAACTAAGCACCTATTTGCAAAAGTTACTAACAATCTCTTAATGTTTTATTTTTAGCTTGGTGTAGGCATGTTCTAGCCTTGTGAGGCATCAAATATTAAAACTGGGATATGATTCAAACTGACAGTGGCTAAGCAGAATTTGGAAACTCTGATGGTCTGCTTAAGAGTACAAATTACTGAGCAGATAGGGCAAGGCTTAACACAATCTTTCTAAATTTCTTTTGAAAGTTGTCACCTCACTGAAGGACAGCTGGGTGCCTAAGGCTGCTTTTTAGCATTTGAGATGGCAGATGTGTGTGTTCTTGGGTTTGTTTTCCTCCTCCTGGAGGAGGAAATTTTAGGCTTTAAAAATAAAGCATCTCTTAAGATGTGTACAGCTATTACTGAAGTTGTGATCCACATAAACTATCAGGTTTTAGTAATGCAATTGCTACTTGAATTGCCCTGAAATAGAAGAATAGCTTAATTGTTGCCAGCAGTGTGCATGAAATGTGAAAGATGAGTATAGGACATAGGCTTGTTGTTTGGGATAAATTAGGCTTCTAGGTGAGGCTTATCACTGGTGATGGCAGGGGCAGAATAGAAGTGAGCTGTAATGGGTTTCTTTCTGTTATGGTTGCATTAGTATGTCTTCCTCCATAGTAATGTTGGAATACGTGCTTTGATTTAAAGTTGGGCTGCATGTGAAACAAATGCTTTGACATTAAGTTCTCATTGGTTTTGCTGAGATAATGACAAATTGCACTATTACTGAAGAGTTAAATTTTTTTTAAGGTTCTTGCTACATCATTTGATACAACACTTGGAGGCAGGAAGTTTGATGAGATGTTAGTTGAATACTTTTGTGAAGAATTTGGAAAGAAATACAAACTAGATATAAAGTCAAAGATTCGTGCGTTGTTGAGGCTATACCAGGAATGTGAAAAACTGAAAAAACTGATGAGTGCCAATGCCTCTGATCTCCCAATGAACATAGAATGCTTCATGAATGACATAGATGTCTCTGGAACAATGAACAGGTAACACTTATACTTTTTCAAATGTAAGCTTTAGTGCCCTTTGTTCAGGTTGCTTTGGTCAAGAAAGAAACTTAGGAGGTGTAAGAACTGGCACTTTATACTTCCCTCCAGTCCTAACATGCAGAGGTGCTTATCAAAGTGATGTTTAGAAACTGGTCAGTGGCCTTGAGTTAAGAGGGCTGTGGATGTTGCATCTAGATTACTAAAACCAAGTTTGTCTGGGAGAATGTGCTAAGTAAGTATAAAACTAGGACTGGGGGCAGAAAACCCTGCAGTATGTAGTTAAAATGGCATTTTTTTCTATTTTGGCATCCTGTTGTATTTGCAGTATTAACTTGCTTATGGTATACTGCAGCTCTATTTATGGCTTCTTCCAACAGAAGCAAATTTTTAGAGATGTGTGACGGACTCCTTGCAAGAGTAGAACCACCCCTTCGCAGTGTGCTGGAGCAAGCCAGTAAGTGTATGCACATTCTCTATTCTGCATACAGAAAGGAGACAGGCTTCCTTTGGGTGTTGACAGAACCTGGACAGATGGTTTTAGCATAGCTAACAATTTTTTGCTTAGCAGTTACAGGCTTTCTAAAACTTCTTGCACAAGCTAAGATCTGAAATTCTTACTGCTTAGAAACTTACAGACCAACCATTATTCTAAGCTTGTTCCATAAAACTTTTAGTTTATGATATCAGGATATTCAAAAAATGTAGAAACACTTAATCTGTAAAACCTGTCTGACTCCCTTCTAGAGTTAAAGAAGGAAGATATTTATGCAGTAGAAATAGTCGGTGGTACCACAAGAATCCCTGCTGTAAAAGAGAAGATCAGTAAATTTTTTGGCAAAGAAGTCAGTACAACTTTGAATGCGGATGAGGCTGTTGCACGAGGTTGTGCACTGCAGGTAAAAAGTGCTGTTTGTTTTAGCTGTGAGTATTTTTACTGAAATCCATAAATATTTGAGCCAGAGTCCACATGTAATGTGAAAGATACTTAATGTGTATCATAGAATGCATTCAGATAAGCTTTTGGAAAGTGGTTGGAAGAATGAGAACAGCAGCTCAAGTGATTCCTTTGTGCTGTTCTAAGCCAAATTGGTGGATCAGTGTAGCTTGATGAAACATGTACACTGCTTCTGTTGTGGCTGGAAACTGGGAGTCTGATAAAGCTCTCATGTTTTCTCTTCTAGGCTCCTTTGGGGGCCTAGGTTAAACATGCAGAAACCGGAGTATTTTGGGGTTTTTGTGGTGTGTGGTTTCTTACAGCACTGTCAACTTGTGATATGGCAATTGCTTAATGTAGATGGAAGTGAAAGCTGTTCTTGCTGATGGAAACCTTTTCCCTGAGCTGGAGTCAATCACTGTTAAATAGCTTAGGCAGTAGTTAAGTATTTTACTAGTGCTACCACCTATTAAATATACCTTCATTTTGCCCTGATCACCTCATTTCTCTCTTCAAATGTTTAATGTGTGCTTACAGCTCCGTTCCATCAGTGGTATGAACTAGCTGTTGGAATCTACTTAAAGATAATTTTGTGTTACAGTATGCAAAAAGCCTGGTATTATTGTCACTCTAAAAAGTAAATTTAATTGAGGTTTTCTGACTTTTTATGTTGGCACTAAAAATTTGGTAGCCTAACCCTGGCAAACCAAACACCATGATGACTCTAAACCTTGTGTAATTCCATTTTCAGAGTGAACAGACTGTATAACAGCTCCCTGACAAGGAAGGGTATATACAAGCTTCCAGTGCCTGTTATGCAGATCCTATGTCTATCAGTATTAGTCTCTCTTAACCTAGAGTAAATCTACATATTAAGCAGCATAAATAGCTGCTTGCTGAATTAAACTGCTATTCACCTGAAGCTTGAATGTTTGTAATACGGTTTTTGTGCTCTTTCAGTGTGCTATTTTATCCCCGGCTTTCAAAGTGAGAGAATTTTCTATCACGGATTTGATACCATATTCTATTTCTTTACGATGGAATTCACCAGCAGAAGAAGGGTTAAGGTAAAAGTTCAATCTTCTTGTATGATTACACACATCCTAAAACTAAGTGGTGACAACTAGAGTAAATAATGCTTTTAGAACAGTGCCTGTTTAAAAAAAATCAAATTTTGATACTTTGTTTTGTTTTCTACTGTCATTAACTTTCAAAAAAAGTATTGAGTGGCAGTTTAGCACTTCCTGTGTGGCTGTTGGTCTTATTTTAACCTAAAATGTTAGGCTTTTACCACTTCTTCAAAAAGCTTTTCCTTAAGATATGAGTATCTAAAAATTTTTATTAACTTCATTGGATTCATTATTCCACATAGTGAATAAATGCTGTCTTCTCTTGCAGTGACTGTGAGGTCTTTCCCAAGAACCATGCTGCTCCATTTTCTAAGGTCCTCACATTCTACAGAAAGGAACCTTTTACTCTTGAGGCATACTACAGTTCTCCCAAGGAGCTGCCTTACCCAGATCCTGCTATAGGTTAAGACCATTCTATAGCTTTAAGCTTTGTTAATAGTGTCTTATACATGTTTGGTACTTTCTGCTGTCTACATAGCCTGGAAAGGGCAACCTACTGCCAGTGCTGTAGAGATAGGTTTCCAAATTCAGGGATCCACAGTAAAATGAGTAACAAATTTTATGGACAAGTAGGTTAAATAAAGAGCATCCTAATGCTGGAATAAATGTGAAAGGGGCGTACTGAGATTTGTGCAGTCTCTTGCTTTGATACAAGTAGCACTAGCTTTTACAGTGTACTGTAGAAAATTTCTAGTAGCCATGTATCCTAGCATTGCTGAGTAAAGAATTGAATTGTTTAACTTCAGTAGGATTTGATAATCCTCTGGGCATGTGGCAGTGATCCATTGTCAGAAACAGTCAGGTTTTACTTTACATCTAGTGATTAAGTTAATCAAATGGTATGGGTTTTCTTTGATTTTGCTTAGCTCACTTCTTGGTTCAGAAAGTCACTCCTCAAACAGATGGATCCAGTTCAAAAGTGAAAGTCAAAGTCAGAGTAAACATCCATGGTATCTTCAGTGTTTCAAGTGCATCTTTAGTGGAGGTTCATAAATCTGATGAGAGTGAAGAGCCTATGGAGACAGATCAACATGCAAAAGAGGAAGAGGTAATAAATTTTGTTGCTCCTAGTTACTTAGAAAACTGAAGCACAATTGGCCAGGGTCTGGGAAGGTTCTAAGACTTGTATAAGGATTTAGTAGACCTGTCCAGCAACTAATTATCAAGGTGTGATTAAGCACTAATTTAAGTATGTTACAGCAATGACAGATCTCTTGAAACCAGTACTGTGAGGTATAGATGAAATGCTTAACCATGGAGCTGTTGCTTGCCTATAAGCCTAGAAGCTTATTTCTGCCTTGAGGCTCTACTTCAGTTTTCATTCTGTTTATTTTGCCCAAAGAGCATTAGGTGTAAGTGATGAGCCTAGGAATGGAAGCAATCATTGTTGTATGAGTCTTCTAATATGTCAAATTGGATCTCTTTATGAATTTCAGAAGATGCAGGTAGACCAGGAAGAGCAACAAAAGACTGAAGAACAACAGCAGGCCCAGCCTGAAAATAAGGCAGAATCTGAAGAAATGGAGGTAACAAACATTTCAGACTTCTGTTTCCTTACAGGATACTTCTGGAAGACTTATGAGCATACGTAGTATGTGAGCATATTTGATACCTTTGTAGCTCTGGAAGCTAAACTTCTATTTGCGTATATTTGTAGTCTAGCAGTTAGAGCTGTAGAAGTACATGAGTGGCATGGATAATTGCAGACCTGTGAAGTGGCATGTACTGATAAAACGGGTGAACTCTCCTGTTCGTAAAAGAAATAATCATTCAGTTCTCAGTAACTTACTAGAATAGTGTTCTACTGCAAGCACCATTGCCCTGTGAATGTAGTCAGTGTGCCCTGAAAGGGTCAGTAGCTGTGCTAATTGTCTCTGATTTCAGCAGCTGAAGTGTCAGAATGCCAGGGTAGTATGTAGCTCTGATGTTGAGGTATACTAACTCGGTAACACTTTTTCCATTGTAAGTCTTGAATATTCAACTTTGATGCAGTTTTTTACTTCAGATGTATTCCTTCAATTCAGACTTCTCAGGCTGACTCAAAAGACAAGAAAGTGGATCAACCACCTCAAGCCAAGAAGGCAAAAGTAAAGACTACTACGGTGGACCTTCCCATTGAGAATCAGTTGGTGTGGCAGATAGGGAAAGACATGCTGAACTTATTCATTGAGAATGAGGTAAACTCTTACTTGCCAAAGCTAAAAATTCTATTAGCTGGGCTCCAGAAACTTTGCTGTTCATTAAACGTGGTTAATGGTGATCAAGGGGGAAAGCCACACCAGTTGCATGGGTGGTTGGTTTGTTGTCTGTTTTTGAGGTGAACAACAGTGCCTCATGGAGCCAAAATACATTTTTCCTGTAAAGTGAATGCCATAACTCTTTCTAAAGAGGTGTTCTGCAGGAAAGCTAGGTCACAGGGTGGTCATTTCCAAAATCACCTGCAGTTCCAAGATACTTGGCTGCTACCATCAGGGTGAAGGTTGCTCAACCAGAGCAAGATTGTTCCATACTGTGCTGGATATCCCACCAAAACTGAAATTTAGTTTTTATGTATGTGCTTTGTTTAAAACAGTTCTGTAAATCACAGTATGTCAAACTTATGCTTTTGCTAACAAGGTATCCTGGTAATAAATGTTAATTATTTAACTCATTAGTTAACTAATTTTACAACTTGTTTACAGGGTAAAATGATAATGCAGGACAAGCTTGAGAAAGAGAGGAATGATGCCAAGAATGCAGTGGAAGAATATGTGTATGATATGAGAGACAAACTCTGTGGTATTTATGAGAAATTTGTTAGTGAAGATGTAAGTATTACTAGCTTGATCGTACTCTAATACATTTTGTTGCAATGAACAGTTATAGTCTAAAACACAGTATCCAATACAAGTCTGAAGTTACTAAACTATTTTCAGACTTTGTTTGGAGAAATCTTCATAGCCAGAAAGCTTAAAAGCTATAACCTAAATGTGGCCCAAGTACAAGCAGGTGGTACCCAGGATATTTCGGGTGCTCTTTTCCAAAACAGTTGCAGCAATAAAGATATTATCAGAGCATGTGTTTGCAGACTGAAACAGAGTAGGAACACTTGCACAATTGTCTTAAGGCGACCTATTCTATTTGGACCCTTTGTCAGTATTTAGTGACAGTTTAAGATTACAAAAAAAAAAACCAAACCACCCTAGCTAGGAACATAATAGGCGGGATTAGTCTGACTAAATCTGGGCCCTTGCATCTGAACAGGTTGCCTAAAAATTTCTTGATATTATTAATTAGCTCTCCTTGTTGTACTGAAGGAACTTGGTGTATAATTAATAGAATTCTAAGCTAGGCGACTGCACTAGTCAGGTGAATCACTCAAAGATTATAGCAGGAGCCTTGCCAGCAGGGTGTCTGCAGAGCCTAGATACCCATATTGGAGCTAAAACTGGAGAAAGTTAAGTGAGATTCATGACACCTTTGAAGAGTTTCCTCTTTTCAGTGACTTCATCATACAGTGATGATGAAAATGTGAAGGGGGGAAAACAGGCTTTTATGTGGCAGTATTGATGTGAACTGTGGGTGTTGTGGATGGTGCTTCCTCTGGCCTGCTCTCCACCACAAAGCCAAACTGAAGAATTTTACTTTACTATTTTTCACTTGAATAGGATAGTTTCAGACAGTTCTTTACACTCTAAAAATGTAACCCTTCCAGAAAGGTTCCAAATACTTCATACCGTCTGCCATCTAATAGAATCCTCACCTATCTATTTTGTGTGGATTACTTCAGGATCGGAATAATTTCACACTGAAGCTGGAAGATACAGAAAACTGGCTTTATGAAGATGGTGAAGACCAACCCAAGCAAATTTACATTGACAAGTTGGCAGAACTGAAGGTAAGTGGTTCTGGCATTCCAATAGGAATTTACTGAATCTAGAGAACTTCCCTCACACAGGAGCTGCCGTGGGTCTGCTGATTCAGAGATGAGCACTGGTAGCTACTTTGTTTGTTTATGAAGTATACAAGGAGCAGATCTCCAAAGGACCTGTAATGTTACAGGGTTGAGGGAGACTCAGTCCTGTCTGTTCCAGGGAGCTCAGAAATGTTGGTGTTTCCTGTCTGATCTTGCAGAATCTTATTGTGTTTGCTGCATGGATTTTGATACCTGTTGTGCTTTGGTTTAGGCATTGGGTCAACCTATTCAGGCAAGATTTCAAGAATCGGAGGAAAGACCAAAAGCATTTGATGACTTGGGGAAGCAAATTCAACAGTACATGAAAACAGTTCTTGCATTCAAAGCTAAGGTATTTCCATACTTAATTTCTGGCAAATGCAAGGAAGTGGTACAGATCTCCTCAGAGTTCTGAGTAAGCTCTGCCAGACAAAAAGCTGGCACAACCTCCTGGCTAGCTTGTGAGTTCCCCATATTTATGGTATTTTCAGAAGTGGATGCTGGCTTGAGAACTTGATGGTCTTTCTAATCAGGTGTTGGTTTCCTCATGGAGGGAAAATGTCAGCAGCAGCAGAACTTCACTTCTCAGATTAGAGCTGTGGGTGATCAGCTTTACTTGCTTTGCTAACCAGAACAGCTTTCTGGCTAAATAGTCTTTTCAGTATTTTGAAGGTAAAAGTGTGAAGAAATAAGCACACAGATTACATGTTCAAAACAAATACTTGCACAGCTACTACTGATTTGGCTGTTTCAGGATGAACAATATGACCATCTAGATGAAGCAGATATAGCTAAAGTGGAGAAGAGTGCAAATGAAGCTATGGAGTGGATGAACAATAAACTTAATCTTCAAGACAAGAGAAGTCTTACTTTGGACCCAGTTATAAAAGCTAAAGACATAGAAGCTAAAACTAAAGTAAGTCTTTCTACATAATCCTCTGTTTCCATGAATCCTTATATTTGTGGTCAGAGGGAAACTGAGCTGAGCAGTCTGTGTTAGAAAGATGGTGGTTGGGTGTTAATCTGTTAAACTTGTCTTGGGGAGCATCAGCCATGACTTGAATATCCACCTGGTGCTGTCAAAAGTGAGCATGAGCAAGAGGTTCAGGTACAACTGCCGGTAAATAAAAAATTTCTAACAGGCTTTTTCTTTTTATTTCTGTGGTTTTCTAGGAATTGACAAGTATTTGTAATCCCATAGTCAGAAAACTAAAACCCAAAGTTGAACTCCCCAAGGAGGAACAGAAGCCAGCAGAGCCCAATGGCCCAGTGGAAGGGCAGGGAGAAGCCAGCACTGGGTCCCAGGCTGCTGACCAGGGCACTGCTGCCAGTGCCCCCACAGCCACAGAGAAGAAGCTTCCTGAAATGGACATTGACTGAATTTCAGCACTTGTTTATATTATTGCAAACTACAATAAAGCTTTAAGTTGTCAACTTTGTATGTTCTGAATACAGGTTCAAGCAAGTGCATACCACAGCACTCCTCGTAACTCTTGGAGAGCTTCGGTCAGTGCATCAGGTCAGAATGCCTAGGGAGCTAGTGCCCCAGTCACATGAGCTCAGGCTGTTGCTGTTGTATTTAAAAGTTTTGTGTTCCTGCTAGAGCTGTGGAAACAGCCACCAGCTGATTCTGTCTGATCACTGCAGAGCTGTGCCTCGGTGCAGGGCTCTCTGCCCATCCTCCTTACAGCAGCTGCTCTAAGGTGCTGCTGGGAATGTGGGGGGACACAGCCCTTTGCTCATCCTGGTTCTAGAGTAACTGACTTGTGCCTGATACGTAGTTGCAGGAGCTTTGGGAAGTTGGGGGACGGGGGAGCAGTGGGGTTATATATCCCTGGCTGCCCCCGGGGCACCCAAGGGCACCAGCTGCCTGGCATCCACTGTGCTGAGGCAGGGATGTGCTCCTGCCCAGCTCATTAGACCCTGCTTGCTCGTCTAAATTAGCAGCTTGATACAGGAGGGACCACCTGTATGTCAGCTGCCTACACCGCTGGTCTGGTCGGTTCTGACTTGTTTCTAACGTTTTGTGAGGGGATGTGCTTGCTTCCATCAGGCCCTCCTTGGGAATGCTGGGGCGCGTTTTGTTTTCCCCTGGGAAAACATATGACACGTTAGGGTTTTGTGGGGTGTGGTGTGTTTTTTTCCTCCTATGAGCTTTATACAATGATTTGCTTCTAGTGCTGACTGTCACTGAACTTGCAAACGTTGATCGGCGTGTTACCGCCCAGCGCTGAGCCGCGCGTTCAGCAGTTGCAAGGAATAAAGGCGCTGGATGCCGTCGGGTGGCCGCCGCCGCTACTGCGGGGGGCTCGGTGCCAGCGGCAGCCCTGGACCCCGGAGCTCCGCGCCCGGCGCCGCCGCCCCTCCCAGCCGCCGGGGGCGCTGCGGAGCCGGGCGGGCCCACGGCCCTTCCCCCGCCCCCTCCCTGCGCCGCCCCAGCCGCGGCGCCGGCCGGGGCCGGGCCGAGCTGCCGCCTCGCAGTCCCCGGGCCCGCTGGCGGCTGCCTGCGGCCGAGGTGAGCGCCGGGCCGGGCCGGGCCGGGCCTGGCCTCTCCGCCTCGGCGGGCCGAGAGCCCCGGGCGGCCGCGCTGCCCCCGGCGGGGTGGGGGCGGGCTTGGAGATTCTTTCCGGTTTGTTTCTGTTTCTTCTTTCGTTCCTGCGCCGCGCGGTGCTGGGGCTGCTGCCCCCCGGCGGGGAGCGGGGGGGCCCTGCCGGGCTGCCAGGCCCGGGGGCCGCGGCCATCGCAGCCTGCGCCGGGGAGCTGGAAAATACCAACGATTGTATCGGTGCTGTGAGTTACCGGGCGGGCCCGGGCCCGCGCAACGACAGCGACAGCGCCGGGAGGGGTCGCACGGCGCCGGGCGCAGCGGGACGGAGTGCGGGGGCCGCGAAGCCTGGGCAGCGCCGCCAGCCCCCTCCCGGCCAGCGCGGGCGGGCCCCGGGACCCCCCCCCCCGGTAAGGGCAAGAGGCCCCGGGACCCCCGGGAAGGGAGGGAGCCCAGCCTGGCCCGGCCGGCAGCTGCGGCCCGCGGTCCCGGTCCCACGCCCGCCCGGTGCCTGCGCGGGAGGCCCCGGCCGCCGCCAGCGGCGCTGCGCGCACGGGGCTGTTGCCGCGCCTGGTGCAGGGCGCTGGGCCGCGGCCCCGGTCCCGGTGCTTGCCTTCGGGTCCGTTGTCCCTTTCACACGCTCACGGATTGTGCCCCGCCGCTTTTGCCGTTGGTGTATTTCACCGTCTCCCCCCCCCCGCCCGGCCTTGCAGCTGTCCTTGGCCATCAACACTTATTTACGGTCTGCTTTTTGACTTTCCAATGTTCTCTTAAGGTGCTTTTTTTTATTTTATCAAGCTATCGATATTTTTGAACCTGTAAAAAAAGCTGTGTTATATTTTACCTTGTTTTATATCACTTACTTTGGTTTCTAAATCTTATAGTAGTATAAAATAGCTACCAAAATTAATAATTTGAATAGGATGTGTTAACTTGGTTGATGTTGTAGAGTGATGTTAACTCCACAGGAAATTTAAATGTCTTCAGAAGACAAAGAAGCTCAGGAGGACGAGCTGCTGGCTTTGGCTAGCATATATGACGAAGATGAGTTCAAGAGAGCCGAGTCCGCCCAAGGAGGAGAAACAAGAATTTGTCTGGAGTTACCCCAAAACTTCAAAGTATTCGTGAGCGGTGAGTTGCGATGTTCTGTGTCACCCCAGCGTCAGGTTGTGCCGAGCCGATTGTCTGGTACTTGCATGGTGGTCGCTGCGGTGGTCGCTGCGGTGGCAATGTGTAGGAGCACCCATGGAGAGCACCAGGACCGACCCTGTGCTGTGCTTGTGCTGTTCCTGGCGTTTATACCTGAGCTGGTGGTTTCATCATATATATAATCTCTTTATTGAGCTTTAAAATTAAGAAATGAGTAATAGTATGCCTTTGGAATAATTAAGTTTTGGTGTTGTTTTTTTTTTCCCCCTTGAGGATAAGTCTTTCCAGGTTCTCGGTTTGCGCAGGATCTTGTATTTCACAGTCCTAGGGTTTGCTGTTTTAATCGTATAGATGCAAACCCATGATATTTTACTGCACTGAGAAGTTTTTGTTATTTACAGTTGGATAAATAATTTTAAACCCAGAAATCTATCAAATGAAAAGACATATATTGGGTGCTGTCATAAACAGGTGCAGTTCCTTAGTTTTTCCTTTCTTTTATTTCTCAAGCTGTCTCAATTGTCTCTGATTCAGACAGTTCCCCGGAGAACCTGCAGAGCGGTGGGTTTGAGTACACCGTTTGCTTTCTGCCTCCCCTCGTGCTGAATTTTGAGCTCCCACCAGACTACCCGTCAACCTCCCCGCCGGCGTTCACCCTCAGTGGGAAATGGCTCTCCCAGGCCCAGGTTTGCACAATGGTTTTAACATTTTAACAGAGCTTTTGTGTTCATGAGCAAGTTCATAATTAACAGTGCTCTGGGGGATGTTAATATAGTAGATGAAAGGAAAATTAAGACACATTTACAATTACTCTTTTAGTTGGCTCTTCTTTTCTTTCCTACTCGTTTGTGTTTGGTCACCATTCTGAGGAATGACAGTTTGCATCTGTGAGCATTATTTTATGTGTATTCTCTGTATATATTAAACCCTCCA
This sequence comes from Falco punctatus, assembly GCF_963210335.1. Lineage (NCBI taxonomy): Eukaryota > Metazoa > Chordata > Aves > Falconiformes > Falconidae > Falco > Falco punctatus. The sequence goes on from NC_137588.1 coordinate 63,846,798, forward strand.
GTATCTGAAATCTTAAGTGTGCACCAAGGCTGGCTGTGGGAGGAGAGGAAGATGGTAACAAGTTGTCAGAACTTACTGAAATCTGGAATGTTTTTTTCTTCCCTAGCTCAGTGCTCTTTGCAAACACTTGGACAACGTATGGGAAGAGAACCGAGGCTGTGTGGTCTTATTTGCCTGGATGCAGTTTCTGAAGGAAGAAACACTGAATTACCTGAATATTTCCTCCCCATACGAGCTAAAACTGTGCTGTCCAGGGAGTGGGCAGAGCAGGACACCTTTGGTCCCTCTTGACAGCGAGGATAGTGGTGGTGCAGCAGGCTGTGCCGCAGCCAAAGAAGAAGTCATTGATGCAAGAGCTGTACAGGATGTGGAATCATTGTCGAGTCTGATTAGGGAAATCTTGGACTTTGATCAGGCTCAGAGGAGGAAGTGCTTTAACAGTAAGATGTACTTGTGCAATATCTGCTTCTGTGAGAAGCTGGGTAGTGAGTGTATGTACTTCATCGAGTGCAGCCACGTGTACTGCAAAGCCTGCCTGAAGGACTACTTTGAAATACAGATCAGGGATGGTCAGGTCCGCTGCCTCAACTGCCCGGAACCGAAGTGTTCTTCTGTTGCTACTCCTGGCCAGGTAATAGAAGTGTGCAAGCAGGGCTGGTGGCATTCTGCTAACTTGCCAATAATTACAGAAGACAAAGTGTGGCTTTTCATGGTGAGCGTTGTGAATGAATATCCCCAGGGAAATTTTTTTCATGCTCTGAGCCACACAGAGGCATCGGACTTAAAACCGGATCACTTTTGCCTGCTTTATTAGTACTGGCATTGGTCAGAGGTCTGAATTAGTGTCCCATTGCATTCAACACTGCATGCTTTTCGTTTGATTAATTGTTATTAAAATAGCATTTATAGGAGTATTTTCATGACCCACGGGAGACTATAAAGTGGATTCATACCAGCTGTAGGTACTTTTTCATTGACTTGCTGGTTTTTGCTGAAGCTTGCCAGCTCAGAATTTCAGATGCACACAATCTGTCTTTGATCTTTGTTTAGGTGAAAGAGCTGGTTGGAGAGCAGCTGTTTGCGCGCTATGACCGCCTGCTTCTGCAGTCCAGCCTGGACCTGATGGCGGATGTAGTGTACTGCCCCCGCCCCGGCTGCCAGACACCGGTCATGCAGGAACCGGGCTGCACCATGGGCATGTGTTCCTGTTGCAACTATGCTTTTTGTACCCTCTGCAGGATGACTTACCATGGGGTCTCTCCGTGTAAAGTCACCGCAGGTGAGTCATCGTATTTCAGAAGTGGATGGAGAAGCAGTTAAGTCTCATGTGAAAAAGACTGGAAGTCAGAAATGAAGCAAGGAAACTCATCACTGTGTGAGCTTTCTAAAATATCAGGCAGATTCATTTGGAGTAGGTCTGTTGCTGACAATTAAAAATTGTTCCTTTGACACGCCACAGCTCAGGAGGTCCCTAAACTGCTGATGGCCAAATGCTGAGGGGCCATAGCAGGGGAAGAATAATTTTATATGTGCCCTTTTTTACGCTTTCCTATGAATCCACTACTTTCTGTTGTCAGAGTTGATGCTGGAATTAGGTGGATGCTACTCTGCCTGTTTAACCTCAAAATCCAGTGACAAAGTTTCATTAAATGTATGTTCAGAAAAAATATTTCCATTCTTCCATTTATTTTACATTGTAGACTTGTTCTAATTCCATTGACTTGTCTCTTATTATAATGAAATGGCGTAAAACAGTTGAATTTTGGGGTAGCGGGGTTTTAATAGTCTCATCTTTTTCTTATGTATTCTAATGTTGCACTTGCTTTTTAATTAGTGATGTTAGTTTCCTTCGAGAATACTTCATGCTGTTATTAGCTGGACATCTTTATATAATATATTACAAAAGCTGTTTTGTTTTATTTTATTTCCAGAGAAATTAATGGAATTGCGAAATGAGTATCTAGAAGCAGATGAGGCAAGTAAAAGATTTTTGGAACAACGCTATGGCAAACGGGTGATTCAGAAAGCCCTTGAGGAGATGGAGAGTAAGGAATGGCTAGAAAAGAACTCCAAGTCTTGCCCTTGCTGTGGGACTCCTATAGAGGTAAGCATGGAAGGGAAAGGCTGAAGGATCATAGTTACTGTTGAGGGTTACTAACATAAATCGAGTCAGATCTTATTTAGGCTGAAACAGAGATTTGTTTGTAGCCTCCAAGTTCACCTGGGTAGGTAAATTTCTAGGAAACAGTATGAGAACTTTCCATTTCTGTCTGTGTTCTGTAGAAAAGGTGATGTTTCTGGAGCTCAGGGACTTGAGTAAATACAGCAACTGGTACTGTTCAGACTCAGTACTAAAAAGATCCAGGTTGACTATGGATCCATATGAATCCCTTTTGTTTTCCCTGTGTTTCAGGCTACTGCTGTTTCAGGCTACGGCCAGGAGATAAAACTAGCTTCAGAAAAATATTAATTTCCAGTATTACTAGTGTTATAGCCAATTTACAATTCTCTGATTCTAGCCCCTAGTTCTTTTGAAGGGTGAGAAGATACCAGTGTTACGACAGAGTTGGTATAAAATGTATTCATTAGCTGATGTGGTTTTGAGGACTGTTACCACATAGAGGCAGGCCTGACTGATTTTGTTACTGCTGTTTCTTGTTTTCTTCCCCTCAGAAACTAGATGGCTGTAACAAAATGACGTGCACTGGCTGCATGCAGTATTTCTGCTGGCTTTGTATGGGTTCTCTGTCAAGGGTGAACCCATACAGGCACTTCAACGATCCATCTTCCCCATGCTTTAACAGGTACGTATTGACGTGTCCCTTCTAGTGCTGTGCCACTTATTTTTCTCCTTTTTCTTATAGTCTCTCCCAGATTATTCTTACCTTGAAATCTGTAGTTACATGGTTTCTTCTTTCAAATATTTACACTGACAAGGACTCAACACTAACAATAAAAAAACAGGAGTGATTCGGGGTATGGTTTTGCTTTTTAAGAACTTTTGGTTTATAAATTCTAGAGAAGTCTTCTGGGCCTGTTCCTAATACTTTATTTGCTGCCTCTGACTAGGAGACAGCCTGTAGTGAAGTTTCCTTGGAGATGCTCAGGGGCAGCACAAGGTTTTGGGTAAGAGCTGCTTCTAGAAAGCTGCAAACTTGCCTTATGTCATCTCTATTAGGGCTGTATCCAGAGACAAAGGATGCCGCTACTGTCAGCACGAACGAAAGGGCAGGCGGGTCAGAGAGGAGTCGTAGTGGCAGCCTCTGCGTTTGTGTGTATTCCGTTGGGTCCTGTGCCCACTGCGGTGATATGCAGTGCCTGGATACAGAAGTCAAAATACCAGTAGTTCACTCAGTCCTCCACTGTGTTCTGCTGTAACAGATGTGCCTGACAGGCATTACTTTTCTCTCTTGGCCCTTCTTTTTCACCATTTCTTCTCCCAACAGGATTTTTTTCACTTCCTACCCCATTTTCCTTTCTGGTTTTGTTCTGGTGTTCTTTTTTCTGTCCATTTACCTTAATCTCTGCCTATTGAAATATTTTCTTGCCTTTTGTTCGCCCCACTATTTATACGTTACAGCTGTTTGCCCAGCTCTGTGTTGTCAGGTTAGATCGTAAGCTGTTGGGAGCAGGCAGGCTTGGCCTGCTGGAATATTGCTGCCTAAAGACCAACTAGGAACTAGTGGGCTAGGTGTCTTCTCATGCATTTTTTGATTAGTAATAATTTTCAGGGATTTCTTGAGACGACATGTTTGTGAGGTACTGCAAAACCTTCTGGTGTAATGTGCTGTAGAAGTGCAGAGTGGCTTATTTTAATCAACTTTGAGGACCGCAGCATGAGGCGTTTATGATACTGGAAAAGAATAGTGAAACTTTCTGCTTTTGTATTTTTTGTCACGTTTAGATTGTGGGTTTTTTTAACATATTTTACTTTTTTAACATCCTGATGTAAATTATTTGCTTTCTTTCAGATTGTTTCAAGCCATGCATATTGATGGTGAGTTCTGGGAAGTTGAAGACCAGTAGCTTTTTCTAGCAACAACAGCAGAACAAACCAGAGACAGATGCTTTCCATTTTTGTGTCATTTGTTTGCTTTTCACTTCCATTACATGATAGAAGAATAACTACCTTGCACTGCAGGATAGTCACATTTCAGAGGCTGTTGCCAAAACCAAAGGAGACCATTTTACCCATCCTGTGGTCAGGGACACCGTGGAAGGCCCCAATAATCATATTGATTGTTAAAGACAAATACAACCAGTCAGAAGTTGGAAAATTACTATGAAAATACTTACTAAGAGGTGCCCCTTTTTCAAAAGCAAGCAAAAAAACTGAACCCCCAAATCATAGAAGTATTTGGCAGTTCCCTTTAGGGAGGCTGACCTTTTTAGGATCTTGGCTCATATCCATTGTGAGTTTTCGGGCACTTTTATTATGGCTGTAGTGCTCTTTCTGGAACTGATGCTGCTTGGACAGGGAAAGTTTTCTGATTCAATACAGAAAATTTCTTCCGTATTTAGCAGCTGAACTTGTTGCTTCTATAGCATTTCCTGACCCATTTCTCTGAAAAGCAGCTCTGTCACTGATACTTCCTAATGATGCTAAAGTTGATTATCCCTAACCCCCTTCTTACCGGCTCTAGTGCCTGGGCCTTTGCATTACTAAATGCTTTGGCAGAAAATGGATGACAACCATTTCCACAAATTCAGATCAGTCTGACTCATCTCAGCATTGCTGTTCTGTTCACTCGCGTTGCCTCTCCTTATTTTGACAGTGATGAGTGCTAAGGCGATGAACTGAGTATGTGGCCAGTGAGAGGGTGAAAAGTGTGTCACATATTGAAACACATTTTTATGGATACGATACATAGTTGATATTAACTTGAATTCCTCAAGATACTGAAAATTACCTTGTCTTCTCAGATGGTGAAGTAATTTATTTTTTACTAACCCCTTCATATGAGGAATTTGATTAGTTGATAGTTTTGCTTCTGGACTTGATGCCTTCTTTCCACTGTTTTTGCCCTTCAAATTATTTCAAAACCCAAGTTGTTTACCCTAAAATCTCAGTAAGTAGTTTTGTGATTGTGAAAGTAATTACTGGAGGGAGCCACTAATTTTTTAGAAGTTTTTCCACTTGCAGAATGGTCTAAATATTTGTTTTGAAATGAAAACTGCATGTGCTGTGTTCAGAACAAATAGCAGGGTCCGGATGGATAGCTCAGGAGCTGAAATACTCTTCAGAAACTCAAGGTAAACACCTCTCACTCAGTTTTGACCGATAGTAAATAAATTTATGCTCGGATAATCTGGCCAAAATGAGTGCTGATTTAGTTCCCTTCACAGAGGATTAAAGTCTGTGCTATTAGAATTGGCAGTGATTAAAATGATGAGATGATAAAGAGTGGATCTCTTTGTCTCGGTTTAGGCTATAGGACAGCATGTAGGGAAAGTTTACATTGTGTATGGTTTGAATTGTATTTCCTGCACCTTTCACATGCACTAAATTCACTTTAAGACAGTAAACATAGTTGTCTCCCCGTTTTGTCTTCAGTCTGGCATGTATATGGCAGCACAGGTTGTGTGTGGGACAGCTCTACTTTGCGTCTGGGTGATGATCGCTTCTAGCCCACATCTGCTACAGGGCCAAGGCCCTCGTGCACGTGATCATCCATAGAATGATGTCGACCAGACCTGGCTTGCACAAAGCTCTCAAGTGAAGCTGGCAGAGGACGTGTTCAACTGATAAATGTTTGGACATTTATGTATGCAGAGTGCCCTCTGACCCATGAGCCCTCATTTCCTTTCGGAGGTACGAGCCCCTAACTCCTACGTGGTGCCATCGTTGACGTTGCTCTGCGGTCACTGCACTGGATGTAGCCAGCTCTGAGCTGCGATCCCCAGTCATTTCCACTCTGGCCACAATTTTAACTCTACAGGCTGAATCCAAAAGCTGCCTGCTTTCAGGAGGAGCTTCTTCCTGCTGAACTGCTTTTGTGGGCAGATGGGCAATGTCTGTGACACGGGGTGTGTGCTTAAACCCCGTTGTCCTGCCTGGGTGGAGGATGGATCTCTTAACCCTACAGAGGAGGCTGGTCAGGTCCCGGATGCCAGGGGGTACACTGGGATGAAAAGCTGTGGCTGGGGATGCCTGCCAGAGCGTAAGTGCTACAGTGAAGTATTTGAAGATGTTGCAGTGAACTACCTCTGCTTTTCAAGAAGTTTGGAGAGAGAAGGAACAGTGATGTAGTCACCACTGTGTCTGTGAACTCTGGGCACTTGGGGACCCCTGGGCTGGAGCTCCCACATTCTGCAGTGAGGCAGAAGGGGATAGACCCTCTGAAGAGGGGACAATCAGCTGGTGTCGCAAAGGTAGGACAGCTAAAACCAGAACCTGTCTTTACAGGCAGACAGCATGGTGGGCAACTCGTAACGTACTGCAGTTTCTTCAGGGTTTGGGGGTTTTCCCCCTCTTGCAGACCTCACTTTCTCCGTTTCTGTGCATGCACCAGCAGCATCAGATTATTTGCAGACACTGTGGTACTAGGTAGAGAGCTGTCACCCCCTCCTTTCTCCATCAGGGATCCCCACTTTTTTACATGAAATGGCTGCTGCTGGCAGGACAGAACCATAACAGGTGTTTGGTGGAAACCTGCCAGCAGACTGGACAAAGCAGGCAGCTCTCGAAGCAGGGAGCAGCAGCAGCCATGTCTACCAAACTGCTTTCAATATAGCTTTGCTTCTAGGCAACAGAGAAACCTTGTGCAAGCTACGAGGTCTTTCTCATGCTCTGAAGGTTGTGGTGGTCTGTTCAAAGATGGTATTCCAAGTCCTTCCTGTTCAGCCACAAACGGTCCAGTCAATGTAACCATTAAAAAAAAAAAAAAAAAAAAAGAAGACATTTAGCGTAGAAAGTTACATTACAGATCGACAGCTTACAAAATTTCTGCATAAATAAATGCTGCCTTGTTTGTCTTGCTCCTCATGTGACTGCATTTGATAGGAAACTCGGGAATCGAGTTTCAGAACTGGTGGGTTTTTGCCAATACAGGCTGTTGTCCACCTGTATGGGCCTTTGTAATTAAACACAGGCTGAAGCCAGGGGGAACAGGGTGGTTTTTTGAGGGTTATATGGCATGTACTTGTAGCAATATAAAGCACTGGGCAGGGAAGGGGGGGGATGTCGAGGGGAGAGAGAACCGCTTCAGGCTCTGCACTGACACAAATTAAGACAGTACTGAGCAGCACAGGGAGAAATCACTTAGGTTTAATCTAAACAAATCTACCCTCCTGTAGTGTACTTCATAAAGCACCAGGGCATAGAAAATTATACCCCAAAACTGAACATGTAAGGCTTCTTGTGTGACAAGAAACAAAAGCATACCGATACATAAAATGCATTATCATTACAGCACTGGTGAATGCTGCCTATAGCCTCTCTCTTGCTGAGACGGTAGAGCTCAAAGCAGGGTTCAGACAGGGCTTTATCCAGTCAGGTCTTGAAAAACTCTTAAGGACGGACTGCACAGCCTCTCTGGGCAGCCTGCCCCACTGCTTGACTGTCCCTCTGGGGAGTTTTTTTTCCTTACATCCAGTCTAAGCATCTTGTCTCAACTCAAGCCCCGTTGCCTCTTCTCATCTTCCCCCATGCACTGCCCAGGGCAGCCTGGCTTCATCTCCTTGATGACCTCCTCACAGCTGTGAAGCACACTGCTGTTAAATGGTCACACTAAAGCTGCGCAAGCTCAGTTCACATTTTAAATGACTGTAATGCAAGAGATTTTTGTGAGGGGGAATGATACAAAAGGTACCTGTCCTAACAGCAAGGAATGCATCCCAAAGCGATACCCGTTTGGTTTCTGCAACATTGTACTTCCCTGTATCTTCATATTTGTGTTTTGTGGCCTTCAGTCCATTCACAGATTAAAGAACTCATCCTCCATTAACTTTACCTTCAGAGAGTAAGTTAGTGGAACGCAAGTGTGCTGGAGCCCATCCTTATTTGGGTAATTAAGGCAGGTGTTTGGCATCTGTCTTTTTAATGGACAGAAGCAAGGACACAATCATTTTGCTGATTTAAGAACAAGTTTCTGCAGCAGTTCCCTTTTCTCACAGCTGGTTTTCAACAGAAAAGCTGGTTCAGCACTACTCCGATTAATCGCTGTATGGCTTCTTAGACTGGCTCCTTTCTGCTTCCATCTCCTTCATGCTGTATAAGGGTTCCACAAGCTTGTTGTGAACCAGCATTAAACCTGATGTACAAAGTAAGAAGATGACTTAAATAGATAATAAAGCACAATTCTCATTCATTGGATGCTAATGAAACTAGACATTGCTAGAGCCCTTGGTCCCTTACCCATACCCATACAGTTAAGCATTTACCTTTGTACTTTTATTATTGCTGTACACCTCAGCTGTTATTATTTAAGGAACATACTCCTTTAGGAGCTGATCAAACAAAGATCTAATGGAAAGCATGGCTTGTGCCATTTCAAAACTAACAGCTGCTTGGCCTGGTCAAACGCTCACCTTTAAAGTATTTCACTGTCTTAACTTTGAGTTCCAGCGTGGCATCCTCATCACACACAAACACAGTGTTGGGGTGCTTCTGGAAAGCAGATACTGTCCACATGTGGTTGACACCTTCCTCAATAGCTTTGTACAAAGCAAAGGCTTTGTGGGCTCCTGTGATAAGAATCATCACCTGGACTCCGAGACACAGAGGATGGCAGTTAGGGTCCAGAAAATGCATTCAGAATGAGCACACCCACACCCTGCTGAACCGAGAGCAGGCTGCCCTGGTGCCTAACAGGGGGAGATCTCTGTCATCCTCCACAGAGGCACTTCACTGTATCACAGTTCTGTCTGTATTTTATTTGTCAAATTAAATCACAGCCTGATGGGTCATCGTAACGTTTCACATCCTTTTAGCTCCCCTGTTAGGCACCTATATGCGGAGACTTAACAAGTATAAATCAAGGTATAGTCTCAGTTAAAAGTTATCCCATACAGTTTTCATGATCTGCTGGTGTAACGTCAAGTCAATCAGTGATTCTTGCAGTTATTTCCCCAGATGAAATTATTTACCAAAGACATCCTCCCAAACCTTTCTAGCTCCCTGTGGATAACAGCTGTACTGCAGGGTTATGCAAATGTAAGTGTTAGCAGAGCGGAAATGGAAGACAGAGCAAGAGCCTTTCCACAGTGTTGCAGGATGCAACAGAACAGGAGGATCAGGAATTCAATTCAGCCACCTGTGGCAGGAAAAGCATAAGCTGGCCTGTGCCAGCAGGGTGCCTTGCTGCTCCAGGACTGGAAAATCTTAGGCACTCCAGGAAGCCCTGCTCAGGAGCTATTGTATGAAGTCACTGCTTTTCTCCTAACCTCTCTGGCATCCATGACAGTGCCTACTCCGACTGTCAAAGCCATTGTGGGGACTTTGGAGAGGTCACCATCGAAGAACCTGGCGTTAGCCAAGATAGTGTCCATAGCCAAGGTCTTCACCCGTGTCCTGGATACCAAGCTTGATCCAGGCTCGTTGAAGGCAATGTGACCGTCTGGGCCGATACCTGTGACGGAGACAGTTTGACAAAGTCTGGCTCTAACAGTTATTGTAGGAGGCAGAGCCAACAGCACTCCTATTCAGGAGGATATAAAGGGCATTCAGTGCTTCCAGGAACAGATACAGATTGGAGGAAAACACTTGCAATTTTTCTGCTCAAGCTCAAATTTTCTTCTGGTAGGAATGACAGCAAAAGCCCCCTCTGAGGCCAACAGAGACTCTGCCCTAACTGTGCTGGGAGAACAATAAAGCAAAGTAGACAGCAGAATCTTAAGGCAAGCTGATGGGAAAAGCTTGCATTAAGCTCGTGTTGGCTCAGAGGACTCTACTCCTAGCAGCTTCCTCTTTGCACTGGCAATTGTAATACAATTTATATTTGGTACAATTCTAGCCCAGCTTGTTTCTCCTACTAATTGTTTCCCGAACAATTCACTTACTAGATTGAAATACTTAAAACTGGAGGAGTGGTACAGTGAAAGACAAGGTTGCCAGCACCCATGAGCGCCCAGAGTGACAGAATATGGGGTGGCTTTCAATGCAAATCCACTGGACTGCACTGAAGATAAACTCTCCTGACAGTAAGTGAGATAGCTGGTGGAAGACAGGCAGTGCTGCCTGCCGGTGTTCAGAAACGGCTAGTCCTTTGGGTTTTCACCTCCAACAAAGAGTTCAATTCCTCCAGCGGCTTTGATTTTATCCTCAAACGCATCACATTCTGCTTGTAGATCAGGTGCATTTCCATCCAAAATGTGAACGTTTTCTGCCAAGATGTCAATATGCTTAAAGAAGTTATTCCACATGAAGGAATGGTAACTTTCCGGATGATCCCTTGGGAGACCTGGTAACAGAGCATGCACAGGACTAAGACCAACTGAAAGAGTTCTCACCTGTAACAAACACCTATATGCCCCTGCAGTGGCTTTGGTAATAGAGCACGGCTTTCTCTGTCTGTCATTTGTGACTCCCTCAACTTCCGTGAGTTGTTTTTATTTCCCTAAATAGCAAAATTACAATCAATCACAACAGCTCCTGTAAGACATGCTCATTTTAACATGCAATAGATGTTCCAGAAAAGCAGGCACGCACTGTGCCTCATCTGATACTAACCTTCCAGCCTTCCTTCCAGTTCATATTAGGAGGAATGATTAAAAAACTGTGCAGAAGCCTGGAAAATAACTTTGTGCATTTCCCCCCCACCTTACACGCTATAAATCCACGCTGGACTGCCTACTGTCTAATGTTGCTTGATAAGGATTGTTCACAGAAAAAAATTCTTGACCAGAGTAAAATCAGCATTAGCAAATATTTAGCTTGTATGTTTTTCACCTTTGGAGCTTTAGGCTTGCCACTGATCTCTGTACCCTTTCTTCTGAGAAGGCTATTTCACCACAGCTTCATAAATGAAACAATCCTCTGCTATCTTAGCAGGAGCGCACGTCGGTTACAGAAGGGCACTTGGACAGGTAACACATCAGTCCTTGTAAGAGATCTGAAGCTCAAGCGACCTTTATAATCCCAGAGCAAAGGCGGTGGTTCATACTGCATGCTCTCTCAGCTTGAAATAGTAAGGTGAGCCCTTAGCTGATCGATACCTAAGTTCAGGCAAAAATACAGCAGTGCCTGCTGTGCGCAATACCGGGCAAGCCCTGACACCCTTTAATACTTCTTGTGCATGCTTTCAAACTGGCCCTGTTCGCTCCCTTGGCTGACACAGATTTTAGCCCTTCCTACCTTGCCCTTTTGCAGGCGGGATGCGCCCCACCGGCCGCGGCGCCGGCGCGGGGGCACAGCAGCCACTCGCGCAGAACGACCAACCAAAGCCAAACGCTTCTTGCGTGCGGGCACTCACCCACGTACTCGTCCATGTTGAAGGTTTTCACGTACTTGAAGGAGAGGTCCCCGTTGCGGCAGTACTCCACCAGCTTCCCGTAGCAGCCCAGCGGCGTGCCGCCTGCGGGGAAGGTGCCACCTCAGCCCCGGGGAGAGGCCCGCGGCCCCGCTCCCGGCCCCGGCACCCACCTGTGGGCAGCCCCAGCGTGAAGAACCGCCCGGGGCCGGGCCCGAATTGGACGATGCGGTTGCGGATGTACTTGGCGGCCCACTCGCTGGCCTGCTCGTACGTCTCCAGAATGACGAGCTTCATGGCGGGGCCGGGCGTCGCCTGGGCAGGGCGGGAGCCGAGCTGAGGAGCGCGGCCATCTTACCGCCGCCGCCCCGCTCACCCGCGCACCCACCCACGCACCTACCTGCCTGCTGCCGCGCGCTCGCGCTGCCGTTGCCCGCCGGTCTCCTCAGCGGGCACGGCCGCGGCCGCCCTCCGCGCCCGCCCCGAGGTGGGCGGTGAGCGCCGGGCCCGGCCCCTCCCGGCCGCTCGCCCCAGGAGCCCGCGGGCGGGAGGAGCGGGCCGGGCGCTCGCCTCAGGAGCCCGCCGGTGCGAGTGCCCCCGCAGCGTCACTGCGCGCCCTGCAAAGGCCTGACCGGAGCTGTTAACTCTTCAAGAGCTGTCCCCTCCACAGGCTGCTAGCTCCAGAAGACTAATAACAGTTTGGGTATTCAAGCCTTCCCCCCCACCTTTCTCTCTAACTTTGCTGCACTGGTACTACAGGAGAACTTGTTCCAGCAGCGCTGTGAGCAGTATTAGCTCCTCAGTTTGGAAGCTCTAAAGCCCCGTGGCTGGCTTGGAGAAGACAAACAGTAATACCACATTTTGAGTTATTGGATCGGTTTACTATAAACTGCTGAAAACTCCAACTTTAAAAACACAAACATCATCTACGAATGTCAAAACGATGCAGAACTTCAAATTAAAATACAACTTACTAAAAAACAATCCTGGGTTTTTTACTGATTTTCACCTAGTATCAAATCCTTATCATTATATACTGAGCTATGGTTATATATATATGCAGTTCAATGTGGAGAAAAGCTTCTATGAATGCACTCATGTTTTCGCCACTGCATGATAAGTACACACTTAACACACAGCCTACTAGATCCCAGTGCAAGATGAAGAAATGAAAGAAAAAAAGCTGAAGGTTTTTTTCCATTTTCTAAGACTAAATTTCATAGCTTTCTGCTAAAAATCAAGACTGAGTACATTTTTTGTCCACAAAAACTGGACTTAAAATTATTTAGCATTTTCAGTGTTCACCACAGAGCAATTCTGCCTGAAACAAAACCAGTTATTAATTTATCCACTGAAAATATTTAAATCATTTAGCAGAAGGAATTTTGAGAAATCCAAGGCAAATTCTTAAGTGTTATGGATGAAATTCATACTCTGCAATGACAGCAGCACTATTTTCACTTTATAACAGTTTAGGTGGTGCATAACCTTATGCAGGCTTGTCCTCCTCCACCTCAGAGTGGATTCCTTTCATTACAGGACAGCTGGAACACCTGGTGACACACCACAGGAAGCTGTAGCAAATGTGGTGTGATCATACAGTGTTTCATGCCTGGAGTAATTTAAAAGCATGGGTGTCGCCCATTGCCAAGAGACCATCTGCTATCATAGTTTTGTTTAACTCACTCTTTTTTTTCCCAGTTTTGTCCTTCAAACTGCACTTAGAAACCTAGCTCAGGCTCAGATTCTCACCTTTCAGAAATTGCCTGGGAATTCAGCAATTTTCCTTTATGCTTTCAACCACCCTGAGACAACCAGGCCTGTTCGCATATCCTCACTGCTGCCAGAAGGCAGGCTCTTGTTTAAAGACAGCCTTTCTGATCCAGTTTCTTCCACTGAACTTCTTTCAGGTGTTGAAAAGACCTACGTAAGGCCAAGTGTTCCAAGAGGCACTGAACAATTTTTCATCTCTCGGATGCCCCTAGGTGGTGCCCACAATGTGCAGGTGAAAGGAGAATAAAAACATTTTTTGTCCTACCGAGCCCCACCAGAGACAGATGGGCATCCCAGACTCCAGTGTGCAGTGGTGGTTATTTAGTGTTGCTTTGTGCCTTTCCCAGATACTGGAAGCAGCTTGGCTAGTACTCCTTAGAACAAGGGTCTAGGAGTGTGGAGTTTACACAGTGCCTCCCACAGCATTCCTGGCTCTTCTGGCTGTTGCCAGCTGACAGCAGGAATGAACTATGGAAAACAGTGTCAGAAAACAGAAGTTATACACTTCCAGATTTAAGTCATGCTTTTTATATTTAGATACGCATTCCAGAATTTGTCTCCAGACACCCTGAACTAGAAAACAAAACAGATTTCTACTCCTTCCAAGTTCAGGGAGAAATTGGGAAAGAGGAATTAACACACACGTGTGGGATGGCAGGTGGTGGAAACCACCAAAACCCAACAAACAAACCAAACCCAAACCCCAGCCAAGACCCTTAGTCTCAGATTCCTAAAAGAGAGCAAAGGAACCTAAACTGCATAACTTGACATGATTGTTTTCATACTTAAGACTAGACCTACAGTTACGAGGTCATTAAGCATTACTAATGTATGTATTTCCTAGTCAAACCATCCCAGCTAGTTTCGTTCCTAGACATGAGGTGGCAGCACAGGGACACAGTCCCTGCAGCCTGTTGGTGCTGCCTCCCAGAAAGCGACCAGCCCAGTCACACGTGACACAAGCTGCTCTCTAAAGTTGAGAAATCATCAGAAAACTCTAAAGCCTGCACAAAAGAACTTTGCGTGTAATTCTTTCACCTACTACCACTTGGCCACACCTGCCCTCAAAAGCAATTGTAAGCTACCACCACCCTAGAGAAAAAGCGCAACATCCCTGTCGCTTCCTGTCCTGCCAGTCGCTGCTGTCAGGCAGCCAGCTTCTCCAGCCCATGAACCACGGCATGCATTGCAGTCTTTCCTTCACCTCTCAGAATCGCAATAGCCCCTACTGGAAAAGGCATAAAAAGCAGCCGCTGCCCACCACCCAAAAAAAACCCCAACAACCCACCCACACAAATTCTGGAAGACCCTTCTTTCTGTCCAGCATTCCTGCTTCAGAAAAGGAGGATTGCTTCCTGCTTCTGAGCATTTGCCTCCTTCAGACAGGAAAGCTTATAAAACCCACCTTGCAAGAATACTGAGTGGTTTCGTATTTCGAATGGAACCTATATGCATTTACAATCAGCCTGTAGTTTGGAATGTGCATTCTCCAAAAACCCACAACGCCAAGGAAAGCCTGTGTTTGTGTCTTACCCGCTAGTGGAGACAAAGCTGTTTTGTTATCACATCATGGGAATCTCATGACGTCCATCTTGCCATTTTTTCCCCCCAAACTGGATCTCCTGTGCAGGTGCCTTGACCTTACTTTGTTTTATGGCGAAGCCAGCTTTCAGAAGGATTGGAACTATTTCTTCCCTTTCACGAAGACTTCTGCTGTAATGCCCCACATGTTGATGACATGTTTTCAAAATTTTTAAACGCTTCTGTAATTAGCTGGGAGAAGAGCAGTGGGTGTAGGAAGATGTTTCCCCCACAGGCTGGCTCTCTTGAGAAAAGGCAAAAGGTGTAATTATTACTAGTTCCCATGAGATGGCACCAGAAGTACAAAGGTGATGACAATACCGAGTACACAGACCTGACTAGTTTCACAACCAACAATTCTAGCATACTGCAAGCCAGTACTACAAAGTACAACAAAACGAGAACCTTGGCCCAGGCCCCAAGGGCAATTAATACCAAAGCAGCGAGCATATGCTGCAAGTAAGGTGTCACACAGCTCTGAGAACAAGCGCAACAACTCTGAGAGTAAATAAAGCAACACTGTGACTGGTGACCATTAAACCAATACAATGAACACTTAATGACAAACTTGTTTCCACACACTCTGATCAGACCTGTCGTTATCTCAACCCTTCGTGCCCCATGTCAGATGCCAAAAAGGAATGTCGTGGTTTAACCCCAGCCAGCAGCTAAGCACCACACAGCTGCGTGCTCCCTCTCCACTCCCTTCAGTGGGATGGGGAGGAGAATCAGAAAAAAGTAACACTTGTGGGTTGAAATAAGAACAATTTAATAACTGAAATACAATACAATAATAATAATAATAATAAAACCAATTGTTATTAAAAGGAGAGAGAAAGAAAGAAGAATAAAACCCAAGGGGAGGGGGGTGGACAACCAAGTTATGCACAATACAATTGCTTCCCGCTCACTGACTGATGCCCAGCCAGGCCCCCAGCAGCGATTGGCAGGTCCTGGCCAACACCCCCAGCTTATATCCTCAGCATGACATCCTATGGTATGGAATTGCCCTTTAGTTAGTTCAGGTCAGCTGTCCTGGCTCTGCTCCCTCCCAGCTTCTTGTGCACCTGCTTGCTGGCAGAGCATGGGAAACTGGAAAATCCCTGATTTAGAGTAAGCGCTACTTAACACACTGATGTTTCAGTTGTTACTATCAACGTTATTCTTATAATAAATTCAAAACATCATTGCACCAGCTACTAAGAAGAAAATTAACTCTATCCCCAGCCAAAACCAGGACAAGGAATCTTTAAAAACAGAAGGACCCTATACAGGAGGCAGGCGTACATAAGCCACATGCAATCAGGATGCTGACATTTACAATAACAGGAGAAAAAAAAAAAGCACTGGTGATCTTAATCTAAGAATCACAGAAAAGCCAAGAAGCATTTAAAAGCACATGGTTTAGGTGATACAGATGAAATTGTATTTTCCTGAGTAAAGCACAGACCAGCATTCATCAAAACACAAGAACAATTCAACATCCCTGCAAGGGCAACAAAATCCAAGTAGCTACTACAATGGGGCATAGTTTCAAAAAGAGAGTTAAACTATTTTTAAATAAAGAGAAAGTAGTAGTGCAGCTAGAAAAGTAAAAACATTTTCTAGTGACAAGAAAACTATTTAAATACATTACCAATCACTTTTTATTGCCTGTTAGGAAAGGCTAAGCACCAATCAAAAATAATAATTCAGACAAAGTGGAAGAATGACATCCCTTAAGAAGTGGAAGTTATGCTGAAATGCAGAAAATAGATGAGGTTGCAAACTATTGTATTAAAACACAATATGGCAGGCCAGAAGTATGGCTTGGGGAAAACAGCTTGCAGACAGGAAGAGAACCAAGGACTCCTTTCTCAGCTGCATCAGGGACTGTGAGACAATCAGAGAGTTCTTAAGGCCAACTGATGGTCAAAACATAAGGAGGGCACCAAAAGTGATTTTTGCACCTATTTTGTTTCAGAAGAATTCCTGTGACAAAAACTTCCTTTACAGCAGTTGCGTTTCAGAATATTTTAAACCGAAGTGTCTGTAGGATAGATTACAGAAGAGATTAAGCCATCAAAATGAATAACAACAAGTCATTAGACCATATGGTACCCCTTCAAATGCTCAACTTGAGGATGAAATAACAAGCATAATAGCTGTGGTGTTCTACCTCAGTACCAGGGGACTGGATGGTACCATACATAACATGAATTTTCATAAAGGCTTCAGAAAGCTACAGGCTTATAAATCCGACGTCCCCAGGCATGCTAGCAGAAGCTAGCTACAATTAGTGGGTACATGAGTAAGTAGTAAATTGAGATAAAACATCAGTACAGTTTTTGTAAAGGAAGTTCTTGCCTGCCAAATCCTTTAGAATTATTCTGAATAATCAATGAGCACATGGACATGAGAAATTCTTCTAATGTACTGTATTTGGATTTCTATAAACTGTTCAGTACAGACCCTTTCCAAAGGCTCTTAAACTACATTGCGTGGGAAACATTGCGTGGGACAACAGGAACAGTTCTCCCCCAGAAAAGCAACTCATTAAAAGGCTGAAAGAACTGGAATAAACAGCCAGTTCATAGTTGGGCAAAAATTGCCAGCAGACTCATGCAGAGATCTCTGCTTAGCCCTAGGAAACCATGCTTCCCGAGTGCTTGAAAACGGTCAGGTGAATACTGAGGTGACAGATTTCTAACAGTGTAACAATGTGCTCCTTCTGTGTAGTTAAAGAAATGCCCCTATAGAGTTGCTGCAGGGGCTAACAACATTTTGGGAACAGACAGTAAAGCTGCAGATGAATTTCTGTGTGGATAATGAAAAAAACCCACTAAACAGGCACAGGGGATGGGGGTTCAACATTTGAACATTATATACTGTATGGTGGTCTCTGAGAGAACTGTTATGACCCAAAAAAAGATGTTTATAATAGGTTTAAAAGCTCATTGCTGAAAAGCCAGATAGGAAGTTTGGAAATACTCTGAAAAGAAAAGAAACATAGGAGGAGGAAAAAACCCAACAACCCATACATTACAATTAATCCACATAATTCCTCTGTCTTGATTGTGGTATATGGCGCAGGCTTCTACCTCTCAGAAGTGACAGAGCAGTATGACAAAAGGTACATTAATGGATGTGAGTTTAAACACACCTCTCCATGCAGCACCTGGATATGCTAAAGTTCGCCTTTCCCTCAGGCATCGGTTGTGGTGGATAGACCTTGGCTGGACACCTGGTACCCATCAAGCCACTCTATCACTCCCCTCCTCAGCAGAACTGGGGGTAGAAAATAAGATGGACAAAATGTTGTGTGTCAAGATAAAGGCAGTTTAATGAAGCAACAGCAAAAGTCATGCCCGCGGAAGCAAAGGAAAACAAAAGATGTTGTCCTCTACTTCCCATCAGCAGGCGATGTTCAGCCACTTCCCGGGAAGCAGGGCTTCAGTGAGCAAAAGACAGACATCATAAATGATGAATGCCCCCACCTTCCTTCCCCTTTCTCTTAGCTTTTATGTCTGAGCAGATGTCATATGGTATGGAATATCCTGTTGGTCACTTTGGGTCAGCTTTCCTGGCTATGTCCCCCCAAAAATCTTGCCCACCCCCAGAGAGCTGCAGGGGGGGGTGGGGGATGGGGGGGCTGGGGAGCCTCGCTGCTGTGCAAGCCCTGCTCAGCAGCAGCCACAAGACTGGTGTGTCACTGCCACCTTTCCAGCTACTGATAGAAACACGGTGCTGAGGGCTGCTGTGGGGCTCAGCCCGACCCAGTACCATTGCAAATGCTAAAACTTTATATAGCCTAACAACTCACTTGGACAAAGTTAGATGAAATGTGCAAAGACATGTGCTCTAACTCATGAAATTTATCAGCAGCAGGTCACAATCACCAGAATACTCCAGGGCTACCTTGGACAATGGACCAGAGACTGAACTTCTCTGGACTGAGTATGACAGTTCCTTTAACAAATTTCATCAATGTTTCCTTGCTTTTTAACTACTATATGTTAATGTAGGCATGCTTTTTTTTTAAAAAAAGGGTCGTGTGTTCACTTCATGACCCCAGAGATCTATGGCATATTACAGCCACACTCATAGCACCTCAGGTGGCCTGTTTTGTCCACAAAAGGCCTTCCTCCTTGGGGAAAACCATGAGATTCATTGACAGGTTCCACCATTAAATTCAATGCCTCGCAGTTGCTTTCCAGTTCATTTGAATGAATCTGGAGTTTCTTGTAATTCTCAAGCTTATTTACACAAACAGGAGCTAAGAATCATGGCCAAGACCTTTAATCACAAGTATCTTCAGATCAAAATGCTGCTGCTGTACATTTCCTTCAAATTTGTGTCAGATTTCCAACTATATATAAAGATACTTCCAAGTCCAGTCCTCCAGCTAATTAGGAAGAGGCCATATAGACAATATTCTAAGAACCACTGATGACATTTTGTTCCAGGAAGTTTGTAGTAAGATTTACCCATCAAGTCTCTCCCTTCATTTCCTTAGGCTTCAGCGTTCTTTCAGGTGCTCCAAAAGCACAGTCAAAACTATTAAAAGTGGTAAAACTAAACTCATTAACTCCAGTGCATTCATTGTCCAGGACTTAATTACACTTCTTTGACCAATGTTTAGGTTTTACTAAGGTGTGTTTACAGTATTTTGAGGGTTTCCTGAAGCTGCCGTGACTAGAACTGCTGTACACACAGACCTGGACACATAGTTCCAGCTCACGCTCTCAGCCCAGAACACCACATGTCAGAACACACCAGGCAGCTCAATGATTTAGTATGCAGCCTGGCACGTTCAGGTAGGCAACCTGAAGGCTACCCACAGCTGCGCAGTCAAAGGAGTGCGGCAATTGGTATAAACACATTTTAGATGTTCATTATGCAACATGTTTTCAAGAGCTTCTAAAGCTATCCCCAACTAAACTTGTCAGACTGAAGAACAGCCACGACCAGGTAGCAAGTAATGCTCAGGCTGTGTAAGTTTTAACTGCATCTTCACAAGATGCTGGAGGCGCTCACCACCTTTTAAAGGTCAAATCAAGCATCTCCCTGTCCCTCCAGATCTGATGTTCACAAGTCTATTTGTGATCAACAGTTTTATTGTACAGGGGAAGCCCACTATTGCAGTAATCAAGGTAACAGAAATCAGGTTAAATCACTCAGGTCAACATTACAGAGGACACTGGATAGCAGAACTTCTAGCTACTGACATTCTTACTGGTATTGTTGTGTATCACACAACATTTTGGAGATACAAAAAAACCACCTGTAGTATGAAAAGTTTGCAAAACAAAAAAGATAAGGCTATATGTTTATTTTAAAAAATAAAAAAGCATGCTTTAATAATATTTTTTATAGTTAAGGAAGTGAAATGTGCACGCTGGAAACACTTCAGCCTAACCATCTATCTTTTCCATTACAGTGGTGCTAAAGTACCATCAGAAATTGAAGCCTGCAAGTGCTAGACACTGTATAAGCATCAGCCTCTTACTTAATAAGACAGAGTTTCATTAGTGAAGTCAAGACCATAAATCATTAAAGTTTATCAGTCAAGGCTGGCTTTTTAAAAACAGACACTTTGATTATAGCAGAACAATGTAACTATTTAAAAAGTTCTTGTTCTTTAGCTATGGCTCGCATTTCATCCTAGTCTCACAATGCACTTTAAACCATTTACCCTTCCTTCTAGGTCCAATAGTGCTTGTTAGGTAATGTAAACAAGTGAAAACATGGAATGTTTAGCTCAAGAATCACACAGCCAAGCCATCTTCATAAATAACCTATCTCCTCTCATAACTCTTGACAATTCTAGAGTCTACCGGGCCACAAAAAAAAACATTGACAGGAACAGCCACTTGTAACAAAAAGCCAAATAGCCTAGCTCTAGCTGACAGTTTGCTTTTGAAAGGGCTAAAGCCCCCCTACTGAGCCAGCCTTCAGCCACTCGCCTCAGCTTCTGCCAGGCTTGGCAATGGCGGGGGCAGCTCTGCTAAGGGCGCCTGCTGCAGCTCCACCACCTTCAGCCCCCTGCGACCAGTTTACACTCCGCAAGGTGATTTTCCTGGGGTTACTTAAGGTTAGGAGCACAAAATCATTCCTTGTGGCGCCGACGCATACCAGCCCAGAGACAAGAGAGGCCCATGGCCACCTCACTCTCCACTCCGCAGCCTCTGCCTACAGCTCTGCTCTTGTGAGGCCTCGTCCCTTCGGTCAGCCCAGGCCCACGGCCGACCGGTGCGCGTGCTTCACAGCCTCAACAGGCAGAGCCTGAACAGCGGCCTGGCACCAGCAGCGCACGGCCCTGCGGCGGCGTTGCCGAGGGGGGGGGGCGGTGGTGGTGGTGCGTGCAGCCTGTCGCAGGCACACCGGGCTCTTTACGCGTGCCCCATTAAAACATTGAGGGTTTTATCTCCTTATTTCTAAAGGGAAAGAAAAATTAAGACAGATCTTTTCTAGTGTAATTGGAGCACAAAGCAGGCGCCTGGGCAGCGACTGCCCGCGCTTCCCCACGCCAACAGCGGCTCACGGAACGGCTCTGCCGGGGAGAGGCCTAGGGGCCCGGCCCCGCGGGGCTACCCGGGCTGGGCCGACCCGTCACCGAGGCCGCAGCCGGCAGGGAGGGACCATTGGGGCCGGCAGCTGCCACCAGCCCGTGCCCGGTGCTGGGCCCGGCGCGGGGCCCGACCCCGGCGAGGGCCCCAACAGGCCGCTGAGGGGCGGAGCTCAGCACCGGGGCTGCGTGAGCAGGAAACGCCTTTTATGGGCTTCGGAAGTGCCATAAAAGGAGCGGAGGAAACACCAAATATGGCGGCGGATTCCGGCCGCGTTTCCGCTCGGCCTTGGGCGCCCCGCGGCCGCGTGACGGGCCCCGCCCTCCGGCGCGCTCCCGGTCCTGGCGCGGTGCCGGGTCCGCGCTCCGCCAGCCCCGCGGGGCCCCGCCCCCCGCCCTGCCCGGCGCGCCCGCCGGTGCGGGTGTGGAGCGCGGCTGCAACCTGCCGGGGCTCGGCCGAGCCGGGGGGTACCCGCCGGCACCGGAGAGGCGAGACGCTCGGTCCCTCCGCGGCTGCGAGGGCTCGGTGCACGGGGGGCGCGGGGCTTCCCCGGGCGGCGCTCCCAGGCCGCTGCCGGCGGCGCCCCCGAGCCCCCTGCACCCGGCGGCAGCCGCCGTGCGGTCCCGGCGCTCGGGCCAACCGCAAACGGAAGGGTCTGGCAGCAAAGCGAGCGCGGCCGGTGCCCCCCAGCCCTGCGGGCCGCTGCCGAGCGGTGGGGCACGGGCCGTGCAAGGGGGGGCGAAAGCCCCCCGGCGGGCTCCTCCTTCATGCCACAGAGCCAGCAAATGCGAAGCACGAGTCCGGCCCGAAAGCCAGGGTCTGAACGGTGAGCGCTTCCCGGGAGGCTGCACCAAAGGGTGGCTGCGTGGAAGAGGCCCTGGCTGGTGTGTGCCGGCAGTATTTGCAAATCTGCCTTTATTTCCCGCCCCCACAACGAGAGGCTCCATGGTGCTGGGGACCATCCTGCAAGGAGGCACCGCGGTTCGGACAAGTGACCCCCTGCCGGGTGGGCAGTGCCCTTTGCCAGGCTGCTATAGCAAGCTACGGTGCACAGGTGGTGAGCCTGTCCTTGGCCACGCTGCTTTGTGGGTCGGGGCTAACACGGGGCTGGTGGTAGCCCTGTGCACCCAGCTCGGTGCCTCTGGGCACCCCTGCAGCTGGGCACAGCTACCTGCCAGCTGCCTGTGACTAGCCCATCCATTCAAAGGCAGACCAGCACCCTCAGGAGAAGGCCTGAGTGGGTGGCCGAGGGGTCGGGGCAAGGGTTAGGGTGGATTTCTGGAGGCCTCCACAAGTCAGAAGGATCCACCATTGCAAAGTGGCGAAAGCATGGGGCAAGCAGGACCAGCGTTGCTTTGAGATAGAGAAGCCTTGCAGAGCTCATCACCTCCCTCATGCTGCGGCCTTGGCACCCAGAAGCCAGTCTGGTGCACAGAGGTGGCCAGCTGGGCATCAGAGCGGTGGCCAGCCGGGTGTCAGAGCTGTGCCCTGACGCTGGGGAGGGCACCCTGGCCTTTGTTCCTGCACCGCCGCCTGCCTCAGCCCACCCACTGCACCATGTACCCCACAGCACCCGGCTGCTTCTAGGTGTGGCAGTTCCCACTACTGCTCATTTCTGTGCAAAGTGCTCTGGAGGACCTGGGGCACCATCAAGCATTGCTTGAGCTCCTGCTGGGTCAGTTTTTAGCACAATTGCAATTCTGGAAAGCCAGACCAGGACTTAGCAGACTAGCTTGAAATGACAGCAGCATCTACAGCCTAGAAATGGCTCTGCTATCTGACCATCCAGTAAGATTTCCGATTACCTATGAACACGCAGTTGAGATTCTAATTTTCAGACCTCATTTTCAGCACTGGGAGAATTTGGTTTTCTTCCTATGATTAGCTTGCATGCTTCTGGAGAAGCCAGAAAATAGGAATTGTGGCTACTTCAGAAGAGCAGATGACGCACCTAATGCAAAGACATGTGTGCTCCATCCACACCTTTGTGAGCAACTGGACGTAAGAGCGATTGGCCTCCCCTCCTTTCTTGGGTGGGTGTTTCACCAAGAGACAAGCAGCACTCATCACTTCCCAGCTGCTCAAGGAGTCAGGGTTACTGCAGCACCATCTTTTCCTCTGTAGAAACTTAAAGGAAAATATGGAACTCCGTGTGATTTGATATTTTATTTATTTTTTTCTGAAGGGTATTGTACACCAAATAGCCCATTGGCAAGAAAGCGCATTCGATGTGTTTAGAAGCCAAACAGTCACTTTCATTTTAACAAACACAATTACAAAGTAAAAATAAACCACAAAATAATGAACCGCATGTTCATAACATACAAAAATTGCTGCCTACTCAGTAGGTAACTACAACATTCCAACTCCTGAATATATATATATATATATATATAAATTTACATTTTTGTAACAAAAATAGACTTTGAGAGGTGTGGGGGGTTTTTTTTTTGCTTACATTCCGTCCCCCAGGGCTTTCTCGTGCTCCCCTCCCCACCCGTTCCCTGCTCTCCCTTACATTGAGTAACATCCTTTTCACTTTAAGGCAAGATGCAAAGCATCCATTCACACAAATGCATGACGTCAGCAAGGCTTCACAAAAAGGCACCAAGACTTGTAACTTTAAAAACAAAACTTCTGCCACATGTGAGTGTCTCATCAGGTGATATTTACATAGCATCACTCTAACATGCTCAAATACAGTAAGTGCTGTTCCCAAAGAAGTTTGAAACTCATTACAGCATTGTCACTGAAATAGAATTAACATTTACAAAATATGGCCCTGCAAACTCCAAATAATACAACGTGGATATGCGAAGATTTTTCACATCAATAGTACCTAAAGGAAAGCAAAACCATGGCACATGTACAATTTACATCAGCTACATACTTAATCAAAAGTCCTTTCTTCCTAATAAAAGACTATTGTTTACGGGGAAAATTATACTGAACTTATATCCACAGTCCATGCAAATTAAGTCATTCAACAGAGGTGGAAAACTTAACGGCAGTTGTTTCAGGCAGCTGAAGTTTAAAGAAAAGTTAAACAGCCTTGCAACGTATGGTCTTGGGGGAGTAATTGGAGACTTTGTGTCTGACAATACCAATGGAAAAGGTGAAGTCTCCTGTTCCAGAAGGTAATCTCAGCAAATCTCAATTGTCCTTGGGGAAAAGGCTGACGTCATGTCTGAA
Source organism: Falco punctatus (assembly GCF_963210335.1). Classification (NCBI taxonomy): domain Eukaryota; kingdom Metazoa; phylum Chordata; class Aves; order Falconiformes; family Falconidae; genus Falco; species Falco punctatus. Next base: position 63,871,300 of record NC_137588.1, read on the forward strand.
AGTGTTGAGGTCACCTGTGAGCTGAAATTGTTGGTGACCCCTGGAGATGAGAAGGAGGTGGCCACTTGGGTCTGAAAAGTGGCAGTGCCAGAGGGGTAAGTGGTCGCTATAGAGGGAGACGGGAATGTGGTGTGGGCAGGGGAGGGGTAGGAAGAGGGAGCAGGGGAGGAATACACTGTGCGCACTGGCGAGGGGTAAGTGGTGGCAATGGATGAAGGGTAGGACGTAGTCACAGAGGATGAGTAGGCAGGAATGGGAGAAGCAGTGGAGACAGGAGCTGCCTTTTCCACCTTCTTGTCCTTCTGCCTCAGGTGGATTTTAGTGTGTCTCTTCCTCTCATCGCTTCTGGCAAACTTTCTGCCACAAATGTCACAGGCAAATGGCTTCTCTCCTGTGTGCGTGCGGATGTGTGTAGTCAAGTGGTCACTCCTGCTGAAGTTCCGCATGCAGATGCGGCACTGGAAAGGCTTCTGTCCCGTGTGGATGCGGATGTGCCGCGTTAGCTCATCAGACCGTGAAAACCGCCGGTCACAGGACTCCACCGGGCAGGCGTAGGGTCGCTCGTGAGGAGGGGTCTTGCTGGGACGGTTTGGGTATTTCCTCATCCTGCTGGGCTTGATCAGCTGGGACTGATAGTTAGTGTTGAGGGTCTTCAACTCTTGGGAGCCAGTCTGGGTGGCGAACGCCTTGATGGTGGACAGCGGCGTGAGGGAAGGCTGCTGTGCTCTGGTCTCCAAGGTTGGGAAGGGCTTCTGGTCGGTTGGAACAAGGCTGATCTCACCCTGCTGCTGCGGGAACAGGTAATCCGGGATCATTGGCACCTGGAAGTTGGCTTTAGCAGTCGGGTAAGCTGGAGGTGGGTACTGGATGGGGGCTCCAGAGGGGTTGGGAAAGGACTGGGTTTGTGGTTCAGGGAAAATGTCAGAGCTGGAACTGGGAAAAGTCGGTGCGGCTGAGTAGATGGGGCTGTTCTCGCTGGCTTGGACAGAGCAGCTCAGAGGGGGACTCTGCGCGGAAGAGGACGGCGACGACGAAGAAGGCGTAGAGGTGGGGGGTGCATTCGCCATGCCCACCAGCCCGCTGACGAGGCTGAAGAGGGGCTCTGGCCACAGGGTGTTGCTGCTGTTGGGGGCCGGCTCCAGGGAGAAGCGCCCGGTGTAGGTTATGGGCGGCAGCCGCGTCGTTTGGTTGGGATAGCTGGTTTCTGGCAGGGCTTTCTCGTTGTTGAGGGACATCTCGGGGAAAGTGTCTGTGAAGAGAGGAACATCGGTTACTTCCAGCAGCCGCCGCAGCTGCTGCCAGCGCTCCGCGAGCCGTACCCGCGCAGCGCAGCCTCGGATCCTCGTTTCTGGTTAATTACTAATTGAGCGTAACATATTGCGGCGCGGCTGGCAGCCCTCCAGCGGCGGCCGGCCCGGAGCCGCTGACGCAGGCGGGAGAATCCCCCCCGCGCAGCCGCCGCTGCAGCGCCGAGCCCCCCGCGGCGGGCCGAGCCCCCCGCCCGCCCGGGCCGCTTACCTGCTGCCAGGTGCTCGAAGTGCTGCTCCCCGGGCTCGCCGGCGGCGCCGAAGCCCGCGCTTTCGGGCGCCCCAGGGGGGGCGAGGAACTGCGGCCCCCCGCCGCTGAGCAGCATCATCTCCTCCAGCTTGGGGTAGTGCGTGTCCATGGCGGGGGGCGAGTGCGGGAAGGCGCCGAAGGGGTCGGCGATCTGCAGCGGGGGCAGGAGCTGCATCTCCGCCTTGGCCGCGGCCATGAGGGCGCCGGGCTCGGGGTCCGACGGGCGGGGGCGCTGCCGCCGTTGGCCCGGCGGACGGGCCGGCTGCGGCGGGGCGGCCGTCGCCTGCTGCGTGCCCTGCGCCGCGGTGGCCCCGGCGCTGCCCGCTGGAAGTGCCCGGCTCCCGGCTCCCTCCTCCCCGCCGCCCGCCCGCCCGCCCGCCCGGGACTCCCCCCGGCTCTGCCCGCTGGACGCGCTCGGCTCCCCGCCCGCCCCGGAGCCGCCTCTATATATCGGGTCCCACCAGCCGCAGCCCGCCCCGGCCCTGACGTACATGGCCATATATGGAAAGCAGGAAGCCCTAATATGGATGCGGGCTGGAGGACCCCGCCTGGCGTCAGCGCCTGGCACCGGGGAAAGCCGGGCCGCGGGGGCCCCGCCCGCCCCGGGCTGGGAGCCCTGCGCCCGTTGTGGGTCTGGCCCCCGCCGCGGGCAGCGCCGCTGCAGCGCCGCCGCAGTGCCGCCGGTCCCCGGGCGCGGAGTCCCCGGCCCCCGCCCGCCCCGGCCGGCCCGCCGGAAGCCCCCGCCGCACTTACCATATTTGGAAACAACCTTATAAGTCTCGGTTCCGGCGGAGGCTTCCCGCTCCTTATATGGCCATTCCGGCCCCAGCGGGGGGGGCGCGGGGAGTCCGGCCGCGGGAACCAGGTTGCCGCTGGGCCGCGCGCCCGCCCCCGGGCCACGGGAGCGCGCGGCGGGCGCGGCCGATACGGCGGCTTCGGGAAGGGCCCGGGAGCCCCCGGCGCCGCCGCGGCCCCGCGGGACCAGGCCCTGCTCGCCGCCACCCCCCACCCTCTGCCCGGCTACGGGGGAAGCTCCCCGGGCGCTGGCAGCGCGCCCCGCGCGGGGGCGGCCTCTGCTCCCGGGAACGGGGAATCTCTGGGACTGCGGGGGCTGCCGGGAGCGCCCTCCCCGCCCGCTCCCGCCGAGAGCGGGACAGCCGCGCCCGCAGCGGGGCAGGCCCGGGGGTGCTGCGCCTCCCTCCCACCGTGGGGAGCGGGTCAGCGCTGGACGCGGAGCCCCGGGTGCAGAAAGCGGCAGCACTCCCTACCGCCGCGCCCCCGGGCTGCCCCTGCCCGCCGGCCCCGCACGGAACCGCGGGCTGCGCACGGAGGGGCCGGGAACGCGGCGGGGAGCGCCTGCCGGGCCTGGGGAGCCTCCCGCGCTATAAATAGCCGTTCGACGCGGCCACCGCTCCGCGCCGCTCCGCCCCGCCCGGGCGGCCCCACCGCCGGCGCGGGGCTCCCCTGGCAGCGGGCCAGGCGGCACCGGCGACGCAGTGCGGCCGCGGTGCGCGTGCGCAGCGGCGGCCGGGGCTTTCCCCGCAGTGCGCGGGGCTCCCGGGGCGGGGCGGGGCCGCGCGCTGCGGCGCGGGGCCGGGGGGGCGGCGGCGGCGCCGGGGCTGCGCGCTGTGCCGCGCACCGCGGGGGCGGCGGGGGGACGGGCGCTCCTCGCTGCGGGCACAGGGCTCCGCGGGCGGCCGCGGGGCTGGGCTGTCCCCGCGGGCGGGGCCGGGCAGCCTCAGCCCCCCCGGCGGAGGGCGGCTGTGTGCGGCGCGGGGTTCGCACAGATGCGGAGCGCCGCCGCGCACCGCTGTACGGCGCTGCAGCGCTCGGGGCCGTGACCTGCCCCCGCACCGAACCCCCCCGCAGCCGGCCCCAGGCTGCGGCCGCACCGACAGCAGTGCCCCGCGGCAGCCTCTGCCTGCGGCGCCTGCCGATGCACGGGCACGGCGGGCCCGTCGGTGCGGGGATGGGATCCCGTGCTTCTCCTGTTTTTCAACAAAATCAAATACCTGCTGGGGGTCTCGAGCAGCCCCACACGCAGTGATCGCAGCCAGCCTCCCCTTCCAGCAGCCTGTCGCAGCTCACAGCCCTCCCAGAAAAGGCAAACTGGCAGAACGTGGCTTTTTCTACAAAGGCTGTAGTTTTGGCTCCTGAGTATCTGACTGACATCGTAGAAGCCATTGCATCCTCCTTTCGTTCTTCCTCTTTTCCCTACCAAAACCAGAAGGAATTTTATTTCAGCTGCTGCCTGGCCCCAGAGAATTTCACTTGCACCCCCTGCATGGGTTAGGTGCGATGCTCCTTTTTAACTGAGGTACATAATTCAGAAAAGCTTTTGTTGTTGTTTCTCCCCAAAATCTGAAATTGCAAAGAGACAGAAAATCTATTGCTTGCTTTCTTTTCACTTACCTTCATTTCTATCAACATAATTCTAATCATTTCTATCAACATAATTCTAATCTAACAATTAATAGAACGCAAGAGACCCGCTTCGGAGGGGCAGACGCAGCAGCGTAACTAGCTTGAGCTGCACATAAATTGCAGTGATAAAGGCTGTTCTGCAGCCCATCCTCCACAGTCCTGGGGAGGCTCCCTCGCCTCAGCAAGGTGCTGGGGTGGCACCAGGTGACCTACAGCCTCAACACCCAGCTGGGACATCACCTGTATTTGTTCCTGTGCTGAGGACAGGCAACATCTGCTGGTTTCCCAAACTCATGTTCTCTGTTCCGTTTACTTTTTCCAAATACAACATTTGGTCTGCAGGAACTACAGTACAAGAGTTTTTTTACTACTGAAACCCAAGACCTGTTCAGCTCAGGCAGCCACTTGTTATGCGGAGGGAGGTTTGGTCAGAGTGGAAGATGTCGACGAAAGCCTTTGTAGTAAGCAGAGTTGCTAGCTACTGGGGTAGGATAATATCTGTGTTTTGTTTTCTAGGTCGCATAATTTGAATGGCCAAAGAATTTTCTGCTACAGATCAGTATTTTATAAATACTGTCTTTCCAAAATGGCAGTATTGTAATAAATTTGCAACATTTCATGCTTCTAGTGAAAGCACAGAAGTGTAAGACTTTGCTGCTGGATCAGTCACAATTTTATTTGGAAGTTCAATAAATTTTGGTTGTGATTGTCTAATGAATAAACATGTGTGACACTTTGGGTCTCCTTGAAAGTCCATTGCCATCAAACGTTAATTCTTGTATCTCAATATGTTTCAGTGAGAGGAATGCTGTTCCAAGGGCATGGAGTGAAGAACGCTATTGGGGAAGGGCAAGAGAAGAGAGAACAGGGTATCAAGCTCCACAAACCACCCATCTCAAGTCACCGGAAAACGCCAGTTTTATTGAATGGCTCGGTTTTTTCTACGTATTTGTTCAAACACTTCTTCTGTCTTTCACACTAGAGTGTATATCAGCATATGCATTAACCAGTTCTTTTAAGATTCTTGCATGCAAGTTACTTGTGACAGTTTGCTTAAAAATTCCTATTCATAAGAGATGTTCTCTATCATCTTTCCTATGTCCTAGTAGTCTAGAAAGCATTATATCATACTTTGAGAAACAGCTTGAATGTGCCTCTGCAAATTCACAGCAAACATCTTCATTGGGCTTCTATGCCTTTTCCGCATTGTATTAATAATTTATTAGCTTCAGTTAGTGATGAACCCATCCCATGATTAGGATGTCTTTTGCATTGGTGTATTTAAATGTGTCTTCCTAAGTTACTCTCCAGCCACAGAGTTTGTTTGTCTAGTTGTAATTTTTTTCTTCTAACAGAAATGCATTGGTAGGCTTTAAATTAATTTTTTTTTTTACTGCTTTTCTCTTTTTGTTCTTAATAACGATTTAATTTCATTTCTTAAGTGGGATGAGCTTTTAGCCACTGTAGTCCTTTTATATCATGGATTACTTTTTGCTATCTGGTAACCATTTTTGAAATAACTTCATTTTCATTCACTTTTCTTTGTCTAAACTTTGCCTTCCCCTTACATTTTACAAACTATTTTCTTCAGTGTCAAGAAATTATTCCTGTTTTTTAAGGCTCCAGTCATATTGCTGAATATATCTGATTTCTGCTTGCTCATACCAACCGTAATCGGGTCACGATCCCTAAGTAACCATGAAGGCCCAGCTCCAGCAGCTAAATGACTGGTCTCCCCTTGGCACAACAGGGCCACTCACCTACAGAGTACATTATCTTTTGTCTTAAAATAAACAAACAAATCAACCGAAGAAAAAACAGTCACACCTTTAACTTCTAGTAGTTTTAAGTATGGCAGCATGAGCCCTCCTGCACTGGGCTCAGTAACACCAGATGCAGATTTAACAGACACCAAACGAGCTGTGACTTCCCACCCAGGATCGCTGCCACCTCATGCACCGTGCCCATCACCATGTGATGCACAGCACCGACCTGACTGCACCTCACAGCTGCACCCATCCGTGACTGCACAAGTGTCCATTCCCCACCAGCACGAGACCGATGAACAGTTCCTTCCCTTTCGTTTGTTTGGCAGAGTTGCCCATAGTAGCCCCTGCACACTGTTGTTACCTTGCCCTGGTCTTTACTGTGTACCGCACTAATCCACAGGCATTCAAGACCATTCCCATCAGTAACCAGTTGTGCTATGACATGTAAGTGGTAGCACTGGCTCTCTGTGACAGGCTGAACACTTTGGGATCCAGCTCTGGCATCTGCATTGCTCCTCCTGGATGAGTGGTAACCTTGTAAGCTCAGCCTTAAGGTACAGGAGGAGCATTTCCATTAACAGTGGTATACAGGACTGAGACCAGGAAGAAAACTGCAGTTCAGTAAATAGCTGTGCTTAGTCCTGTTGTTAAGGAATTTCAACACTGGTTCATCTTGTGCCTGACGGGGAAAAAAGAGGGGGCAAAAAAAGCTTGTTTAATTATTCTGCTAGAAGGTGGACAGAAAGTGTGTGTGGTGTCACATGGTCTGAGTTTATCTGGCTGACAATTAGATGTCTTGAGTAACTCATCTGAGTGTCTGAGTTCTCCCTGTTGTCAGTGGAGCAGGGCAGGACCTGCAGCAGCCGATTCACCCTGCCTTGCTTATTTATATCCCTGCCCTGAATGAACCGGATCCCTCTCTGCGGACGTGTCTCACAGATGGCTACAGAAAGATTCTGCATAGTTTTTTCTGCATCCATATTTCATCTTTTTGACAGTTAAAAGTTAGCTGAGACCGGGTTTTGATCTGCTTGCTTTCTTGGTAGAAGCTGATGCAAACTATTTTATATTCAGCTCCAGTATAACTTTCAATGTTTAAAATTTTTTACTGTTTTTTTCATTCAAACCAATTTGTTGTGTTATTGTGCTAGTAAAAACGTCATGGTGAGTTTACAAGATATGTTCCCACACAATTGCAGCTTTGTGTCTCTTGGGTTTTTTTCATAACTCCTGCTTCCACAACTGCAGCTGACTTGCAGCTCTTGCCAACCTGTACCATGACGAAAAGTACCGTGGTCGCTGTTACTGTTGGCACTGGATATAACTGAGTCCAGCTCTGGAGGCAAGAAAAATTAACAAACTTTCCCATCTTTGTAATCTGTCTCATGTTCCAATATAAATTATGTTTTAATTAGATGCACTTTTGCTTCACCCACAAGCACAGTTCCCTTGTGTCCGGAATGCCCACTGACTTGGCAAAATGCAGTCATTTTCTTTCAGCAGTGTTGCTTTTCCCTGCACATATAATACTGGCAGCAGCACTCACAACGTGCCTCGGTGCCTGACTAGCTGCCTAGCACACGTGCCTCCCATTGCCTTTATCCCAAACCTCCCATCACCTCACTCTGCTCCCTCCTCTGTTTCCCCAGGGTTCTGTTTTTAATATTCCAGACTAAAAGAAGTTTACAGAGATACCCCTTTAAAAAGTTTTATTATTTTCTAATTCTATCCTTCTCTATTTATTGTGTTGCATTATTCTATCAGCCTGAAGAGTTAGAAGCAAGATGGGGTGTTCCAGCTTTTTAAAGAAATGATGCGGAGTTGTTTCTTCCCTCTCACCTCCCCCCCTCAGGACCAAGCCATCTGATTAAAAAAGCTGACATTTTTATGTATTGTACTTCAGGACATTCTATAGATATTTTAAACCTATTTATCATTAATTTTGCTTCCTGTGCAGTTATGTTCGTTACAGTAAGTCTATTGCTTTCAGATGGGGGCACAGAGGGAACGGATACAAATGCACACATAATTCAAAATGAAAAAAATACTTAAATTTAAGCAGCCTCTTCAGGCCTATGAGGAACGAGAGACAGATTTTTATCAGCACTTGCTGAACGCACGGCTTTGCTCTGACACGGAAATGGGTGTCCCCGCGTTTGCTGCAAAACTCTTGGTGAGTCCCATGACCCAGGCCGGGGCTTTTGGCTCGGTGGCCAGGCTGGCATGCGTGGCACACACCATTTGTAGGGGTGTTCTCTAACCACGAGAGGGAAGTCTTCCCTGTGATTACTTCAGGAGCTGGGCGTGGTCTACAAACATTAAATAGAGCATGGGTTGTGTAAGGATCAGGCTGCTTGTTTGGGTTTTTTCCTTTATCTCAGACATTAGAGATGTGCAGCAGAAAGGTGACATCACTGATTTTCCTCATACACCTAAGGCAGCTGAGGATTCTCCCCTCTGGCTTTCACGCTGCGAGTTAAAAAAATCCTTTACAAATAGTTCATTTGGGATGCGTGACTTAATAGACTTCAGAAGCCTGCAAAGGCTGTGCCATTGCAAAAGAAAGAGTTGCTATACGCTAGCTGAAGCATTCCAGCCTTTCCCCTATGCCTAAGAGCATCTCTGCTCTGGCGAGCTCTCATCTCCAGCCTGGAGGATTTGGCTGTGGTTGCTAAGAGACAGTCCTTACCTTGGTCCACCATCAGCTCTGTGACAAACGGCATTAGGTCTCCTATGGCATCGGGACGAGTAAGACGACTGACCATTTTTATAAGGCTGTCCTCGACTGTCCCTGCAGAATTACTGTGTGAGAAATATCAGAAAGGTGGAGATAAGGAGTGGAAGAAAGGCAAAGCAGGCGGCAGCTGCGGGCACTCCACTGGTGTCACCAGCCAAGGAAGGCAGCGGACACCTCTGCCCGTGCTGGGCGCTCACTGCTAGTGTGGCACAACATGCACCATCCTCCTCCAGCGGTAATAATTTCACATGTTCACGTTCTTCTTCAGACAAAAATCACCGACGCCACCTACTGTATGTGTACATGTCTTTAGCGATGAAGGGCTGTCCAAGATGCCAGCCACACTCAGCGCACTAAGCTAAGGAAAGCTTCCGACATTAGATTAATGTTCCGTTTGGGGAGGGAAATACACGTTACAGTCAAGTATTGTCTTGCCAGAGAAGACCAAGGCCTAGCAAGACCATTAACATCTGTACCATAGCACCCTGGACAAACATATATGTGGAATTGCTATTCATGTGAAAGAAAAAACCACAGGGATTTTATTACCCAGTAGGACTATGAACAACTTCCAGAGACATTACAGTTACTTTCTGAATGAATCCCGGCTCTGTAGTTTGACTTAATGAGGAAAAACCAATCAAGCAAAAAGAAAAAAAAACCCCAACATTGATTTCAAAGCCAGATTGGACAGTCTGTTATGGTTCTGTAACCAGACCCTGTGTATACCTGTGGCCACAGATCTCTATTCAGGACTTAGATAAGAAACGTAAACTTTATACATGAATATAAGCTGCACTATAAAGATTAACTGAATGCAATGTAAGGGACGTACAAAAACCCTGGAGATGTTCTTTGGAAGCAAGAGAACAAGAAAATAAGCAAGAGCACTGGTGCCTTTTCTTGAGATTCATTGCCTGCATCAGGCTATCACCTAGGATAGCTGATATCAAGGCATGTGACACTTAAATTCCTCATAGCTTTAATGATGGAGGAGATTGAGTTTCAGGGAAACCAATAGACAGGGAGTCCTCCTTTGAGCTATTCTGGATTAGGTTAGATGGATTTTCCAGGTTACTGTACCCCAGCATTAACAGCTACTACCCAGATGCAACCGGCCTCTGGTGCATGCCTTGGTTTGTGTAAGGGAAGCTGGGCTGGTGCTAGTGATGGGAAGAAAAATGTGAAAGAGCACTGTACATTCTTGTACATTCATACCACAGTACTAGAAAAGACCATGAAACTACTTAGGCTGACCCGTTTGTGTGGTGCACAACACAAAATGTTATTGTCTGTTATGCCCCAAAACGTTTTTTGGCAGAAACATATTCAGCATGTGGAGCTGCCACATGCTCCTTCAGACACTACGCCCATGCCCAAGGGCTGTCTACCCACATGGCCATGTCCCACCTTCTTTGCACCCATCTTTGCACCAAGCTTAACATCACCTAGCCCGCTGCTTCATTGGCAATGCATCTTTCATACGCTGCTCGTGTACCTGAATGGTGGCCTGATGCATGTGGCAGCACTCACACCAGTATTACCTTGGTTCACTCAAACCTGATGCAGCACCTCTGTCCATACACGCCTCGTTTGCCTGCATGTGCCCCAATGACTCCTTTCGTTGCAGCAGTGCAACTCCAGCTTGCTGCTCTAGCTCCGCGGTGTTCGGCAGCGGATACTGGCTGACTCCGCAGAGCTCCTCCCATGCTCCCGGCTTGTACGCAGGGGCCCAAACTATCTCCCTTGGAGAACGGGAATTCTCCCTTTCCAGAATAACATGGATATGCTGTGCCACACTCCTGTGTTTACATAGGAGGGCTTATGGTCTCTTTTTAAATTTTGAACTTACTCACAGTGTCTTCACCTTGCTGAAGCTGGCAGCCAGCAGTACTGATGAAGGCACAAGTGTTGGGAACAGCCAGGATATAGGACTCTCCCTCAGATGATGCTGTAGACACCAAAAATAAAAATCCTAAGCAATTTAAGATCTTCTAGTGTCTCAAGACATGTAACAGAATGAAATACTGGCCACACTCAGCTGGCTAAGACATCTGGACTCTAACAGCACATTTCACGCTTTTATGTAGATGAATGGTCTGGATTCACTGCTTCGTAGAGCATTTCCTGCAAACAAACTACCTATGGCTCACACAGCCACAGAGCTGAGGTCAGCCAGTGCTTTGGGTACATGCTTCCCATGGACAGAGGGAATGTGTGTCCCTGTGGCTGAGCAAACAGGATAGAATCAAGGGATACAAAAGGGGAGAACCAGGCATGGGTTGGGACAGCGAGAGGAAATACGTGTTCCCTCTTGTCATGGAAGAAACCCCAACAGCAATAATGCCTAACATGCTTCTAGGGCTCCGCAAAATGTTTGCACTCCCAAGCAGCAACACTGCACCATTCTGGAGGTGGTGCCATTGCAGATGGCCTGACCCGTGGGGCAGGAGGTGCGACTGTCACGGCCCATCTGTGAAAGCCTGGGAAAGTGGCAATTCCTAGACACCACGGGCACGCTCCTGCACTGTGACCCAGGGGTGCCGTGCAGCCTTGGCTGCCTCACCTCGCCTTCCATGGAGCAGAGTGAGGCTGTAAGTATGTTAGGACAGACAATGAGCCCCAGAAGGAGCCGCTCGGCACGCCTTGTGTACTTTGATGAGGAGCCGGAAGCCCTCTGCCCCTCTGTGCCTGCTCCTGGTGGCTTCCCACTGCTTCTGGCAACGTGTGTACACAATTGAAAAATAAGGGCGGACTGCTGGGCAGGCTTCCAGCGGCAATTTCTTACGAAAAAGGGTGAGCACCCACACAATGATGCCAGGTGCAGGAGCCTACCAGGATTCCTCTGGAGGACGAAGAGAGCCAAGGCTCCTGCCAGCAGCGTGCCCTCACTGACACCGATGTCAGCCACCACCACCGGCACGAGGAGTCACTCTTACAATTTTATTTATTTATTTATTTTTGAAACCAGGACTTGCTTATTAAAAGACTAATCTCAATAGGGAACTGCTCACTCTCAGCTATCTGTTGGCACCTTGAGACCAGAGGGAAAGCCTAGAGCAAGGAAGAACAACCCTGTGGTGGAGGAGGACCGGATCCGAGCGCTCGAGCAGGGAACGCGTCAGACCCCGGGGCCCTACAGCCCTGCACTAGAGTAGGTACTCTGCTCTTACTACAACCTCAGTTATACACCCCTCCTCAGTGTCTGTCAGAAGCCCACTATGCTATAGCCTTTTTCCTCCCCTGGTTTTATTTCTAATGGTGTGTATATATATATATGTATATATGTATATACTTTGGTTTATTTCTAATTGCAGCTTACCATGGTGCAAATGCCTTGCATTTCTTATACACTGCTTCCTAGGTAGGCAGATAGTATTTTTTTTTCTCCACCCATCCTCAAATGCCCATTTTCTGCTTTTCCTTTAAAATGACAGCACAGAGCGTGCTGGGGGGGCGGTGGGGGGGAGAGCCCGCCTTAGGAAGCAAGCTGTAGTTCCTGTGAGTGTCAGTGCTGCTTCTGGCTCAGTATCCATGGAAACCCGATTTCCCATCCTGCCGCAGGAATTAATTGAAGATCCCAACCCACTTGCTCAGGGAACCACTATGATATTAATTCACATCAGGCTATCAGGCTCACTTTGTTATCTCAGACGCGCTTTTCATTACTTTTTATCAGAACAAAAGGTTGAATTAGCTCTCACCAACGTAACAAAAAGAGGCCATCTAAATCTTCACCTCCTCAAAACTAGGGCACATCTTGGAAAACAGTGATTTCAAATGGAGCTTGGCCAAAATGTCAACAGCAGGAGATGGCGCAGTCGGGAGTGCTCTATGCAAATCTCCTTTCCTGCGTCATGTACTCGGCTCTATTTTTCACCTCTGCCACTAGCCGGATTACCTCGGGGGGGAAAAACTCACCGTCCACCACCCATCAGTATCAGAACCTTCCTCTTCTGCAGCTCACTCTGTCCTACGCTATAACGTGCAAAGCTTCAAAGAGAAGAAGCCAAAAGGGAAGCCCCTTTTGGGACTTGCTAAGGAATATTGTTTCCAGACTTCTCTTTGAAGGCTTTTCATTAATTACAAACATAAGCATGTCAATCTCCCATGGGGTCTGCTCCCAGATCACCCATCTCTGGATAGCTACCTTTGAACTAACTTTCCTCTTGCATTTATTTCCTGCTTAATACCCTCGTCACTGTCCCCGTTCACTTTACTTCTCCCTGACCTCCAAATCGCCTTATCTACCCTATGCTATTTTCTGCTTGGACAGTGATTTTCTCCGTTTTCATCTTTCTGATACTTTGTATTTAGCAGCTGGTCCTTTTGTAACCATGACAACTACATCTTGATGTCAGCAGAGGATCTCACTACCATCTGAGGAGCTGGATCTCATTAAATGCCAGGGATGCTGCCTGAGCAGATGATGAGTGCCGTGTGCCCAGGGGAGGAGCTCTGTTTGGAGTCTCCTGTATTTTGTCTGTGAGCCAGGAAAGGCCAGTTTCTTGTGCTAGCCGGTGTCCTTCAGACAGCAGCCCTTCTCCATCTCTAGTTTGCACTACGGAGATATAGTCCCTCCCACAGATGTGGGCTGTTCAAGGAGCATTATCACAGCAAAGGTGGCAGGGATGTCAGCACAGACTGATTGTACGGTCCTTGGGTTAGATCCAAAAAGTTACGCTGTGTTGCCCTGTTACATCTCAAACCCTGGCAGTTTTTGAGAAGCCGCCGACTGGTCTTGAGCCGTAACCCCAGGTACTGCAAAGCTGCGCATACTGGCCACACGACAGTTCTGGATTCATGGGCAAAGCTAAGCAGCACAGTTTTCTCCGACTGGTAAGTGCAGGCAGGGGAAAAGTGCAGTGATGTTTTGAACTGGCTTAGTGGCAACTCAAGACATGTTAGACAAACACTTAGAAGAAATACCAGTGAGAGACTGTACTGGAGTACCAGGACACCGGTATTCTTAAGGGATATAATTTTCCCTTCTAGCTGGGTTTACAAATTACATGTTATGCTGTACTGTTACTCACCACCAGGACTGAGAAACCCCATCTGTGATTAACTGCTCCTCAGCCTCAGGCTGCAATTTCCCAGCATCAGACTCTTTAGCATCCAGGGATTCAAATTCTGCCCGTTAGCCAAACACAGACTTCAGGGAGAACTCCGCAGGCAAGCACCTACTCCCCAGCACAGCACAGCCAGACCTTCTGTGTTCCTCCTCTCCCACTGTAAAACCACCAGCTCACCTGTACATCCTTCCTCTCTCTCCTCACGTCAATAAAGACCATCAGGTGCCGTGAATCTAAAGTCCTGGGACAAGGGACCATCTTGGTGAAAACACCTGCTGTACGTTCAGCTGCAAAAAGAATAGCAGCTGGTTTACTCTAAGAAAGTGCTGGCAGAAACCATTAGCGAAAATAATGCAGCTTCATTATACAGCCTCCTCTGTCTGTTTTTACTCAGATCAGGCTACTGGGACTTCAAAAAGAACCTTAAAAAAAAAAGGTGAGGCTACCAAATACAATTCGCTGTGAGCTTAGAAGGAAAGGGCGAACACGGTGAAGCAGTGAGGCAGCAAGCCTGGAACTTAGCACAGGACTTTTCCGTAGTAACACACAAGTAACATCGGTGCTGGATGGTGCTGTACAGGCCTTAAGTATGGATGGACAGTTACTAAACGGGCTACATAAACTAATGAAGGATAGCTCTACTGGTGGCTGTTAAACACCACGTTGAGAAGCAGAGCCTATGGCTCAGGAATCACTTAATGGTATATTGGACAGTGGGGGCAGGAGAAAGAAAAAATCACTCTGTGCTCACTTTGTTTGTTATGTATTACCAGCATCTGCTACTGGGAACGCACAGCCAAGAATTAGATGGGTTAAGAAGACCTGATCTGTCAGTTTTTCCAAAGGCAAAGTGCAATAAAGTACAGAAAAAAAATCTTAAAAAGTTCAGAAATCTTGCTTTTACAAAAGGAACAATTAAGATGCAACACAACTATGAGGGGGGAAAAAAAAGAAGGGCTGAATATATAACCTCTCAGAACAGAAGAGTAGGAACACCACAAAAAAAAAAAGGAAATACATTTTTGCACAGTACCTAACCCATGGAACTGTCATGAAATGCCACGCAGACATACATTCAGCAGATGCAGAAAACATTGAGCACCACATCTGGTTACCATGCTTCAACCTGGACTTATTCTCAAGACAGACTCTTCCCTCTCCCACCACCCCTGCTCCTTCACAGCATAATCCAAATTAAACCTTGCTCACTAGTGAGCGGAAGAACTGTTACCAGGTCAAGGCAGTTGACGTTGCTCGCAGCCACCTACCCGGGCACCGCTCCGTGGCAGCAGCTGTGAGCCTGGCCTGGCCCCACCGTGTGCCCGAGGGACTCGGCAGCGCTGAGGAATCTTTGGGACCTACAGCGGAGAAAGAACCCAAGATGATTCAGTCTCCCAAAAGCAGCAAGAACAGTGCTACCAATTTTCTGCTGCTTGTAAACACGTTTTCTCTACTACACAACTCCACAAAACTCACTGAAGTGAGAAAAATCATATTTTTCCAGTCTGTGAAGCATGGTATCTCTGTTTCTGCTTTTGTGGCTTTCCTGAAGGGCAACTTAATCAGAGTTTAATTCACTGGCAATAGGGAAGGAGGGGAGAACTTTTGCATGGGGAATTATTTTTTGGGAATAGACATTTCTGCTAATGCAGGGAATGGTGCAGCCCTTTAGAGAAGGAAATCCAGAACAGGTCAGCTCTGGTGTCTCATAAATAATACTTTTGTTAGGGATAATACCAGTACTCCAATTAGGTTTGTAAAGTTTGGAGCAGGTCCTCACATTTCTTTTGTAAGTAAGGCTAGGACGCAATTAGCATTTTAGAATATATGTACCAGTATTTTCCTTCTTTTGTTAGACTGAAAAGTTTACTCCAATCCATCCTTTCACCGAATGAACAGTGATCGTAAAAAAAAAAAAAAAAAAAGAAAAATCAGATGAAAATCAGCAGCTTTCATTTCTTATTGAGAAAAATATTTAAACTACAGGGTTTAGAGGTTACAGAAGTGCATCGATACTCAGCAACTAAAACTGTAGAAATGCAGCACATTTCCCCTGCCCTGCTCGAGGGAAGCAGTCAGCCCCCTGCCTTGCCCTTTCAGTTCTTTCTGTACTGCTGTTATTTTTAGTTTGGCAGTTTTGCTTAGTGAAAATTCAGCTGATCTATATAAAAGAGAAAAATACAACAAGAATACAATTAACAAAAACAATGCAACAAATTAATGGGCAATGGAAACATTTTCCTGTCTTTCAGGAAGATTTAAAAATACCTTTAGCAACGTTTTAACATATTTAATTATATTTGATCATACATTTAATTATATGTGACATTTAACTGACATTTATTTTCCAGTTTTTCTTGCACATCTCTAAAACATACCTGTCTTTGTGTATTTGCACTTGGCAATGTAAACACTCGGTCAGTTTGCTCCAGCTCGCTTCTTGGATCCAAAGCAGGGGACTGCTTTTGAGCACAGCTGCCTTGAGCTGGACAGGAACCTGCAGCAGTCCTAAAGGTTATTGCTAGTTTCCTGAGGCAATCGGTACCCTCTGACTGTAGCATAGTCTAAATTCTCCACGTATTTTACTTTATAAAAAATTAACTTACTAAACATTCCCAAAAGCTGCTTCTTGCTAATCAGATATGCTTCTCTTTACATTCGGTATGGTTGAATTAAATTAATTCTAAGGGATTAACATCTAAACTGCCACATAATCTTTCTTGTCTCCTCAGATAGCAACTTATTACTCTTGGATAGCACGTGGCTTTTAAGTTCATCTATTAACTGCTTTGGGTACCTTTCAGAGAAGAACAGATGCAACATCTGTCTCCGATATATAATGATGTGGCTGTTACTGCCTACTGCTAAGTTTTTCAGACATACAGAAAGAGTTCATGTCTGTACTTCTCAGTAGCATAGAGGATTTATTATATTACCCAGTGCTTTATTAGATTAATATGATCTTGCAGTTGAAACCCAAACATATTCTCTCTTTCCTATTATAGACACAAATCACGGCATGGACAAATGGATTGATTATATTTGCCTGAGAACTCCAACTTAATTTTGTTGTTGACACACAGTCAAAGCACCAGATAAACAGAATTAATTTCTTAGTGCAAAGAGATTACTGTATTTATTTATTTATGTTCAAAGAGCTAGAGCCTGCACATAGTGTCACTGTAAAAAGGAAATTAGATTTGAACACTTCTATGCTGTAAGAAAAATAAAATAAATTACAAGACCTAATTGCTAACAGAAAAGGGCCATTTTCTCAGTATGCAGGAAAAATAAATTCATCTTTCTCTTACCTTTGGGTCTTGTTCAAGCTTACATTTGACTCAGAGTTTGCCTGTCTTCTAGTAAGCTGTACGTAAATGCAGAAAGAGCAGCACTGCACTTTTTTTCAAGCCCTATGTGACAAGTTACCAGGGAACAAAGGTAACTGGAAGGTCTCTTCTGTTAATGTACAGTCATCCTTTGACTCTGCTTCAGTTTCTTCCACAACAAAAGGACCAAGCCGCAACAGACAATGCAGAGCTCCAGGCATCCAAGCAACAAGAGGACTGTAGCCATGCAGACTGGAAAGCAAGCAAGAAGTAAAGAGTTTGATTTCCAACTGAAGTTAGATTTGGGGTTTTTTTGGTAAATAAGGCCTGGGTAGTCCTGTCCTTGTCCACAGCAATTGCAAAGCTAGGGATTCAGGGTGATCCAAGGTGCTTTTCCTCTGCAGCAGCTTGTTCCATGATGGCAGTCTTTCTCACACCTTGGATTAGCAAACTGCCATCACCTGACAGGAACGGGCCACAGTGTGGGGCACTGCAGCCGTGCCCGTCCGCCGCAAACCCAGCTCGACTGTGCCCCGAGGCCCGTGCCCACCCTGGGCAGCGCTGTGCTGCTTCAGGCTCCTGGGTGGCCGCGGCACAGGACACACCGCGCTGCCTGGGGAGCTGCCCTGCGCTGCTGCCGATGCCACTCGCAGCGTCACCGCACCTGCTCCTTCGCGAGATCTTTACACAATTCCACGCAACATTCCTGTCTCTGCGTTGGAGAGATGCGGGTTTACCAGATGAACTGCTCAGCAGATAAGGGACTGGCCGGACGGCCGCAATTCAGAGCTGCAGTCAACGATGCCCAGATGGAGACCAGTGACCAGCAGCATCCCTCAGGGCTCCACACGGGGACCAGTACTGCTCAGTATCTTTATCAATAACGGAGGCAGTGGGACAGAGCGTGCCCATGGGATGCTTGTGGATGACACCGAGCTGAGCTGTGCGGAGCAGCCGTATGCTGGAGGGAAGAGAGAGATGCCATCCAGAGGGACCTCGACAGGCTGGAGGAGTGGGCCCACGTGAACCGCACCAAGTTCAGCAAGGCCTGGGATGGGACAGTCCCTGACACCAACACAGGCGGAGGGATGCACGGATCGAGAGCAGCCCTGCAGAAAAGGACTTAGGGATACCAGCAGATAAAAAACGGGCCGTGAGCCGGTACCGTGCGCTCGCAGCCCGGAAGGCCATATCATATCCTGGGCTGCACAAAAGGAAGCGTGGGCAGCAGGTGGGGGGAGGCGATTCTCCCCCTCTGCTCTGCTCCACCCCTCCTGGAGCCCTGCATCCCGCTCTGGGGTGCCCAGTACGAGACAGACACGGACCTGCTCGAGCGGGTCCCCAGGAGGGACACGACAACGATGAGGGGGCTGGAACACCGCTCCTGTGCAGAAAGGCTGAGACAGCTGGTGTGGGTCAGCCTGGAGAAGGGGCAGCCCCAGGGAGACCTGGCGGTGGCCTTTCTTATTATCCCCCTTTATATATTGAAAGATGGAGAGAGACTTTTTACCAGGGCCTGTAGTGACAGGACAAGGGGCAACACTTTTAGCTGGAAGAGGGGAGGTTCAGACTAGGTATTAGGAGGAAATCCTTCCCCGTGAGGGCGGCGAGGCGCTGGCACGGGCTGCCCAGAGCAGCTGTGGGTGCCCCATCCCTGGCAGTGCCCGAGGCCAGGCTGGACGGGGCTGGGGGCAACCTGGGCTGGTGGCCGGTGTCCCTGCCTGTGGCAGGGGGTGGGACTGGGTGGTCTTTAACATCCCTTCCACCCTAAATCCTTCTATGATAAATGCTGTAGGGCAAATGCTGGGTTACGTATCTATAGAGCACAAATACAGTTACACCTCTGTGGCGCACTACACACACCCAGAGCTGCTCTGTGCCCGCTCCGGGCGATGGCACTTCTGCAACTCCCGCCCTCGGCAGGCAGGTGGGGAAGGGAGGGAACAGCACTAGTTGTTGGTTCCTGGGATTTTTTTTCTTCTTTATCATTTGCCATAATGTTTTAAACTTGGATTTATCATGTATGCTATAAACCAAATTAAATATTTAAACTTAAACCTGAATTCTGCAATTTAGCAATTATAATGTTAAACTCCCGTGTATTACAGACAAACCTTAGGTTGTTGCAATGAAAGGAGCTAAATTAACTTTTTCTTATTCCCAGAGTGAGCCCAAGGAATTAATTTTCATATTATATAAGAATTTAACAATACCTCCTCTTCTTAAGCAGCAGAACAGGAGGAAACACAATGTGGTTGTATTGCGCTCACTCTGTTAACCTTCCCATTTGCATTTCCTTTTATTTTTAGATATTCAACTTCAGCAGTACACAAACAGGAGTTTTTTTGTGTTCAACAACATTTTAAGCACTTTGAAAAAATAAACGTTACAGACATTTTAGCCAGCTAATCTCCTGCCCCACCTTTCAGCAGGTTATTGCTCTTGTACGTGTATTATTTGGTTTTTTCTCAAGGTTGATCTGTGCCGGAAATTCCAAAATAAAGCACAAGTCTTGTTTCAAAGAAAATGTGATGCAAAAATTACTTTAGAATAGGTAGACCAATGGTTAACTAAGTTAAAAATCACAGCCTCCTGGTAGAAGTCTTACAGTTAGAATAGTGGTAGAGTTACAGGTTTTATGAGGTCCAGCTTGTAAAAGCTGAGGAAAGAAGCAGGATTGTCACACAGCTAAACCACGGCAGAGACAGCACCAGTGCTCCCGCTGACCCTGGGTTTGCCGTAACTGCTCGGTTAGCGAACGCTGGGAGGGCTCGTGGCAATCTGCGCAGGAACGCTAAACCAACCTGACTGAAAGCTCGTTGCTGCTTCCTCATTAATATGCCAGAAGGTCTGTGTGACATTTCCATGGAATGTCTCCATGCTCTTGGGACTGATGATTCAGTGCAGAGCTGCTTGGAATTTCTACAGAACTTCAGCCCTCCTCACTTCTCAAATGGCTTCCTTTTACCAGCCTGTCAAGCTACACTAAAAATAATTGCTTTGTGTGCAATAACAAGGGGAAGGATGGAAATTTCACAGCACAATGTATCAGGCAGCTCACTGGAAAGAGGAAGCGGCATTTTCAAGAGCAACATGAAACGGATCTCCCATGTTTAATTTTCTACAGTCAGGAAAAAAAGCGCCAAATTTTAAGGTGCGTAGTGACCAACACTCAGGCTAAAGGAGTAGGCAGTAACGGTCCCTGTAAGGTCAATATGATGAAATTTGTTCCTTGCTTGTCCCAGCTTCATGAAAGAGATAAAGGAAAAAGCTGCGTTTGAGTGGGGCTACTAACTGGCAAACCAGGCAAATGGGAGAACTGGAATCTCACAAGTGTACAGCCACCGGCCAGTTTTGGGTTTCACAAGACTGCAGACTTTAGGGACCAGCCTCACTGCAAATTAAATGTGATTCGATGGAAAAGACTTGTCCCAAGGAAACGAACGCCTCCTCACCTCTCGGAGCTGGTGCCTGCCCCGCAGGCAGGATGGCACAAGCCCCCATGCCCCCTGGTTTGTGGAATAACAGAACATTAATATAAGTTAAGATGCATTGTAAAAGCTGCTGAACATAGATACAAAAACCAAAGGAATCTACAGTATCTAAAAGCTAAATTCCTTTTGATTTCAGGGGTACAGGATGACATCATTAGAGCTTCAAAAGAAAATAATGGCAATAAAATAAAAAACAAACAGGGAAAAAGAGAAAAACAGTGTGACAGAACTACCTTCCAAGAAATAATGTCTTTAATCACCTGGAAAGAACTCTAGGAAATAAGATGTACTGAGCAGTAAGAGACCACTGGATCAATATTTGATATGTATTATGGCAGCAAGAAGAGATCACTGTATGCGATTTTCATTTGCATAACCTCACATGCAAGGAGGAGGTCATTCTACGTTTAAGGAGTCTATGTTCCATACCAAACACTTCTGCACAAAAAAAGGATTCAGGCAAAATGCACAAAATTCAAATCAGAGTGTATTTTATAAGACATTTAAAGGTTTAGGTATGTAAAGTTTAGTAAAATACCATCTTCTGTGTCCAGAAATCCATCCGAGATGCATGGCTGAGATGCATGCACTGTAGGAATGACAGCGTCAAATCAGGACTAAATGAGTAACTTAAACTACATGGTGTATTCAATTACTTCTTTCTTCTTCTAAGTAGCTCCAAACAGGCCAGGATTTTCCAGACTTCATAGTTCTAACTGTTAAACATCTTCTTTCAAGTCACTTCTTCAGGGTGGGTGTTTTCTTCTACCACAGATGTGCACATCTGTGTACAGGGACTTCATTCAGCTGCTGTATGCTCTTCCGGGTCACTGCCTTTGTTGTACCTACGTGCTGACTGAGCAGCTCTTCTTGCCCTGCGTCTGGCCTTTGCTCTCTTGCTGCATGGAAATTTAATGTAAATCCTGGCACATGAGTTAGATCACTTTCTGAAAAGGATCCAAATTACTTTGGTGGGACCGTTTCTCCCGTTTCACTGCTATAACATGTAATTAATGAATTCTGTAAAAATCAGTTGAGTTTGTGACTGCTTTTTCTGCAAGCTGAGTGTGGCAGCACTTGCAGTGGCTTCCACTATGATGATGGCAGAAGCTCCATAGCAACAGCGTGTTTGCATTCCTGCTGGAACCACATTGCTCCTCTTCCATCAGGAAAACTGTTCTGGTATGTATAATCACAGTTATTTAGTTTGTGTGCTGAAGAATTTATTCTGATTAAGAGAATAAAAGTTTTAACTACAAGGCTGTGTCTGTTTGTCCACAACTGGCACAGGTTTCACTGTTCCAGCTTTCTTGGAGTTTGAAGTGACAATGTTTCTTTGGTGCTAATGAACGGGAAGGTTTGGCTTCATTCATCTGTAATTTCGCTAATATAAAAACTTGTGCAAAAGCTGACTGGAAGGTTTAAACAGACATTCCCTGAAATAATTATTCACTCCTCTCACAGTATCTCTGATCCTTTTCTTTACACATACTCATTTCAGAAGGGTCTTCACCCACTTAACACCATCCAAGAAAAGCTACTCACAAGGCACACAAAAGCCAACCAAACCAGATTAGGTAAAAAGCGGCCAAATGGCTGGGCACAATTATATGAAACATAACATTTAATACACATATTTAAGGCTAAAACCAGAACACCATGGATATACCATTGCACCCCAATACTGCCACTAGCCAGCTTTCCAAATGAAACCTGGCATTTCACTGATCCCACCTGCAGCAGGGCCTGTTTGAAGGAATGCGAGGGCCTGGGTTCACACCTCAAATCAAAGGCAGAGCACAAATGCATCGTGAGACATCTCATTGCTTTGTAGCCTTGTTTTCATTTTGGTCCCTGTCTCATGTATCCAAACGGCATTTCATTTATAAACAGTTCTAACGGTTTCTGTATGCTAGGAAGAACACAACTCATCCCCCCTCTGACTGGTAGAGAAAAAAGCACGCCAGCTGAGGGCAGGAAATTGTATTCCCATTCCGTGGGAAGCCAGGCTGGGAATTGCATCTAATCTAAAATCTAAAAATCTACCAAATGCAGGGAATGGCTCCGAAGCCTCGCAGTTACCCACGTTATTAAATAATGACAGCTCTAGTGAGTCAACATCATAAACCAGGACAAATGCTCCTCACCAGATAATAATCTCTGGGATCCAAAAGGATTATCTCCATCACTGTGCTAGCAGACTAAGCTGCCTGCCAATCATCTCTAACCTAATACCTACAACTCACAAATTCGGTGGTACTTTACACTTGAGCCTGCTGGCCCAGGAGGAGGAGGAGAGGTTGGAATTCAGGAGTTGCCAGTTTCTAACAAACAAGCAAACTCAAAGTCCAAACCTGTGCAACTCATTAACTGCTCCTGTAATCATTCTGCACAGGTCAAGTGCTGTTGTATCACATTTAAGCGTATGACAAATACATGAATATACACTTGTCCTCTGGGAAAAGTGGGGATAGGAAATGTCACAGACTTACACAGAGAGCCAAATAACACGCAATATTTTTGCATATGCTCAGAAATACAAACACTTTCTATTTACTACATAAACATTTCAAATTCTGACTGCTGCAGTTGGGAACGTCAACTCTGAGCTGGCTGAAACAGAGGCAGCAGCAAATCTGCTTCCTTCATGAGGACATCCACGGAGGTGGCAGACTGGCAGGCTTGACATCCATAGCATTGGGAGGAAAAACCGACAGCAAGGAGGGAAAAGAGAAAGGCTCCACCTACATGACAGTCCCAAAGGAAAACTACACTTGCAGGGAAAAAAAAAAAAAAAAAAAAAGAAAAAGAAAAATCGCTAGGCTGAATTTCACAGTCAAAAAAGATTTCAACTCAATCAAAACCAGAGACTCGGTCCATTACTGCTGTTGCTAAGTTCCAGCTGGAGGCCCTGGTCCACCAGCTAAATCTAGCCCGAACACCAAGTGGGAAGCCATGCCGGCTGAACTCCTCCCTTACTCCCTTCACTACAACCGCTAGCCCTGACCACCCGCATCACTCACTAGCAGGACCTGTGGAGGACCAACTACTCATGACAACCATGGAAAATTCTCCTCACTGCCCATTTTTTTCTCATAATTTTCAGCCCTCTGTGCCTGTGCCAAGCACAGCTCCCGTCACCCGCCCTGCGAGGACGCAACTGTCTGATCACCCATCTAACACCTCGTGCCCAGGCACCGCAGCTGCGCAGTACTGGCTGCAACCCCTGCTTCTGCACAGGCACCCAGACACAGGAATTCACGGTTCTCCAACCCTGCACACACACGTTCCTCCCACCCTTCCCTCCCCAGAAGTTACTTGCCCTTGCAGCGTGGGCAGGGCTCGCAGACCCGTGGCACTAAGCGAGCCCGATTCCTCGGGTATCTGGACATGCAGCCGCCAAAAGGACACTTAAAGACACTTGTGATGTGAGAGATGAGCCCAAGTCCTCGGTTCACAGCTGGGAAGTGGACACAGCCTAACGAGAGGCAACATTTCAGTGAGAGAACAAGGCCAGGACAAACCAGACTCTCAAAACTCGCCTTCGTTCTGACACGGCAGAAACAGCAGGACACTGTGTTAATTGTCATATCTTTATTCATCAACGGAGAGGGGGAAAGGCGGAAGACTAAACACATAAGAAAGGTATGGAGATAAATTAAAGCAGTTGAGGAGCACAGTCTGAGAAGATAACAAAACAGCAGCCTTTTAACAAAAAATATTCACAGGGATCAATAATGAGAAACTGGGGCAGGGTGGGAGGAAACCATGTGAACGCGATAGCAAAGAACAGCCATACCTGCAACTCATAAACCTATTACAATGACATAAAGAAATTTCAATTAAAATTATCCGAGACATTTATCTGTCAAAATAAACTGGAAGTAAAAAGTGAATGAGCAACTTCCAGAGCCTCTCTCCCCCAGCCCATCGGTAACTCAGCCTCTGCACCGGAGCAGCTTCTGTCTGGAGGTGCCACCACACGCTTGTGTTGTGTTGTGCCTGCAGCACTGCTTACAAGAGAGACCCCCACAAAACAGCAGCAATATGTAATATTCAAAATTTAGTCCTTGAATGATGCTTTTTGTTTTCGTCTTGTCAGCTGCTACAATCTTCAGCAAGTGGATACAGCCCGAGTAGACACCATGCAACAAGCTTTCCCAAAAACTCTTTAACCCCGACAGAAGGGCTGTATTTATAGGTTCGTGATCCTTAGGCTTTGGAGGAAAACCTGGCCAGGAAAGCTGCTTTTAGCAGAAATGTCTAAATAACCAAGAAGGGAAATAAGGATCAGCTGCCACCCTGTGGAATGAAAGCACATCTGCATCGGTAGAGCCTTTCGTATAGCGCCCTGGGAAAAAACGGAAGCAAAACAACGGGACCTTTGAGATATGAGAAAATAAAGGGAAGTAGGAGAGCAAGATATCGAAGAGATAATACATGATATGCTTTAGTGCTCTTCGCAAAACAAAATGTAAAAAAGATACCCAGAAAGAGTCTGGGTAACGAAGCAAGCGCAACAAGAGCTTGGGATGCCTTAGGGTTCCTACATTTAACTCGGCGTACTGCAGCAAGCGACCAGACTCTGAACGACTACCAAAGACTAGTGAAAGAATTCAAACAACTCCCTCTCCCCTGCCAAAGTCCCCAGTAACTCAGTCATTTCACACCACCATGCTTCAGAGCATGGGTAAACTGGTGATGGCATCAGTAAGAGGCTTTTGCAGTATGTGTGTGAACTCCAGGCTGCCACCATGCAGCCTAAGCAGCGGGGACGGAGGCTGCAGCAGCCCACCCACTTCTGTTTGGGTTTCTCCATGTTCCCCTTCTGGGGTAACAGCCTTGCAGCACTACAGCGGCTCCACCGATCAGTTACAGTATTCCTGCAGCAAACAGAATGGTCCCAACAGCTGGCTTCTACAAAAAATGGCTTTTCAATGCAGTTTAGATTCTATTTAATTCAAGATATGCATTGCCCCAGACTAGCAAGCAGCAGCAGCAATGCTGCAGTTTCCATTCAGTTGCTAGATTCCCCAACAGGGCCTGGGGAAAAGAGAAAGCTTGGAAAATTCTGTGATTTGGCTTTGGCTAAACTTATATCCAGCACGTTTCCTTATAAAACTGACACCGAGTGCTGCTAGCGGAGAGCCTTTACATTAGCTCCATGCTGGCACAGGGAGGTGGTCACTAAATATGAGGCTTGGCCATGAGAGCCCATTTGTACCTCCCTCAATAATATATTAATTTCTCATAAATGTAACTCTTCAAATCATTACTAAGTGTTTCCTATAATGCAATACATGCTCTTGGGGTCACAGTTACCTCAGGGCAATCCAAAACTTTTAGTTGAAATTTAGCACCTGCCTGAAAGCGCTATGTTGTTTATTTAACCCTGACCATACGATGGAAACATGGGGCAGAAATGTATCAGTTGGTTTGGTTTTTTTTCATACAAAGCCTGACAATAAAGAATCCTCAGCCCTACTCTAAATTCTGTTTCTCTTTCCTGCACTAACCTCTCTGCCATGTCCTGGACCTTTCTTCAGCCTGTAAGTCTCCATCTATGACGTTGCAGATAAAAGATCTCCTCTTTCTCAGCATCAGAGAGCACCTCAGACTGTCTCATTTTGCTCCCGTCAGGCTTCCCATGTATTTTGAGATGCAAGGTCAGACACTCCGTGCTCCTCTCGCTGCTTCCCGCACCGCCCCCTGGCACACCGGCCACCCCTTGGTTTGGCGTTACCAGCAGCCTTGTGAGGGTGCCTCTGCCCCATCACCCACGTCATTAACGAGGGTGCTGAGCAGGACCAGAGCCAGCAGGGAGCCCCGGGGTAGCTGCTGACTGGCTGCCCCCCGGGCTGTCACCCCCCTTACCCCCCTCAACCCGTACCGCATCAGTGTTTCCAGCAAAACCGCACCCAAGACAGCATCCAAACCCCTTGTGCCCACATGATCTCGTACAGTTAAGAAATAAAGTCAGTGCCTTTTCCTGCAACACTTGCACTACTAATTACATTGTTGACAAAGAAAAAAAACCACAAACCAACCTGTCTGTTCTTCAGAATGCTGACTCTCTGTTGCCATGGTCACAAATTACCATAGGAACCATTGGAGACATCTGTATTTTTAGATTAAAATTGCTTCTATTTTCACAGCATATAGATCTAACTGAAAGAAACTACTCATTCTTACTGGAAAATACCACAAAATTCAGAGTATCAATTAGGGCAATACCACTGAACACACAAACACGCAGAAATGGGTTAATTGCAAATGGGATTGGGAACCGCCACTTCCAGAGCTACCTCCTTCGGCTAGGAGGTGGTTGGAGTAGCCACCAAAGGGGTCTGAGGACAGCAGCAAGGGGGTCTGAGGACAGCTGCCCTCACACGGTACTGCCTCAGCAAGCCTGGCTGGGAACTGGCTGGATTGGAAAGGCCGGCAAGCTCCGTCTTAACGGCAGCATCACCTCGTACCTCTCCATCACAGCCCCAGCCGGGGGGCGTGGGTATCCCCCACCCTAAGGCTGGACCTTCGCTCCCACGCACAGCAAATACTGACATTCATCCTCGCTAGCGGAGAAGCCTCTGCTCGCTCTCACGACATACATTACGTTATGCCTATACCCTCTGGTGGACAAAAACCAATTCACAACCCTCCCTTGTGCCTTCAGATCAGCACTGTGCTAACGGGAACTTTGTCAGGAAAATGCTGAATGAAAACCAGGCGTTGCTGCTCAGTCTCTGATTTCTGCACTCAAGGAAGGTCCTTCAGTCATCCTCATCCTGCCAGAGCTGCCTCCATTTCTCTGTTTTCTTGCCGGGTTTTCATTCAGCCAACACTGTCCCACACACAGCTCAGCATGCCTGAGAACTCATGGTAACATGGCAAAATAAAAATGTTCTGTATCTCTGTGATTTTCACAGCATTTGACAAATAGTCTAATAGAGGAGCCAAAGTGAGAGCCCACCAGCTCAGTGCTTTCCCCAAACGGCAGCAGCCCGAATAGACAAGGCTTTATTCAATACTATGTTCGAGGATCCAGATAACTTACCTCCTATTTTATAAAGCCACCAAAAATCTTCCAACTTCCTTTTCCTTAAGTTACTAAGCATTACTTAGGATAAAAACTTAGCTCCCTCGCATGTAACAGTTTTATCTGCTTGCCACGCAGCCCGACTCTCCTCCCTGACCTGCTGCACAGAACACGACCAAACACCCACCCTCGGCAAGTCAGCACAGCAACACACCTCTACAGCTGCCACAAATCCTTTCGTCTCAGACAGTTACATATTCCAGAAGACTTGAACTCTTGCTCCTTTACAGTTCACTCTTCCTTGCCACCTTCCCACAAACATCACTTCCAACACTACCTGACTAGACGGCCGCTGCCCCGAGGCTCCGCAGCAAGCACACCTCAGCCAGAACCCACTGCAAAAGGGGGATGCGTCAAACCGCTACTGGCAACAGATGCTCAGACCCCACCTGGGCTGCCAGCCCCAGCCCCTGCTGCACAAGCCGCTCTATGATTCTAGGTCAATAGGATTAAATAATGGAAAAAGGCTGAATTTCGGCTTTAGAAGACAGTATTTTTCATGCCACAGGCAGCAAAATGGAAGTAGCCCCTTGCTTAGTAAGTGAACACATAAGAAACATAACTGGGTCATGAAAGGATAGGAGCTGAAGAACAGAGCAAGGAACTGTTTGCTTACAAGGGGTTCATGGAAAGGTTTTAGGCAAAGAAGCAGCAAAGACCTAGATTTACCTGCAAAACTGCAGAAAAACCCACCAGTTTGCCACTGTTTCTTTTCACTTTATATCATTTTGGTTCCAGTTCTCATCAGAAACAGAGCATTGGCAATTCTGACACTAAATTCTGGGGTTCCACAGAGAGCTGTGTATGTAAGCGCAGCAAAGCCCAGCATTTGGTGCACCCAAATCCACACGTTTTGTGTGTGGTGGGGTAAATTCCCAGATGAATGCATCCTCTGGAGCTCCCTGCTGGTGGTTTCCCACCGTAACGTATCTACTACAAAGTGATGTGAGGTACTCGATTTTCACCAGGTCTTCCCTGCACATCAGCTGCCTGCTGACGTAACGCTGAAATTTTATTGTTCTGAAGTGATGAAAGGTTCAGGCATCTTAATGCATGTAGCTCAAGCCCAGCTCAGAAAGGTAAGGCGCTGAAAGAAGTGCTGCAAGAGAGAAATCAGGCTCTAATTTGTAGGGTGCGGAGTTCACGTATTGCTTGAGGATCAGAAAGTCAGCAGTATTTCTGGCCAACTCTCTGGCACGCAGCCCATCTTCCACTCTATCGCACAGAACAGGTTCTCGGCTGCTGTGCAGGTCTGTGGTCTCCATTTACTGCCCAAACCAATTGTTCCCACAAGTTACTCCGTCCACCTCTTACGATCTCTTCTGAAGACTTTAGGCTCCTTAACACCACCTATAAATAACATGACCGAGTTATGTTTACAGTGTCCTGTAACAGTGCCAGATTCCAGATGTAAGGTGACCAGGAATCCTTTCTCCTCGGTAGCACTAAGCACAACCCCCCCCCCCCCCCGCCCCTTGCAGTGTATGCATTTCTGCACATTCCAGGTCTGGAACACTAGATTCAGCAGGCTCCAGACCACAAAGAGCACCCAGGAGCTGCTGGGCAACTGCTCTAGGTGCCCTGCTCGAGCAGGGAGGCTGAACGAGATCACCTCCAGAGTGGTCCAGCTCTGAGGACTCGATGATTCTATGAGCTCATACAGCTTCAGCGTTCCCTGCTGGTTTTCCAGGTACCTGACTTTACCGGGCGACTCAGAAAGCAGCACCACAGCACACTCCAGCCAGGCAGCACACTGCAAATTCATAGTGGGTAAAGCAAGAAAAGCTGCAGTACCGAATCACACGGAGATGTGATTCATCATCTCCCCAGCAAGAGGCACAGCAATGTGACAATACACCGTCCCCATCAGAAAGGATAAGAAAATGAGTTTTTTACCCCCTAGATTTCTCCCTTAGGCAGTAAGCCACACTTTCCAGCATTATATGCAAGCCTGGAAGACAGAGAGGAAAACTCAGCTCAATCCCACAGCTGCTCTCAAGCGTACGACAGCACTTCAAGTTAATGTGCAAGCCTCCTTGATACAATGCAACGTGCAGATCCAAGAACCAGCAGAGTATTCCACAGTTATTCCACTTTCCTCCTAAGGCACTATATTTCCTACTGATTAAGATGACAAAAAATACAGAACAATTTCTGGCAAGTGGGGGTTCTGTAGAAATCTTGCTTTTTCAGGGCTGAAATTACTTGGCCGTATACTGTGAGGGAGTCATACTTCCAAGAGGGATGTATAAAAAAAGAAGGCCCAGCACTGCAAAAGGACAGTGAATGGAACACAATGCACTGCAACGGGGGAAGATGCAGCTTCCCTGGAACAAGCTTTGCTTGTTGGTGGTGTTGGTCAGGTGCTGGTCAAGAAGACCAGCATCGCCCTCTCTCATACACCCTCTTCCCATCAAGGAAGTTACTCCAGTCTCAAAGAAATCAGTCCCCCAGCCTTGGAAACGTAAGGCTGGAGAATCAGAAACCTGATAAAGAACAGTAAGAAATTAAGATGTTTAGTTGAAGCTTAAGGTTTAAAACCTGTCAGCAGTCTGCCCTGTATTTTCCTATTTCTTACCCACCACGGAGAATACTGCCAAGCAAGAAAACATTTTTCCCTTTCGTGCAGCAACTGGTTAAGTTTCTCTAGAAGGGAAACCACATTTCACACTTTTCCAACTGCAGAACTCTGACTTGTAGTATTACAAAGCACGGAGGTACATTTCTTTCCAAAAGGCAGTCATGGCTTGACGTTGTATCTCATGGTACAGGTATTTTGGGCTAATTTTTAGGCACACAAAGTCTGACACAAACATACCACCCCCTCCATGCCCCACCTCCAGGTATCATTTTCTCTTACTGAGTTTCCCCTCTGTGCCCAGACATATTAGAGAAGGGTTATAAACACTTACTGAACACAAGGGGTTCTATTGCTAGGTGAAGATTTAACCATTTGCTTAATTGCACAATGAAGCTCACAGATGACACTGAAGAGAAACTACATTCCAGCATTTCCTGCTGAAAACACTGAACAACAGCTGATAAAAGCATTTTATCAAAACAGCACATTCAGCGTTCTCATTAACAAGAGAATTTCTGCGCAAGACCATGTCATCCAATGCAGAACTATATCTAGAAACTCACTAAGAGGTCACATGGGTGGTGGCAGATCTGCAGAGGCTTTGATCAAGCAGAGCACAATCTAGCAGTCACGTTTGTACTGGAAGAAGAAAATCGTGTCCATGCTAAGACACTGTTCTTGCTCTGGGTAAGTTCTGCTGCTTGACATCACCAGCTTCATATCGCACACTAGATAATAGTCCCTGACTCTACCCCAGACTCTCTTACAGCCAGAAGTCATTTAACTCCCCTGTACAACAAAAGCCAGGCTAAGCCTGGCCCGTACTTGCCCACAGGCTACCGATGTCGAGCATCAGTGCTAAATGAAAGACACTTGGCACAGGACCTAGCACAGGAAGACAAAGGTCAATCCAAATGCCGAAACTGAGTCTTCAGAAATTCTTCCTATGCTTCAAAGCAGGAAGTTACTACAAATGAACCGATTCTAGAAAACATTCTGGAAAGTCACTGTGTGAAACCCGAGTGCTCCGAGACTATCACAACGCACGCACAAGGCAAGGGCAAGAAGATCAGCGTAAGGGGACTACCCAGTCCTTGGCTTCCAAATCAAGTCCTTCACAATGATTTACGTAAATAATTTGCTATGGAAATTTTTAGTTTTAAAAAAATATTTCAAGAAATATGGTCATAGAGATATTTGGTATATAGAGAATAATGGTTCTCTCTTGCTCAGTACAGTAAAATCCAGGACAGCAATTCCTCACAACTCCATCTTCCACACAACCAGTAAAGATTTGTATCCCTCTCATAGAAAGAGGAATTTCCTTTGGAAACAGAAAGAACTCCTGCTTCAGGACATGCCTTTGCATGTACTAGTGAGATACGTATTCAATGTTTGCCAACAAACTAAAAAGGACAAAATACTTGGGGCTTTTTGTGAAATTCAGAACTCAAAGCCAAAGCAAGGATTTTCTTCTGGCTTCTGGATAAGGCCTTGCGGATAATTTCAGACGAGTACTTCTGACAAGATGCAAGTTTCTGACATGGTCTGTCAAGACTTCATTTTTAAAAAGCTACAAATGAAGGTAAACCCAGCTTAACTGGTTTCCTAAAATAACTGGTCAATTCATAAAAATCTGCCACCGAGAGAATGCAAATCAAGAAAAAATTCAGTCCTAATCCTCAACTTCACGAACTTTTGAAAGGCTGTTCTTCAGGACAGAAATACTTGTGGAATGCTACTTGCAGAAGTGCTTCTATACACTGTCAGTGGTACAATACTGGGCTCTGTGAAGAATCCACCATAACTTCAGAAATGCGACAGCAAAAGATGTGGGCAAACGCGAATGCCTGCACCTAGCGCTAAGAACGGTCTTCAGCAGGGGCGGAGGAGCCTGGCTCCTTTGATAACTACTGTCAGTAAACATTAAGACCATGAGTATTCATTCAGACACCCATGTAACAGTGCTCCCCCATGACAGGTATCGGCAACAGGAACCCTCATCTCATTAATTCCCACCGACCCTGTTGGCACGTGTACGCGGCGGGGATCTCCCCTTAACGATGTTCAACAGGTTAGAATCTGGTAAGGCTTGGCACGACGGGAATTTTCTCTGCAGCGCTGCAATTTCACTCCCACAATCCATACTCTACATTCAGCGTAGCTCTGTCCCAAGTGTTACAGGTTGGTCAACTCTCAGGACATTGATAAACATGGCACACGGTCAGACAAAATTTGTGCAAGGGCTGCAGCAGGATCAAGCAAGTGGACTAATTAATCACTGTATTGTGCCCTACTCCCCGCTTTTTATCCCCCACCATAAACGGAATCCTGGAATTAGCAAAATTCATACATCAGCTGTTTGTCAGTTCTCATGCCCTGAGAACTGGATCTCCTACAGCTGAGAGACAAGGGCTTCCGAAATTCTCAGGCATGACTGCAGACTATATTGAGCTGGATTTTCCCCAGTCACCTGGCAGAATGAAAGAATTTGTCCATAGGAACAAGCATCAGGATAACATGGAGTTCAACTGCTAAATGGCAAAGCAACAGTCTCCTGGCCAGCTCTGCATGGAACCCGCCTCACGGATGCTCTCACAGGAATCAAGGCGAACAACTGAACCTGAAACAAAATCCAAGCAGCTTCCAAAAGAGCCAAAATCTTACAGGTGCCCAACTTTCCTTCTCAGCAGTTAACTCGTACAGGTACCTGTAGCTACTCCATCACATGTGCATACAACAGCACATTTTCTTAATTAGTCAGTTTTTCAATTCCTCACTTCACCTTCCAGAAAAAATAAAATAAAGAACAATCTCTTCATCTTCCAGTACTAGTAATGGGAATTTAACACACTCCTCACATGAGCTAGTCCTGTGTGCTCAAAAGCACTCGGCATACATCATTTCGGTCACCTTCTCAAAGGGGATGGACATAACGAGTACAGTCCATTGGGGAGGATGAATCATGGTGGGCACCTCTTAACAACACGCAGCTGCAGAAGAATACCCAGAGCAAGAGAAGACATTTTAGGGAGCCACCCACCCCTGTGGAACTCCAGTGTCTAATATTTTTCCAGCTTCTGTGCAATGGATGTCTCTAACCCTAGTCAGTTCTTCCAGCAAAGATTCTCCCCAACTAGGGTTACACAGTGGGAATTCCAAAGCAACAGGCTATGTACAGACATATCAGCATCCCCTCCAACAAACAGATGAAAAGGAGAAAATTCCTGAGGATATGTATCCTCTCCTCCATTTTCTGAATCCCAGCCTCCCCCTTGCCTTGGAATGAGCTCTACAAAGCAGTATATCTGTTATGTACATGAATCTCGGCTCCCTTCCTTTGGGGAGTTTCCCCTCGAAAGCGACAGGCAAATCCCGGGACAGAGACAGGTGCTGGGGAGGGGGAGGTCTCCTTAGGATGACTCGCCAGAAGCAAAAGAGCCTGCAGCTTTCTTCTTAGGGCGGGCTTTCATGCCTCTTACTGGAAGCTGAGAAGAAAGAAAAAGAGGCATCTTAGGTTACTGTAACACGTAAATGTCTAACAGAAAGACACAAGAATGAAGAGCAAAACCAGGGCAGAACAACTCCAAAGCGATGACACCCCTGTCCATGTCGTCTGCTGTTTCCAAAAGGCGATTTCACCATTCCATCTGGCTTTGGTTAGCAAACAAATCACACTGAGCATATCCATCAAATAGCAACCTGGAGAGAACAACATTCTAGAACAGGACAAGCGTGATAATAAAATCAATATATAATATATTATTGAATAATAACAAAATAAAGTAAAATCAGCTGTCTCAACAGAAGATTAGACACAGCAATATTTCCAACTGGTAGCATTCGCATAACACTTCACTACTAAAACCCTTCTGCCTCTTGAGTGCCATTCCAAATGCTGTGCTCTGAAAGACGTGGGAACATCCTGAACTAGTTTGCACGCTTCGCTCCAGTGCCTTTCATTGTAGAGATCAGAAAGAGGAGTGCATATGTGATCTATGATGTGTTCAGCCCTTCTGGGCAGTCTCGGAGATCTCAGTCAAAGACTTCCGGCAATTCCTGCATCTGAACCAAAGATCTAAACAGACTGAGCATAAAACCCAACATGCCTGCAAAGGGCTTTATCAGAATTTCTATATTCACAATAAACACCACAGAACGGGCATTACTGTCTTCTCACAATTTCATTTTAAAAATTCCTCACTAGGAAGCTTGGAATCAGATTTTGTTCCTCTTATTTCCCTGCTGCCATCTAATATGGTAGGGAAGAAAACAGAGGAGGTCAGCTCAGAAATCAGCCTTGGGTATTGAAAACAGATCCAGGCTGATTTTAAATGCATCTTCAGACCTACACGTCCACCCCTGGAGACAGTGAAAAGCCATCTGGGCTTGGAATCAGGGAACTGGCTCTAGATGGCCTCTCTTGAGCTGTGGGGTTGGACCAGGTGACCTCCAGAGGTCCCCTCCAACCTCAGCTCTTCCGCAGTTCTGTAACACACATCTTCATCACACCCAGAGGTGTCCTGTACACGGCAAAATCAAGTTAACGGTACAACTTGAAGTGATGCTCTAAGCAATACTTTCCTCCAATTTAATATTTAGCCTGAAAAGCTCAACAATGTGAGTCAGTCATAGAGCACTCTATCTTAAAAGGAAAATTAAAAATAAAATTAGGAGTCCAAGCTGAATCAAGCAAATAGGACCCCAACTTCACAAAAAGGGAGAAGCATTTTACCATGTATAAATTGAACCACAAGAAATGTTTAAGAGTTTAAGAGTAAGAGCAAAAACCTGGAAAGCAGCACCTCAAAAAGCACATTCTACAAAAGACACCAACAGCTGAAAAGTAATTGTTAAACTAAAATGGCTCTTGGATGCAGCTGCATTTATTTCCATGTATGGTGTTTTTACAGTAAGAATACAGGCAACTCGCCTCCCATCTGAATGTCTGTAAACATCCTGGACCATCACATGGACATATGGAGGGGACAGCTCAATGACGACCAGTCACCCAAACTTTAAGACAAAACCCTGGGGCAAGGGGGAATGGGGAGCAGTGCGGAGGAGGGAATTACATCTTCCCCATATCCAATACGCCGGAGTCCAGGAAGACCTAAGAGGGTACAGAACCGCTGCATTTTAAATGAGGGGAAAGCGGTTGTCCCAGCGCTAAACGTCACGGTAGCATTAAATATTCTTTCCTGTCTGTTACAGTCTGAGGACAGAGCCAACAAAACACGTCAGAAGTGTCCGATGCTGCACCCTTCAACACAAAACCTGAACCAAAGCCAAGCTGGCTCCTGATTTCTGCCAGGGTCTCACAGGCATGACAGAAGTACAAACGCTAGAGGCTGGTACAGCGAGTACGCGGCAAGTCAGCCCACGTAGGGCCCAAGTAGCAGAGTCCAGCCCCGTCTGCACGGACAGCTTCTAAACACACCGTGACTACGAAGCCAGAGCCTTCCACCAAAGCTCGCAAATCAGTGTTTGTGCTGGGAGTAATCTACACACAGCTCACCTCAGCTTTCACCGCCTTCTTAGGAGCTTTGAGGCTCTGGGTGCGTTTAGGAAGCTTGTCTCCTGCATCTTCATCTGACGGGTCTGTCCTGGTCTCCGACGGGGTTCCGTTAGACCTCTGTGCCACACTGCTCTCCTCTCCCGAGGAGTAACAGGAAGCTAAGGAGTATGGGGAAAAGTGTTAGCAAATACTTTTGAAAGATCATGTTTAGTCTAAAACAGACCATCCTGAAGGACCACATGTAAGGGGGACGTCAACAATCCTTAAGAAGGATAATCCATAAAGTACAGAGATGTGTTAGTAGATGGGAGGGGATGAAGGAGGGCAATGCAACTCCTACCAGATAATCTGGAATCTTGCAGCCTTTCTGCGACCCAACGCATGAGAAGCTCAGGGGAGCCTTCCTCCCCTCCTGGCTCCCCACATGAGGCCTCCTACAATGGCCCAGCAGGGTGTTCTGTACCTGAATCCTCAATGGTTTCAAGAAGACTCCCACCAGAGGGGTGCACCTGTGGCTCATGGCTTCGTATATGCACAGCATCTTCATCCCGGATCAGAGTGAGATCCTGCATGCTGAAACTGCGCAGCTTCTCAGACAACACTCCCTGGCCCTAAGAGGACATAAAAACAAGGGTCAGGGGCACCTCGCCTCCACCAGGACCGTCTCACGTGGGACCATTTAGAAGAGGAAAGGTGCCCTATTCCCCACTAGGGTGCTCTGAAAAAAACAGAGAAGGGAAAAAGAAAAGTATGGTCCCAAGATCAACAGGTAAGAGATTAAAGCAAAATCCACTCCACTCTCCCACCACTTTTCTTAAGTCAAAGGGTGGGACTAAGTGCAAGGAAACAGTGGAGAGGTGCCAGCAAGTACCAGCATCCCTACCAGACCCATCGCACCGATGGCTGGCACAAAAAAAATAAATTGCTAGGGAGTTACAGAAGGTGTTGCATTACCTTTGCAGCTGCAGTAACTGCTGCATTGGCAGCAAGGTTTAACCCTCTCTTGCCAACTCGCATCATGGTTTCATAGCTCTTGTCACGAGCCTGAGTAATGTATTCATCAATTTCCTAGGAAGGCAATGTGGAACATGGCATTTAGCTCCTCATTAGCAAACATGATCAAAGTCTCCCCACCATCACCCTAAAAACCCCAAAGCTCACCTGGATGCTTTTTTCCAGGCTGTCATTGACCACATAACTGCAGTTTCTCTGTTACTTACACAGAGCTCTGCAAACGCAACTTTTACTTAAAGCATGCTGTTTCCAAGTTGCAACAACTGAAACAATGCAGTTGCTTATACTGACAATGTGAAAAACCAGCACGGCTACCAAACGTGCTGCTGCTATCATGATTCAAAGAGCTTAACCACTGACAGTGACTACATGGGCTCATGACGCTGGGTTAGCCAAACATGCTATCTAAGCATTAGGCAAACTACTGGCTATGTTACAATCTTCAGTAAGCTGCAGCACGACATCGTGGTCAGAGACAGAACCATTCAACACCCGCTCATGTCAGCAGCAGCAGCAGCACGACTGGCACGTCCCATGGCACGAGCCAGCTCCCGGGCACGTCGCTACCTTCTAACAACGAGCAAGTACCTTCTCCTTATTGGAAAGCGTTGGGTGCACAAACTTCCTGTAGAGGACACTGGAGCCCTTGGTGTAAGGGGAGAGCAGCCAAATCACAAATGCGATTTTCAGCTCGAAATAAAAGGGAAACCTGAGAGAAAGAGGGAAGAAAAAAAAAAAAAAGAGAGAGGGAGAGGGAAGAGAAAGACGGAGAACTGGAATCAAGATCAGCACAGAGACAGATGGAGATAACTGGTAGGGAGCAGCACAGGCAGAAAGAGCAAAGGCAAGACAAAGGCTCAGAAACAAAAGAATCTATATATCAGGTCAGAACAGCAAAACCCTCTTTGGAATCCTAGGACATACCTTCTTTGAGTCTCATTTAGTCTTTCATCCATAGCCATGAAAACTCCATAAACAGGGCATCTCTCAGCCCTGCAAACACACCAAATTACAATCTGATAGCTACTCTCGTCGTTCTGAAGTTTGTTTAGAGTATCCACTGGATGTTAATATGACATTAGTTTCCCCTCTCATTTTCAAAAGTTTTCAACTACATATCTCAGCAAATCTCAAGCTCCTGCTAGGGCGGATGGCTGTTTCCGACACCTCCTGCAGGTACACTCCCCGGATACAACACAGAAGGAGCATCAGTGTAAATGCAAGAGAGGAGGCAGCATGTAAGTCCTTCATCTCTAGCCCTAACCCAGTCAAGACTCTGGGAAGCAGCAGCAGAGATTGCAACAGCCCAGTGCAAACCTCCTGCTGCCTCTATTAGCAGCAGGAGACTCCTGTTTTCTGTGGTCCATGAAGTGGGTGAACAAGCCAAAGCTCTTGTACTTTTGACACCTTTGTCTGCTTTTCAAACTTTATGCAGGAAGAGGCAACACTGCCGAGCACTTTTGTAAGGCATGTGTAGCCGTTTCGTATTTCTTTAAAAGATGCCACTCTCAGCTAGTATTCTTTCAGAGGTGTATGCAAAGCTCAAACAGTAAAGCAACGAAGAAGCTGAAGATACCCTGTTCCAAAGGTTTGGCTGAACACATGTGATGGTGACTTGTCATTTTTGGAGGCCTCCACACTGCCAAGCATGACACACAGCACTGAAAGGATTAAGAATCTGCTTCCCCCGGCTCCATGCCACCCCAGTCCCGCTAGCAAAAGAGAATTTCCTCAAGCAAAAACCACTCAGAGCACAGATACCTGATCTGCTCCTCCACACAACAGGCTGGCAAAGCAAAACAGGTCCCTTCCTTCCACCAGCCTTTTCTTTTTTTTTTTTTTTTTTTTTTTAAGTGTCTTTTAGGCCATTTCTCAAACTTTACCAGTTCACATTAACAGCTTCTCAAAAAAATTTTATCTCATGACGATCCTTTTACAGATACTGTGTATTTATCTTAACAGTTTGCAAGTATACGAGATGAAACAGTTAAGACAGCAGCTACTACCCACAACATCTACAGATCTGCAGACCTTTCATAGGGACTGAACACTCATAAAGGAGAGTTTATTTTTAGCATCCTGACACTACTCCCCTCTCTTTAAAAAACAAGAAAACCAACCAACCAACCAAAAAAAAATGTCGCCAAGGAACTCACCAAGAAAGAACAATGTCCGTGAGCGTTTCTGCCGTGGTGAAAAAGGCAAACACAATCCAGTACATCATCCACTTCACCTGCAAAAGAGCAGTCACTCAATGGACATCCACCAGAACCAGGAAGAGAGTGAAATTCCTTCTCAGTAAAAATGACTCATCATCTCCACACATTAAGATGAATCCAACAACAAGAAGGCATATAGAATCAATTGCTAATGAAGAGGGTCACATACCAGACGGTACATTATAGTTTGGGAAAACATGCAGGATTATGTGCTCCAAATAGACATATGCATACAGAGGCACGCGTGAACGCACGCCCTGTAGCAACATCGTGACACAACAGCGCTGAGGGCCCAAATAAGCTATGTGAAGAGTAAGCAGTTCACTTGAAGTTACAGTCTTTCATATATCCTGATTACTGTAATAAATATATATACACACACATATGCAAAAGTTTAGTTTCAACTGTAGCCCTATATTTTCTTGATTTAAAGATTTTTCTTGGGGGGGGTGGAAAAAAAAAAAACCCCAACACCAAAACCACAAATCAACAGATATGGTATTTTCTCTAACTCATTAATAAGCATTCTTTGCCTTAATCATTACTACCAGAAATTACATGAGCATTTCTCTTCTTTTTAAATAGTGACTAAGGATGAGAGGTCAGAAAGCAAAGAACATGCCACATGAACCTGATCTCCTTGTTTACGGTCCCGAGTAGAATTTACAAAGTGCACTTTGTGCTACTACAGTGCGTCTGTATCCTGACCGTCTATCTCCCTCCTTCCTCACCCCTCTCTGCAGCAGTAGGTATTTCTGTCAAAGCAAACAAAATAATCCCACCACCACCACACACACACTGCTGTTGTAGTAACAAGCCTCTCAGCTACAGGCCAATTATTTCTGAAAAGGAATCAGTTGAAATATAAAACCTGCTACCCAAAAACTTCCAAATTCCAAAGAGCCAATATCGTATAAGGGAAACTGCCAGTTTTCTATGCTGTTAAGAAGTAATAATAAATGTAACTGGAAGATAAGTGGAAAGAAGTGGTCTTCGCTCAGAGCTTTTTTTAGCCTTTACTAAAAGCAACTTAAAACTCCTAGTATCATCAAGAATGGGAAAGGAAAACTAAACTGAATCAAATAAATTCCACAAATTAAATCCACACGTTAATTCGTACATTAAAATTACACGAACAGAGTAGTGATAGTCTCTGTTACAGCAAATGAAGCTCTAAAAGCAGGTACTTCCCCACACTTGCACACATTGGAAAATTTGCCGATCTGTTCTTGAAAGACCCTCCAAAACTTTCTAAACAATAAAATTATGCTTCCTCCACCCCTGCTCACACAGTGGATGGTTTTGAAAA
The DNA here is from genome assembly GCF_963210335.1 of Falco punctatus. Lineage (NCBI taxonomy): Eukaryota > Metazoa > Chordata > Aves > Falconiformes > Falconidae > Falco > Falco punctatus. Next base: position 63,911,422 of record NC_137588.1, read on the forward strand.
TAGTGGTTAGCAGCCCAAATTATTTCCACTTTACTGTGCAATTTTTTTCACAACAGAAAGTAGCAAAACTTGTATTTTATGGTACACTCCTGCCTTTTTTTTTTTTTTTCTCTCTTTCCTTGTATCACCTGTTTGGACAGGACCAGGACCAGGTGTCATTCACTCGGCTTCTAAAGCAACTCTACGCAATGCACAGTGAACTCTTCAATGCAGCCCTTGTTTTATCAATATTCACACACGTTTTCATACAACGGGGGCAAACAGGGACCCCAGTGGGCAAGAGATTTCAGAGAAGCTACATACCAGTAAATCTTGCTTCATTATTAGGTAAAATTAAAGCAATATTAATAAAAGCAATTAGCAGAAACGTAGCTATCTATATCACATAATGACGTATATGTTTTTTGCAGACATAAATTAAATCTCACAAACGTAACAGAATTCTTATGTGGTTTCCACAGGCTCTTGCTCCAGCACCTCCCTTACAGACAGGGTTCAGGGGGCTCCTACAGAGTTTCCAGCTGGCCTAAATAAACACTCAAAGAAACTGTCAAGGATAAAAAGAGACTCTTGAGGACTAACAATTGCTTAAAAGAGAGGAAACAAAGGATAAAAATAAATGCCCGTTTCTCACAATACGGAAAGTTACCAGTGGAATCCCACAGGCTTCAGTGCTGAGATCCGTGCTGCTCATCTTCATGAAAGATCTGGAAAAGGCTCTGAATAATAAGATGACAAAATGTGCAGAAGGTACTTTTCTATCCAGGGGATTAGGCATGAGTTGATTAAAGAATTCAGAAAGTGATCTGTGCTGACTGTTCTCCAGCTGACCGTCTCATACATGGCTCAGCATGCCTGCACTTAGACGTGAATTCGCTGTCACATTAAATACAAAGCAACAAACTTACAATGTCTGCTGCTTCTTAGTGAAAACTACCGCGGTTACAGAAATTTGCTCATGCCACTCAGGAGGGGTCACTGCAGACAGCCTGATGAAGCCATAAACTCGGTGCTCAGTAAAGTTTTTCATTCTGCTAACAGAATGCTCAGGGGTATTAGAAGAAGAACTGAGAAGAACAGAAAACATTGCTTTGTAACTATTTAAATAAACTGCGTGCTCACGTCTTTGATACGGAACACGTCTCTTGCTCTCCATCTTCTCCTGCCACCCTTCACCCTACGCTCTACAGCCAAAGACAAAAAGAAATCTAGCTCTTAAATAAACTAGAAGGACCCACCTTCTAGCTCTAGAAGTCCCTGAAGTGCAGATGATCAGAAACTAGAAGAGCAGAAAGCAGAGGGGAAGAATCACTATTTTTTTTTTATTATTATGTTTGTAACTACAGATTTTCCTTATGATGTTTGTAATCCACAGATTACAAACACCTTCAAAAACAGGGTCAACCAAGCCGTATTTTTTTCAATCCATTAAAAAGGAGTCAGGTCTTTGCTGCTCAAGCTGATGACCACCAATTTCAGCCAACTGCACGTAGATAGTCTCCCCAACTTGCACCAAAACCCTAAATAAAGTCAGTAAAAGCAAAAGCACAGCTGAAACGTCGATTGGACCAAAGCTGAAGGTGACACATAAAAAGAAAGAAATTACTTTAAAACAGTCTGACCTACTAGAAGCAGTTCATCACAGCTGCTTGAGGACTTGTCAGAAATTTATACCATGGTGGGGGAGAAGAGTAAGTTTTCACTGTACCCTGATGCCACAGACGGACTGCCTGTGGTAGCTTCGTCTGTGTCAACTCAACCTCCAACACACCAACAGATGCCCCTGTAAGACCCCTCTCCCACGCTGCTGTTAGCTCTTCAGCACTGTGAGCCAGTAGCTGTGCACAGACACCGCCAGCTCTCAAAACGTGCAGCACAGCATTCCGGTTTTCCACTGCCTTTTCCCAGGAAGAGCAGTTTGAGCAGACATTGGCACCCTTTCCTGTGTTGAACAACACTGGGCTCTCTCTGTCTTTCCACTTGGTTGGCTGAGAAGGAAGAAGCGCTCCAAGGATGAAGGAGTTAGGCAGACGGCAGTCCAACACCTGAATGCCTATTTCTGATGTAGCTCTCTCAAGGAGAAAATTTATATAACATCAGTTTCAGCAGTTCAAATAAATTCTCTTAAACTAACTCCAGTATTTTCACTGACACTAGAAACAAGAGGAAAGTTTCTGCTGCAATAATCTGGAATGATCTACTTCAAGAAAACTGTATCAATGAAGCATTAAACAAAACCCCAAAATGCATGCCACACTTCTCCACATCATCCCTAGTGGGGCTTACAACCAGGTCATTAGTAGTGATGTTATCATTAAGATAACTTTATAGTACTCAAGTAACATGTCTCATTTCTTTAGGAAAGCCTTACAGCAGTGTAGCTAACATCTACCAAAAGAAAATCCGATCAATACAATGTTTACATTCTACAAGGAAACACACCGTTTAATACCTCAACAGCTAACCTACCCACAGAAAAAAAAGCAAGTTTTTACTGTGAAGAATGCCTACAGGCTCAAAGGCTCTGTATTTACCGGGTCTTTATAGGCTGTTTTAAAAAACAAGGGTGGTGTGGGTTTTCCCCTGCTCCCCTCAAGTTCTCAGCAAAACAATTTAAAGCTCCGAAACCTGAGCCTGTCTTAAAGTTAACACAGATTCTGTAACTGGAACACAATCCTTCTGTGACAGAGACTTATGAGCCAGAATAAAACTCTGGGTAAAAAAATATGCATTTCACGCAACAAATGAAGGTCACAGACAACTGGAAGGAAGAGGAGAGGAAGACCAGAGAAGGCAATAGTGATACAATACATCTTCATACAGAACTTCAAAGGTAACTATGAAATCACAGGATCGTGCGATTATTCCAACAGTTTCTTTTCAGTTTCTCATGTTATTACTAATACACTTTGAATTTTAGTAAGGCTCACTGTAGTTTTGACTAAATCTCCAACACTCGCTCCGAACACCCGTACCAGTTATCCATGCCGCCTGAACATTTGCATTTTGACTTCTCTGCTGAGACCACTATCAAAAACCCCAAAGCCAACACCCCACCCCACCCCACCCAGCTCGATGCTGTGGTCTGTGACACTGTGCGCTGCGAGTGAGACCCTCACCCCGGCTGGGCACCTCCTTCCAAACCCAGCAGGTGGAATTTTAAGCCAACACATAGGGAAGGTCAGGGCAATTCCAGAGAACTAAAGCAGCACGGGACAAAAAGGCCTATATCCTGCAATATTTATTGTTGACGCGTCATTCTGTAGGGAGGAGTGGAGCCAGTGGGGCGAGGAGCCTCAGGCTGCGTCACAACGCAATATTGATAACTAGCATCCTACTCACCGGTGTTACTATAACCATCAGGTTACTCCTTGCTGTAGGTAGACAAAAACTCATCTGACCCCTGAGACAAGCGGCTCACCTGGCCGGCCAGCCAGGGACACCCCTTGCGAGGCGATGGCAGGCTGCATGGCTGCATTGCTGCAAGGCCAGCCGGCTGGGGACACCCCTTGCGGGGCACGGCAGGCTGCGTGGCGCCTGGGGCTGTGGGCACAGCAACTGGCACAGGCAGGAGGGCAGGGGCAGCACCCCGACGGCACCCACACGCACCCTGCACGGTTACTCAGCCCTTTGTGAGAAAACAGCAGTGATGCTGAAAAAACTACAAAATACAGCCCCGAACACCGAGTACGGATAAAGTTAAGCGGAAAGAACTTGTCCTGCACTTTCAGATGCTTCCAGACGGCAGCGTCTCCCCCGCTCCCCCCCCGCCCCATCCAGCATCTCCCGGTAAAAGGCAGCCACGTCTGCGGGATGCGACCCCCGCGTCGGTGGGTGCCCCCGGCGCCTGCGAGGGGGGCCGGGCCGCGGCGAACCCCTACTCACATATTCCTTCACGTTCTTCGTCTTCACGGCCTTGTAGGAGGAGTAGGCGGGGTAGAGGGTGCCGAAGATGAGCCTGCGGGGGACAGACGGCTCAGCGCCCGCATAGCCGGGGGCTCCGCGCCGCCCCCGGCACCGCCCTGCGGCCGCCTGCGCCGGTACCGGCCGCCACCACCCCCCCGCCCCGGTCCCAGCGGGGCAGAACCGGCAGCACCGCCGCAGCCCCGGCCCCCCCCGGGCCGCCCCCGCGCCCCTTCGGCCCCCGCCCCGCACTCACACCACGAGGCGGGAGATGATCCAGGAGACCATGGCGGCGGCTCCGGGCGGCGGCGGCTCCGGGCTCGGCGGCGGGAGGCGGCTCCTACCGGGCAGGTTCCTGCAGCAGGCGCGGCCCCGCCCCGGGGGCCCGGGGGGAGGAGCCGGCGCGGCAGAGCGGGGGGGCCGCGGCCAGACCCCGGCATCCCGCCCCGCTGCGCAGCCGGCACGGGGGAGGGGGCGGCGGGGGGTCCCGGGCTGGCCCGGCGGAGGGGAGGGGGCGCCCGGCCGGCCCGGGGCAGGGAAGGGGAGGGGGCGCCCGGCCCAGGGCTGGGGGAGGGGACGGAAGGGGCTCCCGGGCCAGCCCAGCCCGGGGGAGGGAGGGGGCTGCCGGGCCGAGGGGGCGGAGGGAAGGGAAGATGGCAGGCGGGCCCGGCGCACGGCGGGGAGCTGCAGAGGCGGCGCCGGCCCGGCCCCGGGTGCGGGCAGACGGGGAGCCCCGGGCACCGGAGCCATCTTCCCCAGCGCCGCCCGCCCCGGCCGCTCGGTGGGGCCGGGGGCCAAGGGCTCTGGCCCTGCGGGGCTCCCGGGCTCGCCCCCGACCCCGAAACCGCGGGGCTGGCGGGGCCGGGGGTGCGGGGCCGGTGCCCCCTCCCTGCAGCCCCGGCCGAGCGGAGCGCCCCCCGGGCAGCGCCGGGGTTAGCGGGGGAGGGGCGGCTCCTGCCGCCCCCCGGCCCGGACAGACACGGCAGGTGAGGGATGAGTAGGCCCAGATCTCTGGATCGCACCCAAATGGCCATTACATAAACCACTACTTAATTAAAAAAAAAAAATTGTTAGAAAACTATTTTTCTATAAAAAACCCTAACACCCGCCCCAGCCGACCATCACACCCCAACCCCAAGCCGCACAATCCCGCAGGAAGGCAGCGCCTCGTTAATGGCCAAACGGCCTCTATGGGAACGCGGGAGACCAAGGGGTCAGAGCAGAAACAAAGAGCTGCCGGGGAGGAATTCCCTCATGGATGCGTGAACTTCGGTATAATGAGCAATGAAAAGTACAGAACATTTGTGTTTTCAGCTCTTACATGTAATGGAAATTTGCTAATGTCTCTACAGACGGTGACAAAGAACATTTTGTCACAGTCTGCTTTTGGGTATGAATGGCCACCAAATGATTGCATAAGGGGCTGCACAATTTACACCGTGGATGGCACAACCGACCTACAAATGGGGTAAGAGGAAACTGCTCTGACTGCTCTACCCCGCCAGGTAATGCCAACGTGTGTGACCTTTGCCAACACAGCGCTGTTTCCCACCGCAGTCCCCTGCCCGTTTCCCACCACGGCAGCAGCTCCAGGACGTGAACCAGGTGTTGGGGCTCAGGTGAGCGAACGGTGCAAATGAAGAGGGACAATTCAGAGACCGGCCAAGTCCAACATAGGAAGAGCATGGGAGGGCTAAATAACTGCAGCACAGGTAAGTGGCACCTAAATAAAATGTGTTGCATTGTTTCAGTGTTTCAGACTATTTATTATATCAAGGAGCAGCGGAACGGAAGGTTTACAGTGCATTAGAAATAAGTGGTGGCAGGAACTACAGAACATGGACATCAGCATTAGTAGAGCAGGGGTCTTGTGAATGTGTCAAGTGGCAGCTCACTGTTAAGCAGCGCACCGAGCTTTAGAGCAACTTCAGGAAAGGCATTTAAAGCTAGCAATTTACAGTTAGAAGTAAGTAGCTCAATTTCTTCCCACATTTTAAAGAAGAACAAGAAATTAATTCATTAACTTACCTTCCCACAAGGAGAAACTACTGGTACCCAAGGGCTATTTTTGGAACGGAAGCCAGCTGCAGGTCAAATTAAAGTAGAATGATTTATTAGTAATATTGTATACTGCTGTGTAATTAGGATCTCAAGACCTACCCAGGAATGCAATTCATCGATTGTTTTCAAATTAAGGCTGTATACCTTTCTAGCAGATAAGCTACTGCTGAAATAACTTGTGACAAATTTGTGTTCTACAAATGGTTAAAATAGGTGCCCAAATATCTACCCATCTATTACAGCCTGAATGACCGAAGGCAGGGGAGTCAGACTCGCTGTTCCTGAAGCGGAGCAGCTTAAGCAAAGCCACATTTAGAACAATGCCAGGTCAGACCCAAAGCTGCTGTAATGAAGAGGAGCAGCAATTGGCCAGGGCTCAAGAACACAAGAATGCCTCAGGAAAAGTTCAGCAGAGTAAGTGAGGGTCTCAGGAAGCAAGGTGAGGTGGAAGAAGACAACGGGAGCCCTCTCTCTGAAGCTTAAAGGTGCAGATTGTCATCGAAGAGTATCAAGCACCAAAAGGAATAAGGAAAATACTTAAGTGTGAGCTGACGGTATAAACTGACACCGTGGGAGGTAAGTGCCTAGAATTATTCTGGGAACATATCCCTTCTTCACCTGTTCTGCTTGTGATGGAAAGCTGTTTAGTTAGAAGAGACCTTCCTAGGGGGAAGCAGCTGCATTTTCTTGTATCTAGCTCTTGAAACTCACTTTAACATTTTTGTATTAGCCTAGATAGAGGCAGAGAGAAAAAAAAAAAAAAGTTCTTGTAAAGGAGGGGGATGAGGGAGATGGGAGAAAACAAGAAGAGTTCTGCCTGGTTATTTTTCAAACGCCTGGTGGGAGCATGCAGCTCTTTTCCAAAGGCTGAGAACAGGGATCTTGAAGACAGTGCCAGTTAAGAGGAAAGGAAGCTGTGGGCTGATTTTAGATTCCAGGATGCACTAGGAGAGAGTGACCACAAGCAGGTCTATGCATCCCAGACAGACAGGGGCTAAGTTCGGGAGAACACTGAGGCTGACAATCAGAAAATTACTTACCAGTAACCCGAGCCTGTAAGATGCATTGTCCGCAGGTGCTTCCATGCTATGCATGCTTTGCTCACACCTGGTGTAGTTTCTCACACTCCTCCTCCACCAAAGCAATACTTACAAGATATGCTTGATGCAGTCAGCCTACACCTCTTTAACTGTGTAAATTCAGAGAACCATCGAAGGGCTATCAAAAGCAAAGGAGGGAAGTCACACGTACATAGCAGCAAAAATTTTAAAGAATATCCGTGCCTGGAAACTTTCATCTTACTTGTATTGTAAGTAAGTTCAAGTTACTGCTTGACACATAACTCCTCTACTTCGACTTTGATTCCACATCCTCAGGTTCTACAAGAGGCTCAGTCTTTTAGAGGAACAAGTGGATCACAACCTTTGATGTATTACATGCTGATTTTTCCCGTATTTATGTTGCCTGGTTCAGTTGCCTCAGAGTACAGTTTATAAACAAAGAAAAGATGTGTTGTAAAAGTAACCCTTGCAGAATATTACATTTTTAATCAACATCAAGACAAGGAAGGAGCTGGGTTGAAAAGAAGTGAAATCTTCAGACTGGGGATGTTATTTCTTCCTCTTCATCTGAGACAGAGAGAAAAAGATGAACGTGTCCTGTGTAACGTTTCGAAGGCTCTGTGAAACTGCTGAATGACAGTGCTGAGTATGCCCTTGCATGGCTGAGCACACACCAAGCATCAGTATTGTGAATGCAATCCAAATTCCCTTGGGCAGGCCAAGAGCCATATAATCCTGAATTCGTGCTTCCACTTGTCTGTAGTTCCACAGGACACTGGCTAAAAGAGAGTCAGAGCTTAAAGCCAATAGTCAAAAATGGTGCCTCCCCACTACCTTGTGCAGCTTCACTCACAGTAATGCTAAGACCACATTCAGTTAGAACAAATGTCATGACTGCAGTGAACTACATTTTAAGACATGCAACTGTTTTTTCCCTATGCTCAAAAATTTATTTACAATGTCCCCTTTAATCTGTTTACATTCCAGTTAACATATCAGCTGCCCCTTAGAATTTGCAACCAAAAAATACTATGATAAAAACTACTGATTGTACATCTTAATTTTATAACCATTTTGACTGGCTACATTTGTTATAAGCTCTGTATGAAGTATGCATGATAGAACTGGGCACTGGAGGGTGAGTCCTTACACTGACCCATCATCACACAGCCCCTGTTAAGAGAGCACCCTAACCAGCCACGTATGAATGTATATGTGACAGGCACCACAGTAGCTGTCACTGCTCCTCAGGAAAGATGGTACAGTCACCACTACTGGAAATCTCCCAATGTTTACCATTAGTAAGAAATGCAGCAACAGGAATGTTTCAGAAATGAATAATGACCACCATTATCTCGTGACAGAAATGCATGGTGAACAAACTTTAAAACCCTGCACACAGCTTGAATCATCTTCCATCAAAAATGGGGTATCTGCACAAAAAGGAGGCACAAAAGAGAGAGCAAGAACAATCAGAAGGCACCGAGCAAGTCCTATGCAAAGATTCCACAGTCCAAAATTGTTCATCGTGGAAGACTGATGCATCAGGGGAGTGAAATGGCACATAAAAGCATTACGAAGCTATGAAAATGGTCAAAGGGGTAAACAGAAGACAATCATTTCTTGGGAAAAAAAAAGCTCTGGAGCCCAGTTAAATTACTAAGCTAACAAAGGTACATAATTACAAACAAAGCATAATTAATCATGCCACTCTGTCAAAGGATGTAGTGAAAGTCTAAATACAGTTACTTCTGGCATCAACATGATAAGGCTTGTAATGAGACTGTGAAGCCCACTGCAAGTACCATAAAATACCCCTGACCATGTAAGGCTACAGCGGCGAGCAAAAGCTAAGCACCTTTGAAAGAAAACAAACCCAAAATAAACCCCTGCAGTTGTGTGTGGTTTTTTTAATATATATATATACACACACACACACGTATAAAGTTATATATATTGTCTAACATGTACATCCATAAATGAATGTTATATACGAGCTATACATGTGTATCTGGTTAGTATTAATACATAAAAACCTACGTGTTTGCAGACAAAATATATGAAAAGTCTATTTCAGAAATTCTGAAATTGCTGTACAGTAACAGCTGATGATTACAGCTTCTAATCAACCACCGAGGACCTTCTTTTGGTGGAAAACAATCAAGAATTGGTAAGTGGATTCTGAGTCTACATAAATGCAAATCTGTGACACACATGAAAAAATTACCTACTTGAAAGAACTTGCCAAAAGAAGTGGCAGTCCCTGTCACCTGATGCATACAATCCAGATAAAGGATAAAAGTTTTCAAATCTAAGTTACCAGAACGGATTCATCAGATCAATTTAAAAATTCCGCCTGTCCTCATCTGGTCTATAATCTGGATTGCTACATATTTCTTAATTTTAATCTGTAATTTTTGTGCAAATTATCCATCTGGTTTCGCTGAGTACTGCTTTAGGCTGATGTACTCTATGATTAATAAAAGAGGAAATTCAAGAGACAGAAACGTTGGATAGACTTAAACCACACAAAGATTCAGCATGAGATGCAGAACTCTTACTGTAGATCACTGCATTGGAAATAACCAAAGCTACTGCATTACACATAGCCAAGTCTTGGTTTTTTGATCTTTATCCAATTCTAATTGCAGATACACGCACATGAGGGAAACATCACATTAACATAATTAACCATTCAGAATGGGTTGTACGCACAGAGCACAACAGAAGCGCACAAGAAATTCTGTACAATAGGAATACAGGGAAGTCGAATGGTTCATGGGCCTGGGATAATCCTTTTCGTCTGTAGCAGACTGGGTTAGCCCATACCCACAGGACAGCTGAAAGGATACAAAGACAGCAAAAGCCTGGGAGTGAACTGCTCACACCCAGTAACCGACCTGAGAAGCCACCAGTGCCTCTTCATCCTGCTTCACAGTACTTCACCAGTGCCACGTGTCAGCGAGCAGAACTGCTGCTGCCATCACAGCCTCCAAGGTCAGAAACCAGGGAACCTACACCACCCCATGGAGAAAGCAGCTCTGGACCCCGGGCTGGAAGACAGCGAGAGGTGGAGAGCACAGCACAGGAGATGTTCATGACAAGACAGAGCCTCTACCCAAACTATCGGACAGATTCAGGAGCACGTGCTCCCAGCACGTACTGGGACACCAGGGGTAAAACACGCAAGCCTTGCGGTCAGGGGCAGGGCAAGACATTAACAGGTAGCTGCGCTACCAGAGACAGAAGCTGGGACAAACTCAAAGCAGGAAGATCAGCGTTTGAAAGAAACTGCCCATGCTGTTACAGTAAATGACTTTTATTTTTTAAAAAATGAAATAACCGTGAACATATTAACAGGCCTGCAGGTGGCACTACAGTACAGCTGGATATAAGGTAGATACATTTCCCCATGTACCTGGACAATGAATCCATTGCATCAATGCTGACATTAGTAAATTCTGAATACAGTTCTATCAAGCAGGAACATTTTACTTAAAATAGTTCTGGACAAAGTTGACACTGAAAGTTAACTTCTCCTTCACTTTGGAAAGGATAGATGTTTTCAGCTAGCACTGGCATTGGGTGAACTATTGCCTGCAGTCACCAGTGCAGGGAGAGATGTACAACATCTCCACATGAGAACAGAGTTTATACTCCTTTTTACTTCTCATTCTGAGGAAGCAGGGTGGCATAGGGAGAGGGGGGGGAGATGGGTGAGGAATATGGGCAAAGAAGGTGGGGTGTCAATTTCTATTCACTCTCCTTTGGCTGTTTTTGTGCTATTTTGGACTGCTTTCTAAAAATCACTTCTTGATTTTATTGAAAGGAAGACTAAATGTAATGCGCCTTTCCTTGTAAATCCAGGAACAGTTGTGGTACTTCAAAAATACTAAAAATATCTACTTTCATGAAATATTAACTGTTTCACTACAAACCTAGTTTTTCACTAAATACACAATTCTCCTATTTCTGGAGTCTCCTGGGGAAAAAAAAGTGGGTTCTCCCTTTATTTCTGCAACTCTACAGTGTATAGAGAAACGGCTACATGAAGGGGAGTGCAGAGAATAGCTTTATTCTTTTCCTTGGCCTGTATCTCACATGGGAATTTTGCTTAAATTTCTGCAATTGGGCTACTGCTGGTCACACTCCGTCAGCAGCTATCAACTAAGACTGCAGTAGGACAACCCACTTCCAGCACATTCCTTCTAACTTCATGGAGACTAACTAGGCATGAAGAAAAAAACCATCCACACTCTTTATACCATTTCTAATCATAATATGCAGGAACACCAAGTGGTTTCCATGTTCTTCCAATTTGCAAAAGGCCACAGGAAAGGGACATGGCACCTTTCGTTAGAATCTGGAATTCTGCATGTAACAGTGCGACCTTCCATTAGACCTTCAGTGTTGAGGCAGCGTAGAAAACAGTGGCTGAAGAGTGTGTGTAATACTGACCACACCAGCTCTTAGTGAGAAGCCTCTGCTCCTGCAGAGGCAGTCATGTGCAGTCCCTGTATATACTGTGAGCGAAAGGCTTACTTCACAGGGCATTTGGAATTAGCAATTCCTATGATCTAGCTAGTTTGGATTCATGAGCTTTCAGTGTGCCAACAGCATCTTTCACTGCATGGTAGATAATGTTCTTCACCTGTAACAAGAAAAAAATAATCAACTTCTACAGACTAACAAGGAGACTCATACATACATTCCTAATAGCAAGTATACACACAAAGTATGTATAACCACTGCTTCAGGATATTAACAGCACAAATTTTAACTGTCAGGGTTAGAAGACAAATACTTTAGACACCCGCACTGACTTATGAAATCATTGTCTGGTCACGCAGCAAACATCTGTTTACTCCTGTGATTTTAAGATACAGTCTCTCTTTCATGAGAGCTAGGAGGAAGTACACTATGAAGTCACATGTGAGAGTTTATTTTGACAAAGTCTTTGTGATGTGAATCACTTACGGATTCACATGAAATCAAACCCAAAAGGAGCAATAAAATCATACAGTTTAACCCTATGTAAATTAAGATGGTGCAACAGATCATCCTGTTGTCTTTGTGTGGAGGCTAGAAGTTCTTCTGATTTGTGCATTGTCCAGAAAGGCAAGCAAGATCAGAGATGAAAAAACCACCAGTACTCCCAGCAATCCATTCCACACTTAGCTATTTAACAATCAAAGCTCTATCTCATTTCTGATTTTTCTCATCTAAGTTGATTTGAATTCAGTTTCTAGGTACTGAACAGAACAATTTAAATTCTGAGTAGCTTAATTGCACTTGCTCAATTAACTGACAAGCATCATCATTTTTTCCTGATGTACGTATGATCTTTCTTTTGTATCATTTGTGTGACAATTATTATAGGTATAAAAATACATACAGATTTTTTTTCTTTTCTTAATAATAAGTGTTACTCATTTGCAACCTATTCATTTACAGAAACACTTCCATATCTGCACCACCACAGCCGAAGAGGTACTGTGTTAGAAGCTGGATCCCCACAATGAGAATTGATCTACTTCTGCTTTCCTTTAGCATCCTGTGCAAATCCATATCGAAATTTACAGCAATTTTTCACTGAATTGTTTGAGAAAATTAATATAAGTTCTGACATTCTTGGGTGACATACTGGAGAATGGCTACATATTGACTGCTCACTTTTGCAAGAACAGCCATTCTGCAGATCTCTCCCCTCCCTCATTTTATATGCATGTGCTTACTAAGACACAAAAAAGGCTGTCAACAAAATTTGCGAACTAAACAGATACTAAATTGTCAGGAGCACACACAGGTGAAATCCAAAAAACTCCTATGGTCTTCTCTCTGTAGAACTTACTGTCTTCTATACAATATAGTACTTCAGTGCATAACAAGTTCTGGGCATAAGTATTAGTTTAAACAATCCTCAAACCACTCATGCTCAAATCACTTCCTCAAGCCCAAACACATTTGATTTTCCTGTTTGGGACTAATTTAGAATCATAGAATCACTTAGGTTGGAAAAGACCTTTAAGATCATTGAGTCCAACCATAAACTTAACACTACCAAATCCACCACTAAAACCCTGCAGCAAGCAAGCCTTCACTTTCAGAGCAATTTTCCTTTAGGCAATAAAGGAACAAATACAAGTGTTCTTGGTCAAATAAACATCTCTCTTCAAAACAAAGCACTGCTTTTTCCTTTTTAATAGGGTACTTTTTTCTGCTACACTTCACTATCATTCAGGATTCAGCCATTTAAAAACTTATTAATACTGACACATACACTAGTGTAATGGGGGAAGTTCTCTGGAAATTCCAAAGTTTATTACTAATTTTTTTTTACATAATACTGTAGACATAGATGTATTAATTATTTTTTAAATACTTATTAAATTACAGCCTCCAAAATCGTGGAGAGTTGTTACTTTTTCTCTAAATCACTACCCACACATTTCTAGTACTGAACAAAGCTGGCAAAACACAGAATGTATTTAGCAACTGCTGTCATAAAATGGTTACCTGCAGTTTATCCTCATGGTTTGTATGAGTATTAGAGAGGTGCCTGAACTCCTGGGTCAGACGGAAGCAGTGCTTCACATGTTCTGGAGATACAAAATCTTCTGCCACTTTAATGCAGCTGTACAAATTATGGACCTAAAAAACCCCACATGAAATGATAGATACATTGAGATTGAATGAACCATACAAACCCCTCCAAAACCCCACCACTATGTATGTTAGGTTCTTCCACATTTACTCATCTCCAACAGGAATTGAAACCTATCTGACCTCACACAGAATTGTATCTAATCTTAAAACGAGAACAAAATACACGCCATCTCACATGTTCCCTATTCTCCCACATGCACTAGTATTCCCTGAAGCAAGTTCTCTGCTCTTTCCCACATGTTTTTGGAATTCTGTTTCCTTGGCTGAAGTTTCACTACACAGAAATGTTTCCCCACTGTTCACCCTGATAGATTTTTTTTTTTTCCTTCATTCCATCCCAGTACTGTACACATCATTCAGGTATTTATATAAATTGTATTAATATAATGACTAAGATCCATACAAATAGTTCAAATAATTCAAATAGTTCCGGTAAGAACTGCATGCATAGTAAAAAGGAGCCTAAGTCAGTGATATTAACAGTTATTTTGAAGTTGCAGTTCTGTTGTGCCTCAAATTCAGTTATTTGTCAATACGGCCTACAGTTGACATACTTACCTGATGGGGAGCACCCGCAGGAATGAACACAGCATCTCCAAGGAACTGCACTATTGCCCAGCCTTGTACACCATGCTCATCGTAGAGTCGCTTACGTAAGGTCTGGTCCAAGTACCAACTTTGGTCGTGAATGGGGTCATGATCTGGGGGATTTTCTTGGCCTTGTTCTTCTCCGACCTAGGAGGTGGGGAAGAAACCACAAGACAGCATCTTGACATTGCTGGTTTACAAAAAGCTCAGTACCAAAAAACATAACAACTAAACTATTTCAAGGTAGGACATTACTTTCATTAAGCTCATTTAGGTCTTAACTACTGACATGTGCATTAGTAAGAAGATTCCAGACCAGGCTGTAAACCTGGGAACCTGGTAACTACTAACGTCCTCAAAGACAGCACCAGAAAACCTATGTACTTGATGTTGATAGCAATTTGTATCATTCAGCTGCTGTAAGCACGCTAGTCAAGGGATCCTGTAAGCTCAAGCCACCTTTTGTAGTGAACATACCTTCCGGAGAAGTTCCCGTATCTTTTCAGCATCCTTGGCAGCATAGATGTGCCACAATGCTCCAGGTTTCTCTCTTCCTTCATGGATTCGCTGCTTTGTTACATCATCAGCATCTCCCTCATCAATTGTTTTCAGAACCTCTGAAAGGGGAATCCACACAAAAGTGGTGCGGTTATAAAGCTTCTGATTTTTGACATACAGAAGAGGAAGGAGCATTTTGAGCAGCTAAATCCTGTCACACTGCTACTGCAAATGCTGCATCATACAGTGCACTTCCTAAGCGCGTCAGGCTTCATCTTAACAAAATTCAGGAAATGTGTCAACTGACAGCTAATCACAAAGCTCAGCCATGAATTCAAACTGAACTAACCACAATTATTCAATTACAATGAGAAGAGTAACTTATCACCATTTCTCCTCCTTTCTTGAGGCAGGTATCTAATTTCTAGCAAAACTCTGCTGCTTCCACAGCTGGGAACCAATGAAGCATTACCACACTTTCAAACACATGCTGCAGATGTATTTAGTAGCAATAGCAAACTGCCTTGTATATTTGGGTTATATATCATAGATATGACAAACTTAAGCAACAAACAGTATAGTCTTCTTTCTCTCACACACAATAGATTTTTTAATGGACAGAAAACAGCTTTCCTCAAACATTACCATCATCATGGGTCCCTTCCCCAACAGGAATCCCAACATACACCATGACATTAACGGCATCAGACACATCCAAGTGCAGGTTTGTGGTACCAACTCGCCTGTCTTCTGCAGTAATCAGACCTACAGAGTGTAAAATAAAATCCTATTTAAGCTCTTATACAAATAACCTGCCTGAAAGATCTTTCTAGAATGCTAACTTTACACAGCCATAAGAGCAGAAACCAGTGTCAAAGGGCAGCTGAAGCAGTTACATTCATGTCATGTGTTGCGTAAGTAAAAGGTTTACTGATAACTACTATTTTTATTTGACAGGAAATAGAAGTAGCAAATATAGTTCACCCAAGTCAACAAGCGTTTTAAAAACAAAACCTGAAAACAAAGATTGCTTCATGGTTAACATCTGTAAACAGTCCTTTTATTTAGGTAACTGAATATCACTTTAAGAATCAAGCCTCAGTCACAGTTTTTCTATCTTAATGCTTTAAAACGCTAAGTACATGAAAGACTTTACCTCGCTACTGAGAACTTTTTTCCACTACACAGCCAGAAAACAAAGTCATATATTTACAACCAAAATACATTTAATAGGCTAGAAAAAAATACTCTTATTCACCACAGACAGAATTACCGAGTTTATATCTAGGCCTACCCTTTAATTTGTTTGTAAAGCATCTATGAGTAAAAAGATATAAAACTGGTTTTGAAGACAGACCTAGCTAATTTTTTTCTTTTAACTTGAAAAGAACAAAGTGTAATAGCTTCTCTCTTTGGACTAAGACCTACACATCTAGAAGGATCAAATAGTAGAGGGTTATAGTCTATGCTAAAAAAAACCAACAAACATCAACACTCCCTCCCCAAACTCTGATACAAAGGAAAATAAACTTTGACATTTAAAATGAATTCAACAAAATGAATCCATTGCTAATTACAAAGTCACGTTAGCTGTCACCGATTACCTCACTTCTTGCTGCACTCCTCTATAATGCTTGATTACATTGTGAGCTCTTTGGTGTACAGCCTTCTTATCAAACTTACATGTCAAGTAATACATAAACCAAAACGTTGAACACAAACACTGAACAAGCTGAATTTGCCACAAATCCCTATTTTTTTTTAAACTCTTATTTGTGATGTTATACTGCTCAAAAAAGCAAAATAACCCCATAAACACTTTCTCAGAACTGCAATGTAACACTTGATAGCTTAAGTCTAATACACATTTGGTTACTAAGCTAAAACTTTTTTAAAAAAGACAAAACAATGAAAAATCTTTCACATCCTCAGGTGAATTGTTTAACATAGCATTATCGATAACTGGAATGCAAACCCTTAAAAACCTCTGCACCCCTGTCCCATGAATATTCAAAGAGAACTACAGAAGTTGCATTAGGGTAAGTTTGCTTCCAGACTTGCTTTGTGAGGCGGCTGCAACTTTCTCATCAGTATCACTTGACATTTTCTAGTATATACAAACAGCAACCACTTTATGCTATTTATCTTACTCTAAAGCTGTTAAAGTACTTACTTCCAAATCAATCTGTTGTCTAAAATTATCCTGGAACTTTAACAATCATTTGTTTTAAATTGAAAGTCTCCAAAACCTGCTTTTGGCCACAACATCAAGGTCAGTACATTCAAGAACTGAAATAACTCAAGTTGATACAACATGAATGAATTGTTCATATATCCTCCACACTCTACCACACTGACAATCATTTGAAACATTAATGCTTCACAGCCCCACGCAGGGTATGTGTTCAGACAAAGGTTTCCTCCATTTGTACACTATTCACCTACTATATAATTGCAGTCTTAAGAGGACAAAACTATCCAATTCAGGTAGCTGAACATGGTGACAGTTGTCTTGCCTGTTGTCTGTGCTCTGTGTTGTTAGACACCAATTAAGAAAACTACACCACCTGGTCAGAAACATGACCACACAGACCAAAGTGCCCAGAAGCTGGCTAATTTTCCTCTCAAATCTATCAACTGCTCTCAAAAAGATATTAAGTTCTCCTTGAATCCTGTATCAGTATTGTGCTTATTATATGTATTAAATAATAACTATTTGCAAACTTATAAATGCATATCTCTTGGAAACCACATGGCAAAAAAGGGCACATCTGACAGAGGACTAGCATAGGAATAGATCGCAGGACCAATTGAAAAACCAATTACAGCGTGCTCTAGGATAAGCATTGAGTTTTGATTAATGCCACAGCCTTGCATATGCCCCAAGTACAACAGTCACAAAACTCAACATCTACAGAGCTGTTCTCACATACCATAGGCATTGTACATTTTGGGACCCAAGTCAGGACGGACAAAATAGCTTGGCAGCCTAGAAGCCAAATTCAGTCTGCCATCCCTCTTGGTATATTCAGGAAGAGGAAGATTTTCCATCAAGTCCTCAAACCTAGAGAGCAAAAAGAGAACAAGGGCATGTTTTCCTCCTATAGCACCTACAGCAGTCCTGTAGGCATTGATACTAAGGTTTACTTACCTTGTAGGCATCATATCTCTAAAGTCCTCCCCTGGAGGCCAATCCTTTAACTTTAGTACCATTGGCTGACCATCATCTGACCTGAGCCGTTCTGCAAGAAACAAAATAAAATTTCTTTATATAACATCTTTTTACCACAGCCCATTACCTTGTTTAAGCTCTAAGTCTTTTGTACCAAGACTTCTTGAATAAGCACAGAAAAATGGATCTGAACTTTTCTTTGGGCATCTAAGCATTATCATAGTAGGAGAGTGAGAGACAGAACGGGAGAGAGATGTATATATCATTACCTACAGCAGAAGTTTGACAGATCTTGCACAGCTGCTATGTTTTAGAATAGTTTTTATTCAGCTTTGAAAACAAGCTTTTCCAGAGCATTCTCCCTCACTACTTCTACCAAAGTCTAAAGGAGTTTTGTGTTTCAGTTCAAGAGGAGTGGTGCTTCTATAAAATTCAAGTTACTGGTTCATGCTCTGAAATCAACCCTAACCTCAGTATAAAAGCAAGAAACCACAGTGCACCACACTCAAAAAAGCTAAACAGCAGGTGGTTACTGAAGAAGACAGCCTTTAATTTTTTCAATTCTTTGCTGGAGAGACTCAAATTAGCAAGGTGCCAAATTCAAACATTTGTCACTTCAAGAGTTGTAGGCGAGTCCTGACTGGTAACAGAGAAAGCTGGTAGCATAGAAAGATGACATTACATATGCAACAGCAGATGTACGATACGACAGCACTGACCACATCAACTGCTGTTTTGCCTCTGATGTTACAATGGCTACAAGAGTGTATCTGGAAGTGGTACATGGAGCAGCTTAGAAGACTCAGCATGACGTTCAGAGAGAAACAAAGTTCACTCTTCTACCAAATTCTTCACAATTTGACATAAAGCCATCAGCTGGAAAACAGGATGTACCACAGTCACCTTCACATCCCCTCTTCCCCAGAGGGTAACATCCTTCACCACTTCCTACCTCACCAAGGACTGTCAGCCAAACAAAAAGCAACTAACCTTACCCAGACCTAGCAGAGCTGCTGACAGCACCAAGAGAAAGCATGTCCAAGAAACTAGGACTTGGAGACCTGTGAATCACAGCTGTGTTATATATCAACAGGCTACAGAAGACAGCCTTAGCTTGCAATATAAAAAACTCATTTTATTGAAATTAAAAGGAATTAAGAACTGCAGATATGTAAACAAAAGCGACTGATGTAAAGAAAACAAATTTTGATGAGCTATAGATTTTAGAAAGGCAAACTGAAAAGCTCAAGGACTTGAATTTAAAGATGTTTCATAACTTCCCGTATTCAAGATTCTGAACTCATCAAGGATATTTGTTCCAAAGAGAAGAAACTTGTAGAAAGGTTATTCAGAAAGGACCGAGTGAAGAGCTACCAGGAGGAAAACACACAGATCTGATAAACTACATGAAATTGGACAAAAGTCAGAAAACACCTGGTCAGCAAAGAAAAGCAGGTCTAAGAAGGATCAAAACAAAAAGTTAGACCTGCTCAAAGTCCACTTAGAACTCAAAGATATTAAAAGTCAACAGCACAAGATTAAAACTAACCAAAGTATCAAATAAAATAATTAAGGGATTATCTCAATACCATCTCCATATTCAGTGGCTGGTTTACATCTCTTCAATAACTTAAGGGGGTGTGGGGCGACCAGCCACATATTTGTGAAATCTAAAGTTCATGTAATGCAGAGAAGACAGAGGCATCATACAATTCACAGTTTTCACATGACTTAGTGTGTGAAATCTCTGGACTATCAGCAAATAATACTCTAAGTTGGGGAGTGCATATGGCTGAAAAACACTACATAAAATGTATTTAAAAGAAACTGGCAGAAGTGATCAGGTTTTCCAACCTGTACCTCTAACATTGCTCATATGAAGTGTAGTAAAGGCACTGTCTAAAAGAAAGGCAGCAGCTGATTTTGCTGAAAGGAGCGTATCTGTCTGGAGACAAACTACAAATAACATTTCTCAAAGATAACTTGACCTACACAAATTCACTATTTTCATGAATGACCCTAGCACAGAAGTGAAGAGTTTGTAAAGTTTCCTAATTACTGTTAAAACACAGAAAGACCACACCATTATAGCCTTCTTGGCCATTCATTTCTGAATAATAGCAGAAATAGTATGAAATTTAACAGTACGAAATACAAGACACTGTACTTGGAACCATATAAAAATAAGTCGAAAGTTGAGAGCTCTTTGACCGGAAAATGACTAGGAAAGGGAATATTCTCGGTCTACAAATCTAACATTATGTTCACTGTTGAACAAAGATTCCATTAAGTCATCTAAAAGGTCACCGTTTCTGCTATGTACACATCGCGGTAAATACAGAAAACGTTTTATACACAACACTAAAATCAGCAACATTGCAATGAACTGTCACAACTCCATGTCTGTAAATACAAGACCACTCTGATCTATGTATATACAATCTAAAATAGAGAACTCTACTTTTCAGTTATATCCCCATAATTTTTTACTGGTTATCTTCCACATCCACACTTGACAGAATGCTTTCTCAAAGAACTCGAGCATTAAGTAATGTGTTATCACGAGATACACATACAGCATTGCTATTCGTAAAACATATTAAACTTGGATTTGTACTCACAGATGATCTACTACAAAAATAATTCACAACGTCAAGTTTACTTAGTTGATATATTCCACCAAGTCTGAGTTTTAGCATCAAAAGCCTCAGTCTGTTTTAGCTCTGCAGGTTCCCTTTAGCTTTACAATAAAAGTTGAGGTTGGGAAGAGAGTAAGAGTAGTCAAATTACTTACTGTCTTAATAACTGTAACTGATGATTGATTTCACTGAGGAAAGCGAAAACAAAAGTAGTTTCCCATGAAATGGATCATCTTTTGTCACATGAAAGTAACACACACAACATGCTATAGTAGAGACAAAGTTTTCTTGGGCAGCCCTGCCTTAATCTTCACCAATAAGGTATTTTCTAGGGTGTGCTACATCTAAGGAGCAATGGCTTCTTTGGATGAGACTGATAGCTATTTGGGAAATTTTTATTTATTTATTTATTTAGAAAGTAGGTGGAAAAGGAGGAAGGTAGCAAGACAGACTGCTCAGTTAAACTAGTCAGCCATAGGTATTACTTACTAGATATTATCTCAAAGCCATCCCAGAAGTCACGCACTTTCACGTCTGAAATTATGGCACAGTTCCTGCAGTTCACCAAATCTACATCTTGATCTCCAAATTCCAGGCTGAAAGCTTCTGGTTTCCAAAGCTCTGACTTCAACTTCTTATGGACACCAGATACCAGCACGGGCTGAGAATACAAAGACGAATGCTTACTCCACCATAACCAAATTCTTACACATGCAGCCAAACTTATCTTAAGAGCCGAGACTCCTGGCTACCATCACACAAAAGACACCACAAATCTATTTTCATCCATGTCTGGTTTTTGTGCACCACATAACCAGAGTCAAAGCAAACTTCAGTTCCGGGCCATGTGCAGTTGCCCTAGAAGTGGTACTGGATTAGACTTGCTAAGGCAACTGTATAGGTCTACAGAGCAGGCACCGGCAGCAGGGGTGGGCTCTGTGAGATGTGGCTGGGAGCTGCCCCATGCTGGGCACAGATGGTTCCACCTGGCTCCAACAGACCCAACGCGGGCCAAAGCTGAGCCCATAATTGATGCTGGTGGTGCCTCTGTGATAATAAGAAAGGGTAAAAAACATTCCACAGCTGCTGAGGCAGGGGGAAGCGAGAGAAACAACTCTGCAGACACCAAGGTCAGTGAAGGAAGAGGGGGGAAAGAGGTGCTCCAGAGATTCCTCACAGCCCACAGAAGAGACCATGGTGAAAGCAGGTTGCCCCCCTGCAGCCTGCGGAGGACCCTGGTGGGGCAGGTATCCCCACTGCAACCCACGGAGCACTGCCGCAGAGGGAGATGCCCTGAAGGAAGCTGCAGCCTGTGGGAGCCCACACTGGAGCAGGCTCCTAGCAGGAGCTACAGCCCTTGGAGAGATGTCTGTGCAGGAGCAAGTTTTCTGGCAGAAAATGTGGCCCGTTGGGGACCCACGCTGGATTGGTCTGTTCCTGAAGGACTGCAACCCATGGAGAGGGCGCACGCTGGAGCAGTTCGTGGAGGATGGTATCTTGTGGGAGGGACTCCACACTGGAGCAGGGGAAAAGCATGAGGAGGAAGGAGCTGCAGAGACGAAGTGTTATCAATTGACCACAACCTCCATTATTCTCCATTCCCCCTGTGCCGCTCGGGTTCAGGGGGAGGGAAGGGGTGGGGAAGGTGAGGAGGCAGAGTCAGAGGTGACGGAGTAAGGCTGAGCCTTTAGGAAGAAGGAAGAGCATGTGGGGGAAAAGTGGTTTTAGCTTTGTCTTTGTTCTCCACCATCCTACTCTATTTTTAAAATGGCAATAAACTACTTTTTCACAAGTTGAATCTGTTTTGCCCATGACAGCAATCGCCAAGTGATCTCCCTGTCTTTACCTTGACCCAAACTTTTCCACCTGATTTTCTCCCCCTGTCTTGTTGAGAAGGGGGAGTAAGAGAGCAGCTGGGTAGGAGTCTGGCAGCCAGTCATGGTCAATCCACCTGTGGAAGTACAGTGGGTGTTGAGTCCCACCACATCTCTTTTTTTTAAGCACAAATGCAACTACCACTAGAAACAGCATTTATAGTAAAGCCTTCTCACATGAAATTTTCATATTCTGATATGAATTTTTTAACTATTTCACTCATGCTTTATGTATAATCATGGATCATCGTTAGTTCCGCAGGACAAAAACCAAGTAGCAGAAAAGTGGCTGTTCACTTGCTAAAGAGGTTTTAAGATGTTTAGGCTAACCATCTATATACATTCCACACCAAGATTTGAGTGGCCTCTCCCCATAAATGCTGGAGTCATTTGCGAAACTGACAACACCAGGAAAAGGTATTTTCCAACACTGGCCAAGACCCCATCAGTTCCTCTCACCCTGCAATCTCTAGAGAGAGTTGTAAGACCTGAGAGAAAAGGAAAAGAGGGTATGAAATGAACTTACACATGGACTACCCCAACTGAAGAATTCTTGGTTTAGTAACTGCTACCTATGCTCAAATGACAGTTCACATTGCTATGCAAGTTCGAATCAGTTCCAAGCTGTGCCCTATACATTAGCAATGATCTGAAAGTGGATCTTTGGTTTATTCACGTGAAGAGGCATGTGAATTCACATGATAGGCAAAGAGACCTACAGAGCTATAGACAAGCAACTCCAAAGTTATGTTGCTTAAAAACACTCCAGTAACTAACCACCACTTCACCTGGATTGCCCAATGGCCTCTAACAGGACTAGTGTCCATTTTATTCCCTAAGTGAGGACAACTATTCATTCAGAAATGAACAGAGAAAAAACCCAAACAATTTTGGGGATAACAGAAATGGTCTTGGTTTTCAAATACAACGCAACATAGCCCTGAAGTTCTAGAAGGCAGCAATGAAACCTCAACTGCAGATGAGTGAGGTTTAGGAAAACAAAAAGAGGTTGTTACTTTACTCCTGCCAACTTTGGGGGTGGGGGGAACAAACCCACAGAACCTGAGAAACAGTCAGGTTGGAACAGATCACCCTCACACTAAAGTAAGCGTTGCAGTGTTTTCTCACCTTCAGGTTGAACTTCCTGGTTTTCCATTTGCGCCCACTGCCCCTTGCCCTGTCAGTGGGTACTGCTGAGAGGACTCTGTCTGGCTCCCTCTTCCTCATTCCCTCTCACCAGGGATTTACACACACCGACAAGATTTTCTCCCCACACTCTCCCCAAGCCTTCTCTTCTCTGGGCTCAACAGTCCCAGCTCTCTTGATGTCTCTTCATATGAAAGATGCTTCAAGTCCCTTAGTCACCTCTGTGGCCCTTCACCGGACTTTCTCCAGTAAGTCCATGTCTGCCTAGTACTGGGGAGCCCAGACCTGGACACAGCACCCCACGTGTGGCCTCTACTGGGGCCAAATGGAGGGGAAGGAGCACTTTGCCTGACCTGCTGACAACGCTTTTCCTAACACAGCCCGGGATGCTGCTGTCCTTCTCCGTCGCGACAACATGTTCTTGCCTTACAGTCACCTCCTTGTCCACTGGGATCCTGAGGTCCTTCCCGGCTAAGCTACTTTCCAGTTGGCTGGCCCCCAGCACCTACTGCTGCGGGGCGTTATTCTTCCTGAGATGCAGGACTTCACATGTTCCCTTGGTGAGCATCACGAGATTCCTCTCAGTCCAACTCTCCAGCCTGGCAAGGTCCCTCTGAAGAGCTGCACAGCCACCTGGGGTATCAGCCATTCCTCCTTGTTCTGTATTTTCTGTAAGCTTGTGGAGGTCCTTAATGAGGATGTTAAATGGTACTCAATACTGACACCACGCCCGCCGGGGATGCTGCTAGTGACTGTGATCACAACCCCCTCAGCATGGCATTTCAGTCAGTTTTAAATGCACCACACTGTCTACTTATCTAGTCTATACTTCATCAGTTTGATGACACTATGACAGTGTCAAAAGCCTTATAAAGTTAAGATAAAAAGCATCCAAGTGCTCTCCCCTCACCCACCAAGCCAGTCTCATCACAGAAGGCTACAATGCAGGTTAAGTATGATTCAGCTAGCATTGCCGAGGCCCTCTTCTCTTCAGAAGCGTAGCCCATGGGATTGTTCCAAGTAGACATATGAAAAGGTGAAAGTCTGCTCTCCTGAAGTCCAGGCTTGTGATTCTGCTTTTTTGCTTTGCTTCCTCTTCTCAGGATCTTGAGCCAAACCCCACCATCTGACAGTCACCGCAGCCAAAGCTGCCCCTCACCTCCACATGGACAACCAGTTCTTCCTCTTCTGCAAGCACGAGGTCCAGCAGAGCACCCTTCCCCAGCTGGTTCCTTGATAAGCTGTGTCAGGATGTTGTCATCAATGCACTCCAGAAAACTTCAGGAGTGCTTGTGACCTGTTGTACCATTCCTCCAGCAGGTATTAGGGTGGCCCCATGAAGCCAAGGAAATGTGACCATAGGGTTTCCTCTAGCTGTCTGAAGAAGGCCTTACTGCTTTTTCTTGATCAGGCGGTCTGTAGCAGATACTTGCCACAATATTGCCCGCATTAGTTTGCTTGCTGATCCTGGCGCATAAATGGCTCATCATCCGTTCCTGCATGGTTTCATGCATTCCAGCTGTTCCCTCACAGAAACAGAAATGCTCAACTCATCTTCCTGGCCTGTCATTCCTGGACCATCCTTCCGAAACAGCCTGTACCCAACCCCTTGCCATACTACAGTTGATAAGCTATCCCACCACTTCCCCATCATACCAATGAGACTGTCGTGCAACTGCACCCTAATTCCTCCTCTTTGCTCCTTGTACTGTACGCGTTCATGTACAAGCACTTCAGAAAGACACCCTGTCACGTTAGTTTCCCAGAAACAGTATGAAAGCTTTCCTTGCAATGCTGTGATGTACACAGTTCCTTACTTACATGCATACGCTTGAGATGGATATCTTTCATCCCTATTTTCTTGAGTATGAGATTTCATCTGTTCACATCGCCCCAAACTGCTTGCTTGCCAACCTAATCTACTAATTCCTTTCTTGATCACTGGTCATACTCTCCCTTCCCTATCATTCCTGGCTTACAGGTCTCCTAATCAGGTTGGCTAGGCTGCTGGCAAAGATGCTTTTGACATAGTTAGATGGATCCCATCACTTGCAAGCAGTCCTCAATCCTCAGAGAGGTTTCCAGGACCACAAAACCAGCTGCGAAAACAATGGTTGACATGCAGGATCAGTCCAACCCTCTATTCCTCACCAGCAGGATTAAGAAAACCACCTGGGCCCCATGGCCTTGACCATGACTCCCAGAGCCATACAGTCACTCTCGAGACTGTCCAGGTCTCCCTAGCAGTATTGCTCATGCCAATATGGAAGAGCAAGCAGAGGGTAAACGTCTGAGGTACAGATGAGCTTTGGCTGTCTTTCCACTGCGTCCCAAATGGGAGGCCCTGACAAGCAGCACACCTCCCCAAGATGACAGAGCAGATACACTGATCCCAAGTTTAAATATATCCTCTGATGCCAGAAGGAATTGTAACATTAAGGCAATAGAAAGGTTTTAATCATATTCTATGAAAACCTAGGGATCACAGATGAGGAGTAAAATAACTACCTTTCACAGGATGAGTGGAAACTGCTGCCAGGTAAGACCTTCAATTTGACAAATTTTGATACCTGCTGTATTCACTTGACTACTTGAACATAACAAAAAACCCAAACAACCAAAACCCCCAAACCCAACAAACTACTTAGCCTAGTAGAATCTTTCCAGTTATTAAGCAGAGACTTTCTCATGGAAAAAGGAAAATGTTCTCTCTAGTGAAAAACAAAGCTTGGGTTGCAACATGAAAGGATAGTGGACTTGGCTAGTAGGCATTTTCTGCCAAATCTGCTCATAGGCTACAGGAAGAAAACAAATAAAAACATCCAACAACACCCCAAATCTTCAGTATTTCAAAAAAGGAAAGCCTAGCATGAAAATTTAGAAGAGAACAGGTTGCTGTAGGATAAGAATCCTGACAGTATCCCCAGATGAAAACCAACCATGTTCAGGAGACTAAAATGCTCTTGAAGAACAGCTTCAGAAAGAAATAATTCTATGATCTCCCAGTGAATTCTAGGATAAGACAGAGTTTAACTTATTTCTGACAATTTCCAGGACAAAGAACTTGGAAAATCTTGCTATTTCTGCACAACACAGAGTGCCATCTGTTATCCAGACATTAAGGGAAAAGAACTTCCTCTTTTAATGATTCGGGATGCTACTGTGACTAAGATCTTCATATGGCTCAGATATA
Organism: Falco punctatus; assembly: GCF_963210335.1. Lineage (NCBI taxonomy): Eukaryota > Metazoa > Chordata > Aves > Falconiformes > Falconidae > Falco > Falco punctatus. The sequence continues at coordinate 63,938,223 of NC_137588.1, forward strand.
GTGTCCAGTGTATTCATTATGCTAGTTTGCAACTAACCTTTTCCAGCCCACCAAATGGGAAGGAGAAGACTATTTGGGGGATGGTGGTGGAATTAACGTTTCTTTGATTTCACTTGTAAAGGTGCAGCTGGGAGGTACAGGAAGATGTGAGCCAAGGGAGAACTGTGACAGAGCAGAGCTTGTTGAGATAATCTCTGCTTGAAGAATAGCCTTGTCAAGACAGCAATGCCTGCTTGGGTCACCTGCTCTCTCTTGTGCAGGAATGAGAGAGGTTCAGTTAGATTGCTTTCCACGTTCCAGCAGGAAAGTCAAGTGACTGCAACACCACTGGAGAATTCTTGAATGAGCAAGGGGCTCGCTTAGTCCATTGCTGTGCAAGGGGTCCTCTGAATGATGAAGTCATCCAAAAGCATCAATATAACATCTTGGGGTGAAGCCTAAAATAAGAGGGCAATACAGACTGCAAACCGCATATTTGACAGAAGATTGGTAATCACATCTCTAGGTTCCATAAGGAGTCTCTCAGGATTCATTAACAGTCAAGAGTCCCACGGCCATATGCAGCATCTTGCACCCGGTGATTAACCAGTCTCATTTGCAGAGAAACCAACAAGCACATCTTTTGTAAGTATTCCTAAAATATTTAGGATCTTCCTCAGAGAGACAGTATTATTTTCTAACAGAGAGAGTTAGGAAAACTATCACAGTATACTGAGCAGAAACTAAGGAGCACTTTGCCAAGTCAGGCAGATGACTGACACCACAGCACTACAAAAGAACACTCTGAAATCCTTCGTAAATCAGAAGGATGCAACAGGTTCAAGGGGAAGGGAGAAGAAGAGAAAAAAAAAAAAAAAAAAAAAAAAAAAGACCTCCATGCACTCCAAAAAAAATCAGGACAAGAAGATAACTGCAATTAGAGGGAAAGTTGGCCATACCAGCAGCAAGCTAAGCTTTACTCTGACAAGCGAGGGCGTGCTGCACAGTGGCCTCTTCCACCTATTCGGAGCTGGCTAGGGGAGTCAGAAACAGGAACTGCTAACTCTGGCGTTGGTGGTGCCATACAGTTCTCTCCACAGTCCTCACAGCTAGGTGCTAGTTATGCTTGTGCCCAGGGGACCCAGAGAACATGCAGTCCCACGGGACACACTAAACTTAACCGAAAAGTACTCTGCTTCTGGCAGGAATGGACTTGAGTGCCAAGAGGAACATGCAGCCTGATCTGCCCCGCCATCACAGCTCAGCAGGCCCATGACTTGTGAGCAACCACGAGCAAGCATGGAAAGCAAGTGCCAAGAGCATTGGCACAATGACAACAGAACAGCTGACAACAAGGACTTATCCAGAAAAGATGATGAAGGATGTAACTGTCTAACATCAATGGTCTCAATTCTGAGTAGTCAGTGAAGGTAACAGTGCCAGAGGTCACGGCAGAACAAAGTGCCAAGAACACAGTCTGAACACTGATGGACATCACATTCTGTTAGAGCTATAGGTGCACTTCCTCTGCAGCAGCAGCTACTCACATATTTTTTTAACATTCAGCTTAAAGATTCACCAGGCCAATCTTAGTGACTCTCTGGAGAGGTTTAACCTGTAGCACTATGGATTGAGATCTGAAAAAGCGGCTACACTGGCAGCAGGTCTGAAGTCCAGTCTCTTGACTGAAGGCTTAACTGGCTGATGACCCCTCCAGACAATCCAAGAGTGCTCAATACACAAGATGCAGAGTTCAAAACAATATTTGGGTAACAACACAGTTTCACAATAGACTCTAGGCTCAGGATGAGACACTGCATCAAGTACACCCAATATTTCAGCAGAAATTCAGCAGGAATTATACTGCGTGCAGCACTTTTATTCTTGTACATGCTGCAGCTGGAGGGAATGGACCTTTCCTTGAGGCTATAAAGCATCGAGTATGGGGTAGATCCTAGGATGCATGCAGGAAATCAGTGGATTCATTGCTGGGCTGTAGTACAGCAGGTTCAGCACAAACCACACCACACTAAAACCACTGTCACAGCAAGCACCCTCATAATGGTAAGCTAAGAAAAGCTCAGTGTGCAAGAGCACATGAGCTCGAGTCAGTACAACGTGGAGCAGACAGGGCCGCCATGTCACCTGTTTATAGCTCTACAGCTAGAATCATTGTTCTTTGTATTAACTCAGGAGCAACTGGCCAAAGTCTGAATAGACTTGTCCAAGGTACAGGTTAAAAATTCGGGATACTTATAAGCAGTGAGGGCTGGCTATTTGTCATCACCCACCTGGCCTTGTTTCCAGCACTCCCTGAAGATCTTCCAGTTGTTTTTGTTGCTGGGATCATGAAGGCAAAGGAGTCTACCATCACACAGCCAAGAGTGGGAAGTGTGTGGATCCAGCACATTTAAGCCCATTACCATTTCCTTCACCTCTCTCTGTGTGTCAGCTAAGTTACTAGCTCGTTTTGCAGCATCGGATGTCTTCTTATTTTCCACCACAGAAGCAATGATATGGTCTAAGAAGTTAGGCAGGCTGGCTTTACCTTTGGCCCCCTAGAAGACATAAATCCAGAGGTAAGTTCAGTCTTGCAACAGCATACATACTAACACATATCTGCTCTCATTCAGGTTTCTGTCACAAGACATCTTGGTATCAGAAAAACAGGCAATAGTAAACACACCAGCTCAGAGACAGACATGTATCCAGTAAGAACAGAAACAGCTATGGACCTGTTTTATAACAGTAAAACTTAAAATAACCAGCTACAGGCTATCTAGAAAAATATTACAGCAAATAATCACGGAATAGAAAACTTCTCTAGTGTTCTAAACTCTACTACTTTAATAGTAAAAATGGTTCATACTTGAATTCAGTAATATCTCAACTCTATTTCCCCATTTTCCTCATTCCATTACTAAGAAGGTTAATTCAACCCTGGCACAGGCAAGCTGACCAACATGGGAACGTTAAGTAAGCACGGACAGACAGAGAGGAGCAAGCAAGTACTTCCTGCATGTATAATGTTAACAGAACCATTTGAGGACAGCCTCACTGGCTGTGGCGTCCATGCTCTGCTCCTCAAGCGTTGTTTAAAATTTGGGAAAGACTAATGACAATCTTTAAAAAAAAAAAAAAAAAAAAAAAAAGCCGCCTGCCTATAGCAAGATACTTAAGATACTAAACATATTTCATACATCCAAGAGAACATAAACACTAATTGGATCATTACTCACAAGGCATCTATGGGAGGGGGCAGGGGTGTGATAGATTTCTGGCAGCAAAGGGCTTCTCATTCTAGCCAAAAAAATAATAATCCATTCCCACCCCCCAAAAAAACCCCAAACAAAACAAAACCTCAAACACCACCCCCACTTCCCCCTAAAAAGCCCCAAACCCACACAGCTACTGGAAGCAGAGTGAACAGTAACAGTGAAAAAATATTACTGGAACAACTTTGCCATCTTTAAAACTAAATTAAATTTCAATAGAAAATTTACCATATGTAAAATATCAATCTAAAACATAACACTATTCATAACTGAAGATATTCATTCAGTAAGAAATATTAATGGAATTATAGAAGTCTAGGTCAGAAGGAAGACCTAGAGATCATTTATCAGAACTTCCTGTTGAAATCAGGTTAAGTCACTCTGGGCTGGGTGAGACTAACCCCTAACTTCTTGTGGAAGGAGATTACATCACTTCTCCACCGCTTGAATGGAAAGTAAGAATTTTTTTGTTATACCCAGATAGAATTTCCCCTGAAACAACTTGTATCCATTGCCTCTTGCCCTGTTACCACACATCCTTGTGAAAGAGTACCTCCATATTCTCTACAATAACCTTCAGATAATGGCAAGATCAATCAGACCCCAAAAGCATTCTCTTCTCTAGGATGAAGAGAACCAGTTTCTTTAAGTACCCTTTGTGTGTCAAGCTCCCCAACGTTTTAATCATGCATCATGACCCTCCACTGGACTCCCCCACATTTTTCAGTGTTGTTCTTCAGGTGGGGAGGCCAAAACTGGAAACAGTGTTCCAGGTGTGGCCTAACAAGCGCTGAGTGCAATAATCCCATTCCTTGATGTGCTCCAGCTGTGCGCTTCCCAGTGCAGGCCAGGGCAGTCTGCCTTGGCAGCTGCAAGGGCGCAATGCTGACACGTTCAGCTTGCTGTCCTCCAGGACCATGGCTCCTTTCAGGGGGGCTACACCCCTCCTAGTCAGACACCAGCCTGTACTGCTGCTTGGGATTATATTATTTTTCTACAGTCTGTCTTACCCAAGTAAGAATAAATCATAACATCATCCAATTATGACAGTCTTAAAACTGTACCTTTACACTGACTCTCTGCAGGCATGAAACAGATAATACGCAGTGTAACTACTACAGTCAGTGCCAACTACTCTTCAAAACAGAATATCACTGCTCCAGAAACACCCAGATGATTCTCTTCATGAGCAGCAGTCCATTATGCCTCTCAGTTTGACCAACACAAGTGTTGTTTCTCAGGTATGTTTTGTTCATTTTATATGAAGCATCCAGGCATTCAAGTGGGGGGTTGGACCAGAGTTCCCCACAAATTCTTTCAAATCTAAATTACTCTGTGAAGACCAGAAGTCAAGGAAGTAAAAAAATTCTATTTCAGAATAGATCTGATTCAATGCAGTGAGCGAACGCATGGAGATGCGGGGATGGGGATACAAGCTGAGACAGACCCTCTCGAGGCTTGAAAGAATAACTTGTTTTAAAACAAGTGATCACAATTTCTTTGCCTGTACTCAGTGATGAGAGGGGGTGGGGGGTGGAAGTATTATTGGATTCATCTTCCTATAGTAGCACTTCCTATAGTATTTTCCTATACAGCTGTACAGTTCCCGCTACCAAAAACAAACTACATGAACTATTATTATTAAGGTTCCATCTTTCCAGCCTGATACAGAGGGGAAAAAAAAATTCTGCTGTGAGACAAGCCATTTCATAATCTTCCTCATTCTATCTGCCTAAGCTTTTGGGGAAAGTATCCACCCAGAGCAGCTAAGCCTTGATAAATTCCACAGAGTCTATCTTTCTCTTGAACTAAATGCTTTCAACCATTTCAAATGTCATTGATTTGTTAAGTGGGTTTTTTTAAGGTTATTTCCTCCAAAATGGATTAAAGAGAAACAAAATATCCTTATTCCAGAACACACACCCAGAAATAACAACTACACCTTACATTCATATTCTATCTTAAATGCCTTTCAAGGTAACTTCTTTTTTAAGAAACTGTTTTCCTCATAGGTTTTTCTCTTTTATTTGTGGTATGCTCTTGCATATTTTTAAAGATGTGGAATTTAAAGTGAGCTTTTATAGGGATGCTGATTATCAATTAAACAATTTAAAGGCTGTATTTTAACTCGTGTTCTTGGTCTTTTGCAAGGAACAGCTTTTCCACAGCAGTAGTAAACCAAACCACAAACTAACAGCATCAAAATTTTCTACAACTTTGTTGGGTGGTGAATTTTGGCAAAATATTGTGTTTGTTTCAACAGTTAAGAGTAAGGTATACAACACCACTTAGATTAAAACTGTTAGATCATTATGAAATTCTTCCCTAGAAAAGATATTATTGAAGGAATACAAAATTATTTACCGTAGAAGCTGCAGAGAAGACCGGAGGAAAGGGTATTCCTGTGTCTAATGGGACCTGAGGAAGCTTTCCTGGCCCAGTGTGCAGCAGATCTCTGAGGCTGGAGCCTTCAGCTTTGTTGCTAGATGTCACTGGGCCCAACAAGAGGCTATTAAACAGCTTTGGGGTTAGTGGGGAAACCTTTGTACTGGAGTTGAAGGAATCCAATCCAAAGGGTGAATGGGATTCTTTATTAAGCACTGACCTCAGTGATCCTGATTCTGCAAGATAAATATCAACAGTGGGGAAGAAAAAAAAGAAAAAAGACAAAGTTCAAATGACCATAAGTTCTCTGAAATTATTTGCTCTTGCATTAAATAGAATATTAACAGAATCTTGTGGTAAAGGTAAATTATCACTGCAATGGTGAATGCGACATCTCAAATAGAATCAGACATCATATACTACAGGTAGATTTTACCCTTCATATGCCATCAAGGTTTTGGATAGCACAGCAGATCTGACCTGAAAGTGTCTGATACACAAGAAACTTTGTAATAGACTCAATTAAAAAAACATTTCCTTGGCTTTCTGAATTAATGCTTCAATATGAAATATTTCAAATTTTAACTGTAGTCAAAATATTACAGTGACTAAGCCCTGCAAAACTAGTGAGAATCACAAATACATCACATCAACATATAAATTAGTTCTTGCTAGACATATGGACAGGAATAAACCCTGTGTTAGTCATGCTACCTCTGACAACTGGGAGCTGCATTCTGTAAACAGTTATTTCATCCTAAGAATCACACTTAAACTACTGAGTATTAAAGAAGTTCTGATCTATCATCTGACCCTCCAAGTGGACCCTACTCTTTCAATTCTCTGGAAATACATTATTCACACAGCACACAAAACAGCTTTATTTACTCCAATAGTTACGAAGTGACAAAGCTGCATCTGAAATGAATTCTTATCATTTTACATCAGGATATCTTATTACTTAGAAAATAAATACAAGAACTAGCACTGAAACAAACTGGGAGTGACAAGACAGTATTTTTATCTTCAGCCCTATCACCATCTTTCTAGCTTTGCATATTCCTAAGCCTGTAAAAGAAAATTGGTTCTAAGAAGCAAAGGAAGAAAAATGACCATGTTCCTTTCCATTTAGGGCTAGGCACTAGCCTGCAACCAAGCAGTACATTATCATTTCTCTTTTAATGCCAGCTCTGGAAGGCATGTTTTCTGCTCACCTTTTGTTTCTTCTTTTGCTTTTTGTGTTGCTAAATCTGCAAGCCAGTGTAAGGCTGATGATGGAGCTGTTTCTGGACAAAGTGGTCTGTTAGTCTTTGTTTCACCAGTGTTATTGGTTGGTAATGTCTCTGGTTTTGCAGATTCATCTATCCTACTATCAATTGCTTCAGATTTTGGAGCTGTGTCCACTTCTAGTTGCCCTGCTCCTGCTGTCCCTGCTCCAGTGGAAAAGGTGCTCTCGTTTCCAGAGACTGATGCACTAGGATTTACAGACGGAAGCTAAAACAAAAACATAAAACAACTGCTAAATGTTGAATAAAAGGAAGAGTTCAACTTGGGAGCCATTTCAGTTATCCGATACATTGAGTTTTGTTTGTTGATTTTGTTTGTTCCTTTGCTTTAGGCACACGGTAGAGTTCCTCAACACCTATGTAGCAGCAGAGTACAGGAGCTTCTCCTCCGTGTACAACAGACCTTGCATCATGGTGTGAATTCTTACCAGGTCATCTTTTAGTTGTCTTTTAACACAAGCCTAGGCTTTTCAGTTTCTTCTTTTACAGGACTATTTGTGTAAATGGTAACAGAACTACGGTAACTCTAGAATCAGCATAACCTTCAGGACCCATAACAAAATAAATGCACACATTGCAAGCTACTCATAGTGGTTTAAGATACAGCTTCAATATGAATAGCTTCCAACTCAACTTCTACATAAGAGTCTTAGCACAAACATCCACTTGGTAAACAACAGTTGCAGCACAAATCCCCCAGAAATGTCCCACAAGATTCTTGCCAAGCTAAACCACTCAGAAAACATATGGAGAATATAAAATTTGTGTTTCCCAACGGGTTAGCCTAAAGGATCTAACGTTTTAGTAGATCTTAAAAATGTAATGTCAAACAAAGTAATTTCAGCCTCAAATTACATACCTGTGATATTCCATTAGTGACAGCTGGTCTCAACACTGATTTGTTCTGCCGGTTAATACATGGACAATTGGCTTTAATACCCCATTTGCCTCGTGCTGCATGAACCATGTCTCCAATGTTGTAAAGCGCTAGAAATAAAGTTAAAATCTTTAGTATCACAGGTAAAGAAATATAAAACCATCACCTTAACTATAATATAAATTCAGAGGGGTGTTTTGTTTTTTTTTAATTGCTACTACTAAGTGTCTTCAAGATCACATGCTGTAACAAGATACTTGTCTCTGAATGCTGTGCTAGCACCAGCTTCGTGATGTCACTGAGAGGCTGTCAAGCCTGGCAAATGCTACAGATCATCATATGCTCCTATTATTCCACGTAGGGTCCGATGATACTACAAGGCAACTTCAAACCATCAAAAGAGACTGCATATCCCTTGGAGCAATGCTAAAAGGAGCTGGAGCACAGGTGATGGCCTCCTCTATCCTCCCAGTAAAAGGAAGGAGGTAACGAACGGGTGAATGCCTGGCTGCATGGCTGGTGCCATACTCAAGGCTTTGGCTTCTATGATCACAAACGTAGCTTTGAGAAGCCAGGTCTCTTGTAAGCTAATGGGATTCACCTGCCCAAGTGGGGCCAGAGAGTCTTTGCCAACAAGTTGGCCAGATTTATATGGAGAGCTGTAAACTAGATTTAGGGAGGGAAGGGGATGGAGATTTGAGCAACAGAGAAAAGCCAGGGGCTGCTGATGTATTAGGAACCAACAGGGAAACACCTGTGAAACACCTCAAAGGAATATGGTCACGTTCCTCTCAAGATGTGACAAGGCTCACAGCCCAGCTGAAGGGTCTCTATACCAATGCACGCAGCATGGGTAACTAGCAGGAGGAGCTGGAAGTCATTGTGCAACTAGAAAGCCATGATCTAATTACTAGTGCTGAAAAATGATGGGACAAACTGCACAACTGGAGCACTGTGGGAGGGTTGCTCTCTATGTAAAAGAACGGATTGATGGCAAAGAGCTATCTTTAAAAAAGAGTGAACAGGTTGAGAGCTTAAGGGTAAAGATTAGGGACCCACAAAGGAAACCTCGCTGTTGGTGTTTACTACAGGGCACCCTACCAAGGGCAGCCTCTTGACAAAGTGTTAATTCAACTACAGAAAGCAACAAGTCTGTGAATGACGCCAAGCTGAGTGGTACAGCTAATTCCCTGGAGGGAAGAGATGCCATCCAGAGGGACCTCGACAGGCTGGAGGAGTGGGCCCACGTGAACCGCACCAAGTTCAGCAAGGCCTGGGATGGGACAGTCCCTGACACCAACACAGGCGGAGGGATGCACGGATCGAGAGCAGCCCTGCAGAAAAGGACTTAGGGATACCAGCAGATAAAAAACGGGCCATGAGCCGGTACCGTGCGCTCGCAGCCCGGAAGGCCATATCATATCCTGGGCTGCACAAAAGGAAGCGTGGGCAGCAGGTGGGGGGAGGCGATTCTCCCCCTCTGCTCTGCTCCACCCCTCCTGGAGCCCTGCATCCCGCTCTGGGGTGCCCAGTACGAGACAGACACGGACCTGCTCGAGCGGGTCCCCAGGAGGGACACGACAACGATGAGGGGGCTGGAACACCGCTCCTGTGCAGAAAGGCTGAGACAGCTGGTGTGGGCCAGCCTGGAGAAGGGGCAGCCCCAGGGAGACCTGGCGGTGGCCTTTCAATATATAAGGGGGGACCATTAAGAAAGATGGAGAGAGACTTACTACCAGGGCCTGTAATGACAGCACAAGGTGCAACAGCTTTAAACTGAGAGAGGGGAGATTTAGACTGGACACAAGGAATCTTTTACAATGAGAGTGGTGAGGCACTGGCACGGGTTGCCCAGAGCAGCTGTGGATGCCCCTTGCTGGAAGTGTTCAAGGTCAGGTTGGATGGAGCCTTGAGCAACCTGACCTAGTGAAGGATGTCCCTCTGCTGGTGGCAGGGGGCTGGACTAGCTGATCTTTAAAGGTCCCTTCCAACCCAAACCATTCTACGATTCTATGATTTTTAAGAAGAGTTATGTAAAGAGTCAAGTAAATGGTCAGCACTCGCCATTTGCTTTCCCTCCCCCCCGTAGAAAAGAAAAAGATCTTTCTTTTAAGTTAGCCAGATTTACAGATACAACTGAAAACAGCTGAGCACAAGAAGTCACAGCTAGTATCAGAAGGGTGTTGACTTCAAATCCATAGCTTGACTTTACTTACCTTCCCTTCAACCTTTCCACTCTAACAAGTGGAAATCTCCTCTATATTGATGCTAGAAAAGGTATCTGCTAGAACACCAACTACCTTCGTATTTTTTCCACTTGCTTGCTCAGAATTGAGACAAAATTTGGAAGTTTTCCCTTCAGGTTTCAAGCATTACCTGTACCAGGAATTATCTGTGTCGGCATAAGATTCTCTGGTTCATGAGACTGACCCTTTGCACACTTCAGCCATGAGAAGACTTCCTCATCACCAATCTCCTCTGTCTCTGGAAAAAAGACACAAAAAAATATAAAATTTCGTACAAAAGTCACTAAAATTTAAAATACAGAATACTTCTGCATCAGTATTGTTTCTTTAGATTCTTTACAGTGCAGGAGATTAACCTGGTGATCTCAGAAATAAACTATAAATACAGACCATTAGAACAGGATCTACAGCAACTTCTTTGCCTCTTCAGATTAAAAAATTACCAGTCATTTTCCCTTCATCTCTAGTAGCTTGTCATTTGCAAGCACCCAAAAATCTTGGCTTCTAGCCTCAATTTTTAAATATCATACTCTTGTTCTCATTACACCTTCCTGATTTATATAATTCTCTTTTTCTTGTCATAATCTTCCAAGTTTGGGTGGGTTTGTTTGTTTGTTTTTTTTTCCAACAAAAAGCATTTGCAGATCAGATCCAGGAAGCAGAAACTAAGCTCTACTGTCAAGTGTATCTACTTACAAAACTAACAAGTAGCAAATTAGTAGTTTGAAAAGTAGTCTGGCAAACTTGTCATTCTTCAGATTTTAAACTAAGCCGGACCTACAAACATGTAGCTGCATACACTGCATGCCATTCTCTTCCTTTAAAACGGGTGAGTGGGGTACCATATGAGAAGGATCATATAAAACTTCGCTGCACGGTCCTTCTGGACCTGGTATCTGCATAGGGTGTTTCTACAGCACAAAAGTTCAGAAGCCTCGAGGTAAGTAATTGTATTTAAGTAGTGCCTTGTTTCTAAATTTTGGCCCGTTCCAAAATACCAGACTTGATTAATAAAGAATAATTACAATACTATTTTCAGGAAGACATCATTGGTAAGTGATATATGCAGTCCCAAATGATTTTTCCAAATATGTACAGTGCCAGATAGCTGAAAGTAGAGTAGAATTTCTTGTATTTCCACTGTACCCTGGTTAACCACCATCTTAAAGACCGTTATGATCTCTTCTGGTATATTCTGGCAGAAATTCATAGGCTTAATTATTATACTGGTTCTAACCGGGATGGAGTTAATTTTATTCATAGCAGCTTCTGTGGTGCTGTGTTTTAGACTTGTGACCAAAACAATCCTGATAAACACATTAACTAGCTATTGCTGAACACTGTGCAGTGTCCAGGTTTTCTCTGTATCTTACCAGCCATGCACCCACCCCCTATCCGAAATACTATCTAGTTTTTTGTACATCTACTCCACATAATAACTAAACTGTCACCAATAGCCTTATACTTATTAAAATTGTCCATTGTCAGCACCCATGCTACCAAAGTCATCTCGATACAGTAAAATACACAAAAAAGCAACCAAGTATTCACTTTTGTAAACACAGCATGCCTCTATTTGTTAGAAAGTTAACTTATTGAACTTCTTCCAGAATTACAAACACTAGTGTATCAAGGTAAAAAAAATAATTAAAAAATCAAACACCAAAAAACCCCCAAACCTTTCCAATCTAACTCCTTGTTACAGAAAGACTCTGCAATGTCTGCTTACTAGTTCATCTTGCAATGGTTCCAAACTGTTAAGATATTACTTCATTTTTCTTTTATACTCTCTAAGGAAAAGATGGAACTATACAGTAGTCTGTTTCTGTACACAGTCTACGCCTGCTGATGTAGCTTTTGTACTAAAATTCTAACCAAATAGATAAACCACAGGAATCTAAGGAAACAAAAAATGCAACAGTGACATGAGACAGTAGTGCCAAAGTTCCAAACCTCCAGCCTCCCAAGCTGATACTAAGTCTCCCACAAAACCTTCAGCCACTTCCCAGAAACTATCTCCACTGAAAGCCAGCCTGTTCAAAGATTACAGTGGGGAGGCAAAAAAAAATCCAGGGCTCACCGCTACGTGGACGATTCTTCCTCAGCCGGTAACAGTCCAGACAGACCCCAAAACCACACTTGCGACAAACCCAATGAATATTGAAGAGTGTTGTCTCACATACATCACACATTTCCCTCACACCACGTACTGCTCGCTTCCACGCCACTTTCTCTATATAAGAGAAGGAACATTAAAAAAATCACTGCTTTGACATTCTGCATTTCTCCCACCTAATCTGAGAGTATCACAGTAACATTGATAAAGAAACAAATCACAGAAATACAACTTGAGTGCAGAGTACAGAAACACATACTTTTTTACATCCAGAGACATATTCTGTGTCTCTCTTTGCTAATCCTGTGACGCTATTAAAATACCCACTTCTAAGAGTGGGTATGGTCAAGTCCCAAAATGCACACTACAAGGGAATGGAGCACCTTACAGAGTAGTAACTGAATTCCAAGGAGCACTTACGGAACTTACAGCAAAAATATAAAACTTCTGCTAGTTTTATGAACAAATAATGTGAACTTATAAAACTGTTAAGAATGCATTAATTAGATGCCTGTCAACATCTCGGACTCTAAATCAACACATTCACTGTGGAAGGAGAAGTTCTCTCCAAATGGCTGCCCTTGTACTTTCCAGAAGCTAAAGGGAAAAATCAGATGGTCAGAGCTATCCATGTGATGGGCTGAACCAGGTACCTTTAGAGATTTTTTTTCTAAACCCACTGGTCTCACAGTGGCAATACTGGCAACTAGTTGCTCAGCTGAGTCCTTGCAGGCTGAACACAGGTACTGCTCGCTCCCTAGAAAACGCTGAACTTTTATGTGATGTCCCTGGAGCATAACAGGATAGGAATACGTAAGAAAAGCTGCTCATTAAAGCACTGCTAGTCAGTGTGGCAAGTGTTCTGGACTTATTTCTGTTTTCTTAGAGGCACAGGCCAGCTCATTTCTGTATGTATTTATTGAAAAATATTGTAATGATGTCTGGGAAGTTACTGTTTGCTTCCTTGACAGTAATGATGCACTGATCCAAAAGAAAAATCCCAAATGCTGGTCCCACAATTACACACACCCCAAATAAATTAATATAGCTTTCTCTTTGGAAGAAAAGGAGAAGCATTTTAACAAGAAATTATATTACACTTGCAATTCTATTCCACTGCATTGTACACACATTACACAGAGAAGATGGACAAAAAACACGTCAAAAGCCCCGCTTACGATGTGGCTCCACCATCATCATTGCTTCCTTCTCTGACATAACAAGCTGGCAGAACTGGTCCCCAACATTGGCTAGGATATATTTAGAAGTTTCCAGATCGATCCCCTCTGCAGGGGAGGAGGAAGGAATCCATAGGCTCATGGCATCTGGGTCACTCTGTTGTGGGTTCAAGAAACCCTCTACTCGTAGAATACCTTTTCGGGTAAATATCAGCCTGCAGAAAACAGGATGGAGTAATTGAGAAGCTGCTCAATCACCTTTAATTAACTTATAATGTCATCTATGTCAGAATATAAACCCAGAAAGAGGAAAAAAGGTTTGAGCTAGAGCGCTATACCCTACAGCCAGTGCAACCACTATGCAAATCCAAATAACAACAGAATAAGGTGGCACAAAGACACCCACAAAGGCAATGGCCGCAAAACCCACTAGAATGAATCCCCTTGGTCCAGTAAGTGTTGTTGGGAAATTCCATATACAGGAAATTGCTACAGCTTGTTAAGTCACATTCTCTATACTATAGATGACAAAATTCAATTTATTTGGGCAGCTGCATGATTCTGCATGTAGAATTCTACATGGTTCTCATTCTCTATTTTAACTCAGAAGAAATTTATTTCCCAACTTTTGGGAAACGCCTATTCCAGTTCTGGCTAGGGTTGCTAGCACTTGGCCACTGTTCTAACAGTTCACATGACAAGACGTAAAAAAATCCTTATTATACCCAGTGTTCTTGCCAGTGCTCTCCACAGAGACGAGTCACAACTGTTTTACCAATAGCTGTTGACCCTCCTAGTCTTTGTGTGCTAGGAGGTGTAACAACATTAAGTTACAGAACTCAATGCCTCCTGCCAATATTAAAAGGTAACTTCATTTTTCAGCAAAAGTAGTCTTGTCTTTAACCTCAAAGCTAGATTAATTTTTAACAAGTTCAGGAAGAGAAGCAGCTATATTCCTTAGTGGATGGGTGGCACATACTAAAAATTCACTTAATCCTTTATATGCCAGAAGGCGAACAAACATGTTTTTGGAATAAGATGCACAGCACTTACTAGAATAGGCAGTTAAGGAACATGAAGAGAAGCATGACAGGTCGAAGAACTGTAAGATGTGTACACAACACAGAAGATACAGGCAATGTTCTACTTTAACAGTCAGTTCTGTACTCAACAAAACCTAGTCAAACATTAGCCTCATGCTGGCAATGTTCAGTTACTTGTTGACTGAATTAAGATTTTATCTCTGTTCTGAACTCCTTATGAAAAGGAGAGAGAACTACCGCACACAAACTTCTACCCAGCAGTACAATTCTACCCAATAAAGCAAATTCAATCTCCTGAGGCTCGACCTGGAGGCTCACTCATAGTCCCCTGTAGCTGTATCTTCCAACAGCAGCTCTTCCCGCCCCAGTAAGGGAATTCCAGTGAGGTGATGCAGGGAAATTCAAGACACTCAAAAATTTTCATTATTGCACCCAAGTACATTAAATAAGTAAAGTGTAATTACTTTGTGCTTGGACACGGTCCAAGCTCTGCACATAGACTACATAAGAAGGAAGGAAGAATTCGAGCACCTCCGGAAATGGAAGAAGCGACAGGCCACAGTTGAGTCATCCTGCTCTTGCTCCTTAAATTTGCGGTACCGCTCCAGACGGCACTCCCGGCACTTGTGCAGATGCGGAGCTACATTGATGCAAGAGCCATCCTGGAGAAAAGGCTCACCGGACTGCTTCAGCTTCCTCACCTTACTCATATCTTTCAGCACAGACTGGCCAACTGGGCGAGGCAAAGTAGAAGTAAAACTCCATTAGTTAACCGTAACAGCAAAAGGATACTGGCCCCAGTAAACGTGTTTTTTGAGATCTGTATGCTCATACCCGTGCAAAACCAGTAAGACTGTTCAAGTCTGCAGCACACCACACTTTTGTCCTGACAAATACATGCTTAAACATTTCTTAAAGTGGACATATTAAACACATACAAGAAGCATTAAGCTTTAGACTTGTAAATATCCTGCGTGCTGCCTACTGAGCATAAATGAGGTTTACACCCGTGGTTAGCTCATCACACAGGAGATACCCCAGTATCCCACCTCCTCGTGCTTCCAAGACAACCTGCATTCAAGTCATCACCTTTTAGGGGAGCTGTGCGGGGCCGGCCCTTTGGGGCTTGCTTCCCTTTTCCTTTCCCCAGCAGCAATTCAGCATTGTGCTCTGCATTGGGGCCCAGCTTTGCCATCAAGTGGTCTGGGATTCCCTTCATACAAGCCTTGGCCTGCAACTGGTCTTCAGAGTCACTCAAATCTGACAGGTCACTATTGGTACTGGAGTCAGAGTCCTGTTTGGATGTCAAGCTCCGCTCATCTAGAGAGAACCTTTTCACAGCTTCAAAAGGGGCTTTGTTCTCCTGCGAAAATTCTGCCTGCGAAGAGAAAAAGCCAGGTGGATGTCTGCCAAACACATTAGAAAAAGTTTTCAGAAGAGGATTGTCCTGCTGCCCAGGCCCAACAGCTGGTTTTTCTTCTGTTGGGCTGGAGGAAAGCGTGGGCATCTCAATAGGCTGTGTCAGGTTGCTGGTTGGCGAGCTGGAACGGCCATTCCCTACAGTGGAAGGGCTCTGAACACCAGCAGCAACGGCTGAACCGGGAGTACCGGAGATCATCTTTGATGAGTCAGTCGTTATAAACAAGGTTTTCTTCTTAGCTAGAGAAGAGTCTGTAGAGGTGAGTGACTCTGGCCAGCCAGAAGTGGCCTTATGACCCACAGGTGTAGATGGAGTAGAAACTGTCTGAGATGAAGATGCAAAGCCACTGAAAGGACTAAGTTCTGCTTTCTCAGCAAATGCCAGGAAAGGGTTTGAGGGTTCCTCTCTTGATAGTTTTGGGGGCTGTAAAAATAGGTTTTCATGACTATCTGGGGGACGAGTATTCAACAGACTTCGTGAAAAGGCTGGAGTAAGGGTAGGCATAGATTCCACAGGCAGCTTCCGCTCCACAGAACTGCCAGACTGGGCTCCAGGTTTAGTGTCCGCTGAAAGAATTTTACTTTTACAGATCCCAGCACCCACACTCTCTGTACATTGTTTGAATGAGTCCCGACTAGAGGCATCCTCAGTCAAGCTCTCTGAAATGACTGTGAAGTAGTTACTGGAAGGTAGATTTTGGGACATGCATTGAAAAAACAAGTTCTTGGACAGATCAGAATCTTTCTGAGCCTCTTGTCCAGTACTACAGCCAAAAGGAAATCCAGAAGGCTTGCTTTCTGGAGTCACCACTCCATTTGATTGGCTCCTTCCACCCCCAAATACCAAGGACTGGGAAGCACTTGGGAGAGAGACTCCAAATCCAGAAGCAGCCAAAAGTGAATTTCGGGAATTCTGAAACAAAATTAAAAAGCATTAGCCTAGTAAAGAACTCTTGTTTAATTCAGCAATACTTTGGTTCATCTAATTCTGTGATTAGCATTCTACTTATCCACTAGTAACAGAAACTTCCAGCAGAATTATTTACAATGAAGAAACTTCTTTAAAGATTCTGCTGGACTGATTTTTCCTACCTACAAACTATTGAAATAATAAGTTAATGGTGTCTGTTACATACTAAAGACACATGGAGAAAATGAACACTGAACATCTTATCACACTTTAGAACAAAATTGAGGCACAAGACAAGTGAACTAATTCACAGAATAGCAAGTTATTTATTTAAACTGCTAACTGTTTTAATTTGTATCAGCAAGATGGGAACCTTAACTGAAACTGCTTTTCAATAATCTCCCATCTTTCACCCTCCCCCTCCAAGATCACCCTTGAAATAATTAACTTAGTTTGCAAAGTTAATTAAACAAAGAAAGCCCTCTAACAGTTAGAGAACAAACTGTTCCTGGTCACAGCAAGCCACATCTGCTGACAGGTAGAGAGATGCCTATGACACGGTGCCTTCCAGGGGATTACTCAGTGGAGGTTAAACACAAAGAGCTTCATTTTTGTGATTGCCAAATACTGTAAAGTTTTCTGACTTGCAGATTTCTACTACACCCATAAGTGTATATGGAATATTCACTTGCTCTCTTCTCAATTTATACTTATTCAGGTTTTCCAAATCTCACAGTCCTACCATAACTGATTATATCCTACAACTAACTCATCAGTTCTATTCCTTTCCTTGGAGTTTTCTTGAATCAACACACTTTTTTTCCAAGGACATGTTAAACCCCTGTGCAATACATGATACTGGTCATTACTGTCACTACACACCTACCACACTCCCAATTAATGTTTAGCTTGCTCCTTTTTGTCAGCCTCCAGCTGTAGTAACTTCAATAACATACTGATGTCCCCCATGACAGTTCTTCCAGGTATTAGAATTTCACGGATTTCTTTTTAGAGCCAAAGTAATTTTCAAACACTGAGTTCTAACAGTTTTAAAAAGCATGTGCATATGAATGCAAACCAAGCCTATTAAGTCACCTCAAGGACCAAATCACACTATGATAAAGCGGACAGTCTGAAGCAGTAACACATGTGAACTAACCTTCTTATTGATCTATGCCAGGTTCCCTCCCTCAAGGGAAATACAGTTTGAAATGAACTACCAGTCTGCTGGCAAATTCTGAAGCCAGATTATTAATAATGGTTTAAAACAAGTGTTTTGTGGCTGGGGAGATAGACAGAAGGAGAGGTGATACCAAAATTTCTCAGTACAATTCAAGTTTCTTCCTTAATACCACTGATAGGTAAAATTTTGACCATTCACCTACACAGTTTGTACTTATTCCCAACTCTGGTTTTTTTTTTCTTCCTGTTTGGAGGGGTGGGGAGTGGAAGGGAGAGCAGGTTATATTGTACCAGTTTAATTACGTAACACTCCTGTCTTCTACAATTCTGTTTCTCCTTTACCTTTCTTCCTTACCATCAAGGAAACCTTATCCCAAGGTAAACATCTCACCATTTCTCCCATTCCATTAGCTAATACAAAAGACAGGGATGAAAGTAATCCATTTCACCTTCTGGCAGTCACCTTGGACTCTCTAATGTATCACCCATTTTCCTCACTTTTTTTTATAGAGTAGACTACAAGTTTCTTAATTTTTGCTGTACTTCCTGAGGTAAAGTTTTGTTTTTATAAGCCTTCATTTCATTACCAAGTTTTATATTTTGTATTTAACAGCATTTCCCTTCTACTTTTCTCCTTGAAAACAAAGGCACAACTAAGAGGTCTTCAAGCTACTTCCAGACTGAGCTCTTTATTAAAATTTATTCCAAAGGTACCCCTCCCAAATGTTTTAATTATTTGTTTTCCGCCCTAGACAGTATATACGTGACTGGCTCATTTTTCTACTACAGAGATATCATGGCTGTAACACACAAGCTGGGCACCTAGAAAAGGTCCTCTAAATGTAGCCTTATTGTTTTTCTGGTTTTGAGGCTTTTTTTTTTTTAAGCAACTTAAATGTTCAGCTAAGCGCACATTCTCATGCATATTTGTTTATATAAAGGGAAGAGATATTAAGCAGATTATCTTCCATATGACACAACAAAATTATATTAAGTACAGTTCTTAAAGTGTCTTTTTAAGAAAATCTGCGTTTCTCAGATTAAGGCTGAATAGAGAAGAGTGCTAAGAAGTTGTCTCTTACAACTCCTCCATGAAATACCTTAATTTTCTTTTGAGTTCTTTCTTAGATCAGGTAACAGAAAGGTTTCCTTTGGGAGGGGAGGGATTCATCAGAGAAAAAGTTGTTTTCCCAGTCCCACAGACACTCCGTAACATGAATATGTTGCAGAACATCTACTGCAAATCTGCATGTCTGTCTTGAATATGCTGGATCATGAGCTACTCACCTCTCCCTGGACTTGTGATCGTCCTGTTTTCAGTTTCTCCTGCCCAGTAACAGCTGGCAAACTGGTATCAGAGATTCTCACAGTTGTTGGTGTCAAAGCAGTTGTAGTAACTGCAGTTGCAGCAACTGCAGTTGCTGAAGTTGCCGTGCCTGGGCCAACCTGTTCCAGTGATTTTCCTGCCTCTTTACATCCAGATCCAACTAGTAACGTTTGTCCAGCCACAGAGGAAAAGGGAGTGAAGGGCAATGGTGTGTCACCACCAACTGGCTCATCTTGGACTACTAGTGTTCGGCCATTTTCTTTGGTGTAAGTGGCAAAGCGAATATTGCGATTAATCTGAGGAATGAATGAAGGCAACTGTTTGGCCCTTGGATCCAGTCCTGTTTCGCTATTGGAGCCTCCTTTCCAAGAACCTCTGCTTGCCTCACCTCCATCACTACCATTGCTATCCACCTCACCCCTCTCCTTTAGCTTCTTCGATGCAGGATCACACCCAGAATCCGAAGCATTTTTCCTCCTCCGTCCATCCTTCCCCTCCAGGCTTTCCTTCTTCTTTTTCCCTTTAGACGATTTAGCTGCTTTTAGGCCTCCTCCCTATAACAGACAAAACCACACAATCACTAAACAGAACAATCAGGATACCTGTTCAAACAACACTTTTCTGTTAGAACAGAACACATTACACTGCTCTTGAGCTTAGGAACATTTAATCACAACCTGAGACATCTAAGGAAAGATACCATGTGAACAGAACACAAATGTAAGTGCAGTGTCTTGTCTTTTTTGTACTAGAATAGGCCCTTCACAGTAAGATTTTTAGCTGAGCTAGTCTGCTGTAGCACATAGCACATCATGACAGATTTTGGGAGACATGCAACACAATCATGCTCCAACAGAGTTCTTGCTAATGCATGAAAACTATTTGTACACTAAGTTTTGCTAGGAGTCTAATTCCCACCATTCTTTTGAAGGGCATGCTTTCTGTCCACTACCCAAAGCCTACAATATTTAAGCAAGCATATAAGCCTGCTTTAGAGAAGCCAGGTGGTAATTTTTAGAAATGCCTAAAAAGGCCTGTGAAGAAGCAGAGTACCCTGTTAGAAGAAGGCAGTGAGCAGAGAAACATTATCAGAGCACGACCCCTTACAATGGAGCACAGTCATGATTACTGACCCCCTCCCCCAAGATCCATGCTGAACTCCATCTAACAGGCCTGAATGAAAAGAGAAGACTGTTGAAAGAAAGCTATGACCATCCTCAAAGTGGAAGAGGAAAATTTTCCTCTTCCAATTACATTATCAAAATCCCAGTGAACACAGCATCAGTTTTCAGTTGCTTCCATGTTTTAGATGTTTTATATCTAAATATTTATGAAGTTTCACTGTATATACAAGACCTGAATTGTTGTAGTACCTCGCTTGGAGATGTGTTATCCATCACCACATGAATCAGTCGAGGATCCACCGACTTTATTTCACCACTCTAATTTTTTTTCGGATTGATATTGAGGAGGTAGGAGGAAGAAAAGAGGAGGTTAGTTTTTAATTTAGAGTATAAAGTATCAACATAAGAGACCTTAAACACAAGGTTACTCTGCAGCCCCTCTCCAATTTGCCTTTTCTTTCTGCCCCACTTTCTTAGTAAAACTACAGCCTTCCAGACTACCTTCTATCCTTTTGCTCATTCTCTATTTAAAAAACTTTCAGATTTCATTCCTACCATTGCTTCCTTGTATATTTCTTTTACTGAGCATGTCTAGAGGCACTCACTGCATTAAACATGGCTGCTCTTAAATTTGATTCAGTATTGTTCTAGCCTTCCACACATTCACTCTGCCAGATGTAGAAAAGACTGCTGGAAGGAAGCACATAAATTTATGCTAACTATCTTCATCAGCATCTCCCCAAGTGGAGCAAAGAACACCCCATTTCTGTAACTGTGCTTAGAGGTTACCTTTTTATTTCACAGTAGTAAGTTTCACTGCCGTAAACTGGGTGCTTCCTGGCACTTATCTGCTGAAGGCATATACTCCACAATCTCAACGCCTCTCCAAAGTATTACACTTATCTACCATACATAGTACACTCTTTCCTGTGCACCAGTGTCACAGCACTCTCCAAACCAGCTGGCTGCAACAAGGTCTTTTACCACCTCATACCAACATACTCTTCATGCCAGTCCCTCTGCTGCCTTCTCCTAGTCACTCCTCACCCCAGGCGCACGTTCTCTCTCTCTTCTCTCTGCTTCTTCCTCCTCTCTCTTCCTTGCCTGCCCAACCTCTTCACAGAACCAGCCACAGCTGCACCTTATCTACATCAGCCAACCCACCACTCCTGAAGCCAACCACAGCTGGATATTATCAATGTTAATTAACCCAGCTTCATCCCTCTATACACACCAACAACAGATCTAGCAGTCAGAGCACAGGATTACTGCGTATGTATATACACAAGGCTTACTAGGCACATTCGGCATCTGTATTTTACTGCACGTGGAAAAGGCTACAGGAGCAGGGGACAAGGGACAGGACCCAAAAAAACCCAACAAGAGTGCTGCTGCTACAGCAGTTTACACACAGCATCACAGGCCTGTTCCTCGTTGCTCCTGGAAAGAAAGCCACTGGGAGCAGGCTGCTGGTTAAACCGAACTACCTGTCAGACCGCACAGAAGCGTATCATGCAACCAGCTAACTATAGCAGTGCAGATTTTCTGTGCTGTTTACAACATTTACTAGGTTAACTGACAGTAACAGGGCAAAAGTAAACAGCCTAAGCTAAAATACATAAATCAATTTTGTTTAGCCTACAACTTCATCTTCTGTGCTACACTTGCTTCCAACCACTTGTACAGCCTGTCAGGCAGAAGCTAAGGGAAGGCATAGGAAGGCCACAGCACACCAGACCCAGAAGGCAGCTCTCCGTACATCAGCACACTCTCCCATCCAGAAAGCCACTTCCAATATTATTTCATACAGCACTCATTTCCAAAAAATTTCTTATAGTTGCTTCTTCTTTTATAGAAGTGAACTGTGTATCATCATTTATTGTGGAAAGTCATCATAAGAAAAAAATTTTCTGCAAATCGCAACATGGATAATTACTCATCTTTTAAAGCAAAGAACAAAGAACCAAAAGTGAAGCTGTCATTCTCCAGAAGATATTGAGGAATGGTATTTTAGGAACACCAAAGCATTGCTTTGTATTTTTACCTCAGTCACAGACACCTCCATTAGACGAGTTATTGGGTCTTGGTGGCTCACAACACCACAGAGCCAGCTATTTTCATCCTCTGGTTGGTAAACCTTAACTTTTTGGCCTTGGACACTGTAAGGACCTGGAAAAGAAGGACTTTGAGTACATCTTCCAAACAAGCTCTGTGTCATACAGTAAACAAAATAAGAAAAATGTTCTGTGCACAAGATTAGAGCTTGAAGTGTCATCTTTCAGGTGGAAAGAAATTAAAACACTAGCGCTTCTGCTGCAAATCCTGCTAAGCTAAGCGTTCTATTGTAAAAAGTCAATAAATCCTCATTGCTGTAACTCAAAACTACTGTAAAAACAAGATTAATACAGTTTACAAGTAAAAAAAATAAAAATGCAAAAGGTCAAAATTAACTCACTCCGACAAAATCAAACTAGATGCGGGGGTTCCTTGCTAACTAAACTCTTTTGCTTTCTAACCTACAGGTCAGTAATTATGAAGCATCAGTCTAGTGGACAGTCACAGCATTTTGACTCGGTTCAGATGCATCAAATCCCAATATAAACTGCATGCAGTTCAGAATAGAAACACATATTTGTAACTGTGGAAAATTTTACATAATTGTACAAATATCCAACATCTCTAAACCAACCAGTCTTAGTTCTTTGACACGGGTAACGGATCATCTACAGAAAGGTTTCCTCCGACCCTGCCCTCACTCTCCACATCAGCATGCAGAGCTTTCCTCCTACCCTAAGTCCAGACAAAAAAAACTTTGTTAATATTATATCATCAAAATCCACATGATCCAACAGCCCGTATCTGATACAACCAGAACTAGGTGCTTCAGAAGGCAGCTCCAAAGTGGACAATTCTGAAGCTACTGGCTCATGTAAGAAGTATTGTCCTGATAGCATTTTTATCAATAAACATTTTATTTAACCAAAAGGCACCAAAACCCCATTAAGAATTGCATCATCCTTCTAATACAGTGGCCTACCTTTAGGGTGGCTGCCTGGCCCACAAAACCAAACTCCAGCTAGAAAATTGTTTTAGCGCTTGAACTAGAGACCCCAATCTGACAACAAAAGCTGAAATTGGGCTTAGCCCTAATACACAATCCAGACAACAGTTAATGTATTAACTCTATGCTGAGCAGCTGCAGCCACACTATGCTTTAAAAAAGTTCATGTATTAATTATCAAAATGCCAAAGTTTGAATTTGATGTAACAGGAGAATTATTTTTTTTTAAAGATGTACAGAGTAACTTCACTTCTAAATTTCCACAAATATAGAAAAGAACCATAGACTAGGACCAAAGCTTTAAAAATTGAAAACTAAAACTTAAAGGAAGTTGTAAATATATGGACATTATCAATAATATGTTGTCCTACTTTAACTACATCTTCAGTGATTGTTCCCAGTAGGTATTTCTGGTTGTATCTCAGCAAGTGCTTACCTGTATCTGTGACAAAATAATTCTTCCCTGTAGAGAACTTGCAAAACAATACAGAAAAAATGACCGTCCAAATCAAATAGTAGCAGATACTATTTGTATTCTCCTTCATAAATCCCAACATAGTCTAGCTGTTCCACAGCAAAGTAGCTCCCAGACAGAAAAACTGTCTCACCTCTACTAAATATCTCCTGAAGCTTCTGGTCACTGATCAATGCATTGACAGATTCTCGTAGCGAAGGCTGTTCCTGCAGAATCTGATTCTGACTCTCTGTTCCCATCTGCCAACAACAAACAATTTTAACGTAAGAGTATAGTCTTTTAAGGTAATGGAATCAGTAGTTTTTAAGTGACAGCTCTTCTTGGACTGTTCTGACACTGACAAACCAAAAAAAAATAAAATTAAGAAAAACATTGCTGAACAGGCCAGGAGGAAAAAAAAGACTAGCTATGCAAAAGCTGTTGCAAAGCTTCCATTTCAGTTATCGGCTACAGGATGCTGACAGCTAGCTCCCCAACTGACCAACACACAGAGGAACTGGGACTTTTCAAATGCAGATGGGGATTAGTGTAAGCACCTGGAAAAGCAGGGAAACAAATGCAGTGAAAGGAGGAAGACAAGAATACGTAAGTGGAACAGTAAAAAAAAAAAAAAATTAATCTGACAAGCACAGCACAAAGTAGAATTTGCAATTTAACTGAACACAGTTCAAATACCTGAAATAAACGTAATCCACTGGCATCAGACAGGAAACGTAAATGTCTGTCCAGAAGAAACTCCACTGGGACCACAGAGCCTAACCCCAGCTTATCTACTAGAGGAGTGAAGGTCTGTGATGAACAACAAAAAAAAGGTTATAAAAATGACTGAGCACACATACACGCCAACAATAGTTGTTTTCACATGCTATTTCACACTACCACCAAGAATAAAATATTTCATTTCTCAACTTGCACCACCCAGTGCCTGAGTTTTAATGCAAATTATTACTCATTATGTCCAAGCCAATAATTCCTGCAAGTGTGGCACATTACAAGAAGGAATTACAGAAAACTGGCTTTGCCTCTTCCTTAGAGCTTAAAGCAGAACCGAAAACCTTTTGTGATATTTGTTTTTTCATTGGTAAGCACCTTCTGATGCTCAAGTGTAAATCCCCCTTCAGTTAATACTTCAAGCTATCCTACATATTTCAGGTACAGTCTCCTGAAAGGAGCATTTTTATGCCCATACAGAATCAGGTGTAAGAAATTTATAGGCACATTATTAAAGGGGAGCTTTTTTCTAGTGTTTGTGCAAAACTGAAGTTCATAAAAGGTGTAATATCGATAGTCAAGCTGCAGGACAAATCACTAAACACACCTAGCAGCATTAGAATGATAACCTTCTAATGCAACTTGCTGATGGAAGATCAAGTTGCCAAACACTGGAGTCTTCAAAACATGTTATCTGTCTCATGCTCACACTTACATGATTTTAACACACAAGTGTTCATGACATTCTCCCCTTAACAGCTCTCACCAGGTTTGTTCACACTCCATTCCCCTCTACACAACAGTACGAATATAAAATTTATTTTCTCAGTTTATGTAAAACTATTTCCTAAAAGTGAACAGGCTTACAAGAGAGAGACAGTGAAGGATGAATACACATTCATAAGTGATATATCTCAAAAAAAAACAACCCCAAACCACCCCCACCACTCCAAAAAAACCTCCACAACAAACCATCTGCTTTGTAACACTACGTATCTGGCTTCCAGAATTGTCTCTACATTGCACATACATACTCTAGTGCTTTGGTCTGTAATTTAGTCTGTATTTTAATCTGTACTCCCATGCAGTTAGGTGGGTAGGCCTCCAGTACTTAGTGAAAACTTGTGTGCTCACATGGCTGTCCAGAGTACAGGGGATGGAAACATTTCTTCAGCAAGTCTTCAGATACAGCTTGAGTTATAGTGGAAATACTCTGGGATCTTAGTGGACCCATATTTGCTTCTAAAAGGTTCTGATACAACTTGTTACACAATAAATGTGCGGACTATAGTAACGCCCCCGAATCACTCAGACATCAAGATACTTGTGAATCATCTGAAAGAAATTGATCCTGTAATAAACATGGTTTCCCATATGAAATAAAATTGGGGTTCACACTGGGAGTCAAGTTGGAAACACACTGAAAAGAAAACTCCACCTATGGAAAAAACACCACAGAT
This sequence comes from Falco punctatus, assembly GCF_963210335.1. Lineage (NCBI taxonomy): Eukaryota > Metazoa > Chordata > Aves > Falconiformes > Falconidae > Falco > Falco punctatus. Next base: position 63,964,277 of record NC_137588.1, read on the forward strand.
CTCTGCTTTAAAGGCCTGGTTTTCTTCTGCTTTAAAATAAATGTAATAAAGAAACCCTCAGAGGAAGATGCAGTGTTGAAACTGTTGCTTTGAGCCCAAGTGTCCATTTAAAACACTAAATTCAAATCCTACTAAGGCACAAGGTCCTTAACTGGAAAAAACACTTCAATGTGCTCATGCGAAAAAATGCAATATTAAAAAGCAGAGAGTAGGATCCCAAGCAGTCCAACGACTGCAAGAAGAGAAAAGAAATGAAAGGGCAAATTAATAAAAATTAGACAGCATGAAAACAAGGGTAGGTTCTCACATATAATCATCTTTCATCTTCAGAAGCCACTAAGAGAAGAACGAAGGACGTAAGGAATTCTCTTCGCTATATCCTACTCATCAGGATGTTTGCAGAACGGGTATACTCAGACATGCTAGTCAGAATATACTGGCTTTCATCTCAGTTATCATGACATGTAACTGCCATGTAAACAGCAATATGGAAGAAACAGGAGAAAAATTTTTGTGTCATGTTAGTTAATACTGACAACAACACCGAAATAAAAATTTTAGTTTAGATTAGGAGGGGCCAACTTAGGGCTTATAGGTCAGGCACAGCCCACACTCTATCCTCTTCCCCAAAGTGCCTTCAGGAATACCTACTAAATGATGCAGCAACCTTTCCCACACAGAGCTCTAGAGAGTCCATAGTAAAACCAAAGGGCTTATTTCTCACAGTTCAGAAAATCCTAACACACTCAAAGTTCTAAAATATGGAAGAATAATCTTTTCAGCTATGTACCACATTTCTTCAGAGACCTGCTGGTAAACACATCTCTCATTTCTGTGAGTGAACAGCTTTCAATTTCTGAGGCAGTTCCTGTTTCCACCTGGAAGCATACTGCCCCTCTGATGCCTTTCCAAAGGCACTACAATTCTTAGTTAACTGCTCTCCTATTTACCATTTAAAACAAAAATCCATGCCCAAGCAATTTTTGGTACCTGCAGAATGGTGCCCTGTACCAAGCTTTGTGTTTTACAGCAGATTTGACGCAAACCTCTAAGGATGTAAGAGCTTTTGGCCAAATACTCACCAGTGCAGGCCACTGCGCCAGTGAGACTCGAGTCCCCTGAAGCATAACAGGATCATTTCGAGGTGCCCAAACCAATGATCCTTCCAGCAACAACACTATAACTTCTTCAGCATGGACTTTCACCCAGGCATGTTGCTTCCAGTTACAGCCGTCAAATTCCACAAAGATCTGATAAAAAAAATTTTAGAAGGCATTTCAGCTCTTTTCAGACACTGCATTGAAAAAAGTAGATTCTACAATCCCTGTGGATACGGGGACAACAGCTTCAGTCAGAAAAATCAAGGTAACATAGCTATCAAACATTACAAAAGAAATGGGAATCAAATACACAACAATTACTAACCTATGAAAAATTATTTATCCCCAAACATACAACACTGGCTCCAAATGCTTCATTTCCCCAGAAAAAATTAAAGATGTGAAAACTGTTCACCTCAAAATACAGCTGATAACCTAATGCAAGCCTCTCTCACATCAGGATTTTTTTAGAGAATCCTTCAGCCAGGAAAGTCTGTGATTGTGAAATTCACTCTAAATCAGAAGTTTTGTGTTGCCTTGTACCTTATTAAACTCCCTGAATCAAATGCAAATACGTTGGGTGGCATGAGATTTTCCAGAAATACATACTCACTAGATCTTTCATTACCGTATTTACAAGTATGACAATATAAACCACACTACAATTCTAAATCACTATTGTAAGATAACATCCCCTTTTTTTCTACCGCAAAGGACAAATGTTAAAGCCATACAAAGTTACATGGCAAGAATGCTAAGAACAGGAACGCAGGTTACACATCGCACTCCATGTCCTAACAACTAGGGCTAGTAAATGTAAAAAACACAGTCACATTCCAATCTCCCATCCACAGAACTTACATACTACACAAATATAATCAAATATGTTAGATGAACAGCAAGAAATTCCTAATCTGTTAAGAAACACCTTAAGCTGGACAGTCAAAACAAAAAATTTTGTAATAATTACAAGATCACCGAGGGTAACCAGGCACTAACTGGAGATAGCTCTCTGCATCACCAGTAGTCCTCACTAAAAGAGGTATTAAAAACCACTCATACACTCCTCTTCCCCACTCCTCCCCCCAGACTCCAAAGGGAGCGGGAGAGCCTATGAAGCAACTCTCCTGACGAATTATTGAACTCCATTACTGCTTACACTGTCCTGCAGTGAAAGAAGACTGGACCTTTCAAGATACTCTTCCTTCAACAAATTTCAGCAATACAGTGCACATTGGACTGAACACCTTTCCAGTTTCAGTGGGTCTGTACCTTTCTTAGTATTGTATTTCTGCTACCTTGGCAGCAGCATGTGGCAGAGAGAGGACTATCATGTAAGTATAATGAAATGGAACTTTTTGTTATATGTACAGTATTAGTGAGGTAATCCTCCTGTTATGATTCTCTTATATTGTAAAGGTTATATGAAAAAAGGCTGTCTAAAAGAAACATTAGAATAATGCTGACTTTGGAACGTGTGCCTTTTTGCCAGGTATTTAAGAATTTGATGAAAAGGAAGAAAGATTTTAAATTAATTACACAGACAGGACTTCTCACTAGTATGTCCCCTTAAACTACTTGGCGAGGATTACCAAAGGCAGACAAATTCAAACAAGCAATAAAGTGCAGCTTACCATTCTGTTCTAAACAAACAAGAATACCTATTAGGTTTAGTTTTAGTTTATTACTTCACACAAGACTCAAACAAGTCAATTTACCTTGTGACACATGTGAAGAAAGACCACAAGAAAATTTCTTTCAGTCTTAACCTATAAACCACCTCACTTTTCTATGAATCATTACAAATTGATGAAATGGAACAGCTGTACTTTTAACTCCAAATTTAACATGTTACTCCCTGTTTCAAAAAACCAAAACCAACTCCCCCCCCCAAAAAAAAAAACCCACAACAACAACAACAAAACCCCCACCAAACCAAACCAAGCCTACAAGAAATAGCCCGTGATGAACTTCAAGATGGGTGTTCCACATTTAAGAGGTTCACTAATCATTCTGACAAATACAGCGTACCCATCACATACAAAGCAGTAGCAATATTACCTGGAACATCCTAGCAGATGGACCTTACAGCAGAACCCCTTCTCAATCATCTGCCAGAGGTCTTGGGAGTTTGGGGAGGTTCACGCTGACTGGAAGCTATCCAACAGTACTCGAATTTACAAGGCCATGAGGGAGGATCCAGGGACCTACAGACCTGTTCGTCTAATTTCAGTACCCAGAAAACCGATGGAAGCCACCCAGCATGCTAGTGAAAGACATTTAAAGGACAATGGAATGATCAAGCACAGCCAACATGGGTTCAAAAAGGGAAAGTCCTGCTTAACTAATTTAATCTCTTTCTACCACAAGACCTCCCACCCAGTAGATGAAGGGAAAGCAGTGGATGGAGTTTTTCTGGATTTTAGTAAGGCTTTAGGTACTGTTCCTCACAGCAGTCCTCTGGGCAAGTTGTCCAACTGCAAGGTAAGCAAGTTCACAGTATATTGGGTGTAGAACTGGCCGGATGGCAGGGCTCAAAGGGTTTCAGTGAATGAGGCTACATATGGCTGGCGACTGGTCACCAGCGGCATTCCTCAGAGCTCAGTCCTAGGGCCAGTGCTGTTCAGTGCTTTTAACAGTGATCTGGATGTAGGAGCTGAATGCACCATTAGCAAGGCTGCTGATGATACCAAACTGGCAGGTGCTGCTGACTCTCAAGGGACAAAAGACTTAGCAGAGGGATCTAGACAGATTGCAGCATTGGGCAATCATCAATGGCATGAAACGTAACAAGAACAAATGGCCAGATTCTGTCCCAAGGACAGAATAATGCCTGACGCCAGCACAAACTGGGAGAGGAGTGGCTGGAGAGCAGCCCTGCAGCAAGGGACCTGGGGGTGCTGGTGGGCAGCAGCTCAAGAGGAGCCAGCAGCGAGCCCTGGCACCAAGAGGGCAAACCGCATCCCGGGGGCATCAGCCACAGCTCAGCCCGCCGGTCAGGAGGGGACTGTCCCACTGTGCCCAGCGCTGCTGCGGCCTCACTTAGAGCGCTGCCTGCGCCGCTGGGCCCCACCGTTGAGAAGGATGTGAAGGTCCTCGAATGTGTCCAGAGAGGGCAACGGAGCTGGTGAAGGGCTGGAAGGCACATCCTGCCAGCAGCCGCCCAGGACTCTGGGTTTGCCTAGTTCGGAGCAGAGGCTGAGGGGCGACCCCATTGCCCTCTGCAGCTCCGAGGAGGGGACGTGGAGAGGGAGGTGATCTCTGCTCCCTCAGATCCAGGGACAGGATGCGTGGGGACGGCTCAAAGCTGTGCCAGGGGAGGTTCAGGCTGGACAAAAGGGAACGGACACATTTCTTTACCGAGAGGGTGGTCAGACACTGCAACAGGCTTCCTGGAGAGGCAGTCGATGCCCCGCGCTTGTCAGTGTTTAAAGAGGCATTTGGACAATGCCCTTAACACGCTTTAGCTTTTGGTCAGCCCTGAAGCGGTCAGCAGTTGGACTAGACTATCATTATAGGTCCCTTCCAACTGAACTATTCTACTTCCATCACCTAACACGGAAGACAGACCTTATAGTTTTCCTTTCTAAAATCCCAGACCCATGAACTGGATCAAAAGGACAGAAGAGATTTACAACATTATCACGTTAAGATCATCTCCCTACAAAGCTGATTAGTACAGAGAAGCAAGGACAAGTTTGTTTTACATGCTTTACCTTCAATACTCAGTTTTCTTCCATCTTTGTATAATCAACGTAAACAATGCAGTCCTGCCAAACTTTTGATTTCTAACCATTAAAAAGGTGTTACTAATTCTACGTCAATACCCAGAGTATTTTCCTACACACAGATGCAAGGGAGCTGTTCCAGATCCATGCAACACCACACATGATATTGTCAGTAGTTTCCAATAGATTACGCAGCATCAAAAAGGATGAAAAACTCAATATAAACAGCTGTGTTCTCAGTTTCTATTTCCAGAACCTGAATGGAAATCACTTTGCATACTGGGTGTGCAAGAAGCAGCAGCAGACCTGCACAGCACACTGAGTGTTTGTGCCTATACCACTTTGTATTACTACAGACAATAACTACAGCATATTCATGAACTGATGCCCAATATGCTGGGATTCTATGCGAAAAACACTAAGGGAATTCTGAAAGAGATGCCTAAAGCAACGAAAGTAAGGGCAGAGGAGACAGACTTAAGAGTGAATAAGCGTATTTCCTTTTGATAAAGTAGTAAACAGAAATATTCTCCCTTTGTTCAAACCCCCAGAAGCCTTAAGCAAAGTGGCTGCATTATAATTAAGAATGTCTTGGGGTTTTTTTCTCTCATCTTAATTTGAAAATTGTGTAATTTCAAGTGTCAAGAGGGAAACATCTGCATGCTAAAGCCTTGGCTACAGCAGAATAAACCTCTCAAATGTATCCATGGCCCAACAATTCATAGGGTCACATCTACTGACAGTATCTTCTGCTGACCCTGCTAACTCTGCTGACAATCAATTTTGACAAGCTGCTGGTAAGAACAGCAATGGTGCTTTGTTAATACCAATGCTTTTAAACAGTGGTATTGATGACAGCAACCAGATACGCAATTAGTGCAGCTATGTCTGTATCACATTAAAAAAAATGATGGTGCTTAGACAGAAATGCACCTGCAGAATTTCCCACGTTCTCCTATGGGAAAAAACACCTTCCCTAAGCAAAAATCTAATTGCAGACTTAATTGGCTTATGTTTTGGTTGTTTGAGGTTCTTTTAATCTACAAAACCATTTTTCCCCCAAACATAAAAAACACAGGGTGCATACACACCTGTAATTCTCCCCCTCCCTTCCCTTTTTATTTTTTTTGCCTGTCCCACGAAAAAGTGATACTAGAAAGCAGAGCTGTTGCTCTGCCTTGTTTGATATACAAAGACAGCCTGAAGTGTATTTTCCAGAAGACACATTCTTGTGTAGCTACTATACCCTAACAGTCCAGCCTTAATACGCTACAGAGAACTACAGTCTGGTTCAATGGAATTACCTCTTAAGTTTTCCAACATCAGTTCCACTGTAAAAGCAACAATAGTAAGACCATAGCGTAGGTAAGACAGATATATTGGTCTTTTTCATCAGGTGACACACAGGCTCTAAACATGACTTAAAATAGAAAAAATATGGCAGCTTATTGCATTAGAATTTGCACAAAGGTCTAATGTAGCTGCCATCTATGAAAAACATGAAATCTTTACATCTTAGGGTTTTATATATTATAAAAAGCAGAAGATGGCAAAAAAATCCAAGTTCAAAAATATCCCTTAAAATGGTCTTAAAATTTACCTATTTTTGAAAGGAAGGATGGTCCATCAGTTGCTAGAGAGTAGCCAGAGACCCAGGTTCAATTCCCTGCTTCATCAGAGGCTTCCTGCATGACCTTGGTCAAGCCATTTAGTCTCACTGGCTGAGTTTCCCCATCTGTAAATTGGAATAATAGTACTTACGCCCAGAAAGGAGGCACTGGTAGGAATCTGTTGCAGACTACCAAGCAAGACTGTGTAACAAGTCAGTCCATGACCTCTTACTCATGATGTAGAAAGAACTACATTGTCAACATGTGGGAAAGAAGAGAAGGTAGATACTGAGATTCTAATTCCATCACCTAACACAGAAAACAGACCTTCTTGTTTTCAACTTGGGAGACACATGCAACTAGTACCACCATTAAATGAGGTAAAAAAAAAATAATGAACTACAGTAGTTTTCTAATGCAATCATTATTTGGAATCCATTATGTGAGACAAAGATGATGTACATGCCAATGCTTAGAAAACTTTTAGCTTCCAGCCCAGTAATCACACTTCAAACTATTTCTTACAAGCAAAGGCAAAAAAATCTTATCTGAAATAAATATACACACATCAGTGTTTCAATGCACGTGATTCCCAAAGCCAGGAAAATTAGTTAAAAAAACAAAACAAACAACCTGAGGAGAAAAATCCTCCTCTGAGATAATTTATATCGAGTCAAAGTAGATTTCATCACATAACCAAGAAACCAGTTGTTAGAACAGTTATGCTGAAAGGTTGATACTGATCAAGACACTATGTATTTAGTGAAGACACTAAATATAATACTAAAATTAGAAAATATACATAGTTTTTGCATTTCCTTGGCACTTCCCTATGTCTATAATGCATAATGGTAATTAAGCAAACCAATCAAAAATGCTTCTGGCAGGATCAAGGACAAAAATAGTATTAAACCAGCAGGAGCTAGAGAAATCATAACTCTACTAAAGCCATTACCTTCTGGCATAGCAAGGTGCTAATAAATGGCCACAAATATTTTTCTGTTTTGCGACTGAAAGTGAGCATTGGTATCATGTGAGTCAACACTTAACGTGCACAGTAATCTACACAGTACTTAACAATTTCTAATTAAGATGAACAGGTTTAGGAATCAATGGGTTCTGGGTAACAGTAACTTTTCTTTGCAAAAAACTTAACAAAATACCTGCCTTCATGTACTTTCAGACTTCTAAAAAACCCTTTCAACAATTTCAACAGTTAAAGAGCCAGTTATAAAAAAGGATGAGGAATTAACCTGTTTACTAGCCTCAATGCAATTCTGGCTGAAGTAGAGCAGACAGCATTAAAATGAAAACAAAACTGTAAAAAAAATCTGATGTTGTTGACTAAACTTCCCTTATTTTTTTAACTTCTTTAAAATATTAGTGTCACACTGTACTAAATACATACTAGAGAATGAGTTAAACACTCAAAATCCACAGCTGTAATGGATCTCTAACACTGAAAAGGAGCACTTCATGTGAGTTTCAGAAGTTGGTATTTGGCCCAATGTTCCTTAGTTTTGATACACTGACGAGCCAGAAACACATTACCAACTATAAAGCCAGGAGCCTATTAAAAAATTTCCAAAGAAAACAACAAGGATGACAGTACAGTCCTAACTCACTTTTTCTGGTGGCATCACAAAATGCCAGTCAGAAATTAGTAGCCTGTTTCTTTATTATGTTGGACATACAGTCAGAACAAAGCATTGCAACCTGAGAAGCAATGCATGTGGAGTATTCAACAGATGCAAGCAATTCACTTTCTTTTTTAAATGAACAGCTTTTTTTGCAAAGTACAGTTTTATATTCTTGGGTTGCATACAACAAATAACAACTTTGCCTCACTTTTACCCTTGAAGCTTTCCTAGAAAATATGAAAAAACTTTGCTAATCCATTGCTGCGAAGAAAGAGCAGTAACTCCCATATAAAAGCTACTTAAAAACATTCACAAGTAGATAGATTAGATACATAAAGGCTCTGTCATCCTCTGCTTGAAGAAAGATTACCAGGTCTCTCAAGCAGAGAAATACAGGTCTCTCACCTTGAATTCAGGCTTTGGAACACTTTGTGTAATATCTCACACCAGGAAAAGATGGCCCATATGCTGAGCACAAAAACCAACCATTCTCTGATAAAATCGAAGCATTTGACTGAGGGTCTTCATAGGAATCTGTTCTAGTTCCAAAAATGAAAGTGTTTGAGAACAATCAATGAGTGCTGTAACTGACACCAGGATTGCGAAGTTCAGCAGAAAGATCACACATTAGAAAGCTCTGCAAGCACACCTGAAGACAGAATTCAAAATTATCTTGACAAACTTGAGAAACTGCTTCAAATCAGAGCACACCATAACCACAAAAACAAGCACAAGGTGCTAAACAAAGGCAGATACTACCAGTGACAGGACAAGTATCAGTTTTATAGGAAAAAAAACAACTGAGCAGATTATAATGGACCTTGAGGTGGTATACGTTCAGCTATCTAACACTGTTTCAAGAAAGGATAGACACATATATAAACAGGTGTAGAGTACACAATACAATGAAGTGATTGCGTCTCTACTCAGCCTCAGTAAGACATCTGCTAAAATGCTTATGACCAGTTTGGGTCAGAACAACAGGAGACAGCAGAAGGAAGCAAACAAGAACCATCAACAGTCTAGAAAATGCAGGCTTTGGAGTGGTGATGTTAGGTTGCTTTATCAAGAAAAAAAGAATACTGAAAGGGGATTTAATAACAGTCTTCATGAAAGGCCTGCCAGAAAGAGAATAAATAGTCTTATCTGATCTACCCACTACAGAGATGAGATGATATTGGGATTAAGATCGAACTAGAAATACCTGGGTAAGAAAATTACCTTGAATGACGGATTGCAAGAACAGAAGCAATGACGAGACTACGCAGAGAGACTATAAAGATCTCTATATAGTAGAAATGAAAAAAAGAGGCTACAGAAACATGTCAGGAATGGCACTGGCAGAGTTAATGATGGTTTGATGCAACAGGATGGAATGACAACAAAGAGATGGAGGGACACACATGATTATTACTCAAAGGTGATCACTTATACAGGTAAGAGTAAAAAGTGACAGAATACATACAATATGACATGAAGAATCAACATTGGACAACTTTCTGGGACACACCTTATACAAGCAAGTATGTCAGGGCAGATACAGAAATAACTAGTTGTACAGCCATTTCAAACTACCGAATCAAAACAGCTTCCTAGAATTTAAATCTCTCTTGGCTGGCATTATAATCATTGCATTTCAAGTCTGAACAATGGTCTGACACCACAGCAATATACAGCAAACTCTATACCAAAACTTGGATCTTAAAGTACTCAAATATAGCATATCTGAAAAATATGATTTTGTTTACTGTAAGTTCATTTGACACTGCAACAGTAAGTTTCCCTGTTCAGACTTTTTTGTTTGTTGTTTGTTTGAGGGGTTTTGTTTGGGTTTTTTTGTTTGCTTGGTTTTTTTAAACTTTAGTTTAACAAAAGGAGGAAAAAGAAACACTTCAAGATTAGTAAGTAACAGAATTATAGGGGGAATCAGGAGCAACTGCAAAACAAGAATGCCATAGTTAAATTCTGTAATTATTCTAAAACCCCAGACAGTTCCAGTCAGGACCTGGTTTAACACAATTTTTAAAAGAAGTTTAAAAAAAAGCAAACACCAAAAAAAACCCCAAACAAACCAAAACCCAAACCCCACAAAACACATTTCAGCAAAAATAGTAGAGGGAACCATTCCTGAAAATACTGGTCTTCCAGTACTACTTTATGTGGCTCAAAAAGGTATGTATTTACATGAGTTGGGTTAAGTAGGTAGGAAAGAATGACTGAAGTGCCAAAACCAACAGCAGTCGGTATCCCATTTTTTTCAGTATTACAGCATTTCCAGCTTGAGCATCAGTACTGACCCTAACGCTGGTCACACATATGCAGGAAAATGTCAAGTAATGTGAATATCACAGCTCAAAATCAAGTGCTGCAAACCACACACAAACCACAAAATGCAAGGGAAAGTCTCATCTTTGGGAAGCCCTACCCCATTCTGTACAGCTTCAGTTCACAGCCATTTTAGAGCCCACTACAACTGCCACACTCCTGCTGTAACAAAAACGATCAACACTCAGAGCCCTGTGCGAGCACAGCCCTGTTGATGCCTCTGTGACAGTGACAGTCCACAACCTTAATTATCACAAGCATGAATGTGCGAGCAATCTAGCTTGGCTTCAATCCATGCTACCTCATCCCTGTAGGGAGACACTATTCAAAACTGATGTACATTTTTATTTTTTTTTTTACAACATAAGGTGAAGTACAGATTTACATTGAGCCTGGAACTCCAAAAACTCCACTTCATACAATCCACATGCAAAAGGCAGATTGAGGGTGGCCTCAATCCTTCTGCCCCCTTCCCATGAGATTTGGCCACCATGCAAACCAGATCATAAGTTGAAGCAAAGTAGTTGTCCAAAATTCAAAATTTAAAGTCTTCAAGTAGCATAGCATTTTATTCTCCTGATACACAGCAAATAACAAATATGTGCATTTATAATTCTGCATGCAAAATATCTTTAAGATGTTACTTTCAAAACAGCACTTTGAGAAAATGCTGGAGGTTCTTTGTAGTTTGTTTACGTGATTAACATCTTTTAGAAATTTAGATGGGTAAAGACCCTTAGATCAGATCACACTAACAGCTTGCTGTCACTGAAAGCACCAGGACACTGCCTCACCACCATCACTACACAGTCCCATTGTTTCCCCTTGAACAAGCAACCCAGCTGACACTGTGGTATGTACATTCAGGGAACATGTGGCTAGAAACCAAGCACACACAAGGAATTGTTGATTTCCTGCAATCTTCCTTGGTGCTGTTTGCTTAAGGGTCCAATGAAGCATCATGCACAAGAGATAGGAAGGGTTACTTTTTTATTACTATTTTAATAGTACCTAGCTAATATATTGACTTATAGTAACATCGGACCAAATTCTTCCACTGAAGTCTTCGTCAAAATGTTTTTTTCTTACACTAAGAACAGGAACACAAAGCACTGAACTATTGTCTCTCCCATATGCTGCACCATCTTCCACTTTATCCAGCAAGACCCACAACAACTGTCAATCAGCTGAACACCCCCAGATATGAGCTGATTTACACAGATTTGGTTTAAGCCAAACAAGAAAATGACTGTGCCAGGTATCTCTCTTGGATAACAAATGCTATCCAAGTCAAATTTGGGATCTAACGGTAACCTCATAGCCCTGTGGCTGCATGGCCAACACAAGTCTGTCAAACCAACTGAATCACGAACTGCAACACCATGCACACCAGGCACAGTACCACTTTATGCAAGCCGTATCTCGAGCCAGTTATGTAACATCCTTCACACTCTGAAATGAATCCAGTAATTGTGGTGTACTTTACACCAGGCAGAGCCAAATATGTTAATCGCTATGCTTTGCCTTCTAAGAGGAACTTTATTTCAGAAAATGTTTGCATTCCTACAGAAACTTGCTGCCATCCGAGACCTCCTTGCTGTGGAGCCAGAGACAGACTGCCTTTTGAAGGAGCACCAGCCCATTTTGCAAACCAAGAATTCATTCACAACTCCCCAAGCCTATCCTTAAAAAGTGACACTTTCTTCCCTTAATTTATACTAAAATTAACAGTTCTAAATTTTCTCTGCTATTAGTAAATTGAAACACTTGAGCTACTGGAATGTATGAGTTTCACAGAATAAATTTGTTTTGCACACACATACATATTTTTGTTAAATAATGTGCTTTTTGTTGCTATTTCTTCTAAAACGTTACCTTTACCTGATGTCTGCCTGCATCCCAATCAAAGCATCATAAAAACCTACTTCAGTGAAGTAACAGCAAAACAATCTTTTTTGGCTACTGTTTCTTTCTGCAGCTATTTGAACTGTAGAGATTGATGGTATCTTATGTTTCACAAAACACATCACCTAGAAACCCAAGTAGGTTGTTCCTAATCCCAAGCATTCTACAACCCAATTATCAGCAAGAAAAGGATAAGGACCTCCAGTTTGGAACTCAAAAGAAGAGCAACACCTTAAATTGCAGGTTTGATACCCAGACTTTTTAAACAATTTAAAATTGGTACCTGTATAACTGGCAATTGGCAAATACACCTGTATTTAAAAATCAGAAAGAACAAACCTGATAACTATTAGTCTGGTAGTAAGACAGTACTAGTGGTTTGCCAGATATTAAAATAAGTTTCAGGTGAGGGCTGGGGGACAGGGCTGAGGAAAAAAAAAAGAATTACAATAAACAGAAAGAGTTAAAAGTGAAATAAAGTTTTAACTACATAACTTACATATGACATGAAAGACTTTTTCTTGTTCCATCTAACCTGAACTTGTGTATCCAAAGCATTAAGTGGCACTGCACTGAAAATGAAGGGCTGAGATTTAGAAAAGTCTAGAGGGAATAATAAAAGCAGGATGAAAATTACTAGTTTTGAAATGGCAAGTACTGGAGCAGTACAATTATTGCAACATAATTCTTAACGTCACTGATAAAGCTGGCATAAAAAGTATCAAATTTCTCTACACACATTCCTGGCCTCAAGTCTAAGGATACCTTATGCAGACCAGAGCAGAATCTGAGGAACTTCCAAAAGTTCTTATAATCACAGCCTCTGAAAATTTGCTATTCCAACTGCTCATTCTGGTTTGCCTCACTCTTTTTCCTTTGCTTTCCAAGTTTGACATCTTCCATGAAAAAAACATTAGTGATAAAGTAGTAGTACATCTCATTTTTGCTGAGTTTTATAGATTAAATTGGATGAAGTAAAAAATCTGGTTTAAGTTATTAGATGACTTATAGACAGACCACATGACTATAGTTAAAAAAAAAAAACAATCTCAAAGAAAAGCTTTACCCTGGATCTTAATGCCACATTTTCAACAAACTGAAAATAAGAAACCAAAGCTATTCCTCTTAAGTAGAAAATTATGCTATTCTTCAGAAGAATGTCTAAGGAATTAATTGTCAGCCTCTCTCCAGAATCACCCACCTCAATGTCATTTAGCATACTGAGCAACTCTTAACAAATGAAACTCATCTCTGGATACAGTTATTAATGCTGAAACAAACAAAGTGGACATCAACAAAACCATGGGCTTTTCAGAGAAAATTCAGAAAGGTGGCAAAAGCTCTGCTAAGCATGCAAATACTGCAAAGAAAACTTGGCTATTCAAGGAAACCTTCCCATCTTTCTTTGGGTTTTTTTGCAAATGGAGCATCACCATCTAGCACAGGTGAGCTACTAAAGAGGGATGCCCAACAGCGAGTACTGGCAACAAGGGGGTCACCACCAAGCAGCAATACCTCAGAAGAGCACGATCAGTTAATCAATGGTAATAAGGCAGAAGTAGTAAGATTTTTTTCCAGCTACAGTTAAGCTTGCATTAAGAACAGTTTCAAATCATATTTGAAACTACAGAAGAAAACGAATCTGCCACTGACTGAAAAGCTGGATGCCTTGATTATAAAGCATCTAATCAAAAGGAGGTAGCACAAATTATTAGATGCCAACTCCAGCAGCTTCACAAGGAAAGCATGAAGCATTGTGCTTAACTGGAGTTGAAGCATAGTGATCTCAGGACAATAACTATGTGGAGGTAAAACGCGAATTTTTATTTGGTTCTGTAATCAGCAGTGGAAACTGGAAGCATCATGACTACTTAGAGAGCTCTCTAACACTATCAAGAGAAGTTACTGCATGAATAAATGTATTTTATGACCACATTAAAAAGCTATGTAACAACCAACCACAAACGCAATACACAAACTTTCATTACACTGGCTAAATTTTCTTAGAAAGAAATTTCTCCAAACATTTCTGTAAGAACATGATGCTGCTATACAGAAATACTTCTGAAGCCACCATCGGCTTGTAAGTCTGTTAAAAAAGCAGGGATTCTGTAAAAACCACAAACACATGGTGGCAATACAGAGAAGTCAATGTATGTGCATGGAAACACTGTAGAAATGTAAACAATCACAAGATAGACCTTGAAGGAAAAAAAGAATGGGCAGTCTAATTAATAACAAAATAATTCACTGAAGCACTGAACAAGATCAGCCAAAAGGAAACCACTACTCAGCGCACAGAATTTGCCCGGGGAATATGTATATACATACTACATGCAGAAGATCACTTTCCTACAGAAAATAAATAAATGCCTTGTACCTCAAGAAGTTAAAACTACAAAAGAGATTTCTTGAAACGGTTGCTCAGTTAAAACACTGGCCTACATTTTTCATCCAAAACATTTAAGAAATGCATTGCCATCAAAGCAGGGAGATGTAACACAGCAATAACTCAGGACAAAAACCCCACCTGGTCACAATCACTTGCATTTCAAGTAGAAATTGTTCCATATCCAGAAGTCATTGTGTTTTCACCTCCTACAAAATAACCAGTCTTCCATTTGAAAACTGACAGAATAAAGTATGCAACTTCTAGCATTCCACAGGAATTCCTGCATCAGGCGTGCCCTGCAGTCACACCTAGAAGCATAAACAAATAAACAAAAGACACCTTTCAAACTTCTAGTATCTCCACTGATACCACCGCTGAAAGCAGAAAACATCAAAGTATGGATATTACAGAAACCTGACTTTCTGCAACCATTTGAACGACAAAATGGACTCCCAGCTGCCAACCTGTAGCTCAAAAACCGTATCAGTTACAGTGCTGAACTACTGACATTACAAATACATGATTCAGTCTCTTGCTTTTATTTGAAGTGCGACGCATACAACTGCCTCAAAGAAAAAAATACCAACAAATGTAACAGGAGAGCAACCTAATTTATTATATGTACTAGTAATTCAACTTGCTAAATTTTATTCTATTTGCACAGCTCTTACTGAGTCTACTGCTTTCTGTAGCCATAACTAAAAATTCATCTAAATGAAGTGACTATATATTCACCAAACAGATAATAAACTACATGGTTTCCACTTTCCCAGCTTACGGCATTTTATTTGGTAAAAGGCAAGCCCTGTACATACCATGTCAACGTTGCCCACCCAAGAAAATAAACTGCCAAAGGAGAAATATGCTACATTTTGACAATAATGGGGGAAGAAAAAAAATAAATCTAAGGTCTTGCCAAAGTATATTTTGTTTTTCTAGGCTTTTTCTCTTGTTTCTGCTGTTACACTTCAACACTACCAAACAATATTCAAAAAGGTCAAAACAAATTATTTTAACGAGATCTCTAAATCTCTTCTGCCTGTCACTGGAACATTCAACTTCTTCAAAGGCAAACAGTGTGATCTGCAAATGCAAACACTTACAAGGAACTTCCTGCAGACAGACTGCCAGTTCGCAGTAGCTTTCCAGATTTCACTTGCAAAAGCTGGTTCTGAATTTAATTAAATTAACATGCAAGAACTCTACAATTTTTCATATTGCTTTCACCAATATAAAAAAACCTTGTAGATGCAATTAACACTAAATATAAAGATGATGGATTAACTCTAGTAAGAGATTCCTTGAATATACATTTTAAGCAGTACGCCTGTTTCAAGCAGTAATTTTCCTAAGTCAAATAACCATGGTTCACCAAGTCTGAACCAGGGAATCTGAAACCTTTGATTCTGCGGCAACAAACATCAAGCAGGAGAGAGGCTGACTCTCCAAAGTCAATCCAGTATTGACAAGTCAGCAAGCTCTACAAAGCATCCACTATCAGATACGCAAAAACTTAGGTTTTAACCCTTCACTGATGCAAATATATAGCTGTCATGCTGCATGTGATTTTACAGCTAAGCATCATTTCAGAAAACTCCCATCCAGCAGCCTACTGGTGGAAGGCTGAACAATTTTGATTCCTTCCACAACTGCACAGAGACATCCACATCTGACCAGCACAAGACCAGCGAGGGCAAAGCGGGGAGGACTAGGTGGACTTCAACCTTGTCCAGCACTGCTGCTCCTTCATTGACACAAATGTAAAATACTCAGCCTGCTATATTAAAGGCAGCATTTCTCTGTCTTACAAGCTTATCTTCTCAACCTAGAGCTTCCATACTTCTGCCTACACTTCCCCAAACATATTTATTTTGTGCAAGTCCAATAGGCTTAAAATGTATTGAAATTACCACACACACAGAGACCAGCATAATATGCTCAGTAGAATGGCACTTCCTAAAATATCAGAAACACTGCACAAATGCCATGTAGGCACAGTGAACATTCAAAATGGGCATTTCCATAATGCCCAGGAATAAAGCAGTTCAACTGAAACTCAGGCACATGTACAGTAACTGCTACCAGGTGTCAAGAAATTATAACAAGTATCCTCAAATAAGGAAAAGGGCAGAAAAAAGGGAAAAAAAAAAAAAAAAGACAGGAACTTGCAGTGTCTTGTTTAACAGGAACATGGAAGACAGAAGGGTAACAAGGTACCCAGTGGACACGGAATCAGTGTCGTGTAAGGACAACTCTGCAAAGGGTTTAACCAAATGCCTGCAGGCTAATAAGCCTCTCTGTACACTGCTATACTAATTTTGTTACTGTTACTTCTCTGTAACCTGTATTTCGAGGGAACAGTCCTTCTTCACCTCCCAGTCCCACTGCCAGCCCTGATAACACCACTGCCACAACCAGTCCTACCAATTCCTTTCCACAGCCACCATCTGCTGTGCCCTTTGATATGCGGTGAGCAGGAGACAGGGACAACTACCAGAGGTGGCACAAGTCTGGGAAGGCTCCTTAGCTTGAGTCCCCACCCCATTCCTCATCTAGAACTTGACAATCACTACAAATCTGCCAACATCCTTTTGAGAATTTCACAAATCACACTGAGTTTCCTCTACTGCAGGTACACTGCTGTGGTGGTGCACCTCACCCCCTCCCCGGGAACCCCTGACAGGCCTTGTCCTCTGTGCAACAAGTTGGGTGGTTAAGCGTCCGCTGACCATATCAGCAACTCTTGGATGGCTGAGGTGGGGAATAGCACTGACCGTACCACAAACATTCTTTATCTGAATCGTTACATCCCCTGACAGCCTTGGAGCATTCCTTACCTGAATCATAACCTGAGTGGTACGATACCACCATCACTGGAATTTTCAAAATTCCAGTGATTCTAGATGAGCAATTTGCAAAATTCCAGTGATTGCTGACTCAAGATTGTGGCCAGGATGGAAACTTACAGTTGACTAAAGCCAATCACCTCTGCCCCTATAAGCACCGGTCCTAAGTGAGGCCCTTTTGAGCCCTCCTGGACCACAGCAGGCTGCAGCCAGCATCTCCCTCTGCGCGGGACGCCTCTCAGAGCTCACAGACTCCAAAGTCTGCAAAGTTAGGACGAAAGCTGATGATGGAGCCTGGGCTGATACCCCCCACACCTTGAGGCTCAACCCTTCGCCTGTTGAGAAATCCAAAAGCATTCAATGTGGATATTCCACTGAATGCAAGGGGAACTTTTAATAGGTATACCTCTGTACCCTTTTTTTTTTCTTGAGAGAGGTATATATATATATGTACATCTGTTCCTTTGTGTCTGTGTGCATGCGTGTGTGACTTATGTACCTTGCAGCAAGTATAGAAGGAACGTTACCATTGACTCTGTAATTAAGTTACTGTTGTGATTGTAGTAAATCCTACTGAGCCACTTTGTAAATGATAGTCAATGATTAAATGCTGCTAAAAGCTTGCGATCAGCCTTAAACTATGGATAAACCTTATACATCCTACAGATATATACCACCATCCCAGTCAGAGACTAAGATTGGATCTAGCCACATCGAAGCTCTATTAACAGTTCAGAAAGCAAGGGAGTCCACTCTGAACCTCGTGACTCAATATGAGGGTCTCCCTTATCCTTTTACATCTTTAGTTTCTGTGTAAATCTTTTCAGCTTAATTTTAATTTGATTCTTCTTTGTGTGATTTATCTGTGTAATAAGTAATAGAGTGAGCCTTGCCACAAAACTTTGTGAAGTCACACTTCCACAAATTCATATCAAAACTATTTCGCTACTGCCTTTGATGGTGATTCTTTAAGCGACCTAAACTACTCACTTGTGACAACTGCCAAGGCAGCCAAGATAATTAAAAATCATGTAAAGTTATACTTACATAAGCTACATATGCAGAGGTATTCCACCCCCCTATCATCCCTGCTCGTTGCATTTCAGTAGTATAAATGGTTATAGATGAGAAGTCATCAGTAGAGCCACAGAAGACATTGCTCACTGTGTGAACGCAAATTTTCCGGTGTGGATGTCTCTTTCACACATGGGAAGACAGCAAGGCTATCAGAAAAAAACCCTGTGATATAACACGCACTCATAGTACTTTGTACTTAGGCCACCAATAAAGTATCACAGTGCGAGTGAGGAAAATGTGTATCCACTACTTTTGCAGTCAGCTCTCCTTCAAAGAACTGTATTTTGCAAAGTAAAAAATTATTTGAAAAAATGTTCAACATCCTGTTTGTTTTTAAACTCCTCTCTTACAAGTAGCAGCATTAAAGATATGCCTACTGGTCTCACCAACACCCATCCAACACCGTATTCTGCCTTCAACAGCAGCAACAAGAGACACTACTCTGGGAAACAAACAAAGCCTAGACCACCTTCTGCGATCCACTCCCCTTCATAGATGCTTTCAATATGCAAATGCATCCAAGTGTCTCACGGACACAAAGAATGATCCAGGAACATGATCACCTCCGCAGGACAGAAGGAACCGAAGACGAAGACGAGTACAGTGGCACAGAAAGCAATCGGGATATTCTGGACTCAGAAACCCCAACTTCTTGTGAACCTCCCACCACTTCCACAGAGTCCCAGTTTCAACTCCCTGTCCGAAAATTCCCTTCCCTATCTGATGTAGCTTGAAAGCCTCTACAAACTCCCCATTCAGTCCCAGTCACTGAGGTCTGAAATTTGGCAGGAGACACATCTGCACAGCTGGCAAGAACCTCCACACACCCTAAACCAAACAGACAGTATATGTACATTTTCCTACATTCTCCTCTACTGTCAAGATGACTTTCAAGCAGCATCTGAAAACTGCTTGAGAGTACACAAATCTAAATCCAGTCCTGTAGGGTCCCAGCATTTCTCATCTACTACATACAGTCTCCAGACAGGAAGACATTCTTTTCCAACATCACTCAGTCAGAAAAACTAGTTGAAATACCCTGAGATTTATGGTTAACTCAAACAGTTCTGATAATTTACTTTGTGAGTAAGCTTATTCCTAAATTCAGATAATTTCTAAATAGCAACTTTATTCAATGAAATCCCTTATGAATAAAATACTTTAGATTACTCCATGTTTTCATTAAGCTATAGAATCTACATATCATGTACAAGTGAAAATGTCTCCAGAATACATTCAATTGTACGTGGATATTAGTGTAGGAAATAAGATTAAAAAAACAGACATAAAAAACCTTGTGTGAGACAGAACTTAATATCCATAAAAGGGAAAAGACCAAACCAAAACAACCAACCCTTTCTTTACCATCTACCATAAGAAATATATGTGTATTATTCCAAAACAATGCTTCACAAAACACCTTGTGTCCTAGGCCTCCAAACTTCTGCAGTATTTGTACAGCTTGTGTATGCATTAAAAGTCATCTCACACACTTCTGTTTTTCAAATAAGCAACAGTAGTACTGTCCTGCATATGACATGTTTAGCTATTCTACCATTAACATGCAATATGTCCTTTTATAATAGCAGGACAAAAGTGAACTAAAGCTTGACAGGTCTTCTATGATCCTGTCCTAACAGACATTTAAAAAAAAAAGGGTAAGTTCTGTTTCTAGTTAGAAAAGGCAAAGCTGTTTTCTAATAGCAGCACAGTTTTTCGTCAGGATTTCCTCTAGGTGCTCTGAAGACAGCACAACTGACCATTATATGTATTTTCTGTGGACTAACATAATTTGATTATTCCACATTTTATCAAAGTAAGAATATTTAAGAGCTACTCTCTACAATCAAATTTATACAGAGGGAGAAAAAATAAAAGCAAAACCAGAGGCTTTACTCCACCAGAATAACTAACAGCTTCCTCATTAAAAAAACAAAAACAAAAAAAAACAAAAACAAAAAAAAAAAAACAACCCAAAGCATTTTTCTGCTGTTTTCTGAAACACTTTAAGTTCTATACTTCTTATCTATTCCTGAGTTTTCTGCCTTGGAAAGATGTAGATATTCAACTGCAGTTTTGTATTTCTAAAAACACAACATCAGACTATGGGCTAGTAAGTGAAACCATCCTTACAGAATACCGTGAGAAACCACAGACTTAAGTAACCCTAAGAGTACAACACATTTTGTTCTAGCCTTTTTCAGACCTAGTCAACATTATTACTTTACCTCAGATGAGTATTTCCTAAACTGCACTTGACTGATTGGTGCCAACTCGTCACTTCTTCTGGCAGAATGAGTTTAAAAAGACGACTTATTTTTCTGATCATACATCGTTATCATTGTCAAATCAGTGTTCATTATGCATGAAAGGTTCCATGACAACACCAAGCATTCCACATTGAAGAACTGTGTAAAATACTCAAGGCACATTTTTCAGAGATCACATTTAAGAGTTCTTGTACAGATCTGGACATATACTGTTAGAGACAGCTGCATCACTGTAACTGTACTAAGTGGAAGGTTATTGATGAGAGGAACTAGGGTAAGAACTGTAGTGCTGAGCAAAGGTAATGAATTGCCACACGTAAAAATCCCATTCTTCCCACGCTATCAAGTACAGAAGTTGATTTTTACTTTGTTAGGTAATCTAACAGGTATCACATGGTTGGACAGCAATGACTAACTGGGAAACAAGTGACTACTTTTTTATTGGACAGATTCACAGATTTTAAAAAAAGACAACACTCTACCAGTCTGTCCACCAAAACACTAATAAGGTCAGGCACACCAAAAATTCATTACATCATACTCATATTTGGAATTTAATTATTCCATAACACAAGAGTACTAATGATACATGTCAAACAGTCTGCTACAAGAGTAGCTCTCCAGACCAGATCTTAATAACTGGAGCACATTTTCATGTTTAAGAGTCTCAGATGTTTGACCCATTTTCCATTTGAAGATCCCCTTTCTGCATGTTTTGGGGGTTTCTTCCCTCTCCTCAAACAAATAAGGGAGCAACTACAGTGGATCAGCACAGCTCTCAACTGCAGGCATAGGGCGCCAGGCCACCCGGGGCAGCAAAGCCAAAACCAGCACACTACTTCCAACTGGCAGCCCTTGGTTGCACTTCTACAACAAACCCAAAGAAAGCAGCATCGCTGTAGGAAGTCAAAGAAACTTTGGGAAGTTGGAACTCTACAAGAACTTACAGCAACAACAAGGTTTTTAAACAGCTAATAGCAAAGAGAACCAACAAAACTCTTCCCAGCAGCACGCTCCCCAGGCGGCGGGTCATTGACAGCCGCAGCTCCCAGCAGCATGCCCTCCCGCACAGCGAGAGCACGCGGGGCTGACACACGAAAGGGAAACAGCACAGGTATCTTTTTAAGATGTCCCCCCAAGCGCCCCACTGCGCTATACTGGAGATAAGCCAGACAACTGCTAGAGCGTTTAACACACCACACGAAGCACAGATCCCTATAAAATCCGAGACAGAAGGGAATCGACGTTATGCCTTCTAAATCGGGGCACCACCGAGGCGGATGGTGGATACTTAACACCTCCCCGAAAAAGCCCAACGAACCGAGGTTGCAAGTTGCAAACGCCGTACCAGCACCCGAGCGCGGCACCGGCCCGGAGGCGCCGGTCTCCCCCGTAAGCCGCCCCCAGCCGCCGCCCCGGCAGCCCGCAGGGCCGCTCCGCCGCCGCAGGCCGGGCCCGCCGCTCCTCGGCCCGCCGCGCGTCCCGGCAAGCCCGGCGGGCAGCGCGCCCCAGGGAGGGCGCAGGGCGCCGGCCCGATCCCGCCGCCACGCGCCTGGGGCAGGCGGTGCCCCGCGGCCCCGGCCCCGGCGCCTCGCCCGCTCCGCAGCCCTGCCCGGCGCCGGGAGGCCGCGGCCCACGCGGGCGGCCCGGCCGGCGGCGTCCCCGCCCGCGGCTCCCGGTCGCCCCAGCCCCAGGTCGCGTCCACCCGCCCCGCCCCGCCCCACCCCGGCCCAACCCGCCCCACCACCGGGGCCTCACCGCTAGGTCCTGGGGCACGGCTCCGCTCATGGCCCGCACCGTCCCGCTCCGCCAGGCCCGGGAGGGCAGCGCAGGCCCCGGCTCCGGCCCCACCGCCTCGCCCTCGCCCGACCCCGCCGCCAGCAGCAGCAGGAGCCGCTTCCCCACGGGGGAGGCCGCCGCGTCCGCCATCCCCGCCGGGCAGGAACCGCCGCCGCCGCCGGCCCGAGCCCACCGGTCGCCGCCGCCGCCGCCGCCGCCGCGAGACACCGAGCGAGCGCCTGCCCCGCGCTGGGCCTCCGAGCACCGCCCGACCCGCTCCCGGCATGCACCTCGCCCGCACAGCCTCCCCCCTGTCTTCCTCTGCCCCACAATGCCCCGCGCCACCCCGCCCGGCAGCAGCGGGGAGCCGGCCCAGAGCTCGGAGGCGGCGGGACCGGGCGGGCCGCGGCCAGGCCCCGCGGCAGGAGCCGGAGCGGCGGCGCGGCTGAGGGGCGCCGGCAGGGGCAAGCCCCGCGGCGGAGCCGGCCAGCAGCCGCAGCAGGCGGCCCTCCCGCGGCAGGGCCTGCCATTAACACCAAGGCCAGAGCCGGGACTTGTCACGGAGATGAGGCAGGCCTGGCTTCGGCCGCGAGGTAAACACGCCAGCAGCCCCGGGGCGGGGGCGGCGGGAGGCATGCGGCCGCCCCCGCAGCCGGGCTGGACGTTCCGGAGCGGCACCAGCAGTGCGAAGCGTGCTGGGTCTGCTGCGGGGCGCTGGTGCGGGAGGCGAGAACACACAGGCATTGCGTTGATGGTTTGCAGCCGCCACGATTAATACATCCGAACAGTTCTCGTGTAGAACAGTGCCGTACGCTAAGCCTGCTCATTTTCAACACACTTGAACAACCACAAGATACTTCAGAATCCTCCGCTGTGAGGGAAATGATGCGCAATTTACATCTCCTTCTGCTGGTGCAGTAAAGACATAGTAGCGCCGGTAGAAACTGCAATGAGCAGCAGATGCTCTACTCCATACCAGAACAAGGATGTTCTTGTGCGTGTGCTGTTTCCTCACCGTGAAAGAGTCACATTTAACACTGAATTAGCAGCAGTAAAGGCAAGTTGCTTGCTTTCACATTCCCATATTCGAAATGGTTGCGCCAGGATGTTTTCAGTAGATGGCAACATTTCATCTTTGTTACTTTCCAGTTAGCGGGATGCAGTTCGCTGTACTGGGAAATGGGTGAGGTGATGCCTGATAGCAGTTTGGACAATGTGCCTGTCCTCAGAAGTGTACGTCATTGTTTCATCTCGTTAGCTGTACTCTTTATGGTGTGATTTTAGGCCTGACATGGCACACAGATAAAATACTGAACACCTTTGAAGACAAATTGTAGCACAAAGAGACAGTTCAAAAGACTTTTTTGGAAGCAGACTCTGCCTTTGGTATTCTGAGCAACTACACAGAACGTCAGAACAATCATTAGTGGCATCAGAACTCTGTTCTATCCTCCTTTGCTGTATAGCATCTGAGTTTTGATTTACTACATGCCACTAGCTTTACTAACTCCTCCTGCCCTAATTTTTTTTAAAGTACAAGAGCCAATACCTACGTGAAACATTACTGAAGGGTAGCAGAACCACTGTATTTTGTATCTACGTGATTGCCATGGTGTATATCCAGGATCAGTACTATATTCTTTGAAGAGCAGGCTTTGCTCTGTTAAGTTTCTTTACTCAAACAGTATCATCAACTAGGTATTAGAAACAGGACAACCATGTGAAAGATTCCAAGTGGTCCTGTGTCCCCTTCACCTTCCCCCAGCTCCAAGACTGAAATTGCTATGATAAAGCAGGGCAGCATTTCCTGTATCCCATCTCCTGAGTGATGCTGGATATTCCAAAGGCACACAGCACCAGCTAGACAAATAATGGTATAATCCAACAAGAATAGGAAGGGGGTTCCTAACTTTCAATAATGATCAACACAGGAAACATAGGCCATAAATGTGAACTTGAATTTATGAAATAACCAACACTTTTCTATGCTAATTCTGTTGCACCAGCTATTCTTATATGTTGGAAAAATTAGTTTCATGGGCTAATTTTGTGTATTAGTTTCAAATGCTATTTTACTGTAAAAGGGTGAAGGCAGCTACTGCTGTTTAAACATGTGTATTTACACTACACACTTAGGAAGCTGCTGCAAATCCAATTACCACAATTTCAACTTGTGAGAAGTCACATAAGTAACCAACAGGCTACATCCGGTTGTCCCTTAACCACTGAAGATGGCTTCTTCTCCAGCCTGCCACCGTCACAGGTTTGACTAACAGTCAGTGCTCCAGAATCCAATGAAAGTGATTTGCCAGAGTGGCTGATCCAGGGAGTGACTGTGCGGAAGATCCAACCTACCTAATATGAGAAAAGCAGGACCGATGCACACTCACCTGTACAGGTTTTCAACCCTCCCCTTCAATACTATATTTAAGGCCACCCCTTCCATAGACAGCAGCCATGTTCTTTGGAGAACTTTATTAAAATATATCCAAGAAGTAATCAAACATTTCTAATGAGTCAGGAGAGAACTGAAGTGAGAAAAACATCTGTACAGAGGACAGTGCTGTAAGTTTTTGTTTACATGCTTTATTTCAATGTTTCACAGTTTAGTCATTGTCTACAAAAATATATTTCTGAAACTCTGAGTCCTCTATAAAAAAGCTGGTCAGCAGCAGTGACCCTGACAAACAGAATGTACCTTGGGACAGTGGGAGCACCTCCTGTAAGCAGATTAGTGCAGCTAGGGCACTCCTGCCTCACCTTGGGAGACTTCTGTTCTTTGGGATTAAAGCTCTGCACTAGTTCTGAAGGAAGGCATTTAAAAAAAAACTAAAATCCTTCCACTTCTGTATACTGCCCTAAGTTTGGGAGGGGGAACTGCAAGTCAGTGTATCACACAGGAGACAGTGCTAACAAAGGACTTGGCACTCAGTGGATGGAGAAGACCACACGGTACTTTAGTACTGGTAAATTTTTCCTTGAGCTATCTGTTCAGAACAGCCTTTGTCTGGTGATAATAGGTTCAGTCTATAAGCAGAGGTACAAAAGGCATACAAGCAGAGTAATCCTGTAAGCACAAAGAGTCCTTCTTTGAGGTCATGATAAGGGTTCTGTTCATTTTTCCCTCAACATTTTCTGCTGTGGCTTTAATCAAAGGGAAAATTGCCTTCATATCCAATCACAAGCCTGCAGAGTGTTGGATAGAACAGAGCCACTTACAATGCTATCAGCTTCAACTCCTTAGTACCCGTAACTGGAAACATTTCTTATGATACCAATTTTTTCATTCCTATGCTTACTAGTCACCGGTATATCTAGGTACCAAAAATAAGAATTGAGAAACTCAAGTGTCCCCCAAATGAGATCTTTCCACTCTTCCTATATTCAGTTGTTTGACTAATCTATATAGATACTTGCAGTTCAGAAGAAAAAAAAAGAATGTTGCCTCTTAAAAAAAATAAATCTATCTTGCATTGTGCTCTGGAAGAGACAAGGTCAATGTACTCTGATCCTCTGTATTCACAAAGCTCATAACTAGAAGCCGCCCCTTACCACAAAATAATCTCAAACCTGAACCTCTAAGTAGGCAGGAATTTTCAGCAGCAAATAAGGAAAGAGTAGGTATTGGCAGACTACTTCCCCAATGTGGCAATGGGCAGAAGATGAGCTCTCAGTCCCTGAAAACTTTTCCCCATCTGCCCGTCAGAAAAACAGCTTTCTGAGCTAGTAGCTTGTAAAATTTTGATTTCCTAGAGATTAGAGAACGCAGGAAAGTGCTGCTGGTTGTTTTAGGTATAGCTACAATCAACATGCTTCTGAGCTTTAGGCTCCTGGTCAGAAAAAGCTCTCCTGTAACTTATGCCTACCACCAGTCCCAGCCTGATCTGCTAAACCTGAGCAGCCAAGGAGGTATATGAATTTTAAGTAGAATCAGCATCATTCATGAAAACACAGAAGCCAAGAACCTTCACCAAGACAAATAGCTTATCAAAAAGATACTCAGCACTAGAGAACTAGTACCATCTCACTAATGCTAAACAGTTAAAGTGTAAAATCTGTAAGAAGACACCTGAAGTTTACTTCCTTCCTATTTTCCTTTCTTGAACTGCTGGGGGGCCTGGAAAAGAAAGGAATGAATCACTTCAATGTATCAGTAGTAAGCCATTATATGAAGGCAGTATTGGAGAAAAAAAATCTGAAAGCTTACTGACTCCAAAAGCTTTCATCAGCTTCCCAAACTGTAAACAGCCTAAACAGAGGATTTTGTCCACAGCTCAAGGTGTATTTCCAGTCTGCTCCCAGCTGTTCAGCTTCCCATCACAGACACACAAAAGAGGGAAAAATCGAGGGAGGCAGACAAACTCACAGATAGGGTATGTCTCCCACATAGCACCTACTTTAATACACCCACACAATGTGAACAATCAAGAATTGTTACATCCTGTGCATGGAAAGGCTATGACTAAAGTGTAACAAGATGAAATTAAAGGAGGATTAGGAATTAAGGAAAATCTGTGGAACCTGTTTTGCTGAAGATTCCATACCCCTCAAAGAAGCAATTCATATTCAATCATCTGGGAAATGGGGAGAGAATTGAGAGCAACAGTCCTGCCTTGGCTTCAGGTGACAAGCTAAGAGAGTTCCTTCTCCTTTAGTTATCACAAAGCTCATTCCTGTAAAAAAAACCCCACTGTCTTCCCCTACCCACTACTGCAGATGCAGTACATGCTAGAAGAGCGAAAGTAATTTGGTCAACTGTTAAAAGCTGCCTTCTTCATCAGCACAAAGACAAGTGGTATGTTACTTCTAGTTGATGCAGTTATGCCAACACACCCCCCTCCCCCCAAAAAAACCCAACAAAAAAACCCCCACCATTATAATTCTAACATGATAGATACCTTGTGGATAAACATGCCATTAGACTGTGAGGTATGTGAGGTGTGTGAGGGACCAGCAACTGCAGCTGCAAGGTATTGCTACTTGCTGTCTCCCAGTGCAAGTTTTTCCCATTTCTGCATTCCCTTTCTTTCTTCAAGTTACACAGACTCCAGGGTGAACTATTCTGAAGCCTCACAAACACAGTGGCCACCAGAACACATTTGATGACATTTTAATCCCTTCCAAATTATTTACAAGGCTGGCTTTGAAGACTGTTACTTTTAACTTCAGGCCTACTACTGCATAGACAAATCTTTGTATGGCCAAGAATTAGCAATGCCTGTGCTATGTCTGTTCTCACAGGAAACCTTCATTAAAACAAGCGAAGTAATACATAGAGCTGAGCCTAGGCTGCATTCTACCAAGGGCATAATAAAGACAATAGTCACAACCTCTCCAATTCACTAATATTTTTCTAGTATTCCCCATGGCTACACTTGGAGAGGTTCAGCCAAATTAAATTTAAGCTACAAGTCACAACTGAAAAGTGTGCACTTAAGTCTGGGGTTAGGAACACTGAGGGCCATCCCTGGTCAGACAGCTCCACTTCTATTTTCAAGTGCACAAGGACAGTTCCCTGGCACAGACAACCGAGGCAGATACATGGGAAAACTCATTCATTAAACCAAGTATTTCCAAAGGGAGGCAAGGTCACTGCTGCCCTGCCCCAGAGAAGGAAAAAGATTCATTGAAAGATTAAAACTAAAGGGTTACAAAATAAAGGCAAGAGCTAAAGTTTGCCAGTACTGAAATGCATTCTCCCGTCCTGTATGAACAGGAAAGTCTCTGTAGGGTGTTAAAGAAGGTCCGAGGAGGAGATACCCTCCTACTTTTTTCTGCTGCCAGTGGAGAGGAGAGAAAGATGCTGCTACTGGTCAGCAGGAATCTCTCTGTCTGCATCCAGTTTGCTCGTCTCTCCTGGGGAAGGGGTACGCGGTGCAGAGTGAGAAACAGGAGGGATCCCATGAGCTACAATCCCTTCCACTACTGGTGGTTCTGGTAGACCAGGAGTGGCTACTCCCACTACTGGAGGAAACCTAAAACCAACAGAAACGTAGAAGTTACAAGCTTGTCCAACACAGTTGCACAAGGGGAAAGGAGCCGTGCCCTCACGCAACTGCTGAACGTAAATCCCTCTTTCTAACAAAAACGCTTGGAGACAGAACACAGGAAAAGTCTCCAGAGCTGAAAAGTAGCAGTTATATCCTAACACCAAATGACACCTGTTCTCAGACAGGCAGAGATAAATCTCGGGTCACATACTAAGCATTTGGAAGACAGGTACAAAATTTGTCTCTGGTGAAAAACAGTGTGAAGCACTATATGATGGTACTCTGAAGGGCTGGAAACTCCCTCCCCATCAGCAGGAGTGCAAGCTGCCAGTTATCCTTCACTGGGCTCTAAGATAGAAAAAGTAAGGAGCTGAACTAATAAAACAGCTAGAGATAAGATGAAAAATAGGAGAGTGAAACTCATGAATTGCTAGTGAACTACTCTTCCATTACTTCCATTTTGCCTCCCTATGCCTTCTCCATAAATACATCTGAACCTCTGTAGATCTTTCCAAGAAGGGTAGATAATATATTTCCTACTTTACAGATAGGAGAAAAAACAGAAGGGAAGCAACCCACCCACAATTACTTGGCAGGTCTGTAACAGAAATACTGAAACATGCCCTATTAGGCCACTGCCCGAATATGATGAACAACGTCTCTTTAATAGTCTGCATTTGGGCTACAGGTAAGAACTGTGCTTTTTTTAATGCAGTTCTAATGACACGCACAACTTCTTCTAAATGTTAAGATCCAGACCTCTTTTCAGGCACCCAGCAGGCTTTCTTACATTAAGATATGTCTCGGGCAGGTCTTGCAATGACTTGGAAAAATTAACCAGTATGCAGCTGGAGCTGAATATGACCAAGTAAAGGTTAAATCCTAGTACAGCTTCAGAACTGCTGCTCTTAAGTTTCTGGAAAGAGCTCATATAGAGAGTACATAGGAACAGAAACATACCTGCTTACAGGTACAAGCAGTTCTCAAACCCAGAGAGGGAAGTTGGCCTACTTCAGTAGGAACATACGCTTGGAAGCAGTAACTTGCATGTCTCACCTGTAAGCCGCAGCTCCATTGAGTTCTGGGTAGACAGTTGCAGGATCAATACTGGACCACTGAGCTGCTAACAGCAAGTACTCCTTATTAACACAGTTCCTCAAAGCATCAGGTATGTGACCTGCAAGAATGCCAAGAATGACAAAAAATCCAGGACAAGTAGGATGGGCTCATTCCCTGAAACATTTACAAAGGAAAGTAGAAAGGAAATGTGCAAGACCTTTTCAGTCTACCTCCACAGGGTAACACTGGGCAGGGGAGACTTGCCTCTGAGCAACTGGTGTCTGGAGAAGACAAGAAACAGTCCCTTCCTTCCCACTTTGGTGATCTTGTGGGCATTATTGGCCACAAACTGCAATTGCCAAGCCTCACCTCCCAAGAGACAGTATGTACTACTCCAGAAAAAAAAGTGTGCAGTAGAACCATCCAAGGAACGATTGCAAATGATTTGGAAGATGTACTAGGTACAAGGCTTTACAAGGTACTTTCCCTTTCCTAGAGAGGGAAAGTGCCACTCAAAAGATTCTCAGAAGGCAAAGAGACAATCACCAACTTAAGCTCCAGTTCCAGAAACCGAAACCAGTTACTGAGTCCAAGTTTTCAGAACAATCAGCATAATCCTTGCAGTGAACTAACAAAAGAATACTAATTCAGCAGCAGCTGCAGAGCAGAGTCTTCCTCATTACCTGTAATAGCTCTGCGGATCTCTTTAGCTGCATCTTCTCTGGATTCAATGGAAGCCTGCTCACTGTACCAGGCAGTGTGAGGGGTGCAGATCACATTGGGTGCGTCTTTTAAGGGCCCCTGAGCAAAGCTGTTAGGGGAAAAAAAAAAAAGTTTCTCTACAGATGTGATAACCCCATCTGTCCTCTCAGGTATCACTGTAACTCAAATAACAAAAACCCAAAAGAATCATCCAGTGTAGACGAGTCACAGGATAGCAGCTGGCATGCAGGCGCAACATTACCTGAAAGGCTCAGACTCATGCACATCCAATGCTGTTCCTCTGATTCTCCCCTCTTTCAAGGCTTGTGCTAAGGCTTTCTCATCTACCAGCCCTCCCCGGGCTGTGTTCACTAAGAAGCAGCCCTGGCGCATCTGGAAGAAGAAAGATATTAAGTGGGTTGAGAATGAGATTTTTCATGGAAGCTAAGTGAATCTTGGGAAGTCTACTGGAAATGAGCAGGAGCCTGCAGTGATTAGATGAGGCCTGGACGAACTAGGAGTGCTCTCACTGCAAAGCTAACGACAGGGGAAATGCCTGCAAGCAATTCTTGAGAAATTTGCTTTAAAAATGAACAAACAAAATCACAAGACAACAAGGGCAAAAGTGGAACTCTCAAGTTCTGCACTCCATATTCATCCTACTACATTAAAAAAGAAAGAGGACATGAATCAAGTATCCAGCTATACAAAACTGGACTACAACGTCCAGGTGTCTCTCATCAAAGCACTGAAAAGCATTCATAGTCTAGTGGAGTAGAGCCCGAGACTGACTTTGCAGTGGGCTTGGGCAGAGAGACTTTGGCAGAGCTGTGTAAAGAAACTTATGCAGTCCCAGCCACACCACATCTGGCTCTAACCAGCAGAGTCAATTATACATTTTAAAGGTAATTTGAAATTATTGAATCACCTAAGACATTCTTTATAAATGGCAAAAAAAGCCAATCCTATTCTCCTCTTAACACGGAATTCTATACAGCACAAAGCACAGGCACCCGGATCCACACGCTCCCAGCCTCCAAAGGCAGCAGGAGGCACACGACAGAGGCAGCAGGATTCACACGCTCTCAGCCTCTGTGAAAGCAGCAGTTTCTGTTTGCATTCATTTCCACAGTGCTCTGTGGGGGAAATCAAGCTCCTGCTGCACCTGTTTAATAGTGAAGTCATTGATGAGGTGATGGTTATGTTCATTCAGGCTGCAGTGCAATGTGATGCAATCGCTGTGCATTAGTAGATCCTGCAGGGTTCCTACTCGTTGTAAACCCAAGGATCGCTCCACTCCATCCGGCAGATAGGGATCATAGAAAATCACGTTGAAGCCAAAGGACTTGGCTCGCAGAGCCACTGCCTGTCCAACTCGGCCTTCACAAAAGAAAACCCACAATCATCAAGGAAAGGTAAAACAAACTTTAAAGACAAGATACTGGGATAGACTGGGAGCCTACACTGGAGTTTACTGCCAGGGCCCAAGGTACTGCAGCCCTGGAAACCCGTAGGATTGCCATAGGGATCCAGAGGAGGTTATTCAGTGCTGATCCCATGTGGCCAATTCTAGTCCTTCCCCATGCAATAGCCAGAGCTTAGCCTAGAAGGAGCTCTGTTTTTCAAACCAGACCTGGACTCTGAGTCAGAGGCAGTAATAATCTGATTACAAGAACTTGGGAGAAGGAATTGGTAGCTTTCAGGTGGCTTTGTTACTGATACAGAACCTAGCACACTGGGAAACAGTCACCGAGAAGAGCTGTCTGAATGTTTCAATTCTTCTAGTCATTTGAATTAAAAAAAAAAAAAATATCCCCAATCCCATGGCATACACCCAACTCTTGAAGATATCCAGCATCACAGAATAGGGCACTAGCATTCCTTATGTGTGTTTCACAATGAACAGCCGTAAAGTTACCACTTTTTTCAGTCTGTGACTCTTAGGTTCCCAAAAACTTTCACAGTTCACTTTTCAATTCAACAGTTCCCATCACTTACCTAGTCCAATGATGCCCAAAGTCTCCCCACGGATACGCACAGCGCCTCCAGCCACCTCTCGAATCTGTTCTACACTCGAGGCTCGATTCCCTTCACGCATAGCCTGATGTAGCCAAGTAACACGGCGATATAGGTTCAAGATGTGGCAGAGGGTGGAGTCAGCAGTCTCCTCTACTGAGGAGGAAGGGATGTTGCAAACTGCAATGCCTACAAAGCCACAGAGGTCATATAAGATTTTTAGCATCACAACGCTAAACCAACATAGAGCTCTTCAGGCATAAGTGCTGAAAGACAATTCAGTGCTCCAGAACTACTGCCAAGAAACACAGGATTCATTCCAAAAGCTCATTCTACAGCAACATAGATGTGACCAGTCAGCTTTTTAACCCCAAGGAAACACCATTCCTTCCTTACAAATATTTATTTGATTGACACACTCACCAGGAGAGAAAAAACACCCCAAAACCAAAACCAAAAAACCAGGCTGAAATGAGAAAACTGGGTCATACAAGTGATGCAAGAAACTGACTGTTTTAGAAGAGCTGCATCCAAAAAGATGCACTCATTCCAGAGATACTCCTGACAGATTAACTGGCAGACTGTAAAAGAATTAAGACAGATGGTTGAGCTCTTTCAGGCCTCACAGTCCAGATGCTCACTGCAAGCATCAGCTTCCCCAGGAGCAACAATAAGTAACTCACTCATTAAACGCTGAGAGAAGCCACAGGAGCCTCTCTAAACCCATTTGAAGTTACATTTAAAAATAACAACACATAACACTCCTGCTCTACAATAACATAGAACCACAAGGGACCATAAAACCCATAGCTACAACTATCAAGCAAATTACTAATGCAAATGGAGTTAAAGTCCTGGAAGCACAAATTACTGTCAGGAAAGGGAAAGATGGAACACTATAACAAAATCTGGTCATTAAACAACAACAAAAAAAAAGTCAACGGGGGTGGATAACTGACAAAATACCACTTTGCTGCTGCTATCCTTAATTCAAAAAATCACCACCTATCTAAAAACTAGGAATAAAATCTATAGGCAGTAGTTGAGGGTGCATAAAATTCAGCAATGCATCACTCTTTTGGAAGCCAGTTACAGAGGAGACATTCAACTAAACTCAGACCATGCTCTCCAAAGAGAACGAGGAGAGCGATGGCCACACACAGTCCCAGACATTCGACTCCTTTTCTCTATCAAATCCGTCACAATTGTGCCATAATGCCACAGACTACTCAGAAGACGTGAGGTGGGAAGACAGGGAAACCTAACTTCTTTTAATCTCACTGGTTACCATCTCATTCAGACAAGCCACATGCATTCATCTCTTACACTGCTAGACACAAATTTGTGTTTACATGCAGTATTATGCTAAAGGATAAGAAAATGCAAACACCCAATGGCCCTTTGGTCTGATTTGAAGATTCAGAATGCATAAGCAACAGTATCTTACCTCAGAATGAACTGAATGGCCTAGCTAAGCATCAAAATAATCATTAATTGTCCATGAAAAAGCAAACCCGGCCATGCATGAGAGTCATCATACTATTGCTCCAAAGCAAAAGTGGCAAGCAGCAGTATGATGGGAAAAGAACTCTGACCCCTTTCTCCTTGGGTTAATGAGTGTGGAGTAGGGGGAATGGGAAAACTCTGAAACCGAATGAATCAATGATATGGATGGCGACTTTAAGAGGAGAACACTAGAAGCAGATTAGGTTCCAAACTCAGCCCAAAAATGTAACAGCTGACAAGGACACGAGAGCCAAGGACGTTGCCAGGCACTCTTGGGACTATTCAGCTGAAGCGTTCATGTGAGAAGACTCTTTATACCTAACTCAAGCACTAGACAAACATGCACTCTTCATTTATTTGCAATTCATCTGTTCTTACAGATCTGGAAATTATAATGCCTATTTCAATTTTATATAAAAATACCTGCATTTGATTAAGCTTAATCTAATCTGCATTACACTAAGAAATGTTTCAAATCTCTGACACAAACCTAAAAAAGGGGCAGGGCACTTAGATGATCCACTTCACCTAGGAGACTACAAGGTCCAAGGGTCTCACTGCCATGTTTAATGAACAGCAGCCTTTTGTCACCTGATCCAGAGATTTTTCACAGGCCTAGGGCTCTAAAGGGATCAATAATAAAAGTGCTGAATCAGAACCTACCTGCATATAAAAAATTAACAGGAAAACTTACTAATCAAGCATTTACAGCGAGTATCCTGCATCAGCATTTGCAGGCTGCTTTCAGACATCAGTTTGCTCAATTCTTTCCCCACAAACAACCCAAAACCACCTCACCAAAATTTACTGAAACCATATTCAGGTTTCTGAATCCCAAACAGCAAAGACACTGACATCTATGGCAGAGAAATCTGAGAACTGAGAATCTTTCTTTCAAGTCACCTACCAGTTCCGATATTGGTCAGCTTCCTAAAGATGCCTGATATTAAGCAGCTCCAAATCTTTTTACATAAAAGGTTTTAAATGCAGTCAGCTATAAAACAGAAAAACATGAGCAGTGTTCCACGTCACATTCAGTTCTGATCGCAACAGAACCCTAATGTTGTCATCATACCTAATTCTGCAGCAGATTTGATGTCAACATTGTCATAGCCACTGCCAATACGCACAATGACCCTGAGGGCTTTGAATTTCTCCAGATCCTGACGAGAGAGGGTAATGGTGTGATACATCAGAGCTCCTACTGCTTCATTCAGCACCTACAACAAAAACCAGTCCAAATCAGTCTGCTCTGCTTACTCCAACAGGCAGAGCTCTATATCTGAATGTTCGGAAATTTTCTACCCCACCTTTTCATGGATTTCCTGAGTTGACTGAGCATCGCAAAATGCCACTGTAGCAACATCCTTCAAGATGGGCATCTCCACCGTGCAATCTCGTCCATCCAGGAGCGCAACCAGTGGCCGTGCTGGCATCGGGCCATTCACAATAGGAGGCCGTATGCCTATTAAGAAAGTCAGCAGGAATGATTATGTGAAAGACAAGAATGCTGGAACCCTTGTTTGCCTGTCCGACACATCACTAGTTCTGCTATATATATGTGTATTTATATAAATACTGTAGTATTTTGGAAGAGATTAGTCAAAACAAATAAACAGGAAACTAATGAAGGGAAACGAAACTCTGCCACCACTATAAAAGGAAAAATAAAACATGGTTTATCAGCAACGAGCTAGTAGAGGCGGCCCACGCAGAAGCGTGCCACCTTACCCTGGGCTGCCGAAACTACACACAGAGCCCTTCGGGCCCGCCGCCCCCAGCCTGCCCCCCCCAGCTCAGCACCCCGGGGCACCAGCTCCGTTTCCTCCCCAGGCAGCACCGCAGCGGGTACGTCCACGGCCCCGACAGTCACGGGCAGCCGCCCCTCTCCGGCGGCGGGCGGCACCGAGCCCCCGGGGCCCTGCCGTAGAGGCGCGGGTGGAAGCCCACCGCCGGCAGCGGGAGCGCTGCAGCCCCGGCCGGGGGAGCGGCGGCCGGGCCAGGCTCCCCGCCGCACCCGGTCCCGCCGCCGCCGGGCCCTGGGCCGCCACCGGGCGTGGCCCCACGCGGCACCCGCTCCGCCCCACTCACCTTCGCAGATCCGGTCCAGCCGCTGCCGCTTGACTTTGTGCCGGTCCATGGGCCGCACCGTGCCGCGCCGCCCCTCAGCGCTGCCGAGGGACACCCCGTCACTCGCCGCCACCGGCTCCCGCCGCCCGCGCAGCCGCGCCCGCCGCCGGCTCCCGGGAGGAAGCGGAAGGGCCGGGCCGCAGCCCCGTGCCGAGCGGCCCAGCCGCCACAGAGGCGCCGCAACTTGGGGCGCCGCTCGCTTCCGCTTCCGGGCCGCGCCCCGCCCCACAGGCCTTCGCGGCGGGGCGGTAGCTCTCCCTGGGCGCAGCCGGCTCGGTGCCGGGCGGCTCCCGCGGGAGCGGCGTGTGCGCCTGGGCGCGGGAAAGCAGCGCCGCCGCCGGCCGGAGAGCTGCCCCCCGAGGGCCGCCGGGCGGCGAGGCCCTGCGGGCGGGTGGGCGCTCTCCGCTGCCCGTGGACTGCAGGAGCGCCGGTGCGGGGCAGGGAGCGGCCTGCCGCCGCGGGGAGATGCCGCTGGGAGCCCCGCTGCTGGGGCGGGGGGCGGTCACGGTGCTCTGCCACCCCGCAGGCCCGCACAGCGGCGGGAGAAGCTCCGTGGCCTCGTGCCTCCCTCCAGGCCGCGGATTCGGCAGCGACTGGGCTGGCAGGCGTGGGACGCGCGGCACCCGGCCATGTCGTGTCGGGGGCATCCTTGCCTCTGCCCTCGCTGTGCTCTGAGGCAGGAGCCTGAGCCCTCCACACGCGAAGACAGAAAGCACAGGCAGACTTACCTGGTGCTCCTGCCCCTTTAGTCATCCACCACCACCTCATCTGGATCGTCTGGTATTAGTTGAGTGTGTCTCTGCGTGCACCTTGATGTCGCTGTATCTCAGCACTTCTGGCATGGAGGCGCATCTTAGAAGGGCAAGAATCAAAAGCAGCAGTGCAGTCTGTAAAGATCTGAGACGTCTCCAATTCTCAGAAACTTGACAACAGGGAATTCCCAGCCTAGGCAGAGGCTGAAGAAGGGGGAACTGTTCATAGGGAACTAAATTCTCCAAACTAAAAGAGTACTCAGCAGACGTTTGAGATGCAAACTTGCTATTCAGAGAGTTGTGTCTTGGCTGCAAGGAGTCAGCCAGGAAGGATGGTTACAAAAGCCTGCCTTGCCTGGAAGGTGGATCCTGGGATATAGCTTCAGGCCTTCCTGGGAAACTGTCTGTGTGAGACAAAACAGGGAGCCATGCAAAACAGCTTCTGTTTTGCCACCTTTGCAGCCGTATCTCCCACACTTGTCCCGTGGTCCTGGGAGTAGATCAGCACTACAATAACTACAATACCCTTTCCAGCATCTCTGCATCCCATCTCTTGATATCCTGCACCTACCTTGTCACCAAGTGCGTCATACTGAGTGCCTCTCCTGGCGGAAGGTTTGACCCCAAGTGTGTGCTGACTGACATCACAGCGCAGCTCCCTTAGCTAGCCACAACTGCTCACGCTTCATGCCGGAATGAGCCGCACAATACCACAAAGCAGGCTCATTTTCTAGCTCACCAGCTATCCCCACAACAGTATCTGTTTCTACTGTTACCCAGTGCCCACAAAGAGCTGTTACTGGTTATTTCTAGACATG
The DNA here is from genome assembly GCF_963210335.1 of Falco punctatus. NCBI lineage: Eukaryota > Metazoa > Chordata > Aves > Falconiformes > Falconidae > Falco > Falco punctatus. The sequence goes on from NC_137588.1 coordinate 64,001,922, forward strand.
GGTCCCAGAATCTGTCTTCTTTGCACAGATTGCCTTAAACAGAAAGTTTCCTTCTGACCAAGCAAGAAAGGATGCAATCCCTGAGATAGGTGGGCTACCAAAGGACATTACACAAATGGGGCAAGCCTTGGGAGGTGGGACAGCGTGAGGACACAGACCAGACAAGCCTTCCTCACTCCAGCTTACGTTCTGGATATACAAAACTTACTGTTTTTTCCCTTAACAAAGCATTAATACACATCAGTTAGAGTTTGGAGCTGAAAGAGGAGAAACTGAGCACAAAGGACTTTACTGAGTAAGTGTGCACACAAGCCTGAGCGCACCGAGCTGAAGCGCAGCAGGTGCCACAGTCACCGCCCAGCGCCCAGAAATCACAGGGCCCTGCTGCTGCACCGTCACTTCCTAAAGAAACCTGTTTTGGCAACGTGCTGAAAAGCTGGTGATCTTGGTTGCCTACCAATGTCACCAAACCCTCAAATGAGGAAATACGAGCGAGCTGCAGCCCCGGACAAGGGTGACACAGACCGAAGCTCTCCCCATGCTCCCGCCCGCCTTCGCCCCGCCTTCGCCTGGCGCGGGCCACGCCCCCCGTCGGCTAGGACACTGATTGGCTCGCTTACCGCCCAGGACCGCAACACCCCGCCCACGAGGCTGCCGGCCCCTGAGGGGCTGGCCTGGAGTGACGTGCTCGCAACCCAATGGGAACGCTCCTCTCCCGCCGTGCCCCTCGGCTGCCACTACCGCCCCCTAGCGGCGCCTTGGCGGAGCTGCCGCTGTCATCGTTGGCGCGGGGCCGGGGGCACCTCAGCACCATGCGCCCCGTAAGAGCGGGGGGCCCGGCCGGCCCGAGCCGCCGCTTCGCAACGTGTGAGAGCTGCCCCGGTGAGCAGCTCGGCATGGCGGCAGGCCCGGCCGCAGCGTTGCGGTGGGGGCACACCCGGGAGGAGGGCGGCGGGGGCCGGCTCAGCCTGCCGTGCCTGCGTGGCCCGGCAGGCGGCGCTGCTGCACCGCGGCGGGAGCGGGCACCGGTACGGGCACCGGCGGGAGCGGGCACCTTACGGCCGGCCTGGCCCCCGGGGCTAGGATGTGGACCGACCCCTCCCCCGAGGCGGCAGGGCCGGGCCGGCCTGGGGCTCTGCTCTCCCCCGGGAGCCCCGTGCGTGGTGCTCAGCGGGCAGGGCCGGTGCTGGGCGCCTTGGTGTCCCCGCAGCAGTCCGGCCTGCCCCGCCGTGCCGCCCGCTGCCGGGCAGGGCCCGGGGGTCCCGCTAGAACCCCCTCCACTCCGTCACACACCATCTGGACCGCGGGGATATGGCGTGTGAGCACAGCTGCAATGGTGCCTCAGCTATTGGCACAGCTTCCCTGCAGCATCAGTTACTTACAAATTAAAAATCCCACCACCACGGCAGTGTCCGTATACTGCTGCGAAAAAACCCGGACAGCTCTACCCGCTTGGCTTGCACACGGAATGGGGGAGGCGACCTTGCCTGTTTGGTGGTCTGCAGCACCGCTGCGGCGCTGAGTGACACCGTGAGGCATCCTCCTGGACTGCCTGCAGGATGCTGTGGACAGCCCTTATGGCAAGTACTTGGTTGGATGCTTAAAAAGAACAAGAGGGACAGGAGGGAAGAGAGGGTTCTTCTGAGGACAGACAAAGAAATTGGAAATCCTGGCAATCTTGTTGCTAGGGGCAGAACTAGTAAAGAAAGCCTCATCCATCTGGACATAGCAGCTCTGTGCCATGGTCCAAAGTCCTGCCATGTGGGAGCGGCTGGTACCTGAGTCTTTCCTGGTAGTCTCTAAAGCACTTAATGCTGCTGATAAGGTGTAAAGTAAACAGCCCCTGTGCTGCTGCCCTGCCATGCGCCCATCTCTTTTACAAGCCAAGAGGAGAAAATGTACATGAGTGATTAAAACAAAAACCTACTGCAAGCAGCTGGACCCTGCTGCCTCCATTTCTGTCTTCCACAGCACTGAAAGGTAGCAAAGGTGGCAGCAGGGTGGGACCACTGATCTTTGCTGCCCGATGTGCCTTGGAGTCCTCTGTCTCATGGCTTGAATGAATGGAAACCCCGTCCATTTCACTGCAGAAAGCAGCTGTAGGGATGCTCCTAAATCAAGGGGAAGTAATCTAATACATATTCTGTAACTTGATTGCTCTCATACCTGTTTAAGTACCTTGCCAACCTACAGGAACAGTAAAATCTTGGTTTTGGTTCCATTATTTTTCTGTCTGTTACCATGTTCAGTATAGTACATGGCTCTGAACAGCTGCTACCCCTGAGGCCTGGGTCTGTCTTGCCACTGCCAGACCCACTGTCCTGTATGCTGATTCAGCTTCACTTGAGACAAGGAGAGAGCAAGTAGCAGATTGGACAAGATGCATCATGGATCCGAACACCAGGATCAGAACAACGGGCTCACAGTGCATCACTGAAATGTCTTTGAATCAAATCTAGTACTATAATGCATTATTAAAGCTACTTACTTTTCCTGTGTTCCTGTCTCTGAAAAAATTTAGACTTAAGGTAGTAGAGCAGTGCTGTTCTAAGGAGCTCCTTTCTTCCCTTGAGGAAATACTGTGGCTTTCCTTTTACAAATAATTTTTCTTCTGAGCTGCTCACTACCTAGATGGCTTTTGAACCTGCCACCGAAGCATGCACGTGTTAACCATTGCCTTGACTAGCTGATGGGAAGGGACTTAGTCTCTAACCCAAAACCCATGTGCTAGGCAGTACTTCAGCCAACACAAGAGCGAGTCAGCTGTGGCTTTTTCTGCAAGTTTGGATACAGAATCTAACACATCTCTGGGTAACCTGTTCTAGCACTGCGCCAGCATCCAAGCAAAAATTTTTTTCATAGTATCCAGCCTGAACAGCCCAAGCTGGAAACTGTGGCCATCATCACTTCTCACATCACCTGCTGTTGTCAACATGAATTTGGGTTTGTCACCTTTGCAACCTTCAGGTAGCTGTAAGCTGATAACAGATCGCCCCTGTAACTCGCTTTGCCAAGCAAATGAGCCCACTCCGTTAACCTCATTGCAGGTCACATGCTGCCATCTTGGTGTCCCTCCACGGGACCGTCTCTAGTTCCTTCACACCCCTCTGGAACTTCAGGGGATGGGACCTGTGCACAGGAGTCCAGGTGTGGCCACACCACTGCTAAGTAGATGGGAATAACTTCCTTCAGTCTCTGGCCACAATCATCCTAATACAGTGTGGTGTGTGGGTTGTCTTACTCAGGATCAGCATTTACTGGTATCCATGGCAGCTTCCCAGTCCTTCCAGTGGGGCTGCCCCTCAGCCAGTCAGTCCCCAGCCAGACCAGGTGCACAGGGTCACTCTGCTCTGTTACAGAACTCCACTGTCCTCCCTAAACTTCACAAGGTGCCTGTTGACCCAGCCTGCTCATTCCTCACTGTCCTTCTGTTGTTCAGCATGTCAACTGCTCACCCTAAATTATCATCTTAAATTTACCAGTTCCTTTTTCCTGTAGGATGACTTACTTCACCAAAGAGACAGTCTATCCATTAAGCTACATGACTCTACCTATCCAGACAGACACCTAAATGTCTGATCTTCCTGCTGCGAACCACACTGAAGCTAACAATACAAGAGCAGCTCTGAGTGCTTTATTTGTAGGAACAAAAAAATAAAAACCAAGCCAGAAGTGGCCAAATGCCACAGGCACTGAAGCAGAAAGTTATGGGTAGCTGCTGTGGATGTCAGAGCCCTGAACCTCCTTTAGCAATGAGCAGCCAGAGCTGTTCAGGGCACTAGCACTCATGCTAGGAAATGAAAGAGTTTTTATTTGGTTTTCTATGAATATAGACATTAACTCCTGCTGGGCTGTTTGCATTAGGTTAATATTTCTGGAGTGTACAGGTGTTAATATGAGCTGTGAGTGTCTGCTGTCTGTCTCTAGCCCTGTAAAGAGCAGTGTGGCGCTGTAAATATTAGCCCAGGCACAGAAGTGTTTGCACAACCCTCCTCTGTGCTACCTTCTGGGGTAGTACTCCAACAGTACTCCCTACAAGTGGCCCAGGCTCAGCCATCAGAGCCTCAGCATCTTCTGCACTGTGCAGTAACATGCTCTGGTTTTGACTCAAGAAGGGTTGTAGCGATCAAGTCCCGAAAAAAATGGCAGAAGCACCCATGTGCTATAATCTTAAGATTAGTACTAGACAAAATAAGGTACAACTAAGTAACTCAGCACATACTGGTAACAAAATACTTGCTTGCTCAAACCCAGTCTTCGCTGGCTGTGGCAGTCGCAGATGTAGAGATGCCTAGCACATCACTGGGACTGCTACTCACTTTAATACAGTGATACACAGTCATTTCAGAGGGAAGCAAATGATGTGTGCTCTCCGTTTGTTTGTTCAGAAGGGCTCCCCAGCAATGGAAAGGACTGTCCATCGCTGTGGGTTTGAACAGAAGAGGAAATGAAAACTATCCTCCTACAGCTACTATGGGGATCTTCCTGCCGTCACCACAGAGAGGAATCAGCACCAGCACGGGGAATGGATTTCCTGTTTTGCGGGGGATCCCGTGTGCACCTCATTATCAGCCTATGATAAGACATAACATAGATGCGGCCTGCCATGCGTCCAAAACTGCAGAATGAGTTCTTAATGTGCTAGAGGAAAATCTCTTCATGTACTGTATCAAGTCCTTCGTAGCCTGAAAGCAATATGAAGAAGAACTGCAACGGCTCCAATGAATTTCAAGAACATGAGGTTTGGTGTTAATGTTTTCCATCAGGGGCAGCTGGCCTGTAATCTGCACTGCAAGGACCAGAGGATCCAGACTCATAAATGATAAAACAACAGCGCGGCCCCCCCAGTGCCCAGCACAGGGGACGGTCACTGCCCTGGGCCGGCTGGCCACACCGTTTCAGGTACCAGCCAGGATGCTGTTGGCCTCCTCCGCCACCCCGGGGGCCCATGCCCAGCCGGCCGTCAGCCAGCCCCCCAGGGCCTTTCCCTCCGGGCAGCTTCCCAGCCGCTGTGCCCCACGGGCAGGGCCCAGTGCGGGGTGCCCCTCACACAGCTGGGCTCAGCCCCTCGCCAGGCCTGCCCAGCCCCCCGGCAGAGCCCCTTGCCCTCCGGCACATCGGCGCTGCCACCAACTTGGCTGTCACCTGTCACCACAGAACCTGCTAACACCACCAACTATAAATCAGCCAGGACCTGTACGAACCTGTGAGGAGCAGCAAAGATAACAAACCCCATGGAACTGGTACTAAAAGCTGCGGAAATCTGATCAGAGTTGATCGCTGTTTCTGCAGCTGCTTGAGAAGGTCAAAGGCCTGGACCTTGCACAGCATTAGAGAAGGCGATTCCTGAGACATTGTACACTGCGCTGGTAGATGACCCCTTAGGTCAGAGCTGGCCTCACAATTTCAGATGGAGAGAGCGATGAAAGCTTTGGTCATGAGAGACTGGCAATTATTCAACTCTCTGAGACCTGTAATGAGGTTACGGTGCAGCTCTGCATGTGTGTGGGGAGGGAGGAAAAAACCAAATAACCTTGAAAGCTATGGGTCCCAGGCCAAGATACATATAAATATGCAAAAATCCAGAAAGAGACCATTCCACCGCAATCACAGGCTGTGCTGACTAGAGAAGTGTAGCAAATTGGCCAGCCCTTCGCTGGACATTAAGTTCAAGTTCCTCCACTTGGCCACCTGCCAAGGCAACCTGAAAACGCTGCCACAGCGTTCAGCTTTCACACAGAAGGAAGAATTTTCCCTTTCCTTGCTTATCTGCTGCAGGGCATAATTCAGCGCTGAGTTAATGGGTCATTTCAGTGGGCTTTGGGGGAAGATTTATAATTGCAGAATCAGGAAAACAGCCTGGAAACGAACTTGAAAGATCCTCTAAACTATTTTCTCACACTGAGCTGGACTGACCTTTTAGAGCTGTTCTTGAAGATCTCTTCTTTTTCTTCCCTCTTCGCAGAAGTTGTTATCCTGTTGTAGAAGAAATTGTATTGGTCCTTGACAAATCCATCTGGGAGACAAAAGGCAACCCTGTTATTTTCCACATGCTAACAGATTGTTTATGCATTCCAGACTTTTCCTAGAGCTTGAAGTTAAGATTGATTTATATCCTTTCCTTTCTCAAGGCACACATGCTCTTTTCTCCAGGCTTTCCTTCTGTGACATGCTGGCTATCAATTCACTGAGTTTACTGAAATCTGTCTTTGCTTAGAAGGAGTGTGAAAACAGCAAAATAGAAACAACAGCCTAAGGATCACAAACTGACAACCACCACCATCCAAATTGCCCTCTACATTAGTATTTTTAAAAAGTTATACCTGTCAGCGGCAATCAGGTCTAGCAAAGCTTCCTCTCCCGTGGCTGTCATCCTCTTCTGTACCAAGAAAGTCAGTGACACATTCCACAAACATCCCGTACCACCGGTACCCCTGTAGCAAGGGATGCCTGGGCAGGTACAACCTCCCACTGCCGTGCACTGGACGGTTCTGCTTGGGTTTACCACCAGGCAGCCCAGAACACAAACAGTAGTGCCTGGTTTTCTTCCCTTTTAACAATCCCTCAAATTGCATTGAGAAGATCCTCCTGCAGTAACAAAGTACACAGGTGCATGACATAGAAGGCAACATCTCTGCTGCTGCTGCTGCCTGTCATTCCTCACAAGTTGCACACTACTGCATTAATATTGCAGCCATAGTAATAATCCAACCAGGTCTCTTCCGTGTCACAGTTATAATCTGGATTATGATTAAAGACTTTCAGATCCACTTGTTTATTCTTACCATTTCTCACAAAAACATAGAGAAGTTCACAGGACCAGGCCACTTTTTGTTTTTTCACGTCATCATTACAAGTAAGCCTCTTCGCTCCTAGTTTTTCTTCAGCCTAACTACTCTGCTTCCTCCTCCTGAACCACAGCTGCAAACAATTCACTACCAAGTTAAAAAGGCTCCGTCCCACACACCACTTTCTTTAGGCTCCTCCAACCATTAGGCTTTGATTAGACTTTGAGCCACAGTGAGAATGATTTTTCTCTCCTTCTTAAACATGAAGAGCTTCCAGTATTTGTGGGCAACTTGTTCACATTCAGAAATGCTTCACAGCAGCTCCCTGCAGTAAGCAGAAGGACTAAGCTCTTCCAAAAAGCTCAGAAGAGGAGGGCACTGCTGACTTGGCCTGCGAATACTTCATGTTTGCACAATCATAACTCTTTCTGTTGGGCTTTTTGGGCAGACGGGGTAGGTCTCTCTACTTGTGCAAACGTTCACCCTGCAAAAGGTTTGCCTCTTTTTCATATACTCACGTTTGACATGCACATGCTGGCCTGCTACTTTTCTGCATTGGTTAACTTGGCCTTGGGATGCAAACTGAAAAGAAGGATCTATTCAAAAAGAAGCAGAGCTGCCTAAATGCTGGGTCGGCTCTCAGAAATGCCAACCTTGGAGTGGGCACAGCCAAGTCCCTCCATCAGGGCAGAACCAGCAACAAGTAAGGTACTGAAGACCCTTCACAGCAAGGCCGGTAGGAAGCAGCTAGGTCACCCACCCCTCCTGCAGACCAAGGAAGCACCAAGGGAATTTATTCAAAGGGCGGTCAGCATCTGTCCCCCCGGAGGACGCTCCCTCTGTTTTAGTCTGACTCTGTTAGCGCAGTGCGCCCCAGTGGGTGCCCCCCGCTGGACCCTCACAGCGCTGCGCTTGGGGCCGGGGGCTCCCGAACCCGTGCAGGCAGCGCCTGCCACAGCCCGTCGGAGCGCCCCTCCTGAACCGCCCCGGCGGGTCCTGCCTGGGGAGCGCTCCCTGCCCGGCCCGCCCCGCCGCCCGCCCCGGCCCCGCGCAGCGCCGGCCGGCAGCGCCCCCGGCCCCGTGCGCTGCGGGCCGGGCCAGGCCGGGCCACGGGGCGGCGCTCGCCGCCCGCTGCTGGCCGGGGCGGGCCGGGGCGGGCCGGGGGCGCTGCCGGCCGGCGGGCTGGGCGCAGCGTGAGCCGCGGTCCCAAAGCGGGAGCCAGCGGCGGCCGGGGCCGGGCTGCAGCATGGGGCTGGCGCTGCTCCCGGCGCTGCTCCTGGGGCTGCTCCTCTCCCGAGCCGGTAACAGCGCCGGGGCGGTGGGCGCCGGACGGGGAGGGTGGGGGGCGTGTGGCGGTGCAGGGCGGCGCGTCCCCCCGCGTGTCCTGTACGCGTCCTGGCGGGCGGCAGCCGCGGTTGGGAGCGGGCGGCGGCTGCTTCGGCCCAAACGCGAATTGCGGCCGCGAGCAAACGGGGGGGACACGCGTGTCCCGGGGCACGGCTGGGGGCGCCGCCGGGGACCCCGCTCCCCGCACGGGCACGGGGTGGGCCGGGGCCGCCAGGGCACAAAGCCCGGTGCGCTCGGGCTGGCGCTGCCCCGCGGGTCCCGGCCCGGTCGCCCTCCGGGCTTCGCCCGGCGCCCGCTCGGCGCTGCCGCCGCGTCCCCCCGGCACTTGGGGCGGCAGCTTGCCGGGCGGCGCTCGGTGCGCGGCGAGCGGCCCGGGGGGCTCGGCGGGGCGCTGCTGCGGGGTCCGCGCTGCTGCCCGCTCCTGCCGCGCCGGGCACCGCCGCCGTTCCGCCCGGTTCGTCCCCGCGCCCACCGGGCCCGCGGCGGGACCTGCGGCCGCAGCGGCACCGGCTGCCCCCGAGCTCCGTGTGCACGCACTAGCGCGGCGTTGATAACCGTGCCCGGTGAGCGGACGGGTTCCCCTGCGGCCACCCTCCGACAGCACGTGCACCGGGGGCAGCAAAATAACGCAGAGAGATACACATGTATAGCAGGACATGGAGAGACAAGGGAGAATAAAGGGATGTCGGACCATCTACCCCTTTTTTCTAAGGTATAAACAAACAGTCTCTCTGAATTGATTTTTACCTTTTAACTTTTTAACCACAGAAGCGGCTCCCATACACACGCGTCTTTAACATGTTCTGCAACCTAGACCACGGCTCTAGGGAAGAATTAGGCTTTCTCATTCTTTCATGTTATTATCTGGAATACTAAGACAAGGTTTAAAAAAATGAAACAACGTGTCAGGTATTAGGGCTTAAGACAATGCACAGCTACTAAATGACATCTGTGGAGGAGGACTGTTGTAAATTTGAGGTTTACAGCAGTTTCACCTGAAGCATCTGGTGCAGGCTTGTGGTAGAAACAGTCCATCCACCCAGTTCTCCTCCGCTCTGGCATTTAACGTATCACTTTAAAGTTTTTAAAATGTCACTTCGGGGTCAGGTGCTTGCTGGGCAGGATCCTAAGGCTAGGAGGGTGCATCCTGTCCTTTTATGAACTTGCTACAACAGCTGCTGCAAGCCACTGTTGAAGGTGGGATACAGGGATCTGGCCTGGCGGTGTACACCAGTTCACTCAGTTTAGGATTCCAAAAGCTACTGCAGAGAACAGACTGTTTTGTTATTGGGAATTTGCACTGATTGCAACCTTACAGGATATAATTGCACTCAGTGTGTTCACTAAGGCTATGGCTAGGTGTAACTGCTAACCAAAGCCCACTGTGCCGGGTACAGAGCATTTCTCATGAGAGATGTTTTTCAGGGAGCTTACAAAGTCATACAGTCTTTACAGAACAGCAAGATCAACAACAAAGTACAAGTTGCTAGAAAAGCAAAGAGATTTGTACAGGTGAGACAGAGACACACAGACAGTATTACTGGGCTGTAGGACAAGCAGAAAGTCTGAGCAGCAGACTGGCACAGACTTGGGCAGCCTACTGCTTGCAGCAGATAAACTGATGAAACCAGCAAAAGTGAAGGAAGCAAGAGAACAAATTAGATGCTGAGGATGGTACACCAGGTAACAGGAGATGTACCACAATTTTTCCTAATCTGTAGTGAAGGCAGGCTGAAATAGTACTGCTGCACCTGCAAGAGAATGACAGGTAAGATCATGTACCAAAGAACATTAAAGGTAGTTGGAAGGCTCAGGACAGTCCTTTCTAAAAACCAGCCAAGCAATATTGGTCTGAAGGGAAGCAACATACCAGCCTGTATATGTTTTATTAGCAAACAGTCTAGTTCCAGGTCTTCATTATACTTGTACTGTAAACACAGATTCATATACTATAGAAATGAAAGATTACAGACTGAATTCACCTACCTGTGACAACATAATGCTAGGTATCACCCCAGTATTACCCTTAGGAAACAACAGTCCATATAAAAAAATAAAAGCTGAAATAAAAATCTAGTTTTAAAGATTATATTTTTAAATTGAGATTATTCAATACTTCTGCATGCGGCGGTACATATATGTGTGTGTGTGTATATATACGCACACAGTCAGTGCATCCATTATGCAAATATACATCCACACAGAAATATAGTCCAATCAACCAACAAATGAAAGATGGCAGGCCAAGCCTGCATCCCAGCATTTTTGGCAGGGATTTCATGGAGTGGGTTCTATATATCTGATTGCATATCAGCACTTCTACATGAAGCTACTTGCAATCTTATGTTAAGGATTTATTCTATTATGCAAAAAATAGGCATTCATATTCTTAAATTTCCAAGCTCAGTAAAGCAGTTGTTTTTTACACTCTGCAAATGGCTTTTTCAGTACAGCTCTTAAAGACCAGTAAATACTTCAGCAGTTGCAGCAGCATGGACTCACAGCACGTGGTACACTGTTACTATGTGCTTATTGCACTGCGGTTTTCATTACCCAGATCGAAGAGCTTCTTCAAAGCAGGCCTCAGCAACCCCAAGGTTTCCACAGGGATTTACCACATAAAATACAGAGTCATCCCTGATCTTGGCCAATTTGAAAGAGTTAAGGGTGATTAAAAAAAAGTTTTATTAAACAGAATTATTTTTGAGACTTTTCTTTAACCTTTTGTTCCCTCTTTCATACATTGATGCTCATAGGTTTTTTTCTAAATGGAGACAGCTCTTGTTCCTTACCATTCTGTATGAAAGGCCCCAACCAGTTCTATCTCCTGAGAGGAGTCCTTCTGGAACGTAGGATGCCTATGGAACAGTGACAAGGTGCTTGCCTGACTTGCGTTGTGATCATGATCCTAACAGTCTTTTGCCTGCTTGACCAGGAGACCTCCTGGCTCTGCCACGGAGCAACTGCATCGCAGCAGAACAGCTGTGCCTCTCGGACTCTGTCTGCAATGCTACCTACAGGATCCTGGAGAACTGTGCCCTGGCCAAGACTCGCTTCCTCCCGCTGGATCACGACAGCAGGGTCCAATGTCTGAATGCAGAGCTAGACCTCGGAAACAGCTCTCTGCTGCACTGCAAGTGTCACCGGCGCATGAAGAGACAGGAGCACTGCTTACGCGTTTTCTGGACTGTTCACTCCAGCATGACAGATGGTGAGATGAAGTAATATGAATGTACAAGGTACCAGTAAGGCTCAGTCCCGCCCCCCATCTGAAAACAGCTGCAAAAGGCCACTTCCCAACACTGCAGGTATCACTTTGGAACCACATCTCCGAGTGAAGAGAATTCATTACTTCTCTGCTTGATAAGCAGAGAAAACTGATCTGGCCTGGGACTGGCTCTTCAGCTACACCAGGGACCCCAAGAGACAAAGCCAGCTACTCCAAGGCAGTTAGATGTAGTGCTGGGGGGAGGGACTGCTGTGAAAGTCACCTCAAAATAGTCATATCTGTCCATCTCTGAAAACACACGTGATTACGACACACGTTGTACTGGCATCCTTGAGCATGCTGCTGCTTTCCAGCTTTAGTGGGATGCTTCTGCTTGGCCTCCCGCTCAAGACTGCCTGTGCTGCACATCTCCTCACTAGCCCTGAGGCTGAAAAAAAACCAAGTGACAACATAGATCAGATTCTTCCCAGATGAAATCTGATGACAACATGTAATGCTGTTTTTACACAGTATTGCCTCTGCATCTCCAGCAGAACCATTCTTAGCGTTTGGCTTTGAGCAAGACAGAGCATCTCTGAATTCCAGCCTGAAAAAACAGCCAAGCACAAATAAGAGAAAAAAAAAATCAATTAAAAAAATTAAAAATGGTCACAAAGCGTTTCTCTCACTGCATAAAATATCTTGTGTCTTTCCTAGGTTATTTCAATTTGGAGACCTCTCCCTATGAGAATCCAGCAAATGAAGAACAGTGGAAGACTGATTATAATAAACTGGCAGCTCTGTTATCAGGTAAGGACTGTAAAGGTTAAATGATATAATGCTGCCCTGTCTTATCTTTGCAGGGGCTGACAATTATTAACAATTTGGGGTAATGGCTGCTTTAATCAGCGGAGCGCCTGCTCTGGATACTTGGCTAAATTGGTTCACCCTACCAAGTGTAAATGTAGCCACAGATCCAGGCCTACGAAAGAGCAAATAACCCACAACAAGCATTTTCTGAAACAAACACCCTAACACAAACCAACAAAAAAATACAATTTTGTAACCAGTATAACTGCAATGTCATACTGCGGGCAGACAGGACTAATAGGCTTCATTCTTTTTGATGTTCCCAATCTGACTGTCATGTAAAGGCTACTCCTACTTCCACACATTGGAGACTCGCTTCATTGTTTCTGGGTTTCTTTTGGCTCTTTAGGCTCACAGTTAGCAGGAGATGCAACAAATCCATGCCTGAAGGCAACTCATGTCTGTAATCTGAGCAAGAAGTGCGTCCGTCTGCGCACAGACTACGCCTCCATCTGCACCAAGGGAGCAGGAAGCGAAGACACGTGCGACCGCCGCAAGTGCCACAGAGGGCTAAGGAATTTCTTTGAGAAAGTCCCTGAGGATTTCACCAAAAGGATCCTATTCTGTCCATGTCAGGATGAACTTTGTGGAGAACGACGCCGGAAAACTATTGTTCCTGACTGTTCCTTCCAGTATAACACCAAACCCAACTGCCTCTGGCTTCTGGACTCCTGCTTAGAAGACCATATCTGCAAGTAGGTCCAGTGGCAGCGGACGTTAGCCAGGAGAACAGCACAGACACTGACAGTCTCATTTTCCTTCCCACAGATCCCGACTGGCTGACTTCCAACAAAACTGTCAACCTGCAGACATGTCCCCAGATGGTTGCTCTCAGCACAACCATGCTGCATGCCTGCAGGCGTACATGGGGATGATTGGTAAGTGATACGCACAGGAACATGCAGGGTGGACGCTTTCAGGCCACAAACTTGCAGGCACGCCCTGATGCTGGGAAGGACCATGTTATCTCCCACAGGAGGCAGTGCCCAGTATACCAGTGAATATGCCTTAGCCTCACTGATGCTAGTGCTCCCTCTTGCTTCTGCGGTAGATGCAGCCCAGGGAGTGCTCTTCCGTGGCATTTATCACTCTACTTTGTCCCACCCTCTGCAGCAAATCAGCAGCACTTACCTGAGATTTCTGCACGCCCATTTGCATCATCAGCTGGTGCAAAACTCTCCAAGTGCCCAAAGAGCAGGGCTCTGGGGGCACCTACAACCAGGTCCTCCCTGCTGCAGGAGTTACCTCCCATCACAGCAGTGGTTAAGTGTGACACTCCCTCACTGCCTGACTTTTAGACTCCTGATGCTTTGTTAGTGTTGTACACACTACCTTCTCAGAGCCAGGCAGGATGTGGCGCTACCAGCTCTTAGAGAGAAGGTCGTCTTGGGGTTTTAGGCATTTCACTGCCAGCCTGCTAATGCTTTTTCAGAGTAGCTCGAAAGAAGAGCTGTAAATCTAGGCTATACCTTCTGGTTTTCCAGATGTCTTCGCTGTTTTGGTCTAAATGAACTCTTGGCTGAACAGCACGCTACAGGTGTGCTGCATTTGTTTGGCAAAACGTGTTTGGCCACAGTGTTGCCAATGTCACAAGAAGTAAGAGCGCCTTGTGCTACCATGTGCCAGTACCGCAGTTCAGTCCCTGCCGATGCTTCACATCCTTCAATTTAGTACTTGCACCAGCTTCAGCTATCGGTGTACCTCACCATCAGAGTGCCTGCGTCAGGGGTAGTAATCTCCACACTTCACAGCCCAGCAGACTTTGAGTAGATTCAGCAGGCCTGGGTCATCTTGCAGGGGCTCCTGACCTCTCCTGGGTAATGCGTGTACCACGAGGGAAGGCTTCTGCTTCCAGTGCAGCATTCCCTTTAGTATAACAGGACTTGTGATGCTTCTTTCCTCTGGTGAAGTAAATCCTGATTCCGGTTTCTGGGGGTTTGGGACAGGCACACCCATGACACCCAACTATGTCAGTAACTCCAGTGTGGAGGTCTCCCTGTGGTGCACATGTGAGAGCAGCGGCAACCAGAAGGAGAAGTGTGACCAGATACTTGGCATGTTTGAGAGCAACAAATGCCTTGGTAAGCATGAATTACATCACACAATCAGCTCAGCACAGGGAAATTCAGATCCTGCTGATTTCCAGATCCTATGTTGCATTGCTCTTGCGTATAGTTCTGTTGTCTTCTGCAGTGTCTCCATGACCCAACCTATGGGACCAGCCTGGATCTGCTCTCAGAAGTGTTTCTGTATCTTTTGGCAACACTTTTGTTCCATGAAGCTATTTCCCAACAGCATTCAAATGGAGGGGTTGTGAAAAATCACAAGAGGAGGTCAGACATGCTGTATCCATAGGTTGCTGAGTAACCACATCAGATCATAATCACCCAGGATTATGGGGTTTGGGTCCCCCTCCTTTGCTCGCCTTTGGCCCTCACTTCCTTGCTCAAGATCAGTAGCTCCTGGCACAGCCCCTGTTACTAGATTTGGCAGCACAGCAGTTAGAAAAATCCTGTTAAATGCGGACGTGCAATCTTAAGTCTGTATTTCTTTTATCTCTCTAGCATTTTAGCAATGGACCTTAATAAGATTTAAATATTTTATGTTTGTAAAAGCTTCCAAAGGACATCAAAGAAACCATCATCATTAGATAAATGATTAATATTTAAACCTACCTCCTGCTGTATAGAAAAGCCTTACACCCAGCACTATAGATACACCTACAACCTAAACATCCCACCCAAGATACTACATACCTGCCCCTCACAAAATAGACAGCTGGGAAAGTCCCAGAGGTCCTCCAGTACAGTGCAAATTGGCTTTGCCGTCTGCTCAACCTCGCAAGTAAACCCAGAAACTAACGGGCCGTTCACTGAACAGAGAATATGTATTTTCTAAATCAAAGCCACACAGCCTTTGAGCGTGTTTCCTAAAATAGGTTCCCTAGACTTCTGTTCACTAGGCTCCAAGGTGTGCACAAGAAAAGCACAGTAAGACTCTTGCTTTACTTCTGTTTGCAGAAAATACGATTTGGTCTCAAATGCACCTGAAGCAGACAGCTCTAGAAAGACAGGAAGACTTATTTTATTCATCTTCCCTAAGCTTCCAAGGAGACAGTACCAGCACATCTCTTGCTTCAGAAATGTCCCAGGTATGCATTGCTTTGCTGCCTTCACAAAGCACTGAAGCAGCCTAGAGACAGTAGCTGAAAAACCTTGGAACTGGAAATGTGTGATTTTGGACATCAAAGCAAGGGATGCCACATGCATGCAGAACCCTGGACCACTTGACCTCCAGTTATTTCTTTCCAGAGACAAGCAGAAATATGCTGTCCTGCCTGGCCACAGGAGCTCCCTATAGTCTCACATTAGTGCTCAGAATGGGCGGCTCTGCAGCCAGACGTTTGAGCATGAACGTGTCTAACTGGGATTCATTCCTCCTTTTCATTTCCTAGGTGGCTGAAGGGAAGACACAGCGAGACATCTCTGAACACAGCAGTATGCCTATGGCCTCCTCTGTGTATTCTGGAGCTGCTATTTCTTGGCCGCCTCTGGCTCTGTTCCTGCCCCTCTTGCTCAGCTCACGTTAACTTAGCATAAATGGCATCTTTCCTTCCCATATTATTAATCTTATTCTATATCCAGGCACGTCCCACTACTGATTTACCTTTAGGAAACAGAAGGCTTCCAGAAAAGAGGAAAGGAACAGCCTTCACCCAGAACGGCAGTCACTGAAAACCTCCCCCCAGCCTGCACCCCACTTCCCCCAGCCAGTCCGCACTGAGCTCGGCAGATACTATGCCCACCATTGCTGCTGCCACGTGCACATTTTGAGTAATATCACATTAATATTCCAGCACAATATTTTAAAACGAAGGTCTGAGTTCTGTCAGAACTTGGGCAGGGTTCTGTTTCTGAGTGCAGGGAGGGGCCTGACTCAGCATGTCCTACCGCCCCCCCTTCCAGAGCTCTTCTTCAGGTGACAGTCATAGAATGGTTTGGGTTGGAAGGGACCTTTAAAGATCAGCTAGTCCAGCCCCCTGCCACCAGCAGAGGGACATCCTTCACTAGGTCAGGTTGCTCAAGGCTCCATCCAACCTGACCTTGAACACTTCCAGCAAGGGGCATCCACAGCTGCTCTGGGCAACCCGTGCCAGTGCCTCACCACTCTCATTGTAAAAGATTCCTTGTGTCCAGTCTAAATCTCCCCTCTCTCAGTTTAAAGCTGTTGCACCTTGTGCTGTCATTACAGGCCCTGGTAGTAAGTCTCTCTCCATCTTTCTTAATGGTCCCCCCTTATATATTGAAAGGCCACCGCCAGGTCTCCCTGGGGCTGCCCCTTCTCCAGGCTGACCCACACCAGCTGTCTCAGCCTTTCTGCACAGGAGCGGTGTTCCAGCCCCCTCATCGTTGTCGTGTCCCTCCTGGGGACCCGCTCGAGCAGGTCCGTGTCTGTCTCGTACTGGGCACCCCAGAGCGGGATGCAGGGCTCCAGGAGGGGTGGAGCAGAGCAGAGGGGGAGAATCGCCTCCCCCCACCTGCTGCCCACGCTTCCTTTTGTGCAGCCCAGGATATGATATGGCCTTCCGGGCTGCGAGCGCACGGTACCGGCTCACGGCCCGTTTTTTATCTGCTGGTATCCCTAAGTCCTTTTCTGCAGGGCTGCTCTCGATCCGTGCATCCCTCCGCCTGTGTTGGTGTCAGGGACTGTCCCATCCCAGGCCTTGCTGAACTTGGTGCGGTTCACGTGGGCCCACTCCTCCAGCCTGTGAAGAGCACAGCGTACCATCCTAAAGACTAGAAATTTGCACTCCAGGGTGGGTTGCAAGTAAAGCTCAATAAACACATGTAAAGTTCCTGGTAAACATAAATTCTGGATTACTTTCAGTCCTCTTTTCAAATCCATTCTTTTAAGTATATGAAAAATACCATCCCAGATCAAGGACACTAAACTACAGTTTATAATCTTGCTCCTTTCTGTTTTGCTCCTTGCAACATACCTATCTCATACATTATCAGAGCTAGCAACAGACTCAGGTTTTGTGGGTTAAGATGGATTTCTGTGCTCAACCCCAGTAAATTTAATCTTATCTAGCAAAGGACAACCTTGCCTGGCCTCAGGACCAACCTTCTAAGTCATGCTTAGAGAATACATGTAGCTCATCAAAGCTGTATTGACCACAAAAGCCCTAGGCATCAGTTGCAAAAATCTCTGGGAGCTGCAGCTACCTTGTACCTCTCCGTATATTCCAGTTGCGATTGCCCCTTCCAGACCACCCACCCAAACTCCTCCTCCTCTGCCAAGTTCTATTCCATGACCTGTTTATTCTGAGTGTAGATGTGTGCACTGTATAACTGCTGTTATTTTTTACTGCATTTGCCTGTTAAAGTGTGGTGTTAAGTGAATATTGATTTCTGAGCATAGGTTAATAGTCCACAATCAATTGTGTGCAAGAGTTGCCTCATCAGCCAGCCTGCACTTCCAGGATAGCTAGAAACTCGGCTCAGAGCAGCTCCTCCATGCACACAAACAGTGCCCCTTGCTCATCCTATGAGATATGACAGATCTGAACAATATTGTACACAGCCAAACAATATTATAGTCCGGAATAGACGCAGAACAGGTAGGTATTTCTTTTTACCCTGTGCTTTATTCCCTGTTGCCAGGGTAGCACCAGCCAAGTAATATGCTGTGGTTCCCAGTCACTGTCAGACACCTTCTTATTACAGATTCCCACACTGTCGCGTGTATCAGAGTAATTGTCCTTCTGCACTGGTAATACTCTCATTCCAAATTCCAGCCTTCTGTTTATGTCCTGGGCAGGCAGGGCAAGGAAATCACTGCATGGAGCTGAACCATCTCCTTGGTTGCACAGAGAAGCAACATTTTTTTTTCCACACAGTAAGAACAAACATCATGTCTTCTTGATAAAGAGAAGTACAAATACTGGTATTTCCAATTACCTACTGAAATACGTCTGTTTGGATCAAGAGGCAGCACTGCTTCCACATGTTTTTTACCATTCTTTAATAAAAACAGAGCCCACATTACCATATTCTAGTATCTACATTAGACCACCCTCTACATGGTGGGACTAGAAATGTGTCAAGACTCTTGATGTAGTCTAATAGCATCAGTCATCTCCAGAATTTAGTGATGAGTGACAGGGAAGAAGAAAACATTGTTCTTCCCAACATTACACAGATCTGTGAGGGTATTTGTGAGAATAATGGAGCAGATTGCCCTGATCTGTATGTACCATACACACTGTGTACTGCATTCATCTTCCACTCATCTGCACTGTGATCCTTCCTTTTCCACATTTTAGTGCTCTAAGACAGGCTGATATGGAAAAAAAATTTAGCATTTTGTTGTTCATACTCAGCACACTGTGGACCTTTACTCCCTTACACCTGCTAAGAAGGTTATTGATTGCACTTGCAGCCTCCTGTCATATCCTGGATTATGTAGGGAAATGCCTGACTCAGACAAATCCTGCTCTGGACTGAAATTAAAGCAAAAGATGTCATTTTGGGTATTTATCCAAGTTTCCTATGCCCCTTTCGCATGTACATATGCTCCTTTATATACATGGCTGCCTTTTAGGCTTGTTCATCAATAACTGCAAACAAAATTAATCTCTAAATGCACCTGCATTCACAGGTACTCACACTGCCGTGAGTACCAACCTATTTTCACTTAGGCTTTTCTAACACCTGACCTCCAAATACCACAGTTACTCAACTACACAGCATACGTGCATGCATAAGTACAACTACTACTAGAGATGTCATGCCAGTATCAGTTCAGTTCTGCTAGCGCCACGGTTGTTCAAGGACAGGCACAGTTACCTAAACCCATTCAGAACAGTTCTTACTAACCATGCTACAGGGCAATTTACAAAAAAAACCCTCAGCTTCTGTTCCCCGAAACTGGAATACATCATCCTGTGAGTACCTTTGGTCTAAATACAAAAATATTATAACAAAAATTCTCTATCCCAACAGCACTAACATCGAGCTCTCGGCAAGCATATACAAGGAGCAAACCTTCTAACTGTTGTAATGTAGATTATTTTTAAAAGTGTAAAATAATGCCAAATCTCACTAATAAAATTTATCTTGCAACTCTAGAAGTCTCCTGCCTTCCTTCGCATTTAGCAGAAGCAGCTACACTCCTTTTCTCCACTGGTGGAAGCGTTACGGGAAAGAACATTAAAGAACAGAGTTTGACAGAATATGTCTTAGAAGGCGATATTAACAATTTTTACAGACATCACTCACTGTCAGGTACTTCAGAGGTGGGTTCTAGAACTTTGATGTAGCTTTAGATCCTTAACATGGTCTAATGTAGCATTTACAAAGGGCAGTCATATAGTCCTCCAGCAGCGAGCTCAGTCGCTGCCTTAGATGCGTGGACCATCAGGAGAAGCAATACACACTTCTTGTGCGAGGTCATAAGGTGATGCCAGAGAGAAGCTTTGAATTTGAAGTCCAGAATTATTGTGTCCTTGCCTTATTAAAATCATTCCCACTGCCTCCAACAAGTGCCTATGTTTCAGTAAGGATCCAGCAACTGCAGTTTTCCTTTTAAAGGGAGGCACAATACGTATCGCAGACAAGGAAAAGCTAAACTTTACTTCAAACAGTAATTGCTGCCTACGGATCCCTGGCATGCCTCTTAAAATAAAAGGTAACTCAGGTTGACAAGGCAACGCTACAGGTTCAGCACCTATAAAGAATGAAAGTATTTTTTTCCAATACATCCTAAAAATCACAAGTCACTCTGATAAAATGGCAGGCAACTTTACGCAAGAAGGAGGAGGAAAATATTCAAAGTAATCTTTGAGGTGTCCATGAACCAGACAAAGCTTTGGGGCAGAGGAGCAGACAAGAAGGTGGCCAAGCAGCACCAGTGAGCCCAACAGGCTCGTTCAGCGCTGCTATGGAATCAAAACCAGCCACTGTCCTGCGCTTGCTTCCCCCAGCAAAGCAGATACTGGTAAACACCATCAGAAGCTAATCACTTCTACCACAGGGATTTTGTGGCTGAACCTCTTTTCAGACGAGGAAGGGTTGGTTGAAGCTGAGCTTGGTTTAGTCTTTAATGGAAGCTCTTCTGATGGGTGATTAGCGCTCCTCCAGGAAGCCATGGGTGTCTGGGTTTCTTGCAAACCCCAGGGTTAGCAGAGGTCAGGGGATGCAGCACTTTCTCCAAGTGCCTTCATGAAAATAGCCCCACATACGGTCCATTTACAGCTGATCTCCTCCATTATCCCCAGGCTAGGAGGAGATGATCAACAATTGTTAAGTGCTTGAATCAGACTAATAGCTGGCTGCTAATTCCCCCAGTAATGTGAATCTAAATTCCTGGTAAACAAACCAACTGCTTTTCACACACAGGGATGAATGCCAAAAGCCTAATATTAGAGCTCTGGAGCTAAAGCTTTTAGAGCAATCCTGTCCACTCAAAGATGTTTAATGACATTATATTATGTACTAAATAATTAGAAAATGAAGGCCCACTTGGAATCAATGGGTTACTGTCTAATTAAGATGAAAAAGGGGCTCTACCCTGTTTTAAACAAGTTTAAACTAAAATGGTGTACCTGATAAATGGCACTGATAACTATGTCTTTACCTTTGGGCGGAACAAGGCAGCCATTAAGCTACCACAAAATAATTGTGTGATTTTTGGCTCATCTTTCTTCTTATCGGTCCCACCTGTTTTCCTGTAAGGCTATAAGATTCAGCTGTTCTTCTCCTCTCCCCCCTAACCGTCTCCCTGTCAGATGACAAAATTTATTAAGCAACGTTCAAATAGCTTATCCCAATGGAGAGAAAATCATCTTTGCCTTTGTTTTGTTGTGTGGCCCGAATCAGAGTTCACACCACCAGATGCTTGAAGAGCAAAGAGATAGCCTGAGTAAGGAGATAAGACTGAAGCCTTGAGAACCACTTTGCAAGAATTGCTAGTGAAATTGAGAACACAGGGGAGGATTACAGTTATCCCTGTGTGTAGGTAAAGAGACTGAGAAATGTTCTACTGATTATCTGACTGAATTAAAATTAGTTAGTAAGTTAGCCTTCAACTGAATTGTATCTCAGCAACCTCTGATCAAAATAAAGAGCAAAATTATAGAAAACCACTAAACAGAACCAGAGCAACTGGAACTATTTAACAGTTCTTATTCTACTTTCATTACACAACAGACACGCATATACCCTGCTGCATATATCATCATCCCCTTGAAGACAGTGCAAGAAGAACAGAGTTGCATGAGACTTCAGTTTTCTGTCTCCTGCCACAGCCATCTAGGATTCCACATTCATATCCAAAACCAAATTAAAGATTTTTGTCTTTATCTTCGTATCTTTCTCCTTTCAGTGTACTCCTCAGGTAAGGAAAACAGAAGCGTTTTCCCATAATGATGCTTCTTTTGTAAACTGTGTCCATTCCTACTCCTGACTTATTGGCATTTGGTCAGGGAGAGACATTACATGGAAACATCTGCATTGCAACACGTTCAAACAGCCAAAATTAAAATTTTGTTTTACAGTGACATATTCAGCAAGAAAAAGCTTCTAGCTGTTTTATAATGCCGGAATTGCTGTTGCAGATAAATTCCCCTGGCATCCACAAGTGACTAATCTAAATTCCACTGAAATAAAAATATTTATTCCATTACTGTGAGACATAAACCATAACACGTTTGCTCTCATAAAAAATAAGTATTACGTGACAGATTATATGTATGAACAGTCACATATATATGTGACTGATAATAGAAGATGGGACCTGATGACACAGGAGGTTCTTGCAGTCTTAGGTCCCTAAACAAAGCAAATGGAAACTTTTCAAAACTGTTTTCCACAATATTTGTTCTATTTCAGTTATTCTAGCTTTGCTCTTATAATATTGGGCATTCCAATGGACTATAGAAAAGGTGATTCCCCACCCACCCAGCACCCCAACCCAGATTTATTTTACAGCATCCAGCACTCCACAGTTACAAGCAGAACATACTAAAATGTGTTTTCTCCTAAGAAAAGGACACTACTAAAACCAAGGTGACTTCAAACCTACACGCCAGGTTTAAATCCTGCATCAGAGATTTCATCGTGGGCTCTTCAAAAAGATACAATTGACTTTCAAAAGCTGTGGGTATTAGTTACAACTCAGTGCTTCCTTTTACTTAAGACTACCGGAAAAGGGCACAAGTCAGAATAACAGTAAATGTTTCTTCATAATGGGGCATGTTAATATCCCAGATCACGCATGCTGGATAATCCTGTTCTCTAAACACCTGTCATTGATGTAGCCTCTCATGTGCTTGCAGATTCATACACAACTTGCTCAAGAAACGTTTTAATAAAGGGTGAGCAAAATGCAACTGTGCTCTCCTCCCTCTCACTTGTTTCCCCACCCATCTAGAACTTTAATTACTTTTCTTTCTAGTTAAGTTTGCCCATTAGATAACTGTCATTAAAAATCCCTGAGCCCCACTGCAAGGAACTGAAATTTCTTTAACCATCTACACACAGTTACTTACTCTGCAGCTTTCCAAACCAGCAACTATTTTTTTTTACCCCCTGAAGAATCTTTTGATTAACTGAAGTCAATTTTGCTAAGTGCTAGTGGCTCTCAGAGCTTGTTGTGTCAGTGGTCCCCAGGGCTGCATTATGTTTTTAGTGCTATAAACCAGGAATTGCTCAGTCTTTTTGTAGAAATGTGAGACTAGCGACTAATTCTTCCAACCTCAAGCTCTTTGGATTTCACTCCCATCATTCCAAATCAGAGCATGTGCGTCTTTTATGACAGTTCTAGCAGAAATTAAGAGATTTCCCATCTTTTTTTTCCTTCAATTTCAATGCACTTGTGCAAAATCTTTAATGCACGAGTCATCCAGGTCTTCAAATATTATTGCTATTCTACATCCAACTTGGAGCTGCAGTGGTGTCACATCAGAAGCACGCTTTTAGTGCACTGAACACTCTTAATACACAAATACAAGTCACAGTGCAAATGGAACCAATGTGGAACTGCACATCACAATACAAATGGAGGTTTTATATATACAAATTTCATCTGTAATCATGATGCCTACTCTTTCAGCCACATTAGATCCCTTTGATGACCACAGATCTCAAGCACCCTATCTAATTTTGGGTATCGCTCATCTCCTTGCCAATAACCTTTTTTTGAAAATTGCTGATAATCCCACCTTTTGGGACTCACTCATGCTAACCTTTTGCCACGCCTAAAAATTGTTTACTATTCCTCCGATTTCTGGATTGTGCTATTTCCTCATTCCTCTGTTTGCTGCTCACAGCTACTGGATGGAAAGAAACCAGATTATGCAAAAGCAACGCCATGACCTAGCAGAATATATCACTATTGCTCCTACGAGATGTACAGACTTTATATTAACAGCAGGTGACAGCACTTACTGCACATGCAAGTCTGGCAAATCAAAAGTGATGGATCAAGAATTAAATCAGGACTAGCTGCATTGCTTCAAGTCAAATCAGTTACTCAATATATGCCCAAAAGCATAACTAGGAATCAATAAGACTTGAAAAATAAAGAGGGGTAGGCCAGGTGTTAAGCACAGTTTCCTGAGCTCTGCTTGCCAGTGAAATAGAACCAGCAGTCTAGGAAATTCACTTCTGCTTCTTTCACCATGACGTAGGCACATATTTTGTTATTACTATAATTCAAAAGCCGTCTAGTTGACCCATCCACACCAAATACACAATGAAATTTCTGGTTGCTATTTGTTTGTCAGCACCAAAGCACTGTAGCACTCTTCCATTAATGCCTCAAGGGGAAAAAAAAAACACCAAGCCTCCTCTTGGAAAGAAAAATGCCTGTTTCCTAATCAAAGAATTCCAGCTCTCAGACAAGATGGTGACCTTCAGATCCTCAGATACTCATGAAGTACAAGCCACTCAGCTTCCGCTGAGATTTTTCCGAAAGACAAAGAAACCTTACAGCACTGAACTTGGAACACAATCTTGTTACATCCAGTAATTCTCAGTCTGTGTAAAGTGAAAATACAATAGCAAGACTGATGCATTGCATCCTACTTAACCTGAATTTTCTTGGTTTTATATTATCAGTGTACTGAACTTCAGGTACTGATTATATTTTTTACTCTAGTAACTTTTGTGAAAGGGTATGCAAATGTGCCGTAAGAGAGTTTAGTAAAGAAGTAGTAAAAAGAAAGGAGGGGAAAAGCTTGCAATCTGTAGAGTACTGAGAGTGAGAAAAATTACTATTTTAATCATCCAGTTACCCCTCTATGTCCTGAGATATGCACTAGGAAAATAATATAAAAATTTTGTTAGTTCTTATCAAATAAGGTACAATAAGGAAAAAATAAATTCTGTTGTTGTGAATACATACTTACATTTCTGAAAGCTGTACATTTTCTTAGCAGAAACTGGAATGGGAACATAATTTTCATATAACTAAACCAGAAGTAGAATTGTTTTGTTACACACAGATTAGAGTAAGAAAAGGTTTTTACAGTTATTGTATGACTAGAATAACATGGGCAACAACTTGCTCCCTAAGTAAAGGAACTAATGAAACCTGCTTTCACGGACCTGCTGTCACCTTTGAAGTAACAGTATATACACACACACACACACACTAAGCCTGTATACCTAACAATATCCCCATCAGGCAAGCAATGGAAGATGCTGTAAAGCCATTCAGCATTCTGCACGTGCTGACCATGAAGTGACATAACCACGCGCTGACTGGAGAAGCTGGTAGCTGCTGGGTGAGTTCTGTCTGAGTTTTCCCTCTCAACACTCATTTTCATCTCCTCATAGCTACTTGCTTCAGAAGTGCACAGACACAGAAATCCTGAACCAGTCAGTAGCTGTGAAGCGTGGCTGAACAGCCACCAAACGAACCCTGGAAATGCAATCATACATAGTTCTGTTTCTTAGGACATGGTCAAACCCCACAAACAACATCAAAAATCAAGCAGTTCAAATAGTATTCAAAGAAAAAAAACCACCATTTTACACACAGAGCAAGAGAAACCAGCTTCCTGCAGTGCTTATCACTGAATATGAGCCTTTACAGAGGTAAAGCCATAACAGAATCCTCACTTCACATAATCTTTATTAACGAGACTCACAACCTTCTCACAAAGCAAATGTGTAAACACATACATGGCAACAGAATGCATAACAAACCCAAAGAACCGCTTGCAATGAACTTCTGCAAACTAGTGGCTTAAACTTATTAAGTGTTGTAAAAACAATTTTGCATTAAACCCATGCATTTTATTTTTCAGATGCTGAAATTAAAATCTCCCACTCTGAGAACTGCAGTTTGTAGATTTGGCAGTATGGTTTCATAAGTAGATTACCCCTTCTGACCTAGCAATGCTTTTAGCCTGATTTAGTCATTTACATCTGAAGGTTGCTTCATGACTTAAGACATACAGAAGACCCATTTATCCTCAGGTCTTCGTTCCCCATCTTTATCTAAATTTACACCTTTCCTGGCAGCCCCAAATCGGTCAAAGAAGCAAATAATCAATTGAGAAGGATTAGAAAGTTATCCAGCCAGTGAACCAGCTCTGGCCAGGCTCACCAGCAACATAAGCCCTGAAGGCGTCAGCAGGAATGTAGACAGCAGAAAGACAAACTTTCTTTTAAATATCTTGTAAAGCAAAGTCAATCCTGTAGAGGATCTATTTTGCACAGACTGACCTAATCTGGACAAAATCTAACATAAAAGGGGGACACATTTCATAACACAAACAAGTGGACAGCTTCAAGCAGGGGGCTCTTATTCAGCCTAATGCAGATGTCAGTTAATTAGAGTAGAAGGTTATATCATTAGCAGCCAAATCGATATAAAAGGAATTAAGAGCTTGGACAGCAAGCTCCCCTGCTTTCCAGCACAGCACTGGGGGCTGTATTTAGCTAAAATTCAATACACATTAGCGAACAATCAATGTAGTCTTGTATGGCGATGTCGTCTTGAAATACTTTAATTGGACTCTCTAGTGTTATCAGTGCTAAACAAGATGTCAGATTAACATAGAAGCCTTCCCAAATGGGACTGGCAGTCCGCAGTCTGGAGAAGCCACATTTACTTTTATTAAAACCTCACTGGCTTTCCAACACATATTAATAGTACTATTTTCAAAGTTACCTTAAGAAAAAGTGACTGAAAAGCATCTTTACGTACAGATGCTCCACCCTGAAAGTGTCATGGAATCATAGAATCATTTAGGTTGGAAAAGCCCTTTGAGATCATCAAGTCCAACCAGCACTGCCAAGGCTATCACTGAAACATGTCCCTCAGTGCCGCATCAACACATTTTTTTAAGTCCCTCCAGGGATGGTGATTCCACCACCTCCCGGGCAGCCGGGTCCAGCACTGACAACCCTTTCCGTGAAGAAATTCTTCCTGCTCCCCCATCTGAACCTCCCCTGGCGCAACTTGAGGCCGTTTCCTCTTGTCCTGTCGCTGGTTACCTGGGAGAAGAGACCGACCCCCCCTGCCCAACCCCCCTGTCAGGTGGCCGTAGGGAGCCACCAGGCCCCCCTGAGCCGCCCCCTCCCCAGGCCGAGCTCCCCCAGCCGCCCCCCATCAGACCGGAGCCCCAGCCCCTTCCCCAGCCCCCTGCCCGTCCCTGGACACGCTCCAGCCCCCCAGCGTCCCCCCTGCAGTGAGGGGCCCAAACCCGAACCCAGGGTTCATGGTGCAGCCCCCCCAGTGCCCAGCACAGGGGACGGTCACTGCCCTGGGCCGGCTGGCCACACCGTTTCAGGTACCAGCCAGGATGCTGTTGGCCTCCTCCGCCACCCCGGGGGCCCATGCCCAGCCGGCCGTCAGCCAGCCCCCCAGGGCCTTTCCCTCCGGGCAGCTTCCCAGCCGCTGTGCCCCACGGGCAGGGCCCAGTGCGGGGTGCCCCTCACACAGCTGGGCTCAGCCCCTCGCCAGGCCTGCCCAGCCCCCCGGCAGAGCCCCCTGCCCCCCAGCGCTGCCCCCAGCCCAGTACCACCCAACAGCCGCACCGAGGGGCACTGGCTCACCTCACCCAGGGCACTGACAGAGACACCGGACAGGGCTGGCCCCAGCTGAGCCCGGGGAACACCCACGTACCTGGTGCCAGCGGGATGTGACTCCATCCCCCGCCATGCTTGGGCCCAGCCCTCCAACCATATTTTAGCCAAAAAAGCATATACCTCTCCAAGCCACCGGCAGCCAGCATCTCCAGGAGATGCTGTGGGAGGCGGCGTCAGAGGCTTTTCTGAAGTCTAGGCAGACACCATCCACAGCCTTTCCCTCATCCACTAAGTGGCTCGCTTGTCCTGGAAGGACATCAGGTTAACCAAGCAGGACCTGCCTTTCATAAACCCACGCGGGCTGGGCCTGATCCCCCAGCTGTCCCGCACATGCCATGTGATGCCACTTGGGTGATCTGCTCCATGGCCTCCCCCAGCACCAAGGTCAGGCTGGCAGCCTGTAGTGCCCTGGACTCTCCTTCCTGCCCTGCCTGTAGGTGGGCATCACATTGGCTAATGTCCAGTCAGCTGGGACCTCCCCAGTTAGCTAGGGCTGCCAGTAAAATGATGGAAAACGGCTTGGCAAGCTCATCCACCAGCTCCCTCAGTGCCCTCAGGTGAATCCATCCAGCCCCAGCAGCTTGTGCAAGTCAGCCATCTCCACACCAGCAACAGCAGATCCACCCCTTTTTGCAATTTCAGTCCCAGGCTTCATTAATCAAGAACCTCTCGGTCATACTAGACTGACAGTTTTTACCCTGAATTTATCACCTCTGCAGAGAATACAAATCGACATTGAAATCAGCAAGTGTAAAACACTCAGTTGACAACTCCCCTGACTGGTATGAAATTTGACACAGCAATATTAACACATAGCAGCATACACTTTTCATGACAAAAATGTAACACATTTTCCATTGTGTATATTCCCCAAGTAAAACACCAATAACATCTCATCACCTAACAAGGAAGTTTTTTACTGTAAGGAACTTTACCTTTGTTTTAAAGGGAGCACACAGCAGCTACATTACAGATTTCCTGCTCTACAGAATGGATGCTACAAAACAAAGCCAAATCCTTCCTCTGAAATGCCTTCTCTAAAAAGACAAGAAACAAATAGGTCTGTAAGAGGACAGTACTAAAGAAAATAAGATCCTGTTCACATTACACAGATGTGTACAACCTAAGGCTTTGATATTTCAAATTGAATAGAAGCAAACATTAACTATATCTAAAATGCCACAGAATATTTAGCTTAAATATTTTCTGACAGAAATTTAGATTCCATAACCAACTAGCAACAGGCAGTACTGCAGCTAGTATTGAGTGGCACTATAATCTGACAAGAGGGGTTACAACATCCACAACGTGCTAAGGGAGACTAGCGTCTGTAAGGCAGAAAACAGCAGTAACGTGCCATTTTCATTATTCCTGTTTAGATGGGCAAGCATGACAGCATGGAACACCATAGCAGACTGAGAAACACATTATCAGAGCTATTACAGAATACAAAAAACAGAAAGAAAAGTGAACTCGGGAGTTTTAACTACACAGGAGAAATAGGAAGTGCACTTGAAGCAGAAGTTCTGATCACCTCAGAAGTAGAGATCCTGTCAGAAAAGAGTCCTGAGAGGCACCCCTTTCACTATAGAGGGTAAACCAGTTTTGACAGTGTGGCTTCTACAACCCAATTCTAAAAGTTCTGGCAGAGACAAAGGCAGGAACACAGTTCTGGTGTCCTATCTCCCTTCCGTCCATGACACTGCACACAGGACAGCTCAGAGTATGGTGCTTTGTCTCAGCGATGTGGATACTGCACGTCTACTTATAAGAGATTCCACCAGGGCAGCTTTGTCAAAAGAACTGATCAAAAAAACTTCTGATGTTCTCAACCTAAGTAATAATCTGTCCCCCTGACTGAAGTTTTCCTTTTGTCCAAATCAAAGTTTCTTTGCTCTATTTTATGCACCTTGAGATGCTCAAGTGTCACAAAGTGTCACTGCCTTCTTCACAGCAGGCAGTCCTGGAAAGGACTTGAATAAACGAACGTGGCGAATGACTTGAACATGATGTCTTTACTATAAATACTGCATGTCTCAGTATTTAAAAGACGACAGCTGGAATTGACGAAAAGTCTTCATAGCCTCCTCCTCAAAACACCCTCCTTCTAAGAACTCTCTAAACCTTAAAGCTTTAGTTAACTCTATTGTTTAAAGGTTGCTTTAAGACCTATATTTTAAAATATACACCTCTCTTTACTTCTCCTACAACCCCCTTCATTCCCAGGACTTTATTGCAGGACCTTATTATATGGTTTATTTCCTCACATTTCACTTAAACATACAAAGGAGGATCATAATTGACATCAATGGATGCATCTGCAAGAAATTCAGCTCCTCCCTTTTCTCATACTAAGTCTCCATTCTTTCATGCTTAAAACAGGACACAAAATTTGTCTCTAGGGTTTACCAACCAAAAGCGTTCTTGAAACTGGTAACTGCTTGTGCAAGAGTATTCACACTACAGCACCAGTAAGTACCTGCACATGGTAAAAGTTCTTACATTGGATTACAACTGCATACTTTCAGTTGCTTTAATATACCACACTCAGAGTTTTTGGATGCTGCAGTCTAGCCAAACTTTACCAAAATCTGTCCTACTGTCCCACCCCTATCCAATTCTTAACAACTTTATTTCTAAAAGACAACAATGTCAAAATACGTCCTTTTTCACAAAGTACCATCTTTCACCAGCCTTAATTTTATGTGTGGGTTAACATAACAAATAAAAAGAGTGACTTCATGCTCAAAAAGCAGCAGAAAGGTTTCATGAGGAAAGCCCACATACTGGAAAACACATAATATGAAGGGTCATTCAAGATCTGGAAAAAATATATGAATTACTATGTAACGTAAAATAGAAAGACCTGTTTTGTATTGGACTTTTTGAAGTCAATGCATAGAACAGCATCTCTTTAAATAAGAAAAATGTTCCTGAAGTAAAGGATGAGCAGTGCTCACTGTAAATGTGACTGTCAGGAAAAGGGGGCTTTCAGCTGGAAAAAATTACAGCTTTGTCTAGGAAAAAAACCTGACATTCACCCACTGCACAGCAATACTTGAAAGTATTGCTCAATTAACCCCCAGTTACTACTGTTCTAAAAAATCATACCCCTGAAAAATGCATTGCAAAGATCAGCTTCCCCTTTATGCAACTTCTACAGAATGCCAAGTGCATAACTGCTCAACAACATAAATATGCAGCACTGTCAATCTCCCGCGGACAAGCAGCACATTCACCCAAGTTTTTTTCCATCAAAAAAAACCCAAACCACAAAGGCAAAAATAAAAAGACAAAAAAGAATGACAAGTCTTTCTCGGGAACCACAAAAGTATTTTAACATACAACATACTATGACACAACAGAGTATATCAGGGAAGTATCACGACTATTGAGAACTGGCTTGCTATCAATTCACAAAACACACAGGGAATCAGATTATGACCTATTACTCCACTACTGACTCTTGTATTATTTGTCAAACATGCTCTTTAAATAACAGTACCCCAAACTCTTCACACGGGCCACCAGAATTTCTTTTGGATATACAGTCCAGAAACCAACACAGCATAATAAAAATTCTGAAGGTTATATCAATGTAATCTGTAGCTTTCAAATGTTATAAGCACTTTCATACCGTGTCCTGGAAAAACATGAAGCCATTATTTCTCCCCAGTAATAAATCATCTAAGCAATGTAGTACTTTCTATAATGGAAGAGCTACACACTGTATCTTCCATTACCTTCCAGTTTAATTAAATGTTCCTTGAATAAATCTTGTGCTTACACTCTTGTGACATGCTTCCAGTGCTGACTTCTCCATTTATAAACCAACTGGATTCAGTCCAATCATCCCTGCTTATTATACCTGTCACTCACAGAGAGCTCGACTCTTAGAATCAGTCCTCTTTGGGTCCTTCTTTGCTAGTTATTAATTTGATATGTCTGTAAAACTGAATTAATTATACAAGCTAGGTACCAACAGACCTCTTTTAGCTCACTTATTCAGAGCAGCCGAGAGGTTGAAGGAGGACAGGACACCAACATGCCTTGATGTGAAACTACTAGGAAAAAATCCAGCTTACTAAGGAGCAATACATGCACATGATTTAGCTTCAGTTCTCAATTAGGCAGAAAGCATTGGTTCAGGGAGCATGAAAAACCTCCTCTTTGCCTTTGAATATACAGTCTTCTTACATATTTACCCTGACAGTGTAATAGCAGTATGGGAAGATTACTTCAAGGAAGTTAGAGTAATTTTAAAACACAAGTATCCTTCAAATGGCTACACATTTCTAGTCCACTGAAACACCATGGTGATTTAAGCTAACCTGTTTTACTTTGAGTTAGGACAAGAGGAGAATGTATGTTCAACTGCCAACTTCCAGCAGATGAAGGGATATCTTTCAGAGGAGACACAGGAATAGTTTAAATCACTATTAACTTAACCATTAACAGTCATCTGACCAAATGCCACTATGCAACCTGGGAAGAGAAGGCATCAAGTGCCATAAAAGTTCTTCCAGATCATGTCAGCACCTAATAAAACAGAACAAGGATAAGCAGTAAATCATATACTACCAGGAGCAAAGCTATACAAAGCAGTATTTTCCCCTCTTGAACCAAGACTGTCACCAGGAATGTTTATGATGATGTATTTTATTATGTACTCCATGATGATCGGGAGTCATCCTAACCTTTCATGATGATAAGAAAAACAAAGTAATTTACTTGTATTAAAAACATCCCTACAAATTCCCTTACATTGCACCTCCATTATATTAATCTAGTTGAGCTTTTGGGGGTTTTATATTTCTTGCTCTTGAAAGGGAGGAGATATATTCTCTATATAAGTTCAAAATACTTTAACAACATGGGCATCTAGACAAAATTCACAAAACTCTCCCAGAAACAGTTTAAAAAGAACGGATTACAGAAGTTATGTACTTCAATGGTTCAAGTTAACACTCAACATACCAGTGTTGGAGTTAAACCACCAGTTAAACTGAAGGTCCTCAATATCCCAATTTCTGTTCATCTGTGGAAAACAGACTGGAAACAAGCTATGTCATAGAAGTCACTATTGGGTTTCTTGGACTTTCTAATCTATCATAATGAGGCTAGCACCAGACAATTTAGATGTACTAAATTCTGTTTCAGAACGGCATCACTCTCAATTAAAGAAAATAAAGTCAATTATGTGCAGAACACACTTTAGTAATATTTAACTTCATTTTCCTCAGGATGCCTAATATGGTTCCCTGTTACATCAAGGAAATAAATTTTACATTTGTATCAGATCCAGTGACAGCAGAAACCACTTTTGCAGTAATTCATCAACGTGGTAGAAGTCTACATGTGCACTACTTTATCTTCATCCAAATCAGTACAGCTCAGTTAACAAGCTAGAATTTTAATCGAATTAGCACAGGTAATAAAAGCCCTGTAATCTAGCATTGCTGTTTACTTGGATATTCACAATGTCCTCAGAAATTCTTCGCTTGAGCAAGGCTTGCAAATCACTAAGTTCCAAAAGAACTGGTGAAATCTGAGTCATCACAACTATACTGAAAAGTTAATTACAATTAATTTATCACCACCACGGTAGAACTTAACCTGCTAAAAACCATTTTTAATTTCATTCTCACACCAGGCCTACGCAGCAGAAAGAAATCTACTTTCTTAATACATGCACCAGTACATGCTGGGGGCCACTGATCTGGAAAGCTGTTTTGTAGGAAAGGGCCTGGGGGTGAGCCAGCAGTGTGCCCCTGCCACACAGAAGGGTAATGGGGTCCTGGGCTGCATTAGGAACAGCACTGTCAGCAGGTTGAGGGAGGGGACCCTTCCCTTCTACTCAGCACAGGGGAGGCCACACCTGGAGTGTCATATCCAGAGACATGGACATACTGGAGAGAGTCTCACAAAGGGCCATGAAGATGATGAAGGGACTAGAGCATCCTTCCTACAAGGAAAGGTTGAGAGAGCTGGGACTGTTTAGCCTGGAGAAGAGAAGACTCAAACGGGGATCTGATTAATGCATGCAAATACCCAAAGGGAGGGTGCAAAGAGGATGGAGCCAGACTCTTCTCATCAGAGCCCAGTGACAATACCAGAGACAATGGGCACAAACTGGAACACAGGAGGTTCCCCCTGAACATCAGGAAACACTTTCTTACTATGAGGGTGACCAAGCGCTGGCACAGGCTGCCCAGAGAAGTGGTGGAGTCTCCCACCCCAGAGATACTCAAAAGCCTTCAGGACATGGTCCTGGGAAAGTGACTCTAGGTGGACTTACTTGAGCAGGGAGGTTAGATCAGATGACCTCCAGAGGCCCCTTCCAACCTCAACCATTCCATGTGATTCTGCGAATTTTGCGCATCTACAGCCACAGCACAAGTTGAGCAACGCACCCAAATCCAAACAAGACTATGCACAGAGTCAGTACCCAAGCTCATGCCCTGTGTTCCAGTCCAGTGTGTGAGCCCTAAGGAATCACACAGCTTTACTGCTTCCAACTACAAAGATTTGTGTACTGGAAAAACATCATGGACTACTAAAATACCACACTGTGATATGTCTTGCTCAACTCCTGCTGTGCTCATCAAGCCTGTTGTTTGACCTTCTCTGAACCAGAAATACTTTACATTATCAAGAAGGTTTTCACAGCAGTCTGAAGATCCTTCTAAGGTATGCTGCTTTATACAAGATTCTTGTTGTCACATTCTCTCCATTCTTTTCCTGTAGGGGTAAAGGAGAACACACAACCCAGAAGTTCCACTTTACAAACTCAACTATTCTCCATTTTCTTACCTGCTGAACTTTTATTTACTCTGGCTATACAAAACCCAAAACCAACAAAACAACCCCAAAACCCAAACCCAAAACAAACCTAGGTGAGTCTTTTCATTCTATTGTCTTGCTCAGACACTACAGTTAGGACTTCTGCTCTTGAGCAGCGATGATGTTCATCAACTCTCACAAGCTGTCCATAACTGCCAAGACAAGCTATTTTTTCAAGGTAAATTCTACAAGTGTATCCAGAGTATCTTCAGCATCTTAGGAACTATCATACTGTTTTGACAACTATCTGTTTTGGTTTTGTTCTCTAATACATACAGCTCAACTTTGCACTATGGCTTTATTAGCCCCACAGAAACTAGTCACAATGTTCTCTTGCTGGAGAGAAATTGGTTTTATAGCAGCTGTGTAAAGAACTGTTTTTTTCATAATGAAGTACACAAAAACCACTAGTAACACTAAGTTTCAAAATAATATTAGAGAAAAACTGTATTTTATTTTAAAAGATCAAGTTGATAATGACATCCTTCCTATTAAATATACCCTCTCAGTACCACAGATGCAAAATGGAAATGCTACTAAGCATTCTTATTTTGTGATGCGCTGAGCAACCTCAAGTCCCTCTTACAATCAGCAGCAGCTGTGGGTACTGGTCATTTATTTATTTTCTAAGGTCAAAATTACTGCTCCAATTTGTATAGCATGCTGCTGCCTTAAAACATAGTAACAGATTGCTGATCACCATGAAACACCCTCTCTTTTCTCAAGTGGAGAGTAAGTATAGTGAAAAAGAGGGTGGGGTGGGGTGTGTGTGTGAATTCCTGGACAGACCAAATGTAAATAAGGATTTGCAGAAAGAACATGTAAAAGTTTCCTGACTTTAGGAATCTGCACCGACTTGTTCAGTAACAAAGTTCTGACCTATCAGGGAACTATCAGCAGCTGTGACCACTATTTTGTTTCCATGCTCAATAGTTCCTAGAGGGAGGGGAGAAAAAAAAATATCACTGCATATCAGTAACTTTTACTTCTTCCAACATAAACTTTCACCAATAATGAAAGGGGCAGTCTTGCCTTCCCACACTCACTTCTCTCACTCATGTTAACTCCAGTGGCCTCATGAAAAAAACAGCAAAGGTTTTTCAGCCCAATTGGTTCTTTCATTACCTTCTAGGCCTAGCATCAAGCGAGGATGGAAGGTGCAGCATCCTACTACTGATGGGGCTGTTCATCAGTCACAGACTCCTGCTGCTCACCTGCAAGACCAAGACCACCAGTCAATATACTGTCCCCAACCTCTCTTCTCCTCAATGACTTCTAGGATGCATAGCAGCACACTAAATGCAATCAAATCAAACTAATCTAGTTCTGACAGTTCAGCTTAACCATAATTTTTGAAGGATAGTTAAAACAATTGTCTCGGTCTCTTGAAAAGGAAGCAAATCCATTCTCCATTAAGTCAGTTTAGCAACAATTTGAAGGCCTTTGAATAACTGGATCTTTAAGAACCTGCATGGTTCTTTACAGTTTCACTGTGATATCTACTGGTCTCAGCGGGCAATATGCTAAGCAAATGATGTATGCTGGTTTCCTCAGAGCACTTTGGCTAGTTATGCATGCATAGCTGATACTACATTTGAACTCATCAGAAGCTGCAATTAAAACCTCTTCAAAACAGAAAATATACGGCATGAGTCAATGGATTTTTCAGATATAAAGAAGTGATTCAGGCACAGTAAACACTTTTTCTACATGACTCCAGGGTCCTCAGAGGCATTTTATGTCACTTCATCTCAATTACCCTTCCAAGAAAGCAATTCGGATCTGAGCAAGACAGAGGAAAAAAAGACATTACTGACAACACACAAAAGCCTACTCTGATGTCATAATGCTGTATTACTTGAGTCATAGGCAGATTTCCTGGAATTCAGTTTTGAAGCAGGAAAGCAACGATGAAGGGTATAGAAAGAAGAGCAGCTACCTGCTGTGAGTCAGAGAAATTATTTCAGATGCTGATGAAGTTATTATTACGGCTCAAAACTAAAGCAGCTTCCCAAACTGCCCTTTAATACATTATTCAGCTTCAAAATACTCCCCATATCAATTTTCCACATACTGCAAATGAAGAATACAATAGTTCTAACTCTCTCACAGTAGTTTGAGTCACAAGATGGTTTTCTATCTCCTTACTTCCAAAAAAGACAATTTACGGTAAACTCAGCTGCCACTACCTGTTCTGACACTGTTGTTCTAGCACCACCCTTTACGTAGCAGCACTGACAGAAATCACTGTCAGTGCTCTGCTACATTATTTTAAGACTTTTTTCCATTATGCTACGCTGCATTCCACACAAGAAAATTTCGTGCTTTCTTTGGAGCAGGAATACTTCGTGGCTGCGTGACGCTAGCGGTCTGTGATAATGGGTCAAAAGGACAAACCAGAAGGATTGTTGTAGCTGCATGCAAAGACCTGCAGGGTTCTAGCAACACTGAGTTGTTCTTGTTACTAGAGAGACTACCTGAAACACAAAATACATTAATCATAAAACAAGTAACCTTAAAAAAACCAGGCCTTAATGGTATTTGGACCAGATGCTCAAAGTGTCCATAGCAATCCAGCATTATGCACCAGTGCCCTCAAATAAAATTAAAATAACCCTAACGTGATAAGGATACAAGAGCACATACATTTCTGCAGTTCTTATACAGATCTTTACAAATAATAATTGTAGGAGGAAAAATACCCTTTTTCACATCAAACCTATGGGTCAGCTCCAGCAGGGAGCCATTTCAGTCTGACTGCCATCCGGTACCTCTTCACAACTAGCACTACCTTCTCACTAGCAGACAAAACACATGGGTTCCAAACCAATTGATGGCAAACTAAGCTCAAACTGTTGCTGCATGGGACAGTCCCATCTTCCCATGCACTCTTGTAGCCTTTTTGCCATCCAAGCGAGTAGTCCTATAGTCTCCCCACAAGCTGGACAAGGTGATTGAGCTGAATTCACTCTTTCACCCAAAATTTGTTTAAAGCCAGATCAATTTCCCAATTCAGTTGATTCTATGGCTGCGTAATTGCTACCAGCATGACAGAGGCATTAGGATAAACCAGCCTGCAGCAGGTAAAGATCAGGAAACTGCAATCCGAGCAATGTGGCAAAGGAAACTAAAGGTGTTCAGACATTTTTAACATTTCAAGATTTCTGCCCAGTTTAAGTACTTATTTTGCCCTTGCAGCACAGACAAGTAGAGCAGAACACACACCCACAACTCACCTTTTGCAATATGAAATCTAGCTGATTAGCCTACCACCGTGGAAGCATCTCAAGAGGGCAGAGCAGGTTTTACCACATTCACATTAAAGCCACGGGCTATCACAGTCCCAAGTTCTCTTGGACACAAAGATAATCCCTGTAAAACTACGGATATACAAGCGAGGTATGAAAGCTTGCTGACTTGCTATGGATGTTACAATTTTGTGGACAAGGACTACATTCTTTCCAGAACTATCTGCACTCTACCTGTCATTTAAATTCTGATTAAAAAGAGTAAGCAACTGTTGCAGTGAATTATATTACTCCATCATGTCTGCAATGAAGACGCGTCTGTTTTCAATCAGGGCAGTTTTACTTTCCCTGCAGTGTATTCTATCACCGTTTGTCACCTAAGGGCAAAGGATACATCGCACTGCATCAAACAGCTGGGAAAAAAGATGCTTCTGTGCTCATGACTCACATTAACATGCTCTCTGGACAACAGACATTTTAGCTTGTACTGGTCGACGGTCTGACTGTGGACTATAATGCAACTTTGTCACATGAGATATCCTGCAGTACATTCCTCATAATTAATAAATGGCTCCCTGTTTTTGTTATGCAGCATATATTATTTACAAAATTAACAACTGGCATATACATAAAGAAATAAAGGAGGGGGAGGGGAGAAAGCACAAATTTAAGATGGAAAAGTTATATTAAAATCTACCCCTTCCTTTCTGCCCACAGATTGCGAACCCTAGCTTCCCATTTTTCAGTGTATTTCAAGTGTCATTTCACAGCATGGAGTGTCTACTTCTGTCCCAAGACAACCACCGTCCACACCAATGCACCTCACTAGGAAGCTTTG
Source organism: Falco punctatus (assembly GCF_963210335.1). Taxonomy (NCBI): domain Eukaryota; kingdom Metazoa; phylum Chordata; class Aves; order Falconiformes; family Falconidae; genus Falco; species Falco punctatus. The sequence goes on from NC_137588.1 coordinate 64,040,168, forward strand.
CTCCTTTCATAAAACTCTTAATTTCGTATCACTTGTCAGACCTCCAGTTTAAACTACCTCCTCCTGTGCGTTTGCATTCTTTTTGTGTTTATTCACAGCATTCCCACTTTGCCCACTCACAGATCTGTCTTGGTCTTAAAAGATTTAGCTGCCTGAAACAGTTGTTAATGACCCTGCCAGTAATCACCTCCAGAACTACTGGGACCAGTGTCAGATTGCCACTTCCACTGCTGTAATAACCAGGTCAGAACCAGCACGAAGGGTTCCTGTCAGAAAAGCCAAACACATAAACTTCACCAAGAACACAAAAGGTGCCAGCTCAACGGTCCCTGTAGCCCAGCCTCTGCTAGTTGGTTCTGACAAGGTTCTCAGTGCAGAAAATCCTGTGTTGAGAACTTCCTCATAGCAGATATACACAGTAGAGCTACCTGTTTCAACACACCCAGTAGCTCATACTGACCTTACTGACACAGGACCCCAAAGGATGGCAGATGATGTGACTTCCATATGCATCAAACGTCCTCTCCCTACTTCCCACTGCTCTCCACACCTTGCAGAGTGCCCATCTCGGCTGCTTGGGTCCCTCTAGTCCTGTAGTCTGATAGCATCTCTAAACCTGTGATTTGTTGAAACATTTCTGTACCTTCTGTATTTCTCATCCCCCTCCCCTTCTCCATATTAACATCCAGTCTGAAGGAAAAGTTGGTGCGGCGAGGAGAACTGCAAAGAGGTTATTAAAACCAGAATTTCTTGAGAAGTATCTAACCAGGACAAGTGCAGCCAAACCCTACCTGCTGCTGAAATTAAGATATAGCTGAATTGGTAGCATTGGCACGCCCTCGCCCCTACAGCTGCAGCATTCTTTGCTGTGGTACTCCCTCCCTTATGGGCACTGTTTGCTGAGATCCAAGAGATACCAGTCCTGCTAGTGTTGCTCTTAACCAACCTTTTCATTTCCCAATTCCCTAGCAGCTTTCCTCTCGTCATCAGTTTTCCCGCTCACATTCCAGGAATGGCTCTGCCGTTTCTCCCCAGTACCGTACTACTACCTCTAAGCACCTATACCAGGAATTCCAAGTATTAGCAGTACTATGCAGAGGAACTAGACAGGCTAAAGCCTCTATCCGCACTGACTATTGATAATTTCTATATATCAAAGTCCCTAAAACTAAAGACAGATAATTTGGCACAGATGAGAAAAAGCTCATAGAATTAATGTCTTTGTTAGCAGAGATGATGCCGCACCTGTGTGATACCTCATCTTTAAAATGAGACTTTTTTTATACATCCATTTCACACACTTCTGCAGAATAAGCACATTACCTATTTAAACATACATTAATTGCATCTTTGTTCTCCTTAATAACAAGAGCAAGCAAGAGGGCTGATTGTTATCAGCTGTGCAATTACATGATTATTTTGGAACTGAACTACAGTTTTATTTGGTAATGGCTTTGACTTTGATACACATAAGTTAAAACACTTCTACTTCTCAAGCTGCACTACATGCCTGATAAGGCTGTGCCTTTAAAAAAAAAAAAAAAAAAAAGGAAAGAAGGAAAAGGGGCCAAGTTTGATTCCCACTGAACTTATTTTGCTCTTAGATATTCCCATATCACTCTGCCTTTGATTTGGGGAGGGGGGGGGGGAAACCAGCATTATAAAGGGATAAATATTTGGCTCCCTATCTGTGGACTTAAGTCTTGCAATTTAGAAAAAAACACAAAGGAAAACTCAACTGCAGCTTTGTGACAAGTATCTGGCAGTTTTGTAACTGATTATTTGGCTACAGTTAAATCACAATAAAAGGCTGCCCACTAACACCAAAGGTTAAATACATCTACTTTATGGGCCAGAGGTGTATTTGCAATTAAGAACCTTTTACAAATGCAATGAGTGAAAGACACTACATACACACATCAATTTATTGCTCCAACTAGCTGATTCTTGCAGGAATCTATATATTAATAAAGTACAATCTAGATGCTGTAGGTACACATTTGTGCCATCTCACATGAGGATGATGCAGTTCATTGAACATGCTGTTTAGAATACATCCTAGAAGGTCAGATCAAATTCCTTCTGAACTCTGCTCAAAACAGTTACAAAAGTATGCCAAGTACCTACCAAGTTCATACTTTTCTAGCAAAGAATTTTCTTTAAAAACATGCTGTTGTCACACTAAGACCTTCTGAGGTATAATTTTTCAAGAGGCAGAAACTGTTCAAAGATCTTCCATCAGTGTTAGTGGCAGTCTTTGAAATGCTATCACCTGGTAACCTACATCCTGGACCTGAAGAATGAGAAACATCTTGATTGCTACATGGACAGAATATTTATATACATATATATGTACACGTACTTAAGTTAAAGAAGTTACCTTCAAATTTCACTTGAAATAGTACAATTCAAGTATCCAAAAATCAATTATAGGATAGCCAGTTTAAGAAGATTCATACTACTGTTTTGTTTTTTTTAGTTTTGTTTTGTGGGTTTTTTTAAACCAAAGGTCACTTAAAGAGGTCTAACACAGCATACACATGCTCTCCAGGCAGAAATATAACTCTCATTTCTGGAAGGGAGAACATTATTAAAGAGAAATATAAAGGATATTGGAAAGAAAAGCTTGTCCCCACGGGCTTAGAAGTTTGACAAAAGTCCCCTTCAATAAATAATAGTAATTCCACCCTGAGGAGCTCAACAACTGTACCATGGAGCTGACACAAATTTCTGGGTAACCTTTTCCCCTTCTGACAGGCTATCTCCTGCCTTTTGAAACTTTCCACAGTTTGTGAGAATTTATTCTTCAGTCACAATGTAAATCAAGTATAAATGGTTTCCCTCACATCTTAGGGTCACATGGTTTCCAGGCTCGAACCTTAATGATGTCCTGGCAGACTGTACAGCAAGCAAAAGTAGGAGTTGCATTAACTGTGCTCAATAGAGAATGCAACCAACAGTAGAAAAGAAGTTATTACATCAAATTTCTCAGTATACAATTTTACAAGAACCTGTAACCATAGCTGATTTTTAAACAAGTTAAAAAGCACAGTCTGATAGCATCATAATAAAAAAGCCGAATTCAGATAATGCAGAAGTCTGGATTTTCTCCAATGCTGTCAACAGATTAAACTCCCTGTATTAGCAAGACATTTGGCTTGGTAAAGGCCACTTAGATTGGATCTCAATGAGCATCAGCTGTGATTTGAAGATTTTAACTTTGGAAAAATAGAAGTCCTTTTAAAGTAACTACCTACACACCCATTTGCATGATGGACACCATTCCACACACACATGCTGATTTCATTGGGTTTGTGACCACATTTCTGTGAGGGACTAGAGACAGTTTCACCCAGGTAGCCCTGCAATGACATGGTAAACAAACTGCTCTTCCAACATCACCCAATTAGTAGAGCTAAGTTAATCTGTATCTCCCTAAGATATTATCAGCTTTCATGCACAGAGGATTTAATTAGTCCTGTGCTCTAAAAGCCAGCCCTGGGTGTCACTTAAAAGACGCATCTATTACACAATGGAATGACAGGAAGAATTATGAGTTCTCATTATGAAGCACATATTAAGCAATTGAATTATTGAACTCGTAGCCATCATTAAGTACCCTCTCATCCTTTTTCTTCCTGCTTCCAAGAACGAGTCCAAAGCGACACCTTCTGCTGAATAGCTGGAACCGCAAGTAACAAATCCATCTGGTTGGGTACCAAAAACCAAGTATGTTTTCTCTCTAAACATATTAGTATGTCACAGCGGTCAGAACTGCTGCTCTTCTACTAAAGCGATCATATGAACAGCCAGAGCATAGCTGCCCAAGTGACACACACCAGGAACCTGACAAAGGATATTTTGCCTAGATTTCAGCAAGCATCCAAACAAGCAGCACTTTGTGCGTTTTGTGGTTTCGTAACTCTTAATGAAATCTCATAGCACACCTCAAGCTCGTTGTTACTGCCTCCAGCCAAGAAAACGGCATGTAACACACAGTGGGCCCAAAGCTGAAGATAAACAGACGCTGATAAAATTACTTCACAGACCTCACACATAAAAAATAAATCACTAATTGGATTCTTGTAAAAACTGAACATCCTTAAATCAAAACAATGTAATTATCAAACAACTATAAAACACAAAATTTAGAAGTACAAACCAGCCCACTAACAGCTGATCCCCAGATACGGAGAACACAAAAAAGACTGTAAGGACAAAAAAAAAATTATCTTCAGAAAAAACACTGAATCTCTTTCCATCTGTGTTTTGGGGTGGGGCAAGAAGAGAGGGAGTGAGAAATGACTCAGGCATTTTCTGTGTTAACCAGACCCATCTTTGTAACAACAGGAATAACAAAGAAGTTTTTATTACATCTTGGATATATGGGCTGGCAGAGTAATAGCAGTATTTTCTGTCAAAGCTACAACCGCACTTACAACATATTTGGCTAAGATTAAGAAAGGAAAAAAAACATGCAATACTAAAATCACACTTCAAACAATGGACTAATTTGCTTTGTCTGTTTGAAAGACCCAGAAAAACTATAAATAACCCATCATTAAACAATAAACTGGGCTATTCCTATTTTTGTCAGTCTTTGCAGAACAACCTTGATTTCAGCAGGCTGCTCCTCCATATCAGCAGAGACACAACCTAGAAACTGTCATAGTAATCATCAACAAACAGAAAGCCAGTGGTAACCTTAGAATCTAAACGGAATTCACTGTAAGACACAGTGACATTCAGTGGGTCACAAAAAAAGTAGCTTTCCTTATGATAATAATGAATCAAGTGTGGTGACATCATGCTAATCAATTACACTTCTTTCATTACCAGTGAACTTGTGGACAGTTCAAACACTGGGTCCTCTGCTTCAAATCACTTCTGTAATAAAAAAAGCGAAGGACACTTTCACGATACAGACTATATACTGCCCTTAACATCAGAAAAAAGAGGGAAAAAAAAAAAGTGTAACCTACAAATGACATACAAAATGAATTTTCACAGTATGGTTTCTTAATTTATTTAAAAGACAGAGTTAAAGCTGACATTCTGATACTGGAATGACACAACCGTGCATTATTACTTTTCTGGAAAAAAGTTTAAAATAAAGTTGTGGGGCACAACGATCCCGAAACAAGTGCTTAAATTTCTGTAGGTAGAACGAAACACCATAAAAAAAATATGCAGTTTTATTACAGCCTAGTGTAATTCCAGTGAAGTTCCCAGAGCATCACAGGAAAAAAAACGCAACAGAAAAATAATCAGAGGCTAAAATAAAAATAATACTGTCTTAAAAGTACAGGCTTGAGACCAGTATTAGGACCGATTGTTCTTCATGGTTTTTAGCACAGGAAGTAGCAGTGTATGAATAAAAAATTTCTAATTATGCTAAGTTAGGAGGTGTTATCAATACAAAGGCAAATTGAAATACCCCATTAAGAAACAATCAGATGACCTTGACCACACAGCAATGTAACAAGTGTTTCTGCTATCAGCTAGGAACTAATCAACTAAGAAACAAGATAGACTGGAGTTTCTTGATCTCAGAAGGATTATGAAGCTCCAGTGTTACTGGACTTGTGATCCCAGCATCACCAGTCCAAGACTCAAACGAGCTGAATTATGTAAAGGAGAGGAAAAATTAGAAATAAATGAAACACTGAGTCAGCACTGAATGAGTTTTTCAGCTGCTGTCAAGTGGGGGAAGGTTCTCCAAAATGTCTCCTTACAATACTAACACTTTCTCAGGCTCCTCTGAAGGGTCTTTCTTCTAGCTTTTTCCAGTCCTTGTTTCGCTTCACTCTGTAGCCTCAGCTTCTGCACCTCAGTGTAGACATCTGGTAAAGAAAGCTATCTACTTTAGCGGAAAGGCTCAAAGCCCCAAACCATTCAGACAGCATACAAACAGCAGGTGCAGGCTACTTAAGAATAAAATAAAATTAAAAAAAAAACAAAACTCAGAAAAAAGGGGAGGGTGGCACAAAGATAAACAGTCTCACACCTCCAAAAAGTAATCTCACACCTCCAAAAAGTAAAGGAGCATTTAGGACCCGTGTATTTGGCCTTTCTCAAGGGCACTTTGTGTTGCTCTAATTCCCCCTCCCCGCTCCTCAAAGAGACACCGCCCTGGGCCCTGCTCCCGGCCCGGTCGACTGCAGGCCGGGCCCCGGGGCCCGCTCCCCGTTACCCAGGCCGTCACCCGCGCTCGACTGGCAGCGCCGTGAACGGCAGCACGGGCCACGAGGGCAACGCGGAGCCCCCGGGCCAGGCCGTAGGGCCCGGCAGGGCCAGCCCGCCTCAGCCCCAGGGAAGGCCGCGCCAGGCTGGGCGACAAGAGGCGGCGGCCGTAGGGCAGAACAGCCCTGGCACCGCCGCGAGCGCGCGGTCCAGCCCGAGCAGGGCAGGGCAGGGCAGGGCCAGTCCGAATAGAGCAAGGCCGTGCCGGGGCCCCGCCGCGCTGCCGGTGCCCCGGTCGCTGCGGAGCGCTACGCAGCGAGAACGCGCCTCCGCGGCCGCTGGCCAATCAGGCGCCAAGGCTCCTCTGACTGGGAGCGAGGCGCCCCGCCTCACCCAAGCGGAAGCTGCGTCCGCAGAGCGGAAGGGCGCCGCCGGACGCGGGGCTGCCATTGGCCGGGAGGCGCGGCGGCGGGATGGCGGCGGCGGCAGGGCTGGGCGGCGGCAGCGACTTCTCGGACCTGCGGGAGATCAAGAAGCAGCTGCTGAGCGTGGCGGAGCGCAGCCGCGAGCGCGGCCTGCAGCACAGCGGCAAGTGGTGAGCGCGGCGGGCGGAGGGGCCCGGGGCCGGGCAGCGGGCCGGGTGCTGACGGGTCTCTCTCCCCGCAGGGCCTCTGAGCTGGCCTTCGCCTTGGACCCGCTGCCGCTGAGCGAGCTACCGCCGCCCCCCGCGCTCACGGAGGTACGGCCTGGGGGTCCGGGGCGGGGGGCTGCGCCCGGAGGGTGCCCGTGAGCTCGAAGAGAAAGCGCTGGAGCTCTTGCTGGCAGGGCTGGCTTGTGTTCCTGCCTGCAGCTATCGGGGAAGGTGTGATGGCGGTCCTTTTAAACCGTGCGGGAGGCGGTTCTGGGCCCTGCTTGTCTGACAGGGCCGTGGAGTTCCCCCCCGTTACATATTTAACAGGGTGGACAGAGCTGGATAGGCTTTCGCAGATGAAAGCATTCCATTCTATGTGTTGCTGTGCCCTAAGTGAGATGCTCTGTAAACAAAACTTGAAATCGTGCTACTTAATTTTTTTTTAATTCATCTTCACCAAGGCCAGTATTTGTTATAATACAAGTTATGTTGCGCCATTAAACTTGTGCTCCTTCAGACACAACAGAAACAAGCAGTGTCTCCATCCCCACCTCTGTAGGTGTTTAGGTATATGCCTGGTTTTCTAAATTACAGCAGTGTAACATGTCATAAGTGCATTTTGAGACATATTTACCAAGGAAATGTTCACATATGTGTTAGCGGTTTAATATGGTTTCATAGGGAATTCCTGAATATGTTTCTTATTTAGGGTCATTTTTACTCACTGAACAGCTAATTCATGCCTTTTGTCAGCTTGCCACAATATGTTTTCTGGAACCTCACTATTTAAATGTTTCTAACTAGTCTGTACTTGTTATTTGAAAACTAAGAATCTGATCACGTCAGGGGAGGGAGAGGCTTTTCTAATTGCACTCAAACCGTCTTTGGGGATGGATAAACTACATCTGTAGCTTTTAGAGCAATGTCATTGGTGCATTTGTAACTAGGTGATTTTCCTAAAACATATCAGAGCTTTTGAAGTCTTAAAACTCTTCTGTGTCCCTGCAGGAGGATGCTCGTGATCTGGATGCCTATACATTAGCCAAGTCTTACTTTGATCTAAAGGAGTATGACAGGGCTGCCTATTTTCTACGGGGCTGCAAGAGTCAGAAAGCTTACTTCTTGTATATGTACTCTAGATACCTGGTAAGACAGAAGGAAAAGTTGCCTTTTAGCACTGAGCTTCTCTGCTTCCCACCCCTCCCTGGTGTACCTTATTTTTTACCTGTTCTGTTCCAAATGATCACCTCAAAGTCCAAATTAGATATCTGGGGGGGAAGGGATGTTCCTTTTAAACTGTGATGTTTGTGAAAACTCAGTTTACATGCTGCTGCTAGCATTGCAGCAAACATAAGGAATATGTTACTGTAATGTAACCGTGGTTTTCCCCTTTTTCACAGTCAGGGGAAAAGAAGAAGGATGATGAGACAGTGGATAGTTTGGGTAAGTCTCTTATTATTGATATGTTAATATATTATTAACACGAAGCTTCAGTAATACCTCTTCGTGTTAATAATCATGGTTTTATGGCTTTCCCCTCATCTTTCATTCTCTCTCAACTCATTGGCTTAATACAGGTTACAGATTTCCATGTGTTAGTTCCGCTGTTAAAGCAGTTGATCAGGCAAAGTGATTTAAAAAGAGGAAAATAATCACAGGCTGGGAAGCCTTCAGGTCATGTCAGAGATGACTCTGAATATACCCTAGGCTTCACAATTGCTGTGGTAAGACTCTTGGTTGAAAGCTAGCTGTTTGACTTATCTTCATGCAGGACCTCTGGAAAAAGGACAGGTGAAAAATGAAGCTTTACGGGAATTGAGAGTTGAGCTTAGCAAGAAACACAAGGCACGGGAACTGGATGGATTTGGCCTTTATCTGTAGGTGTCTGCATGTATTTCTAATATATTTGTGTGCATTTGCGTGGATATGCAGAGTTTCATGATTCTGATTAACTTGATAACTTTCCCTACAGATACGGGGTTGTGCTGCGGAAGCTGGACCTGGTGAAAGAAGCAATAGATGTGTTCGTGGAAGCTGCTCATGTCTTACCTTTGCACTGGGGAGCCTGGCTGGAACTTTGCAACTTGATTACAGATAAAGAGATGGTAAAACTTGGGAGATTGCAGAGTTTAACCTGATTCAGTAACAAAAGATTGAGGTGCCACAAGACTGATGTCGCCTACTGCCTTATTCTGTGAGACTTTATCAGGCAAGCCAATCCAAGATTGTAAATTATGTGGTTAAAGCCTCTTCTTCCATTGCTTGCCATGCTGTAGCTTTAGCATCTTTATACAGGCAGGACCAATTTCTTATCATTCACTCACAAAGTGGTTTAAGAAATGGCTAATTTGTATATTCTGAAGTAGTTGTTAGCAGGGTTATTGCCTTGTCATGTGAAGGAGTTACACAGTCATTGAGCACTTTTGGTGGCCTGAAAGGATATGTAGAATCACTGCTTTTAAAACAGTAATGTAGGTGTTCCCTTTGTCAAATATGAAGCCACACATAGTTCTTTGACACAGTTCGTCTCCTGAACTTAGATACAAAAACAAAAGAGATTATTTTTCTTTATGCGAGGGATTTTATGAGACCACTCCTGAAATTCTTCAGTCAGTTCTGACTGGTGGAATATTTAAAAAACTAGAGGTGGCACAGAAGAGAGACTTACTGATTTGTGGAAAAAAAATTGCATTTTTGATGAGTTTATTTGGAGTCTGTTCACTTTGAACATCAGTATTTTACCACTGTTTTTGATGAGCTAACATAAGAAGAAAATACAGTCTTTTGAAGGCTTCAGCGTTTAATGGAGAATTAAGGCCAGTGGCTGAAACGGAAGCCAGGTGCTGTCAGATTTGAAGACAGTTGCTTTGATGATTGACCAAGTGAAATGGTTTCAATTCTGCAGTTTCAGCCATTGTGGGAATAGATTGGGAGCAAGTAAACAGAATTATGAGGTCCATGTTGTACTGCTTTTTAGACTGGATGTCTTAATGCTCCTTTTCCTGTTTCAATATTCTCAATTTATAGGCATTATTTAGTTTCTCCTGTGGAAGAACCTGATGTTATTTCTTGGTCCTCATACTGATCTTTTGTAGCTGGTGTTGTGGTTTAAGAAAGCAATTGCAGAAAATCCTTCTACCTCAAGACCATGGGAGGGAAGCTAATGGGTTATTTGCCAGAGGTGGCTCTTAGAATACTGATTGTCATCTCTTCCTCCTCTTCTTTGGTTCTTGCTAGTTGAAGTTCCTGTCCTTGCCGGATACATGGATGAAAGAGTTCTTTCTTGCACACATTTATACAGAGCTGCAGCTGATAGAGGAGGCTCTGCAGAAGTACCAGAGTCTCATTGACGCAGGATTTTCCAAAAGCACTTACATCATCTCTCAGATTGCAGTTGCCTACCACAATATCAGAGGTCAGTGACACTTCCTAACTAGTAGGAATGAGCAGTGCAAACTCTTAACGCAAACTTGGCATTTATAGTTCTTGTTCTCCTGTCTGCTGTTCTTTCTTCAGATATTGACAAAGCTTTATCCATCTTTAATGAGCTAAGGAAACAAGATCCTTACAGGATAGAAAACATGGACACTTTCTCCAACCTGCTGTATGTAAGGGTAAGCACTCTTTTCTGTTGCCTGTCCTTAATGACGGTATTTATCAGAGGTATGTTAAACACTAGCAAAGCAGCTGGTGCTGTCTAGCCTCTCTGGATATAGGTGTTCAGCTTCTGCATTCTGCTTCACAGCTCCATGAAACAGATGCAACGTATGCATTGCTGACTGCCAGGGTTTTCTTTGAAACGGTAACATGCTCCTTTTCTCATCACTTTTATTTCTTTGTTTCACTAGAGCATGAAGCCTGAGTTGAGCTACCTGGCTCACAATCTCTGTGAAATAGACAAGTATCGTGTTGAGACCTGCTGTGTAATTGGTGAGAGCCAGCTCTTCTACATACTCTTACTATGCTGTCTGCAGGCTGTGGGAGGAAATCTTGGGAATACTTGTGAAAGTGATCAGCCAGCAAGGCTATCAAAACAGCTTGGTGAATGTGAATGCAGGTGGCCTAAAAGGCAGACCATATGAGAGTACTCATTTCTCTCTGAAACAGTTGCTGTAATACTATCACTGCAAAAAGGAGTTGAAGAAATGATTATGAAGAGCCATGTAGCTGATAATTCCTTTATACCAACAATGGTATATTGCTGGCGTATAGAACACCAATGGAAATAATTGTGTGTCATAACCAGGAAATTAATTTATTAGATCATGATACAAGTTTTAGGGCCAAAGGGGTGGGGTCTTAATTGATTGGTACAACTGAAAAAGGATTGACCAGAACACTGAGAACAGACTGCTATTAGGCCTCTTGAGGTTTGAATTGGAGCTGCCTTTAATAGGACTTTTCTTATAATTTAAGTTAGGAGGTAGTATATAATACTTCCTCTACCTCTTTTCTGTTTCTCTGCTGGTTTGTTGTTGTTTGTGGTTTTTTTTTTAATTTATTTAAATATTGCGACTTTTGCTTTAGGGAATTATTATAGCTTGCGTTCCCAGCATGAAAAAGCAGCACTCTATTTCCAGAGGGCCTTGAAACTGAATCCTCGTTATTTGGGAGCCTGGACACTCATGGGACATGAGTATATGGAAATGAAGAACACATCTGCAGCTATCCAGGCTTACAGGTATCACTCGTGTACTGCACAAAATGGTGTTTGAGTCTGCATGCATAAGGATTGAAGGAGTATCCTCTATTTTTTGTTACTCTTTTGTTGAACTCTGTCTTGGTTTTGATCCTGACGGCTTTCTGACTATTTAATCTTCTTTCCTTTGACAGACATGCAATAGAGGTGAACAAAAGGGACTACAGAGCGTGGTATGGCTTGGGGCAAACCTATGAAATCCTCAAAATGCCATTTTACTGTCTCTATTACTATCGACGGGCCCACCAGCTCAGGTAGTGTTGAGAGCTGTGTTTATTGGTGTTCAGTCTGATGTGGTTGCTACTAGCTAAGGAATTTACATGCAGGAACTAAGTTGGGGAAGGGAGGGCATCAGTGCTATGTGACTTGTACAGTGTCTCTCTTCCAGATCCTTTTAGTTGTATTAGTTAACTATTAACAAGAGCTTTGTCAGTTAAATTCTGAGGAACACTGATCAGGACTATAAGTGATCTTTTATGTAAGAGAGGATGATAGACGCTGCCAGGTGTAGATTTTTTTTTTTTATCTTCCCCCTCTGCCCCCCACCTTCCTCCCTATTTTTTTTACCCCACCCTGAGATCAGCTGACTGTCCATTAAACTACATTTAGGAATTGTTCTTTTACAGACCAAATGATTCTCGTATGCTGGTTGCTCTAGGAGAATGCTATGAGAAACTCAATCAGTTGGTGGAAGCTAAAAAGGTAGGTGAGACCTGATGTGCAGAATAGGACATTGGGATGTCTCCCTGGGCACTGGGTGGAGTTGCAGCAAAATTGTGTAGCTAGCACTACTGGAAGTGCATATGGCATGTTGTTAGGAGCTAACTGAAACCATTTCTGTGATTATTACAATTGTGAAAGTTCTGCTGCCATGTAATTAGAGCAGCTGACAAAGAGTAGTCTGCAGATGATACGTGCCCCTTTGCTAGAAAGCCTTGTAGTTTTCTGTTTCTGACTTGCTTGCATGAGTCATGAGCTGGCGTTGTTTCTGTGGTGTACTTGACTGACTTTTCTTCCTTGACAGTGCTATTGGAGAGCTTATGCAGTGGGAGACGTGGAGAAAATGGCACTGGTAAAACTAGCAAAGTGAGTATGTATTACCACTGAATGGTAAATGTTGTGTTGAATGCAACTAGCACTGTAATACCTAATGATAAAATACTAAATGTAGAACAAGTGGAATTGCTGTTAGGTAGTATTACTTTTGGAGCTGTGTAATAACTGGTATCTTTAGGTCTGTAGTGACTGCAAATTCTCGTGTCCAGTTTTAGCTTTAAGTTTCCCTCAGGACAACTAGAGGGGAATCATACCATAATGTGGGTTGCACGGGACCTCTGAATCCAGAGGTGATTTGAGCAGGCAGTGCTAGCAATTATGTTTGTTGTATTGAAACTCAAAGAAATCCATGATGAAGGATGTTGTACAAAATTGTAGATTGATTGATTACTTTTTTAAAATTTTTTTTCTGCTTCCCCCCTCCCAGTATATAATTATGACACTGGGAAAGGGTCTAATGTGAAGTAACTGTGAACACTGTCACATCAGCACTAATTTTGGCGGGGATAAAGTAATTTAAAGTGGAATAAGTGAAGTGGAAGGAAAAGGGCAAGTTAAAGGTGAAGCTGCTGTACAAAGACTTTTGGGATGTAGCGGAAGAACAAGGAGCACTGGAGGAAATAGCCAGTAAATAGGATGGCAAAGGTCTGTTAAAAGCTTTAAAATGTAACAGAATAAGCAAAGGTCCCTGCTTTGGTTGTCATGGCTTCTAGCAGTTAGTATCTGACTGGCTCCCTTCCTGGTCTTTCCATGAGGAGCAGTACATGGTGCATGTCTTGCAAATTCTGAAGGAAAAGACCTGGCTTTAGTCTGGGTTAGGCCGAGTAGGTACTTTCTTGTAGACCCAGAAGGTCTTCAACAGTGTAGTCTTGTTCCAGTGGCGTTTTTCTGCTTTTCTAGGCTGCACGAACAGCTGAATGAATCTGAACAGGCAGCTCAGTGCTATATCAAATACATCCAGGATATCTATTCCTGTGGGGTAAGATGAATCTCGGGAATAAAAGGAGAAGTAAGCATGGTGTAGAATGATCTTGGAAGGTGCTCACAGATGATGATGGTTTTTACCCCTCTCTCTGTAGGAGATAGTGGAGCACCTAGAAGTCAGCACTGCCTTCCGTTACTTGGCCCAGTACTACTTCAAGTGCAAGCTCTGGGATGAAGCCTCAGCATGTGCTCAGAAGTGCTGTACGTTCAATGATGTGAGTAGTTGCACAGTCTTTGGTGTTTCTTTCTTAGGGGATCTATGACCTTGATCTTAGCTCCCCTTGGAACAGAAGGAATCCTTTATTGGAGGAATGAAGGCTGTCTGCTATGCAGGCCACATCCTGAGTGGTGGTGCTGTATATCTGATCACTAATGCTGCTGCTGATTGACTGAAAGCATGGAATATGGTGTAGATAGTAAAACTGAACCGTGTCTCATTTGGTGTTCGCTAAATGAAAGAATCTGGGGCTCCATATAGCAGTCTTAGGAAGGCTGAAAATCTTGGTGGTGTGGAGGTGGTTAAATGGTCACAGACTCGCACACTGTGTGTGTAGTGATGGTACTCACATAACTGCTTTTTTTCTCATCTTCTGTGTGTAGACAGTGCAGGGGATGTAACAGTACTTGGCGTTTGTATGTGACACTGTATTCTGAGATGTCCTGTATCTGTAAGTGGGTGCTTATTTGAAGCTTCTCCTATGTACTTTTTTCTGGAATATTTAGACAGCTTCAGTGGTTGATGGTACCACTTTCTGAAATACCCAAGTAAGGTGCAAATCAGGTGAATAAAAGGAGGGAAGATAAAATAAAGAAAAAAGTGACATACCTTAACATTTGTAAATAGCAGAAGAAAAAAGAAATGAGGATGTTCTTTATAGCTTGCAGCCTTACAGAATTATGAACCACCATAACTTATGCTGCTGACATACTGAATTTGACCCAGGAGCCACCCACCCATTCATGTATTGTTTTTTCCAAATTGTTTTCAGACTAGGGAAGAAGGAAAGGCCCTGCTGCGGCAGATCTTACAGCTTCGCAATCAAGGAGAAACATCATCCACAGATATTGCTGCTCCCTTTTTCCTCCCTGCGTCATTGTCAGCCAACAACACTCCTACACGTCGTGTCTCCCCACTCAATCTGTCCTCTGTAACACCATGAATAATGCCAATACTTCTAGCCTGTGCATTGAATGTGACATTGAGGATGGGGTTTGCAACCACTTACTTCTTTCCAGCGAAATTTCTACATGCATTGTTGCCTTCATGTGAAGGGTAGGCGTTACCAGAGCCCACAGCTGAAGATGGATGTGCCCCAGCAGACAAAGGTGCAGCCTATGTGAAAGTGCCTATGTTGAGATGTGAGAACCTGTTGTACTTCTCACCAAGTCATTCCAGTCAGAGGGCAGATGTGTTCCAATACACAGGACTACTCCTAATTGAGGGATTGGGAAGAGCTTGTCTGCTTGAGTTAAAGCATATGAAATTTAATTCTGCCACATTACCTCTGGTCTCTACTGAACTTCTTTGGATGACGTCTTAGTGGTATCATTGCTGTCTATATCGAAAACTGTTACCTGCCTGGCTACTTAAGGACTTTTGCTTGTCTTGAACTACACAGAAGATGTTCCACTAAAGCAGCGGATACAGACACTTAGATATAGGTGCCGTGTCTCTGTTGAAGGACTGAGAAGTGTCACAGGAACTCCAGGTAGCTGCAGGTGACAGCTGTTTGACATTCTGTCTGTGGATCTGACAGATACTTTGGCTTTCAGTAGAAAGGCAGCCAGTGGGATAGCACAATTAAAAAACTTAATGGTTAAATTACTGTCCTTGGGCTTCTTTATAGTGCAGTTTTTATGCATACTGTACCAAAGGAAATTGGATGAACCATAATGGATTGTTCTGTTAAGGATTGCCGCATCTCATGGACAGTATGGTGCAGGGGATTCTTCCCCTGCAGAGCTGCTGCTTGTCGCTGTTCACACCGCCAGCCAATAGTAAGGCTCGGTGTGAATTTCAAAGATGCATGTGTATGCCCACCTACTACAGCCATGACCACAGATGGCCATACTAACATAAACAAGAGGCCAGTGCCTTGGATGCACTTACTTAAAACAGAAACTGTAGAAGTGGCCTGATCCTGTTCCTACTTGCTTATATTTGCCAGTGGAACATATGTATATGCTTTCAGTGACTTAAGTACATGTTCACGTTCTCTGGTCTCTGCAGTTTCTGCGCATGACCTTAAAGTCTTTTGTATCCATGTCTAGACCTTGGGTATCTTGTTGAGGCTTAACCCTGGACTACAGATTTTGGGTTTCTCATGTTTGCTGGCTAGTCCCAGTTGGGGTTGCTATTGGAACATAAACAAACATGTACATGAACAGGGTAAGGAGCACAGCGATACAGAAAATGGGCAACAATACTGTTTGATTAATAAAAGTGTATTTTAGCTTAGATAATGGCACTGAATGCCAAGTTCAGAAACTTGTGTTTGATGAAAGTATGCTGATTGACACGCCTGCTCTGAAACTGACAATCCCTGTGGGTAATGACATCCGTTGCACAAGGTGGGAGGAATTTGTAAATAATGAGAAAACTACACATAAGTAGAGGTTACCTACTGTCTTACAACTGAAGATGTAATGGGACCGTCTCCTGGTTTTTTTTAATATGGCATATTAGTATATTTAAAATAACAAGCCAGTCTACTGGCTTTCTAATATCTTACAATACATAAATAACGTGTCACATCTTGTTACAAACATCAGTGACCTATAAAAACCAGTAGGTTTTGATTACATTTGATTGATTCTTATGCTATATAAACAGCAAGTTCTTACAATGTAAATGAAACAATTTTTGCAGCAAAACAAATCTATTAGTTCTGTCTTTCCCTTATGGTAAAACACAAACTTGAGATATAGGATAAATAATCATTACACCTATGACAGCACTCTTAATACCTGAGGCATTGGAGAAAACTTTCAAACGCTTCATGTTTTCTAGAAGCAATCAGTCGTCTAGAGAACTATTAACATTGGCTTCTTAATACTTTGTGAGAGTTTGTGGGGAAAAAAACTTACAAATGTTCTATATTATTACTATATTGACAGATCTCTGTAAAGGAGATACTGGTTTTTACATCAGTCACATTTACCAGTTAAAACTGTGTGTTATAGGGTCACATTTTGGAAACAAACTGATTCCTAGACAGATATGTGTCCTCTGGTACTGACTGACGCAGCCTTACCTCTGTGCTGGTTCAGTCTATTTTCGCCCTGGTACAGTCATAGTACTCTGCTGTTCATTGTTAATCTTTCCTAGAGTCTTTCTGTACTTGCCACACTTGCTTACAAGGATGTTACCGAAATCAAGAATGCTGGTAAGTCTAGCTACTTCTCTTCAAGTTACTGCCCTTTGGACGATCACCTTGTAAAACAAAACAAAAATTTGATCATTACATTTTTGCAACACTTTTCCAAAGCTTTAACTGCAATTAGTGGAATGGCTTATTCCAAGATTGTTTTAGTCTTTCTTGTAGTATTTCTGTTTCCAGAATTACAACTGGCCTTTGCCATTTTCTGAGGTATCTACGTGGGGGTTCACTGATACCCTGATACATTATGTCATTTTCTGCATTCCATTCTTTGCTGTTTGGAAGCTTTCTAAATCTTCTACTGTTCTGATGTTGTGGCCTAGTTGGATAGCTATCTCTGATGTTTATTTTATTAGCATATGTAGCCGGTGATCAGTTTGTACTTTTTGCTACCATTCAGCTCTCAGTCCACCATTGCTAAAGTGGTGGTGTTCCTCAGCCAGTGATTAGTGTCACGAGGAGACAGACGGCAATGAAGGAACAGAACAGAGAATGACCTTGGAATATGCAGGATCTGGGGCAAGATCTTTCAGCTGTCAACTTTTGAATGTTATGTTGACAACTCCGCTCTTGTCTTCTGCTTGAGTACCATAGTAACCAAAACTTGACAGTTATTTAGGTGCTTTTTCCTACATGCCGATATTCCTGGTTGTAAGCCAGTGCCCTGTTTTTGCTACTTCTGGGTACTTACTTTCTGGTTATAGACAGAGACCCATCCCAGTGACATGAACATGAGTCCTGCCATACAGTATGTTAACTGTGCCTCCTGTCTTGTTACGGGACTGTATAAGACCTCTGTGCTTATTCAGGTCAGATGTTTGGTGTAACATTGTGTTACTGTGGCCCCTATGCATTTATTTCCTTTTCATCTTTAAAAATAACAGGGGAAAACCCATAGGCACTTGAGGTATTTTTACAATTATTCTGGTGCTGAGCTTTGTGTGGTAAAACCACTGATATTTACATCTTAATAAAGACATGCTAGATTTTCTTTGAAACTAACCAGTAATAATGAGGGGGGCAAAAATTACAGGCATTTGCCACAGCACAGGTATAGTGGAAAACTAACTGTTGCCAACAGTCTAAACCAGCAGGGGAGTGTGGAGGAGCATCACAAACATTCCTTCTTTGGAAATCCTGTGATGTTTCTCAGTGAGGAGGGATGATCCCTCACTTCTTCCACCAGGACTCCTGTGCACACCTGCTAATACGGGCCAGAGTACTGAGTGTGCTGGGCTATTTGCACACCTCTCATTACATGACCCACCTCCTGGGAGACCCCCTGGCCCCTATCATCCTTGCTGCTGGCATAGTGCTTGCAGCTCAGGTACATTTACTTCTGAGGCTGCTGAATACTGGAAGTTCTCCCTTACTAAAGAGGTGAGCAGAAGACCATGCAATATGTTTGAAGGATGTTGACAATGGGTTGAAGGCTGCATGTGCTGAACTACATGTGCAGGTGCTGCCTAGTGTGGCCCCTCTTGCACCAGTGCTGCCCACCATGCTCCCACAGCTGGTGGAGGGAGCGTCCCCTGGGTGAGGGACAGGAGTGAGCCCCAAGCTATGATGGTAACGGTGGTATAGCATGCCCTGGCCATACCATTCTCTTCTAAGATGGTGACAGTGACTCCTTATCTGGGGAGAGATGGCTGGAAGCCCTAGTTGATGTACCACTGGTGTCAGCGTTGTAATTAAAGCTGCAGCAGCATAGGCAAAGATGTAACTATGCCCTTGTTTCAGAATTAGTGTCCTGATTCCCCCCTATACATTTATTACAGCCTTATCCCTATGGCTGTGGCATGATTTTATTCAAGGAAAAAGACTTTTTTTTTTTTTTTTTTTAAATAAGACCTTTCCTATTTATCCATAGCTTCCTGTGCTTTGTGAGACTGATTATACAGGTGGGCCTACCAGGAAACCTGCAGGCAAGGTAAAGCAGCACCATCACAGCATTGTTCTCCATACAATGCATTTACATTGTGTGCATATAGCAGAGGGATCCCATTTTCCTAGTTCTAGGCATCCCTAGAAATTACTATGTCTTGTTTTATGTTCCTTAGCACTTACTGAACCAGCATTTCTACATCAGATAGGTTTAAGCAGCAAAACTGGATCTGGATGTATTTTGCAAGCACTCTTACTCCACGCAAGCCTGAGGATATGAATGAGACTGTAAAATTGTTGTCACACTTTGCTCCTGGCTCACCTTCCCTCGCACAGCAGCAAACCCTTACTGCTCCCTGACACACTCTGGTCAACTAACTGGATAATTCAGTCATTATAGAGACCATGCAGTTTTGCCCCTCTTACTAGAGGCTGCAAGTGCTCTTACTTGCAGGTAGAGATAGGGTTTTGCTGATTGACTGGTTACCAAGCAAAAATGAATTCCAAATATAAGAATAAATCCAGATTATTATATTACAATATAATAAAGGAAAATAGCATGCAATATGATAAAAGGAAACAGCACTAGATATTATGCACAATATGATAAAAGAGCAATAGGACTGAAGCAGCAAATCATTCCTGCAAAGCTTTAGAGACTAGGGAAAGGATCCATCACCAATTACTGCCTTAACATCACCCAGGCCCGCACTTGGGCTGGGAGCCCCGTTGCACCCAGTGCCAGGAGTCTCTGGGAACTGGGAAATTCCTGCGCAGTGTGTCCGCCTGTGGGTAAAGCTTCTGCCCAGTCCCAAAGCTTGCCTGCCTTTATACTCAGTGAAAAACAAAAATAGTTTATGCACCTTAGTGTATGTAAACTTTTAAGTTTAAGCTAAGTGCAGGCGCGCACTATCTCACAAACTCCATAAGGCTCACACGTGCCAGGGACATTAGCATCCGTGATAGGATGAGGGGTAACAGTTTTAAATTGAAAGAGGGTAAACTTGTATTAGATATTAGGAAGAAATTATTCCCTGTGAGGGTGACAAGGTGCTGGCACAGGCTGCCCAGAGCAGCTGTGGGTGCCCCATCCCTGGCAGTGCCCAAGGCCAGGCTGGATGGGGCTGGGGGCAACCTGGGCTGGTGGCTGGTGTCCTTGCCTGTGGCAGCATGCTGGGCTACGTGATCTTTAAGGTCCCTTCCAACCAAACCATTTGATGATTCTATGACACTGCAGTCTTGCCTCCCAAAATGCCTGCAGACAGAGGAAGGGGCCTACAAGGTATTTTGCTGACTCTTTGCCATAGGATCCCCTACGACTCTGAACTGACTCTGCCAGAACCTGCTAGGCTAATTTTACAGTCTCTTTGTACCTGCAGTTCCAGAGGAATCATGCTCTTCACAGTTGTTCTTTCCCTTTTTTATATACTTCAGACCTTCCATTTGTCTTGTACAGCCACTGCACTGGTCTTTCATAAGGCCATTTCCAGAGCTGTGCAATCAGCCAAGACATGAAAAATAAAGCTAGACATGTACAGACAGCAACTTTTAAAATACAGAACTTGGGTTTATTTTGGGCATTGAAGCTTTTTTCAATCACTGAATGTGTTAACTTTTCGTGGGATATTTATTATGAAAACACTGTAATTTTATAAAGCCCATTTATAGTGTCTTCCACTTCAGGCTTTTGGGGCTTGTTACACAAATGGCAAGTGCTTTTCCTTTTAGGCAAGTTCAGGTGTGTAAGGACAGAGCTCACATGGGCTTGAACAGAGGAACGAACCTATTGCACCCCTTGGTAAGTGTTAGACTGTACTATATACATCTAATGCTCAAGTGGATCCCTTGGTATCATGTTACAGATCCTGCTGAACAACATTTCAAAACACCCCATTCACTCAATCTCTTACATCACTCTGAGAAACACTAAATGCCTCCACTTTACAGGTGAGGAAGCTGGTCAGCCATGAGTCAGGTATGTGGTGCCAGTCTCTTTACTCTGAGACCTCTGCTTCTAGTGCTGGGTTTTCTTCTCCTTTTCTGAAAGATTTCATGGCAAAGGTTTGACACACTGGCACTTAAAAGTGAGGCCTAACAAGTAGGTGTTAAGAGGAACTCTGATGGAATTTGGTGTTCAGGGTGGAGGACTCAAATGTCAGGCTTTTCACTGGTTTTGTTGTGATTTTGCCACCGACCAGGGAACAACTTTATAGAATGGAGATAAGCTGCAAACCCAGTACCCAACCAAACTACCCTTTAGTTTCCAAAAATGTTTTTTCTTGCATGTTGCTGTGGTTAGGAAAAAAAACAACAGAATACTGCATTTGTCTTCACTTTGGCCACAAAAAGAAGTGACTATTTTTGCAGAACTAACACCTTATCTGACCAGGTCTGATAGTGGTACTTATCCATAAAGTGCCAAAAGGATAACGATTGGAATTCCTGATGTGTTCATTACTGTCTGCCTACCGGCCTCTTCCAGGGTCATCCTTCAGAAGGATGGAGATGAGGCAGCTTCTGACGAACTCGAGGCGCGGGGCCCCTCGGCCAGCGCTGGGCCTGCTCACGGGTGTCTGGGTGGCGCGCAGGCCGCAGGGCCGCTGCTGCAGTTTATTCAGGTTCCAGCTCTCGTTCGCTCGGCCCGGGCTGGGGCGCTCCCCGGAGCGCTGCGAGATGCCATGTACCGAGACCCCGTGGAGCACTGTCCAGCACCCGTCTCCTCGACGGCTCCTTCTTCGGGCGGGAGTCTCCGGGCCCGAGGCGCGGCCACGGGTGGGGGGCGGCGGGACCCCCCCTCATTCCGGCCTACACAACGGCCGCGGGCCCCGGGGGCTGTGGAGTCTTCGTGTTGCCCTCCGAGGGCCGGGGCCGCCGCCCTCAGCCGCCGTCGGGTGGGCACCGCCAGGCCCGGCCCCTGCGGGTCTCCGGCCGCCCCGCCCGGTGCCTGACAGCCGGGTCAGCCCCACGCCGGGGGTCGGCCCGAGGGGGCCGCGGGCGGCCTGGGCGGGCGCTGCATCCGCCGGGCCTGCGGCTCCCCTCAGCGCCGCGGCGTTGCCATGGCGGCCGGGCGCGCTGCGGCGCGGGGCGGGGCCTGCCGCAGACCCCGGCCCGGCAGCGCAGGCCTCCGCCGCGGGGAGGCGGCGGGGCGGGCGGGCTGCCGCCCTCAGCGTCGGCGCGCAGGAGGACCCGGTGCTTGGCGCTGGAGCCGCCGCGGCGGCTGGAAGATGGATGCGCCGCGCTCGTCCATCGCCGCTCGGCATCCTCTCCTGGCCGCGGCACGGTGAGCGGCGGCCGGGCCCCGCGGCGGTGGAACAATGACCCCGGCCGGCAGCGGCGGGCCGGGGCGAGGGCGGTGGCGGGAGCGGGGGGGCGGTGCGGGGGCGATGGAGGGAGCCGGGGCCGGTGACGGGGCGGAGGGAGAGGCGCGGCAGGACGCAGCCCGCAGCGCCGCACGGAGCCGCCCAGCCGCTACCGGCCCCGCACCACTGCGGCGGGCCGGGCATTGTCGGCCCCGCCGCTGCCGAGGGGCCGCGGCCACAAAGGAGCGGCCGTGCCCGGCGGGGGCGGCGGGCGGCTGGGCCAGGCCTGGGCGCGGCGTGGCCGGGGCGGCTCTCGGGGCACGCGCCCCGCGGGCATCTTGGCTCGCGGCGCATCTTCGCCGGTGCCATTTGCACACGCGGTGTCGCCCCGGGGGTCGTGCCCGGCGTGTCTTTTTAGCAATGCGCCCGTGCGTGTCGGGGGGTGCCGGGCGGGTGTTTCCCCCGGCGGGTGTGTGCAAGCGCAGACCCCGCAGGATGAATCCCTTTGTACGTGTAGCACATGCCTTCGTCCCCAGCCATTAGCTGCTGAAACGTGCCTCTTGGGCTGGTGTGCGATTTATCCTTGCGTGACCGGATTGCCATCCTTCGGTTTCCTTATGGCTACTTTGCACTGCCAGAGATGGGCGTTTGGGCTGGCGTATGGCGCTGAATGCTCCTTTGCAGTCCGCTTCTATTTTTTGTGCTGTGAATGCAAGTATATAAAAGATGCTGAGGACATAGGTATATATTTTAAAAGTTTAATTTGAGCTCTTGTGAGGAAAACATGAATGAGATGTATTTTTTTTTTTCAAACATTTGCATTCTGATGCTGTCCTGTGCATCGCTGTAAGGTGCCACTTGGAGTCCCGTTCTCAGTGTCTCCCGTTTACTGGGTCAAATTCTGCACTAGTGCTCATCTCGGGCCTGGGTAGCCCATCAGGAGACTGGCTTGTCCCTTTTCAAACAATAATACAAGATTTATTGCTTCTGCTCTGACTCAGGTTTTGCTTCTATTGATCTGGCCTGCTGCTCGACATACAAATTTCCGTTCCAGGCCTGCTGTACTGTGAACACTAGCTTTGCTGGCACCCAACCAGTTTCAGATTGGTGCTTGAGTGAGGTGGATATCTGGTGATTTGAAGAGGTTCTCTGGGAATGGTTACAATATTGGTGGAGTCTGAGAGTGGTTAGCTGGTAATTGTCGAGGAGGATGTAAGACATGAGTGGTCTATAAGTAATTCTGCAGCAATGGAGAGACACTATGGGTGCCTCAGTAGGACATCAGGCTGCTGGTGTGTCCAGAGGAGGGTGGCCAAGCTGGTGAAAGCCTTGAGAACAAGCCTTACGAGGAGTGGTTGAGGTCACTTGGCTTGTTCAGCTTGAAGAAGAGAAAACCGAAGGGTGGCTTCATCACATCGTGCAGCTTCCTCAAGGAGGGCAGCGAGAGGGGGGTGCTGACCTCCTCTGAGGTGAGCAGTGACAGGACATGGGGGAATGGGGTGAGGCTGTGCCAGGGGAAGTTCAGGTTGGATGGACATCAGGCTCTTTGTGGAGAGGGTGGTCGGTTGCTGGAACAGGCTCTCCAGGGAAGTCATCATGGCACCAAGCCTGTCAGAGTTCAAGGAGAGTCTGGATGACAGTCTCAGTTTTGTATGGTTTGGTTTTACCTGGTCCTGCAAGGTGCAGGGAGTTGGACTTAATGATCCTTATGGGTACCTTCCAACTCAAGATAGCCTGTGACTCTAATCAAGTTAATTGGGTTGCAGCCAGTTCCACCCTTGCTTCCACAGTGAGCACAGTCCTGAGGAGGAGCCTTGGGGGAAAAGCTGGAAAGCTGCTGTTGGGATTTCCATCGGAGTTGCCTGGCTGCCAGGAGCTGTGGATGTGATTGCCTCTTTGGCCTTATCCCTTTCCCAGAGCTGTGGCAGTGTGGCGGACTGCTAGGATTCTCTGGTTGTCAGCAGAGCTCCTAGCTGAGAGGACCAGGCTGCCAGTGCCAGATGCTGCCGCCTTTTTGACTTGCTAATCTTGGACTGACTATTAGCATCTAAGGTAGAGGAACATGGCCCTTTCGAGCCAGGTACTTCCACAGCATCCACCCCCAAGCCTAACTTCAGGCTCTGTGATACTGCAAATGCTAATGCATTGCCTCAGCCTCCCTTCTGAAAACCTCCTCCCTGTAACCTTTGAGGGCTTCTGATAATGCCTCTGCTTCCAGAGGCCATTCCCAGCTAAATAATCTTCTGAATAAGAACTTTTGTACCCTGCTTATTAGGAATTGAACCTAAGGTACAGCTAAAGGATGGCTGTGTGTTAAGGAGGTGATCGGCTATTGTAATTTGTAAATGTGTGCTGGGTTCTGGTAGACGTACGTATTAGTATCGGGACCTTAATTAATGTAGCTGGAAAGATGCTGCATAATTTCTTTGTCATTACAAAGGATAAGTGACCTCAGGGTATTCAAGTCAGGAAAATATTGTGAAATGTAACTGGCAAAATGATCCCAGAATAATTTTCAATTTTTATTTCTATTCATCCATTTGATAGACCATTGATACTGTGGTTTAAAAAGTCCTCCAACTGTAAAAGAGGTATGGTGATGGATTCTACTGTCATAAGGCTGGTATAACCCAGGTGTAACTGTGAGCAACTGAAATCCAAATAGTTTGTTAATTATAGCATCTTCCCCCCTGTCCCTTCTTTTTAACCAAACTGTGGGAGACTGAAGATGCTTTTTGACTTTCACTACTGAGTCGTGATTGGTTTTCATTGTGGTTGATAGTTGTGCTTTCTGTTTGGTTTGTGAAATTGTAAGGCAGCAAAATAGTCCTTACTAGATACCTGTGACTTTCTAGTCAGTCATTCTTTGTATCTTCTGGGTTCCATCAGATTTCTTTTTAATCTTTGTGCATGGAAATGTGATATTTGCATTACAAGACTACAGAACAAATGTTTTTGCCCAATTATTTTACTTGAATTTACAATGACATGTTTGTGTTAATGTGTTTCTAAATCGATAGCTTGCTCAGATTCCCAGCAGGTAACTGCTTCAAAGTTCCGCTATAAATCTGTATCACTTGAAGATCTGATCTTCACCAGATTAGACGAAATTTATCTTCCCATTCTCTGCTGCTATCTCTTTAGTAATTGTCTACATCTGTGCAAAGCATCTGCGCAATTCTCTGTGTTGTCAGCACTCAATATCCAGAATCCATGAGGGCAGAAAAATGTAGTTTTTGTAGTACTTCAAGTTTTTATAGATCTATTTGAATTTCTCCTTTAAAATATGAGGACTAGCAATCTTTGCCTCAGGAGGTGGGGCTCTATATAGAAAATTCAACAGCATGTTGGAAATGTCATTAAAAAGCTCTATGGTCTAGCCACACTGAATGCTGTCAAGTTAAATGAGCATAAATACAGCTTCTTTGTAAATGACAGAAAAACAGCGTGGGTCATGTTCTGCAGTCTGGATTCTAAAACATCCAGTGAACTTTAAAGGAAAAATAATTGCATGTAAGCACTTATAGGAATGCAGGCTTTCAGCTTATCTCACCAAAATTGATGGTGCTGTATGATTTGCTTGCCATGTGTTTGGGTCGCTGTTGCATAGCTGAGACGCTGTCAGGCATCCTGGAAACTTTAGGACCTGTGTTTTATCTGGAATATTGCATTTAGACATCACAGCCAGTTTTCTATGTTAAATAGTCTAAATCAGCTATTGTCAGAAGAGAAGCAAAGTGAACTGATGTACGTGACCATCTACATAGCATAGTTGAGAAAGAGGCAACTGAATGCAGCAAACCTTTTAGTTCACAGCTGCATAATGAAATCCTCTTAGTTAACAGTTTAACAAACACCAAAAAATAAGGAATACAAATGAAGGCTGGATAGAGCACAATTCCATTTCTAACTTTGGATGAAATATCTCTCTATGATGAATAATAAAGCAAAGTGATGTACTTGAAAAAGTTGTTTAGATAGAATATCTGCTATGGCATGCCAGGTCATCTTTTATGTTAAAAATGATAATGCAAAGCATAACATTATCTCAGAGTTTTTTATTTATAAAAAATAAAAAAATGAATTATTTGAATTAATTGATGCTAAAATGCATGTTGTCTCCCATTTTCACTTTATGCATTCCTTCCATCTCCACCAGTAATACCTCACAGTTACCGTTTAACACCTGTGCTCCATTTGTCAAGACAGTTGTTGAATTTTTTTGAAATTGTTTATTATATTATTCTTAAGTGTTTAAGGGAAAGACTTGTTAAACCTTACATTGCATAGACTGTAAACAAAAGGTCTAAGTAACATGGAAATTAAAACTGAGAAGAAGAAACAGCTGTTGGAAATTGCATTGAGGTCCCAGGTGGTTTAGGGTAATCAGTAATGAATGAGCAAATAAAGTTGGGAGAAATGGTGGAGTCAGGGCTTCTGGATATAGGGCTTTTCCCCCCCTGTGTGTGTGCTGGTTTGCTAAAATTGATTTCCTGCCCCCCCCCTATTTTTTTAAATGGATGCAGAAATTTTTCTTTATTAATTTCTATTTGTATGCAAAATCTTTGTAACTCTTAATAGTACCGGTGATAAAAATTAATTAGAATCAATACTGTACTGTTTTATATGTATTTGGGGTAGGCCTGGTGTACAGATATGTTAGTGATGAATTTTATAAAGCCTTAAATTGTATTAATACATAATAGACACTTAAATTTTCATGAATATGAGTGCTAGTTTTGTTCCTGAAGTTCTGTTATTCATAGATAAGTCCTTGGGGTTTTTTACACTGTATTTATTTGTACTTAATATTTAAGGTTCTGCAAACTTCTGTATTCTGTCTCTGTGCATTGGCAAAGAACAAAATGAGATGTAGTCGGGTTTTGAGAATTGGCGAGGAGAATCTGCTTTGATTTAATGCAACCCTTAGTGATATCCCCTTCTCATCTTCCCTCTCTGATGGGACTGTTGACTTGAAGAATGTGGAATTATTTACAGCTGAAAGAGCAACAGTGTTGGTGACTATTTGGTGGTTTATAACTAAGCAAAAGTTTGCATTAATTAATTTGGAAGTGTTTTCAGGAATAAACCTGTAGGTTTAGAGGGTGTCTCCTAAGTGTTTCAGAGGCACAACTGATAGCTAATAAACATCCATGCATATCCAGCAGTAAGTATTACTGACCTAGTGGTGTTCAGCCCATGTTTGCAAGGTTCAGTGTGAGCAGATCCCTTTTGAATTGTCATATGTTTTTGTGGGTCACAGAATGACCTACATGTTACCATTTTTTTGGAATATGAAGTCAGTGATCTGCGTGGTAGCCTGTTAGGTGAACTCAATGAATTGCCCTTGGAAATTGATTTGAAATTACATACAATAGCTTAATCTCTCTGAAATTACTGTGAATTCTGGTTTCAGATGCAGCCTTAATGGAAATCTTTGTGTTCAGGACAGTATCCTGAATGTCTTACAGGTGAAATATTTTAGGTTTTTTTGTACTTTGTCACGTATGAACCAGCATCTCAGCTGGGTTTAATGGGCGCTGTTTCATGCGTACACCTTTGCCAGTTGAGAATCTGACCCATCCCAGCTTACATGGGAGGAGAATGCGGCTCCCCTGATCTATACTAGCTGATGCTTCCATTTTTAAAGCGGTGCAGTTCAGGTAAAAATCATCCTGTAAATTTCATGGGTAGTAGACTGTAAGGATAACTTCTACATTTAACGTGAGTTTCACTTTTTCCTGGTTGTTTATTTGTTGATTCCTGTTCTTCCCATTACAAGTAGAGCTACTTAAGTGAGCGTGTATGGTGTTACTTGAAAAAGGTTACTTGGTATGCTTTGATTTGATTTGTTGAGAGAGCAGGGAGTGACAGTTACTACTATTATAATCCCTCAGCTGATCAATGTCATTGATGGAAAAGAAGATTTCTGATGTTACCTGGTGAAAGTCTTGTTTTGGACCATTGTTAAAGAGCTTACAGACCTTAGGGATGTTGAAGGAGCCAACCTTTCAACATATGATAGAAGGGTGAGAACCACAACAATTCAGAATGAAAAAGAACAACTCTTGAATCTTTCTAGTGAATGTTGCTTGTAATGTTTATATTTTTAAAGGTATTTTGACTCTGGAAGATGGATAGAAATTGCTAATGGGATGTTCACATACATGTTTCTGCTGAAAAGCTGATGTGAACACACAAACTGTAATTCATGTTGGCTTAGTTTTTGCCAAACTTCCCTGGTGATGGGTAGAATGTTCAGATTCTTTTCCCAGAAAACAGAAAGGGCAAGAGGGATACAGGACGTGGGAAATTAGAGCAACATGTACACAAGGTTCTGCAAGGCGTTGATGGTGATATGGTGGGAAAAGAGAATACATGTTTTGAAGTTATATTGAACTGCAAGCTGATAAGAAACTGTGAGATGGTCGTAATCTGGTTGGAAGTAAGGTGTCTAGAACACTTCATTGTAGAGATCTAAGTTGTTACAAGTGAATGCAGGAGGCCAGAATGCAGATTTTTTCTGATTTATTTTGACATATTTCTCTAGTTTTATTGGCTTTAGCAAGACCTGAGATAAAACGGCAAAAACTTTCACAAGTTAATCCTCTTTAATATCTGATGATCTTTAGTACTGGACATAAAATATCCTCCTGTGATACCTGTAAGACAATAGGTAATCATGGTTATGGCCTTAGAAAGAAAAGGAGGCATTTCCAGGAGAAAGATATGGGACGTGAACGTTCTGTCATTGTTTGTTTTTTTCTTGTTTATATGCATTTCAGTTAACAAGCCAGCAAAACCACATTTTACAATCAAAATCAAAGAAAGGAGAGCCTGGTACTATAAACTTCAGGAACCGCAGTGTTTCTGTTTCTGGCTGTACATGTTGTCTCTGGCAGTGGCTGTGCGACCGTACTTGCATAAAATACATTTACAAAAGCATCTTTTCAGTAAACTAAGAACAGGCCTTGAATAATGCTGAGAGAACAAAACCACTGACATGTTTTCTTAGGCCCTCGTCTAGCAAGGAGCTGGGCAGGTTGGTAGAGTCCATCCTTTTCTGGACAATCCCACCATTCTTAAAGTGTGTCTAATCTGTGTCCATGTACATCTCATGCTGAAAAATATCAATTCCGGAAAATTTCCATTTTCTTTTAGGACAGGGCAAGATTGTGTGTTTTCACTGGTAGTGTTCTTCTCAGCGTGCATCCTGTTTATGGGAACTTCTAGGGAAATAATTGTATGAAAAAGAGACAGATGGTATTTTAGCCACTGAATACTAGAATATTGGTTTAACAAATCTCCTCAGCTTTGCTGCGGATAACAATAATGCTTCTGTCCCCTTTTGACTGTTTCCATGGAGCCGCCAGCAACTTGGATAGGGTTTTTTGGTTCATGTTTTAGAGTGAGGGCCAATGGCAATTTTAGCGTGAGTGGTTCATCCTGCATTCCTTGTGCAGAGAGAGCCCTGAATCTAAGGGATATTGCCAGTTCTGTTCTAAAGGTATTTTAATATTCCTGAAAATTGTTGTGGTATTGATTAAAAATCTACTACAGTACTGTGATTTTTGTGCAGTCAAAAGCAGGGGGTGGTTAGGATCTGTTCTGAAGTGCTGTTTATCACCATTTGGTGGAATAAAAGATGAAATACAGAACAGAATTGTGTAAATGCTGCAAATATTTGCAGCAAGTCTGAGCTGAGTTTTTGGGTTGTTATTGGGATGTTGAATTATAATTTTGTACTGAAATAATATAAATCGGGTTTTTAACCATGGTTTTCATGAATCATGTATTCTGTTATGTGGTATAACACACGCAGTGTGGAATGTGATAACTAGGGCTTGAATTTTATTCTGAAATAACGCAAAGCATAGGTGAAACCTGGTAAATAAAAAACAAAACCTTAATTTTGGATTTGTTTGAATCCCACTAGCAAAACGAGACAGGTTTTGGGGAGATAGGGAATTGTGTATGGCCAGTGTTCCCCTTGTAGCTAACAGAATTGTTGCAGTGATGGGAATTGGCTTACGTGGAAATGTTATTTCCTTAAAATATTAAGACCAGATCAATGAACAAGCATGGATCCAGTCTGGCTACTGGAATGAAATTTCCAGCAGGTAAGACTGGAACTACTACTCCAGTTCCAAGAGAGTGTCACCATTTTGTGGGAGTGGAAAATGTCTCTCAAAATTGTTCCAGATCATTGGCAGAGATGGTGAAATAAAGCAGGGCCACAGGGATTTGCTGAGGATGAAAAACCTTCACAGTGGTATTTGCATTAGTTTTCTTAATTTGCATTAAGAACCTCCAAACCCAGGGAAAGAACTACTAAAGGCCGCAGAGTTTTATTTGTCTAAAGCTTGCAGAAGAAGTTGTCTTTTTGTCTGACATAGGGGTGGGTGTTAGTGTTTATCCCTGAACTGCCCTCAGGCTTCTGTAGTTGATGGAAAGGCGTAACAGCTTGATTTGGCGTTCTGAGATGCTGTGTTCTGAACTTCTGGTTCTAGAATCAGTGTTGGGGTCTAGAGCCAGGGTCCTTGGATCTACAGTCTCTATTTGGAAAATCCCCTGATGTTAGGATTACCTCACCTGAATCCCAGCACCCTTTTCTGGAGGAGAGTTGGGTCAGTGGAGTTCTGAAATTAGCATGTTAATCCTTTCCATGGCAAGAGTTGAAGTGCTGGCTCTGGGCCCTGAGGAAAACAAGTTTAGGTTAGAGTTTCTGTTTGTTCACATAGCTAAATCCACTTCACAGTGGAATGAATGTCACCCTCTCCTTGAGCAGAGCTGTGTGTCTGGTAGCAGGGCTTTGGGAAGGCACATGTGTATGACTTGTGGTCCCTGTCTGCTCATGCCCTCAGAAAGCAGAAAATTTAAATATAAGTGAAATAGAAATATGACCCTTAGCATGAGATCAGGTGGCATGAGACCATTCTGTGGGCAAGAAAAATAAAAGCTTCTTCCTTTAAGTGCAATTTCAGATACAAGCAACTTGTTCAGTGGTGATAAAATGACTTGCCCACATGACAGGTTCCTCTTTAGTAGAACATAGGTGATTAGACAAACGAGACAGTTCAAGAATTTGTGATAGGCCTTACCTAATATTTTAGGTGCTGTGTTATCCCCAGAAACTTCCTCCTGGACTTTGCAAATTTTGGAGGATTCAGTCAGAGAATGAAAAGCAGATTAGTCTGCTCTGTTACAGGTGACCAGTTGATCTCTTGAGGACAGAAGATAAGAGCTGATGCTTGCACCAACATCCTTTCTGAAGTATTTTTTTCTTTGTGGTAGTGACTTCTGAGAAGGGTGAATATCACGCTGGATATCACTGAATATTGCTGGGAGTAAGGAAGAATACTTGGTCACATGTGCCATGTTTCTCGTTGTTGGTGGAACAGGTTAATACTAACAGTTCACTGAGCTATTAACTTTTAAATACTGTTGAGTAGTGATTGTCAGTGTCAGTTGTGCTGAACTGCTCAGTGTTTACTTGCATTTCTGCTGTCCTCCCATGCACGGAGGAGCTGAAACTGACCTCCCACTCTGGAAATCACGAGTCCATTGATAAGTTTTCTTTTTTGATAAGCCTCACAGAGTCAAGTATACTAGTATGGATAGCGAGCATATGTGCATTAAACACCTTACTCTGCTGCTACAAGGGGAGCATTAGCACTTATAGAAATGCTGATGAGGTTCTGAACTGCAGCCTAGGTTCAGTGAGACCACAAAATCCAAACTTGGCAAGGGGCTGGCCTGACAATAACTTACATGGAGGCAGAGTTTTTTCCAGAGTTAGCATGCAATGTTGATTTGATTTGAAGTGTATGTTTGGTGATACTGCACGTTGGAATCCAACCGGACAAGGGTTTGCAGCTTCTTCAGTCTGCTTTCCTTATTCATGAAGGAAGCAAGTCTTTCTGGCAACTCTATAGATCAGCGCAAGAATGGAAACTGGTGAAAAGTGGTTGCTATCTATTAAGATTTTTTTTCTTTATGCTGTAAAAACTGTTCTGCCAACTAGTTGATGTCAGATTTGGTAAATAAATCTTTACAGAACTCACAGGTGGTGTGAACTGAAGCATCCCTTTTGCTACAGTTTTCAACAACATTTAATTAGTGCTTGGTTTGATGGAGTTGCTTGGTTTTGACACAGCTGTTTCATTTTTAAGTGTGACAGTTTATAAATCAAAGTAGTATTCTCAACAATGACGCATTGATTTCACAATAGCAGGACAATTTAATAAGACCGTTTCAGTATTTCCAAAAAAGAAATATCAAAGTTTCCATTTCTTTTCTGTTCGGCAGGGAAATTCTTAATTTTCAGGACTTCCCACACTACATAAATTATGATATTTTTTTTTAAAACCAACTCTAGATTTTGAGACTGTATTGAAACCTACTTAGATTTGACCCCTTTTCCTCCCTCCCCCTCATCCTGCAGGACTTTCTAATTTTTTTAATGCTGAGAAGGGAAGAGATTTAGAAATTACACAGAGCGGATTTGTCTTACAGTATTAATCATGATCTGGTCTAGAATTCCATGCCTTCAGACTTAACAGGGTCAGTACAATTTTAGGGACAGATGCAGCCAGATGATTAATAGGGTCATATTGTGAACTTATGGGGATCTGTGAAGATGCGTTGTGCAGATAATTATTTTCTTTATTGATGATGCTGGGGTCTTTGGGGGGACAAAGAAGTAAATGATGTTGACCAAGAAAATAAAGCATAACACTGCTAGGTTTGGAAACAAAGCCACAAGCCTAATGTTTCTCATTACTTTTAGCGATATGACAAAATATTATGCTTTTTGTGCTGCGTATTAGTAAATACTGTTATGACAGTGGACTTCCATGTGGCTTTTTAATGCATAAATACATGCTTGTCTCTTGGTCAACATTTTGTATTCCTAATCCTAGCCTAATCTATGTTTAGCATGATTTGTCTCTTTGTTTATTGTACATGTGCCACTGCCTGTATCTAAACTATTGCTTCCAAAAGTGATGAAGGATACCTCCTATCTAAAAGGAGCTATCATCCATTGAAGAACTGTGCAATTTTTCAGTATGTGTGAAGATGCACAGGTGTCTGATCCTCTTTTGCCCTTGTGGTAGTGGGGTGCACTGTCTCATCAATTGGGAATACATTTCTATCTCCCCTCCCATGGACACATGGGCCTCTGAGAAGTCCTAGAAGAGGGGCATTTGCCATCAAGTAATTTATGTAATGCTCATATTTGAGATACATTAACTATTGAGCAATGCCGAGGAATAACAGTTAGTGGCTGCTGAAACTACTAGGTTTTGATTTCTATACAAGCAAATGTGTTTTCAAAAACACCGTATACACTTAAACCTCCTGGTGGGCATAGCCTGTCAAAACGGCAATACATTTTCCTTTGGGTCTTTAAAATTGGATGCCTGAAGAGAATGTTTACTGGCAAAAGGCCATATATCTATTTCACAACTGTATGAACAGTACATACGGGATGCCCAGTAAGTCTCCTAGATGGCTAATAATGAAAATTTCCTCCATGAAGTGTAGTTTCATATTTTTTAGTAAAGATTTTGATCACTAAGAAGAACTTCAAATTTTTATACAGACCTTTGCTATGCCAGAATAATACGTTAGGGATGTGCATAGGCTTAAGATGGAGATGCCATTTGAGGGTGGGGGGAATCTTCTATCATCTCCTTTGCAGGTAGGAGAGACAGAAAGTAGAATAATAGTTTTTAATGTGTGTGTTGTTAAAATAACTGTTTTCAAGGACCTGGAAAAAGGTATGGATGTCAGGGAACAGTCAATGTATTAGCAAGTAACTGAAACATCTGATCCAGTTCTAGTAAAACACTGTCCTCTGTCACTTAAGACTTGACAGAAATAATCTGTGCAGTGCTCAAGAAAAACAGCATCAAATTCCCTATGTCTATATGGGAGTTGCCAAACTACTGGCCAAATTAGAAGTCTGCAAACTCTGATTCTACAAGTTGAAAATGTAGCACTACTGAAGAGCGGTCTAGGAAACACAGAAGTTCAGGAAATCTCTCAACACCTAGCCAGGAAAACATCACTGTCTTCAGGTCATAGAACCATAGAATGGTTTTGGTTGGAAGGGATCTTTAAAGATCATTTAGGACATCTTTCACTAGATCAAGCTGCTTAAAGCTCCATTCTACCTGACCATGAACACTCCCAGGGATGGAGCATCCACAGATTCTCTGGGCAACCTGTTGCAGTGCCTCATCATCTTCAGAATGAAGAATTCCTTCCTACTACCTAATCTAAATCTGTCCTCTTTCAGTTTAAAACCATATACCTTTCCCATCTTATTATTGCACTTGAGTCTTATCGTTGTGGGATGTGATAAAATTACATGGGGCATATCCCTATGTGGGGCTCAAAGTCCATGAATAACACTTCCTCACAGTTATGCATACACTTTGTTTTATCCTGTTAGTAACTGGGAGCAAATACCATAGTTGGAAATACAGCTAACACTTTATTTTGTTACAGAAGTGGTAAAATAATTGGTATGATTTACCTCCTGCATTGGAAAGTCAGAAAATGTGTTAAATGTTTGAAATTCTACCATGTGGAATGAGATCGTAAAACTATGCCTGAGCAGAATTTATTGTATTCTGCAATGTTTTAACCCGATGCTTCTTGATAAAGCAAAGTGTTGTGTGTACCACACTGAACTCCGGAAATCAGTAATACGCCTAAAAAGCAGCGTGATATGCCTCATAAAACAGAAACCTGGGGTGATACAATTATCCAAAATACTTCACTATATATTTTATGTGTAGATATATGCTTGGATTTAAAACAAACACTTCTTTGAAATGAAAATTATAATCATGATTGGTTGTCATTTTTTCCCTTGACAAACTTGTATCACACAAACAAAACTGGATTTCTCAGAAGTAGAGTTCAGCCACTGTGTACCAGCTATAGCCTATGCTAGCTATTCAGCCAAAGCCACACTTAACTTCATAAGTTGATTTATTTTGCTTATTTTGCTTTGAATCCAAAGATACTTCATAGATCCCTCAGCTAAAATACATATTTTTTTTTTCTATGTGGAAAAAGGATTTTCTATTTTGAGAGGAGACTGCTGAGTCTGTACTTGTCTTTCACAATAACCCAAGATGTTTTAGGACTCCTGTGGCTGGATCGGATAAATCACTGCTTTGAATTGTGGTACCATGATATTCATCTCCCTTCAAGAATGCAACACCTGTTAGTGAATATTTTCTGTTCTCTGCAGCTTGCACTGCCAGAGTTTTGTGTAGTTTGTTCCAAGTTATTTTATTTGAATCTCAATCTAGTGTGTCAAAACACATCTATGATTACAGTATATGTCTTCTAGCATTCATGTTTGTGGTATGAAAAGCTGGAGTGACACTGAAAAGAGCCCAAGCATCCACTAGAGAGGTTACTCAGCGGAGGTGCGAGTTGGTTACTTGTGCCCATCTTCAATATACATCTAGGGCAGACAATAGCTGTACAGCAAAGGGGACTGTTTGATTATGTTTTACTTTAAACCTTATTTTGTATTTAAACTTTAATTGGGCTAAATGATGCTTCTGTGGATCTCATTGGGGAGAGGAAATTAAGACATGTCATTATGAATAATCTGAATTCTGTTTAACGCAGCTGAAGTGTTGTTAGTCAAACCAGAGCTATGAGTTCTCAGCCTCTCACTGCCAACGCATCACTACAGCACTCTAGTACGCGTGTGGCATTTTTCAAAGAGCAAGAAAAAATATTAGTACATTAATTTATTCGTTCATCAAGATGAAAGGCAGCACGGCTGATTAAGATTCTAAGAGTAAATAGAATTCTGTTTCATTATTTTTTCCCTAAGTCCCCAGGCTCAGCTGTAAGTACATCTTACAAATTCACTTACCCTGGGAGACATCCTGGTCTTCTACTTTCTGCTCCTGTTGCAGTCAGTCACAAAGTTCCCTTTTACTTTAGCACTGTTCAGGCATACTGGTAAAGTAGTTTTCAACTGAAGGCACTTTTTCATATTTCAAGTAAGTTTGGGTTTTTTTAACTGCAGTTTGGTAGCCAAGTAGATAAATACTTGATTGGAACTTCTTGTTAGGGGGAGGGAAACAGAGAGCTCAGTACAACAGTTTTTCAATGTTTATCTGTGAAGTTATTTCACACAAGTGTTTCTCTGAGTTTTGCAGTTTCAGATACCTCTTGTATTTGGTGGCCCTCATTAGGCAGCTGTTGCATAATTAGCAGAGTCTTCCTTTTTGCTATAAATGTACATCTATATGCATATTCTTCTGTAATGAGGCCTACTGGGAGATGCAGTAATGACAGACTTAAGTGACTGTGATGACTGTTACACAGGTGCATGCTGTGCATGGTGTACAAAGTGGACAGCAGCACCCAGGGTTAGAAAAGGGGTAGGTTTTTCTGTCTTTTGGAAAGTGCTTTCGTCACAGTAATTGCAATAGGATTTTTGAACAAGCTGTTAAGACCATTGGGGCAGTGACTACATCTTAATTTTTCCTCTGTCTGTCGCTATGCTACGTAATAACTGAGGAAGCCTTAATTCTAAGGATTCATTAGTGTGCGAGATTGCTGCTGTGGTTTTGAACTGAAATAGTATTGCTGAACCGGGACCTTTTGTTCTGAAATACAGGTTTGAATTTTGTACATCATATCAGTCTCCGTACATTAAAAGGAGATATGTTACTGTATTTTGTCTGCTTTGCTTTGTGATACTGATGGTAAATCCCATTTGATTTTCTGGCTAAGCAAGGTCTGTGGTTGCTTTTGGTTTTGCAAACAGCACTCCATAGCTGCAGCGTGCCAGGGAACGTGGTCCACAGTTTGCAAGTGACCTTTTCCTGTCAGCCTTAGTATTAAGCTGCTGTCATAATGTCCTGATGCTGTCATTGTAGCACTCCAGAGAAGAACAGGGATGAGTAAAGAGCCACGAGAAATGCTGTACCTTCAGATGAGGGTTTGGTCAGGTTCACTGAAACAGCCTGAAAATTCCCTCTTGGGTTAAAAACACAGGGAAATGAAGTTCCTTTCTTTCCCTTCCTCCCACTGGTGCATGCAGGTTTTTGTGGAGCTAAGCAGACTTTTATACTTGGAGGCCTCTCTACTTCTTTTGAATACAGGTGATTATGATCTGTTTGTTTTGTACTTGGAGTAAGTAGAAAATGAAAATTAATGTGCAGCCTGACAATAATGCAAGAAAGCTTGCCTGGAATGTAGCATCAGAGTGCCGATTTGTTGCTCCTACAAAGCTTTACCACTGTCGCTGCAGTATGCACTACCCTGTCTTTGCAGGCTTCATTTTTCAGCACTTTGCCCTTCTCCAAACAGATAAACCAATCTTTTCCAACATTGCAAACCAGATCTCCAAACGTTCCCTGTCTGCATCTGCAAGTGGGAATAATAATGCTATCAAATGAAAGTGAACACAGGGATGATGATGATGTTTGCCTAATGTCCAGTATTTTAGTTTGTGTGGTTAACAACCAGATGTTAAAACTTCTGTGGTTATATTATGGTGTGATATTGCCATTCCTTGTGTCATTTTTAAGCTAGGATCTTACCCTCCTAGAGATACAGGCACTCATTTCTCACCCTGTGGCACATTGTAAGATACTACACGCTGAAAATAAATCCTTGTGATTAACATCTTGCATTGCCTGTGCCTTAGATTTAGTGGCCAGTATCTTGCCTTATTCTGTAGCTAGAAAGCACAAATTATTTGGAAGCTCAACACGCTCAGAGGCTTTCTGGAATTATAAATAGAATAGTTCAGTTGGAAGGGACCTATAATGATAGTCTAGTCCAACTGCTGACCGCTTCAGGGCTGACCAAAAGCTAAAGCGTGTTAAGGGCATTGTCCAAATGCCTCTTTAAACACTGACAAGCGCGGGGCATCGACTGCCTCTCCAGGAAGCCTGTTGCAGTGTCTGACCACCCTCTCGGTAAAGAAATGTGTCCGTTCCCTTTTGTCCAGCCTGAACCTCCCCTGGCACAGCTTTGAGCCGTCCCCACGCATCCTGTCCCTGGATCTGAGGGAGCAGAGATCACCTCCCTCTCCACGTCCCCTCCTCGGAGCTGCAGAGGGCAATGGGGTCGCCCCTCAGCCTCTGCTCCGAACTAGGCAAACCCAGAGTCCTGGGCGGCTGCTGGCAGGATGTGCCTTCCAGCCCTTCACCAGCTCCGTTGCCCTCTCTGGACACATTCGAGGACCTTCACATCCTTCTCAACGGTGGGGCCCAGCGGCGCAGGCAGCGCTCTAAGTGAGGCCGCAGCAGCGCTGGGCACAGTGGGACAGTCCCCTCCTGACCGGCGGGCTGAGCTGTGGCTGATGCCCCCGGGATGCGGTTTGCCCTCTTGGTGCCAGGGCTCGCTGCTGGCTCCTCTTGAGCTGCTGCCCACCAGCACCCCCAGGTCCCTTGCTGCAGGGCTGCTCTCCAGCCACTCCTCTCCCAGTTTGTGCTGGTGTCAGGCATAATCCTTCCCAGGGGCAGAAGCTGGCAGGATGGATGGGACCAGATCATCAAAAGCAATGAATTTTTGTTACTTGAGCATCTGGCTAATTACTGAGGCATCAGCTGTTAAAGCTCAGGTGTGGACTGGAGAAAAAGAAGCTGCCAAACAAGAGGATGCTCTCTTAGTTATTGCTAGGACCTGAATTGGAGGTTTCAGGTTCTGAAACTTGAGATGTTAAAGTGTAAACCTAAGGACGCAGGACCTGACTATGTATTTTAAAGCTACTTAGACCATTAAGAGTGAAGACGAGACTGGTGGTAATTTTGAAAAACATGAGGTAAGTGTCCCCACTTCACATGGGAGTTAAGTCAGAGCCCAGGCACTGCTGAGAGCCCCTTGTGAATGTTTTGGTGCTTTATTAGCTTTATAAATCTGGTCGTGCATTCCCACAGATGGTAGCTTTGGGAGAGTTCTGTTCTCTGGATCAGGCACAGAGGGGAAAACAAAATATATACTGAACAGTGGGTTGTACTGAGGTGCTGCTTGTCAGAGCAAGCCGAGCTCTGATGGATGGGAGTTTAAATGCTTTCAATTTTCCCACCACTAAAGAGAAAAAAAATCTGTTCAACCACTGTTGATTTTATTTGTTTAAAGGAAAATATTACAGCTGGAATTTTCACAAAGCTTAAAGAGTTATGGGCCCAAATTCTACTGAGTATTTTGGCACAAAATATGCAGGAGGAGGCATTCTTAGTCTCTTTTTTGGGTCCATTGCTGTTATGTGTTCGAAGGCCAGATGATGAAAGAATCATTGGGATGAGCTGATTTCTCTGCCCTTGCTAAATGTAGGTGTAAAACCCTGCGCTTGTTGACCTTTCAGTAAGAATTCCAGCTGGGTTTCAGGGGAGTGCGCTGCTACAGTCCTGGATCTGAGCAGGAACTTCAGAGTGACCAAAGCAAAGACAGGGGCCTGGGGAACGCGTCCTGCAGGGCTCGCCCAGCTCTCCTGCATCCAGAGCCTTCGACTGTTCCCCCATCACCCAGATCAATTCCAATTTGCTGGCTTTTTCTGAGTGTGCTGAAGCCGTGTTTCTGCTCTGGCTGTGTGTGTGGAGGTGCCCTAGGCAGTGCACACAGCAGCAAGAAGCCAACTCGCCTCAGCACTGTGTAACCGGCTGGGCCGCAGGAGGGCTGCGGCCTGCGAGCCTCCGTGCCCCGGCATGCTCACCTGGAGAGGTGACAGCAGTTTTAGACAAAATCACCTGTTACTTTGGTAAGTACGTTTTGGAACCTGTTCCTTGTGGCCAAGCTCACCACAGTCACTTCTAACCACGTGCTGCAGCCCTGTGCTGTCGGTGGCCTAGG
The DNA here is from genome assembly GCF_963210335.1 of Falco punctatus. NCBI lineage: Eukaryota > Metazoa > Chordata > Aves > Falconiformes > Falconidae > Falco > Falco punctatus. Next base: position 64,080,134 of record NC_137588.1, read on the forward strand.
GGACAGCCATGGCTGGCCGCCTCTCGGGCTGCAGTGGCAGAAGGTAGGGCTCCCTCACTGCACGGGTCATCGGGCACTGCATGGCTGTCCAGGCCCGGTACTTTGGAGAGTCGATTAAAGGAAGGTAGTGAGGTGGATGGCTGAGAGAGAGACAAGGCAAAGGGGCCTAGGTGCCCGGAGGCCTGTGTGTGGGCCAGATAGCTGCCTTCCCTTGGCTGCGTGGGCAGGCTATGTGGGTCTTGTTTTGGGAACGCTGAATGCCAGAGCCCATGCTCCCGTGGCTGGATGCCGCCTGGGTGTATGTGATTACCTGTTAATTGTCTGTGTATGTCATCCCCATCATCCCGCCCCCCCAAGCTCCCCCGGAGCACTGAGGGAGAGGAGCATGTGAGGGTGTAGAAGTGGTTGGGGCAGGCAGATTTCTGGGGGCCTGGTATCTCTTCCAATTGTTATTTGAAACTGATTCCCCATAAGAAAAAACTTAAGTTTTCCTCCCAAGGAATTCCCAAAATAAAACAGCAAGTCTCTTTCAACTGAGATGAGAAATAAACTGGGATTGGTTGTGTTCTCCCGTTGTTCTGATTTTTAGCTTCCCTGGGATCATGTTTTGAGGACTGTTTCTCTTGTTTTTCACAACAGCTGTAGGCAAGAGTGATGGGAGCGCAACATAATTCTTTTCTTTTTTTTTTTTTTAATGGCTTGTCAGGCTGGTGCAGTTTTTCTGAGTCACTACTTGCCAGTGAAACCCTCCTGTGTCACCCATGGATGTGGCAATTTAAACCTGAGGTGAAGAGAGGGTAAAGTATGTCCTAACGTGCCCAGGATCACTTATCTGTGGCTAGAAGGAGCTTGGGACTTGTGTTTTAAAGGCTTCGTAGGTTTGCACTGTTGGCACTGTTTTGAAATTCATAGACAAACTACCAAGTAACTACTATGTGGAAAAGGCATGCATAGTCTGAAGTTATGTCATTAGGTATATGCACTTGAACATAGGTCTGTATGTCTAGCCACACATAAAAGATGTGTAACATAGTGTGTTTACTGGGGCATGAGCAAAATTCACTTTATGCATATTATTTTCTAAGTGTGTGACCTTGACCTTCTGCACCCACAGTCGAGTTACATCCACCGTGTGTAGTATGTTTGTCCCCTATGTTAATTTCATTTTGCAGTGCACAATTTGGGCATCGCGTTTCAAGTGGATTTTGTACGTAATTCATGGGAAAAGCAAACCCATGGTTCAGAAGACAAAAATTGTCTGGCTAGATTCCACTAATGCACTTTATTATAGTAAAACAAGATAAAATGGCTAAGATTCTTAGCACAAGTGGGTAGAGTCAAACAGGGAGCTATTGCAATGCTGTAAGAGAACGATGGCCTCGGCTATTTTCCTGACAAGGCCCCAGGCAATTCCTGTAACATAAATACAGGCTCGCCTGTCACATGTGCGAACTGGAGCATGCCTATGGCTGTTTGATTGGTACGCGCTTGAGCCTCTTCATACTCAGCTGAACTTCCCCTGCAAAGAGTGTATTGTTTCTCTTGTGCTTAGGCTGTTATTCCAGTGAGACTGGGAAGGCATTTTCTGCAACTTGCCTCATTCATTGCAAACCAAAACAGAGAAAAGAGTCAATTTTGAACCTTCAGCTCTCATGACAAAGGCTTTCCCTAAAGACACATTGTTTTGAAGAAGTCTGACTCCAACTTATCAAATTAACATTCTGTATGATAATAGTGATTTTTACATATTTACAGGGAAGGCAGGCAGCAAGAGGGCTTTCTGCTGATAATTTTTTTAGAAAGCATCTTTCACATAACTATAGAACCACAATACAAACGCGGAGCACTTCCCCTGCATTCACCTCTGGACTGCCTTGGATGTAAGACTTGTTCAGCGCTTCTGCTTGGGGCTGAGCCTTCCTGGTGCTTATGCTAATAAGGGTATCCAGTGAAACGTGTCTGAGTGCAGTATGCATGAGCTTCTAGCCTTGAAAAATATGGTGGGAAGGCTTTCATACAGGCTGCTAAACTCCACCCTGCCCCAGACTTTCAGATATCTTCAGTGGGATTCTTTTGTCCTGGATCCTTTTAGATGAGAGGGGTATGACTTAACCTTATCCTAATGTGAACAAGCAAGCATGTCTCTGAACTGACTGCAAAGGCAGCTTCAGGGGACAAGCCCAGGTAGGAAACCTATGTTACAGATGAATCCTGCCCTACTAATCTGTCCTGGTTGGTCTCACCGTCTCAGAGGCTGAAGACTGTTTAGCCTAGGATCATGCTAACCTTTCCGTGTGACCTTGGGGGAAGCAGCCTGGGGTATATCCAGGTCCTGCTCAGACTTGCAGAGGCAAGTCTGGGGTCAGATCTCTGGCTTCCCAGAGAGGTTCTGGAATTTCCTGCTCTGGAGACATAAAAAACCCACTTGGATGCAATTCTGCTCAGCCTGCTCTAGGGGGACCTGCTTTAACAGGGGTTTGGACTAGATGATCTCCAAGGTCCCTTCTAACCCTGATGATTCTATGATCCCAAACATCCCTGGAGCAGGGGCACAGGGCTTTGAAATGCTTGTATCTGCACCAGCCTGAGGGCTCAGAACACTGTGATTCAGTAGGGTAGAGGCTGTGGTGGCAAATTGCTCATTTCTTCTTTCTGAGGCGTTTCTATCCCTAGGTGTCCCTTGTAAAGGCACTTTTATAATATGCAAAGCCTGTTTTTGTAAATAAGCTGTTAATTGTCTTAGAGAAAACAAAGTGACCAATGACTAGCAAAGAAAGAAAGTAAAATGGACTAACCATAGATTATCAGTAGAAGCAATGTTCAGAGTAGATCCCCTGGCCACTTCAGGTAAAGGCTAATAGTGTTATCTGGGAGTATGCATAGGTATAGTTTTCCTCTGTGCTTTTGCTAGCATATTACCAAACCCAGGTATTAACAAGAACGTAACCTAGACTGCCATGGAAAAGAAAGGACTAGAGAGCAAACAGCAAATAAAGGAGAAAAATAATTTTAAAAGCATGTAAGCCAAAAGAATAGTAATAGGAATGGGTGAGATTTGTAGGAAGGAAAATGCAAGATTAAAGAGACTAGGTAGAAAAACGCTTCTAGTGGGATTGCTTATCCCACTAGTTGTACTTGCCTGTTTACATTCAGTCTTAAAGATTATGGAGTGCTTTCTTTGAGACTTTTTTTTTTCCCTTTCTTTTTAATGGCTTGTTCTGCCATGGGAAGCAGTACACTGGTATCCACACAAAGTCCCAACTATGAGACTAATATTTGCTTCAGACCTCTGGAAGTGTGAATACTTTTTCTCCCTGCTTATATCATGCAGCTAAGCTTGAACTGATCTTAAACCAAACAACTCCACAACAAAACCCCAAACCAACCAACAAGCAAACCTTGCGGTTCAAATGTGCTGTTTCATGCTGTACCAATTCCAATTAAGTTCAAGTGTAGCCAATATCTCTTGCTGATAAACGCTTCACAGCCTGTAGCAATGTGTTGCTGTTTCTCATAAAAAAAAGGTGGCAAATTATTCATTACTTCATTTAGATTCTCATTCAAGATGCGTCACAAAAGAAATGTGTGCAGCTGTTACTTCAGAATTTACTGGGTGGATTTTCTGAGGGGCAAAATGGAATCTTTCCTGATGAGCTCCTGACTGAATTTATTATGTTTTAGGAATGGGTTTTATCCTGCCATCTTGGATGGAAATTTGTACATAGGATTTCTTAATTTTTTTTTTAAGCCCTCTTTTGCATAACCAGAGGTCTTCATGGCTCCAAGGGCTCCAACAATAATTCCTACAGATTATACTGACACATGCTGGTAGAGGGCAAAGCTGATAGGAGACACTCCAGCTGCTATTGTACTTGGCAGTCATTCATCGTAAATAATTCTGCCAGTCTTTTTGCTTAGAGACATCTGACAGATGCTTCTTGCAATCTCTGAATAGTTGCATTGCCAAATAGACTACCAGGTTTTGAAACAGTTATTAGGGTCATGTTATTCCCACAATCTGGGAATACTATGGTGATGTAATTTTGTTGAGTTGATGTATCTAATGGTGTCCACACAGTGCCCTGTGTACTTCATAGAGGTCTATATACTGAAGGCTGTGTCCCATTGAAAACAAGGGAATTTATCTAAGGAACTAACCTGTTTCTTCTTCAAATCAAAGATTTGGTAATGTGTACTGCTGAGAACCAGTACATCTTGTTGGCTGCCTTACCTCCTTTGGAACTGAGAGTGCTCAGTGTAGCAAGGACATGGCAGTCAGTGAAATTAGCCTCCTAACTTGCCTAGATTACCACAGCAGACTGCAGGGGCAGTGCTCTTCAGTAATATAATTAGCACCCTGTGCGGAGTGTGTGGTATTGCAAGATACCAGGGATTTTTATGAAGGGCTATTCCCTCAGTGCAGTCTGCGAAGGTCTGTGAGCCAGCACTGGTAAAGCAGATATTTAGAAATGCTTTGGCATAGAATTCAAGCTTTATGCATTAAAAGCAGTATGATGGAGAACTGACAAACTCATTGGGCCCTTCCCTCTGAAAGAATGGTAGGCCGCCCTGACAAGTGAAAAGATACAACTGTAGGCATCTGAATATTGTAGTGCTCTTTCAGGGAAAAATAATTCCACAGAAAGAAGATAATTCTTGCCAAAAATATTAATTTACTCAAATGGAAGTTTCAGTGAAAAAGCAGTTTTGGGGTACATTTTTTGACTGACCTTTACCTATTTAGAGCTGCTCCGCATAGAGTAATAACATAGCTTCGCAATTATGGATCTCCCCGTGTCTTCAGTGGGATACTTAGCCAGATCAATAGACTAAATTTGTAAGGTTGATCTGGTCTGTTAAAACAGAATATTTCAGTTGTAGGTCCCTTCCAACAATCACCTAGTCCAACTACTGACCCATCATGGCTGACCAAAAGCTAAAGCGTGCTGAGGGCATTGTCCAAATGACTTTTAAATGCTGATAGGCACGGGGCATCGACCTCCTCTCCAGGAAGCCTGTTCCAGTGTAGCTTCATATGTATGTTGTACCTGCTGTAACCTCAGCTCTGTTAATGTATTGTAGGCCTAATAGCATCACTCTGACATCCTGGGAGGTAGTTACTTGATTTCATTAATCAAAGAACAGGACTGCAAGATGGAAGTGACCAGTTAGGTCCCTCTCAGTTCTTTTTTCCTCTGTAGTACTGGCTGTCTTAGGCTCTGAAACACTTCTCTGTTTTTATTAAAGCATTTTCCACTGTCAGGAATGTCTCTTGGAGACCATCTTGCAGGTAACAAATTTTGCCTCAGTTTCTTTTTCTTTTTTCAGTGGATATTTTCCCCCCTAATCCATCTCTAATTGATTTCCTTTCTAAATTTCTCTCAGGGAAAACTGGAAAAGCCTGGCAGCACTAGAGCTGTGTCTGCTGACTCCACGCCTAGAAAGAGGCAGCAGAAGTGATCACAAGAGCTCCCCAGTAAACACCATCCAAGCCACATTTGGGCTGTGTGGCCCTGGTACATTAGTAGAAGTTTCTGTTATCTCAGCCTGTAGCATGTCACCATTGCCTCTAGAATGGCTTTCTCTACAAATGCTAAACTTGTGTTTTACATCTGCAGAGAAAAAAATATCAAAGCCTGTTTGATTAGCTGTTAGAGACTAAATTACCCTTTTGTAGAAGACTGAGATTGTGGGTTTTGCACCTCATTCTGGATTTTCTCTTTATTGTGTTCTTTTCCGAACTGAAGTGTGTATGCACTGTTGCTGTTTGACTTGAGCTTTTTTGCTGCTGTTCCAGTCTGTACTGTCCATACGCAGTGACTGGGTAGCACCGCAGCGTTCCATCTGCAGGGTGATGGTATCTGTAATTACATGTCTTTATTCTGTCAAGCGTAAACTTACAAGGTATCTTATTCCTGCATGGAAACATTCATCTGGTATGAACTGCTGCTAGTCTCTGGGAGGCAGACCTGGCAGCAGCTCGTTGCATGACGTGGTGTGGTGCCTGCGACTGTAGGACTGCCCTTGGTGTTGTGTGGCAGCAGTTATTGAAATGTGCCCGTTGTGGGGGCAGCCTCAGCCAGCAGGAGCTGCCACGTGTACTCACAGTCTCTCGTGCTGTCTGCTGAAGAGGCCTCTGGGCTGGAGGAGCATCTGAAAGTGCTTTCTGCTTTCAGGGTGGTTGAGGATCATAAACAACACAGCAAAGAAGCATTTCCCCTATGCAGGAGATAATCTTCTGTGATTTTTCAAATCTATTATCCTTACCTCTTTGTTTATGTACTGTTTTCTTTATTGAAAGCCATCCTTTGCATGCCTAATCTGGCTAAAGTGTCATCCATTGCTCAAACCCAACAAGTCTTCATGTATTATTATTATTCATTTGGTATTGACAGCCAAAGATTTCTGCTTTCTTGACTATTTCTGTCCCATCTGACCTGGTTGTTTTCCAAGCCAGCACTAAATCAGATCTGTATGTGCTGTGTCATATGATACATGACAAGAACAAGCCATATTTATTAACTGCTTTCTAAAGCCCATTTTCTTTCTCAATTGTCTGCACCTACAGCAGGCTCAGCTCTGTTTCAGCTGTACTGAAATCTCTATTGTTTCAGCTCTCCTGGTGAAAAAGTCTTCGTGTAACTAGCATGATTAGATCCTTTATTACCAGTATTGAATATGAGGCACTGTGGGAAATATGGATCAGATCCTGCTCTCATTTGTAGTTGTACATGTGCAATGCAATGTCAGGATTTCAGAGTTACTGTAACTGGGAGCAGCGTGGGAAGCCCTGGGTGATACAGGACAGTGTTTTCAGGGTAGCAGGATCAGTGTGGCAAGAAGTGAATCTGCTTTGTTCAGTTTACAATGACATTCTTTACTGAGGATTCTGCTGTTGTCTCAAAGGCTATGTGTCATTTCTGCAGGTTTTGTTGATGTGATAGGAATGTCAGTGTGACTGAACATGAGCATGGCACTGTCTCAGTTCCTGTTTCGTGCTGAGACACATGGGCACAGAACTTTCTAGGGAGCTTATTAAATCCACAGTTATTTTGTGGGTAGACAGTGACGTGCAGAATTAGACTCTATAACTCGAAAGTTATAAAGTAGGTATGTTTATTGCGCGCAGATGCACGGGGGATCGCTCCTCCACAAGTGTGCATGCCCGACGTGGCGAACCATCTCACATTTATACAATAAAACAAATGAATATTCAATTGACACCTATACATATTCGTTACCTAAACCCCGCTTCGTATGTTAATTAGCTTATCAGTCCTTTGCCTGGAATGTGGTGGTCTTGCAGGTTTGTAGGTGATTCATGTTCTTGTGACCATCCGTGACCATCCGATCTTCCAGCAAGGAGACTTAGCACTCCCTCCCTCTAGATAGCCTTGGAATGTCTCTCATCCTTTTCTCATTCTTTTTAAAATAGCCCCTTTGTTAGAGGAAGGAGGGGCAGGCATCTCCTCAAAAACTGTAGTTGTCTCCTCAGAGCTGTGTGCCTATGTGACCAGACACCGCACCCATGACTAGTCACCGTACCCACATTCCTTGAGCAGACATATACAATCACAGTCGGTGTCCATTGTCCCCATTTCACACTATTTCTCCATATCAACAGAATACCTCTTTATCCAAAGCTGTCAGTCAATGCCAGTAACCAAGACAAATGCTACCTGTCCCCCTCCCAAAAAAAACCCACAAAATCAAACAAACCAAAACCCTAATAGGTATACAGGACAGAGGGATACCCATATTCGTAGTGATGTGGAAAAAACCCTTGGCTTCCTGATCTGCATACCTTGCTGATGTGCTTGGGTTTAAGCTTACTGCATCACTTTGGCTTAGGACAGAGTTTTACCCCAAAAATGGAAACCATTGGTGGATTTTTATTTTTTTTTAAACTTCTCTTGGAAATGGCAAAGGGGACATTTTCTAGTCTGATACAGGCTTTTGCATGCTATTAGTTCTCTGATTCTATGGAGATCCAGAACGCTGGTGAGTACTTCAGCACTTTCCTTTTCTTCCTGTGGGAGATTGTAGGTGTCTTGTGGGAAGTCTGAGTTTGGCACGGGGTCTTGTGGGGGATCAAGGGTTGGGAAGGGTAAGAGGAAGATACTGTTGGTAGATACTTGAGACTGAAGTGCCTGCTTTGTGGTTACCTCTGAGCGTAAGTCTTGGATTAAGTGGCCAGCCCTTTCCAGTCCTGTACTCTTAACAGCACTAATCTTTATGGTAAACAAACTATCTTCCTTGCATGGTGTCCCTTCTGAGAACAGAAAAAGGACATACGTGGAATCTCCACTAGTATGCCAGACTTGCATACAGAAGCCTGATTGTGTGGGATCTCCCTTGCAGGTTTTCAGACAGAGGTTGCAGTGTTTGGAGAAGTGAGCTATCTCTTGTGTTCTGTAACCATGTGAGCTGTCATGCTGCAGTGTCCACTGACAAATAATAGTATGTCTTACTTCTCGCAGGGCTTCCAAAGCAGCTGAGTCCAGGACCTTAAGGAATGTCACGCAGTAGGTGCTGAACTAACTGGCACTGAAAGGAACAGAAAAAGATGGCAGAACGTATTTGAAATAATTAAACACGTGGACTTCCGCTGATAAGAAACCATGTCAAAAAAAGGACGTAGCAAGGGCGAAAAGCCTGAGGCGCTGATTGTTGCCCTACAGGCTGCCAACGAGGAACTCAGGACCAAGCTAACAGACATTCAAATTGAGCTGCATCAGGAGAAATCCAAGGTGAGTGAGGGTTTGGTTTTAAATAACAGTGTCTGCACTGAAAGAGGGAAACACATGGAAAAAATAATATCACAGAAATTAACATATGCAATGCAACTCTTTCCTAGAACAGTGGTATGATAATTTCCCCCCATATAACATTTTCTTTGGTGGATGTCCTGTTGCTTATGTGGAACAGCCTCTTTTTTACTGAGGTACAAGATTAAGAAGTCTTTGGCCCTCAAATGGGAGTGATACGTCTTTTGTAACATCTTTGGCCATATTCCAGTTAGTGGGTTTCATCCTGCCCACTTGGTGTTTAGAAACTGGGTGCTGTTGCTGTTTTTTGAATGGCTGATATTTCAGCAAGACATGCCCTTATTTTGAAGTTAAGTATTCCCTAAGTGTGTAGCATGACAATCCATGTCAACCCTTGCAATCCATCTCCAGTGCAGCCAAACTGTATTGTATATGCTAGCATATGTGTGCATTATTTAAAGCTTGTTCAGGTGCTAACAGTATGCTGGAGTTACAGTCTCAGATGTGTAGAGTTAGGCTAAAGCCAGCTGAGTATCATGCATGCAGGGGACAGATGTACCTGTGAAGGTTTGAGGTGCCTCCCATATACTTCAGAAGCCTTTGGTACCACCTCAGCGCTGTGTGCTGTGGCTTCAGCTCTTGCCTTCATCTTCTGCTTAACTTTTCACTCTCTTTTCCTACGTTGTCCGTGCTGGGGCCACCCTTGCGAAACACATATCACCTGTTTACACTACTAGTTTTGTAACCTGTGAAAAGGTAATGGGCTGGGTGTTACCCAAGTATAAAATACTAGCTGTTGTTTTACACCTACCCTGCACATACCCTGCCCACATTCTGTTGAAATCCTTGCAAGCGGCACCAATTTTCCTGCAGCTGATGCCAAAGTGGCTTTGCAAGGAAGTGTACTTTTTGCTCTCCACAGTGTTTCTCCCTCTTCATTTAGAGATGCTTCTAGTGGCAAGCACTGTATGTTTTATAGTCAGAGTATGGCTTTTGTGCAATAAACCCTTTTGTGGTAAGTGCTAAAGTTCCCTGCACATGGGTGGTGATTAAGGCAGTCTTCAGGTTTAGTAGTGTGTTCTTTATAAGCAGTAAAGATAACAAATGTCTGCTTAATTACTCCTAGTGAGTTTTCATGAAGGGGACTGGAGGCAGTACTAACTGCACCTGGGCATCCCCCACCTGCAGCCTGGTGGCAGCCACATTATCAAAGGATGATGCCTAGTGATATATTGTTTTTCCAAATGGAATACAATTGAAATCCATCAACCTGCCTCTTTGATTCCTTCACAGATAAGCGTATATGTTGGGCAAATAAACCCAGAATGACTTGCCTCTAGCTTCCAAACCTGAATAACCACAAATCCTTCAGCCTGTAAGGTCTTTTTGATAATTTATTTCTTTTAGGAACAGATGTTCATGCCAATATATCAAGGTTAATCATACTGGTAATCTCTGACACGTGTTAGCCAGTATAGCGGAAGTTGGTTTCTATAGTTTAGGAGAAGCTAAATGAAAGCAAGAATAGCCAGTTCTGTGTTACCTGATGTTCTAAGAATCTCTGGGGGCATTCTCCCTTCACCTACCAGTCAGATTTATAGCTGTTATTTTGCAGCCTTTTAAAATGGACAAGATTTGAAAATGGCAACAAAGCAGATATCGTCAGTCTTTCAAACTCATTCTGCATCCTTTTCTTTGTCAAATGGTCAATGACAGTCTTGAAGGCAAAAATGGTTTTTGATTCTTTCATTTGCCTTGCAGGCTTTGGCTTTCATGTGGTGCACATAGGCAAGGCTAAGTTATTCTCTTAAGGAGCCACAGGCTGGCTGCCAGAAAACTGATGGCCCAGGGAGTTTCTGTAATGCTTTCCACTACGTTCTGAGTCTTGCTGCTTTTATTATCACTGCAGCTATGGAATTCCAATATGGAAGCTGCCAGTGCAGATTTTGTTACTAGACATCTGTTCAGGGATGGTCCAAAATAATGAGAGTTACAAGAGTAGAAAAGTCTTGAAAACAAAATCAAAACAAGTTTATCTGAAATATATTTTATGTGCTCGAGTAACACTGGAAAGGGGCCTTCACAGAGCCCTGTGAAGGGAGTTCTAGGAAAATCTTTCAGATTTGTTTTCCAAGGAGCCTTCTGAGGAAGATTCCTCTCATTTGTAGAGTCTGTTACTTGTCAGGATGACTTTGGTGATTGAAACTGAAAACTATGCTTTCAAACTCTTCTAGTGGCTTATTTTGGGAAAGGTGTATCTGAAATAAGATGGAGATAGCGTGGGAGAAAAAACCCAAAAGTCAATCAGCTCTGCAAATAGCTGAAAGCACTTCCTACCTTAGCTAAATCTTCTCTTAAGTAATCTAGTAGGCCTGCAGGCTAAACCACCAGTGTTTCTTGGAGGGCTTTCAGGTGGCCTACTATATGCTTATTCATATTGAATGGGTTTTCCACTGTTTTTTCTTTCTGAAAGGTTTGCTCACTCTTCTTCTTTGTTCTTTTTGGTCTTTACTTAAAAAGGAATTAACAAGGAAGTTCATACAATCTTTGAAACCACATTCTTTTTCACTGTAAATGGCAAACCCGAGTTTGATTTGAACTGACATCATTCTTTATCCATTACTTTTCTTTGGCGTAGGTTTCTTTTGTGGAATTGCTCAGAGGTATGAAGCTACACCTAGAGATTCAGTACTGAGGACTGGTTGATTGCTCTGTAACTTTGACTCCAAAGCTATGGACAAAGAACTTTTAAAAATTGTCATTAATGAAGAGTAGCAAAGGGCGTATTTCAAGTAAAGCTAGCTGTTCCATAAGCATAATAAACAATGAAGCATGCTTTTCTGTAGATATGTGTCTAAGAAGTGACTACAGATGCCCAATAAAGCTCTCTGTATGGATAAGAACATCTGTAAAAGATGGAATGTTTCCTGGACTTTCACACTTGCACCTTACCCCTGTTGGGATCATACAGAGGCAAGCACTTCTCTCTCATCTGATTGACTGTCCATGGTCATGAAAGTTGTAGGAACCTTGCTGTTTCTGAGCCCTCTAATTTTCTGGTGAATTTGACTGATGAGTTAAAAAGTTGTTAGGCAAATGCACGCATATCATGGAGTCTTATTTCCTAAGGAACTATTGGAAGTACATGTAGTGTCACTGCATGAGGCAAGACACCTGGAGAAGGCTTGTTTTGGCTTGAGTAAAGACAGTGTAAAATCTAGGTCAGTGCTCTAGGAGTTGGCCCATATTTTGATGTAGGAGGGTGGAGGATTGGTTAGGGTCTGCAGCAAGGTCTTCCTCCGTTTGGCATGGCTCTGTGTCTGGGTGGGCTTGTTTTGATAACATGTTGGTAGCAGGTGACTTTCATTTTATCTCAATGTAGGTTGCTAAACTTGAAAGAGAGAAGACTCAAGAAACTAAGCGTATCCGTGAGGTGGAGCAGCGCAAGCAGACTGTGCAGATCACGGAGCTAAAAGCCAAACTCCATGAGGAGAAAATGAAGGAGCTGCAGGCTGTGAGGGAGAACCTCATCAAACAGCACGAGCAGGAGATGACACGGATGGTCAAAGTCCGAGACAGCGAAATCCAGCGCCTCAAGTCAGCGCTGTGCGCGCTGCGGGATGGGAGCAGTGATAAAGTAAGGACAGCGCTGACTATTGAGGCTCGTGAAGAGGCCAGAAAACAGTTTGACTCGGAGCGTCTTAAGCTTCTGCAGGAAATTACTGAACTGAAGTCTGCCAAAAAGCAGGTAGATGAGGCCCTTAACAATATGATCCAAGCTGATAAGATCAAGGCAGGGGATCTTCGGAGTGAGCATCAGTCGCACCAGGAAGCCATTTCCAAGATCAAATGGGAGAGCGAAAGGGATATTCGTCGCCTGGTCAGTAACTGAAACAATTCATGTGTTCTCTTAGGCTGTAGTGAGTTTGCCTCTTGTGCCTCTTAACTTTTTCTGAATAACAGAACATTGCAATGCACCTTAGTTTGCAAAAGTATTACAAACTTCTCACTGTCATTCCTCAGCAGTAAGTAGATCATGGTGAGTCAGCTAGAGCAACCACCGTGATGGTAGCTAACACCTTAAAGTAAGAGAGTGATGGGCCTAGTCCATGAGGATTCGGCTTGCTGAGATGCTAATACATGTGCAGTGCAAAGTGTTAGAAAAAGCGTTTGCATCTGCACTTGCAGTTTGCTAGTTTCTGTAGCCCTTGTGATGGTATCTTGAACACATTAAACCATGGCAGAAGGGGAGATGTCTTTTGTTTTGGTCTTGGCAAATAGCTGAATTCAGTAATTACTGGGGAAAATGAGCAACATGAGGCCCACATCAGCAATGGTGCAAGTTGCCATGTTTCCCTATCATCTGGGGAGCTGGACCTGCATGCAGTGTTGGACAGTTTGGCTTGAAAACTGGGATTCAAGATTTGACACTTAAGTAAAAGAAATGGTAATTTAAACTGTCCAGAAAGATATTCTCCCCCCTGCCTTGATTCCCCCCTCACCCCCAATTCAAAGTCCGTGTACTGGAGGTATGTTCGTATGTTGCCAAATTGTTCAGTAATGTAGTACAGACTAATAGTGGGGGATTTTTCATATCTGTATTCTGAATTTTGACCCTTCTAACCATGAGGACAAGTTACTTTTCTTTTTTTCTCATCTGAAATTGAGGATCCGTTTTTAGAGTTTTAATATAAAAAGAAGCTATAGTGAAATTCAGGATAAAACTGAGTCATTTAGTAACATTAAGATCAACTCAGGTTCCACCTATGTATTGTGTGATTTTGTCTTTAGCAGCTGATGAAAAGCTTTTTGAAGGCTATTTACTTGCATAAGAACCTTGAACAAGTCCAGAATTACTTTTATCTGACTTAGACAAATAGTTTCCACCTCCATTGTATTGGTATCAGAGTGGAGGAAATTACCTCAGAGTGACATCTAGTTAATGAACATCAGAATTTAGCCCTGGTCATTGAAAAATACTTTGGGTAGGATTTCAGCAAGCCTAGAAAGCTGCAAGACCAGAAAGTATCTTTGGCAGCTTCAGGCAAAATTTAGCATAGATAGCTTTTTTTTTCTTTCAGGGAACAATTCATGCAATTTCCAGACAACAGCAGCTTTATTTCGCTCGAGCATTTGCAAGTTCTGGTTCACCAAATTTTCTTGAGCTCAATGATGTTAGTGGTTTTGTATCAATTTTTATGGTTGCAAGGCTTGCATGGGCTAATCTTATTCTAAAGTTTTAATCTCAAATTTTCCTATAAGCCATTGTTCTAAAAAGTTGCTATGAGGTGAAATTAGACTTTTTGTATTGGATAGCCCTGGGCTATTAGGCAGAAATGAAGTAACAATAAAATGGGTAGCCTTGAGTTGCACTCAGCAGAAGATTAATAACATGACAATCAGCTTTAAGAAATACTGGGTCTGCACAGGTCTTTTGTTTGTGAGAATGGGACCATAACTTCTACTGCCTCAGCTAATGTAGCTCTGTTTACATGAGCAGGAGCTAGTCTAAACTTTTTTGAGTTTGTCAGTCTGTACTTATTTTTTACTAGTATAAATAACTGACCAAAATCCAAGTGAAAGCCTGAACTCTTCATCCAACTTTTTGTTAACACGTCGTATCATGCTCAGTTCCTGGGCTTTACTCTGTGTGAGGCTGGTGAATCTGCTGCTGTGCCAATGTACGGTTATGGCTGAAACCTCAAAGTGTATTGTTTTACAAGCCTGATGCAGTATGATATAGCAGATTTAAGTGGTGAACACTGCTATTAAGTAAATTATATACTGCTAGATTGAAGAATGCTGTTGCCTTTACCCAGTAATATCGTTCTGGTGTTTCTCTTATTCAGATGGATGAGATCAAGGCTAAAGACAGGATCATCTTCTCCTTGGAGAAAGAGCTGGAGACGCAGACAGGCTATGTGCAGAAGCTGCAGCTGCAGAAGGAAGCTCTGGATGAACAGCTCTTCTTGGTGAAGGAGGCAGAGTGTAACATGAGCAGTCCCAAGAGAGAGATCCCAGGAAGGGCCGGAGATGGTTCAGAGCACTGCAGCAGCCCTGTACGCAGGTTTTACTGGCCCCTGCAAAACAGAAACATGGCTGTATTTCTTGTGCTCAGATTTTTTCGGGCCCTGGGAAAACATTCCCACTCTTAGTCGCTACAGAGTTGTTGTGTCTGTAGATTCTTCAGAGAGAACGCTAGTGGGACAACAAAGCTTTGTAAGGCTGTTCCCTCAGTTGCTCTTTTTACAGATATAAAACATCTTAAATAATTAGTGCCCATTTGAAAGAATTGTTCCATGATCATAACTACCTGGTTAGCATACATGCTCAAAAACAGATAGAATTGGGAAGATGGGCAGGGAGAAGGGGTGGGAGTGCCATCCAGGAGACTTTTAGGAGGTCCTCCTCTTTCTCTGTCTTATTCTCCACATATACAGCCCTTGCTGTCATTCACAAAGCATGCAACTCACTGGTTCTGTGACTGAATATATGTTTGCACCACAGATGTGTATATATACATGTATATACACATATACAAATGAGGAATAAAAAAGTAAATGCAATTGATACTGAAAGGAATGTCCTTACTTTTTCACCTGACATAGCAGCTCAGCAGATGTATAGGAAAAGGCAATAAAAATTAGAATTTTTAGCTTTTTGCTTTTTCTTCCCCATCATAAAAAAAATTACTGATATCTGTTTGGTTATTTTCTCTTTATTTTTTTAAGGAGGTAAAAATTTTCCATTAAATTATCCCCCAAACCAGATACATTCTTCCAAAAATATGTGTATTTTTGCCAGCGTGTTCAATGCTGTAAAAATCCATAAATATAATTTCTTGATGACAGCTTAAGTTGACCGGTGTGTGGTTTTTGAGGATTCTTTTTCCCAAGCATGTATTTTGAAAAAAAATCAGTAACTGTATTATGTTGTTGCCAATGAACAGGACTTGCGCAGAAACCAGAAGAGGATAGCAGAGCTGAATGCCACAATCCGGAAGCTGGAAGACAGGAACACGTTGCTTGTTGATGAACGAAACGAACTGGTGTGTGAGCTTTGCACTATCAGACAGAGGAGGTCGGTAGCCACAGGGAAAGGCAAAGAGGGGAGGATCCAAGGATGATAGCCAGTGATGAATATGCCTTTTCCATCTCTCAGTCTAGTCACTCAGGAGGCTGAGGGTGATTTATTTTTTTTTCTTAATCCTAGAACTAAACAGTAATTTCACTGAAGTTATGTGGTATAAAATCATAATGAAAGTTGAGGAGAGAGGCTTGTAGGTTTGTATTATGAACGCTTATGTTCCCTCCTTGACCTTTTGAGTATACAACAGTGTATGGTGAGACTTATCTTGTAAATTAAATAATGTCTGTAGTCCAGTATTTGACCGGGTTGAGAACAGTTAAGTATTGGATTGAGGGAGGATGGGCAACGGTGAATTGATCCCTTCATCTGATTTACTCCTAGGTGGTGGTACCTGTGTGTTGAAGTCAGCACCCTGGCTTTTTAACTTGTCCATGTTTCTACGTCTGTGATTAAAGATGACGGTGCTGAAATTCAGCTCTTGATTACTTTTTTTTGAATTTACTTTTTTTATCCTGAGCTAGGAGTCCTAATGCACTCCTTTCGTATCACTTTAGCTGGCTTCAATCTCCTCAATGTTCTTAATGTAATATTTGCAAAATAATGTCATATCAAGATTGCAAATTAGAGATATATTCATGTGTCTCTTTTCAGTTATGAAAAGCTCTCAATCCCCAAATTTCTGTGATACTGAATAGCTTGGAGTCTGAGTCAGCTTGATTACCTGTTGCTTGTCATTAAATATTCAGCCTATTTTTTCACAAGGAAAAAAAATGATTTTAAAAGGCTTCTAAGCTGTATCTTGCACAATGTGACTACAGTGAACACATTTTGTTAAATGTGACCAGAAGTACTGCTGGAAATACCATACACTTTAAGAAACATTCAGACTAGCAACAGATAACTTCATTCTTAGGGTAGAACAGATGGCTGTTTTGCCCACAGCTGTGCTGGTCAAAGATGTAACTGCTTCCTAGCTGCTCCCCCTTTTTCTGTTAGCAGGAGGGGTCTCCCAGTACTTGCTTACCTGCTTCAGACAAAATCATTGGGGTTAGTTTAATGTGAGATGCTACGATGATGTAAGCAGATGTGGTTAACTGTGCTTAATAGCTACAGAAAACTCTTGGTCTTTTCCTCAGCAGAACTGCAACCTCCCAGTGACAAACAGTAATAGAGAACTGGGACAGTGCCTTTGAGAGATGATCTGGACACAAAGATGTCTTTCCACAGCCATATGCCATCTTCCTTGGGCGCTCTTAGAAAAAGAAATATCAATAAAACGCTCAGTATTACTGCTTGGAACTAATTTTTCAGAGGAAGAGATCTTGGTTAAAACTCTTGTTGTACCAATACTGGAACTTCCAAGCATGCCCTAAGATACCTTCCTATCTTACGGGATCTGTTGTTTAAATGTTATGTAATTTGTTTATTTAAACCAAAGTTCATTGTGCTTGTGCATGTGCACAAGTATTTCACTGGGGGGCATTAAGAACCACACTTAAAACTATGTTGGTATTGCTGTGATCCAGACTGAGTAGGTACCTTTGCAAATCTGTCTTTCAATGAGAAAATCAGTGAGTTTCTTGCAGGTAAACTGCCAAAAAAAAAAAAAAAGATAAAGGTTGCTTTATCTGTATGTCTGAATTTTCCTATAGATAAAGCCGTCTTTTGGAAACAGATATGCAGAATTGTGCTTTGAGATTTACAGGTAAAACTAGTTATGGAAGCTGTAAGCATCAGTTCCATTAGATCACTTTGGCATTTTACTTGGACAGTAGTCCAACAGGGAACTAACGAAAGTTCTTTTAAGAAAGGAGGGAGGAAAATATACCTTTTATTTGCATAATTTACAGTCATTAATTGTTATTATCAACCCAGTTGAAGCGTGTCCGAGAAGCTGAGAAACAGTGTAAACCTCTTCTGGAAAAGAACAAGTGCCTCACGAAGAGAAATGATGAACTTATGCAGTCTTTGCAGCGCATGGAAGATAAACTGAAAGCAGTCACTAAAGAAAATATAGAAATGGTTGGTACTTAAGAGCAAAATGAGGATCACTGTATGATCTATGTCTGTTACGGTGGCCACATCTGCATAGTGTATGCATATATATACATAGAGAAAACATGTTGTATATAGTGTGTAATACTATTGATAAGATATAACCGTGCTTAAGTCTGTATATACTGGACTTGCATACTGTAGCATTGTGTATTATGCATACATGTGCAATATATTTAAGTGAATGCATAATTAACAATCCCCAAAAATTAGAATATTGAGTTTCAAATTTTTAAAAAAGAAAAAGGAAAAAAAAGTCGAATCATTTAGTCATATCCCACCGTGCTGTTTTGCATCTGGAACTCAAAAAGGAAGCTTAAGAGTGATGTTTTCAGCCAGCATGGTGTTTGTCTTTGAATGTACCTGTTCTTTTTAGAGCTGATGATGGCAAAGTAACATTCTGTTCTGGCACTGAGCATGTACAATCTTTCCATAAAGCATATGCATGGTAGATGGATATGGGACAGGGAGAGTGATGGTGTTACAAGTTTGGCTAGGGTTATCACTTTCATGAAGCAGGGTCAAAGCAGTTATGCCAGTGTATCCTTCAAATGGAATTGTCCTGAGTATCAGTCAGAATGCAGTCCCTATGCAGGCACTGTTGTTGCTTTGGCATTAATAGAAAAAGGAGGCGGAAGTTCTGATGTAAGCTGGCAGGCTGAGATGACTTCCTGTGCTAAGTGTGTTTGCATGCCTTGTCTCTGGATTGCAGTAGCCACTGTTCTCATCTTGAGCAGGCTGACTGTTCTGCAATGAACGCAGCTTTCCTGCCAGTGAGGATGAGATGGTCAGATTCACTTTTTTGTCTTAAAGAAAAAAGGCTTTAGTGTTACAAGGTTAATCCACTTCAAGACTCTGCAATTCACCCACGCCCAGAAGACCAATAAACTTACTGTGGGTGTCACGGGTCAGAATTCTTCTTCCACAGCTGTGGTAGTACAGATCACAGCCCCCTGGGCTCTCCCACAGCAAAGAGAAGGGACTTTGGATCTGCATGCATTAGGCATCAGTGAGCAGCACCACTGGTGAATATATGCAGGCATAGCACATCTTAGGTCCCTGACATCTGCTCTTTACTCTGTAAATGCCCAGATTATGGAAGTTAGCAAGATGTGGGTGGCTAGAGTGATTCTTATGGGCTGTAGTCATCTTTTCTCCCACAAATGCCCAGGAGCAGGCGGGATGTGGACTTCCAGTTAAAATAGATCTGGTACCACATCTTTTGCCTTTCCTCCTGTTCTGACTGGATGCATGTATTTCACATGATTAAAGCATGTCCATTTCCTCACTGTATGTGGTGATACGATGGGTATCAGTAAGGGCATGGGGTCATGGGTGTAGATACTATTTGCATACCCACTGGAAAGATAGGGAGTTCTACTGTATTTGCCATGTGTTGAGGCATCTTGGTGCATGGCAAAGGAAGAGCTATGGTATATGACCTTTAAGTGCTGCTGTAGAGGTTGTATGCCACGCAATAAGTAAATAGTTAAAGCTTTGTTGTTCTGGTTGAAGAACTCAGCCTTTCTGTGCTGCTTTATTGTTAAGAAGTGCTGACAAGTATTAATAAAATTATAAAAATGGCGTCGCTGAAGTATATTTAAAGGGCTGTACAACTTAAATGAAAGATAATGCCTGATTTTTGACTGAAAGGTGGTCTTTTGTCTTCTGATTGGTGGATCTTACTTTCTTTCTTTCTTCGTCTTGCCACAGAGAGAAAAAATGACATCACATCCTCCTCTAAAGAAATTAAGATCTCTCAATGACCTGGATCAGGCTAATGAGGAACAAGAAACTGAATTCTTAAAGCTTCAAGTCATAGAACAACAGAACATAATTGATGAGTTAACAAGGGTATGTCCAGAGCACTGGGAAACTAGGGAGGATTCCTGTGCACAGTTTACCACTGATAGTATGTCTTCTAACTAGAGGTGTGAGGGTTAATATCTTATTTTTAACACCTGCAAATTTTTAGATGTAGGTATGCATGGGTGCAGTTTAACTGAATTTCTAGTGGGGCATCAGCCCCTACAACTCAAAAGCATAACTCTTGTGTGTGAATTGAGCTCTAGAAATGAACACAGACTAAGAACTGTGGAGCTTGGGAAGATAGCTACATGTTCACAAGGCAGGGTATAACTAAGCTACCATTAAAAAGTTTCCTTAACAAGAGGCAGGCACACAGTACGATATCATGTGCTGGGAAAGTGTGAGCTGCTAGAGGGTGATTGAGTAGTTCTTCTGTCACTTAATACTGACAATTTCTTTTTCACCTGACCTTGCATTATGATGTCGAGAGGAAGGAGAGAGACTCCAAAACAGGCTGTTCCCTCTTCTAAGACATCATTGCTAGGACTGGTGAGATCATCACTACCAACATTTGATGACTTTGAGACAGAAGCAGCATCCCTTCTGCAGGGAAGGTAGACAGCCTCTTACACAAAGCCCAAGCCTGCAACAGGCCTCCCAGTGATTTTTAACAGGAAATCCATCAGTGTCTTGTCAAACAAGAGGGGTTTGGGTTTTTTTTTTCAGATATCCTATCTTCCCTTCTTCAAGTAGTTTTCGGCCAACACATGTACAGATTTGGATATGAATCCTCTGTTCCACCTGGAATCAGATTCCTATTTGAATGTATGGATGGAGACTTGATAGAAGCCAAGTGTTTTATTTCCTCTGTAGATATGTCCTTTTACAGCTGCAAACAAAAGAAGAGAGAGTAACTTTTAAATCTTATTTTCTAGGACAGAGAGAAACTCATTCGTCGCAGAAAACATAAAAGGAGCTCAAAGCCAATTAAGGTAAGAGGAAAAATTGTTTTCAGCTTATATACAGAGCTAGTAGGCTCTGAGGAAAGCATACTTTTACCAATCTGATTAAAGAGAGCTTTGTGATTATAACAGTCTGCTTTAGTGATCAGGTTTATAAACACCTTAGTTACTTTGGGAGAGCTTTTTAAGTCCACTTGGAAATTCAGTTAAGGGTGCATAGCTATTTTATTTTTGGAAAAAATGGTACTATTTTTCCCCTTGAAATAGTAACAATTTTCTTTCCATCTGGTTTCTATAAATATTGTTCTCAAGGTCTATTATGCTGAGATGTATTTACGTTTCCAGAGATCTTCCCATCTATCTTTTGCTGTCTATTTTTCACAGCACATATGGGCTAAAACAAAGTTCTTGTGCATTTTTATTCTTGAAGCGGAGGTTTCTCCCTGAGAAATTGAGTGTTATTCTGTCCTGCTCAGATCCACAGGCCTTTGGTTACCTGTTTTATTACTTGGAATTGGGTCAAGTCAGAAGCTGGTATAATTTACAATTTTAGAGCCAAGTAGTCAGTAGTGGTTCAAATAGATCCTTTATCATCTAAATGTGAAGAATGATTTTGCAACAGTCACGTCTCAGATCCAGAAAGTGGAAATACTGTGTAGAAAACAGAGCTTGGTTGTTCTTTGTCCTCCGAGGACATCCTTTAGTATGTCAGCCATGTTCTGTGAAAGTAATGCAGTGCTATCCTACACACAGAGAATTTCAGACCAGTAAATCCTAGATGTGTCATCACATTGTTCTGTATGGGTTTTGAAACAATGTACAGCAGACATAAGGAGACAAGGACTAAAAAGTGTTTTTATCAGTCAACTTTACTTCGAAGCCAGAGATTATAATATGGGAGAATATGGCTATTGTCTTCACTTGAAAAAAAATAATGAACAGAAAAAGATAATATATGCAAAAGGTTATTGGCATCTTTGGTACATGTTTTTTGTGTGATTTAAATTCCATGTTTAGAAGGTTGTAACCTGTCAGCAAAAGTGAAAAGTGTTGCAAAGCAGAAGTGCATCTGAAATGCTTGTCAATCAGTTTGTAGAATTATTCATAAGCTAAGTATTTAAATGCCCAGATCTGTACCCTGAAACCAAGCCTGCAGGGTCAAGCTTCTGTACCTTCATAGAACATGACTCACAGTTTTAATTTGATTTAATTCCATTACTGAGATGGGAGATAGTGAGGTGTCAGACATAGAACCAAAATGTGTAGCACGAGCAATCTCTTACAACGTGGCAGTTACTATGGTACTGGAAAGATGTGCGAGAGAAAAGTTCCTTCACGCTGGTTTTGTATTAGCATAGCTTTCACTCACTTACTCCAACAGCAGTATCAGTGAGAAAAGCACTGATATTAAAAATACCGGTGGTGTTTGTGAGAGAAGGAGGAGGGTTCACTAGTCTGCACACATTTCCAGCTCTTTCTGGTGTTACACACCATATGGTTTGCACACCAGTCTGCATGTTGGTAGATGTCTTCTGAACAGCTTTGGGGTTAACAGACAATGCTCCTGCCTTCCTGCAATGGCAGAGACTTCAGCGTGTTGCTGCTGCCATTATGCTTTCCAAGTTTTAGACTGAGCCAGATCCTCTGCTCAGAATTACTTGGTACACTCATTCTTCACCAGCACAAGACCTAATCTTCAACATAGTTCCTTTTGGATTTGTTTGGTGATAGTAATTGCAGGGGTAGCCCGTTGCTCTTTTTTCATATTGCCTTTTTTAAGTAACTAGCAGTGTGATTTTGAACGAACCTTTCCCTCGCATCAGAAACTCATGCTACCTGTTACCAAGGAGATTCAGAAATCATGTTTTCCCTTCTTTAGAGACATGTGGTAGATACAGTTTTTGGGTACGATGATGATTCCATGGACTCTGAAACATCCTCTGTGGCCTCATACAGAACAGATAGAACACCAGCAACCCCAGATGATGATCTGGATGAGGTAAGATCTGACTGTTTCCATAGGCATGGACAGGTTTTCAAGAGACTTTGAGTTCCAAAACAAGTGGCCAGACTCTTAAAAAAAGTTAGGTTTTTGTAGTGCATATTGAGTGGTAAGTTCTTCATTAAGTTTGGCCTCAATTTTGGTTACTGAAACGCTGAGAGGTTCCTTCAAAACATAATCTATAGAGTCTACAGCTATGACTTCATCGCAATCTGAGATTATTTTTTTCCTTTCCCCCTTCAAGAAAATAAACATCACATTTCTTTAACCTACAAGATCTATAAACGCTGTATAAATTCCACATTCTTGTTACTTCATATCACAGCAAGCTCACCAAATCAAGACCTGTAAACCAACTGTTGTGCTTAACAAATCACATTTACATTCTTTGCTTTGGCAGTGCGGTTTAGCAGCGGAAGAATCAGAGCTGCGGTTTCGACAGCTGACAAAGGAGTACCAGGCCCTGCAGAGAGCATATGCACTGCTGCAGGAGCAGACAGGAGGCATCATAGATGCTGAAAGAGAAGCCAAGGTTAGTATTTGTTTGAGGGTGAAAGCATTTCATTGCTATCAAGACGTACAAACCCCTCAAAGTGATGTACAAGGTAATGGAGTTGCATACAGCATCCATACAACTGAGAGATGTCCGCTTCACTCATTTGCTGGGTACATTTAAAGAGAGTGACAATTAAGAATGGATGCAATCACTCAGTTTACAAGGGGCTGTCCTCTGCCTGAACCTGAAAACTACAGCTGAGCAGGAATGCCAAAGCAGGCATTTCTGCAATTCAGTGCAGAATCACATGGGGTTTCTCATCTTTTGTCCAGGTGTGAGAGTATGGGGTTTAAAGGAAAATAGAGGCCTGTGGGTTTTCACAAAGGCACACATTGTGCCAGCTTCAGGAATGTTCACCTGAATGTGTCAAACAGAGAAATGCAAATTACATTCAAATTTAAGTGTGATGCAGACTACAGTAAATCTTCCAAGGCTAAAAATGTTGTCCCTCTGATTAAATTGTAGAATTGTTCAGGCTGGAAGGGACCTCAAATGGTCTCCAGCCCAAATTCCTGCTTAAAACAGTGTCAGCTGTGAGATCACAGCTTGTTGAGTCGGCTCTTGAAGAGCCCCCCAGGCAGTTTTAATTGCTTCTTTCTGCTAGCTTCTGGCACTCTCATCTACTAAGGACTTTTTTTTTCAATTCAGAGACTGCCCCTTACAAGGATCTTTGAGCAAAGCCTGTCACCCTGAATACCTGAGCTTGTGTTTTGCTACTCTAATGCAATACTTGGTAATAATAGGCTTGACTGGGGAGAGGGGACTGATCTGTTACCTCTCTGTTCCCTTGGGTCATCTGTATGCCAATCTGAGGAGTGGCACAAAACATCGCTGAGCCAGAGTCTTCATAAAGGTTACTCACTCATTGGAAGCAACAGCATAAACCCAGACTCTGCTGTGTTTGATTTTCTTTTAATACTGGTCACATTGCTGCTTTTTTTACTATTTCATGCTGTGCCTGACTTCAACAGGCTCAGGAGCAGCTCCAAGCTGAAGTCCAGAGATATAAAGCCAAAATAGAAGATCTGGAGAAAACTTTGGCACAGAAAGGGCAGGTAAGCACTTTTTGTGTATTTTCCTTTTCTGTTTTGGTTCTTATCTGCTCTGTTTGCAGAATACCTAGCACAATTTCAATATGGACTTCCATGAAATGTAATGTCACTGTTCAGTAAAGAGGCTCCAATTTTCAATAAATGCACCCAATCTCACAGAGTTTGATTATTCTGTAATAGTACTTGTTCATCCAACAGGACTCACACTGGGTGGAAGACAAACAGCTATTCATTAAGAGGAACCAAGAGCTTTTAGACAAGGTAAGTTCCCAAGTTTTGCATGTTCACTCTGAAGGGTAATCTGGATTCTGCAATATACTTTTTGGACATGCAGTCTGGTGCTTATAGGGATAGTATAAGGATAGAACAGCACAGATTAACACAGACAGGATAACATACGGAAAGACAAGCCCTCTCCAGCTCTGATTAGGCACTGTTGTTGCTGGCAGTTGCTGGTGCAGCAGCTTGGCTGATAAGCTCCAGTAGAGCTGGAAGCTCTGCTCGTCGTTCTGGCGCAGACCTTTGTGTTCCAGTAGAATTGCACTGAAGGGTCTGCTGCTGCTGCTGCACTGGCAAGGTGTCTGAGCTTAGCTTCTTGAAATGAAATAGCAGTAGAAATGCAGTCACCCTCTAACCCTTTCACACTCCTAGTCCCTGTTCTGTTAAGGGCTTAAAGTCATCCCTAGGTCCAGCAGAACTTGCACTGTTCAGTCCCTTGATGCATTTAGGAATATCACCTGTTTGTGTGTGTATATATATTTGTATGTATGTATGTATTTTTAATCATGGAATATAAGGATATGAAGGACTTCAACATTGCTTGTGTATTGCCAACAGTAACAGCACTGGTCATACGTATGACTGCCATCAGCAAGAGGTGATAACTACCAGCACCATCTCTCCTGCTGTCTTTCACCTCCCCAGATGAGGTTTCTTAGTCTGTGTTTCTCTCCTTCCGTAAATGCCCCTAACAAGTCTCCAGTCCTGTGCCATCCTTCCCCATCCAGACAGACTGACCCATGGGGGCTCATTTGACCTCAGGCTTACCATGCTTCTTAGTTGTCCTTGTCTGGGCCCTCCTTGGACAACCTGACTGCAAAATACATGTCCTGGCACTGGCTAGAGACTTGCAGAAGAGAGCAGGCTGAAGAGCTAGTGGTGGGGTTGTCCACAACAAGCAAGCTAGGGACAGCTGTGGTGGTATTTAAATCTTACCTGCTAACTGACAGAACTACTCATGTGGAGATGCTTGACGTGCAGTTCACCCAGGTGCTTGCATGGGTGGAATGGCTGCTCAGGTAACTCTCCACAAAGACAGCTCTCCCTCCATTGGCATCTGTGCTTCATGTACTGTAGTGTACTGGGAATCTGACCTAGCCCAAGCTCTTCTCCAAGGCAGGGGCAGCTGTTTCTGTGTCATTCCTGATAGGCATTTATCCAAACTGTTCCAATAATGATGTCTCCGCATCCCTCCCCAGACAATCTATTCCAGTGTTTTTCCGTAAGAATAGTGTGTTTAATAGTTAGTGCAGACTAATCTGTTGGCAAACCTGACACCTCTGTAGAGTTAACTTCCCTGCTGATCTCCCCTAGTATTGGATTTTTTTAGGAAAACTTCCAGCCTAAGCATTTTATGAGTTTAGGATTTTGACAAGAAGTTCACCTGTAAACCAAAGACTGAGGTAAAACAGCAAGTAGTGAACCATCTCTAGAGTTTGGATTTCGCTCTGCCTATGCTACCTCAACTATTACTCACCAGATATTCAGTGTTTCTTGTAACAGTCACACAGATCCTGAATGTACGTATTTCTATTAGATAGAGAAACTGGAAGCAGAAAACAACCGTCTACAACAGGAGCTACAGGATGCCCGAGACCAGAATGAGCTGCTGGAGTTCCGCAACCTTGAGCTGGAGGTGATGGATGAGCTCAGTTACAGTAGATCTGGTAGCAAATTAAACTAGTGCACTTGTACTGGACACCAACTTTAATCAAGTGTTTACGCAAACATTGTAGTGATAGAACAGAGTAACAAATAAGGCCCAGAATTTTTGATTGTGAGCTGAAGTATGTCAGCTCCAAAGTCCTGGAAATAGTAAGTTCCATACCTGACTGGTTCACTTCTCTCTGGGCTAGGTGCCCAGTGTGCATAAATGAGCTTAACTGATTAGTGTCAGTACGGCTCTTGGTTACCACACCCGTGGATATGGTTTTTCCAGTACTTTGGAGCAGTCTGTTGTGAACATGCTTTGTTCTTATTGCTGGCCTGGAGTCTACTAAAATGGACAGAAATTAACTACATTTAAATTAACCGAATAAGCAAGGCTTAAACCCCATCCTCATGTACTTTGCTCAGGGCTGCATCCTGGCTCACAGCTAAGATCCCTCCTGAGAATAGGCATCCAGGTTTTTTTGTTGTTGTTTTGTTTGGTTTTTTTATGAACCTGAACAGGTCTTGGAGGAGAAAGAAATGTTGAGCGTGCTTTTATCTCTAATAGCTGAAGAGTAGAGTGTTCCTCTAAGAAGTCAGAGATGCAGGTACAGTTCCCTCTTCAGGGTCTTCAAAGCCCTGTTTCCCCCTAAGAAAACCTTAATGCTGATGTACAATGGCTTTGTTCTTTTCCCCTCTTTCAGCAAGGGTGATGAGACAAGAGTTCAAGTTTCATTGAGAGTGCTGCTGTGAGAAGTGCACCTCTCTAGCCCTGTGCTTGAAGGACTGGAACTCTTTGAAGTTTGAATCAGCAATGATCGATGAAATTGCATAAGCATTTGTAAGAAAGTATTGGACCCAGGGCTGTTGTATTCTAGTACCATACCCATGGGGGTAAAAGGGTTGTTGTACCTCGTCCCCTCTGAGCCAGTGAATCTTGAATTCTTTTCTCTGTGGGCAACTGGGCTGTGAGAGGAGATGGGGGCTGTCTTACTCAAACCAATCTGTACTGGGTGGTTAGAGCTCTCCTTGTTGCAGAGGAGGACTGTGCACGTTGGCTCATGTGGTGGAGGGAGCCAAAGCCAGGTGTCTGAGAGCCCGCAGGCACTCCAGCCCTGCTGGGGGATGGCTGGGGCTCCCTGGGGCTGCAGCTGTGGGCTGTGCTGTGCTGGGGGCTTCTGCCCTGCTGTGAGCACCTGAGGACAGCTGGGCTACAGAGCCAAGGTGCCCAAGGAACACAGGCTCCCTGCACAGTGGTTTGCAACAGCTTCTGTACTATTGATTGCTGAGGCACTTTTAGATGTAATCTCTCTGTGCCTTAGTTTCCTGCCACTGTGGTAGGGGTAAGAGACATTTTATATAGGTGAATGTGGTCTTGCTCCTGCAGCCTTTTATCTTCATGCTTGCCAGCGCTGGCATGTGTGAAAAGCCAACAGCACCCACCTGTGTTGCATATAGTGCTTGGTCTGGAGTTGTCCTAATTTGCATCTGGAGGCTGTAGGCCCTTGCACAGTGAATAGAGACAGCTTGTCTGCCCACTTGCAAGCACTGTCACTTCTGCAGGCACTGGACATGTTCCCTCTTGAGGAGCTCTCTTGTGAGCTGTGTTAGGTAAGAAAGGTCCCTCAGGTGACACTGTAGGGTGATGGAGGAGCTCCAGAAGCCCCTGCAGGCAGCCAGAGGACTGGGTTGAACCTCAGTGTCCCTCTTCCCAGACGGCCCCTTGTTATAGATTCTTAGGCGTGCCTGCTTCCACCTGGTCTTTTTTCCAGTATAAGCTGGTTTATTTCTCAGTTGTTCTTTTCAGTTGCTGTCCAAGGCCTTGTAGGTAACACAGAGCCTTTCCTGGCTCTCCTGAGTCAGTGCTGGGACAGATGTGTCCCATATTTATAGAACTTTCCTACAGTTTTACGTGACAGCTGTGTTTTCATATGACATGGAACTGGACTGATCAAGTGAGTTACATGTTCATAAACAAAAAATATATCTGAAAGTGAAATTTGATTTTCACTTCTGTGCTTGCCTGGATACCTGAAAGGGAAATAACATCTTCACATTTTTATTTTTGTCTTTGGTACTTTAAAACTGGACAAATATTTGTAGATTTTATGCAATGAAGGTGTATAAATAGCTAAGTTGATCAACCTTTTTGAACTTACTACCTTTCACAGATATCAGAACATGCAGCATACCAGGATGAGCAAATGTGTAATCTGAGTATCCTAGCAGTCTTAAGTCAAATACCTGTTTCTAAAGGGTGTATTTACAAGAAGTAGTTGTTCAGCACTTCATTAAGCAAAGCACTTGAGTGTCTTAGCCTTTTCGCAGACAATTTGCAAAGGAAAATAACTGATCAAATAAATAGTCTCCTGTAAAATAGTTAGCTTGGGTTCAGGATCCTATCCCACTCGGCACACTGTTTTTCAGACTAAGTCTAAATGTTTGTTTCTTTGACTTGTAAAATGAAGAGCTTGGATTTGTGAAGAATGATATAAACAGTAGCTATGGCATTTAATGAGTTCTGTGTGCATCTCCTTCATTCTAATATGTTCTCTGGCATCTTTTCAATTTACTTCCAGGAAAGAGAGAGACGCTCCCCACCATTTAATCTGCAGATTCACCCATTCTCAGATGGTGTGAGTGCTCTACAGATCTACTGCATGAAGGAAGGAGTTAAGGTAGGTCAGTTTTATAAGGCAGCACTTCTAACTACAGGAGTGGATGGTGCTGCCCTTATAACCCATTACATTCATCTCTGCTAATAACTACACTAAACTTTAAGCACTTAAACTCAGTCTAATGTAAGGGTGTGTGATGACTGACACAATTGAATTGGACTCATAATTTTCATCGTAATGATAAAACCTGGCTCAAAGGCAACTGAAATCAGTGTGTGGTGCATTTCCATGGGATAAAACAATATGGTTGATTTCAACGTGGTTCATAGGAGGGATGAATATTGCAGCTGTAATAAAATGTGCATGCCATGCCTTTACCTTATTCTGTCTTTGCAGGATGTCAGCATCCCAGACCTCATAAAGCAGTTAGACATCCTAGGTGATAATGGGGTAAGTTAAAGTGGGAGGTGTTTTCCCTTTAGAAGCTGCATTTTGTACAGTAGAGTAAGTGAAATCTATAATTATCATGACTGTTTTCTAAGATACTTGTTAAATTATGTAATATCAGAACAATTAATTTAAGGAGTATTTGTTTCTCTAAGTTAAGGATTTGTGAGATTTCAATAGTCGGAGAACTAGTAATGAAGTAGCAGCCTTAATGTCTGGTTTAGCAGACTGGGAAGAGTGTCCAAAGGTCACTCATATTTGGAACTGGGCCTGACTGCACTCCAGTCATTCAGGAAAGCACATGAATTAACTTGGCAGTCTGAGCCAACTGCTCTTCATCAGGACTAGGATTCCTCTGCAAACAGTTTCATTAATAGGCAAGAATTATCAAATTCCCTGTGGCTTTCTAAGTGGGCATTGCTGCCTACTTTAGTCATGTAAAAGAGATCATCCTGTATCTGGCCAACGTTAGATGTGCTTTAAGAAAATGTATAAGAAATAAAAACGAAGGATCGTGATTATCTCTTCACATGCTGGTGTAAATCAGCATTATTTTTACAAAAACTTTAATGGAAAGTCAGCTATGTAAAACTAGCATGAAAACAGATACATGGGTCTAATTTTAGTTTGTTTCTCATAAGATGCAATGGGATGAAAACATATAGTCCATATCATGGAGGAAGGCAAAAGCAGTGTTCTTTTTAATATGTTAACAGGCTGTTTCGATGGGAATAGGATACTTGGTACTACAGGGATCCCCTGAAAACTGTAGACCTAGTCTGTAGCCGGAATTATCTTTATTCATGCAGGAAGGTGCTGCCAGTTTTCTTCTTCCCTCTCTCTTCACAGAATTTAAGAAATGAAGAACAAGTGGCCATAATTCAGGCTTCCACTGTATTGTCCTTGGCAGAGAAGGTAAATTGTGTGCTTGCTTTTCTCGTGTGTTATCTAAGGCCTCATCTAACACTGGATATTTTCTGCTCTGTTATTGTTGTCAATATTGTCAAACTTTTCTAGTGTAGGAAGCGATTCTCCAGGTAAAGCCAACTGCCAGCACAGTCCCAAACACCTTGCTAAAGCAGCAAAAATATCAAACTCAGCTGGCTTAAGCTTTGAACTCAAAACAACTGCAAATACAGAAATAATGTCAAATGAAACTTGTTACTGTAAATGGAATGAGAAACCATCAGACATTTAAACCATAATTAGCTGGAGTGTGGGATTTCTGGTCCTGAGATTTTCAAAACTTCTGAAGGAATATGTATGCATAATTCCCGCTGAAATAATGTGTCAAAGTTTCTTATTTTGAAAATTAAAAAAAAAATTAGGGCAGATTAAAATTGCTTTCTGTGGCTCAAATGCAGCACACAATTTTGTCAACATGACAGCTTCCAAGGATTCTACTCAGCAATTTCTCCTCTGCAAAGTAAATTGCCATCTACACAGCTAAGCTGTTTTTGAGATGCTAGAGCCCCATCATGGGCCCTTATCCATGGGATGAAATAGGTTCCCTGTCTATCCAAGAAAGTATGCTTTTCCATCTTCCCATGATGCAGTAATGGCGATC
Organism: Falco punctatus; assembly: GCF_963210335.1. Classification (NCBI taxonomy): domain Eukaryota; kingdom Metazoa; phylum Chordata; class Aves; order Falconiformes; family Falconidae; genus Falco; species Falco punctatus. The sequence goes on from NC_137588.1 coordinate 64,110,988, forward strand.
CTCTTACTGCTTCTCTTCAACATGGGCCCAGAAGTAGGTTACTAAAAATAGATTAACAAGATGCTGTAGAGCTCCCACTTGCCACTGCCCATGTGCCTAGAAAACACAGCAGGTCACAGCTCTCATTGTCTTCCTTCCAGTGGATCCAGCAGATTGAGGGAGCTGAAGCTGCTCTGCATCAGAAGATGATGGAACTGGAAAGTGATATGGTAAGTGAAGTTTCCTTAATACACATTTTAGGGGCAAGACACTGACTGTGTCACATTTACTTGGTGTGCCGAAAGATAACTGAAAAGGCCTTTTGGCAAAACAAGTATGCAGGCTTTCTCTGATTATTGGTGGATCTAAAAAATTGTTACTTGTTTGGTTCACATGCAACAGCAGACTAACATAGAAACAGAAATACCGAAGATTTGAAAACTTTCTTTTTCCATGAGGATGACTGTATTAATAAGTACAGAGGGCTCAAACATTGCTCAGTGATTTTCAGCGATGCAAATGACTGCGCTTTTTGCCTTGTAAGATTCACAGTCTAAACATCAGCTGTTGTATCACATTTTATTCAGTACCAGTACGTGGGAAACTAATGAACTATCACACTGTTTTCTTTCATTACATTTTAAGCCAATATCATCCAGAAGGGCAGAACATTCACGGGTGAACTGAATTTCCTGTAGCACCAGTAAAGTTAGTACCTTACCCTATTCTTATGCTAGTCAATGGAAGTAACCTACAAGATGAACAAGCATAACTAGAAGAGTTGGGTAGCTATAGTGGTTTACGTTCTGTTCCTATAGTATGTCCATGCTTAGGTCAGTTCAGCTTAAGGTAGGCTGAGAAGTTAAAGCACAGCAGCTTTGCCCAAATAATGTGAATATATGCCCATTTAGTTCCTGTTTATTGCACTTCCACACTTCTAAAATAGAAAGCATAAAAGGAGTTGTCCACGACACCAGAGGAGGTGTCTTTAGAAAAATCACACACAAACCCCTGAATTACACTACTGAAATGCTAGGCGATATCACTGAAGTCAGCAACGAGATGATGGATTTATTTCCATGTAGATCAAATGTATTATCATAAAAAGCAATCCGCAGCTATTTTCCCTTCCTTCTTTTCTAGCTGAGTCAGATATTAACTCTGCAGAGTGTCAGTTGAAGACTTTTACTCCTGAGTCAGATATCTGTAGTTGCTTTAATAAAACTTGGTGAAATACTTTGAGTAACTAATTCATTTTTCTGTCCAAATGACCCTTCATTGTAGGAGCAATTTTGCAAAATAAAAGGCTATTTGGAGGAAGAATTGGACTACAGGAAGCAAGCTCTTGACCAAGCATACATGGTATGTACAAAGGAGGTTCTACAGCACATATTGGCCAGCACTGTGACAGGACACAGGCTCCTGTCGGATCAGGAAGAGAGGTTCTTGCTTTTTCTGTAGTATCTTTTTAGATTTATTTGGTTTTTTCCCCATTCCTTTAATGCACTACCATGCAATCTGCACAGCTTCAACATGACACCTAGTTTTTTCATGTCACAAAAAGGCAGGTCTCCTGAAGTGTGAAACTCTTTTGTCAGTTAAAGGCAGATACTACTCATTAATGTCACCTTGTGCAACTAGAGTCAGTGCAACCAACTGGAACTCTGATCTGGAATCTTGGCTGTTTTGCATATGTTATAGCAAGAAGACAGTATGCCACAAAAAGCAAGAGTTCCTGCTCTAAACACTGCTATATCAAATTCTGTTACATAGGTCTGATAACTGGCTGTGCAAGTTCATCATGATTGATTTGTCAAGTTAATGAGGATGCTCGTTAATTAGCAGGTTTAAGAGTAAAGTAGCCTGACAGTGACCTTCAACTTTTCCTCTTTTGTTTTTTAGTACAATGGGTCAATATGTTAGAATTGGTGAAATACTCATCTTTACACTTATAAAATAGGTATGAAAATTTATCCAGCTCCTAATCATCTCTGTAACTGCTTAAAAAAAGTGTGAGGGATTTCCTTGAAAATTAATATTAAAATATTTTAAAAATAAAAGTTCGTGTCCTTTTGTCAAAATGCTGAACTATTTTGTGAGTTCTGTTTTTCACATTTTTGCGCACTTGAGCACAGGAACCACCTCTCATGCAGGCGCCTGAATCTGCCACCAACCCCCAGTTCCCACTGTGTTTTAAACAATGTTTCATCTCTAACTGGCTTTTGGTATTGCATCAACCAGAGGATCCAGGAGCTTGAAGCCACCTTGTACAATGCTTTGCAGCAAGAAACGGTGATAAAGTTTGGGGAGCTACTCACTGAAAAACAGCAGGAAGAGCTGAGAACAGCAGTAGAAAAACTAAGACGTCAGATGCTGAGGAAAAGCAGAGAATATGATTGCCAGATTCTTCAGGAGAGGATGGAGCTACTCCAGCAGGCTCATCAGGTAAGAAAAAGGAACCACACACATGTATATCTACTCAGCTTTGCTGTATGAGAACATCAGCTGAGATCAAATTTAGACAAGCTCCAGGTCATGAGAGCACCTGGCATCTAGTTTTTTGTTTCATATTTTATGTCTTTACTGTGTACACAAACACATATGATATTAGCTTGTGGAGGATTGTTTTGGTGTATTTTGAGTTTTAAAATTCCAAACCAAAGTTTTCATGCAGAATTCTGTCTGCATGAATCTGGCTTTGTAATAAGAGTGATCATCCCTGGTTACTGGACTGGGCACAAGAGGAACTGTATGAATGCTTCTGGCTTGTGTTACACAGGAGGAGCTATCTGTTTTTCCAGACACTGCTGCTCTGTCCCCTGCAAAGTGGGCGGTTTTTATGTTTCACTGCTGAGATACAGTCCTACATTTCACCTTCAAAGACCAGTGTTTGCTACTTTGCAAGCTGTGACATTCCAGAGCAAAACAGCAGTCACAGCTTGCTGATTAATGTGACAGTTGCACAATGAAACAGAACTTACTGAAATGTTCGTGAGAGTAAGAGAAAACATACACCCAGTGGTTAGGGTTTCTGGTTCACAGGAGGACTTCGTTTTCGCAGTGCTGCCAGATCCTGAGTTGGAGACTCAGGACTGGGTCCACCCTTACTTCTTACCAGGCCTTCGCAGAGTGAGGAGCTTCTTGATTTCAGCCATGACTGCTGCCCTGATTAATACTGCCACAGCAGTTCTGGCTTCTCTGAACAACTTAGCCAGCCTCAGTTGCAGATGGGTTGGGAAAGGCTGAAAGGCAAGGAAGGGAAGAGTTTCATCAGCTAGTCATCTCACTTCCGGACAATTAGAAAGCTGGTCACAGGAGTGCCATCTGCTCTCTGGGTGTCTCCAGGTTTGCCTCTTTGGATCTCTGCTCTTTGCTGTCCAGCTGTCTTAGGCCCTGACTGAATAGATACTGAGATTCAAGACATCATTTTCATACTTAGCAGATCTGTTACCTGTTCTGTTTTGGCCCAAGGGGCCAAAAGTTTAACTCATGTTACATGGTTTTTTTTTTTCTCTAGAAGTTCCTAGCTCTACTAAAAAAATACACCTTGTCTATAAGTTACATATATCCCACTTACCACAGAGTGAATGTATAAATGTATACATTAATAATTTCAGATCTGATAACACTTTTATCCTCTTCCAACACATCAAACTGAGAAATTTTAACGAATCGTGATATAATTCTAAAGAGTATAAACATGACCTTATGCTTTCCATCTATTTAACACAGAATTAAGATAAAATAGGTAATATGAAGCAGTTCCACTATCGATATTGATTTCCAGCATTTGACACATATATATGCAGTAGCATATTTTGAACAGTTGTGCACACAGTAAAGTTGTGGTTAGGCAGGGTTAGTGGATGGAGTTGCAGTACTACACAAGATTATCGCTGCCAAAGAAACGGACTTGTTAATTTCTAGGCTTTTGGCACTTGGAACATTAACTAACTTGTTCAGCCGAGCAGATTTACTGAGAATTTAGTCTAGATGCTTTCTTTTCTGATTTTCAGAGGATTCGAGATTTAGAAGATAAAACTGACATCCAAAAGAGACAAATTAAGGATCTGGAGGAAAAGGTTGGTTCTGTTATGCTTCTGAAGCATGCTGATCAACTTTTTTGAAAGTAATGACCTAGTTCTCTTGAACTACAAAACCTTTTTGTTTAGCTGCATCAGCTGGACCTGTTGGTGTCCTACTATGCTTTCCTTTCGGTTTGTGTTTCAGTATATAGAGACTTTAATCTTAGAGTCTCCTCCACAACCTTTCATTTTATAAAATACATGCCAAACACTTTTAATTATGGTGAATGATAACTGTACCAAATGATGAAGCCTTTATTTGGCTGTTAAATGTCATGTTGGTATACAGGCAAGGTGAGACTGGCAAGCAGGAAGGACTGAATGAAATTGAGTGAAGATTTGAAGGTTGTCCTTATCTGGCAGGACTAGGGAGCTCAGGTTCTGACACTGTCCTCTTTATTGAAGCTTGTAATGGAATGCAACGTAAATATAGTACCAGAATCTTGCCCTTAAACTGAACTGTCAAAAGAACTATATGTGCACATTCTTATATATACTATATATATACATACACATACTTTCTCTCTCTCTCAACTAAGCACTGCCTTTTTGTTGGTGAGTAAGGCCAACTCTGTCACACTGAGTTTTGCTACTTGCAGATAGGTTAGATTGTTGAAGAAAGATGATGGCATGGGTACAGCATGCTGCTAGCCATGATGTCTTTTCTAGAAATGCCAGCCCGGTGTGAGGTGCATTTCCAGTGGTAGCCATGCTGGTGTACTTACACCAGTGAATATTAACATCCACGTGTAAACTGTAATATGGAATGATGGCTATGTTAATATAATGACAGTAGTGCTAATGAGCCCTTTCAAGTTTATATGTATGTCCCTAAAGTGAAACAAGTGGGCGTAATGCAAAACTTGATACACATAATTCTTTCTGCTTTTCTGACAGTATTTTTATGATACAAGGACTCAGTGTCTTTCTTTGTAATATATATAACTTGGGAAAATAACAGATGATAATTTGCGATGAAAATAAAGAAAGCAAAACTTACGCTATTGGTCAACTGGAGACCTTGAACAGGAGACTTTTTTTAGTGGCAGTTTTCAGAAGAGCTTTAAACTCACAAAAATTTACATCTCAGAAAACAATATATTCATGATTAAAATGAGACCTCCAAGAACATATTATTAAACATTTAATGGTTAGGGTTTGATACTATGCGTGTATGTATGTGTGTATATATATATATTCCCAGACTATTTGCAGCATGGATTGCAGGCACTTTTTTAACGCACTTAAAAATATTACCTGTGCTGTTTTTGATGTCCAGCTTTGTGACTTCAGTCAGCCCATGGTGGTTCATAGTGACAGTTATACCTCAGGCTTTCAATATGGTGCCAATTGTAATTATCACCAAAATTAATGCTATCCATTTTCTAAGCCTGGGAGGTGGTATGGTACATAGAGAAATAGCTAGGGAAATACAGTGTTTTCTAAAGGCATACTTATTCTAGTCGTCCTACAGAGAGCAAAAATAATTCTGATGCTTACATTGCTAAGACCTCTAGTTTTTACACAATCCTCTTTTTCTTCTGCAGTTTCTATTTCTCTTCTTGTTCTTCTCTCTTGCCTTTATTCTTTGGCCTTGATGTCAATGTGCCTCTTGGAAAGGTAAGACTATTTTATTTGTTTCCTCAAAGCTAACGCTTCTTGCACAGAGCTGAGGATCACATCACATCCTTGTATGTTCTTGTGTATGTCTGGAGTCAGAGAATTCAGCAGGTCGTTGTTAGTCTGTAATCGTTCATAAGGAGGGTAGTCACACAGCTGTTTCTACAGGGAGTTGAGGGAGTTGCAGTCACACCAACACCATCCAGTGTACTTGTAAGGAAATTGCCAAAGCTTGCTGGTGATACTGAGCTATCCAGAATTGTAAAAATGAAAGCTAATAAGGATTTCACAGTATCAAATAGCCAAGAGAATTGCAGGTGAAACTCAATGTTTGCAAAGTGATGCAGGTGGAAAACAGTTACAAATCTCAACCATATAGATACTGTGATGGGCTCTGAACTGACACTCAGGAAATAGTTTGGGAGGTTATAACATGTAGAGCTCAGTGCCCAGAAGCAGGAGAGATACAAAGAACAAGAAACAATGACCGGCTGCTGAGAGACAGGAAGAGGGAGGCAGAGAGGTGGAAGGGGTTTTCTGGCTCAGAAAGTGAGACACTGTTAAAAGGAGGTACAGGTGAGGTCTAGAAAATTTGTTATAGAATGGGTGGATGGATAGTTTGCCATCGTTCACTGTCTCCTCCAGTACAAGCAATTATCACGTAATAAGTTTAAACAAAAAATGATAGTTAATGATGTAGGATGTAAAGAAGACTTTGCCACAGCATGCTTAGCAGCTGAAAGTTCAGAGTTCAAAAAGTGATGTGAAGATGGGGAAATAAATCAGGGAACTATAATGTACATGGCCTTCACATTTTTCTTTCTGTGACTAGCCACTTTCAGAACCATCAGGATGCTGGACTAGGAGGATCTTTCTTCTGATCCAGGATAACAGAAGTAGAATAATAGAATAAGAGATGTAATGACAGATAAAAATTTTCTGATTTGGGGACAGACCCATACCATTAAATTTCTCATTGTATCTCTCGGCTCTGGCTTGAGCTTTGTTAGTGAATAAATTCTTCTGCCCTGCGCTTGAGGCAAGCTGAGAATACAATTGCATGAGATGTTTTGCCATGCCCTCCCACCATTTGTACTAGCTCAGCCTTTGTTTCCAGGTGCAATTCAAGGTATTGATCATAACTAAGTGGCATGGGTCCAGTTTGGTGGGTTTTCCTCTCTCTCTAAGGGAGAGCCCCCAGTCTTGTGCTTCATTTCAGCTAGATCAATGATTTCTTGCAGTTTTGTGCTGATGCAGAAACAACTTTCGGAATTAGCCACATCAACTGCAATCCACTGCCTCCTTGGCTGGCCAGACCTCAAAATGAATGTTTTCATGCGCTGAGGCAACAATATACATGGAGGTTGGACTGAATGGGGAATGAACCATGGGAAAGAATCAGAGGAATGTGGACAGATCAGTGATCAAGGCTCTTGTAAACAGTAGCCAATATCATTATAGAGTTGCTGCTATTTAAAACATACTGCCTTGATCCTGTAAGCATTAAACAGACTAAGTTATGACTGCATACTTACTAATGTTCCCGCTGCAGGATTTCTGGAAACCATGACATAGCACAGCAGCTGTGAGATGTTTTGAGTGGCCATGACTGGTGAAAATTTGATTTTACAGTTTCTTGCTTATTCCTAGTGGGGAAAAATATCAGAGCCTGCTGAAACAGCCAAATTATGTATAGGCTAATTTTAAGAAGCCAAAGTTTTCACAGTACACAGTAGTAGCAAATAATTTTTTATGACTGTGTTCCTTTGCTATACCACAGAATCATGAGTCCAGAACAAGTGCCAGCCTAGAAGGAAAGTGAAAAAAAAACAACCTAAAAAAAGTCTTGGATTTAAGGTGCACCCTGAAAACTCACAGGAACCAATAGTGATATTTGCAAGAAGCTGTTTGCATGAGTTTTTCCCATTTGCCTATACTGTTGTCCTTTTTTCAGTTTTTTCACAGCTATGATAAAGCCCTTGTAAAGCACATGTGAAAAACTGGGGCAGTAAGAGGTTCAGAATTTTCTGTATATACAGTTGGCGCCTATATTTTCCACCTGTATGGGTGTGGAATTGGTTTTCTATTGACTATTTGCTGCTTCTGGTACAGCTACAGAATTGGTAAGAAGCTTCTGCATCCTAGTTTTTACCAATGCTGGTATCAGCTATGGTAGAAGAAAAATAAGAAGCCAAGGGGGTTCTTACTACTTTGAAAATAATGCTTCAAAAGACATTCCTTGCTCAGTTTAGATCACCTTGATTAAAAATGCATTTGACATTAAACTACTGAACAGTTTTTTTAATCCTGTCTCTTTTAAGATGATGCACCCAGTGAAGTCTTTTCAGTAGAGCATACATCTGAGAAATACAAATTAAAATTTTCATTAATATTAGAACTCATGAGGAAATGGTGTCTTTCTGATTTTTTTAAACTTTTTAGTTTTGAAAATATTTTTTTCAGAAGTTTTTTAAAAAACCCTCAGTGGTAGATGCAAATGCCAAAAATATCCAAAAAGTGCATAACAATTTTTGTTCATAGATATGACGTTTTTCATTAGAAAGAAAAAGATCATTCACATGTCAAATTTAATCCACCTGTAATTGAACTTAGAATAGGAAATCCTGAGTGCCAGGGCAAAAATGTCAGCGGATGCTTCCTGAGGCTGTATGCATGGTTTTGGTATGCCAGCACAGAAAAGAAGGGAGGGCGAAGAGAATTACAGACGTAACATGAATGAGTCACTTGGCTTTTCAGGAATAGCCGGTATATACCAGTGTCTTTTGAAATAAGCATTTCCCGAAATAGAAAAAAAAATACCCTATTACTCTGACATTGGAATTCCAGCAGTGCTGATTAACTCTCTGTGTTGGAGCCTGTGTCTGAGGTGCCTGTAACATTTCTGTGTCTGCATACTAAGAAAAAAATGTGTGTTTTAACAGCCTTACAATTAGCTCTGCAGTGTATTTAAAGGCAGACAGAATTCTTTGTTGCAGAGGAGCCATTCCTTCCCTCTTCTCAAAGCAGGAAGGGGAGAACCACACATATATAAAAGAAGAATCAGGACCATCAAAAAAAATATAACAAAACCTCCACATTTGCTGATAACAATTACTTTTGGCCTATTTTAAGGGCAGATATTGGCTGCTACATTCCTTCCAAAATTCTAGCAGATTTATTATTACTTGCTTGCAGTCTCTTCTACCTGCATGTGGCTGCTGGGTCACATCTAGCACAAGCTCTGCACTAATTTGATGCACTCACACATTTATCGAGTAGGACTTCATGGAGCCCAGGAAGGCTGCTGTAACACAGTACCAACACAGGAAGAGTTGTTGAATCACTGCTGCATAGAGGCTGGCCTGGGGAGGGGGTGAGGGTCTAGTCCAAATGGCTTGTCTCTGCTCCTCATAGAGAGGACAAGGAGCATCAGAGAGTGCTGAAATGTGGTTTACAACCCCTGAGAGCCTGCTGGTGTGTGGTGCCACTCCTAGTACTGCGTAGGGTTAAATGAACAGACTTGGCAAAATACCCAGAATTTTCACAAATGCCTTTCATACAAACGAACAGTTTAACACTGATAACTGTAAGAACAGACCTGATCAACTTTCTGACTGATAAGACTGCATCTTGTCAGCTGGGATAGGTAGGCAGAGGAACTTACCATTTATCTGATACAGCTGGTTTGTTGTTTTTTTTTGTATTATTATTTTTAGAGTGCCCGACCACACAGATAAATCCTTATAAAGGCAAATGCTTCCACCCCCCTGATGAAGAGAACATTGTTTACACCTATCTTAAAAAGTATAAAAATGAGCAACCTATAGCCAAGACTGCAACCACCTTGTATTTTAAAGCCATCACTCAAGATTTGTTACTTAAAGCTATGGTATATGCTGCATCTAATGAAATTCTGTATGTTGAAATTACAAAAGGAGAAAAAAAATAAACTCTGAACCTACATCACTTAGGAAGAACTTAAAGGGAAGGAACCACTTTCAGCTGATCAAGTCAGTGTGTCTTGGGCATGGAACCAAAGTTACAACAGAAAAATCTATCCCTGCTGTGCAGGGCAGTCATTTAAACGTGACACTGTCATCCCACGAATGGATCTGAAGTTAACAGGACAGAGCAAGAGAAACACACGAGCTGTGGACAGATGCTGACAACAAAGCATTCAGTTTGAACTGTCTGGCTTTCTCACTGCGGGCACTCCTCCTCTCCTTCTTTGGTTTTAACCTCAGGAACAAATGACAACTGCAATGTGGAGGGAAGAAAGGAAAAATGCAGTCTGTTTTATTGCAGGATGGGCAGGACAGGGCACCACCTTTTGCGCTTGAGGTCATAATGAAGCACCACCCTACTCTGCAAAGGAAGGGAAGAAGAGGGTGTCTGGTGTAAGGAGGATTTCTGATGGAGTTGTAGCCTTATCTCTCTTCACCCTCCCTCCATGAAGAACAGTCTGTCTATTGTCAGATACTTTTCATAATCTTTAAAGACTGCCACTGAGATAATAATGACTATACTTGGGTTTACTATTTGAATAATACACTGAGGAACACTGGATTTGACCTACAGAGTAGCTTCTGAGAAAGAGAAGTAATACGTTGGAGGACAGAGGGCAAAAAAGCCAACCTCCTTGTCCACGGACTACGATCCAGAAAGTGTCAGCTTCCAACTGTTTTGTCCCAACTTGGAATAAATGTTTTGGTTTGGCTTGTCAAACTGACTTTGTTAGCTGGCTTCCTGATCAATGATACATAAACCAAAAATGGGGGAAAAATCTGTGAACACATCCTTATTAGAAGTAAGAAATATCACTAGTCTGTTTAGATTTTTCCACACTTAAGAGTAACTAGAAGTAGTTTGCATTTCAAAGCATTACTGATCTCTAATCACAAAGTCTGGAACCCAGTCCTGGTGTCTTCCTGAGGCTCACGGGTCCGTGCCCCCCTGTAGTCAGCAAGAAACGAATGCTGAGGAGTGTCACACCTGCAGCAAGTGTTGTGACTGTCCTGTGCCTGCTGGGAGCAACACAACCAGCTGCACCCATCTTTTCCCTTTTCTCACTGATGTACTGTATGAACCAGGCTTGATAATGCACTTCGTGCCTCTGCTTTTATTTCCCTGGAAGTGGAGTCCTGCCTGTTTAGACTTCAGGTTCCTGTGGCAAGGCTCCTTATTTGAGCTCTGTCTTTCACGATGGAGCCTTAACTGGGAGAAATGGATGTCTGTATTAAAAATAGAAAACCAAGGGCCAGAATACAGCCTGTGCATTACTTAAACCTTCAAAATGGGGCTCACACGTACCAAGATCTTACGCACACAGACTCTGCCCATCAGAAGCTTTAAAAGTGTCTCTCTTTTGTTTGCGTGCTTCTTTTTACAGATGAAGCAACTGAGGCACAAAGCAGTGAAGTAACTTACCACAGCAGCTCAGCAGGTCAAGAGCAGTTCCTCAGCCGTAGCAGGGATGAAGTTCCTCTAGCATCGACGATGCCTGCCCCTCATGGATTTTTTTTGGCCAGAATAGCTTTTAATAATTAGTGTCCATTCACCCAACTGGATTGCAGTGCTGGGCTCCATTTCTCCACAAAGACTCCTAATGTACTCATTTCTTGCATGCCCTGAGATTGTGTTAAGCCTTCCATCAAAGGTTAGAAGCTATTAGCAAGTATTTTTCCCCCTGCTCTTTAAAATTACTTTATATTACAGAATGACCACATCTTCTGGAAGCAGTCTGTTTTAGTCAAGGGGTTTACTGAATTCTGCACCAGCTGTATGTTTGTTGGTTCATTTTTAAAAAAACAGGCTTGTAGGCAGGTATGTTAAATGAATACAAGTACGTTGCATGCTGTTTGTTCAAATTCCTTTTCCCCTGCACAAGAATCTGCAGATAAGGTTGTCCCAAACCTACACGTGCTTTCCAAGAGTGCTGCTAGCAGTTCAGTCCTGATCTGGAGTCAGGCCCTTTGAGACTCTCATCCCACACCTGTGACACCTTTAGATCACTAAACAACTTTACCACATCTTGCTAGCTACAAAAAGGGGGCTTTCCTCTCTATTCCCTCTTCCTCCTCTCTTTTTTCCCCCCCTGTTACAGCACCAGTTCATTTCACTTGGACACATTTCACAAGGACACTTGGCTGCAGTGTCCTGCAAGTAACTACAGGCTGGAAACTGTTCACCCTAGCGTTAGGGCCGGCAACTGAAACTCAGCTCTTCTTGCAGAAGAATGAGCAGCGCTCATTTTCTGTGATGGTACAGTAACTCCCGCCTCCGCTTTGGTTAAAAGAAAAAGGAGGACTGTTGGTTAAAAAAATGAAGGAGGACTAGAAACGTTTGTTTCAGGCAATCGTGGGGAAGGGTCATGGCACATGGAAGTCCCTAGCTTCAGAACATACGACTGATCTTGCGGCAGGCTTCATCATTTAGGCCCTCTGAGCCGTGTTGTACACATCTTCCTTCACTTCTCTTTTTTGCCTAGTTTCCCCTCCCTTGCTCTTATGTATACATATGCACGCAGGTGCTCCACTTCCAAAGGCTCAGGGGCGTGTTGGTGTGGGTGGTGTGGGTGGTGGTGGTGGACAGTCCACAGCTTATCTTGGTCTGCAGTCTTTGAAAGATTGCTGGATTCCCTCCAGAGAGCTGAATGACAGCCGCTTTGCTCTCCTTGCAGCATAACATATGCCATGCCTAAAACACACTTGCTGAGTAATATACACTTTCTATCAGCCAGATCAAATTGAGTTTGATGTTTGTGTATATATATATACATGTATCTATATATAGTATATATGTATATGTACATATATATACATGTATATGCATATATCTATCTATTCCCTATTGTATATAGTAAATTGTTGCTATAGCTTATGAAAGTAAATTCCAATCTAGGAACGGGGAACTGAATCTAGACTTGTTTAGCTGCCGCAGCTGGTACACTCCTCATGGTTTTACATCTCATGGGCAACTGGATTTTGGATCTGTTTTTCTGGGGTCTCCTGCCTTCTCTGTCCTGAAGCTGAAGCTGTTTATCCAGGGCTTTTCTGCTGTTCCTGACACTCACTGAGGGAAAGCATTGGGAATCCTCCCTCAAATTAGTCACTGCAGCCAGCCTCGCCTCCCCAAAACGAACCAGCAAAAAATCTATTTATTACAGCCTTTGAGGACAGCCAGTGTAGCCCTGGATTCCTCCCCTCCGTCGGTCCCCGCTGTGGCAGGAGTGGTGACGCTGCAGGCTACCCGTACTGTCAGAGCAGCAGGTGAGCCCTGTGACGCAGCGCAAGCCAGCTTGGCCAAAACGTGACTTGCTGCTTTTTCTCCACTGGCCCAGCTGGGAGATTTTGAAGACTATTCTGTCAATTTAAGCTCTTCGGTGGGGGGCCTAGTTAGGTGAGAAGGGTTTGGGCAGTTGGGGTTGCAGAAGGAAATAGGGCGTCTTGCAGTATTATCAGCCTGGCTCACAGCTCCATCCTCTCTTACTGATGTGCCTGGAGAACCGTGGAGACTTTTTTTTGTAGATGTTCTTCATTTTCCAGCTCCCTGCCCTCATCTCAGCAGGAAACACCCTCTGAACCCCAACACTCTCCATTCCGTGGCAGCCCACGAGAACTGAACAGGCCAGGCAATCCTTCTTACTAGGGTGAGGATCAGCGGGCAGCCACACGGTTGCTGGTGATTCAAAGGGTTTTTTGTTTTCCCCTGCCCCCCTCACATCAGCACCTGTGTGGTTTTATGTATATTTACACTTTTGTTCCCAATTTTTTTGGTGTCTGTTGCAGAACACCATTGTAAATGACTTGGCAGAATGACCCTTTGATAAACACTGGACATGTATCTGTACTATATGTATTAACGTGTAGAAGAGAATCCTTATTGTATGTAAAGTTTTATGAATGGTTATTTTTTAATTTATGTATTTAATATAGGATTCAATGACCTCTGGTGTTTTAGTTTGTATAAAAATAAAACAGCAGTGTTTTTTAAAAAATAATAATCTCACATTCATGGAGCTATTCAAGATCTGTCTGGAATCTGTTCAAGGAATGGTGTTAAGGCTGAGCCAGGCACATGCCCGCCTTGCCCGCTCGCCCCTCCGGCAGCAGGGGGGACAGAGCAGGCAGCGGGGGGAGGAGTGGGCAGCCCAAGGCAAGGAGTGGGCAGCGGGGGCAGCCAGCTTGCCCAGCATGGCGCCACATTTGACCTTACAGGGGTTTTGCCCAGCAAACCCATCCTGGGCCGTTTGCCGTTTGGGCCAGCGCAGCGAGGCCAAGGGTTCGGAGCCAGCCGCCGGCTCGGGCCTGCCCTGCCGCTCCCGCGGCCTCCCCGGCTCTTCGGCGGGGCGTGCGGGGCAGCGCGGGCCTCGCCGGGCTGGGGCACCGGCACCGGCAGCAGCACCGGCAGCGGCAGCGGCACCGGCACCGGGCCGGGGGCGGGCTCTGCCGGGGCGGGGCGGGTCCGCAGAGCCGCCTCCCCGCGCCGCGGCCCGGCGGAGCCGCCAGGGGGCAGTGCTGCCCTCTGCCACGGCCGCCGCGCCGCTCCGCCCGCAGCTAACGCGCCGCACCAGGGGCCTCCGCCGGCCCGGCCCGGGCCCGCCACCGGCCCTGCGGGCGCACGGGCTGTTGTTCAGCCTGGCCCTTCCCGGCCCGGCCCTGCCCTGCCGCAGGGGCAGCCGCAGCGCGGAGCCCCGGCCGTTACCGACGCAGACCCGCCGCTGCGGCAGGTCCCGTGTCATTTCAAGCGAAGCGGAACCGCCGCAGGAACGGGCGTGGGGGCGAGCAGCAGCGAGTGCCAGTGCCGGTGCCGGTGCCGGTGCCGGGCGCGGCCGAGCTCCGCTGGCGCTGCCGAGCGCGCCACGGGTGTTTCACGTTCCGGGCGACGCTGTGCCAAAGCCTTCACCCCCCGGGCCGGACTTCAGACGGCCCCGTTGGCTGCAGCCCGGCCCGGCCCAGGCGGCCAGGGGCTTGGACCAGCAGCCGGGTGTGTCTGGATGGGGGTTAACGACCCCGAAATTCAGGTTTGTGCCCTGCCTTGTGGGTTATCACTGCAAAGGTCTGGGCTGCCTGATAGAGTAAAACTGCTCAAATGTCTACACTGAGCTGTGCTGTGTTGTTAGTGGTCAGGCAAAGCGACCTTCTTTGGAAGACAGAAGAACCGCAGAGCTGAAAACGATTTATTTTTTTTTCCCATTAAATTTTAACCCTTATAAGGGTTATGATTTTAGAAATGAGGTTTATGATTTCTCATGAGCACTTGACTTCCAGGGGAGACAAATGAGCTGCAGCTGCTGAACTCCTGGGAGCTCCAGAAACCTCGCCTGACCTGGCTGCATGTTCACACAGCAGGAGCAGGGACAGCTTCGCTGCCATCTCCGAGCGGTGTGTTGTCCTCTTCAGGGCAAACATCTGCTGGTTTTAAAACCCAGTCTGCAAAATCAGACCAGGCAACTCAGCAAGCAAAAAAAAAAAATAAAATTTAAAAAATTCCTAGACAGTTTCCCTTCATCTTTGCCAGCAGGAACATCAAGGAAAAGAGGAGCGGTAAGAGCCCAGGCTACGGCAAGCACTGGGAACCCCAGGTTTACATGGCCACACTGGGGCCCCCTCTAGCACCCACCATTCCCAGCTCCTACCAGGTCCTTACTTTTACAGCAGCCCTGTTCTGAACGACTGTCTTGGTACCTTTTCAGCATGTGGGGACTTCACCTCAGTGCCTAAGCCTGTTGGCTTCACCAGAGATGGGCATTGTAAAGACTGCAGTGCCTTAGGGCAGGCGTGCCCCTGCCACACATCACTGCAGCCATTTAGCTGCTGTGGACACAGGCCACCCAAGGTGCCCAAGGCTAACTTCCCCTGAAGCATCCCTTCTTGCAAGTGCTGCTGGCCCACCAGCAGGTAAGGGGCTGAACCGCTGTGCTGGAGGTGTCCTGCAGCTGGGCACTGTGCTGCCATGCCAGCACACGCCAGGAGCAGGGATAAGCAGGAGGATGTTTAAGGGTAACTCCTGGGTGCAGCACGCTCGTGGGTTTTCACAGCCTTCTCTTGTTCAGGAGAACAGACTGGACTTGTCCCATTTCTGCTGGGGTTTTCATTTTGAAGAGTCTTCATGATCGGAATTGGGGCAGCAGTGAACAGTGGTGCTTTTATTGCATTTGTTGTCAGAGAGACAAAATATTATGCAGCCCTGCTTGGAGAGCCCATAATCCCAGAGGTGAAAGGCAGCACAGCTCCTGGAAGCTGTGTGCACTGCAAAAAAACCAACAACCCTTTTGGAAGGAAATTGCTGAGGAAAATGTTAGGGAGGAAATGGAAAGCACATTTTGGAAGTGCAAAGTTGTAGCCAGGTATTTATGCCTATCCCATTTTTTACACTCAAATCCCCGCTAATCTAAGCTAAAATCTAAGCTAAAGAGCATTATATTGCAGCAGAATAGCCCAGTATGTGAATGTATACTTTATTTAAAAAAACCCAAACCCATTATCTTTCCCAAGATCCACCGCACCTCATATCTTGAAAGTGTTCTTACGAGACTGAAACACATTAAATGCATCCAAGACACTGAAATTTGGATCTAAATTTAAATCTGTACTATTACAGAGTTCAAAAATATTCATCTCCATCCCCCTTGCACAATGATCTTCAAATAACGAATGAAGCCAAGAACTTGAGCCAAGCAGTCTCATTTCCTTTGGCTAGAAAAAATGGAAGGGGCATTTAATATTAAAATGCACTAATTCAGAATTAAATCAAAGGGAATATATATGCATATAAAATTGATGTGCGCTACAGGACTTGTGGAATAGGCTTAGCTTGTTTTACCTAGTGAAACCAACAGAGTGAGGGCATGGGTCTGCCCTGCAAATATATCAAGGTAGTTAAACACTGACAGCCAGAGGGACTTCTTAGCTAAAGGACAAAGCTGACAGAAGGAAGAATGCATCCCAGCTAGCTGTGGTTTGTTAGGAATTGGAGAAAATTTCCTGGCTGTACTGTTCTAATGCACTACTTTAGCTAGTGAAGTAAGATCCTGGGGAGTCTTCCAAGGGGTGCTGTGAGTTGTAGGACTGAAAATCAGGGAAATGCTCACTCTTTGTCTAAGGTGCAAGTGTTGCTCTAGCAGTCGCTTCTCTGGAGACTCTCCTGTGCCCAGAATGTCGTTACTGAAATGAACTGTGTTGCATTTGGGAAAGAATGGGCCATATTCAATGTTCTGCTGCTCATGCACAAGAGGAACGCCATTTCATCCACTAGAACGCAGATGCTCCGATGTCAGTGAGAGCAGATGTGTCCCGACTAGTTGCCTGGGTATGGGCTACTCGGTCTGTGCTGTTCCTAATGCGTATAACATGTACAACAAAGATCCTCATCACTACCACTGTCTTCACCTACACTTCTGACAGCTGTGTATAAGTTAGTGATTGAACCTATGTAGAAAATGAATTAATTTGTAGCTTTTCAATTGGCCCCTTGAGCTCACAGTGGGAACTCATTAGTGTAGCAAGTGTGGTGTTGGAGGGCTGGGAAGGTAGCTCTGTACCCCAGAATTTCCACAGATTCCATGAGTGTCACGCTGCCTGCCTGAGAAAGGCTGCTTTGCTCCACTGGACATTTTCATTTAAAATACCAGAAGTGTGCTAGCTGGTCATGGATGCTGCAGAAATTCTGCAAACCGTATTTCCCCCAGATGTCTGTCAGCAGCATCCTGCTGTGAGGTGACAGAAGCAGTGTGGCTGGCTCAGAAGGACTTTGCAGGTCCTTTCCAGATAAGGCGGTGGAGTGCAGCTTGTGTGCCAGTATGGAATATTCCCTCTACCAAACAAAGCACAATAAGGCTATTGCTTGCAGCTACCCAGCTATCAGACAAGGAGATTCATTTACTCTTTTACAAATCTGCAATACAATTAGAAATGTATTTCAGGCAGGGTGCTCCTTATTGGACCCAGATCAGTAAGGGTATAGGAAAGCTACTGTGTAATCTCTGAGCCTGAACTTCTGCTGGTGTAAAGCAGGAGTGCTTTGCTGAAGGAATGAAGATACAGCACAATGACACCAGCATCCTGAACTGATACAACTCAATGGTAAGCCTGGGTGTCAACAACTGTGACGTCTGATTTTGCCATCTGCTATGCATGGAAGCACAGCCATCCAGGAGATCATTTTTATGATAATAACAAGAATTCTGACACCAGATTTTGGGTCAAGAACTCTGGGTGTCTCTCTGGGACAGCTGCAAGGCATCTCCAGCTACGAGACAATAGCAAAGAGGGGACAATGCAAGGGGGTCCCATCCATGCTATGGTTGCGAGCGGCCAAGCCTCGCGTGAGGCTGTCCTGGATATGTGGCAGCACGTCAGCCGCCCCTAGGCGGGGGTACCCCGGTGTGATGGCAGCCAGGGCCAGGCTGCAGCTCAGGGCTGACCTCGGGGCATGCCCGCTTTGCCCAGCCTGTTACCATTATACAGGGCGTTGGTGGGTGAAGCCCTGAGCTGTGTTACCGCCTGCACAGCGGCAGGCACGGCCCGGGCTCGTGGTGTGTGAGAAGGAGGTATGGCTGTACGGTGAAGGTTCGTGTGTTGTATGGCTGTAAGTGAAGGTTCGTGTGTTGTATGGCTGTACAGTGAATGTTCGTGTGTTGTATGGCTGTAAGTGAAGGTTCGTGTGTTGTATGGCTGTACAGTGAATGTTCGTGTGTTGTATGGCTGTAAGTGAAGGTTTGTGTGTTGTATGGCTGTACGGTGAAGGTTCATGTGTTGTATGGCTGTACGGTGAAGGTTCATGTGTTGTATGGCTGTACGGTGAAGGTTCATGTGTTGTATGGCTGTAAGTGAATGTTCGTGTGTTGTATGGCTGTACGGTGAAGGTTCCTATGTGCGGTCTCTGCAGCCCTTTAGGATGGCAGTAGGTTTCCATTGTTTGGGCGATCGTCTAAACACAGTAAACACCCTAATAACTGGCAACGTGCCATCTGCTCTGTGTCGAGGGGGGCTGAGTCTCTGAACACAGCAGAAAAATACATTCCAAAGCCCTGTTCCTGCTTGGACAGAGGAGCATCCTGCAGCTTGTGCCACGCTGACAAGAGGCCATTGTGCGATGTCTGCTCTAGTGCCCAGCCACCCAATGACAGCCATGAACAAGCTGCTTTGCACAACAAAGAAAATCCTGTGAAAACCATTTCAGAAGGCTGGAACAGGACTGAGACTAGAGATAAAATGATTTCAGTGTGTACAGCAGATGGAGACTCTGGAGCATGGAGCCACTAATCTACAGATTACAGACTCCCTAATTATAGACTGACACTTACCATTTCTGAGAGGCACTACCAGCCGAGGGAGGCAGGGATCTTGCAGAGCAGTGCTTGAGAACCGAACACCATGTTAGGGGTAACTAAGGGGAGGAACAGAGTTTGGAAAATGTAACTGTACCAACCTCTCGCTCATTCGTGTCTCGGAATGCTGTGTGGACTTCTGGTCCACTGCAGATCTTGAAAAGAGGACAGCAGTGCTGGAAAAGGCCCAGAAGAATCTGGCATGGACGTGGACCACAGCCTCACCCAAGCAGGCTCCTCAGCGACAGACACTCTCCCTCAAGGGTGAGCTGTCCGTCAGCCACACATTTCTCAACACAAACAGGGAAGCCTGTCAGAACCAGTAACACAGTCAGCTCTTCAGCACCTTCCAACACCAACCTCAACATGAACCATAATACTCATCCCGGTATGGTCCTATCTTACCGACTCCTCGTCTTGGAGCAGATGAAAACTCATTATTCCTGCAGCTTTGTGCCTAATTCTGTCCCAGTCAGTCGTATAACAAATCATACACTGAGACCTACAGATCCCACAAAGCCGGACCCTGATACTCACTCCAGCCCCACGCTCAGCTGGTCTCCTTGAGCCCTGTGGCAAGGGCCCTTCCTGAGAAAGGCTTTGTCCATGGTCTGGGTGCCAGGCTGCTGAGCGATGATGCTCTGAGCTCACCTCAAACCAACCCTGTGCACACCTTTCTGCAGCGAGGGGTGTGCCCAGAGCCTCCCACCACTTAAGTATCGGGGAAGAAGGGACCTTCTCAGGTGAGCCTGGAGGGAGCAAACAGCTTGCTGGAGCGTGAGCTGGCTGCAAAGCTGCTTTGCTGCACATGGGCACATTCTAGGGCAGAACTTGGGTGGGTAAGTGATGGTATATAACCAGCACTTAGGTATGCAATGAGGGATCTCACCTGGGGCCTGTGCCTTCATATGCCATGCCCTGGGATACAAGATCTATAGCAGGGGTCCTCAAACTACAGCCTGGCCCCTGGTATTACAGACCCCCCCGCTCCCCCCCGCCGGGGGCTGGGGGGGGAAACCAAGCAGCCGCAGATGGCTGCCTGCCACTTCATCCGCGCACTGGCCCCCTGCTTAAAAAGTCTGAGGACCCCTGAACTAAAGCAATCGGCAACCAAGTGGTGACTCCATTGGCATGGGCCAAACAAGGGTCATCTGTTAACTAAGGCCATCAGTTCTTTATTGCAGATCCCTAACCTTAAGAACAATCCTAATCCATGCTGTCAGCATGTCCCTATGCTGTTTATTTCCAGGTTTAGCCACACGATAACGGCCAGGAGAGAAAGCAGCTCCAGCAGAGGTGACACTGGAGCTCTTACCTAGAACGAGCAGTGCTTTAAATCAGCAGTCCTGACCAAGATGCGGGCATCTGCTCCGCTTCCCATCTTACCTGAATTAATGAAAATTCATTTGTTTACTTCTAGCCTTATCCTATACCAGCCTATCTGGTAAAATGCAGAAACCGATTGAGCTCCACAGCCATCGCTGAACTGAACACCAACCAGAGCCTGGACCCTAATGCTATATGTTGTCTGAATTCCTCAGCTGCCTCCGACACGGGAGAAACACCCATACTGGAGCCACAAGAGCCTGGTAGGAGCAGGTAATTCAAGCTCTTCAACTTCATACTCCAGTACACCATCTATACTCATGCCTTGGGGACATCTCTTACCCACAGGAGTAAAGGTAAGGCAATTGCAGAGATTAATAACAAAAACCGGGGATGTGGCAAGATGCAGTTGTCAAATAGGTTTTCAGTGCCTCCAGTCAAAAATGCTGACTTCAACAATAAGCCTGACTTAATTCCTTATATGAGCTCCAGACTGCTGGGAAGCTGGTGGCTCCTGTGCACGCCAGTCATCCTGCCACCGTGTCCTGGTCCCTGCCAGCCGAACCCCGGCCGCACGCGCTGGGGCCACTTGCTGCCAGCTCAGGACCACCGGTGGCCAGGTAGGACCCACCGGCCCTCAGCCGCCACCTGCGGCACCTCTGCCCCGCTGCTCGCCAGTGGCTCCGCCGCCTGCCAGGCGCAATGCCCGCAGCGCCGTGCCCAGCCTGAAGCCGGTCTGGCACAGCTCGTGGGTGGCAGCATGCGCGGGGTGCGTCTTCTGTGCCAAATACTGCAGGGGGGTGGGAGGGGAAGGGTCCTTCTGTCTCCGGACCGACACCAGGCTTGGTGTTAGAAGGGCTCTGCACTCTGCCCTGGCAAGGTGGCAGCATTTGGTTTAGATTTAAAATATTCTCTCACCTGAGGAATCATGAAATGGTACTCACTGCTGACGTGAATGCATATCTCATCCTGACTGATAATACACAGCGTAACCATCTGGCTGTTGGAAGGATGTGCCGTATTCCTCCCTCACTACAGGTGACTATAGGGTGATTTGTAAATACCACTTCAACTGACAAGTGCCACCATGTTTCCTATGGATGGATTTTCTGCAGGCGGCCACCTGTCTTTGCTATTCAATAGGTCCATGAGTATCTTCACCAAATAATCCTGACTTGGAGCTTGCTCCTGAAATATTTATGGAAAAACAGAATATGAACCTGCGTGGTAATTATAAATTATATTACATAGATCATACATACTTTTTATCTAGATGGGAACATATATAGCAAGCCAAAAGAATGTACAAATTTCAGACTCTGTAAATGACTGTTACGTTATACTTATCTGTTCACAGATTAAAATTCACATGGGTATCGACTCTAAAAATGATTCAGGTGAAAATCTTAGGCCATTCAGGCTTATAATTCACTGTATATTAGTACACATTCGCCTTGATTTTTGAGAAAAGCAAAGAAAAAAGAACATGGTATTAAAAGCAAGTAATCACAAACTAGGATAAGCATTTAAGTATTCAAATAAATGTATTACAGCATTAGCCAGACTGTATGAAATGGGGTTTTGAGGTCTAGCAACTAATCTGCTGAAGTGGAGGCCAGCAATCATGAGATTGGGATCTCTAAGAGTGCAGTGTTTGAGGTGTGTGTTTCACTGTGTAAATGGGTGATCACTGCATGCCATAGCTACTGGGAAGAATCCTGGCAAGCTGGGTTAAAAGCTGAGACTTAGGGAGTGAATCTCACTCGGCTCATAAGACAGTGTTGTTCTGCGAATAAAGAGCGTCCAGAGGTCTCATGCCAAGCCAAAAATAAAAATCACACAAATATGCACTTTTATTAGATTCTGATCCTCAGAGGACTCGAGGAGAATGAATTCTTATAAAACAAGGTGACTTGCAGAAAGAATTTGGATATTGTAAAAAAATTGCATAGCTTCATCTGGTTCCCTTTAGCTTCCTGAAGCAGAGTTGCTGAGTTATTGCATTCCTGTCTGATGTCGGACATGAAATTGCATTATTAAGTGCAGAGGCACAGCTGACTGTTACCATTTCCCCACTGCCACAGCAACGGCCACCAGCAGCCTTGCAACCTCCAGGGACGGGCTGGTTCCGACCGGGCACCCCCTCCCCTGCCCCCCCCACGGCACGGGGCATCCTCCCCTTACTCACGGGCAGTTTAAGCTGCTCTTGGGCAACGAGTCTTCAAGTGCCCGAAAGCCTGGGACTGTGGAGGAGAAAGGAGACTGGAACGGTGCGAGAGCCGGGCAGGCAGTGAGCAGGTGAGAGGTGTCGGCATACGCTCCAGCAGGGCATAACTGGACCGGCACAAGCCCTTACCGGCAGCCTACGCTGCAGGATTTCCCACAACAAGACCATTATCCAGCGATTTACCTCTCCCTGGGCGGGTTTGAAGCTGGATGCCGGCTCAGTACTGCGCTGTGGCTGGGTTTCAGCAGAACAAGGCACCAACAAGGATGCGCTTTGATCTTGCTGAGAGCAGCAGCAACAGCTTGGATGAGTTGATGCTCCCGATTTACGGAGGTGCCACAGAGATAACCGCTCAGCCAAGGGTCCAGGGGAGGTGGTTAGGAAACTGGCAGCAAAGCCTTCCTGCTGGAACCCTGCGGTGGCACGTTGGTGGTCCCTGAAGCCGGGGTGAAGCCTGGGGTGGGAAGTGTCCGTGTCCATCATTTTAGTATTTGAGTGTGAAATATGTGACAGGGAAGCTGTGGTTTTACAAATTTAGACAAAAAATATTCTCACCTCTGGTACCCATTTTAAAATATGACCACAAGACCCAAAGAAATCATGAGCTACCCTCATAAAAATCAGACCAAAAACTTTTTAATGAAAATGATAGCAGAAAAACAAAGACTGACTGCCAAAACTGTGAAAGGCAAAACTTGGCATTGCTTGGCCTTAGCAATTGTAAAATGACTGAAGTGCTAGGAATCTGACATTGCATTGGAAACTGGAAGAAAGCCACTAAAAATTGTTCTGGAATTGGTTTCCTAACAATTGTCTGAATGTATAGCTCAATTTGTATCATAAAGAACTGAGACACTGTGAGTAGTAAAAGCATTAAAGAAAAGCCCTCTCCGTTCAGCAGAAACAAGACACCAGGTAAAGGTGGGGGCCTGAGCAGTGCAGGGGACAGACCAGGTCCGTGGCAGTGACGCGCAGGGCTGTGCCTGCTCGCTGCTTTTTGCACTGGCAGCACATTAACTGTGGTCTGCTCTGTGGGTGACATCGGGGTCCGCCAGCACAGCGGGAGCGAGTTCATGACCACGGTGGCCACCAGCTTCCTCCCCGCAGCCAGCCGCGCCGCGGTGATCTCACGGCTCCAGAATGCCTCTGCGCTGCAGATGCGCAGCCTGTACCCACCCACAGGAGACATCTGTTGCAGGGAAGCTGCTGGGCTGGGAGGACGTGCAGTCCTTCTCATGAGCTAACCTTGCTCTGAAACTTCGCCTGAGTGCCCAGCAGCTACACCCAAAGCTGCCTGAGGCTGCCTGTCAGTACTGCTTGGAGGGGAAGGTGCTTCTCTCCGCTGCTAAAGACGCAGCAGAAACTCCTGGTGTGCTTTCTTGCTGTGGTCTTGATTCAGGCTCTACTGAAAATACTCTCACAGGTCAGAGCATCTCGGAGGCTGAGCTACACGTCGGCTCGTTAGCGGCTGCTGACTCCCAGTTGCTTTCAAGGCTCAGGTCTTGAGCAGTCTGTTTCCTTTATGAACAAACTGCCATATAAATGCAGTAAGAGTCACATAATAATGGCTCATTAATTTTTATTTCTTTATAATAGCCCTAATTAGGTTATGTGCATTCCAAGTTTTGAATGGAAAAGCTTCTGGAATTGGCAGCCTTTTGTTTGTACGTTCTTTGTATGTTTTCAACCATCCCAGAAGTTCAGTAACATTAACCTGACACAAAACATACTTTACAAAACAAGATTATTATTCTGCTTTGCACGGTCCAGGGGAAACATAATAAGCTTCACTTCCTGGAGATAGATAAAGGAGGTCTGAAAGCACTGCCTTTCTCCCTCAGTGGGGAATTCGCTGCCCTTCCAGAAACTTTGCTGGCAAAAAAACTTCACTGTTTTTCAACAGCATTGTCCAAGCCAGGGACCTGAGCTCCTGTTCAGGCATGAAGAGAGTACAACTCAATGGTTTGTAGGATTAAAGGAGAGTGTTAGCACGGAAAAAGGAGGAGGGCAAATTGAGGCAGATTTGGAAGTACTTGGCACACAGGAAAATCAGTCTGTTTTCATTAGGTACCTAAAAATATTTTTTTGGATGAAACCCAAGCAACAGGTTGCACTGACAGGTAGCACTGGCTGCAACTGTCTTGTAGGTCCTGAGTTTGCAAGCTGTGATACTATCTTTAACTTAAAAGCATGTAAACATTCTGAACTACATAAATAGCATTAATAAATAGTGTAGAACCTGTGAAACATTTTTCCAGGATGAGAACCATAGTATCTTGTAATTCTCTCAGTCAGCATGTTTTAGGGCTTTCCTTGCCATGATCCCAACAACATGTTTCCTCAGCTGCAATATACCCTGCTGATGCCCGCACCGCCCCCAGCACCCCACTTCTCCTGGTTAAAGCTCTGCGGAGAAAATCTGGACCTCTCTGGTCCTTTTCTCATCATCACTGAAAGTGCTTTGCAATCCTCAAAGGGAAAATGCTAATGAGTTAGAAACTGTTACTGTGCAAGCCTAAGTAAATAAACTGGAGCTTCAAAGGGAAGGACAGAAGAAGTACACACTCCTTCACAGGGTTAAGGCAAACATTTTACACATTTATAAGGAAAGCCAGAGAAAAGCAGTGGGCAGCTATGTGAGCTGGAGTTCCCGTGCCCCTGAGCTGTCACGAGTTGCAGAGGTGATGCTCAGGAAGCACCCTGCGTACAGCTCTTCATCCTGAACCAGGCAAGGCTGCTGGGTTTAGGCGTAGCTGGAAGCACTGGTGTTATGTAACCCCAGAGAATGAAGACACTGAATGAGGTTAGGGTGGCAATATCCACCGAGTATTATAATAAAATGACAACGACCTACAGCAGTTTGGATTCCTTCATATATGAAACAGGGAACTTTTAACATGGCCAGCACCTCAAAGTGCTCCCTTTAAGCCCCAGGTAAACCCGCGGGTACAGTTGCAGTTGCTTAACTGATAGGGGCTGTGAGAAGAATTCAGCATTCCAGCTTGGCAGGAAAGACAAGCCTCTGTTTGTATATTCTCTGCACAGAAACTTCCAGAGGTCACCTTGGTATCCATTACTGGGATTTTTATCAGCTAGCCCAGGCACTGAGTGAAGGATTTGAATACCCTAATGATGGGCAGTCACTTAGTCTGAGCCTGTAAGAACATACCATGGATATTGTACATAAAACTGTTTGACCACCTGCACATATCTGTGTGTGACACAGGCAAGTCCTCACTTCCATATCACGATGAATACCTCAGAAATAGTGCAATGGTAAGAGGCGAACACAGTGAAGCAGAAGGGCCACACTGCAAAAATAACCTGCCATGTCCTTCTCCATCTTCTACGAAGAGAAATCTGTAGTAATGGGCAAATGTAGGGACAAGGAAAAGGATTTTAGCTTCACAGACTGAGAGTGGTTCATTTGGCAGTTATGGGTCTGAAATTCTTCAAATACTGTATGTTTTATGAGAAAGCTATATTGCAGTTAAGGCATTAGCACATCTGGGGTGCAGACTGATTTCAAACCCAGACACTGGAAGTTTATCATGAACAGATACAACATTCATATGCTTTCCTAGGGAAGTGACTAATGCGCTGCCTTTCACAGCTTCCCAGTCCAAAACGTTTCACTGTGTTTTGAAAGTTCACAGCCACTGACATTCACAACTCACCTGTGCTCTGCAAAGTGCCCACACCAAAATGCTGCAGCTTGGACCCCGGGTTCCAGCCTCTCCCGCACAAAAGCATTTGGCTTTTTATCTGTTCATCGGTATCTCTCTCTCTGGTCTCTGTTTTTTCATACTTGGTAAAATTCATGGAGTGGTGACAGTCAGCACAATGGTATTTTGTGGTGCACAGTTCCCTATTAAACAGGAACCAGCCTGCGGTGTGATGAGTCAGTCTAATTGCTCTCACCGCCGCCTGCCCTGGTGTGGCACTGACAAGCCGTTGGTCTAGAAATAAAAGCAGCTGAGATGAAAGAACCAAGCCAGAAGTTAGGCAAAGCCCCTTCAGCCTCAGCAAAGGTGGGTATGAACTCATTTTATAAAGACAAAATATTGATGTTAATATAGTGTCTGTGCAACACAGTAATCCCATAAAGACAGATAATCCCTACCCCTTCTAAACTAGTCTTCCAAAACTGTTGGGGATTAGGTGGCGACATTTTTATTGTCTCACCGTTTCAGCTGGCACTGGTACGTGAGCTGAGGGTGGAACGGAGCGTCCTCCTCCCCTGCTAACACTTTACATCCCCTTTTGCAGAGGAAAACAATGCAGAACCATGCCCAGAGACATCACAGCATCCTGAAAGGAGTAGGAGATACCTGTGGCTTCCACTTCGAGCCCCTGGTGTGGGGTCACAAATTTAACCTTGGGTGTGCAACCATGCAGGGGCAGTTTGATACTGAAGTGCCTGTTGCCATCAGTTGCCACAGAGAAAGGACAGAACAATAATACATCATGTAGAAAACAGCAAAATTTAAAGCGTTTTTTGGAATAGTACATCGCCTCTTTTTTGGCCCCCTAAAGCAAAAGTTACTAAGAACTTTAACATTTGGCCCTAGAAACATAATGCTGCATGTGCATGCACATCCCGCTTGTTTTGGGGTCCCCTGCAGAGACCTTCATCTACAGCCCCACGGCCCAGACCCTCAGCAGCTGGGCACATCGCGGTCCAGCCAGGGAGCTCACCCAGTCGGGAAGGTGAGGATTTCCCTGGGAAACAGGAAATCCACCGGGTGATCTGAAACTGGCACAACCTGCTCTGCTCCCCCACCTCCTGGGTACACCACGGGCCTGATGCTGACCTTGATGTGGCAGGATTTACCCTGGGCTAAGTCCCCCTTTTTCAGATGTATTGGATGCATCTGAGCTTGGGTTCTGGCCTTCTGACAGAGTCTTGGGTTTCGTGTGAGCAGCTGAAGATGAGTTTACAGAACAACCTCTTCCAAGACTGCTTGCAAAGGAGTGAAGGGCAGGATGCATTTGACAGGTCGCAGCAGTACGGAAGCCTTTTTCTACTGTTCCCTGAAAAGGGGTGTCCATAAGCTGTGCTCGCCTTTCCCTAGGACATATTTAGCAAGCAACATAGATGGACGTTATCTATTTTTATCAGTTTTAGCATCTGTGTTGAAGGGATTGCTCACCAGTCCTTAAGGGTGGGCTAATTTGGCAGTGATTTCAAAGGGCAATTTGGTGAGACAGTGAATCCAGACTAAACAAAATTACGAATATCACTAGATAAGCTGGAGGTGTGGCTTGCTGCCGCTGGGTCTGCTGAAAGATGCCTGTCTTTACTGCCCTGCTTCCTTTGCTCTTTATACCCGATGAAACCTGACCATTTTTTGCCCACTGAGGAGTTTCCTGAAGTTCCTTGAGCTCATGCATTTCCTTCCTCTCTCTTCCCACTGCATCTCAGAGCTTCAGTTGCTATGCTTGGCTGCTGGAGTCAGATATCTTTCATTTGCCAACACCGTCTAGCTTTGTTACGAAACACAGCAAGCCTCATTCTGCTCCCTCGTGAGCCAGTTTTGCACAAATGTGTCTCCACTGAGCTACACTCCAGTTAACCCAGATTTACAGCAGGAATGTTAAAATAAGAATGTGATAAAACCAACTCTCCTAGCCAGGCGGAACACAGCGAGATGAAACCAGCATTATTTTGGATACTTTTGACAGCAAGCAGTAGTAAGTAGGTATGGAAGTAAAATCTGGATGGGTAAATTTTAGTCCAAATGACCTTGGCAAGTCAGTCCCTACCAGAAATGTCAGCATCCCCTTTCATCTTGGCTTCGCCACAAGGAAAACACCAACTGGCTGTTGGGGTTCTTGCCAGCAGCCCTTTTTGCCACGGTGGTGCCACAGTTTGGTCAGTTAGACCCGGCACTTCTCCTTTGCTGCCCGTGCCTGACGGCAGGCACAGCATCCGCCAGACAACCCCGACCGCTGGCTGAGTGCCGGTGGGGGACGACAGCTCTCTCAGACGCACCGTCACTGCCCTGACATCAGTGTGCCCACCAGCCACAGGACAAAGGCTGCAGTGCTCGGCTGGGAGCCACTGCAGAAAGCCCCAAGACCCCCACCCCACCGCACCTCTGCCCTGGCACGGCACGGGCGTGTGATGTACACTGCACTGGAAAACCAAACCAAAGCAAACTACACACCGGCGAGTGACTAATCCAAGCGTCGGCTATCGACGGCTCCCACGTTGCACCGCGGTGCCCTTGGGACCCCCATGCCGAGGAGGGAGCAGCAGGGGCACAGGGCAAGGAGGCTCCAGCAAGGTTTTCTTGTGCTGCCGTCACTGACTCCTGGCTGTACTGGTGGTACTTATCGGTCTCCTGAAACTTTGCAACTGTCAGATGAACTATGCTAATTAAATGAATGCAAATTATTTTCATGATATGTTTTGGCTGTTACTAACCCGGTTAGACTTGCATAAGTATATTAAAGCTGAAAGCGAATGGAGCTTATTGTCATTCCTCAGAGCTGTCAGTTTACCTGCAAAAACAGGCTTTGGAAAATGTCTAGAGTACCTTCAGCTGGTCAGAAGGTGACACGTCTGATGTTTGAGGATCTAACAAGGATCTTTGCATTTGGGCCTTTTGGGAGTTCTCTTTGATGCATAAAACTTCGAAATACACTGGTTTTGTTTAAATAAAATCCACAAAACATCTCTTTTCGTTGAGATAACTCTCTGCTGCAGTGTCTTCCTTCAACAAACAGAGATTTCAGCCAGGACTTAGGTTCATCCTCTGGCCAACACTGATAAATCTCTCTCCCGTGATTCCTCCCCCACCCTTGCTTTCCAACAGATGGGAGACACAAGCTCAGCGGTTAGCACAGGGCTGGCTGCCTGGCTTGGGAGGAGACCAGTACTTGCAGACTTTCTTCTGGACTAGCAGCGTTCTGACCTTTGTAGCTGCGTCCTTGCTCTGTATCCATCACCGCAGCACATTTAAGTTCTCTTCAGCTAATCTACCGTGACAGGACAGAGCTTTCAGCTCTTGGTCTGCCTTGCCATGTCCCATGCACGCCCCAGTCCCCAGTCTGCTGCCTGGGCACTCCCCGAGCAGGACCACGCCACCTGGGTGATCCCTGTCCTCGATGTCACATGCACTGTCCTGATGCCACCAGCTCCTTCTGCAGCACGGGAGGGAGAAGCCGTGTCAGCATCCAGGAGCCCATCACCCACTCATCGGTGCCTGGTTCTCAGCTGCTGATCACACCGGAATGAGCTGCCAGGTAAGGCTGCCTCCTGCTCCTGCTCTGCACATCGCTGGCAGCCATTTGTGTCTCCAAATACAGTTTATCCTAGTGAATTCATGACTCACCAGGAAAAAGCCAAGTCCTAAAGCAGTGCTAGAGCCAACTTTTCCTTTCTCTTAGATAGTAAGACTTTGCTCAGCTATTGCTCCTGACTCACCTGCAGCCAACGCTGAGCCAGGACCGCTGCTAGACAGCGAGCAGTGGATTCATCTTTCTCAGCACGATAAGGACTGCGGGACCAGGTTAGCACAGTTTAGCTTTACACATCATTAGATAACAACCTTTTCCCAGCCCAGTTTCTTTTCAGCTGAATTAATGAAAATTGAGCAGCAGTCCTGGCCATGGCAAGCACAGGTTCTAGTTCCTGCAAGGCATCAGCACTCCAGTTCAGAGAATATGGTTTTTCCTCTGAAGTGTTAGCAGATGGACTGACAGGGAAGCAGAGGGGGAGCTTTCGGTGGCAGCCTGGCTCCTGCGGTATTTACACAGCTAAGGTGCTTATGTCCTGGGTTACACCAGAGGTTAGACAGCCATGAGGGAAAATGTGCACACACGGCAGCCTTGCCTGTGTCACCAGCCTGGCCAAAATACATTTCACTGCTTGCTTCCTCACAGTCACAAGGCACCATATAAACAAACAAACACAGTACCTTTAAATCCACTATAATTCTACCCTGTTGACATCTAATTACTGGTGATAAGCATGTAATCACAGGCATGTAATCAGTAATTATCTCTAGACACACCACCTGGTTTTGCTGTAGGGCATCAGTGCTGAAGCTGTGGGCAGGGAGGCTGAAGGCAAGGCCACTTTAGGTCTGCAGTGGTTGATTAGGTCAAGTGCAACCCCACGGAAACAAGGAAATCTCAGCTTAGTCCTCAAAGTCCCATCCGGGAACAAAAGCAGGCACAGGGAGGAGCAGCTGGTGGTCCCTGGGTCTGGCTGGAGTGAGAGGGAGTCACAACAGCAGACTGACATTTGGAAGCAAATCAGCATTTGGTGTCACAGCGCAGGCCTTTGTGACAGAGATCTTGATCCAGCTTCACAGCTTGGGAGAAGATGCTGGATGATGTCACCCAGGAAGCAGGGAACAAACAGGGTGGGTGGAAAGAGATTATTTTGAGAGACAGAGCATGAACCCAGAACATGTTCCTCCTCATTAGTTTGAGTGGGTCCAGCTAGCTGTGTAGACTCTACCTAGATTGGAATATTTGGGGTTTTGTACTAGTGCCAAACCTGTACTTCTGAACCTCTTCAAAATGCTACTTCTATTGCCTTGTGAGAGCTTTATCTCTGGCACATTTTGTCTCCAACAACTTCATGGCTGAGTGACTCAGTTTGCACCTGATAGTGATGCCTGCAGCACCACAAGGGTCCTTGGGCATGGAAGGAGAAGTAGTAGTCCCTTCTTGGAGGACAAGGAAAGGGAGAAGGAAGGAGGGGACAGATTCCCCACAGAAAACTTTTCAGAACTCCTGTTCCACAATTATTATTTGTTAACATTTTGACTATCAGCTCATTTCAGGAGGAAAAAACCCACATGCTGAAATGTTGGAACTTCCCATAGATTTTGCTCAGCACTAAGTCAATCTGGGAGCAAAAAGCATTACTCCATTTCAGAAATATTCTTGGAATAACCCATCACAGAAGATTATAACTTCCAACTGCTCATCAGAGTTGTGATGTTTGATAGCATGACAGACTGACAGCATGCTGAAGGCCGTCTGTAAGTGTTGCTGGAAGTTATACCCTCCAACAATACAACAGCATTTTGCAATAGAAATTAAGAGGGTATGAATCCACTTTCCTTGTGGCTTTGACATGAAATACTGAGCAGGCTTTTGACAGGGTCAGATGTTTTTTCTTTCTAACTCTGCAGTGGTTTGACTTTGCCAAAGGATTTCAGGGAGGACACCACGCCGCTGCACAGCAGTCCGCCAGATGACGACTGTGCCTGTGGTGAAACGTTTCCCTGTATAAAGGGGTGTTTCCCCCCACCATTGCTTCTGTGTTAGACAACCATCCTGTTCCCATCCTTTCGAGTTTATGACAACAGACGGTATGTCCTTCCAGTCTCACCTGTAACTTCTCCCACCCAGTACAGCATATCCAGCTGGGCCGGGCGGCACGCCGGCTGTACCGCGGAAGGCTGGGGCCAGTCCCACAAAACGGCACATTCACAGGGTCCCACATAGACCCGTACGTCTGGGAACAAAGACATACCTTCAGCACTGCAAACTGTTCTGGAAAACTGATTTTAAATCAGCTGAACATCAGCTCCCAGCATGACTTTGTGGTGAAGACAACTGATGCTAGTCCTTGGGTGTGTGAGCAGACGTATGAAATGGGAGCACATATGGATGTATTTAACATTGCTGTACTATTGCCACGCTGCCTTCGGTTCTAGCTGCCTGTGTTGCCAGGGGATGACAAAACTGCCACCCCCTCCATAGTCACAGCAAAAGGACTGGAAAACATGCCTTGTAGTTCAGTCTCAGGGACAACACCACGATCGTCGTGTCGAAGAGGTTAACAACTCGATCAGTCTGTAAGAGCCAGTATGGGGGTGCAGATGCCTGATATAGGAGGCCCCTGAAGCTCACAGATGGGTGTGTACGAGAAGTCTATTGCTGGAACCTGAAGTTGAGCACATTTAGAGGAGATATGGGATGCCCATTTGTAACAGCAAGGGTAGGATTCTGATTTAGGCCCTTACTGTGCCTGTCACATACTCCCCAGCACTGGAAGCGTAAATCAAGATCAGATGGTTTTCTGAAAGATGTACAGAGTTGAGATGGAGAACCCCTTGATGTGCAGAGCAGCCTGGAGGATCAAAGGCCTGTTCTGACCTCCTGACCCGCTATGTCTGAAAGTTTAGAAACTGGAGCATGGTGATGGAAGCACCAGCCACTAGCATTCCCTGGTCGATGGAGACACCAGGCTCACCCACTGCCTGCCCTTCATGAATGTGCCATTTTTTGGGCACAAAAGAACCCACCCATCTCTGACCGCTGCCTCTAAATCTAAGTAGGACAAGCAGATTTTCTTGTCAAGTTTGGCTCTCACTATTTCATCTGTGCTTGTCCTTAGCCTGACTTTCCGTGAGGCACATGAAATGCAGTGCTGGAGGCTGTTGTGGCATTGCTGCAAGAACAAATCAGCAAAACAATCCTGTTTATCTGGCAGTCTCCTAAAACAGGGCACCCGAGTAAATCAGGGCTGCAGAGCAAGAGAAGGCAGCTCTAACTTTGCCTGAAATAAGGTAACTCCAATTAATCTCACCATTGCTACTTGTCATGCACGTAACAAAGGGACGCAATTTGATCAAAGCCTGTAGGAAGTGGATGGGGATGAAGAACTTTGTGTTAACCTGCCACTACCTCTGCCCTGCTGCTTCTCAGTGTTTCTCCAGCTGAACCGTCAGACTTTAGAAAACATGAGCTATGAAACCAGATGTGCATTTATCATGCTGGCAACGTTATGCTGCCATTATGTCCCTTTCATGCACAATTGGAGATCTGCTACCTCCAGGCCCACAGGAAAACCAGTGTAAAACCATTTTGTATGGATTTGACATCAAGGAAGGAAATGTCCTCACTCAGGACATGGCTCTCCTTTGCTGAACTTGTGAGCATTGGTGAAGGAGGGTGTCAGATCTGCCCTAATGTCAACAGCCTATTTCCTTTAAATAACATGGCATTCTCGGAGCCTAACGAGCATTGTGGTCACAGCTATGGGGCCCAAGACGCTTCCCTCCCACCTCCTCAGCTTTCTTTAAAGAGGCTGAGTAACTCCAGAAAAAGAAGCAATAATAAAAAGCTGAACACTAAATACAGTGAATTTCAGGCAGGACTTCCTTCCTTCCAAAGTCTTTGTGTTTCTTGGGGGTGAAAGGGGAAGACTGGTGGCCATGCAATGCTAGAAAGCACTAGAAGCTGTCTGATTCCTGCAAACTCATCTTAGCTGCCGTGAGCATGTCTGGTCCTTGGCTGGTGCTCAGATGCCCAAGGAACAAGCCAACGGCGTTGGGGGTGCAGGGACAACTGTGGAGAGCTGCACCCGGAGCCGCAGACGCGATCCCTGTGCAGGCGAGAGCCCTTCTCAGCGGGCCAGGCATCTGTGCTTTGTGCAGAAACCGCACAGTTGGACATCTGCTGATGAGAGGCAAGCTGTGTCCCCCGTGGGGCTGCCCAGGTGCTGGGGCCATCATAGCCAAGGGAAAACACCCCATCTGCAGTGACACCGTGTCTCATGTTCTCACCAGTCACCCGGGACAGAACATTGGGTCATTTCTAACACAGATGGCAGACGACAAAAACTTCAATGTTAATAATGAAGGGCATTTAGTTTACCAAAATAGAGGTTAAAATGAAGATGTGATTGCTGCTAGTGAGACCACCGAGGAGAAAAAAACAGCATGTGCCTGTGGTGCGCCAACACATCTGCTGCTGCGCATCCTTCTGCTGCCGTGCGTCCTGCTGCTGCCGCGCATCCTTCTGCCCCCAAGCCAGCGGCCGCTGGCACCTGCCGGCCACGCACGTGCCTCTGCCACTGTCGCACTGTACGTGGTGGGAGGTGCTTCCTTTTGACAGTTTGCTACCTCGTGCTTTGAAACATGGTATTTGACTTCTGTTTACCAATAGATGCTCCTGAAAATCACCTGACTAAAGAACTCCAGCTATTTACCATTGATCCTGAAATTATCCACTGCTTGATAAAATCCAGCTGTAGCATTTAGCACCGTGATTCTGCTTCACTAAAACAAAAGCGAGGGCCAGTGGATTTCACCTTGTTGGTGAGGCAAAGGAAACACAAGATCTTAACTTCCTGGTGTAATGAGCAACTTCCAGTGGCACAGGCAACATTACATGAACAAGAAGCCACAATATGGGATGTGCTTCACTTTTTTTTAAATTGTTTTCTGTTTTTATTATAGACGTTGAGAATAATGTTGCATAGAGCACCTGGGAACTGGGAACAAGCACAGCAGTTTGCCAACAGAGGATGCAGGGTTTTCCAATCAAGAAACTGCCTGCCGGCCTGACAAACAGAAAATGAATTAGCAAAATCATCAGAAAATACCCAGTGGAGAGCAACAGTGCCTCGGCAGCAGAGGCAAGTTGACCTAATATGACTTCTCTGTCAATACCTTTGGTGTTTGAATGATTCTGTTGGCAATTTAAATTCCTCTTCAAACATTTAAAAGATAACACTTAGTAGGTGGGTAGCCTCATGGAGAAAATGCTTGTGAAAATTATACTGCATGTTGTGCCTCTCACTGGTTACTCAGCAGCCTGGCCAGTCGGCATTTGGAGCCACAGTTCCCCCGCATGGGTACTGATGGGAGACTGATGGGAGACCAAGCTGATGCTCTGGCAGCAGATGATGAGAACAACAAAGGAAAGCAATGCAGGCGCTGAGTGCACAGAATAAGAAAACGCCCATCCCAGACAGGGTGATTATGTCCCATCTTATTAACTAATCCTTTTGCTGAAAGGAATTTGCCTAAAGACCATTTCCAAGAAGGCTGCACGACTCCCCCCATTCATAACTAGTGCGGTTCACCCCACAACATGACAGATTTCCATTTCTGAGCCCTGCTTAATAAAAAGTTCTTACTCGACAGAGACAGTCTTGTCAGACGTAAATTAGAAGCTTGTCACTACAAAATGTAATTTCCTGTAAAATAAATGCTGTTCCCTAAATCAGAATACTGGGCTGTTTCTTTCCCTTCGAGGTGTGGCCGGCAGTGCCCATCTGGCAGGCTCAGCTCAGTGCCTGAACCGCGAGGGACAAGCACTCTTGTTTTGGGGCGGAGACGTGCATGCAGGTCCCGCGGCAGCACCCACGGCCATGAATCGAAACGCCTGCCATCTCCATCCTGGCGGGGCTCAGGCTGGACAGACAGCCTCTCCATGGCTCCTCGCCCTGATCTGTATCTCATCTGCTTTGCACAGGCAGGCAAGAGGAGATCTTGTTTGCCAGCAGGATTTGAAGATGCATCACTCATGACTGTTTGCCTGAAAAACATTTTTGTCAACTATAGCACATAAACATGTGATTAAAAGAAAATCAAATGTGCTTAATTACAGGGGACAGGCATTTTGTCATTGTATAATTAAAACCTTCGAATCTGACCTGAGACACACAAGTACAGAAATATAAATAATGCATTCTGCTGGGCTAAAAAGCAAGGCTATTGCAGTGAACACACACGGAACCCAAACTTCAGTTTTCATTGTGTCCTTGAATTAGAGGCCTTACAACACCTAACAAAAAGAATCTTAAAAGTGAATGGCAATTTGAGAAATAAAAGAATTTTCTTTTATACAGTGAATAACTGCCATTAAAGGCCAGATTTTAAAGTCTTGTCTTCTTAGAAGACCCCCCATACTCCTTCATTGGTGCAGATAATTTCAGTGCAACCATTTATGCAGCAAGGCGCTAGGAAAGATAAACATTAGAATCAGGATTTGAATAAATATTGCTATTAAAGTACAATGCTGAAACTTTTGCACATTTGCAGAACCAAACAAAGGCCAGGCCCCGTTCCAAGGAATTTTAATTCCCCATAAAGCTACACAACCATATGGAGAGGTCCCAACCAAAACAAGGGGTTCGCTCTGACCTCCCCGTGGTCAGTGTGCAAAGCCACAGGGCAGGCTGCAGCTCGCTTTTGGTCCCAAGAAAGGCTCACTCCAAGTGCCATTACTTGGCAACTAGGAGGTGGGGGCTCTGCTCGCTGTCTGTCCTGGCTGCCAGCTCTGAAATCAGCAGATCTGTAGATTTTCCCCCTTGCTAGGGGCAGAAACTCGCTGAGATGGTTTTCAGCTTCGGCTCAGAGGATCCACCCTGCAGCAGGAGAAGGATGCATTCATTCACGCTGAGGCAATCCCTTAGGAAGGTAAAGACCTGCTGGGCAGCCACGTTGTGTCCATCGATTTGGACTGTACTGGTGGTCTGGCTGCCAAGCCCCCAGTTACAGAGGGAGAGCGTTTGCCAGGAGAGCAGCAGTAGAAAAGCTACGAAACAAACTTATTCTGGCTATTTGAAGGGATACTTCCTCCCACAGCCCCAGGCACTGCTGCTGCCCCTGCACCCAAAACATGGCAGCGAGCATCACACATCACACGGGCAGCAGCACGGGGCTCTCCTGGTGCATCCCTGGCCAGGCAGCGGCAGGGCTCTGGCGCCAGCACAAAGCCCACAGTGGTGAGTTCCATGAAGCCACAAAGCTGGGGCAGCTGCATATTAAAGTTTATGTACGATCATGAGAAAACCCAGATTTAACCCTCTCTGGTCTTGCTTTAGGGAAAGCAAGGGTAGACAGTGAGCAGTGTTTTACTGTGCTGTGTGACACAATGCTGTGAAAGTAACTCATTGAAGTTTACTGACACATTATTTAGTGCATCCTCCCTTCTCCCAGCTCTTCAGACCTGGATTACAAATTCAAGGTCCTGTAGATTGTTCCACTTCAGTGGAGAAAATAGGGACCGAGTTAATGACGCTGGTACAAGTTCAGTTACAAGAGCAGGCTGCTTCCCAGAGCGTGAAAGGAAGGAAATAACCCCAGACCATTTCCTTCCTCCTAACTCCAAGCCTGTGTCCCCCCCTGCCCACAGACAGTCCCCCAGGGTAACAACCGGGACATTGGTCCCCGTGACGGGGCAGGCGCCATGGGAATTTTTCTGCAAGTGAGAACCATGTCTGCCCTTGAAGGACTGGCAGGGACAATGGCACTGCTTTGCTTTCACAAAAAAGGTTGGGAAGTGTCACTGACCACATCTCGTAACAAAAATATGTGGTGTGAGAAATCACCGGAGAGGATGTTGGGCTCAGGTCACTCATTCTGTGTAAAGAAATGAGAACCTGGAGAAAGAATTTTAAAGTTAAAACTCCAGTTTTGGTGCTGCGCGATAGATTTCACAGGTTGCTACTCCATTACGTGGCCGATACCCACGCAGGCCAGACCCCTGGCTGTCCCTCTGTCCCCCTGTACTTCTGAACCGAAGTCACAGGGCACAGCGGAGCTCTTAAAGCAGCGCCTCAGCTAGTGGCCACACAGCGCTTGCTGGTGCCCGTGGGGTACAAGGCCAGGTGCTCCCCGTCCCCTCTGAGTCCCCACTCCCCGTGTCCCCACCGAGCCCCCAGTCCCCATCGAGTCCCCAGTCCCTGTGCTCCCCACC
Source organism: Falco punctatus (assembly GCF_963210335.1). NCBI lineage: Eukaryota > Metazoa > Chordata > Aves > Falconiformes > Falconidae > Falco > Falco punctatus. The sequence continues at coordinate 64,149,017 of NC_137588.1, forward strand.
AACTCTCTGATACCCACTGAGTCCCCATTGCCTGTGTCCCTGCCGAGTCCCTGCTCCCTGTGTCCCCACCAGGTCCCTGATCCCCACCGAGTCCCCATTGCCTGTGTCCCTGCCGAGTCCCTGCTCCCTGTGTCCCCACCAGGTCCCTGATCCCCACCGAGTCCCCGCTCCCTGTGTCCCTGCCGAGTCCCTGCTCCCTGTGTCCCCACCAGGTCCCTGATCCCCCCCGAGTCCCCGCTCCCTGTGTCCCCTGCCAAGTCTCTGATCCCTGCAGTGTCTCTGCTCCCCGTGTCCCAGTTCCCCGTGTCCCTAGAGCCCGTGTCCCCCCCGAGTCCCTGCTCCCCTGTGCCTCCACTGAGTCTCCCTTCCCCGTGTCCCCCCCAGAGTCCCCACCGTCCGTGTCCCCGCCAAAGTCCCTGCTCCCCGTGTCCCCGCCGACTCCCCGATCCGCGTCGAATCCCCGCTGCCCGTGTCCCCGTGTCCCTGCCGAGTCCGGGAGGGGGTGCTGGCACCCCGCCGCTGCAGGCGCTCGGGACCGGCGGCCCGGGGGCACCGCGCCAGCCGCCCGCGGGGGTCGGGCCGGGCCGGGAGGCGGCTGCACGTGCCCCGTCCGCCGCCGGGGCCCCGCCGCGCGCGGCTTCGAGCCCGGGCTCCGCCACACCGGCGGCGGGAGCGGCCGCGCCGCCGCGAAGCGCACGCCGCCACCCGGGAGCCCCGCGCCGCTGCCGCAGGCGCCGCCGGGGAGCGGGCCCGCCCCATCCCGCCCCGCCGGGGAGCCCCCGCGGCTCCGCCCCGTCCCGGCCCGTCCCGCCCCGTCCCGGCCCGTCCCGCCCCGTCCCGGCGGAGCGGCGCGGCGCGGCGGGCATGGCGGCGGGCGGGCGGCGCGGCGGCGAGGAGCTGCCGGTGTACCTGGCGCGGCCCGGCTCGGCCGCCGTGCCCCGGCAGAAGCGCGGGGGGCTCTTCTGCAGCGTCGAGGGCGCCTTCGAGAGCAAGACCCTGGACTTCGGTGCGCTGCGCGTAGGGCAGCGCCGCGCCCCGCCGCCCGCCCGCCCCGGCCCCGACCCCGGCCCCGAGTCCGAGCCGGGCCCCAGCGAGCCCCGCGCCGCCCCCGACGAGGAGCGACTCCACGACCTGGCCCCCGCGGACGGCAGGGTAAGGGGCCGGGGCGTGGTGCGGTGCGGCGCGGCGGGGCTGGCCCGGGGCAGCCGGGCCCGGGGCGGGCCGGCGGTGGGCTCTGCGCCGGCCGCCCGCGTTCCCCGACGGGGAGGGCCGAGCTGCCGCCGGCTCGGTTTCTCGTATGAACGAATACCGCCCCCCCCCCAAAAAAAAAAATAAGGGTGTGTGTGATTTTGGAGTTGCCAGTCCAAACAGGCAGGTCCTTATCTGCCAGTGGCACAGATCACAACTGCCAGATCAGCAGTGAGGGACAGGTGATGCCCATCCCTGGCAGTGCCCAAGGCCAGGCTGGACGGGGCTGGGGGCAACCTGGGCTGGTGGCCGGTGTCCCTGCCCGTGGCAGTGCACTAGGCTGGATGGTCTTTAAGGTCCTTTCCAGCCTAAACCATTCCATGGTTCTATATCATCCCATCTATCTGGAAGTGGCATCACTGAAAGTATCATCAGGCACAAAGTTTCTCAACATATGCCAAACTCAAGGTAATAAACAGATTCACCACCTCCGCAGCGTAGCTCCTTCTGCCAGGGGCCAAGGTGTCATGCTTTTTTGGCTCTGGTCCCATTTACACCAGCGTGAGTTTGGCAGAAGGATGATTGAATTAACAGTGCCACGTGGGTACCCGACTTGGGATTTCCGTGAGCCTGATGCTCATTTACATATGAGGCAAGTAAGTTCGTTAGGTGGCCTCTTGATCAATGAGTTCATTGGGGGCTGAAATTTTTACTAAATAGTCATCTTAAGGGCAAGGGTTTTCAAGGGTGAACAGGGCAAATTATTAAACCCTATTTTAAAAATTGGAAGCACAAATCACCGAAGTAAATAGTGAGCCTGCAGAAGTGGTGTGGCTGTCTCAGGGTTCTGCAGAAACCTCCGCTTGTGTCCGGAGCATGAACCTTGATAAACTGCAGACGTTTGGGACCTGGAGGACTAAGCTCAGCAGCCAGAGCCTGGCGGGAGAGCAGCAGTGAAGGGCAGTGGCTTGGCCTGTCTGGGTTTTGGGGAAAAGCATCAGACTGTCCTTGATGTCTCTGGTCTTCTGCAGGAGCTTCTAGGTAGGCAGCGGGTCGCTTTGAGGTTTCTTCATTGCACTTTAATTTCTTCAGCCTCTGTTTTTTAGTGTCTTATTGGCATGCGATTTGGTTCCTGTTACTGAGCTTTGCTCCTTTACAGCCCTTTTTACACAGTCAGGAGCAAAACTAACGTTACTGCTATCGGTACCGACCTTGTCTGTATGGTTTGAATAGCAGCTGCAGAACTCTGACCACTGCGTTAATTTTGTGCTGCTGCTTGTTGGAAAAGAGACAGAAACTCATGACAGCCTGCCTGTGGGTTTTACTCAGAGCTTTTCTTTATTAGCCATACCAAAAATTTGGAACAGTCTTGTTCCCTTTTAAGGTCTTAAGTAGACCCTTATCTCTGGAGTTTTGCAGCTGAGGTTTTCCTTCAACAGCTCCTCTCTTCCTGAGGATTTCTGCTCCTAGATTTCTTCCTCTGATGCCTTCCAGCTGATGAGCACCAGGAACCAAACCCTTTTTATCTGCTTGTCTTGCCTAAGAAGGTGGGAAGCTTCATGTATGTGTTCTTGTGCATATGTGGCTAGAAGGGATCGTGTGACTTGGTACTTCAGCTTTGAAGTGTAGGATGCCCCAGGATGGGAGCGCGCGCCATGTGTGCTGAGCCGTGCTGTGCCTGCCCCGCCACGGAGAGTTCGCTTGTGTTGCTCACACATTCAGAGCACACAAAGGCTCTTTTTGTCAAGGCAAATGGAGCTTCTTGGAATAATTTCCCAGACTTAAGAAACGTTAAGTCATCTCCCCTTGACCAAGCAACTTATTAGGAAAGCTGAAAGTAAGAGACTTGCCTGTGCGCAGGGCAGCAGAGATGTGTCTCCTAACTTTTGCAGTGAACAGTTTCTTGGAAGTACAACAGACCAACATACTTTTTTTTTTTTTTTTTTTTTTTGCATTAATTACAGTTAAAGCACCGGCATTTCTGCAGGAAAGACAACTGCAGCGTGTAACCGCCCAGTGATAACACGTGGTGTGGTACGATGTGCTGCTGTAACGCGGGCCCAGGCAGGTGTTTCAGGCTGACTTTCCTTTATCACGAAGCCTGTCAGAAGGACAACAGCTGAGCTGTGGATTCGGGTGCAGAGAAGCCACAGCACGGTACAGCAAGGGGTACGGCGAAGGGCTGTTAGGTGCCGGGCCTTTGCTTCGTCAGTGGGAGTTTGAGCTTTGCTGGTTAATTTGGGAACAGTGGCTGGTCGCTGGGGCTGGAGGAGACCCTGGCCGCCGAGGCTGCTGCCTGCCTGCCTGCCTGCCCCTGCGGGCAGGTGGGCTCTTGGGGCTTGGCCATGTCCCCCAGTGCCCGCTCCTGGCGCAGACTTGCCCAAACAAGAGACATGCCTTTTGGGTGCTCTTTGCTGCAAGCAGGAGCCTGCTCTCCCTGGTACAAGGATCTGCTGCAGCAGGGGTTGTTGTTGCAGAACACTCAAGGTTTGGAGGAGCAGTGCTGGGGGACCACATTCTGCTCTGGTCTAGGCTATTTGCAGAGACCTGATTTTACAAGAGGGATTTAACTTGCTGCAGGTTTCCTTCAGTAATGGCCTATGTGGACGCTACCCTTGTGAAGTTTCCTGCAGTTTTCCTTGAGAGCTGCCATGCCTTTGCCAGAGGGGATTTCAGCGCTTACTTTACGATAATGAAGTCAGAGAGCTTCTCTGGAGGTTGTAGGCAGCACCCTCTGAATTCCTGTGGTCGGGATGTTCTCCGAGGGCTAGCAGCGTACGGATGGTAGCAGAGAGCTGCACCGCTGGGCGTCTGTGGAGGCAATGTGGGTTTGAGGAGCGGGGAAGGAGTTTGTGCTCCGTGCTCAGTGCCTGGGAGGAAGGTGAACCAGCAGCCTGTGGTAGCTGCCTCCATGTGCCTCCTCGCTGCTCAGCCGTGCCGAGACCCTGCTTTTTCCTCCGCCGGTTCAGTGTCACAGGCAGGAGCGCTCAGCTCATTACATGCTTGCTGCGTGGTTCTGCAGTGAGGTCGGCATTTCCAAGGCAACTGGCTGTGATCCCACAAACACGGGATTGCAGCTTCACTGCAGGCTGGGGCAGCTTCTCAGCCTGGTGGCTGGGGAGGAGGATGAGGAGGCTTCCACCCTTTGCAGGAGCCGGGAGTGTGAGGGAAACTACCAGGCAGCGAAAGCAGGCGAGGGGTCCATCCCTCCAGATGACCCACCGGAGCCAGTCCGTAGCTTTCTCCTGGAGGTCGCCAGCGTCACGCGTGCCTCGTTGTGTCCAGTTGTGTGACACCACCCCGATTCAGGTGGTGATGAATCCTGGAAGGAGACACAAGGCTGCCTCAAATAGAGAATGAAGCTTGAACTAATTCGGTTCTCTCTTAGTTTTCCTTTTGACACATGTAAAATGTGCTGTGACTTCAGCATTCAGCTTTTTTTTTTCCAATTGCCAGTATTTTATAGTGGAAACACCAAGCCAGCTGCAGGCTTTTCTTACGCGTGAACTTTGCGTGATCAAAAAGCTGCCATTGTGCACTGCCTTTTAGCACAGTTTAAAGACTGGCATTTGTGAAAGGGGTCATAAAGCACTTTGATAACATTAATTCATAACCTCAGTATCACCCCATTCAGCAGAATGCTCTGGGTTTCGGTTTGGTTTTACTGTTTTTTAAGAGAAGTATTTGGAGTTACATTATTTCTGGTATTTCTACAAACAATAGGAACAAACCTAAGCCACTGAACTAGTTCCCACAATGCAGATACAACAGTGAAACCTACGTTATAATTCATGGAGTTTGATGCTAAAAAATTGAAAAAATTCCTGCACGTTTTTTGGTGTTTTTTGAGAAATCTGATGCCTGAAGCACAACAATAAGGAGTCAGTTCTTTGGCTGTTCATGCCAGGATACAGGTTGTTGCCAGCAGTTATGCAAAACGGCAGTGTTTGATAAACCACCCCTCCGTGTGAGAAGACACAGATATTAGATTTCATGGAGGTTATGCAGTAGGGTTAGTTTTCTAAAGAAATTAAGAATTCACTTAAGAGTTCCTGATTGCTGCAAAGAGGCTTTGTTTTGCCAAAACCCTCACTGTAACGTGGAAGCAGTTTGATTATCGCACTACCTCGTGGCAACAACGCTCGGTTCCCTTCTGTCCTCACTCAGCTCCAGGTGGCCAGGGCTTTGCCAGCTGGCTGGCCCTGGTGCCGTGGGTGTGCACTGGGAGCAGGGGGACGCGGGCACGGCGGTACCTTGCTACCACATCCATAAGGCACCATGACGGCGCGCCGAGCTCGCGCTGCCGGGGCTTTGGAAGGATGCTGCGATTGTGATTCTGGGTGATGTGTTCTGGAAAACCTCATGCTTTTCCCAGGAAAATGTAGGTCTCTCCAGTACTTTTATGCACAAAAGAAACTGGGTTTTGCAGCCAGGTGTAAACAAGATGGGTTGACTGATCGCATTGATCCAGCCTGTCCTCAGCCTTCCTGAAGCAGATCTCTCTCCCCTGAAGAGGCGGGGGGCACCGGGCAGTGGGCTGGCGCGACCTGCGGGGTGAGGGTTTCTGCTGGTGCCTTGCTGCTGGGGCACAACCCTGGGGATGCACAGTGTTCGGAGGGGTTCTGTCCAGGTGGTTTAGAAGGGGCTCATGTGCAGGGCAGGGAGGCCTTTTCTGTGTCCATGACAGGGTTTATAATGCTCTTTATCTTTGGAAAATGATGCCCCCATAGACTCTTTCTTTAAAATAAAAAGACAGTGATATTTTTTCTCAATGTTTAACAATGAATAATAGATCCTAGCCATGGCACATTTTATGGAAGCAATTAGGCATCACCAGGCATGCCACGAAGTAAGTCTACAAGATGCTTTAGCAATAGCCGGTCGCAGCAGGTAGGAGAGGTGATGCTTCTTTTAATACTGTATATTTTTTCTGAAGTTCTCAGAAAATGCAGCAAGACCTGCACCTGATGCTGTATCAGGAAAAGCTTGTTTTCCTGAGTTGCTTCCAGCGTGGCTGGGATTGCCTCTCCCATGCCCGCAGACCCACAGCGGCTCGCCCAGTACTCTGGTGGGGGATGCCACAAGAAAAACACCTGCAGCAGGACGTGGCTTCAGAGATGCAGCAGCTTCTCTCCTCTGAAGCGGCTCTGGGCGATGAAGCCCAGCAGGACATGAGCTGCCTCTGTCCCCACCGAGCTGCTGGCGGTGGGATGGGGCACAGAGGTGCGGGGCTGCTGGAGCCTGCGGGCCTGGCAGAGGTATGCGGAGGTGCCTTGGGAGCCTCCTGGCAGGCAGCGCTCCACCAACAAGCGTGCTTTGGGAGCCGAACTGCACGAGCCGCATGGACATTTCTTGTGGTTCTCACAACTTTGTGTGACTTTTGAGGTGCCTGTTTTGGGAAAGAAACACAAACAATGAAAAATTCTAAGCAGCAGCTAAACATTTTGGGATTTGCAAGGCAAGACTCATTGCTTTCTCACTGGGAAGAGGCTTTGTTGTGCTGAAAATGCTGAGCTTTTTTCTGAACATGACTGAAAGTGTCAAATGCAAACTTCAGTAGGTTTAGATTGAAATGAAACATTGCAGTTTGGCTGCAGCAAAATAGTAGGCTCTGTCCAAAATAATTTTTTCCTTTTCTTTTTATCTAAGATGTCAGTACCTCCAAGAGGCCAGAACAGCCCCAGCTCTGCCAGTTCACCGGGTGGGAGGAGTGTTTGTCTCCAGTCCATGCCAGGCTGCTGTTGACAAGGTGGCCTAGGCTTCTGGGGGCTTTTCCTAAGGCATGGCATCGTGCTGGAAGACAGGCAGCTGCCAGGGTACGGGTCTTCCAGGAGGATTCAGCAGAGTGACAGGGCTGTAGCTCAGCAGCTTTTACATGTCACTCACCACTGTGCTGCTCTGCCCTGCGGGTGCCAGCAATCTTCTCGGGGTCCGGCTCGCCGGGTGCTTGGGGTGCTGCCACGCTGCTTCGCCTTTGCAGAAGGGTTTTGCTCGCAGTCCTGCCTGGGCAGCCGGGGTCCCTCAGGGGCTGGGCTGGGGGCTGGCTGCCAGCGCCCTCCACACCAGGCACGTGGGTCAGGGTGGTCCAGGAGAAGCTGGGGTCTCACCTGTGAGGGGAGGGGACCTGGAAATGGCCTGAGTCTGTGTATACCCTGCCAGCTGGGCGGCTGGCACCGGAGCGTGAGCTTGCACATTGTCTAGGCGGATACAGCCACGTAGGAAAATTGTGTGGGTCTTAAAGGGAGGGCGTAGGAATCATTTGGTGGGAAGCTGTATGCATCTGTAATGCTGTATGCATTGAAGTGACTGTTCGGTGTCACTAGTGAGCTGGAAGGAGAAGTACAGCATGTGTGCAGGTGACAGTGGTGTTGTGGATGCCAGCTGGGGAGGGACAATCCCGACGTGGTCTTGAGGACTCAGAGATGTGAGCTGGGAATGACAAAAAGGTTCAGCTCTGAAAAGTGCAAGAGAACAGCCTTAGAGAAAGACTGTAAAATGTCGATGCCATTGCAAATGGCATCAAGACAAGGAGGTTTTGTGATGAGACTCAGAAAAGTGATTTCATACATGTGGCCTACCCGCCAGAGATGGTCTGGGCGAGTGCAAAGCTGGTCACTGGTGGTCAGCCCTAATCCCGAGGGAAACCATGGCGGAGACCAGCTAGAGCTGCGTTTGCTCGACCTCTTTACTTCAGGCAAAAGCTTTTGCTACATGGACTCCTTCCATCGTCACCTCTGCAAAGAGGTAGAAGGCAGAGAAGGTTGATTTTTCTGCCGGGGAGCAGTTGCTATGGATGGCTGGAGGAAATGGGAGGAAGAAACAAAAAGCAAACATGCCGGCAGCCTTCCTGGAGACAGGGCTGAGAAGCTGGAAAATATAGCTGGACCTTGGCTTGTTCCGCTGGGCTGGCTCTTGGCTGTGGGTCGGATCCAGCAGCATCTTTCCCATGGCTCTGCTGGGAACAGCTGAACTCCATTTTACAGCACATGGATTTGGATCCAGTGACGGGTGTTTCCGTTCAGCTGAGAGGGGAGAATTGACGCCGAACAGAGAGCTCAGGCCTTTCTAGTCCTTGCTCCTAAAGAGGCGAGATTGGTACCTGTATTTCATGGGCTCAGCTGGCCCACCTGCGCTCTGAGGGCATTGAGTCATTTCAGTGGAAATCCAGATGCTCTTGTGTAGCCAAAGCTCACCCCACGGAGGGAGCCAAGTATGAAGTGGAAGCCTCCAGGCTTGGCATTAGCGTTTTGCCAGGGATGACGTTTCAGGGTGAGCGTTCTTCTCTAGCCGGGGTGCAGCGGGGAGGGATGCAGCTGCCCGCAGCGGGAGCAGGCATCTCCAGTGGGGGGGTGCTGTGCGCCATGGTCCCCATTGCAGCATGCAGCGCAGCATGCAGGTACCCCACTGCCCCAGCCGGCTGCTGGTGTGGCTGCAGGTGTCGTTGTGGGGGCTGCGGGATATGTCCTAAAGAATGGGGTTGTTACCTCGTGTGGTGAGAGCCTGCATCCCCAGCCGTGCTGCCGTGGGTCAGGCCTCAAGAACACTGATGCTGGATTAAGGATCATGAGATGACAAAGCAGCCAGGCATGCTGTGCTCTCTTTGTTTGTAGCTGCCATGATTGCTGATAGCATCCTGCTCCACTGGTGCCTGCGGCTGTTACAGGGCTCTGGGGCAGCGCTCCAGGGAGCATCCCTGTACCTGTCGTGGATGCACAAGGATGTGTGCTGTGTCACAGCACTGACCCGAGATCCTTGCTGTGTGCTCGGGCACCTGCCAAGACCCTGTCCCAGCCATGGGCCAGTGGAACGGGTGGCTGGTGTGCCTGAAAGTGCTTGGGTAGCTGCTGATTCGGCAGTCACCTCTAGAGAGCTGTCTGCAGGCCGCTCCGTGTCACACGCAGAGTGGGTTGCAATGGCTGTGCTTTTGCTAGGGTGAAGTGAGTTCAAACTGCACAAAAAAGCTTCGCAGAAGTTCTGTGTGTCAGTGGAGAAAGGAAGCAGCAGCTTGTGCCTTTAACATCACGGTGAAATAGCTGAACCTAATAAGAATCTTGTTCCTCAACACACACATTAAAGAAGTGAGGAGGGACCCTGATTTGGCTCAGACTTTCCCTTTGCATCAGACTGATGTATGAAGGAGTGGGGAGACAGGCAGAAGGGACTGAGGTGCCATCATTGGATGCAGCACGTGCTCTGATCCCATGTGTGAGAAGAGCTGTGCCACCGTTGCAGCTGCACTTATCATGCACGTGGCACGAGTCTGGATCTGTTCGTGGGTGGGGTTTGGGTCCATCTGTGGTTTACAGCATCTGGTTTTCTCTGGGATGTAAAACAGATGATGCTTCCAGTGAGCTGAGCCAGCCCCAGCCAGGTGCCTTCAGTGTTAGAGGTGTCTCTGGAGAGGGGAGCTCTCCTTAGCCTGGCGTTTTCCAGCTGGAAAGGGGTGCCTGTGTGTCGGACCTCCCGCAGGGGATGCAGCCAGGTCTTGATGTCCCTGGGCTTCCTTTTTTCATGTGGCTCTTTGCTGTGACAGCACAGCAGCCTGCAGCAGGTTCTCTGCTCACAGCTGAAGACTGGAGAGTTATTTTTGAGCGTTTCTTTGGTGCCCTGGAGCACCACCCACTTGGCCAAGAGCCTCCTTCTCTTAGTGTTGCAGGGAGGACCCTGTCTGGCCTGGGGGTCTCATGTCAGTGGGGCTGGGGCTGTCAGAGGTGCAGGCAGGTGGGAGAAGGGCTGCAGGGAGGGACAGGGAGGGTGGCAGCAGCACCCTCCAGCAGCTGCACCAGCCGTGGGTTGCAGAGGGTCTGGCTCTGTGCTCTGGTGACGTGCTGCAGCAGGAGCATCCACCACAGCCCCGTGCTGCTGGCACTGGGTGGCTCTGCCAGGCTGGGGGCTGGATGGGGGAAGAACAGTTCTGACTGAGAATGAAACGCCTCTCGGGGCACCCCTCGTTTTTTCCTCCAAGCTTGGTTGTATGCTCTGCTACTTCCGCTTCTTTACTGGACCATTTGGACCCTACTTCTTCACCCAGGTGTTAAGCCCTTGAGCTCCCAAGGCAGTTTGCAGATTCAATTTTTGCCCTTCATGCACATGATCAGTAACAAAACCAGGGAATGCCTGCTGCTCTGCTGGGCTCTCGCATTTCCATCCTGCCTTTGAAGGGAGGAACCAGAGAGAGGCGAGGACCCACTGGAGCTGTGGGGTGAGGTGTCGCGCCCAGGTGCTGCTGATGCTGGCAGCGATGCCGAGCAGAGGGACAGGGGCGGTGGCAGTGCCCAGTCCTGCAGCCCCCACAGCTGGTGCTCCCTGCCGGCCCTGGCACCAGGGGAAGGAAAGCACGTCTTGAGCCACCCAAGTCACCGGCACTTCGTTGCTCTGCAGGTTCAGGCTGTAATTGAACTAATTGGCCTTGAAGCATCAGTCACTCGTGTACACATACTAGCATATTCCATTTGACATGTTTGGTTTCAACCCGATTTATTTCTGGCAAAGAGATGAAGCAGTTTCTCCCTTGGCCAGACACCTCTGCACGCCCGCAGGGTGCAGGAGCTTGTGCCATGGGGACGAGACTTCCCAGCTGCAGTGTGGGGACCGGTCAGTCTTTGTGGTCTAAAGCACTGACATCCCACTGTGTGAAGGAGGGGCAGCTGGGAGCCCAAGGTGGTGTGGCTGCAGTCCCGAGGCTGTGGGCATCAGGCTACCGACTGCTTTAACCACCTGAGTATGTCCGTGCCCAGTTCTCCGTGGTCTCATGGGGACAGCGCCAGGCAGCCCACAGACCTCAAGGTGTCCCCAGACCACCGGGTGGAAACTGATGTTTTGACAGGGCTGTTGTCTCGGTGTTTGCTGTGGACACACTGTGGGCTCCTGACGGCCAAGGGCAATACCTTCCAGGGACTTCTGCTTTTACAGAGCCTCTGTTACCTGCTGTGAAGCATCATCTCAGACAGGCTCTGCAAGCTGCCTCATGAGGATTTTGTGGAAGGCATCACCTTCAGTCCAAATGAGAAAGAAGGGAATGGACCTGAAGTTGCTGTGACCTCTAATCCTTAATAAGGCTGCAGATAAATTCTGGCTTGAACCCACCCTGATGTCAGTTTGGACAGGTGATTGAAATTATGGTAATCCAGCTGGAGTGGAGGTAACACCTACCTGAAAACATTCAGTGCTGACCTGGAAGTTTAGTTTGTTTCAGGCCATACATCTGCTGATTTCCCTCCTTGTTTCCACTGCCAAAGCCCTGATGTATATTCTAGCCAGGAGAAAAACTCAGCAGTTGCTCCACTGTGGAAAAACTTGTGTCAGTGCCCACCGCCTGCCTCATACAACATAAAGAAAGTCTCCTGCTGCCTCCTGGCAGACCTCATGTGCATCCAGCACCAGCAGCTGAGTTTGATTCCTTCCCATTCATGTCTGCTCCAGAGTGGGAGTTTGCAAGGCTGCAGAGCTCCATATTGCCTCTGGGAGATGGTGTGGATGGTGGGAATGGTGTGAAAGATGGCGTAGTTGTGTTTCTCAGTAACAGAGCCAGTGGGCTCTCTTCCCAGTTTCCTCCAGCTCTGGCTCTCAAGTTGAGCATCAGAGGTTGGGAGAGCTGGAGCCAGAAGCACTGAACAGCGTGATCATCAAATGCTTGTGAGCACTCATCACTTGGAGCTGGGCTCCCCCACAGAAGTAAGGGTGACCCCATGGATCCCAGTGGGAAGGGCACAAAGTGTGGAGGAAGAGCCACAGCTCTGGGTCGGCAACCACCTTCCTCTGGGCACAAGTGCAAGAAAAGCTTCTCTGAAGTTTGTGTGTGGTGGAAGTTCCTGGTGTGCTGGGTAGGAGTGCATGACCAGCCTCTTGAGACACCACGTCTTGCCAGAGGTTCCACCTGGAGAGAGCGCACCAGCTGCGGTGTTTCCATCCCTCGGATTCACTCTGCTCCGAGGAAGCTCAGGTCCTGAAAGCTCCTCTGCTAGGAGAGAAGAGGGGATGGTTTTATGTCAAGAATATGTATGGGGAGGAGAAGACCCTGTGCATGGGGACAGGCTGTCCTGGCAAGTCTACTGAACATGATGACATTTGAGCCCTGATTATTCCCTGTCTGGTTATATTCACTGTACCTCAGTTGTGTCCGTCTGTAAGAGCTGCTTGATCACAGTCACAGGGGGTTGGTGGGATCTGCTTTCTGCCTTTGCACTAGGGCTGGGTCAGCACAGTCCTCGTCTTTCCAACAGGTGTGTGGCCTGGCCGCTGAGCACTGGTGGGCCACGGTCAGAGCTGGGTTTGTTTCGGTGACGAAGTCCTTGCAACAGCACGTGCTTTCTGTTCGATGTTCACACCACTGGTGTTCCTCACCATGCTCCTGTCACCCATCGTGGCTGCCCACAAACATGTAGTGCCATGTTATCCCTGTAGGTGTTTCTGAGGAGGTTATGAGCTGTAAGAGTATTGCCATTTTAAAGTAAGTTTCAAATTGACCAGCTTTCTTATTGAGGATGTTTCGAAGCATGCAAGTAACAACTTTCGGACTGCACTTGGAAGAGGTCCTATGGAAAAAAATATAATCTTTCTCCATTCTGAATGTTTTGGGCCCAGGACAACATGTTTTACTCTATTTGTGCGAGTGTCACATAGCAACCAGAAGGAAAGCGCATCCCTTCGAAAGAGGGGTCTGAAGTCACCGTGGCTGGCCAGCATCCAGGGGGTTGATGCAAGCTCAGTGCTTGAAAGTGTCTTAAGTGCTCAAGTCAGCAGAATCTGTGTGTGTAGTCTTGTATCTATTATTAACTGCTACTCTTTCTGTTACTGGCTCCAGACAAAGTAACATGGTACCACACAGCACAGGGATACTCTTAAACTTTCTGGAAAATGGGTGAGTGAAGTTTCAGGAGATTTGGAGACGGGGATAGAGGGTGTTTCTCATGTCCCAGCTCCACCCAGTCTAATTTCAGTAGAGACCAGGACCTGTTCTTGAAGCATTGCAGCATCATGGCAAGAACAGTATGCTCTGCTACCTTACCTCCTCCTGGCATGCTCCTTGGTTGCAGGGGCTCTGGCGCAGCACTGCTTCCCCGTTCCCTTCCCGGCGCTTGCAGACACCTCCTTGCCCGCGGGTCTACCCAGGAGTGGGAAGGCTTTCAGCCCGGGTCTTGCCGACTGCTGGTGTGCAGCAGCTCACAGACAGCACAGAACGGAGGCCGGAGGCAGCGGTCCAGCTGGGCCAAGCAGCCCATGCAATCGTGCAGATATCCTGGCAGTAATGAGTAGGTTACAGAGAAGCTGATGACTTTCACTTTAAGCTGGTGAATGCCTTTTGGGTTTAGAATAAATATGTATCCAGTAAACTTTCTAAGAGCTTCATCGGAAGCACACACAGAATAACAAACTTGGTGAGTAATAAAAGCTGTGGGCTGGGTTTCTGAGCCAGTAGAGACATCAAAGCTTCTGGTAAGGGAGAGCTGCCATACCAATCGATGTACTTAAACCCTTCAGCAAGGAGAACGTATGATTAATGCTGTTGAGCGTGACCCTCCCCTGAACCCCGGCAGCAGAGCCGGCACTCCAGACAGTCCACACTGGAATCACCCACCTCTCTGGTGCTTGTGGCAGTTGGAGCTGGCTGCAGTGCCAGGGGTCGTGCCGTGAGGATTCCTTTGCCCAGGCATGCGCTGGGGAGCAGGGTGCTCTTTGGGGTCCCGCAGCCCTTGCAAACCATAGTTAGGTTCTAATTTGGAAGGTGAACTTAAGGGAGGGCTGGGTCAGGCAGCTTGTTTTTCTAGCAGGAGCTAGAAATGGGATTTACAGCAATGCCTGTGCCTGGTGTAGCTGTGGGATGTGGCTGGCAGATGGCACACCATTAGCAGCAGGATCTGTAGAAGGATCTTGCTGATGGTGTTCAGAGCTCTGCATGTGAGAGGAGGCGCAGCTGGCCTGGGAGAGCAAGCAGGATTCAGGCCCGGCCGTGACTGTGCGGGACCTGCCGGCAGCATCGGACCGCGTCAGACAGGAGAGGGCAGGCGAGTCCTTCCCATCCCAGACTCGGGCTGGGTGGTCTGGCCGGCTGGCGGGGGGGGTCCCAGGCCAGCATGGTCCGGCTTGGCACACGCGGATACTTGTAACCAATTCCACAGTTTAAACCTTCCTACCAAGATCACAGCTGAGGGGATACAGGAGTCCTCAGTACTGCTGACGGGCACAGTGTTTACAAAGGATGCAAGAATCCCGGAGTCAGACCTCCAGTGCATTTTACTATTTTTTAAATGTTTCCAATTCGTGTGCCTGTGAAAGAAAGCTTAGGGTGATGCAGATGCACTCCAGCAGTACCCAATAATCCATTCTTCTTGAAATTTCTTTCACTTTTACTTATGTGCCGGCTGTGCAATGGGCGAAGTTGGATGCGTGGCACTGGGTGCCGGTGCCGAGCACCTGAGGTGCAGAGGGTGGCAAGCCCCGGTCAGTGCGCGGGGAGTTTTCTGTGGGGCAGTGCACAGTGCCAGTGCACTGAGAGCGGTACCCAGAGCCCAGTACAGGGAGCACAGTACCCAGTACTGGCTGCACTGGGAGCAGTGCCCACAGCCTGGTATGTGGTAGCGGCTGCACTGGGGTACCTGGAGCCCAGTACCCAGTACTGGCTGTAGTGGGAGCAGTAGTTGGAATCTGGTACCAGCTGCACTGGGAGCGGTGCCCAGTAACCAATACCTGGTACTATCTGCACTGGGAGCAGTACCCGGTGGCCGGTACCGGCTGCGCCGTGGCGGGCGCCCCCTGGCGGCCGCGGGGGGCGTGGGCTGGGCGGGGCGGGGCGGGGCGGGCGGGGGCCCCGGTGGCGGCTGGCACGGCGTGCGGCGGGCGCGGGCTCGTCTTTGTGCGGAGCGGGCGCGGAGGCCAGCGCAGGCGGCGGCGAGGCGGGCCGGGCCGGGACGCGCCATGTCGTACCAGGGCAAGAAGAACATCCCGCGCATCACGGTGGGTGCCGCGGGCGGGTGGGGGGGGGACGCTGCCGGTGCGCAGCGCCCCGCGGGGCCGCCGGGGAGCACGGGGCGGGTGGGGGGCGCGGCTGCGAGGCGGCCCGGCCCGGAGCGGCGGCGGCGCGCAGACGAAGAACCGCGGCCCGTCCCGCCGCCCGCACAGGTGCCCCGGCCCCGCCGGTGAGCCCGGGCTGGGCGGAGCCGTGCCCCGGTGTCCGGCGGTACCCGCTGCCCGTCCCCCAGGGGAGAGCGGCGGCAGCCTCCCGCGGAGCCCGGCGAGCCCAGCACGGGCGGGCGCCCCTCCGAGCGGGGCCGGCGGCGGGGAGCGGGCGGCCGTTCCCGGGGCGCGGCGGGGCCGGGGCGGTGCGGTGCGGGCGGGCTGCCCGGCCGGCCCGCAGGGCGTTCCCCGCGCTCGGTGCCGCCCGCCGCATCCCCAGCTGCGCCCCGGTGTCGCCGCATCAGGTGCAGCGGGCCCTGGCTGGCGCAGTAGCGCAGGGACCACACCTACCGCCGGCACGGCTCGGCACGGCTGAGAGAAGAAAGGCGCTGGCTCACACGGTCTGTGTGGCGTGCGGAGCCTCGGGGTCCCCGCGGTGCCTGGCAGCGCTGACCCCCCTCGGCTGCCGGGCTCTGGTCCAGCTTGTCCCTTCCTCCGCGGGGCGGCTGTTCTCCCCGGCCCCCCTAGGGCAGCCTCACGGGGCTGTCTTCGGGGAGGGCAGGCGGGGCTTTCATCTTGTAGGTGGCTTTTTGCTGGCTTCGCATAGCTCCTGATTTTCCTCCTGAGGACAGATTTGGCCTCTTGAAGATAAAGGGAAAACAAAGCACTTGAGTTCCGTTACTCCTTTTAATCTACAGATGTGAACAATGCGCTCCCAAAGAAGCGCAAAGATCATTACCACTGTAAAAAGAAATCCCTTTGTCAATCCAGATTGAATTCCTTTCTTAAGCAATATTACCGCTTCACACATGTTGTCTTTTCTGTATCCTTAGACCACCATGCTGACAACAGTACTGCTGCAGGTAGGAGTTCTCCCATTCTCTGGGGCCTTTTCTGCAAGGACCTTTATGATATGCTTTAACAATATGCAGGGCTTGTTCCTGCTCCTCTGGGATCTGGCAGGAGCTTTCTCACCTCAGTGGTAACAGAATCTCACCAGTTGCTTTATTTCTCCATGTTAAATCCTTTCCTCAGCCTGCTGAGGCTGCAGGTGCTGTGGACGCACGGTGTCTGTGTAGCTGATGTTACAGGTAGCTCTCTCCTCTGACTTGTGCAGCTTGGTGGCAGCCCTCTGGGACTCACTTGCCCTGTTCTGCAGCGTTATCGTGTCCTGGTTGGGGTGGAGGGGATTGCTCTGGAATTCTGGTCAAATGACCCGTATGTCCCGAACCCATGCTTTGAGGCTCAAGGGAAGCAACAAAGTCAAGTCAGGTGTTGGGTGGTCTTCTCTGGTTCAAAGGAATGGCAGAAAGAAAATCTCAGCTACGGTGTCTCCTGTAGAACAAAGCCTCTCCTGTCCCTTTCTGCAGATTGTTTTATTTTTATTTTTATTTATTTTTATTAATTCTTCCTAGATTTCCACCCGGGAATCTGTTCTTGCATGTCCAGACACATAGCAGCTTCTGGGCATGGCAGATTGTCAGCTAAGCTCTGCTTGTTAACAGAGAGATTTTGGGGACTGTGTTGTGCCATTAGAACATAAGACATCTCAGAGACCTTGGAAGCATCTAAAGCATCACATCTGGGGAGCATGACAGTATACAGAGAATTACAGGAGCCACCTTGTGCTGGCAGGTGACTCACCTATAGATCTCAAAGCTGATAGCACTGAAGCAGTGACTGAGCCGCATAGCGTATGAAGGGAGTGGTGCCTTCCTCACTTCTGTCGCCCAAGCAATAAGCAGGTTTGGCTTCTGTGTGGGAATTAGGTAATTTGAGGATTTTTACTTCCTGACAGCTATTGTCTGAACTATCTAGTGATTTTCTGGAGATGTGCAAACACTCCTTCCTGTTGTACACAACAGTGCTGCAGTCAGAATTCATAGTTAGTTTCTGATAATAACGTGAAACCCCACAATTTGCCTGTTGTATCTGTTTGCAGCGATTTCTGGTATTTTCTAGCACAGCCATTTTAGTGGAGAAGCCAGGAGCATGAGTGAGGGGTGCATGTGTTTGTGCAAGATAAATTGCTGGGGTAAATATTCCCAAACTAAATTGTAAAAGCCTAGTCAAAAGCTACGTGTGACAGGCAGGACCATAGCCCTTGAAGGAAGATCAGGACGTGGGCATACTTGTTGGTTGTGATGTGGAGAAAACATGGGGAAGAGGTTAACTGAGTCTTTCGGCTTTCTCTGTGATTGCTTCATCAGCTTGATATGTAAGTGTTGTTCTTCACTGTGGCTTAGGTTGTGCATAGTGCATCAGAGACCAGTAAACGTAGTATTACTTTCCAGATGTGTGCTGATGCTGGGATGCCCCCCTCAGGAGAGTAGTAATTTCAAACCTTGTGTGTCTATTGAGAGACTTTTTGTTAGTTCCTTTTCCTTGATTGTTTGGAGATACAATCAAAATACTTCTCCTGCTGTCCACAGTATGTTTTCCTACCCCTGCGGAAAGAAAGGTGGAAGCCTGAAGTGGTGAAATGCCTTGCCCTGGTTTCACAAAGTAGCTGTTAACAGAGCTGTCAGTTGAATCAAAATTGCCCAGTCTTTGTGTTTTGGTTGCAGAAACCTTCCCTACCCCAGGTAGACTGGAGTTACCATATTTTTTTCTTGGTGTAAGCCATGCCTGTCCTGTTCAACCACCCTGTCAGAGCCCACAAGCACCATCTCTGTGATGTCTCTGGCACCTCTAAAGACAATGAGGTCTGCACGGGGACGGCTAGTATGTTGTATGAGGTGCAAGCAGGGAGAAAAGCCTCAGTTACTGACTAGACAGATTTTGGTAAACTGGCAGCGATCAGTATGGCGTTTCTGACCATGCCCACAGACTGGGGGGGTCACTGGGTGTAGCTGGCAGCTGGCTGGCTGTCCCTGTGATTCCACCCAGGGGTTTTTCCATGCTGTCATGTGGTACATGAGTAAGGAGACATCCAGCTACTGATGAAACACCGTTGCAATTAGTGTATCTTTTACAAGGGAAAGGGCGATAAAGCCATACACCTGCTTCCATGCTACACTAATTATGCCCTTGGGCTTTGCAAACAAGGTGAGCACTATTCTTGGCTGGATTCAGCAGCCTTCTGGAAGCTGCTGCCTCCCTTCTGCAGTGTCACGCTGAGAAATGTTAAGAGACCCCCCAATACCTTGGGATCTCAAATGACCAGGTGATGCTTAAGAGCATCAGGAGCAGAGTGTGGGCATGAGGGAATGGGTAATGGTTTTGAAAGCTTAATCCCAAATGCCAATGGGCAGAGAGACAGGGAGTGTTGGGCAGAAAGGCTTCCCAGCAGGGCAGGGGTGTCGGGGCTGGCGCTGATCCCACCAGGTTTTGGCAGAGCTGTTCTGGGGAGAGGCTGCAAGGCTTGGCCTTGTGGGACAGCACCTGTGCCTGTAGAAATGAATGCTCATGAAGGGTACCACACTGATGACAAATGGGCTGTCCCTGGCTGTGTGGAGACTTGAGCCACAGTCAGCGGAGGAGACCCACCCGGCGTGCCCGACGGGTCAGTGCCAGCGGTCAGGTGCAGTCGTGTGGCACCTTTTGCTCATGCTGCTGCTTTGGCATGCCCAACCCTTTGCACAGAGGCTGGTCCCCACGTGCTGTGTGCAGGCAGAGGCGTCTAGGCATGGCCCCTGGGCATGCTCGCCCCCCCCCCCTTCCCCCCCCCCCCCCATCCCCGCCATGCTTCTGCCAGCCGGCAAGCAAGGTGCTCCCTTGCCAGGGTGCAAGAGGGCTTTTCCATCTGCTGACAATGGCTGATAACAGCCCAACACTGCCTGGCGGGGAGACGTGGTGGGTGTGGAGACGCACAAATGAGCCCTGGCAGGGGAAACAGTGCATTTACTGTAATCTGAGGCTGCTCTGGCGGTGTGTGCTGCAGAAGCCTGTCTATTAAGTTCCACTTGTTTCCTCCTAACTGCTTCATCCTCTTCCTTTCTTGCTCCCCTGCCTCTCGGCATCTGGGTGCCCTCCTGAATGATACCAGAGCCTGTAGCTGTGGTGTCACTTGGATTTTACTCATTTTATTTAATTATATTTTTTTCCTCACAGCTGGTGGGTAGGCACTGATGCAGCCCTGCTCTCCGTGGGCGCGGGGGGTGTCTGGCAGTGCCCGATCCCCTGAATGAACGCCTTGTTTGTGCCCCAGCCATTAAGGACCTCACCGTTCTGTGTACTGAGTTAGCACTGAGCAGCCCTTCACATCTGCCACAGAATGACCATTTGTGTTTGTGGGCAGGCATATTTTCTGAGTTCATATTAACAGTTTATTCAGTAATTGTCAAGTGCTGTGGTCTCCTGCCCCCGCGCTGCCTGTGCCTGTCTCCCTTCACTTTGTCTTGTCCCATGCACAGGGAGAAGAGGCCAGCATCAGTATTTGCTGGTGCTTCTGCACTCTAGTGAGAACGAGCTTCAGGGCCTTTGGGAAAGCAAGTTGGGCAGGTTTAAAGGACAAGGCAAAAAAAAGTGGAAGCCCAGTTGTGTTACTGGATCTGGGCAGGTAGGCTCCCATTTTTTTTCTCACTATGTAGGCTAGGTAAAGCCAAGGAGGGTCTGCCAGGGCATAGGGGTTATGTGGGAGAAACTGTATGTACAGTTGACTGAAATACAAAACAATGAGTCCTTCTCTGTGTTTTGACTGTGACCCTGATTCTTGTGTGGCTGATACCTGATACTGTTGCTTGGTAGTTTCTACCTATGTTTCTTGTGCTGTTACTTAAATATTCATCATTTGCATGCATGGGAGTCATGGCTCAGCTGCTTGTCCCCTGTCACTGACAGGCTATAAGCAGGCTGTGGTCATGCTTTGCTCTTTTAGGGATTTCTGAACTTAAAATTACAGTATTGTTAGTGAGTCGACAATTGGATTGACACAAAAGGACGGACGAGTGTCCTGTGATGGGGAAGGAGAATCAGTGGCTCATCAATAGCATTTGTTTGTGCTTGGGGTCCTTAGCCCCAAAGCTGAGCATCACCTGCAGATGATGGGCAGAGATGCAGCGCAGGCTGAGATCTGGCTGTCTGTGCCAACACGTACCCAGCTGTCCTCCTGCCTCAGCTGTACTTGAGGCAAAGAGCTGCAGGTGAGAGGTGGTGATGGTCCCCCAGGTCGCTAGTTGAGGCCGGTATCATCATGTGCTGCTTGTGATCTGTTAAAGCTAGCTGTTTAAGGGAGCTGCGCAGGGAGGTCTGTGACCAGCGACATGCCCTTGCTTCCAGACCCCCGCTTAGCCAGCACAGTTCTGCTAGACTTCTGGGGGAGGAGGGGAGCTGACCCCAGGTCTGCTCGTCGGGGAGGATGGTGGATCGGATGGGAACACAGGAACAATCCGGACGTGCGCTTTTCTTGGTGAGGGGCGAGGCTCCTGATCAGTGTTACGCTGTGCTGAGGGGGGGGGGGGGGGGGTAAGTCCCACTTGCTGGGACTCGGGGTGCTGCTCATCGATGGGTGCAGCTGTGGGCAGGCACCTGCCTGGGAAGCGAGGGGAGACTGTGGTTCTTCCCCCTATGCCAGCGCTGAGCTGCTGCCGGGCTGAGCGCACCGTGCGTTCTGATCCTTTCCCCACCCAGTTTCTTTGTCTCGACTGTGTGGATGAGATTGCTGTAAAAACGCTCACGGTCTCCCCTCGCTTTGGCTGCTGCAAGCTGCAGGGATGTGGGGGGATTCTCCTGCATCCTTCTGTTGCCAGGGAGGAAACTGCAAATTACCACCACTGTGGTGATACTGCTAGAAATCACCCCAGGGGCAGCGGATGAAGAACAAACCCAGTTCTCTGTAGGGGAATTAATTGTGCAAGAGGTTCACAGAACGAGGCTGGCGTGTGAGCCCTGCTCGAAGGCTCTGGTCAGCCGCGGTCCAGGCTCGGGACTGTGGAACAGGTTGTATTCACCTGTCAAAACCTGGGCTGTGGGCACTGGGGCGGGGAGCAGAGGGGGAAGGTAAGGGGAGCTTAGAGCTGGAGGGTCGTTGGAGATGTTTTAAGCAGTCAGGAAGTGCATATTCTCTGGAACAGCATGATTGGCTTATGTCACCTGAATTCATGGTAGCCATGTGTGAGATCAGGCTGTTTGCCCCTGCCCTGCCTGCAGCTGGTGTTCGGACTTGTGCAGGTGGAGGTAGAAGAGCAGGACCTCAGCCTTCCCAGCTCCTCAGGACAGGGTCTGTTCCCCACAGGACAGGGTCCGTTCTCTCCCATCAGCGTACGCTGGGGTGCCCAGGTCCAAAAGCGTGTGTACAGGAAGGGTGTAAGAGCCGGTGTGGTCTGGGCGCTTCCCCACCATCCAGCTGCGCTCCTTCAGAGAAGGCTGCTGGCCACTTTAGGTCAGTAGAAAGGACAACAGAGGAGGTGGTAAATGATGAGTCGGGAATGCAGTTTAATGTCTTCTGGGTCTTGTGTAGCCCTGTGACGTTTCTGAAACGGCTCAGAAGGACTACCCCGAGCATTGCAGAGGCGGGATGGATTCCAACAGCAGATGCATCGTCTTCAGGGCTGCCTGTCCTGTTAGTGGTCTTTGCGAGGTGATAACAGATTAGAGAGATACACATTCTCATCTTTAATGCAACTTATTTTGTGTGGTATTTGGATAGGATTTAAGGACACGCCCCTAGTGACAAACTTGCTGTAAATAGTGGTGCTTCGCCTGTGCTGCCTGCAGCGACCGGGGAGCACTATCACCTTCACCTGCGGCTCTTTGTCTCAGGTGAACAGGCAGCACCTGTTCCGCTCAGACACAGCCCTAGGAGTGTGGGGGTTTTTCAGTCCTTGCTCTTGCCCTGTCGTTTCAAGTGTCGGTACAGATGTGAGCTTTCCACAGTGTCGGCTGTTGGGTGAGCTGACTGATGCAGGAGAGCATCCAAGAAGGGCACTGTCCTGGCCGCTGAGAAGTGCCTGTATTGCCTGCTCCTGACAGCTGCTTGTTCTTTCCTTCGCAGAGTGATCGTCTCCTTATTAAAGGAGGGAGAATAGTCAATGATGACCAGTCATTCTATGCTGACATCTACGTGGAGGATGGCCTCATAAAGTAAGTATGGGGCTTCTGTTATCTCCATCTCCCCTTGAATCAGCTTCGAGTTGGATGGCTATTGGTTTTTTGTGGATGTGGTCTGTACCCAAGTTGCTAGCCAGTAAAACTTGATAGCCTGCTCTGGTTAGCGGCTCAGCTCTCTGCAATGTGTGTGAGCACATACGTGATTGCCTGACACGTTTACTCAGTCAGTCCAGTGACTGAATTGCAGTCAGACTGGTGACTTCGTGATCCAGCGTCCATTGTACAACAAAGATGTATTTAATTGCACCAGGAACAAGTTTTATCTTTGACTCCTGTTTTGCTCTGTGTTAACACTATTAGCCTGAATAACCCCCCACAAGATCCCATTTGTTAGCACTAACAAGGACAGTGCTGTGCTGCAGGTCATCTGCAGCCTCGAGATTTTCAGGAATTGCAGGCAAACCTCTGGGTCCCCCCAGCTTCTTTGTGTGTGTTTTAGAGGTGCAGTGATAACTCCATTGTTTAAAGGCTGCAGTTCAAATGCGTCATGTTGGGACCCCAAGCTGGGTGAGTTAAAAGAACTGTGATAGTTCATAACAGGAAGACTTGAATAGGCGTTGCTTGCTCTATGGTAAGAGGAAAATATCCAGCCTTCCAACAGGATGGTATATTTAACAAATCCAGCAGCAGAGAAGTACTTCAAGCAGTGCGACTGTATTTTTATGAGGCTTTTTTTACCTAGTGGACAAGAGCATTCACGACTGACTAGTACTTGTACCCAGGCAGGGATCAGAGCCAGCTTCAGGTCTTGCTATGGCACAGACTTAGCTAGGTATCCTTGAGCAAATCACTTGGCCTCATCTGCAGCCTTGTGTGTCACAGAATCTCATTGCCTGGGAAGTGAAATGCTCTCACAAGTGAATTCTGGTAAGAATAGAGCAAGCAGTTTTAAATCCTTTGGTGATGGATTCATCTCAATAAAGGTGGTGGAAAGAGCTGCTGGTTTATTGCTGTGAGGACACTGGAGCCAGCAGTTCTGTCCATAGAACTTTTGTTATTCTAAGGAAAAAAAACTGCAAAGGGCTGAGGTTGAATGAAATGCAGAAATGGAATTTGCTCTTCATTTACCTCCCCAGTATCCCAAGGAATTCAGATGTTTTCCACTAAAACCAACTTGTCTTTTGTCTTGGTTTATTCAGGGAAGACTGAGGAAGGCTTGATGAAAATAGGATTTCTGAAAGAAGAGATTTGAAGGCTGAGTGCTACATATGGACAGATAAAGGGATTGAGGGGGCAGGGGGCTGAGTGAAAGGAGCCCTCAGGTTCAGGTGACCTGGCCTGCAGGAGGTCTTGAGTACAGCCAGGGGGGAGACTGTTGTGTGTTGGAACAGTACAAACTCCAGAGAGCTATAGTGGCGTTTTAATTTAGGAGTACACGTATGCTGGAACTTTTTAGGTTTCCTGTTTTCAGAAGATATTTTTAGGTACTTGGGATTTTAGCTGCCTTCACTACAGCGTGGCCCTGCTGATAGCAGAGGTGTCCTTCAGGGCCATGAAGGTGACAGCATGAGAGGGGAGGGCTCTGGCTGCGCTCCTTGCGAAGAGAGTGAGCCCAGCACTTCCAGGCGGTGCTGCGAGCCCAGCCGGGCTGTGCTGTGCACTTGGTGAGCTCCTCCCCAGCTTCCTGGAGGGAGGCTTCCCTTTACCCTCGGGACCTTGTGCTGTGAGCAGCGTTACAAGTCCCTGATGAGCCCTGAGCTGGTCTAGCAGTTGTGGCATTACAGTGGGAAATCATCTTTGTAAGTAAGCCTCAGACTTGAGCCTTACTTAAGGTGGGCAGAGGGACGGGGGAGAGGAGAGATTAGGGATGCAGCTTACTGGAAACAGGGCTGGTGTTGGGTTTTGTGAGCATGCACCCTCGGTGAACAGGTAGGACTGCTACACTGGCAATGCTTGCAGGACCTTGACTTGTGAGTCTGTGGGGTACGAAGTGTCCTAGGCAGCTTCACACCATACGCTGCAGAGATCTGCATGCCTGTCAGACCGTGCTCCCCAGCGACCCCAAACCTGTGCCTGCCCCAGGCAGCAGGGCTCATCACAGACACCACTAGAGCAGTCAGACAGATGGCAGCCACCCCTGGACTGTGCAAATCGTAGGTTTAAGCAAGCTGGACAAGTGTGCATTTTGCTGCAAGGTGAGGTGGTTTGACTGTGCTGGCTCCTGCAAGGCCAGGTCTGGGAGTGCGAAGGAGGGTGGCATTGCTGCTGCCGGCGCGAGCGGACCTGGCTGGACTGTTCATTGCTTATGTTGTGGCTGGTTGTCCTTTGTGGGGGGCTCACTCATCTTGGTGTCATCTCATCAGGCAGATCGGAGACAATCTGATTGTCCCTGGAGGGGTCAAAACCATAGAAGCCAACGGGAAGATGGTGATCCCTGGAGGAATTGATGTTCACACTCGCCTGCAGATGCCATACAAGGGGATGACAGCTGTGGATGATTTCTTCCAAGGAACGAAAGCAGCCCTGGCTGGTGGCACCACCATGATCAGTGAGTGCAGCAGGCAGGTCCTGTGCATGACAGCACCCAGCATGCTCGGAACATTGCCCAGTTATTTCTTTTTCTCTTTGCTTTTCTCAGTCATCTTTGCTTAAAAGGTCCATGACAGTGCGCGCTCATCTTTTCTGCGATCTCTGTCAATACAGTTTAGAGAGCGAGGATTGGGATGAATCTTTGGGACCCTTATTAATAATGAAGGGGTGGGACAGGGGATTTGTATAGGATCCCTTGCCCTTGCAGATCCGATGTTCTGCAGTGCTTCGTTGTCTGCAGCCACTGTGCCACTGGGACCCTCAAAAAGGAACAATGGCGTAACGTTTTTCCTTGTTAAATAAAAATAGGGCAGCATGATGCTCAGATGACTCTGAGCAGAGGAACAGAGCAATGTCCTGGCATCTCACACTGCCTGGAAATAAACAGTGCTAACGAAAAAGGAAACGGAATTCTGAGGTCCTTCCCTGTAGAGGGCCACTGCTGGGCACTGGTTTGAGGTCCAGGTTTTAATGCTGTGCAATGGTCACAGCTGCATGCACCGCAGGGTTTCTTGGGATGCAGGAGCAACTGTTCATCCTTCCAGTAAAGGACTGGGTTTCTTCTCCCCGCACCGGTTCTCCTTCCCCCTGGGCCAAGAGAATAAGTTGTGCGAAATGGACTGTGGCAGGGCATGAGGATTACATGGTGGGCCGTAAAAGGTGCATTAGTATTGTGGCGTGGGAGGAGGCTGTGTGTTAATGGGGTGGAAGTCGGGGTGAGGAAGGACAGGATCCTTCAGCTATCAGCTGATTTCTCAGCAGAAGCCTGTAAAAGCCCCTGGTCCCATGCCAGGGGCCATTAAGCAAAGGCTCTGTGTGCTTCCCTGCCAACAAATGTGTTTAGAGGAGCAGGGCTCACCACGGCAGCGATGGGGACCTCTTCGGAGCTGCCCTGCAGCTGCTGAGGAGACGAGCCTGGGCTTGTGGGGATGGCCGGCAGCATGCAGGGCTGCGGTGGGGTGGCCGGGGCATGGACCCCCTGCCAGCCCTTGCCCCCGCTGTGCCCCTGCAGTGGACCACGTGGTGCCAGAGCCCGAGAGCAGCTTGGTGGAGGCGCTGGAGCGGTGGCGCGAGTGGGCCGACGGCAAGGCTTGCTGTGACTACGCGCTGCATGTGGACATGCCGCGCTGGAGCGACCGTGTCCGGCAGGAGCTGCACACCCTGGTCCAGGAGAAAGGTTTGCTGCCCGCCGCTCCCAGCTCCAGCCTCAGCCAGCCCCGTCCTCGCTGAGGGGTGGCCATGCTTCGGGTGCCTGCTGGGAGCCTTGAGCTGTCCTGTGAGGGGCTGGCGGGGAGGGAGAGCCCTGGCTCACCCCTCTCTCCTCTGCCCCTAGGAATTAACTCCTTCATGGTGTACATGGCCTACAAGGATTCGTACCAGATGTCGAACACCGAGGTGAGATGCCTTTGGCATGAGGGGCGGCGGGGGGCGGCAGCCGCGGGGGGCACAGGGAGGCTGGGGTGGCAGGCGGCCCCTCTCCTCTTCCGCCTTTGCAGGGCCGCCCAGGCTGTGGCCGTGGTGGGCTGGCCAGATGCTGTGCTGCGGCTGGAGACAGGGGTCTGGCCTGGAGATCACCAAGAGCATCCACCGGCAGCCATGGTCTTCGGAGAGCAGCGCCTGGCACCGCCAGAGCTGGCCCACAGCAGGCCCTGCCACTGCCAGGGCCGCGGGCTGAGGGGTGCCATGGGGGTGTGTGGGGGGTGCCACGGCCATGCGCAGCCTGGGCAGTCTGCTTGCTTGGCAATCAGTTTCTCTTGTCTCCATTTCAGCTGTACGAGATATTCAGCTGCCTGGCAGAACTGGGTGCCATAGCTCAAGTTCATGCTGAAAATGGAGATATAATCGCACAGGTAACTAACTGCTCTTCTGGTACGCAGGGACTGAAAATCTGTCCCAGGCAGGTTCGGTGTGGGACATTAGCAAAATGACTACAGCTGCATGGATGTCTTTTGCTAGGTGATCTCTTTGCGGCTCGAGCAGCAATATCACATTTACCAAGATTTTCTGCTGTATGTGGTCCATAAATGAATCTGAAATAGCAAACTAGCAATTTAAATGGAAGAGAGCAGGCTCTCAAGTATGGTATGTTCACTCCAGCCACAGCTCTTTTTTCAGTGTGGAGAGGTGGAGACCTTTGCCTTGCACATAATTAGCTAAGAGACTGAAAGTGTATTGAGAAGTGCTGCAGCAAGAGAGGAATTTTCTCCCTGCTGTAAGCAAGCAGCCGGCTAATGGAGCTGGATTTGTGAGGGAGTTGTTATGAGGGATGTGGTTGGGTGGGTAAGTAGGTGGTCTGTATTGGCCTGCTGCTTTTTAATTGGTCCTGGATGAGAGAAAGTCCAAATGTTTTGATTTCCATTAAGACAGAGAAGACATTGCTCAGTTATGCTCTGCAGCTACTTGTTTTTGCCTGTCTCTCGTTCTTGGGAGTTGAAGGAGTGTGAACTAAGAGGGCATTCTTTGAACATCCTCTCAGACTACAAGAGTCAGTCTTTCTTTGGACATTTTAGAGCTGCAGTGCACAATTGTATGGCACTTTCACATGGATACAAAGAGTGATCAGAGGAGTTGTATTGCCTAGAGCTTACCTCTACTTCAGCACCAGCCTAACCACAAAATGCCCCAAAACTAATAGCTGGTAGCACTTCACAGCCCTGGGAACTGCTTCCTTCTGTCAGGACTGATTGAAACATCACAGGCTGGTGTGGAGCTCAGTGTTGTTAGCACAGAGACACGATGCTTGTGGTCATCTGCTGGTGGTGGTTCCCAGGAAGAAAGCAGAGGATTTGTTCTCTGTACTCGTCATTTCAGTCCATTTTACTTTCAGTGGTCCGGGCAGCTGTGTGTTTCTCTGGAGTTTGGTCAACACGGGAGAGGAGGTTGCAGGGGAAGAGATGTGATGCACGGCCTGAACAGAAATAGGACATGAGCAGAGCTCTAGACTTCAGACTGATGTGCTGTAGGTGGTGAGAGAGTGCTTCTTGTTTGACGAAGAGCAAGACGCATTAGGAGTGTTAAGTCCTTGCTTGGTGCTTTCACTGTAGCAGAGAAGGTGTCAGAGGAGGTAACACACAGCACTTACCTGCTGTGAAGCCTCATCCTTTGATACACTCCTCCAACAGCTGTCAACACATCTGTTATCGTTGCTGGAGTTACACAGTCCTGACAGAGATTGGTGGCATTATTTAATGCTCATAATATACTCAGTACTCTAGGAGATGCAAGAAAAAGTGCATAAACCTGCTTGATTACAGGCTTACTATTACTGCTGCTGTACATCCACTTCATGCTCCACAACACCTCTTGGAGAAATGTTGCTTGCTGTGCAGCTGCACATGGTTTCTGCAAGTCAAGGGCAGGTGTTGGGTGGCAGCAAACATGGGCATTGCCACAGGCAGTGACAGCATGTGGTTGAAGATGTGAGGGTCAGAAAGATCCTCCAGGCCTGAAGGCCTCCAAGGCCAGAAAGGTGCCTTGGTCAGGGCAGACCATGAAGTCCCCTTGCCTGTTTCCTTTGACCTCTGTCAAAAGGAGATGATTAAGATGAGGGAATATGAGAGAAATCTCTAGGGTACAGGCAGGAGATAGGCAGGCCAGTGCATGTGGTGCACACACACAGTTGTCCATGGTCTTAATTATAACAGCAAAATACTTGGAATAACATTAATACAGGAACCAACACCCCACACCACCCGTTTCTAAAGAAATTTACACAGGACAGGTTTTAGCACTTGCTGATTTCCAGGTGATTAAATAACATCACTGGGGACCCAGGAGTAACCTTGGGAGGAGAATTTTTTTGCTGGTTTTAATGATTGTTTTCTCAATAGTTTCTACTTGGACAATTTGCTTTTCAGAAGGGGAGTCAGGGAGAGCCTTGGAAAGGGACTGTAAACATCAAGTGGTATACGTGGAACTGGGGAGTTTTGTGCCTGTTTTTCACCCACACTGCTCATTTCATCCAAGAGGTTTCCTTTGGTGTCCGTGCTCCCTCCAAGCCCTCCTGTTTCCCCATCCTCCCTTTCTTCTCTCTCAAACCCCAAACCCCTTGAGGGTGCAGCAGCCTCTCGCTGTGCATGGTGGTCCCACAGGACATAAAGTGGTGGCAGTCCTGACAGAAGGGCTCAACACAGGAGGGATCTGCTTTTCTGTGTAGTTGATAGTTTCACAGTCTTGTAATGTCCCTCTGTCCTTTTGATGTCCTAGGAACAAACCAGGATGTTGGAGATGGGAATTACTGGCCCTGAGGGCCACGTGCTGAGCAGACCTGAGGAGGTAAGATGCAAAGGACAGTACCAGCCTTGCTCTGCACTGAAGAGCTTTCCCCACAAGTCACGGTAGAGCTTAGTGTATGTGGTGGGGCCAAGCAAGCAGTGTGTGTGTATGCATCCATGGGTATTCATTTATACAGGCAATACAGTCTTATTCATCAGCAGCTCAGGAAAGAGCAAAGTGCACATTTGTGACAAACGCTTTCCAGTCTTGCTCAAGTCTCCTAGCAGAGACGAGGGCTTCTGAGCCTCCCAGAGATTAATCTATCGACAAAAAAGGTCTATTTGGCTGTAGCAGCATTTGGGGCTGGTCTGGGGGCATTTGTCTTGTATAGGTGCCTCCACGGGTGTGAGAGGCCTGGGAAGAACCAAATGGTGAGTTTTAGTTTCTCTGAAAATTCACTGTTCACGTCTGTCAGAGTGCAGACAGATTCCAGCCTCTTTCTGCTTAATCTCTGCTTAGGGTCTAAAGTGTGTTTCAAAATCAGATGGACAAAGACGTTGGTGGAACGAGTGGGAGGGAAGGAGAGGGGGGGAATTCCCTGGTTACAAATCATTGTCAAGACACTAATTAGATTACTTCTAATTTTAGCTCACAGGGTATTTTTCTGTTTGGTCCATTAATCTGAGTTGAGTCTAATTTTAGATAGGTTTTCTTGAGATAGCTCCCTGCTGAGAGGTGCTTTTAACTTTCTCCACAGCACGTGAAAGAAGAAAACAATAGGAATTTGGTACAATAGCAAAGCCAAGCAGGGGAGCACAGGAATATATTTGTACTTCAGGAAATAGAAATCAGTTGGCTTAAACTAAAAGTGTAAGAAGTTGACTGTATTGTGGCTGGTAACAACATATATAGCCTAGTGTACTACAGTGCTTATTCTCTTTGAAGTGTGAGAGTATAAAGCATTTTCCTGTACAGGGAAGACACTCAGTGTCAAATCCAGTAGATCAGAGTCCCACTGTGTGTAAACTGCCATTTATTTTTATGGCTCTAGACCCATTGCCTCTAGCTGGCAAGCTAACCTGCAATTGCAGGATGCTGTGGTTGTGCCAGGATTTGAGAACTGTCCTATTATCGTAAGATAGCACTGTGGCTCTTCTCGTCCAAAGCCAGTAAAACACTGTTGAGTGTTTGATCTTGAAATGCCATTAAAGCATAAGACAGATGAGGGCAGTGGAAGAAGGCTCTAGGTGCCATCTGTTCAGCCAAATCCAGATCTCATTGCCTTTGAAAATGAACACTGTCCCTTTTCCAGAACATAGTCTACCTGGGAAAATGTTAGGTAGACCGCAAATAACCCTTCTACCTCCTGTAAAGCCTTCAGGTTGATAGCAAAGGACAGGGAAAGTGGTCCATAGCTCTGTGGGTCTGCTCTGTCCCCGAGGGACCTCAGTGGGAGTTAAAGACATGCTATTCTGTCAAGTGCTGGTGGTGATTTGGTAGGGCAGGGTGGTGCTGTCCTGGATTGTTGCCTGCTCTAAAGGGTATTCAGTGACGGCTCTGTTTGCTCCTGTCCATATGCTAAACCCTGTCAACTACTCAAGTCCATAAGTGTGCTGACAAAAATGTTTTCTTGTTTAAATTTGTGTTTAAAATGTCTTTAAGCAGAAGAGAAAATCCTGTTTTCACTGTGCAGCAAATAGGCCTGCAGAAGTACTAGAGGTGTACGAGTGCACGTGTGTCTGGGTGCAGTGGTCTGATTCTGCTGCTGCTGGGAGAGTTAAGCTTACCCAGCCAGCTGCTGCGTTCCCTGCAGCTGGCGGCCCTGGCCTCCCCCGGGAGCTGGCTGATTGGTACATTGTCTTTTTAAGGCTTCTGTTTTGAACTTTCTCATGCCGAAGCTTGAAGCCAAACTGTAGAGCAAACACTTGGAGAACCTCTGGGGTTGAACTCAGGCTGAGCACGGACTGATGTAATAGTCCAAAGATATCCCCTGTGATGGAAATGCACCCTCTGCCAACAGCAGGACAGTGAAGCGTGGGGCGGGTGTCAGCAGGCTGGGATGAGCAGCAGCTGCCCCAGACAGCCAGACCCTGACGGGGGCAACCTACCAGCATGTAGCTCGTTGCACCCCAGCCACGGGCAGGGTGACATTTGGTAAAACCAAATTCAGCCGCAGGAGAGCCTGGAGCAGTGGGTGGTCTGGAAGGGCAGACCCTTTTGTTGTCTGGCGTCAGCCTGGGAGCCATGCTGTCAGGCGTGGGCAGCAGTCCCTGGGCTTCTCTGGCTGTCAGGAGAGCTGGAACCAGGCAGTGGAAAAAACAGCAGATGCAGCTCTGTGCTGGCCCCTGAGCACCAGGCAGTGCTCCCCTGCCAGGCATCCTGTGGCTGCAGCCTGCGGGGAGGCCAGGCCCTGAGGAGACTGAAGCTTCTCCCCTCGGGTCTTCTTGGTTAACCTGCCCTTGGGGAGCCAGGGGTGCTGGCAGCAATCCGTGGTGTGCCAAGAGGAGCACGGGCTCCTCCCTGGCCACCCAGTGCTCTTCTGCAGCCATGCACTATTCTCTCTTCCAGCTGGAAGCCGAAGCTGTCTTCCGGGCCATCACTATTGCCAGCCAGACCAACTGTCCTCTCTATGTGACTAAAGTGATGAGCAAAAGCGCTGCTGACCTCATCTCGCAAGCCAGAAAAAAAGGTGAGTGGCAGCTGCTGCCGCACACAGCCTTGCTGTTGCCCCTGGAATCCTGGACAGCTGGATTTAGTGGTCCCTGTGTCATCATGGTTGTTTTGCCAAGACCACCACTGTGTCTTGAGTGTAGTCTAGTACTTTCCCATAGGCGGGGGAGCAGCTAGTTCAGGGATTTACCTGACTTGTGAAGGGCACGGGAACACTGCACCAGATCACATGGAGCCACCTCCTGTTGCACGTCAAGTGACATCAGCATGTGGGTTGCAAGTAGGAGCAATGTTCTAAACACCAAAGTTTGCCTGTGGCTGTGAAGGGCTCTCTGAGGAGACGCGTCCGATCCCTGTGCAAGTGGTTTGAGCTGCTGCATATAGCTCTGGCTTCCCCTTGAAGTGCCAGCCCCTCTGAGGCACCTGAGTGCCTTTTCGGGTGGCTGGAGGCTCTGTTTGTCACCGGTGATGGAGCACAGGGACTCCCCACATGCACATGGGCACATCCAGAGCCACGTTCAGTGAACTGTGTGCCCCTGCCCCATCAGCTGGTGCACGAGGAGGCTGGTGGGCAGCTCTTCTCTGCCAGACCCCAGGTGCCTGTAGTAGCAGCTGCCTGCTCATGTCCATCACTCCTGGCTGGCAGGAAGGACACGTGTAAACACACACAGGTACTTTGAAAGGCACCGCTCGGTGTCCACCCCAGGTTTCCATCTGGGAACAGCCCAGCTGGACCTTTCTTCCATGCTGCACAGCCAGCTTGCAGAGGAGCACACGTGCAGTCTGGGGTGAGTGAGGCGCCCTTACAAACAGGACTGTAGGATGGTGCTGGTCCACAGATTGGGCTGGGTGACCAGCAGGTACCTGTGGTTAGCCAATGTGCATTGATTCCAGCTCAGACATGGGGGTTCTGCCAGCCTGGCTGCTTTGGGACCAGGGTTTCTCCTGGGGGTTAAGGAGCAGTGCACCCTCCTGCCTTTGGGCAGGGAGAACAGAACTTTTAGCTGAGTGGTAGTAAGGTTCTGAGGATCTGCAGCCTCTATAGAAAGAGGGGAAGGGGAAATGTAAAAAATGAATTTGTAGAGAGGGTCTTGGTGGAGTTGGTAGCTGTGGGACATAGCAATGCCAAGTGTCTCCCAGAAGTACTTGCTCGGGCTGTGGAGCATTTGGAAGGAAAACCACAATTTCTCAGTCCCCATCCTAGCTTAGCAGCATGACGAGCCCTGCTCCGCAAAAAGCGTTTGGTCACCACCTGCTGCTGTCTCCCCGGGGCTGTCCCTGGTGTGGGGCACCAGAAGGTGAGTGAGGAACAGGAGAGGGGGACTAGCCTGCCAGTCTATGGTGGCACATGGTAAATATTTATGAGGGATAAGGGAGGAAGAATGCACAGCCGATGACGAAGGACATGGTGAGAGGCTTGGTTGCTGGTCTGGCATGGGTTCAGTGTCAGCGTTGTGCTCTGCCTGCCATTGTGGGCTGTCATTTCTTATCAGGTTGCCAGTCTCCTGCCAGGTGTGCCTGTGCAGCTGGTCAGCTCTGAGGTGTGACTGTTGCTCTCGGACTGAAAGTCTGTGGGGTGAAATGCCCCCGCTACAGCGTGGGGACACCAGTGCTTGCAGGGGGGGGGGGGCAGGGACCAGGGGCCTCACTTCCCAGGAGAGTGGTCGGGGCAGGGCAGGTTGGAAAGCAGCCATCAGCTAGAACAGGAGACCGGGTTGCAAGCGTCGTTTGTCTCCGTGGTGTCTTCTGGGGAACACAGCTCTGTGGCTGTGCCTTCCTGCACTGTGCTCCAGCCAGGCTTGCTGCACCAGCAGGACCTGTGCCCTTAAAGCAGGAGGGCCCTACAGGGGTGGTGGACAGGGCTCACCCCTGACATCGATGCGGGCCTTGCTGTTCCTCCTGCCTGCCCCAGCACCTGAGGTCCAAGCAGGCAGTGTGGGACAGCCCAGCATGGGTCTGGGTGTTCTCTGGGCACGGCAGGCTGTTGGTAGTGCTGTGGGACAGAGAATGTCTCCAGGCTCCACCAAAACGGTGTCCTTTCTGTCCCCCTTTCCAGGCAATGTGGTGTTTGGTGAGCCGATCACGGCCAGTCTCGGGACTGATGGGACACACTACTGGAGCAAGAACTGGGCCAAGGCTGCAGCATTTGTGGTCTCTCCACCTCTGAGCCCAGACCCAACAACTCCTGACTACATCAACTCCCTCCTGGCCAGGTGAGTGATAGCTCTGCTGGGCAATGCCGTTACTGGCAAGAAGTGGACTCTGACCTCAGGTAGGGAAGCAAGAGGTTGGGGTGGGTAGGCTGGGGGTCAAATACAAAATGGGCATTTTCTCACGCCTGTGCAGGTGAGCAGTAGTACAGCCTGAGGAGTGCCGGAGGCCTTTAAGGGCAGCTCGTGCACATCTGACAGGGATGGTAGGTCGTTTTTTCACCCTCAAGGCAAGGGGGTGGGGCAGGGATTTGTTGAAAATAGAGAGCAAACAACAAAAGCACTTCAGCAATTTGCTTTGACCTTTCACAGTTATACTCCATCCTCTCACTGGCAAGGCACGCACAGCAGCTAGGGACACAGAGCTCATTGCTGGCCCTGTCCACGCGCCACGTGTGAATTGCACACCCCTCTCACCCGGTGCTTGCACATGGAACTGTGCGTGTGTCGGCTGCTCTGTGTTAGCCAGGGGATGACTGACGCTGGGCGGGTTGTAAATGGAAATGACCTTTGAAGTAATGCTGGAAACATTAGGACTAGATGAGCAAGGGATGACTGGTCAGTAAGAGGTGTCTTGGCAGAGGGACATGTTAGAATAAACCTGGGTTATGCCAGGGTGGAGATGCCATGGCTGGTGTAAGAGAGGTGCCAGTGCATTTGCAGTCTGAATATGCAGCTCACCCTGGATTTTGCTGTGGTCAAGGAGTAAAAGATGCCTCTGTTCGGTCTGGATGTATGAATTAGGAGAAGGCCTTAGGTTAGGGACTGGCAGGCAAAAGCGAGCCCAGCTCCTGAACTGGCTTTCTAATCCTTCCCTTCCACTTCAAATACACCCCAGATCTCAGAGAGGCAAGTCCCTGCAGCCCACAGGCATCTGTCCTAACACCTTTCCTCTGCTGTTTTCTGTAAGGCTTCAGCAGGAGGAGAGGCTGTGAAGCTCCAGCTGGGCTGGGTGGCTTTTCTTCCACCGGGATAAATCTGGTGGAGATTAGGAAGCGTGTTGTGTCATCAGCCTGGGCCTGTGGCTGTGCAGTCAGTCAGACATATGGCAGAAATTATCAGAGGAAGATGGAGATTACTAGTGGATTAAGGGCTGATTCGCAGCCCCGAGCAGAGACGTCATGGCCACACCGGTTCAGGTGCAGGCAGTCTGGGAGCCCAGGTGCTTGGACCACTTGCCTCCTGCGGGAGTGCTGGGAGGTGGCCTGAGCTGGTCTGCTTCCTTTTGCCCAGTAGCGATGACTTTCCAGCTGCTGCCTGTCTGCTGCTCCCCGAGGGCTCAGCAGCAGCTGGGTGACTTCCAGGGAGCCATGGGCTGTTCCTCACCTTGCCTTGCCTGTCAGCAGCTCGCTTGCTCTGCCTGTTCCTGCCCTCTGCCATCATTGTCAGTAGCTGGATGGGTCAGGGCATCTCGTCCAACCAGTGGCCCCTTTTGGGCAGAGAGCTCTGGATAACAGTGTTGGGCAGCAGCTGTGCAGAGCACCGTAGTGAAGCTTTTCTGGGCCTTCTGGAGAGAGCTGCTTCCAGGGAGTCCTGACTCTCTTCATCCCACTGTCAAGTTTTTGTGTGGCCATGGGGGACGTCTGCTTTTGTGGTAGCGGTGTGGCAGAGATGCTGCAGCTTGGGCCAGGCTGCCCTTCCAAGCACACCTTCTCAGTCT
Organism: Falco punctatus; assembly: GCF_963210335.1. Classification (NCBI taxonomy): domain Eukaryota; kingdom Metazoa; phylum Chordata; class Aves; order Falconiformes; family Falconidae; genus Falco; species Falco punctatus. Next base: position 64,184,651 of record NC_137588.1, read on the forward strand.
GCGCTGTGGGCTGCTGTAGCTCGTGCTGTCATTGTCCGTGCAGGGCTAAGAGGAGCCTTTGGTGAGCTCCTGCCAGAGGAAATGTCTCAAGCCAGAGCCCTGGAGCAGGGCTGAAGTGCTCTCCTCACTGGGGAAGGCTGGCATTGTGAGCAACGGTAGCCCACAGGCTCAGCCCCCTGTAAGCCGCTCCTGCAGCCGTGTCCCCTGTCCCAGCCTGCAGCAGGCTTCCTGTGGGGCAGGGGAGGGCTGTGCTTGCCCCTCGGGGTGCAGGAGCTGGCAGTACACGGTGAAAGGGCTGGCTGTGGGGGACAGTCCTTGGGTGGAGAGGCTCTTCCTCCCTGTGCAGCAGAAAGGCTGCTTTCCCAAGCAGACCTGACAAACTACCAGAAATGTTTTTTCTGACTCACAGTGGGATGTTTTTTTTTTTTTTTCTGTGTTAGTGCAAATGATGGAGTTGGTATGGAAGGACATCTTTTGGCCTGACACAAAGGCCACCCTGTCCTGCAGAAGCCAAGCTGCTGACTCCTCTCGTGTGCAGGGTACTGGCTGTGCCACTGGCGGGCAGCACAGCATGGCAGAGCTCTCTTGCCCCCGTGCTGCCAGATGACGCAGCTGCCACAGGGGCAGAGTTGGGTAGGAGTCTTCAGACTGAGGGGCTGTAGAAATGAGGGTGTGGAGTAAAACAGAACTGAGCCAGGGGCTGCCCGTGCCCAGAGGGGATCCATGGCCCTCGTGTCCCTGCTGTTGTCTGACAGCAAAACAACTGACGATGATTTTGTTACCACCACCCCTCAGTGGTGACCTGCAGGTTTCGGGAAGTGCCCACTGTACATTCAGCACCGCACAGAAAGCAATTGGAAAAGACAACTTCACAGCGATTCCAGAAGGGACCAACGGCATAGAGGAACGAATGTCTGTCATCTGGGACAAGGCAGTGGTAAGAGTCATTCCAGGGAGAGGGCAGAGCGGGCAGGGTTGGCAGGCACCTGAGACCTGTGCTTTTGCCCCTGCAGAGCTGAGCACCCAGCTGCCTGTCTCTCCTCTCTGGCTTTGAGAGTCAGGACAAGCCAGAGCAGCAGAGGCAGCTGTCATGGGTTCAGCATGAACAACCAGGAGCTGTGGCCATGCTCCCCGGTTTCAGTTTGTCTGGCACCAATAACAAGATCAGCCGCAGTGGTCTGGGTCCAGCCAGCCAGTGGCTTGTGTGGGAGTGAGTCTGGTACTTGCTGGGGCTCTTACTCTCCCTTTTCCCATAAGACCTCTTAGTTCTCTTCGTGTCTGAGCAGGCCACAGGGAAGATGGATGAAAACCAGTTTGTGGCTGTGACAAGCACTAATGCTGCAAAAATCTTCAACCTGTACCCACGGAAAGGGAGAATAGCAGTGGGCTCAGACAGTGATCTGGTTATATGGGATCCCGATGCAGTGAAGATCGTCACAGCAAAAACTCATCAATCTGTAAGCCCTTTGCTTGTCTGTGGGAATGCTGGAGGGTGGGGTGCGAGTGGCACTGGGTGAAGGCTGCCTGGCTGCTGCGAGTGTGGTGCTGCACTGCTGTGCTGGGCTCCAAGGAGGAGGGACTGAGTCCAGGCTCCATGTGATGCCAGCTGTGACTGTGGGGTAGCATGTTTGTGAACCCTGGGCTCTGCATACAGGGCTTTTCTCGCCCTGCTCTGTTGCTCTTCTCCTGAGCCTGGCCCATGCAGGTGTAGGGGCACACATTTCTCCTTATCTGGGTTCCTCTTCCAGGTACAAATTTCTCCTGGCTTTGCCAGCATGCTTTGTTCATGCCTTACCTCAAGCCTAGGTCCTGCCCTCCTCTGTTGTTTGAGTCCTTGCTCACAACGAGCTCTAAAGCAGCTGGTCCTGGTTTGTGTTGGGAGCTCTGGTGGGTTCTTAGTGTGAGGGACTAGTGACATAGAGGTATCCTCTGGGGCAGGGAAGGCTGTTACTTTCCCTGCACTAGTGACTTCAGCAGTGAGATGTGGGGACTAAACAGCCCTGAGTGGGCAGGCAGTGCTCCTGTCCCTCCTGACCACCATCCTCTGGTTGCTGCAGGCAGCTGAATACAACATCTTTGAAGGGATGGAGCTACGTGGGGCCCCGCTGGTTGTCATATGCCAGGGGAAGATCATGCTGGAGGATGGCAACCTGCATGTGACCCAGGGGACTGGACGCTTCCTGCCCAGCAGCCCTTTCCCTGACTATGTCTACAAGCGCATCAAAGCCAGGAGGAAGGTGAGGAGATGGAGGTGCCAAGAGACAAAACTGGGGCACTGTTAGCCCAAATTGTCTTCTTCTCTAATAACGGGTTGGTTTTCTGCTGCTGTTCTCACTGGACCCTGGAAACTGTGGCAGACTGGTGTATTCTGAACCTACGGCTGGGATAGCTAAGACTTGGGTAGAGGGCTTTGACCTTAGCGTTGATGGTGTGCTAGCACTGGAGGCAGATGCTCGTCTGGTCAGCAGTGTGGGATGTGTGCCCTTGTTGCTGTCCTGCTGCAGCCAGAGTCTGGAGGGAAGTGCAGAGTGAAAAATGGAGAGACTGGGCAGAATGACCTTCCCCATCCATCAGCATACACCTGTGCTGAGGGGTTGCCTGTTGCACCAGGCTCTGCACACTCTGCAGGGTGGGAGGGAAGGGAGGCCCTCAGCTTGCGGTGGGTGGGGGGCTGTGCCAGGCTTCAGTGCTGCAGGGAGGTCTTGGGTGTGCAGGGCAGAGGGGGGTGCAGGGTTGGCAGCGTGAATTGCCTCTGCAGTGGGGCTGGGGAGCCAAGGATCGCTGGAGCGTGGAGCTGCCATCGGCAGGATGCTCCCTGGGAGCAGAGAAATGTCACTGTCTTCTCTCTGGTGACAGATGGCAGAGATGCATGCTGTGCCCCGGGGCATGTATGATGGACCCGTGTTTGACCTGACCACCACGCCCAAGGGGGGCACTCCTGCGGGGTCAACCAGGGGGTCCCCCACGCGGCAGACACCCCCCGTCAGGAACCTCCATCAGTCTGGATTCAGCCTGTCAGGTGAACAGATGTGGTGGCTGGGCTGGGAGAGCACAGAGCCACTGGCCACGCTGTCCCAGCCTCTGGGCTGGGGCAGGAGGCTGCTGGGAGATGGCCTGGGGTGAGCCGAGCATGAGTGGAGCATGCCAGGGAGAGACCCTCCATGTCCCTTAAAGGCCACGGCTGGAGCTGGCCCTCTGGCATGCTGCACCTTGCAGTAGAAGCAAGGCAGACTGTGGCTGTGGAGGTGCCGGCACAGCATCAGACCCTGCTTCTGCCGTGTGGGTCTGTTCATGGAGGAGTGTCTACAGAGACATTCAAGCTGCTGCTGCTCTCAGGGCTGTTACTGGAGTTGGAGGGGGAACAGGTTGCTGCAGCCAGCCTCAGGATGCCCTTTGGCAAGACCCCAGGCTGCCTGACTACTCAGTCCTGTGAAGAAAACACTCTTTGCTTTCCCCCTTCCTTTTGTGCTTTCTTGTCCTCTCCCAGGTACCCAGGTTGATGAAGGTGTTCGCTCAGCGAGCAAGCGCATCGTCGCACCCCCAGGAGGCCGCTCCAACATAACCTCCCTGAGTTAAATGCCCCTGCCGAGAAGGAAACAAAATCCCTGTTCAAGTGAAGGAAGAAAAATGGTACATTGGTGTTTAAGAAGGAAAAGCAAATAAACCTGTTCTGAAGAATCAATAAGCCTCAAGCCTTATGTTTCACAAATGCTACTTGCTACCTAGCTTTAAAGATACTGCTTCATTTTGTTTTATGCATAGCCTTAAAATTCTGTTGTTGTGGGTTTGGTCGGGTTGTGTTTTTACTCTTCCTTTCTGTATGCATGCCGCTCAGACAGGTCGCTCGGTTCAGTGTGTTATTCGTGTTGAACGCGTGTGGGATGCCATGATGTGGGACAGCAGAAACGACCTGGTGTGAGTGAGCCAGCCAGGCAGGTGAAGTGGTGGGGGCCGGCCGGAGCCACAGTGTGGGACGGGGAGGCCAGGTTCACGGGAGCTGGTAGGGGCAGGTGGGTCTCTGTCGTGTTCATGTCCTTTGTCTCCACTCAACGCTTGTTGGAGTTTCACCATGAGGCCCATGAGGGAGCCCAAATCATCTCTGTAACAGCTGTCACAGCACCTCATGTAAGGAGTTTTACTACTTTGTACACTTTATTAAAAAAAAAAAGTTGTTCCTTCAAACAACTCATGTTGCTGGTTGGCTTTTTTTTATTCCTCAGGCTGCTGCTGCTGGGCAGGGGTGGTGTGAAGCTGTGCCCTGTGGGCAAGCTGGGCTCCAGGAGGGGCTTTGGGCGATGTTTGAGCTGGAGGAGCTGTGGTGCAGGGACAGGCTGTCTGGGGGAAAGCGTGGGGTGCTTGCTGCTGTAGGTGTCAGCGTATTGGTGTAACTTCATGGGCAAAAGCAAAGCTATTGGCAAAAGACCACATTGCAAGTGTTTGTAAAAGTCCATTTGGTTTGTCCGTCTGGTCTCTGGCTGCAGCCTGACCTGGCTACCACAGGCTGTTAATGCCCAGCCAGAGCTGCGCCTGTCACCTGTGTGGTGACAAGAGACCAGCTCCGCACGGCCCTGCCTGGGCAGTGTTTGTGTCTCCCCAGCTGGGGCTGGCTTGGAGGCTGTTTTCTGTGGGCACCTGTGAGTTAAATGCTCCCCTTCTATCAAGCAGTGTTTATCAAACTGAGGGTCACAGCCTTGTAAGGCTTGCAAAGCATGCAAAAAACCCTTGATTGTTTTTTAAATTTTACAAAAATTACGTGTCAATTTAGGCTATGCTAAATAAATACTTTTTTTCTTCCTTAAGTATTTGACCTTGAAATATTTGTTTTTACATGCCTGCAACTCAGACAGGACAAGTTGTCCGTGCAGCAGCCCTTAAGGGGCCATGCCAGAATAGTTGTGCCAGGGGTAGGGAAAGCTGTTCGTACTTTAAAGTTTTGTGAAGTCCCGCTATTAAGTAATTAAAGATTTTTCCCTGTTTCCTGGTAGTTATTAAGCTGAGACTGTGCCTCTGTTTACAGAGGAAGTTGGGAAAGGAGAGATGGTTGTAGGAGTCGTTGGGGGATTTTTAAAGGTGCCATTTAAAGTACTTGAGTTTTTTGGGGGGTTGGGTTGTTTTTTTTTCTGTCAGCCAGTACAACAGTATTTATACAGCAGTCGTTTTTTCCCTAGCGAGGAGCAGGACTAGATTCCTTGTCTGTGGCTCCAGATGAACACAGGTGGTGTACGAACTAACACCCACACCAGAGCAAGGTGGTGATAGCTGTGTGCTGTGCAGGGGATGGGTACAGCTGTTGGCACAGAACCTCTTGACTGTGCCTGGCCCCAGACCTGGTGCAGGACTGGGCAAAGAAGAGAGAATCCATGGGAAGTGCTGCGGGTGCTCTGGCTAGCCTCCCTGGGAATGACAAGAGTGAAGGCAGAGAGACGTGGAGACCCCTACTCGGCTCGGAAGTCTTATTGCTCAGAAGCAGGGGTGGCTGGGGAAGGGTGCTATTAATTGGGGCGTGCTGTGACTTAGCAGGGAAAGGTGGCTTTCCCCTTGCAATGACCCCCTCTGAGGACTCTTGATAACCCCTTACTGGTGAACTAAGTCCACTCCAGCTTTGCAGCTCCCTAGACAGAAGAGGGTCGGTTGTTTCCACACTAGCAATGCACAGCAATGCTGCTGCCCCCCGCTCCCTGGCCCGCATGCACACACTGTGCTGCAGCTACGCCAAGAGCCTGACCTGAGCAAGGTGCTGGAAGGTGGTGGCACAGCACATCCATCTGTGCGCCTGCAAGGCCCTTGCCAGCTGGGCAGAGGAAAGCGGGGTATGCTGCATAGCGAGTGCTGCAGCCCTCAGTTCCTGCAGCCCTCCCTCAGAACTGGCTTCCCCTTTCCCTGCATCTTCATGTGATGGCTGCAAAGAAACGGCTGTAGTCATCTAAAACTGGGGACTGCTTATCTTTATTGTACACAGGTGGTAGTACATGCTGCGATGGCACCATGTCAGGAAGAGGATGCACAGGGCAAGTCGGAACAGGTCCCCTCGGAACCCAGGGAGGTGCTTGCACTGCTGTGCCAGCAGCCCCTCTGTACCCTCCTGTTAACAAAGGTATCAGGACCTAGAACCGTGTTTGGTGCCACTCGCATTTCTGTTAGAAATTATTGCAAAAAAAAAGTTTCTGCAAAGGCAGTGCAGAAACTGTCCCACAAGGGTTGAAGCTGGCAGGGTGGAGGCACAGAGGCAAACACCAGAGCTCTCAGCGCAGAGCTGGGGCTCTCCAGCATCACCCACACAAACCAGGCTGCCCAGAGCATCTGTTCCCAGTCAGTGGGACAGGGCTTGGTCAGGACCCTGTACCAGACCCATTGTGGCCACACTGCTCTGCCCTGCTTAGCCTTCCTGCAGCACAGAAATGTTCCTGATTCTCCACTGCATCCCCCAAGAGACACCACCGCCATGGAGGGGAGACCCAGGCATCCAACGCAATCCATGGGAAGGCTCACATGAGCCTTTCATTTGCTGTTGCTTTCATTCAGCTCTTCGAGTTGATCAGATTTAGCCAGAGAAAGACAGGAAGGCACAGGGGATACAAGGAACACCTTCGGGTAAATGGGAGGCAAATAGTTCATCACAAATTCATTATATTGCTGAGTATAGGAAAAAAACGTGAAATAAGGACATGAAAGCTCCAGTCTGCCAAAGCATTTAAATAACGACATCATTCCCAGCATTACTGTAATAGAAATGCTTTGGCCAATCTCAGCATTGGCAAAGACCGCACCAGGACTACAAGAGCTGCTTAAATCAAGAATGATTTCAGTGGTAGAGAGATTAAAAAAGCACAATCAAATTTACCTCTGGTGTTGGAAGCCAAATCCAATTGGATTCAGTGAACTGCAGTAGTTTAATGTGATGATCAATGTTTTTTTCAGGTGGGCCTGGAAAAGCAACTGGATGCTGGTTATTTACCGGTGCCTGCATCTGCTTGCATGCTCTGACCACCCACCACGCCAGTCCTGCTCTGCGAGAAATGGGAACAGGAACCAGCATGGAGAGTGGGGAAAGGGAGGGGAAACCACTGCTGCCTCCTCCCAGCAAAGGAAGGAGATCGATCAATCATTGCCACTTCCAGCCCTCCGTGCCCACACTCACGGGGTGTTCACAGGAGGCAGCTGTAGGCAAAGGGCGCCTTTGTCACTGGGCACTGGTGGTGACCCTGCAGCTGAGAGAAGCTTCTTCCAGCTGGAGCAACCAGCAGTGAGCCCGTGGGGAGTCCCACCCTCCCCAGAGCTTGGACTCACAGCATCACCAGGACTGGTGCAAGCGGTGACACTGCTCTGAACAACGCGCACTCAGCCCTTCAGTTATGCCGTTGGCAGCCGCCGCGCAGGCAGCGCCAGGGCTGTGATGCCGGCTAGCCGAGCCAGAGGGTGAGTACTGCCATCCACGATCACACGGTCACATTCCTGCCGCCAAGAAAGGCAAAATAATAGGAACAGAGTCCAACTGACTGCGGGGAACGGCGGAGGCAGCACCCATAGCCCCTCCCGCACACCCAGGGTCTGCCGGCCGTGGGCTGGAAGGCAGAGGGATGGGTGTCCCCGCTCCCACGCGGCCACCTGCCCTGGGCCATCAGCACTGTCCCGGCAGCAGCAGGTGAGTTCGGTGGCCCAGCAGCGTGAAGGTGAGTGGGTGGGTGTGCACTGGCCCCCAGGACAGCCAGCAGGGGCTGTGCCGCAATCAGAGGTGGTTGTTCTGGTTGTCCTCCTTGTAGGCGCCTCTGCTTTTCACCAGCGCTATGGCTTCCTGGGTGTCGCTGCGGTGGTCTCTCACCCTTAGGGAGAGAAAGGGTGGGCTGAGCCGTGAGGGAACACCAGGCAGTGCCGGCCACGCAGCGCCACGGCTGCCCACGAGCATCCCGTCCTCTGGCCGAGCTGCCACCCACTGCATGGCTGCACCCTGCAGCTCCAGGCTCCTGCAGCCCCGAGCCACCCCAGCCCCCAGCCCCTGCAGCCCTCCGAGCCCCCAGCCCCAACAGTAACAGTCCGTGTGCACAAATGAGGCAATTAATGCAGCTGGTGGCCGTGTGCCCAGCCGCTGCCTCAAGGCCAGAAACGCTGCCTCTGCCCTGGCAGATGCCCCTGACCCCCCTGTTCACCAGGGTGCCCACACCCCGGCTCTGCCAGAGGCCCTGACAAGGGCCAGGGTCTCATACACTGCCTCTGCATCAGGACTTACTTTTCTCTGTTGAAAACAATGAAGTCCCTCTGGAGCATCTCCAGGTGCTTTTGAAGATGGCAGGTCTTTCACATTCAAGTAGAAAAATAAAAACACGAGGAATAAATTCACAGTTGCCACAGAAAGACATTACAAGGACAATTTCAAGGAGACGGGGAGATGGCTGTAAATCTTAGCTCTCATCTTTAGCCCCCCAGTGGGGAGAACGGCATTGAGACTCTCCTCTCATACCAGACTGGCGGGTATATATGCTGCCTTCCACTCAGGGGAAGATATGGAAAAGTTTTGGGAATAAAGTTGGTCCCAAGGGAAAAAAGTGGTCTGTTTAAACAGTTTGCTGTGGTCTTGCTAGATAGCTAAATGACAAACACCTTTCTTGCAAAATGAGGGACTCCCTTGACCACATGCTTGTACCTGCGTGCTCTCACCTGGGAGGAATTGCTTTTGCTGGTGTCTTTCTCCTTCTTAGCCAAGCGCTTTTTTTTCTTGTGAAGAGGTTTGGATTCTAGGATCATTTCTTCTAGTTCAAAGGTTGGGTCACAGTTCAGTCTGCCTTTCTGGAGGAGAGAGAAAAGGTGGCCCTAAGTGATCGGAGCCTGCCTGGAAATGTGTCTCAAACTGCACCGTGCCTGGGAGCTGAATTTTGTAAAAAATAAACTAATTACAACTGCACACATAGCCAGAATGCCTGCTGTACTTCTTACATATTTTATCAGTTCCTTCAGCCAGGGGACATTGTCAAGGTGTGACAATTGCTCGTTTTGTGCTCACTGCTTCTACTCTGCCCTTTGGCTGCTTTGAAGTGACAGCAAGGACGGGGTGTCTTGGCTGAGAGGACTGCAGCAGCCTGCAGGACTGGTTTTAAAGCAATAGCAAAAGCAATAAACCCACCACAGAGAAAACCAGCAACTGAGGGGGGAATAGATAATAAATATTTATATTTAATAAAAATATATAATAATACATTAACAAATACTCATAGCTTAGCCCAACTTTTGTTTGGCTGAAAAACAGTCAGAGTAGCACTGCACACCACAGTCCTTGGATTATTTTCCCTAAGGGTTATGTTACATCTGTGCTGTTTTAATCCAATTAAAAAAGGATCAGAAACAGTAATCTACTGTATGTGTTATTTTACTATGAACAATGGGCTTGTTAGGGAGAGCCATTACGGGAAGGAACAATTATGGCAGAACGGCAGGTGCCCTCCAGGCTGCTAACAGGGAATGTTATTAAAAAAGCAGATTAATTTTGGGGCACCCACACTTTGTAGTCATCCCCCATTAGTCTTTACTACACCCACAGGAAAGTGAGAGTGTTGCCCCGGCGTCTCTTTTCCCCCGTCCTCAATGACATCTGATGTTCTTCTGGAAATGTTTAAGAATGTCCCACGATGTGGTGCCAGGTGTGAGGGCAGGCTACAGCGTGTAAGACTTGGGCACACTGAGAACCTTGTAAAATCGAATTGCCTTACCGTGGGAATGAATCCTGGCATGATCCTTTTCTGGAGAACAGCATCCCAGTTCACATCGGACAGATACGGGAAGTCCTGGATATCTTTCAGCTGAGAAAAACGCCTCTCAGGGTTCACCTCAAGCAACTGCAGCCAGAGTTAAATGGAAGAGGTGAGAAAGCAAGACCCTGAGATTCGAAGTCAGAGATGAGGTACTCACAGAAGTGCCTGTAGCACTGAGCGGGGCTCAGGACCGCTGCGTTATCGCCCGCACTTCAGCTGGGTGCCTCTCCTCTGTGCTCTGGCTCAGCTTCCCTTTGCCAGTGGATGCCAAGGGCTCACAGTCTTTAACTCTATTCATTATCATTTTTACGAACAACTTTTACCCACGTTATAGGAGCCGGCAACGAGGCAGTACCATGACATTAAACAATTTGCCCAAGGTTAAAAATAAGCATTTGTTTCAGAACAGGGAGTTAAACTCATGCCTTTGTCTTCCCAACTTAACACCGTATCAGAAAATCATCCCCTGTTTTCCCACTCTAGTAATGGAATATTCCTAAGTATAATTCCAATGTGAAATAATGCATTCACACAGCTTATTTTCAGCATTTTTTTTAAACATTGCTGTAGGAATTACTGCTGTAGAAAGAAATGATTGAGGTTTGCCTCCAAAGTTCAAGGATTTGACATTGCATCAACTCCCGATATCATGCACTCCAAAACCTAGGAGGAAAACCAAACCACCCAAACCCTTGGGAAAGGGGTGGATGAGGTGACCCCCCCAGCCCCACCATGGGGCACCGGCTGTGGGCAGCCAGGGCACGGAGGTGCGTCCCCCAGGTCGCCCCCCGCGCAGCCCTGTGCTCCCATCAGCTCTGCAATCCCATCCTCACGTGAGCAATGAGGCTTGGCGAGGAATGATTATTTACCTTGAACATTAATAAACACAGAAATTCACAGATGTCTGAGCCAGGACAGAACCACAGTGGCCTCATAAATAATACATCTGGCTGTTAAACCAACTGCAGAGGGGCACTGGGAAATTTAATTGTGACATTGCATTATTTATTCACAAGGGAACCTATATGGCTCGCGGCACGCTGTGGTCCAGGGAAAAACTTCCAGCATAACAACACAGAGGACATCTGCAGTAAATATCTCTGTATTACTGTTAGGCTTAATGAAATATTAGCTCTATTTCATTTTAAGCAAATTGAGATATTCTTCAACTTTCTTCTTGGAAAATACGCCATTGGTTCTGTCTCATGCAAAGAATTTATGTCTCATTTTCATTTAAAACTTTTGAGAGTATTTCATTAGAGACGGCAAAATACTTCTTCATACTGTTTGGAACAAAAAATAGATGAAAGCTACATGAAGTACTACTATATTGCCTATACTCATTTGAAAATTAGAAAACTATTTCCATACTATCCAAAATACGCAGCTAGTGCCGTTATGCAAGGTCTGGCATTTCGGCTTTGCTGCCACTGTATGCAAACAGTGCCTGACACTGTCAAGCAATAGTTTTGTTTATTGAAGCTATGGCTCCACTTCAAACATGATTTCAGCTTCAGAATGATTCCAGTAATGATTTTGAAGCAATTTTGATAACAGCTTTACTAAAAAAATAATTACAGTGGTGCATAAACCACATGGCACGGAAAGATTTCAACAGCATCAGCACTTCTTGCAAATCTTTTAATTGTTGGGAGAATTTTTTTTTTTCAAAATAAAAAAATGTATGCTGTTTTTTGGCCAAATTTTTTGACATATACATTAATATCTACTTCTAAGTTACGTCATTCCATAGAGACAAAGTCAGAGGAGGAACTCTGGAAGCAAAGACTGCGTGTGACCTTAGAAGAGATGCATTAGCAGCAGCTGCACTCGCCGGCACAGATTTCATCCCACCAGCCCAGGACACTGTACTGCTAACTGGTTATTACACTAGTGCGGCTACAACATTAAAAGCTGGCTATTTATCAGATGGCACCATCTGAAGGTCACTAACACTGCGTCTGGACACAGCTTGCGATGACTCCCCACAATTTACTGCAACGGCTACAAAGCACGAGGGCAGGTGCTTTAGCAGGCGCCCAGACAGGACCCACACGTGGCAGCCCCTGCGCCAGGCGCTTCCCTGGCTGCCCTCACCTTTTTGATCAGTGCTACCATGTCCGCAGACCAGGCAGCAGGGTACATCACTGTGGCCGTCCTGAACACGTGAGCGATTTCATTTGTGGAAGTGCTGGAGCGGATATGATACGGCCTCTGAAAAACGCCACAAGGAAAGCGTTTTAATTTATCTGCTTTGTCAGACTCCTTGGGAAATCTTTTTAAAGCAAAGAAGCTACAAACGGTCTCTGCCTATTCCTCGGGCCTCCTGTTGAAAGTCTCCCCATGTGATGGCAGCTCAGTTGAAATAAACAAAATAATAATGTCAGTAAGAACAACAATCACTAGATATTTAAACAGCACAACAGACAATGGGAGCAACACCCACAAGTTAGCATCGTTAGCCAGCTTGTGTTTGCCCAGCTGTTTCAATACCTGTATCTTGCAGGGGTATCAAAAAGGCTTTTTATACAGCTGGTGCTGTGGCTAGAGCACTCCCAACATTCCCTGTAAAACGTGTTGCTCTTTTCAGTTCTTCACTCATGTTGGAGACACCACAAGTGAACAGGAGCAGGATTTCTCCCACCTGTCAAACCGGCTGAAAAAAACATGTCCCAGGAGGGTTACAAGCACGGCTGGGACACCAGGCTGCAGGATGACCTGTCCCTTTGGAGCACAGGGCTGCCCCAGCCCCAGCTCAGCACCTGGCCACCTCCAGCTATAGGCAACGTACAGCCGGCGTGACGGGGCAGGTGAGTCACCTCCCCGTTCAGCTCCCAGCTACAACACCACTGCCCACCTGGGAGGATTTACAAGGGTAGAGTGTTCCCATTTTGAAAGATTTTTGATTCCCATATTTTTACAGTGTCTTGGGAGGGTAAGGGTGTTAAATATACATTTAAAAAACAGTAGATATAAATTGTGAGATCGAACCAGGTGCATTATACTTAATGTGTACTGGCACTAGACGGACCTCAAGGTCTCCCTTCACCTCCTCCCCACGGTGACCACCACTGGTGCCACCCTCTTACCACGGCTGTGCCATCAGCTGGAACACCTAACCGTTTCTGCTCCCACCTGCTTGCCATCAAGTCAAAAGTCAATGTGATGAACACTCCTGCCATTCATTTAACATCACAAATGGAAAACTCAAGTATTATATTAGTATGTTTACAGGGGGCACATGGCTTCAGATACCCAGCAGGTCAGACAGCCACGTCCCCTTAATGTGTGCTACCTGGGTCACTCACAATTTGAGATACACAAATTAATTTGAAAATCTGTTCTTTAAAATATATTCATCAAAACATCTTTTTTAGACTTTCTGTGAAGACTGACGATAGAGTTTCTTAAAAAGGTGTTTTGCATGCTCGTACCAAAAGAAGTTTCCTAGCTTCACAAGATTTTAAACAACCTTTTGCTTAGAAGAATGTAATTTAAATAATTTTGTCCCACTTTTTTTACACTACACTTCTAAAACACTAACCTAGCCGTCTGTCTGTGAGGCCCCCAACCCTACCTGAGGTAGAAGCAGACCACTGATGGGGCAGGCAGGGATTATGCGTTATTAATAATTCATGCATTGCAGTTTGTGTTGACTCAAACTGCTCAATCTCATTACAACAGCAACGAGATTTTTTTCAAGTTTTCTTTTTTTCCCCACAGGATGGGAACTCAAAGCCAATTATATCACAGACCCAACTTCAGGCACTGCCACTCGCTCGCCTTGCCCAGCTTATGCCAACCCAGAGCTTATGCCAACCGGCGACGGGGACCGGAGCCACGCGCACCGTACCCGGGTCCTGAGCAGCTCGTAGGCAGTGACTCCCAGTGACCACCAGTCCACAGCAAAGGAATAGCCGGTGGGTTTTGCAGAGTTAAACATTTCAGGTGCTGTAGAATACAGAAAAGGAAAAAGTTTGCCTTGCTGCAGTCTGGAGTGGAAATGAGCAACACAGAATGCTTGACCCGTGCCGAGAGAGCATCCCTGCTACTCTGCCCTGGGCACAAACCCGTGTCTTACCCTTCACCTGCCTTTGCCAATTTCTGCTTTTTTCTCCAGACCAATGGCACATGGCTGTAGATCGGCACTTTACCAAAACACCGCTGCAGTGGGCATGAACCAGAGCGCAGAGGTTTCCCTGGGGCAGTTCATTCTGTGGTCTCTGTCAGGTTCCCCCCACTCTCAGCCTTGCAGCGCAGAGGCATCCCGCTGCACCCACTCTGCTGCTCCCTGCAGCCACACGGCAGCACCCACCGGTCCCATCCTGCCCGGCACTGCACACCTCTCCACCCTGACCCAGTTCCCAGCACCCCGCTCTGCCCAGACACGTGCCTGCCCTGGGAGCAGCCACCCCTTGAAGCCCTGACCCCGCCGACTAGCCACATGTGCAATTAGCACCGGGAGGAACATTTTCTACTGTCTTGAAACCCAAGCAAGCGTTTCAGCTGCTCTGCCTTACCCTCCCCACCGGTGGAATGGGACTGCCAATAATTTCTGCTTCAACAGACTGTTACAAACCTTGATTGATTAATGTGCATAAATGATGGGATGGCCTGGAGAAACAGGTTTGCTACCACCTTGGTAACCGGAATGTTTAACATTCAATAAACACAATCCAATTCGTTTGGATTATAAAATGCTTTATGTGACTCCTGTAATCACCAAGAGATTCATCAGGCCCCGTTCGCTCCTGCGGTATACAAAGCACTGAAAGCCCAACCGTCTTGGCGCAGAGCCCTGCCTGCGCTGCTGTGCTCCCGGGTGCCCTAGAGCCCCACGGTCCCCTCCACAGGGATCCCAGCACTTCTCTGCCCCCAAAGCCCCAAAAGAACAAACTCTTTTTGCCAACACAGAACTTGCTCGTTACCCCACAGTGAACGTGCTTCAGAATAAGGACTGACCCTAATTCACCGAATCTGGGTGTAAAATTGGCCTGAGCATCTCCTCACCTCCCCCAGCTCTCTGCCCTCAGCTAGTGCTCACTAGATCTTCATGCTGGAGAGCTGTTCCCATCCCACTCCTATCTCTGTTTCATATTTAAAAGTACTTCAGTCTGGCAGAGCCTAAATACAGCCTCACCCAGTGAATGGAAGTGGCTCTTCAGAAACATTAACATGCAGCGTAAACGCAGACATAGTGCCAACTGCACCCTGGGCAGGGGAAAGCACATTTTAACTGCGCAAAGCCCGAGAGCCACAGCTTCTCAGAAGGAGGTTACCAGGCTAGCAGGCAGTGGGCAGAGGCACAGGCTGAAATGTGCTTTCTTAGCCAATACATTTCCCTTTCGAGAGTAAGGAAAAAAAAGTACTGCGAGATTTTGGTGTCAGCTGGGAGGCAAGAATTGCTCTACACAAAAACAAAACAGGGAGCATGTTTTGTGTGTGTTTTCCTTTTTGAAAGGACTGCACCAGTGATGCAAAGGTGAAAGATCAACTCAGTCATCTTGATAAAAAGGAGATTCCCAGGGGATCCCCCTAAGGGACTGGGCTATGCAACAGCTGTAGGGAGGCTGCATTATTTAGGCCTGAGAGGCAGCATTACTGTATGTGAAAGTATGGATTTTGTGTGTGCGGGGCTGTAGCTGTACCGAACTGCTTTCAGTTGGGGAAGCTGAATTTATGGTTACAAAGACTTTTCTGTGTCCTGTCTGCACAGGAGTTCTTTTAGCATTAACTCAGGGTGTTTCTCTCTGGTTCACCAGCTGCATGCCCTGGCCCCAATTCCTCCCAGATCTGTCACGGTTATTTTGCTCTCTGTTTATTACCTGTGCTTGTGCGCTAAGTCTTAAGTGGGTCTCTTGCTGTCTGAAAAGTCAGCTGCTTCACTGATTTGGACAGTAAGTGAACGTAAGTAAGTTTTCTGTACTCCCCTTATAAAGCAGAAAAGAAGCAAAATTTTTTGAGTACTAGGGAAGTGAGGTCTGCATGGGGGGCAATCACTGCGTGCCCTCCTTCCATGCGTGATGATTCGCTCATGAAGGCTGTTCCCCCAGCCGACCCCAGACTGCCACGGAGCAATCCACCGCTCCAGTCACCTTGTCCTGGGAGAACAGCTCTCCCTGCACACTCCTGCAGCTGCCTGACAAGTGCTCTTGCCTGGGACTAATCCCATCCCATTGCCTGGATGGTTTTTATCACTTCCTAAAACCTGCAGCTTTTGTGAACTGAGGAAAGAAGGGAAGGGGATGGTACAGAACTGTAGCAACCAGCCCAGCTACTCAGCTCCGCGGGCACTGGAGGCTGGTGCCACGCTGGCAGCGCAGCGTGCAGGATGTGCTCAGCACCAGGGCACCCACCCCACTGCCCCTGTGCACCCCCATCGCCCGGGCTGCACTTGCTGCAGCGACAGCCACATTTACTGCTACCAGCAATACAGGTACAACAGCAGGGGTTTTGGAAAGACTGAAAAATAGGCTCAGCATTTATCTCCCGGCCGTGGCGGCCGCTCCCACCCCAGCTGTGCCCCTTTCCTATAGGCACCGCTGCGCTCTGCACCCCCAGCGGCGCTGCCCTCCTGCCCTGCTGTGGGAAGGCAGGACGCTGCCTCTGCAGCAGGGGCAGAAGCTGAAGCCTCACTCGCCTTTTTCTGATGCAGCCTGGCACCAGTGCAGCAACGCTCTCGACCACGTCAGCCCGACGCTAGAATATGGGCTCTTCCCTACCGCGCCAAGTGGATGCTGCAGCGCAGGAACACAGCAAGCCTTACATCCACTTGGCCCAAACACAGGCTAATTCTAGTTTTTAAAGCAGCCAATCTATATAAAAATTCCAATTATTGCTGGTGGTGCAGCAGTGTAAGACACGCTAATGTACTAAACTAGGGACTAACGTACGTAACTGGGGACTAAATACAAGCCTTTGTGCTTCGTTTTCCTCCTCAAGGCTAGCAAGAGCATTCCGTCATTGCTACACAGATTGACTGCTGCTTGTGAAATGCTCCAAGATCTCAAGAGCACAACTCTCTTTTTTTACAATGAAACCCATGCTGCACAGCATGCCATAACGGCACTAAACCCCCTGTTTGCAGTATGCTGGCTTTGGTCTGTGGTGTGGTATCAGCAGCAGGCGCACACTTTCCAGCTGGATCAGGGGGTGACTGGGGCAGGACTCCCACCATGTTCCCCTGCATCACCTCTCCAGTTTGCTCCTCATTTCAAACAAATCCACGTGTTTGGTTACATACCAGGAAAAAAAGAGTTCAAACTCTCATCAAAAAGGACTCCATCTGTATCCCACCGCAGCTGTCAAATCAAGCCCATAAAACGCTAATTCAAAAATACATAATTGTTATCGGTACTCACCCATATACGGCTTTGTGCCAGCAATGGTGGTGACTTGTATTTCTTTAGTCAGCATCGTGGCAATATTGAAATCAGTGATGTGCACATGTCCTGAAAGAGAAAGGTTAATGTGTAACTTGATTTGTTTTAAATTCCCACAAGAAGCAGCTTTGAATCGGAAACATTAAAGTAAAATACTCCATGGAAAGGAATTTCCAGGAAAAAAAAAATATTCTGGTGGGAGAACTGGTAGAAAGTATTTCAGCTTGCAGGCTGCTTACAGATGTATCTTGTTACGTCAAACATCCTCTTATTTACCCTTTGGGGAGAAAAAAAAAGTATGGAGTTCTCCAATAAGTTATTTTATGATGATTGTTTTAAGTCTTCCTAAACTTGGGAGGAAGAGAGCTGAACTTTTCTCACAGAAAAAATTCCACTATGTTTTTTTTGGATAAAAAAAAAAATCCTTTATATTTTTGGCTTTCTACCTGTCCTTTGCTCTTCCCAGGTACTGAGTACTCTCCATCTTCCTCTCTAGAGGATGTCTCTAGAATGGAACAAAACAGCTTTGACAGAAAGCAAAGGAGCCTCGCGCAAGAAATTCAGACACTGCGAAAACCCCCTTGGGGGGCGGGTAGGAATGGTTTCTGCTATCACTGCTACCATATGCACCACTTTTGCCTGCAAGTGAAAAGGAAACAAGAGGTGGACCGTCACTTGCAGGGATGAGAAAGGAAATGCTTCCACCTCGCTCCTGCTGGCTCTTTTTCTTGCATTCTTTTTTTTTTTTTTTTTCCCCAAGCACTTATTATTCCTTATTCACTAAACTCATACCAGTGAGCAGACGGTCTCATACAGCAGTACAGGTGGTAGCACAAGGCTGGCTTCATGGAAGTGAATTGCTGTGAAACTTGCTGGTTAATTCAGCCTAATTCTGATCAAACGCTGGCAGCCTTTTCCTCTTCCTGACCTCGGGCATCTTCTCCCAAGGCACTGAACTTGCTCAGCCCTGACAAAGGTGAGCTCATTGTCAAAACATCAGGTGTTTTGTGTTGTGTTTTGCAGACTCATCACCCTCCTCTGCAATAACAGGGGGTGGCTGAATTGCTGTTGTTTCCTCTCACCACAGAGATCAAATCAAAGTGGTTTCCTACTGATGGAGATGCTGTGACAGTACTTCCCTCTGTCATTAGCTTCAACAGCTAGAAATTCACTGCTGCTTTAGTTCATGAGTTAAAATAGAACACAGTCACCTCTGTACATCTCAGAGTTGATGCTTTGGTAATGAACTTCTGTTGTCTTGCCTGGATGCTATGAAACATTTAAGTAAATCTTTACCGTTGTTCCTGTCTGTTATATGAGGGCGGAGATACAAGTTTTCCTGCTGCAAATACCTGATCTAGCTGGGAAAATGTGAGGAACAAGAGCAGAATTTGTGATTTCACCCAAAAATGCTGTATCACATCCCTGTTCCTGCCTCTGTCTCTTCAATGACAGGGTGCAAAAGGGACCCTGGAGCGTGCGCGTCCAGCCGGTGTCCTGGAGGAGGGCTGGATCCACGCATACAGCTCTGCTGGAGACAGGCTCAGAGCAGCTCATGTTCCCAGCAGAACCGCTGGAAGCACGTGGCCTGCCGTGCTTTATGAAAACCCAGGCACATTCCCTGTTTGCGCTGCAGTTTCCAGGGACAGGGACCACCTCTCTGCTAGTGCTGGCTCCTGCCTCGTGCTGAGCCCTGGCACACGCACCCCCCAACGCCGCTGCCAGGCACACAGCCCGGGCAGATGTGACGCTGATCCAGAAGGCCCTGGGATCACACTGAAACCACTTCACTTCCACGTCAGCATCTGGTGAGGATGAGCAAGTTCTCCAGCCCCTCCCTGTGAAGTTACCATCCAGCTCTCTGGCAATTCCATATTCCACCATCGGAGTGCCTGGGGCAGGGGGAGGGCAGCCCCGTTCAGGTGGGACCTGTCCTCACACCTGGGGGTCTCTGGGCTGCCAGCCCCACCCAGGCACAGATTTCCTTACCAAAGCTGCGGTGCTTGCCAGGCTTGTGCTGGAAGGAAGGAAAACGGGAGGTCCCTCTGGTGAGCCGTGGGCACTGCTCGGAGAACGCGAGTGAGGTGTCAGAGCTCACCTCTCACACCGTACCTGGTGGATCTGTCAAGAGCATACATCCCTCCTCGCTGCTTACACCACTCTACAAAACCAGCCAGGTCTGTCCACAAAAGAACAGGCGTCAAATCGCTGGGGAATACTTGAAAGAAAAGATTGACACACACCTGTCTTGTCTGGATAAGTCCTCTATGTCCTTGCATTGTTTTTCTTTCATCCCCAGCTCTTGTTCCACTTTGTAGGGAGCTGTTTTCATAAATATGAATCATAAAGACTTATGAAGAATTTGATATTCCAAGCACAAATGCGCCTTTCTCTGGATGCATCTTTTAAACAATTCACTTCAAATAAATCACAAGTTTTATCAACTAGCCCACTTGGGGAATTATCAAATCAGGTCAATGAGGCCGGGGAAGAAGGCTCAGGACAGTATGAGGAGGCTGAACAGCAACGGCCGCGTTGCAGACTGGGGTGGACTGGGCGACCAAGGACAGCAGCTACTGGTAACCGAGAGGGATGTGCTGGGTGCTGCTGCTGGGCTTTAGGGTCAGACTTCAAGGCTGGTGTTTTCCTGATTGCTCAGCGTCCCTAACTCAGCCAGTTTCGAAACAGCACAGCCAGAGCTGTCCTGCGGGCACCATGTCCTTCCCGAAGCACATCCCGCCTGCCTGAAATTGGCACTTTCAGATCAAGCCTTTGGTTCCACATTAAGGCAAAGAATTTTCTTACTATATTCAGCACCTCTGTTACTACGTAATTCCTTCACCTTCCTAGAGCATCTTTCGTGCAAAAAATATAAGGCTTCTGCAGATTCAACTAAGATAACATTCTAAAGAATATGAAACAAGAGACATTAGGAGCTGTGGGGTATGGAGGATCTTGGACAGGCTGTGCCTTAACTTTCTTATCTGTGTTGAGAGGGCAAACAGGCTACGTGTGCAGTGCCTGCATTAGCGTCAGCTCACCCATTTTAGCACTGCCCTTGAGAACCTTTCGGCAGTGGTACGAGAAATAACACTGAGCCAAGTCATTATGGGGCTCTTGCAAAAAAACCTCTCAGTTTTACTAGAGATAAAATTGAGCTTTTCTTCAATTTTATTAGACAAATGACCTGGCCAAAAACTCCTGGTGAATTAGTGACAATTCCTGGAAACTGCCATCTGTTATAGTCTGTTATTCCCAGGTGAGCCGTGCTGTCACTGAGCCAAATCAATAGACTTATTAAAGGAGGAAATCACTTTGTGCTTGGAATGACTGCTGAAGGTGGTCATCTGCTGAGGATCTTTTCATCGTGGGACCTGATCCCAATCTCTGATGTTGGACAAGTGCTTTATTTATTGCACAGCAAGACATTTGCCCAATATTCTACTTTATTTATGGCTCACTTTAATTTCTTTGCTGAAATTGATATGGTAATACAGAATGTCACTGACTGGGGTGACAGAGGCAAAAGCATGAGGTGTGTGTCAAGTTCATGACCGTCAGCAGCAGGACAATACACTTCAATGTATGGCATCACGAGAGGCATTTGTGCTATTAAAAACTTGAGCCAGCCTCCTACACAAAGATCAGACGATGGACACAAGGGCTCCTGCAGCCTTTCCAGCAATTTATACCAGTAAAAAGAGTGCTGTGGTTTGTAACAGACGTGGGTGCCTTTTGACATGCAAATCTGAAAGGGTGAAGGAGTCACAGCTGGTGAGGTACCCTACAGCTGGAAAGGCAGATGGGCCAAAGGACAGAGTTAGGGGGCAAGAAGAATCTAAACAACGAAGGACTGAAGTCTGATTGCTGAAGGTCTTTGGGTGTCTCCGCCTCTCAGAGGACTGATCTCAATCAAGAACATTATGAAAAATTAATATTGGCAAATAGCATCTATTATGTGATCATGGTTGTGAAAGCCTGCTGAAGGGAGAGGGGGAAGAATGGGGAGCTGCAGCTCCGTTCATGGGGAAAGAAATCCTGAAAAACAAGCACAATCTACTAGGCTAAATATAGATAAACAAGCTACAATAACAGTTGCTCTGGGGACAAGAAGGAATTGAACTGTGTGCACGAAGCTTTCTGTATGCATGAGGGGACACACCTTTGCTGCCATGGATGAGGAAAAGAAATACTCCAAGTCATAGTCAGAAGGACACTGAAGTCAAGGGTACAGCCACAGAAAATGACTCTGAAACCTCTGCAACAGACAGCTAAAAGACCACAGCGAGCAGAGAATGGGCTCAAAAATCAACCTAAATTGCAGTGTCATTATAGAAGTCTGCAGGTTCCGTCCTGCTGAGCTGAATGCAACCGCAGAGACAAGCGAAGCTTCCCCTGCCCTGTTCCTTCCCTCCTCGGGGACTGCTGACCTGCACCTCCGCGGCCCCAGTGCTCGCGGGGGGCTGCATCACCCTGGTCCTACAGGGTGTGGAGGCTCTTGGAAGATGGTGACAGGTCACTCGAGAGTGTTTGCTGGTGAGGACGGACCGACCACAGCCCTGCGCAGCGCTGGCAGGGAGGGCAGCCCCAGGAGCCTGGTCCTGCCTGGCCCAGCAGGTCCACAGCCCATCGGTGGGGGCTGGCAGGAGGGAGGAGGGGGCTCTGCATCAGTCCACGTGTGGGGCAACAGCAGGAGAAGCACCGAGTGAGGCAGGAGAACGCCTACTGCACTTGGGGGCAGAAGCACCTTTGCTGACAGCTCCTAAATAAATAATCAGCTAGCACTTTGAAATTAGAGGTCATATGCAAAACGGGGAGAGTCTGGGCTCTGGTGCTGCCAGGCAACCCTAGTCACCAGGAGAGCCACCAGCATCTCTATTACAGCCTCTGGAGTCATAATGAATTCAGATACGCTTGCTCCTGCACTGACTCTTTCTCTTTGAGTGCCTTGCTGTAGTTGCTAATGAAGATTTTCCACCACAAGCCAGTTACACAGGTTTTCAGAAAAATATGAAATGACAAAGTATTTTTCTAATGAGTTAAAAGCTAATAAATGTCAGAGAACTCTCACTGTGAGAGCTTTGCCAGTGCAAAATGTGTCTAGAGAGTAATGCATGAACATAGAGTTTTGTCTCAGAAAAAGAAAAAAAAAAAATGATAGCAACAGGTATGATAAATCCAGCCCCAAATCCTCTTTGGAGCTCCCTCCCAATGTCAAATGCTCGAGAAAGAAGACAATACCTAAACGAAGACTATCTATTCAACCATTATTCATTCTGTTTGTGAGCATACGTTACACACAGCCTGCAATTACATGAGCATTTCCATTCAAATATATACAATTTGTGCAAGTTTTAAGCAAGAGCCAAGGTCTTAAAATAAGGTCTGCTAGGCAACTGACCACAAGCAGCACAAAATGTCTCACCACTGCCTTCCAGGGACACCATTAGTTCAATCGACCAGAAGGAGGTGCCGATTAAACACTAAAGCCCCAGAAATACCACAGCATCAGAGGGTGCCCAGCGCCCTGAAGGTACTAGATGCTGCTGCTCAAAAAGCAAAAGACAGCAACCAGAACACAAAGGGACGGCCCTGCTCCCGAATGAACCGAGGGAGAGAAAGGAACACAAACCGAGGAAAACTGCAAGCACCTGAACTTCAGCTTGGATGTTCCTGTTTCTGACTCTGCTTTTATGCATATGCATGAGGACTACAAAGCAACTGGCACTTACCATGCTCATCCAGTAAAATGTTGTCAGGCTTGATGTCTCTAAGAGAAAAGGCAGAGAAAACAGCCATTAGCCTAGAAAAGCGACATGAAACACAGCTGCAGGCAGTTCAGGGAAGCCCAAGCTCTGGACGGACACACTTCCAGCAACATTGTGCCCTAGAGGGTGCCTTTGCTGGGGGTCTCCAGCTCTGATGTTCCTGCAGGGTTTGATTTAGGCACAAGAAAATGAGTAATCAAACATCAAAAGCAGAAATGGTGGTACAGGGCTATGGCTGCGAAGGCTGCTGTGGACTCAGGCAATCCACTGAAAAGGTTAGGGCTTCTTTTTATCTTTTTCCTTCTTTTACTTCTTGATCTGTTTCAATACTATATTGAGAGCTGTTCCCCATCTCTGCGCTAGAAGCAAAGGGGTACCCCACCGGTTTTATTCCTCAGTAAAAAACCACCAACAAAATAATAGTACCTATAGCAGTGCTGTAGGGAAATGCTTTCTGTTGAAGTGAGAACATGTACACCTGATACACCTGCTGCATCCACCCGAGTGACTTTACAAGACACTACCTGGTTTTAATGAGCTCATTACATCAGTCCCCATTCACCCGCTGTCAGCCTGAGCCAGGCACCTGGCAACTTCATGCCCCTGAGACCGTCACCTCCGCAGGGCAGGCACTGGTGCATTAACCCTGTCCCCTCTCAATGCTTCCCAGCTGGCCCAGGGGTTCAAAGGGAAGAAATGAGCAGGTTTAGGATTTTATCTTCAAAAATGCAGTCACTGACCTAAAGTTTGGATTCACCTAGCCACCTGGAATCAAGAATAGGCAATATATCTAATTACCATGTAATAGCTTACAGTGCTCTGGTATCTTCTCACCCAAACTCCTTCCAGTGGGTTATAAACACCAGTTGCCTTCCTCGTGCTGTGCCCCATCACACAGGTAAGCGTTGTGAATCAAAAGAGTATGGGGCGGCTTCAGGTAAGCAAAGCTGTGCCATAAGTTTAGAGCCAAATGGTCCAGGTGCTCAGGAGCTCTGAATTTGATAGTGAAAAATGGTGATGCTGCACTTGGCATTTCTGAGAAAGCACTAATTTAAGCAAAAACTTTAAGGAATGTTTCAGCAAAAAGAGTTTGGAACAAAATGGATTCTTTCCATCTCTTGATACAAAAATATTTTCAAACTTTCAAAATGAACTATAAAGACAGGTTTTCATTTCTCATCCAGTTTCCGACATTTTAACTTTTTTTTAATTTCCACTGGGGCCTTTCCTGATCTCACTCAGTCTGGTATGCAGCCTATGGAAATACACCAGCACAGTGAGATCATTACCAGGATGCAAACAATGAACCGAGATAATTTTTTTTAGTTTATTATTTGTACATTTATTTTCTGTAAACTGGTTATACCATTTCCTAGACTGAAAAAATTAACAAATATTTCCCACTCTTCTACATGTAGGTGGGAAATAACTCCAGCCATCAGTCTGTGCTTGCTGTCTCTGCATGGCTTTGTTCAAGCAACATAAACAACCACTTGCCTGTCTCCTGATGTTCCCAATTACAGATGTTGCAACATAATTGACTCAGCCGAGTCACTTTATCAATATAATTCTGTCCCACTGGGTTACAGTGTTAATTAAACAACTTGCATCACAGCGTTGATTAAATAACTTGCAAATTTTACAGATTGCCATACATGTTTTGTTGTACTCGATTCACCTTAAACATGTATAGCTGCTGGAAATGCACATTGCAGCCTAAACTTTAGCTTCTCCCACCCATATTTACAAATAACTTTCCAGGAACTCGCAGAGGCTTTGCCCTTTGGCTGTCTGCTTTGTACCTGGATGGCCACAGCACCACAGGGATGTGGCTCAGAACAGGGACCGCAGCCCCCTGGGCACCCCGTGCGCCCACAGCTGTCATGTCCTTCATCATTATGAAGAACAGTCTCCTTCTAACACAGACTCATTGAACCTCTAGCTCTGTAGTCCTATAAACCCTACTACTAGTTGCAATGCATTGCTAACAGAGGAGGATTTCCTCCCCGTGCTTCCCTTATGCCTGTGCCCCCCTTGGTTTGCTCGGGCCAAGGCAACAGCGTGAGGATTCACCCCTCGCAGCCCAGGACGGAGACAGCTGAGCCTGCACTCCATGTTTAATTCATGCTCATCCATTATTTGGTGCGGGCGCACAGGTGCCGGGTGGTGAGGGCCAGCGTGAAGCCCCCGTCACCGCACACCAGCCTCGTGTCCCAGGGCACAGCAGTGCCCGCAGAGCCGGAACGGGCAGCAGGGATGGGCTGCCTGCCTGCCCGCAGCGGGTGCATCGAGGTACAAATCCATGCAGGTACAAACCAAAACCAGCAGCATGGGAAGGTGAGACTCCTGAGAAAGTGGGAGCGACCCCCAGGGTGGGCTGGCTGCAGCCAGCAGGGCAGAACCCCCAGGGCTCCGGGGCTCGCTGCGGGCATGGCAGCCCTTTGGCTTCCATCACTCAGGGACGGCGGCCAAACGCTACCGGCACCAACACACATTAGTCTTTACCAGCCCCTCAGCAGCACGTTCCTTCCCCTACTGACAACCCACATAACTTCAGGTTTACATTTTGTACCATGCTTCATGTTTACACCTCAGGAGAATGCTCTTCTGGATCGATGTTTATACAGGAGACGGTAACCTTGCCGCCTCTATTAACCCCCTGCGAGTCCCTCCCTGTTCGTCACCCCTGCCAGCAGCCACTGAGTCACAGCCCCCGGGCCGGCGAGGCTCACATCGCCCGGCGTGCCAGTGGGTGCCAGCCCGTCTGTCCGCCCGGAGCCAAACCCTGGAAAAGCTCTACCTCCTGTCACCTTGCAGGCCTTCGAATGTGTGGGAAGAGCTCTAATATTTTTTCAGTAGCCATGAAAGGTCTTGGTGGCCAAAAAGAAACTCACTGCTTCTAGAAAGAGATTTAACCTCGCACAGAAAAAAGCTGCATGTAGTCCCGTTCCTTGTCTTTCAGTGCAGCACAGAGAAGGGAGCAAAAGGAAGAGAGACCTCCAAGTGTGACAGCAGGGGAATTCCGAATGCTGATGCCTACTCTCCCTGGACCAGGATGGATATTAATCAGCTACAACTAATTAAAGGTATTGGAGACAGCTTTTTGCAGGATCAGCAAACAGATCAAATACGCTGTATCATAACTACCCCAGAGGGAGAAATAAGATGTTCTCTGTTGTATAGGGAATGCTCTTCTCTGGGAAGCCTAGTGTTTTACATAAAAGCAAACACATGTGGGAGAATATTTTGTTTAGCTCTTCAGCTTCTATTTGTCTTTTCTGTCACAGAGGAATGTCTACCCCTACTGCAATCTGCGAGCATCAGCCCCCCACCCCCCACCCCGAGGTCCCCGGCTGACCTGTGGATGATGTGCCTGCTCTGCAGGTAGTCAAGGGCCAGCACCAGCTCACAGATGAAGAGTTTCACGGTGCCTTCTTGGAACCGTACGTTTTGTTGGAGATGGTAACGCAGGTCCCCTCCAAGCAGCAGGTCTACAACCATAAACATATCTTCTTCATCCTGGAACGAGTACCTAAAACGGCACAAGCATGATTCAAGGATGACAATACTGAAAAAAGACAGGTTATAGAGGGACGTATGGCACCCCTGGGGATACTCATAATTTCTTGGAACTTTTTCACTTGGGAAATAATAATTTCAAGACCTTTCCATGCTCCATTTCCCGCTGTGACTCTAACTCCCATTGTCATACTTGAGATAACGAAAATTTAGCTTCAGATCCATAACAGAGTCAGAGCAGCTTGCATGACTGACTGCCAGCAGCCCACTAGAAGAAGAGGAACAGAGTTCTGATGTCAAACTTGCTGCTGTCAGCCACTTCAAAACCAACGCCACATCCCAGCGTCCCCAAAGCCATCACTAACAGCCTGCCGTGGTTTCCTCCTCCCAAGGGCTGTGAAGGGAGATGGATGGGGTCAGCGCTCAGGTGTCTATCGCGGGACACGAGTGGCAGTGACTGGCAGCACAGACCACAAAGAGCCCAGGAGGTGCGGACCACGCATTTTCATTTGGGGAGGACTTATTTGTTTATTGTTTGTTACCTGAATCTGTGCTGGCACTCTGTGAAAATTGTCCATAAAGCCTCCACTGCCCCAGCTAGCACTTGTGGACATGAGATCCCTCCAAGGGATCTTGGAAGATCCCTTCACTTGCTGCCAAGTGCCAGCTGGCCCAGCAATCAGTAACTCAATACAGCAGTGGAAATCCAGCTTGGAGCTCTGGATAACTGCTGTCTGTTCCCCTTGGGGTTCACACTCTGCTCTTCAAGATGGACATTTAATCTTCTCCAAGCACCCAAGGGAACGGCTGTAGATCAATGCAGAGCAAGCACAGCGGTAGGCTGTGCACTGCAGGCACTCATAGCCAGGCTCTGGCTCTCCTGGCAGCAGCCTGTTAATAAATCCATTCGCTCAACACAACAGGGGATGCAGCTCCTATCTGCTGTTCCTCTTCAAGTGACCTCATTTGATGCAATTGTTTACACCAAGTGTCCCTTTCAGGCAGCTTATCAATCAGCTATGAGCTTTTTTCTCATGGATTTTTTTTTTTTCACCAATACACCAGCTTCTTGATGTGATGAGCAGCACCATGCACTAGAACACCACTCCTCACAAAGCTTGTACTGTGTGTATCACTCAGAGTGCAGGAAACCTAAAGGAATGCTAAAGGCATCCCGAGGCCATGATAAGAACAGAAGTAGGGAAACTCAGATGATCTGCTCTGTACAGGTCTATACCTATGCATATGCTGTTTGGTTCTCAGCTGTGGAGTGAGTTTTGCATGGAACTGCCCGTTCAAGCAGGAAAGCAAAGTTTGGAGGTAAGCCCAAAGCTCCGGGAGGCCTAGATGTGTGGGTTTCATTCATACCTTAGAACAACACTGAATGGCAATACCATCAGAACCATGAGAGCTCACCTAACAGCACTCAAGTTACAAGAGATTTCAAAAAGGAACACAAAGTTATTCACAGAGCTGTGATTTTCAGTGTCTTAGGCTCATCTTTTGTGTTTAGCATTGGTAAGTTCTACCTCATTCTAAAAATAAATTCAATATCCAATAAATGTAATTACACCCCTGCCTGCCCTGCCTCGAGGAATCCTGTAACTACAGGATGTTGGCCACGTTGCATGTTATTGCATCGTGCAAGACCACAACGCTTGAAATGTTACTGGTGCCCTAATAAAATTAGCCTGGCATGCTCTAACAGTAATTCAGTCTTATTCAAAATTCCTTCCTACTGCCCCACTGCAGGAAAACATGCTGAATCAAATGAAGGGGGAAGAATTAGTGCGTCTTATATCACTCAGCTGGTCAATCCCATTGCTAACGGTTGAAAATGGACTATAACCAGAGACCGTAGGCTGCATTTATCAAGTACTCTTAAAGGAAAAAGACTCATGTACACATTTCCCCAGTAGATACGTGGGTTTCTGCAAAAAAAATCTGAATGGTGTTATTTTCCTGTCAGTAAATTCAATGATAAATTGCTTTTATATTTGCTGATTAGCATCAACTCAGTCAAATACCAATAAGGTATTAAGGCAGCCTGTTTAAGGTACAAAATAAACTACAAAATCAGAATCCAGAGGGGATGAGAAGGAAGCATTGCCAAGGGAAACCCTGCAATCAGAGCACTGCTTGGCTATCGATCCTGTGCCCTTTCCGTTTGGTCCTGGGAGCTGCTGTTTGCTGCAAAAGAGCATTATTAAATCAAACTGGGTTATGGTAACGAGCGATACCTGTCAAGGAAGAAACCACAAGGGAACATACAAATAAACTCTCTTGTGCTTGTCTGGGGAGGGCCAAGGGAGATAACTTGTTTAATTAACCAGGATTCCCCTGAAGCCAGAGCCCTGGGACAGACAAGGAGCCCTGGGGCCGCTCCACAGGGCAAACACGTGTGTCCTCCTGAGCAGCGACGGGCAGGAGCTGCCGCCAGCCTCAGGCAGCCCACCCACTGCCCACCCACCCACCGCCAGCACCCGGCTCGGCGGGCAGCACGCCGCTGTCACGCAGCAGCACACCGGCTGCTCCCCAAACAGGCTGGCAGCGGGCAAGTGGGCAACTCCGGTCCCAAAGGCATTGTTAACTGACAATGCCAACCCAGCCAGTAAGCAAAGGGACATTATCTTACCATAAATTAACCAGGAAAGGGTGTTCCAGGCCCTGCATAATCTGCAGCTCCTTGAAAACATTTCTCACTTCATTACGCTCCACGCACTTCTGTTTGTTCATGTATTTCATGGCATACATCTTCTTGGTGTCGTTCTTTTGCACCACGCAGACCTAAGTGAGCAAAGCAAGGGATAAATCAGGGATGATCCGTCAGCACGTTTAGGCAGCTAAGGCATGGTCACGCCAGCGTTCTCCAGTGGTGTTAGTGAAGTCCACGCTGCCGAGTGCTCTGTGCTCTGACGCTGCAGCATGGGACACGGCCAGCAAATCTCTCACCTGGTTTTCAGCCAAAGAAGAAATTTTGCTGGGGGGAAGGTGATGGGAAGGAATTTATCACCACAAAGATAGGAGACAGGGAATCACACACAAGTCAATATTTTATTTTATAGCACTAACTAATCCCAGCCGCGCTCGTCCCTCCCTCACCAGTTACTGTCTGGAAGGGTCCTTTCCGCCACAGGACTACAGGTGAGAAACTGGGGAGCAGCCCCTCATCTCCCCCTTCTTGCTAATTTTCATTCAGCTCACAATCAACCTTGTGCTCCCTTTGGGTGGTACTGGGGTTTGAATTTTAACCCTTCTTATATTTCATCAAATCTAGATTTCATCAAACATGGCTTCAATGAAGGACTCAGAATTTTTAAGACCGCAAAACGGAACAGACTGATTTTTCAGATTTGTTTCCACATCAGTTTATGAATTCAGGATGAATTTGCACAGTTTCAGCCAACCTTTTTTGTTTCACCACCAAATACATCTCTAGAGATGTTTGTCGCTCTCTGCACCCAAGGCACACCCCACTTCTGGCACAAGTGTGCTTTCACGGCAAGGGGCAAATGGCCTTCCAGAGTTCTGTCAGTGTCTACAAGCAGAGAATTCCACAACAGCGTAACATTAAAACGTATGACGGTAACCTGACACTTCTCATAACACACACACTGTTTCACAGAGAAACATCCTTTTGAAAAAACTGCCGGGCCTTTCGTGTCAGTTGTAGTTCTTTAATACAGATGCGTCATGTTGTTCAGTGTTGATGTGCTGGGAAATGGTTATCCAGAAACATAATGAAATTCAGCTCATTTGATTTATCAGTTTCTCATTTTAACCTCTGGTAATATAATTTGTGGCTATGGAATGGATGAGGGAATCAGGCTCTGATTCCTTCTTGATTATCAGGAGTTGAAGCTCAGGTCAGAGCTCCTGGACAATGCAGGGGCTTATTTCTTTACTCTCGTGTCAGCCTCTAATTCGCCCATTTCTCAGTTACATTTCCAGCTGTCCAAACGGTGATTAGTTCACAAAATACTTACTTTTCCGAAGCTGCCCTTCCCAATAGCTCGCAAAATCTCAAAATGGTCGAAGGTGACTGCAAGACAGAGCAAACATTCAAATATTAAATGGCTGAGCAAACATTTGATGACATTACACTATTTCTACTTGTTCTCCGTAAGATAATTCCTGAGAAAAACGAGGGATACCCTAGCAATTTTCTGTTGCTTTTGGAGTTCAGGTGCTGTTTAAAACTTGGTGTTTAACAGGCTTTTCTTCTTTGCAGCTGAGCTGCAAAGGCAAGTTCCCTGGGTCAGCCTTCGCCAATGGCAAATCAGGCAAGGAGTCATCGGGCGGCTGTTGTCACTCTGCCCTGCATGTTAAACACACAAGCCTCATCTCGCTCCTGCTGAAACCAAATGCAAAGAAGTTTAGCCCATCAAAACTCTATACCACGTGAGGACATCAACGGGCAGCTAGACCACTGTATCCTTGTGGTGTTCTGCACAACCGTTCGACAGCTGTGCAAGCTAAGCGCAGCAAGCCTGGCTGCCAGCTTCGCACCAGCCAGCATCCAGGGCGGCTGTTGCTGCTCAGAAGGAAACGGAGGAGCAGCGCTGTGGATCGTGCGTCGCAACACGGAGGGAGGAACAAGAACATGCATTTCACTTCACCTTCTGGCCTCCGGCTGGAGATGGAGCTGGGAGGCGGACATCTGCACGGCAAGGGGGAATGTTTTGTAAGTGCTCATCTGAAGGACCCTACATATCGAGTGTTCCTGATCAGCCAGGATGAAGCTGCCTGTGTTTCATCTCAGGCAATAAACAGATGCAGAGAAACAGCAAATCAAATTACTGCACAGCTAACACAGATTAACTGGACTGGGTTCAAACCCTGCTGCCGATTGCCGGATAAGGCACCACAGCAATGATTCTCATGCTGAATGCTCTGAATCCTGCTAACGCTTCTCCAAGACGCTGGTGCAGCAGCGCGCTGCGCAGCAGCCATCAGCTACGGGGCCACGGTCAGAGATCCGCTCCTTCACCAGCCACTGCTGGCTGAGCCAAACCATGCCCAGATGCTCATTCAAGGCATCAGAGAAAGCCACTGACAAGATTTATAATAACTCATCAGCTTTAATCAGCGTGACCTCTGGAACCAAGAGGCAGCACTGATGTTTTGATGTTTTGAAAAAGATGAGGGTTTGAAATCGCAGGGTTCATTTGCCTCGTGCCCCTGGCATTTCCCCGTGGCAGAAGTGGCTGGGGTCAGGGCTACCAGCAGCCAGCACGGGGCCACAAGGCAGGGCTGTCCCCACGCGGGGACCACCAGAGCCAGCGGGCACCGAGTCCTCGCACGCCCTGTGCCACGCTCAGGTCCCTGCTGAGGCTTACCACTGCCTGCGAGTTTAACAACCATCTCGGAAGGCAACAGCAACAGATGAATCCTCCTCATGACAGGCTTGTGCATGACAGCGGTCAGAAATAAACCCATTTTCCCCAGGACACGTCCTGCCTCTAAGCTAACACTAGAATAACAGGGCAGACACTAGATCCTTGCCAGAACACAACTGCAGGGAAATGTACTCATAATTTGCTAGCAGATTATTTTTTTTAATGTAATGTATGTATTTCCCAAAGAAATTATCCAGGCAGAAGGGATTTCATACAACATAAACATGATGCATGAGGGTCACCAAACTGCCTCAGACATACAGTCCACTAAGCCTGCCCACATTTTCTCCAAAAAAAAAGGCTGAAAACAGGTGCTGCATACCTGGCTGGGAGTGTAATACCCATTCACAGAATGACTTTTTAAAACAGGCACACTAAATTAAAAAAAATATTGTCCTTTTCATTGCCATTATCTTTTCAGGCATGATGCTGCAATCTAACCAAAGCAAAGTTTATGGTTTCCAGCTGTAGCACTTGCAAACGAGACCAGCTTTTAGGCACAGACACCCTTTTTCAAACCCGGAACAACAGCTGCAAATATCAGAGCTAACAAGTTGATACGATTGAGTCTAACTAGACCTGTTTACCAGTTAGACCATCTGAGGGAAGGGTGGTGGATACCTGCAGAACAAAAAGGAAGAGTGAAGATGCTTATCACCCGCAGGGAAAAATGAGAGGAGAAAGAAACAGCCTGTGCTCGCCAGGGAGTGGGGTGAGCTGCAGGAGCTGCGTGTCAGGTCCCAGGCGCTGGGACCCTGTGCAGGGCAGACCGCGAAACACAGACATCCAGCCAGATGTTAACATCTGGAACAGCTGCAAATCCAGGAGTTAAGCTGGCAGCCAGATTTTGCATGTGAACACCCTCTACCTCCTTCTCTTTTAATATTTATGTTTTCATTAACATTTTAAACACAGGTCTGTAACTGAGCTGGTCACAAGGAAGCTAAATTGCATACTTTTTATTTAAGACTCTCAAACTAGGTACGGTCACATTTTAACCTCTCGCTGTTTTAGCTTTCCTAGCATCCCCAATTTTCACAGCAAGCCAATCCAGTCTCCCTTCCAAAGACTACTGAAAGTTCGAATCAGGAACTAAATTGATGCTCTTCATCCTGAATCCACATCTACAGATTTGACAAGCCTCATTTCACTGCCTGATGGCATCTAAAACAATGAAAAAGCCAAAGCATTTGCCCTTCAGAGAGAAAAATCATGTGATATGCCAACTCAGACAAATAATGTTTAAGAGATGCCAAGGAAGATAGTACGATTCCTATAAAGAAACAACTGAAGCATAAGCATGAAATACCATTTTGAAAATAAGGGGTTGTATTTCTAAACCCAAGTTCAAGGAACAATATTTATACAAAAAAAATACAGAACATAACCAGCCATGAAAAACACCCTACCAGAGACAGGTCGGCACTGCCAAAGCCCCCAAATTCCACCTGCCAAGTGGAAATCAATCATGTGGGGGCTCAGGTCCTCTCAGCCCTGTCACCCACCCCAGTATAGCCAGCACAACACCACACAGTCTGTTAGGAGTCATCTTCCTTTTGTCACTGTAATTTCCCTCATTTTCATTAAACTCCCTCCCTCCCTTCCTACTCTGCTCTGCAGCCTCAGGAAAACAAGTGCTACCACAGCATCAGCAGCAACAACGCAAGTCCCTCCGTACCAGGGAGCTGAACTCCGCACAGACACAGGCAGAGGAACAAGGACAGGTCTAACGCTCCTCCCGGTCCTGGCACAGTTTGAAGACAGAACAGCTGACTGTTGGCTGGAGAGGACACTGGCAAGGGTCCACAAAACAGTGTATGTCCACCTCGCCCAGCCACTGCCCTCACCTACTATCTATTTCTGCTTTATCTTCCAACAGATTTGGCCAGCTGGGGAGAATATCTGGCTGCCACCCTCTGGGATGCTTTCCCGGCATGCCCTTTTGTCCAGAAGCAGCACAAAAAAACCTGGCTTTTAACGCGGTCTGATCCTGACTACATAGGAAGCTGAAAACACCTTGCAGTGCTGAACCTTCTGTCTGGTTATTACATTTTCTTTTCATCTCACTAGTTTATTATCCACAACTGTGCCTACTCAGAGGAAACACTGAGAAAAAAAATAATATTATCATTCCACTTCAGCTGAAGGCAAGCAAAGCCCCTTTGAGAAGTCCATCTTAAAAAAAAACACCTTAAAAGTCATGGTGCCACGGAAAATAGTCAAATCATAACAACGGCAATTTGGAAAAAATATGCAAGAGGTGTTACAACTACGCATGCACATCAAGGGATGACGGGAGCCCGAGCGAGGCATGAGCCTGCTGCCTGTCCCTGCGTGGCAGAAGGCAGTGCACACTCCGCGGGGCAAATGGCCGAGCTGTGGGAGGAGAAGGGAGCCCACTGCTGAAGAACGGAGGACCAGGAAGGTGAAGTAACTTTTTTGCCCACAGCTGTTCAGAAAATGATGGCACAATGTAAATCCAGATGTTTTCACCCTCTAGTTGGCTCCATGACAACTCTGTTTTGCAAAAAATTTTACTTTGTTGCAACTGCCCAAGTATTCTGCAAGATGGTTTTTTTTTTATTTTTAAGCAAATTGAGAGGTAATGAGAGAAACGAAATCCCTGAACATTACAGCACGGTTCTCCAAGAAGCAAACCCATTTCTTGGGTGCAATGGCAAAATGCTTGTTAGATGGGGATGCTTCCTCCTTCCTCCTCCCCCGGCCACGGGTCCTGGCAACATCCCCAGCAAGCAGCATCAGGCAGACAGCTGCCGAGCCACAGCACTGCGCTGCCGGAGCCGGAATTCAGGCTGTGAAGAATCAGGTGCCTTCCTGGCACCAAAGCACTTGCACCACTCACGTTGTTACTGTTTATATCTACACAGGTCCCAAAAGAAAAGGCTCTCTGCGGCACAGCCGAAGAGGTGGGACTGCTCTCCACCGGCCAGAGCCCCGTGAGGCAACCTGCCAGGGTCACGGAGCAGAAGGGCCATTGTGCTGCTTCCTGCTGGACCCAGGAGCTCTTAATTAATTTCAGTTTTAATTGAAATTAGAATGAGGACAAGATTGTGACATCTAAGGTGATACAGTCTCAGGTCATAAATTTGCCAAGATAATGGAAAAGTTAATAGGGGACATCCCCATTTCAGCTGGGTTTCTCTCCCCGCCCCCATTATATTAAAATATGACTAATTAGAGGGGGAAAAAAGTGCTACCACTTTTTAGATTTGGGCAGGGCCATGAAAGCACATCTGCACCAGTCTGGACACTGTATCTGGGTGCAAGGGTGACCCCTGAGCCTACTGCAACTCAAGAGATCAACACTGAACCACACAAGATGGTCAGGACTGGACCTTCCCCTTGACTTGCCAGCACGACACACAAATGCACCGAGCACGGGAGCGGCATTTCACACCTGGAAAGCCCAGGGTCCTTTGCCACAGAGCTAATAGGGACTTCACATGCTGTCAGGTTTAGTTTGCTGGAACCAAGCTCTTTCCAAGCACAGAACTGGCTCCCAAAAGAACTCACCTGTCTGAGAAGATTTACCGCCCCAAGCACAGTCACCCTGCACAGGTCACTGCATCGCTTGGGGTACGATTTATTTCTCAGTCACAGGAGCTGATACTGCACGAAGCATGTCAAACCCAGAGAAAGACTCAGCAGGGAGACCAGCCACCCCAAGGAAAATTCAATTTGTTACAGTCAGTCTCACAGCCAGGACACATCACCCTAAGGAAGGTGATCAGGAACATGAAAAGCACTACTCATCCTAAGCTAGCACAAGTTGTTTATGCAAGATACCAATACTGACGATTTAGATGCCCCAGGAATACAATCTCCAGGAAAACCTCACAGCACAGATTTCTTTTGCTCTAAAGTAACTGGAAAAAACTAAGAAAAACAAAGAAAAATTGCAAGTGGTTGCATTAATAATTTGGAAACCACAGCCAATTTAGCCAAACAGCCACAGACATGCATCTGGCTTTGTGGGCGCAGCAGCACAGGGCATGGGGACAGAATGGCTCACCAGGCGACAGCAGCAAGCACAGACCCCGGAGTGTGAAATCACTGCAGGAAGACAAACCTGCACAGGGTTTGCACAGGGGTGCACAGGGAAGGGCCAAGTCACAGCAGGGTTGTTCGGGACAGCAAGGGAACACGCTGCTGGGCAGAATGAATTTCCCTTTCCCCAGGCAGTCGGGTGCATCAGCAGCTGCACATGGAGGCTGAAGAGCTGGGTAGCCACAGCCTGGGACAGAAGGCTCTTGCGCCACGAGCACTAATGGTGCTACTGATACAATCCCTGCATTTCCAGAATGAAAGCGCATTCCTCCTTGAGACCTCTTTCCTCAAGGAGCTGAGCAAGAAAGAGCAGGTTTTGGCCAATGTTTCCTCCTTTTCCCTTTACTTCCCCAGTAATCAGGATTACATCCTCCGTGACTGGAGTTCTTATCTTCGGGGCAGCAGGTTATGAGTTACCTAGGTTCTCATATGTTTTACTTCTACTTCTGTATATTTGTATTTATCTACATATGCATTTTATTATTTTACCTAGGTGAAAGCCCATAGGGCAGTTAGCAAGCTGACTCATTCAACAGGAAAGTTATTTATGGAAAAATCTTTTAATGACTGTCTCTGTCATCTTGGCAGCATGGTGACGCTGGACTCCAACACTGCTCACAGCATTGTTATTCTCCTTTTCCAGCCGACGAAGCCCGCATGTTGGTCTCCCCGTGCCAACGGGCAGAACTGCCCAGCCACCCTCTCTGCTGCTGAGCGGGTCTCTCGGTGGCCCTCCCACCAAGGCCAAAGCAGGGATGGAAACATGCGTCGCTCAAGCTATCTTCCCACCACACTTCATACCAGTCCTCCTTGTACTGTGAACTCCAGAACAAACCTCCCTGCCTCCTGAACCGCAGCATTTCTACCCTGCCTTTGAAGCACCTCACAGTGTCCACCTCAAAACCAAACCTCTGATGACAGTTATTGTCCCCATGCCCAGCCGCAGAGAGGGGAGGCAAGGGGCCAGCTGACACCTGACCACAGCTCTGCAGGAGACCAAGAGCACACTGCTGCTGCAGACCGGGACACCCTTTTGCTTAACCATGTCATCCGGCTACTGGCAACCCCAGCACAGGAGCTGGTGGCAGCTCTCAGAGTCACAGTCCCTGCACTCGTCCCTGCGCTTTGCAGTCCCAGACAACAACTAGGAAAAGCTCTTACCATCTTCGTTTTCATCGAAGGGTGCTGACTTGCTGGAGGTGTTGGCTCCCATGGTCTGTTCAGCCCAGGCACAGCTCTCCCCACTTCTCCCAATTACTCCGGCACCCTCAGAGCCGGTGTCTCCAGGACGGTGCTACCCACGGGTCACTCCCAGCAGACCTGCACAATGTTCTGCCAGTGCATCCTGGAGAAGGCTGGAGGCAAAAATTCATCGTTCAGGATTAAGAAGCATTTTTCTGCCAGCAGATTTCTCACTGGAGGTTCACCACCCTGGAGACAAAACCGAGTATCAGGGAAAAAGCACATTATAATGGAGTTTATTAGAGAAACCCAGGAACATCAAACCTTGCAACCTCAACCAGGACGGCTCCCCACTAAGGGAAATGTAGAAATAGACTCACAGAAAAAAGATCTGAGGCTCTGGCTCGTGTTTGCTGTATCATCCAACATATTATATTTTGTAGCTTCAGTGATTAATTGTAGTGAGGTCAATATCCAAAATAAACACAAGCAGTGATGACTTGGCTTGATAAAATCAGAATGCCACTTTTGACTACTAAGGTCACATGGAAGTGTAAAAGCTATATAGGAAGAAATTCCAAGTGTCAACTATTTGATTTAAGCTGTTACAGAAGTCTGTCATTTGGAACAAAAATCATAACTTTTTTTCTTTTTTTAAAATGAAAAGATTTCATGGAAAATGAAGGTGTAGTTCCCAATCAGTTTCTTCAAAAACCTTTTTGGATGCGAGTTATAAACAAAAATGAAAACCTTCTGATTCATGGTTCAGTGCTGGCTGCAGCAGCTGGTTTTCCTCTTACACTGCGGAAGGACAGGTCTGTTCATTAGCAGACAACACAGGTTTTAATCTTCCAGTTCTCCCCTGAACATGTATATGTATACTGGAGCATATGACTGTACAGCTTAGTGACATGCAAGATAGCTTGAACAGTCCCATATGGGTACAGCAGCAGTTTTATTTTTTAAGCATTTACATGCAAAGCACCTTTATATGATTATTTTGATACTGACATCCCTGTGAAATACACATTTATTTGTTATTGGAAGTACAAAGCCCTAAAGGAATAAAATGAGGGAGTAACAGTGCAGCATGACCTGGACTTTGTCCAGCCCGGAGTGTTTTCCAGAGCATTTGTATTTTCATTGAACGTTTAAGGATGGAATGCAGCCTTACTCATTTTTCTCAGATCTACACTCTGGAAACACAGCAAACTGAGCAGCTTCACTTTTTTAGTTTAAATAACAAAATCATGTTATTGAAGCACAAAAGGGATGAACCATTAGAAAAATGTTGGAGAAAACAGAATTACTGGGACAGTATTGGGAACTGGGACTGCCATGGGATGCTGTGCATCCCTCACACCAGCATGCTTGGCTCATTCATTCCCTCCAGCTAACTTTATCTCCACCATTCAGCCAAGAACTCAGCCCTAATATCACACCCTCCATCAGGACAATTACCCTAGAGCAAGTGCCAAAGCTTGCCCGAAGTTTAAAAGCAATCCCTATACTTGGGTGTCTGCCTGAACAGGGCTGCAGTGATGTAACGTTCACCCCCAATATGACAGTCCTGGGAATCCAACTGTGAATCAAACTGCAGGAGCTGTCAAAGCTGTGTCCGGCTGACTGCAACGGTATCCAATGGCATCCATCCTCCCCATGTCCCCCAGCACACCCCAGTCTCTCCCAGCACTACCAAGAGGCATCCAAAACGGATCAGAGGCAGCACACGGGGCACCCTCTCTCCAAGGCATTTCACAATCTCAGCCACAACCCACTCACGCTGCTGCTGTGGTTTATGTAGAGCTCACTATTCCCAGCAAAGAGCAGGGGAGTTTGCGTTTCTCAAAAGCCTAAGAAAACCCAGAGCAAACTATTAAAAAACCTAAAATCTTGCTTTCTCATCTCAGAGACCTGTAACAGGATCCAACAATAAAACAAATGAAGCAGCAAATGTTTATGATCCCCATCAGTGCCTCTGAAGGGAACAGACTGAGCCTTCAGTCTGACACAAAGCCACACCAGTATCTCTTTTCAAGCCCCAAAACTTACTCTTTAGAGGAAAACCACACTTACAGATGTAATAGCCATAAATCAGGTTTGCATACTGATGCTTCTACATCACACTGATCTTACTGATGTCAACCCAGGTCACCTGCTCCAAGGTATTTTCTGGTATAGGAGTCTGCAGCTGAATTTATTTTTTAAAATACATCAATACATAAAAGCTATGAGGAAGGAACATAGGTATTCCTTGAAGTTAAGCTAGTCTGAGTAATAATTACTAGGATTTGTATCTTTATAAAGTGTGCCCAAGGCATGGTAATGATACACCTCTTCCTGTTTCACACTGCAAAGTCACAAAATTATTAAAATCATTACTTTCCCTTGGGCCACAACTACTAATGCTTCTACATGAACTTGATGCTCGGCTGGAGCACTCACTGTGCCAGGAGCGGCTCCACCCATCAGTGGTCCCAGGGGTCTCATCAGCCACTCCGGCAGCCACAGTGGAAATTTTACAGGCATGAGAAAGCAGCTGCTTGGGGATGCCCAGGCTCCCACCCCAGCCAGGCAGCCCACCTTCACATTGCCAAGCACATAACGGATAACGGCAAAAGCCAAGCAAAGCAGAGGGCATGTAACCCCTCGAGTGCCTTTGCCAGGGGCTGGCACTTGCCCCGCGCCCAGGCCCTGCCCTCTGAGGAGAGGAGCTCGGCAGGGCTACGGAAAGGCTGGATGTTCACACCGAAGGCGAGCACCACTTGCACCGCTGCATTACCACTGATGGGTGACTACTGAGCTTCCGCGGAAGGGGACCCCTAACTCTGAGGGGCTCACAAAAATTTCTCTTCATTGCTCAGGGGCGGGTGCTGCTGCTGCTCTGCTGAACAACTGCAGCTGGGCAGGAACAGCACCACAGGACACTGCCCGGCCACTTCTGTGCCAGAGAAGCTAAGGGCCGTTCGGGACCCTTCCGCAGGCGTGGCAGTCCCGGGCTAACGGTTGGACTTGGTGATCTTAAAGGTTTTTTCCAACCTAAATGATTCTGTGAAGCTCAGGAAGGACAAGGGCAGGTACCACCGCTGTCACCTTCGGTTCTCACCCCGCTGGAGCCCCTCTGGAAGCGCGGCCATGCGACCTCCCAGCGCTCACCCTCCTGCTGGCAGGGACGAAGTTACGGCCTGAGACCCCCCCCCCCAAACAAGCTGTCGCAGCAGTAAGCAGCCCCCCCACCCCACCCCACCGCGAGCCGCGGGGCAAGCAGATCAACCACGGGGCTGAATGCGGAGCCCCGTCTGCGGGGCGCAACCGAGCACGGCACTTACCTCGGGAGGGGCGGGGGGGCCGCGGGCGGGACCGAGCAGCCCCTGCCCGGGCGGCAGCAGCCGGCGGCGGCCGGAGGAGGGGGCCCGGGAGCCGGAGCGGCAGGACTGGCCCCGCCGCCGCCCGCCCTGCGGACCCCGGTCGGGTCCCCGGTCCCCTCCGTGAGCTGCCCGGGACGCCGCGGCAGCGCGGGCGGAGGCACACGCACACGCGTGGGGCCGCGCCTACGGGGGGTGCGGGGCGGCGGAGCCGTGCCCCCCCGCGGTGGTGCTGGCCCCCCCGCCCGGCTGGCGGCGGCTCCGGGCTGCGGAGGCGCCGGCGTCGGTGCTGCCGCCGCCCCCGGCCCGGCTCGGGCTGCGCCAGCCCCCGCGGCCGGGGGAGGGACCGGCCCCGCCGCCCGGCCCGCCCCGATGGCGGCGCTGCCGCCGCTCCCGGGCGGGACCCGGACCGTGCCCTGCGCGGCGCGGCCGGCGGGGCGTTATTCCCTATTCTACCTCGTGTCATGGCGTGGATTTGTGCCGCTTTTGCCAAGGGCGGGGGTCGGGCTGTGCCCCTCTCTCGCAGCAAGGGACCACCCTCCCCGGGGGTCCGTCCCTCGCCTGCCTCGGGGCGCAGCCCCCACCCGCGGCAACGCGGGGTCCCGGCCCAGCTCGGCCCCCGCGGCTCTGCCCGCAGTAAAGCCGAGCCCCGGTGGGCACGCCGCCCCCTCTGTCCAGGCACATCCCTATCTGAAAGGATCCCGTGAAAAGGGAGACACCACGTTTCCCATCCCATTGTCCGTATTCTTTGGACACTGGCTTTCCCCCTCCTGTTCGGCTCAGCCTCCTGGAGCTCCTAAGGAGACCAGTCCTTGCCCAGGGCAGCGAGAGTCGGAATAGTTACCCAACCGTAGCCATAGTCATGTATTACTCGGAGAAGAACCAACAAGCTGAAACACAGCTTGGGTTCCCCTAAAACAGAATTCTCATCAAACGCACCAAATTGTATGAAAAATAAATATGGGCTGCAGAAGGAGGAGGAGGCTGGATTCACCTTGCCGCTGGACAAGGACTCGCCCTCACCACCCAGCCCAGGGACAGGAGCACGTACCAGGCACTGGCGGCAGGTCAGCCCCCCGACAGAGGAGCCCAGCTCTCCTCCCCGGGAGACCACCTGCACAGCCCTGCAACAAGGATGGGGATCCAGTAATTACCCCACAGAAACAAAAAGGGTGGCTGAAATAAAAGCATCTCGGGTAGGCTGGATAACAAGTTCATGCTGCAGGGAATGTTTAATGATTTATCTACAGCTTCAGCAACAGGAGAGGCCCGAGATTCCCTTCCCTACCCAAGGTCGGACTTCACCTTTCAGAGTATTCACCTGCAGTCTTCTTGTCCTGGATAGACTTAGCAGCCATCTCTCAGCTGTAACACTCTGGTGAACTTTGACATTATGGTATGTCTTCCATGTGTCGGATTTTAATATCCACTGCTGGCATCTCTTGTGGTGAAAGTGGGCTCACTTGTACATGAGTGCCCAAAGCTTCCACTGAATTTGAGGTATTCTGTGCTGGTTTGCAGGTGGACATTTGTTCAGAAGCATAGGTATCGAGATGCGTATTTAATCAAGCTTAAGCCCGGTACGTTGAATGTTTTAATCTACCTCGCGCAGTTTCCCCAGGGCTTTCAGCCCTCAAAAGCTCCGGCTGCTGCGTGTGCCTGCTGGGGCTGGAGGGCGAGGTCCCCACGCAGGGACAGCAGTTCTGCCATCAGCCACACAGGGTCACTGCTGGCCGATGCTCTCCTTCCCTGAGCTAACGGAGAGCAACATCTCCGTTTCTATCCCCAGAGCCATCACGGGAAGGCGAGCCTTGCTCGTGGGGAGGAGTCACGAGTGGGGAGCCCAGGGTCGTGCTCCCTAAAGCCCCGGCGGCGGCAGCTGCTGGAGCCGCTTCCCTGCGCTGCGCTTCCCGACGCTCAGCAGCCGCGGCTCCCCGCCAGCAGCACGGCCTCTCCCACAAGCAGGGAGCGAGGTTTTTTGGGATGGGCAAATCTGTCCCTGCTGCCAGTTGACCCGTCTAACCCGTATGGAAGCAAGGACTCGTTTATTCCAACCTAAGCAATTCTACGGTTCTATTTCCAGAGCTCTTTCTCACACTGGCACTCAGTAACACCCGAGTTACAAATTTAAGCCACAAGACTTAACTGTGGCTCACAAGGTCAAGAACATTGTCCATCTGGATACAACACATCTCTTGACTTTCTTTCCTGAAGACAGCAGAATGAAGGATACCATCGACTCACTCATAAGAGAATTGCCAGGATACAGCTGAATGCGTTTATGAAGGGATGTAACTGTGCATACAACAAATCACATGCCTTGCCTGTAGGCTGCTACATTGCAACAACTATACCTGTACTAATGAAGTAACTGGCAGAGGCAGGAAAAAAGAGCATGGTCAACCCTATCATACTGAACTGCCCTACACAAAGTCCATCAGTACAGCAGAAAGCAGTCCTGGGTTGAGCTAAGGTTTCAGCTACTAAACAACAGAAAACACCTAAAGCAATGCAGATTGCAGGTACCCTAGCAGTTAATTTTGTTTTTAAAAGTACTGTGACTTTAAAATTGCTAATATTAAAGACCCAGCTTAAAAAAATAATGTGTGTGTCTGTGTATGTGACAGCCCATTCACTGAATCCCACAGCCTTTGCCACAGGCCACAGCACAGTGGCACCTGCACCCACTACATAAGTATGTATCTATGCCTGAATTAAAAAATAATTTTTAAACACACTGATCCCTGCAAGATTTCTTGTTTGGAAACACACCAAGTTCTGGCTTTTGGTGGCTATAGTATATGAAGTGCTAAGCCTCTTCAGCTAGAGGTCACTAGAATTTAAGGCAGAAGAGGATTTCAGAATCTAACGTTACTCCAGAGGGAGGACATGCTCTGTAGAGAAGACTGTTGAATAAAAGCTTTTATGTATTAATGGAAAGATTAACTGAAGCTCCGAAAGCAGATCCATTCTGTGGCTACTGGACAGAAATTACTTTTTCATAGATGGAAGTTATTTTACTAAACTGAGCTTTGCCAGCAGCAGCTTTTGCAAGATTCATTCACTACATATCAGTGATCCATACAAATGCACAGTAGAATTCACCATGCTTTTCTGTTTGGCTGCAAGATTAAAAGACGACAACTCCAAAGGTTTCAGTTTTCCCCAGAAATTAACACAAGATTGCCTTTGTTATTCCCTCATCTCCTCGTTCTTCTTAACCTACTGTCAACTGGTTCTGACTTCTGGAGTACTGGAATAGAAAAAACACCAGAGAGACATCCTGAGTGGCAGACCTGAGGCTGCCGAGTACCCCCAGTCCTGCCTACGTGGCACTGGCTGTGCCATGCTGGGAACTGCAGCTTTAAACTAGCGGATGAGGTATCAATGCTTCTGCAAAGTCAGCTGCAGAATCCATGCAG
Organism: Falco punctatus; assembly: GCF_963210335.1. Lineage (NCBI taxonomy): Eukaryota > Metazoa > Chordata > Aves > Falconiformes > Falconidae > Falco > Falco punctatus. The sequence goes on from NC_137588.1 coordinate 64,228,496, forward strand.
AGAACAGTGTATCAGCTTCTATCAAACTTGTTTTCCTTCCAGCTCAGTTATCTCTACATATTATTGAACTCACTAGAGCTACAAATGCACTGAAGACATCTTAAAAGCTGTAGATGAAGGAGAGCGTGAAGGGAGAAATAAGGAGCAGACCACAGTGTTTTATGAGAGGCTGTTGTCCCTCCAGCCCTTCCCACCCCACATCCCTTTTTGAAAAGCTGCTCTCCATTCGGGCTGAGGATCCTCACCTGCCCCTTCATGCTGCCCTGGCTCATGCTCCCTGTGCCAAGGGGTTTCCCTTCACTTCGGCCTTGTTTTCACTTTTGGTTATTCACTTTCTGGTTAGTATGCATTCCCTCCCTCCAGCTCCACTTACACCTGGAATAAGGGGAGTCTGTTTTCTGACATGACCAGGTACAGAAGGAAATCCACCTCACCTCGTTTCACTTAACGTGTTTCTCTTCTTTTGCCACCATGAAAACCACCTAATCTTCATTTTCTTGATTTTTTAAAAAATGTTCCCATAATATTTACATCACAAAAAACAACTAGGGGGAAATCATAGAACGGAAACAAAAGTTGTAAGCAAGTTTCCGCAGAAATTAATGCTTTATGAATAGCTCTGTGCACAAAAATAAATAGTGTGTAACAGCTCTCCTCCAGGGAGCTGGAACGTTAACAACTCTAACAACTCGTGAGCTCAGCCTCGCCGCGGTGCAAACAGATGCACATGGCAGTTAACTCTGTTTTATGGGCACATGATGTGTCAATAGATGGGCTGAGAAGTAAAAAGTATTCCTGCTCCCACTCCATAACCAGCACCTATCATAACCTCACGCAGCAAGAAGTGTTCTCTATGCACGTCCCCCACTCCCACCAGTATTAACAGACTCTCGAGATACCAGGTCTGCGAGCTGCTCTCCCCCTGCCCCACGGCGTGCGTGACTCACCTCATTTCAGGCCTGAATGCAATGCAGTCGGCAGCAGACATCATAAAGCTAATCAATACCCATGCGCAGCCTTTCCCCAGGCATATTTGATTTTTAAAAGAGTTCTTCAAACTCTTAGAATGAAAAGGCATTTAATTTGCATGCTGAGGAGAGACCAAGCTTGCAGGTAAGCCTTTTTATACATCAATATCACAAGACATGCACTTCATTAGGGAAATCCTATCCTTAGAGCGAGAACCGATGTTTTGAAAGAAATGAGCCCAAGAATTACAGGTGATCGCTACACTGTCCACAGAGAATTTACAGAAGCTATGTCAGCAAAAAAACTCGAAAAACATGACGGCATTCTTTAAATCAAATGGGGACTCAGTGAAGTCTTTTTCCCCACCTGGTTCCCGTAACGTGGCAGTATTCTACCCCAGGAGCCAGGAGGTACCAAGGGCAGAGGGGGCCCGGCTGCCGTGCTCATCCAGCGCAATGCAGGAATAGACGATCCCGGGTGTAAATGTGTGACCTACCAAAGCGAGGACAGGAACAAATCCTGTCAAAGGCTGTTGGGCAAAAAAATCACTGAACACCAATGTTCATGACAGTGAAGATCAGAGGCAGAGCCCCGCAAACTGCTGAGAGCTGGAGAGATGCACTGTCGCTGCTGTCAAAGCTTCAGCCTGGTCTTGGGCAAGTGCCGCAGAGCCTCTGGAAAGCCACAGGCTTTCGGATGCTGGTGGGCATTTCACACACCCCTCTCCCCCACAAACAGCTTTCCCTTGAGTTCGCTTCCCTCCACGCAACCGTGTGACTGCGGCTGGTGCTGAACTGCAGCTGCTGCTGTTACCAGCCCGATGGCAGTTGTGCAGCCCTGTGCCCAGGCTGCCGGTCACCGGCCAGGAGCAGCCGTCGCTGTCCTGGCACCTGGGTGGGCCCGAGGACCCCTGTCCCCTCTCTGGCACGGGCTGCCCATGCATGGCCACCGTGCAGGGGCACCGATGGAGTGAGTGTAGGGGGCTGGCAGGGAGCTGCCATGGCCAGTGCCATCTCCAGTGCCTAGCCAGGGCCCTCAGCCTCCTGCTCGGCAGGAGAGGTGTGGGATCACCTGCTGCTGCAGCCAGAACCATTTGTTATCAGCAGGAATCTTCTGAAATGGTTGTCTAAACTCCCAATTTACCAAACTCAGATTTAGTGTTTAGCTATACATTAAACTAATCTGTGCGCAGTCTAGGCCAAGCTGACTCTCTAAAGTTGTTGGAAGTTCTTAAAAGTGACAAACGAAGGGACTTCTGACCAAGGAAGGCAGCCTTGGGAGGGATGGGAAAGAAGGAATGGGTGGGGGAAAGCACACCACTATCTGAGTTATACAGAAACAAGCCTCTGAGCAAGGAAGTTCTGGTCGAAAGAGGAGAAAAGCTGATAAGGTGCTGCAATCCACAGAAAATTAGTTGAAAGTAGGACAAAGGTAATTGCAGCAGTGGGAGATCACGACCTCCGACTCAACTAGCCCCCCCGAGGGAGGGCAAACCCCACTGGGGAAGCATGTGGAGTTAGTGAGCAGCTTCAGCAGCACTGTCTGAGGGTGCGCAGGCGTTTGCATTAGAAGTGAGAAACTTGTAACCAGCCCTGTGCATGAATGAAAATGAATATGCAATGCACGGTGGACGTGCAAGCACTCTGCTGTAACACATACCCTCGCACAGCTCCATGAGCATATTGGGTGGAGCGATCCCCTCACATCCAGGGCTGTAAACAGAAAGAATGCCTACTGCTTAGTGCTACATTGGTGTTAAGATTTCCCGATTTCAGTGACAAAATAAGGCTTCCTAAACCCCAGCAGGGCCATATTAGATACTGCCTTTGTCTGTCCTCTGAATTAAAACCATGCCCAAAGAGTTTGCATTAGCAGCTGCTGCATAACACAGTGCAGTGAATGGGCAGGCAGCCTGTTGCTCTCGCAGCAGCCCCACAAACGTGTCAAAGGTGTCACTTCCAGGCCCCTCAAATGAGTGGAGAGTTATAAATAATTCCTCTAAACCCTCATTTTTGCCTTTCATGAAAAAAAAAAACCACAACGCAGCACGCTCTGATAGCGAGAAGCTTTTCTTACGCCAGGCGCTGAATGGAGCCGGGCACACAGCCAGCGAGGAAAGCACTGCGGGGGGGTTGCGCTGCCCGCCTGCCCCCACCAGCCCCTATGGGCAGCCAGGGTTCTGGGAAACACAACAAGCCCTCTTTTCAGAAACATGTTTGGCATCATCAAACTCCCAGACCAAGAGGAAGAAGTCACAAATCCTTCTTCCCTTGAGGAGTTTATCTGAGTGGACCTGGACAGTGATACAGAAGAGCTTTCTAGAAAGGGCATCACAATATTGCTCCTCTTGCCCACTATGTTGTCCACTCACTTTTGAAACCTTCTAGCAGAACTGATGTGATGTTCCAATGTGATGTTCCAACATACACAATGATGTTCAGACCTGCTTTTGTAGATGCCAGTTTTTCCACATCTTCCTGTCATGTTTTGCAGCTGTTCCCACTGTTCAGACATCTCAAGGTTTGAATCTCACTAAACAATATTCTTTCATAATCTTATCAAGCTGTCCCATACCCTCAGATTTCAGATCCTTTCATATTCTTAAAACTCCAGTTTTCCCCTGTATTTGGCTTGAATCATCCAATAAAGCTCATTCTGGACTTTGTATCTATTATGTCTTGGCGATAGTTATATTACTTTTAATACATATTATATATATTGACCTATATTATCACAGGAAAACTTATCATGATTTAAATAAAACCAGACAGAAATCTTACAGAGACATTTGGTAGGCTGTGAGACAGCCCAGCCTCAGCTATGTCTCCAGCTACACACTATCTCCCAGTTCCGTGTTTTCCTTGTGTTTTGCAGGGAAGTACCATATATGGGTCTCCCATAACACAATGCCCTGCCTGGGTCCAGGATCGCACTCACCGACTGCGAAACATTCACAATTTCTGTGCCACATCTCACCTGTGTATAAAGCGGATAAGATGACATTCCCCGTCCTCATGGCTCCATTGTGCTGCTTTCTTCGTGTCTGGAAATTGCTTTGAGATAAAATGTGTGTTGGGATAAAAGGAAGCAAGTTGTCCTTTGAGGTGGTGGGTTATTTTTTTTTTTTTTTGTACTACAGTGAAAACTGCATTACAGGAAAGGAAATTCTGCTGAGCTGTCAAGAAAATGAGAAGCAGCAGTAGATAAAATCCTAATATCTCTCAGAGTGGCTTAACACAGAGTATTGCTAGAGGAGCAAGCACAGCTGAGACAGCTACAGTTTAATAATACACCTTATAATAGAAATGTCTGTATTCTTTTAAAGCAACTACAGTGCACTTCTGATTCCAGGCAAATTTTGATTACAACATTATGATGTCCTGGAAAGTGGCTTCATTTTGCTTGGGTTCATTGCAAGCAGTTCACGACTCCACTAACCACAGACTGGAAAAAATTTTGTTGTGGTAGTAAGCGTGGTGCTCTTTTTCTCTGTTTCACTCTCTTCAACAATGCTGGAAATGATTGGGGGCATTAGTATTCTGATGGAGAGAGGCTGTGACAAAGACCGTGACTACAGGGCCTCCTGACTCTTCTGTGATGCTGCCAGTGATGTAGAGGGGACTGACTCCAATTGCACCGTGTTCGAAATAGCCCTGCCATGGTACGGAGAAAACAAACAGACGGGCAATTCATAACGCGGGCATAATGTTTTCAGTTTTGCAGTGCTAGCTTCGGACTTTGTATGGAAGAATGATACCAGGTGAGCAAATATTTATCTTCACGCAGGCATTGCAGGTGTTTGTGTGCCAATTTGTATGTGCATGTGTGTGCGTTCATTTGAAAAAGGACAATCTGTACACCAATGCAATCGTATCTTATCTTCTTTCTGCATGTGTTTCCCTGGCAGGATTTGGAAGCCTCATGCAGGATGTGTTGTGGTGCTTTAGCCAAGTAAAAGGAACTATAGATATTGGGGTGACAGAAGGTAAGTTTATTTTTCCTTTTGTCGCTGTGATCAAAAATAACTTGTTTGTCATGTACATCTTGCCTCATCAGTGTGCAGAGGTTTGTTACTGTGCTGTTGGAAACTGCTGGCAAAGAGCTAAGTTATACTCTTCTCGCTTCTGTCTTCATTATGTACTCACGCACTTGAAAAAGATGGATTTCTAAAATTAACTATTGATCCAAAAAATTCAGTTGAAGGCATTATGGCTTAATCATGTCAATAGTCTTTGAAATAGATTTCCTTTTGGGTTTCAGTTGTTATTTACAGAATTTTTCAGGGAATTACAAGACAGTCTCTCCCACTGTAACATCCTTCGCTGGCATCAGTTGGATTCTGTTTCTGGGTGACATAAGTATAACCTGGCTCGCATTCATATATCTGGAGTTAGAACAAATTGCAGCGCATACACTTCTACAGATAAGTGTCTACGCTGGAGGGACTGATGCAGGCAGCTGGGGGATTTTAGGAACAAATACTCAGTAGCTTTCAGGGTGATTTGTGCTCCTCAATCACTTAGGCACTTATTTATGTGCAAGCACATCTGTTCAGCATTTAGCCAACATGTGGACTGCAAAAACATGGACAACTGAAAAGAAATACATGATGCGTTCAATTTTTCTGACTTTAAAGTTGTATTTATTCATTCAGTTCTGTTCTTCCTATGATTGTTCTGGTTTAAACTTCTTACCAGGCGTTTTCCTCCATTTTCTTATTCTCATTTCACACTTTCATCTTCCTTTCTCTTATTGCATTGCCCATTAATCCATTAATTCCTGCCCCTTTCCATTTCACATTTTATTCCCTATATGTTCTTTATCCCTCAAGGACAGCTGAAACCCTTACCACATCCCTCTTCTCTTAACCCTCCCAGTATGGGCAATGGTTTTTGCCGTAGGGAGGCCCAACAAACAGTGATAAAATCCTGCCTCCCATGTGCAGAGCGTCTTGGTTTGTGTTACCTCTTATAAGTGCATGGAAATTTGTGTCCGTTTTGTTGGCGCAGCAGAGGAGGTGAGCCATGTCCCTGGGCACGGCGCTGTGGACTGGCGGCACGAGGCACAGGCCAGTCACTGGGATGCAGCATGCGCGGTGCTGCCCATCACACGCTGGCTGCCCTGGCAGCACCGTGCCCTTGGTGGCTGCCTGAAACCAGAGTGTAGGCACTACCAGCAGTGTTTCATCCCTCCAGCTGGGCGGGTTTGGACATGGGAATAATGCTGGGGAAAGAGCTTGCTAGCAAGTGGGGCAGTGCCTGAAAAGTGTTGTTAGAAGAGCAGCTGCTCGCAGCTGCTCATGTGGGTATTCAGATGCAGGAACTGAGCTGGCCTGTTAGATCTATTTCTTCTATTTTGTTGTATTTCCCGAAGTGTGATGCTTTCTTTAGAAGCACAGTCTTGTAAGACCGAGGAGGGAGGGAGGCAGCCCAAACCTCCGCCAAGAGCCCTGACCTCCCCGGTGGGATGGTGACTGCCACCCACCCAGCCCCACCGGCAGCTCCCTGTGACGCTGCTTTTGCAGAGAAGGGTTTCAGTCTGTAGCCTTGAGAGAGTATGGGGCCCCAGACTCAGGAGAATATTTAAGTTTGTTAAATCCCTAGGGAAAAAACACTCCGTTGCATTTAAGGCCAAAATATTTTTTCACTGAGGTCTTTTTTTGCAGAAGTGCTTACAAAAGTTTTGTGCTTTTACTGTAGAATCTGCAAATCTGCTAACAGTCCAGAGTACTTGTTTGCTAGTTCAGGATTAATAAAATGCTAGGTTGCCTCTTCTTACTCACTATCCTTTCCTTAATGTAACCAGTTATCAAGTGAAGGCTATAAGCTATTTTTTTTTCCACATTTGAGACCCAGTGCTGGAGGAATCCAGAGGCATGGGGACAGGAAGGGACCCCTGTGATTTTTTCTTGGGGTAACCTGGACTCACGGAGCAGTGAAGGCTGAGAGGCAGTACTTGAAGGCTCTCTTCAGTGAAGCCAATAACAAAAATGTGACCACATTGATTTGTTGAATCTGGCCAACAGGTACAAATGGCCTCACCATGGCTGAGCAGGAAGTTCGGGAGAGCATGTTATGTACAGGAGTGGGCTTTTTTTTGGTTGTGATGCTGGTGGTGTGTTTGCATGTGAAAGTGTATGTGTGTGGATAGATGTACATACACATGAATTACACATCATAAATGTGTTTGCTTCAGAGAGTAATTTCCATTGCCAGGCTAGTATATTAAATAATCTCATTGTGTGAGTCACACATGAGCACATAAAGTGACTTTCCATGAAAAGTGCTTTATAAAATACTGCCTCTTTATTTCATATCTTGTTTCCTGGGATAGGCTTCAGATACACTGTAGTACTTGATCTTCAGCCTTCACTTCTGTGTGACGCAGAGCGAGCCGTCAGCTCTAAGAAGGAAGGCTTTGCATGGCTCACAGCCCAGACCTGGATATTTTTTTCCACATCCAGAGAGGGTATTTTGAATAAAAAGAAAGATACTGAAGTGAAATGAAGAGCTTCTCTCTTCACTGGCACAGGTGCTTTGCATCTCTGAGAGAAATGCAGTCATGCTGCCACCTGCCAATGACAGCAAAGTCAGAAAGGCTGCAGCCAGATGATGAAACCAAAGAGTAAAATGACCCAGTGCTCCACACACAGTAACAACAGCAGGCAAGGGTGGTGAGTGGTTTGGTCCTAAACCAAAAAACCTGTCCCTAGAGTAATTAAACAGCAGTAAAATGGGGTGTATGAGCATCAGCAGCTTATGTTGTTTCCTTCCAACCTGCCCTCTTGATGCTGTGGTATTTTCCATCATGTGCACCTGAGCAGGCTGTGGCAGCGTGAGTTTGGAGCGCACTGCGCTGTGAGAGATTTCTACCTTAAAGAGCAGGCTGTGATTGGAAAAGTGTTAGCAATATTGATCTAGGTCTGTTCCACTTAGATGCTGCAGGTTCAGCTGGGTGCTGGGAAACCTGAATTAAGAGCCCTGCCTCAGAAGATCCCACGCTCCAGCAAAATGTGTTTCTGCACTGTGGTTTAAGTTGCACCCTGTGGTTTGTGGGTGCCTTTCTGGTGTCTTTTGGTTACCCCCTGGTCTAGAGCCGCCCTCCCATAGCGGGAGGGCTGAGCAGCAGGGCTGTACAGCCCCGGGGGCCGGGGACCGACCCCCCTCCCCGGGCGGCACCTGCCCCGGTGCCCCGGCAGCCCCCGGTGCGGGGGCGCTGGGCTGCGCTTTGGCTGCGCCGCGAGCGTTGCGGGGATGCAAACCACGAACCCTGCGGCTCCTCACACCTGCGTGCTGCTCACGCGTCCTGCCCGCACCGCCGCCGGGCTGCGGGGGCCGGGGAAGCGGCGGGGGCTGCGGGCCGGGGACTGCGGGCTGGGGAAGGACCGGGGGCTGCGGGCACTGCGGGCCGGGGAAGCGGTGGGGGCTGCGGGCTGAGGAAGGGCCGGGGGGTGCGGGCCGGGGGCTGCCCGGTGCCGAGCGCGGACCGGCCGCGGCCGGCGCTGATCAGCCGCTGCCAAGCGCCGCGGGCGCGGCGGAGCCTCCGCCCTCCCCGCCCGGTGCCCGGGGCTCGGGGCGCCGCTGGGCCGCGGGTCTGCGCCTCCCCGCGGGGCCGCGCCGGGGCCGGGGCGCGGAGCTCCGGGGGTGTGTTCGCGGCAGGACGGGCTTAGTCAGCAGGGCCGGCCGCGCCTCGGCCGCTGCAGCGGCGGTGCCGGCTGGGCCGGGGCGCTCCGCTCTGCCGCCGGGGCCGGGGCCGCCGTGCCGGCAGCATGGAGGCCGGCCGGCCGGTTCCCCCCGGGCAGCCCCCGCAGCGAGCCCCCGCCGCCCCTGCCCTGTAGGCTGCCCGGGTGCCGGCGGAGCCTCATGGATTGAGGAGAGGTTGCGTTATTTTCTTCTTTAATGTTTTTTTTTAGCTTTGTTTGTTTGTTTTAGCTTTGTACGGGTTTGTTTCCCTTTTACTCTCTATATTTTTTTTTTTTAATCACGGAAGATGAAATGCTTCTCGCGCTATCTGCCGTACATCTTCAGACCGCCGAGCGCCATCCTCTCCTCCAGCTGCCACGCGGAAGGTACGCGGCGGCGGGCGGGGACGCGGGCACCGGGCTGAGCCCCTCCAGCCTGGTATAGCTCCCCTCCGGTCGGGCTGAGCCCCCCCGGCTGGGCTGAGCCGCTCCAGCCCGGCACAGCCTCCCCTCGGGGCCGGGCACAGCCCTCCCCCCCAGGCCGGGCAGAGCCCCTCTAGCCTGGCACAGCCCCCCCCTCGGCCGAGCAGAGCTCCTCCTAGCCGGGCTGAACCCCTCCAGCCGGGCAAAGCCCCCCGGGCCGGACAGCGGGGTGGGAGGCTGCACCGTGCCCCAGGCGGCGGAGGCAGGAAACCGTCTGGGAGGGCGTGCGAAGCGTTAGGAGAAAATGAGTTTGTTTATTCCTGGCGATGCTTCTTGCTTTACTGTTAACTCTGCACTTATTGTGCAAATAAGCAAGCAGCAGGACCGGCTGAAGGAAGGCTTTCTCGCTGTGGTGTCACACGGTTCTCAGGTTTATGTAGTTTGTGAATGTGGCCTTAGGTCATCTGAATGTTCCCAAGAAAATGCGGAGATGCTGTCGGGCAGTGCCCACGCTTGGTTGTCTGTGCCCTTTCCCTTGTTCAGTGAAGCCTGTTGTCAGGTCCTGGCAAAACAGCTCTGCAGCTATTTGGGAAAAAATGAAATGTTCTTCTCAGGAGTGTTTGTGTTGTCTGGGTGGGTCTGTGGTCGCGGAGGTTTTGGTGGGACTGTTCTCACAGGGAGCACTTGTTCGTGCTGGTTTACAACCCATGTGGTGCGATTGCACACACGTTTGCTGTGTGTGAGCTGTCAGGCGGTTCTGTCAGTCCTCTGCAGTCCAAACAGCTGCACGTGATCAAAATTTCACACCACTGCTCTGTCCCATGTGGGACCACAGTGGTTTTCCTCATGTGCCCTAACCAGAGTTAGTCAATGAGGAAAACCCCCTCCCAGTGACCTGGCTTTCTGCAGACTCCTGCATCCAACTGGTGTGCACGGGCTGAGTGACCAGCCGGGAGCCATGGGGGAATCCAGGCACGATGCAGGGAAGCGTGCTTACAGCTGTTTGGGAGATGAACGGCTTCAGGCTCTGCCCACTGCACGTGGCTGGCAAAGAGAAGCACCGTGGGGAGCCCCTTGCAGCTCCCCGCAGCCTGACCAAGAAAGTCATAAGGCTGAAGGTCTGGAGTGGAAGAGTCAAGCAGGAAGGACTGGGCAATGATGACGCTCCAGGCTAAATTGTTATATCTAATATATGTTAGCACACACAATATAATTGCTATTTTTTAGTCAAGCAGACACTATGGACTTTTAAAAATTGTTATTTAATGTCTCAAGTTCTAAGTGGAGAAAATTATCCCAACAGATAAATCAGACTAACTCTGGAGTCCTTTCTTTGAAAATTTCTTCGAAGATTCTTTTGTTTTCATGTTGACTTTGTCCAAAGGCACAGATCCTTAAGATATGCTGAACAAGTAACTTTTGGATTGTTCTACTGGAATAAGTAATTGAATGGAGAAGCAGTTCTCGCCATTTTAGGGGAGGTCATATGAGGCTGCTGAGGGGAAAAAAAAACAAAGAAAGAATGCCCCACCGGTGTGCTGTTTATTCTTTTCCACTGCAAACAACATATAAAGAATGAAACTTGTACAGAACTGTTTCTCAGACCAGTTACTATCTGCATATCATTAATTTGGGGTGAAACTGAGCTCCGGAGAGTTTAGATGACCCTGTTATAGGCTAAATCACTAGCAGAACTGAGAGGAGAACTCGGGCAAGAGCCTGACTGCTGGAACAGAGAACAAAGACTGTGCACCAAGGTGTAATAAACCTGAAATTCAAGTACGCTTGTTTATCCTCTTCTGGCACTGCCAGAAATGGTTCTAGACGGTTGCAGCTGAGCTTTCATTGATTTCATCACAGACCGGTTTGTTGTTCGGCTCTGCTTTGCTGTGAAGTTACAGTCCTTGAGTGGCAGTGCCCATGGAAATGATCCAGTGTCGTTATGCTTACTGTGGAGGTGCGGGATCATGGTAATGAATGGGAAGGAGGGGGTGCAACTGGAGCAAGCTGGCGCGGGTGCAGTGCCGTAGGTGGTGGATGCGGTGTGGCTGAGCAGGCAACCTGTCGGCTTCCCTTGTTGCCATCGCACTTGTTGTGGTCCAGAAACGCCATCCCTCCTCGTCCCGAGGCGTGTGGCTAAGGGTGCAGGATAGCTCGTGCGCCTTGAGATCCTGGCCCAGCTCCGTGGCACAGTGGGACGCGGGGTTGGCATCTCACAGTTGTATTCAGTCCCACTCAGCAGCACGTCAGTGCTGTCCCGTTGGCCTTAAAGGTATGCCTGTAGCCTGGCTGCACGGCAGCAGTTTGACAGAAGTTGAGCTCATGACTCTATCCTTTGCAGCCTGATTGCTACTCTTGAACTGCGTTTGAATGTTTCTTATCTATTACTTATCTTATCTATTACTTAAGATACAAAATGGGTATTTGGGTCTGCCATGTTCTTGTGGTGTGGTGTGCACTGAAAATTGATCCAAATACATCTTTCCATGTGGAATGTGCACTGTGGGCTTTCTATCATTTGTTATTTGCTGGAAAAGGGTTAAATGACCGAGGTGCCATAACAAGTATGTGTCTGTGTCAGTGTCAGGCTTGCTGAGAACTGTGGATGAGCTGCAGTAGCTGGCAGACTTGCCAAGTATGTTTACAAATACAAATACATTACAAAATAAACCACTTCAGAATGGATACATATATGCTAATCAAAACAACTGCCTGGTTTTTCAAATGTAAAATTTTTTTTTTTTAGTTCTACAATGTGCTGGACTCAAGGATATCAAAGATCGTGTAAATCCTTAGCTAAGTAACCATCAAAAAAAAAAAAAAGCCTTTGAATTAAGAAAACAATATCCTTTCCTGCAGATGAGGAAGCCGCACAAAGGTGGGAAGTGAGTTCTCTGAGGTCATACAGTCACCAAACTTTGAGTCATGCATATGTTTTTCATCCAGAATTTAAACAGAAATGCATTTTTGTGCACTTGCCTGAGCAGGGTTTGAAATTCTGGTTGTTCTGCAGAAGCATTAATTCTTTTGGCTATTTTAATTAATGTTTAGATGTGTAATGGTTATTTCCTATCCTTAAGATCTGTTATCATGCTTAGGAGATCTTTAACCACTTTATTAATTTGACAGGCCAACAACTTCAGTACATTTTCAGTAACTTCCAAAGTCTTCCAAATCTGGTTGATGTTGAGTTGGCTGAAGGTCTTGAATCACTTCAGCCGTTCATTGCCGCAGTTGTGGGATCTCTGTGCAATCATATGTTGGTCTGGTGCAGATACAAACCCGCCAACAATGAAAATGCATCTGCTTTCAGTTCACTCCTATTGCAATTCATAGGGATCATTTAAATATGAATATTTATTTAATACTTTATCCGATATCTGAATTTTCTGCTAAGGTCTAGATACGCTTTTTTAATTGTAACAGAAAAACAATGATGCACATTTGATACTGCCACACAAAAATCCGGACAATACAATGAAAACACCTAAGAGGTACCTGTCAAAGAAGCAGTGCTGCTACTTGAGCTACATTCAAAACAAATATAGGCTGTAGGTTTTGTACTATTTTATTGTCTAATCACCATAACAATGTAATAAGAACCTTTAGCACTTCTTTTATACTTACCACTTTTGTGAGGATCAAAAGAAAGTGTTGGCTGAGTGTAAGCCACGTTAGGGCAAAGGTCTGTAGTTCGGTCGTTGCTATGAGTGGGCTCAAGCCGTACTGATAGAAGGAATAAACTCACTGTTTGTTCTGCACCAGCAAGTCTCAGTACTACTTGCTTTGAAGAGCCCACCAGGAGCTTGCTATTACTTTGCAGTTCATTCCTGCACATTCAGTATTCATGCAAATAAGTTAGAATGACTAAATCAGTAGCTTAAAGTTCTGGCAGTAGTGCAGTATGAGCAGTAGTAGGGGCCAAGCACAAGGTTTGTAATCATTGGTGTGGAATTCTGATGCTGGCTGGTCTTTTTCATGTGGGAAAAAAAACAGCTTCACACTGTACTGTGGATAGATTCCTATTTGCTTGGGAAATAGAAAACACAGAAATAAAACTCTGTACAGCCAATGCACCCACAACCGAGAGAGTGCATGACAGGTACAGTGGGTCTGCGTGTGCCATACGGACGGGGAGGAGCTGCTGGTGGTGGCCAAGGGCTTTGAAACCATGCCCTGCTTCACCCTAGCTGCTGCCAGAGGCAGATGTGCAAGGAGCAATGCTGCTTGGATGTGACTCACGCCGGAGAACAACAAGTGTGGGGGGAGTGCGGGAGGGTCTTGAGTCCCAGCTGCAGGACTGAAAAACAATGGGCTGGCCGGGCAGTTACCGCTGGCTGTGCCCTGGCTCTGTGTCTCGTTAGCGTCTCAGCGGCCTTTCTTACATTATTGTTATCGAGGTAGCTGCGGTTGCTGCCCTCCCAGCTGTGCCGCTGGGGTGGCTCCGGGGAGCCCTCCTGGGAGAGGGTGCTGTTGGTATTTCACCTGTTCGGATCTGTGCTCCCTGGTAGAGCTGCCTGGGATTGCACACGTTCCTCCAAAATCAAAGTATTAGGTCAAGGTTGGAAGAAAATATGGGTAGATGTCTTGGCGGCATTTTGGAAGGAATAATAAAAAAAAAAAAAAAAGCACTGAAAAGTCCCTTGGGAGTCGTCTAGAGGGATTAACTGTACTTATTGGCAGTATTGACATAGTACAGGGATTCTTACAAAAGCTCTTCATCCATCCCAGGTTTGGCCTGGAATCTTCCTCCCATCCAGCTGCTCTCTAGGCTCTTATAATTTAGCAATAAATGAATTAAGACTTGAGATTTTTGGATGGGAAGAGATATACAGGAGAAAGCCATCATGCTGTATTGCTTCTCCCAAGATTTACGTGACAACATTAAAGTGATTTTAAGTGGTAGTTATTACAGTTAGCATGGAAACACAGTCAGAGAAGCGATGAGTGGCTGGAGGGCTGCTAAGACCTTACCTAGGGAGGTCTCTTAGATCACCTTTCTGTTTGCTGCAGGATCTAATAAAGCAGGTTCTTAACAGGTTCTTGTCAAACTTGACTCGGTCCTCAAAGGATGCCAAATTGGTATCTCTGCTGGTAATCAGTTTTCTTGCTGAGCTGTCTTCATGGCTTGTGTTCATTTATCTCTAACAAAACTATCTGCAAGTTAAAATGATTCTCAGTCTCTACTATGTAGCCTGCAGAAGAATTGCTCGGCATTGGCCTTATTGTGATGCTGTATCTAGTCTCATTCAGTTAAATTCCCTGTCTGAGCCTATCCTTACACATGAAGCTTTCTGAACCTCTTATTACTCTTGTTGGGCCCTTTTATTTTCCCTTAATGTGGAATAGCCAGGAAGAAAACCAGTAAGGTAACTAAGAAAGTCATCCATCCTTAGTGGAGAATGTGTTTTGTGTATTTACTGAGTGGCAGCTGCTGATCTGTCGGCTCTGAATGACCTTGGAGCCAACGGTGGCGTTCACTGAAATGCAGTTTGTGCCCTTCAGTGCGTCTGTGGCCTTTGCTGCAATGAGTTTTCTATGCACAGTAGAGGAATTCTGGCTTAAGTTGTGGGTTTCTGTATTGCTGAAGATAGTCGGTTGTGGCTGTGGCTGTTAACACCCTAGACTGAAAAATGAAGATCTGTTAAGGGTTAAGCTTTCAGCCTTCCTCACCTCCACCCTCCTGAAAACGTTGTTTTAAAGCCAAGCTGTTTGTTGTTTTCCCTCCCTTCTTTTCCTCTGGGGAGAATCTTCGATCCTCAGCACACCTTTTATTGTTAATGTGTAGGGTAAGATTAATTAAAAAGCATGCCCAGAACAAGGAATTCTCTCTGACGTGGCTGGGTTGGCTCTGTGGGTACGTAAAACTGCTGCAGGCTGCAGTTGCAGGCAGTCACTGGAGCCGCTGCTTTCCCAGCGGGAGTGGAGCTGAGCCCAGTGGTGCCCGTGCGGGCTGGGCTGCCGGGGAAGTGCTCAGGGCTCCCGCAGGGGCTGGGCAGGCAGGAGCCATGCAGCCCTTGTGCCCAGCTGGTGTGCTGGGACCCTCATGCTGAGCTGGTATGTCGGGGTCCTTGTGCCAAGCCAGTGCACTGGGACCCTCATGCCAAATGGGTATTTTGGGACCCTCGTGCTGAGCTGACGCGCTGGGACCCTCCTGTGTCGTGGGCAGAGCCCCTGGCAGTGGGACAGGTTACCTGGCTTTGAAGGGCCTCCATGGGTGCCCTGTGTGTTGTGCTGCCAGCGCTGCTATTGGTGGCAGCTGCCCTGGTGACACTGGTCACACCGCCCCTGCCGCCCTGGCCTGGCTGCATTCCCTGGGGAGCCGTGCTGAGTGCGGGCAGCTGTACTGCTGAGCGGAGGAAGAGAAATGGGAAGGCAGTTTAATAAATAGATTTTTAAAAATCAGTGGGGTAAATATTACATATTTGAAAATGAATGTTTCTTTCAAGGCCTCTGAAGAATGGCTGGCACTGGTGCCTGGGGGCTCTGCAGGGGCTGCAGCTGCAGCAGAGGCACAGGGCAGCGACTGTCTGCGGCGAGGGTGGGCACCAGCTCCACCCAGCCACCGGGCACAGAAAGCCCTTGTCCCCATCATGTCGCGAGAGAAGGCAGAGCCTGCTGGCATTATCCCAAGGGGACTCGGGATGACCAGTGGCTCCCAGCCCGGTGCCAGCGTGGTGCCCACTGCTGCTGCTGTACCAGCCATGACTGTGCGGGGAGCTTGGTCAGCCGCCGAGAGCTCTCCTCCTGCAGAAGTTTGGGTCTGTCCCGCAGGGGGGTTAAGCAGAAAGTGTATCTACATTTGATCTGCAGAGATTACCTGTACTACCAAATTACCGAGTGCACATGCAGAGAGCAGGAGACGGCATGATCTCTGCTGCTTGATAAGTCACAGCAACGCCTCTGTCTTTTGTTAAGTAGCTCCTGGGTTGCCCTGACCCCGGGACGTCCCCACTTTGGCCTCGTTGCCTCTGTGGGGCAGTGGGAGTCATGCAAAAAGCACAACTGCTTGTTACGAGCCTGTTGCTGAACACACTTGCACTGTAATGCTGCTCCAGCCTGGAGCACATGGCAAGTCCTTGTGAACCATCTTGTCCTCGGGTGTACGTGGGCTCTGCTCCTCGCTCAGGTTTGTACAAGCCTATGCAAATATGTGTTCCAAATGTGGATCCTGTGCGCTCTGGTCGGCATCAGTGTTTTGCCAAAGGCTGAGCTAGGAAAGGTCATACAGTGTCTGCTTTGGTGTGCGAGGCCTGGAGCTAACTTGGTTCATTTAATGCGATTACTCTAAGGAAGTTAATGTATTGCTTTAAGTAATACCTTCACCTTTAGTTTATTAATGCTAAGTGTTCAGACAGTCTAGTGCCTGATTTAGAAAATTCTCAGCGGCAAGGTAAGCAACAAGCACCACTCAGAATCGGTGCTGTTAGCGAAACCAACTTTTAGCTCAAACTTAAATACTGGTTTAGTGGGGGGGGAAAAGTACAGTAAGTAATGAAACCTATCTTTAATCAGACCGATGATTTCCTGAATAGCTCAATACTCATAAGATTTGGGGTTCTTTAAAGACCAAAATGTGACTTTCCTTTAAAACAAAGGATTTTGAAGTTGTGATAATTCCCAGGGTATCTGTATGAATAGCTCCCTGGCTCAGAAAGGCTGCCCAAGGAGTGGAGCAGTTCCTGTGTGTAAGTAGCCCCGAGATAACTCTCTGCTTGTGTTCCCTGGAGCCTTTCACTGTTTTCTGTTTTCACATGTTCCCCAGTTTGTGCCCAAGCTTTGCACTAGCATTTTTGGAGGTTCCAGCAGAGGTGACATGAAGGCTGGGATGTTTAATCGCTTACCTTTGGGCTGATTTTAAAGCTTAGCTCAAAGATGCCTTTAAGCTAGACGGTTAGCTTTTTAGGGGTCTTTAACATGAAAGCTCAGCCAGAGGCACCTTAAAACTAATCTCTTTACCTTAGGGGCTCCTCTAGGCTAAGCTTTTGGCCTTTGGAATAATTTTGAGTGATGCATGTAAAAAAACCAGATAAAATTATTTATATTACAAATATATTACACATTATATAATATATATTTATATTATAAAAAATATAATTATTTATATATCATACGCTTCAGACAGTGGGTTGTTCTATGGGTGACCACAGAAAGTATGTTCAGGTTTTGCCTCTTAGTGTATTTGGATCAGTGGAATAGGCCAATTAACGAAGTGAAGGAAAGTCCGCTTGGGAACCGTTTAAAATATGTCTTAAGGCCCCTGATCCCGGGCATTAAGCTGCCCACAGACCCGAGCAGCTGTGGGGAGCAGCTGGCTGGGGCTGACCTGCTGCGCTTGGTCTGCACGCTGCTTTGCGGAGCAATCCCCAGGCTGGGTGCTGGGGAGCTCTTGGGGTGGCAGCACCCCACAGCCGAGATCCTTGGCCTGGCGTGAACCTAGGCCTGCCAATTTATTGCGCGTTGTTTTTTGAAGACTTTAACTTTGTTTTATGATGACCCGTATACTTACCATCAGCCTGTCAGTTTTGTCCCTGCTGTGTGGACTGCAAGTGGGTTTATTTTTCTGGTGAGTCATTCCATCGGCTTCGACCTGAGTTAATCAGGCACTGGCAGTTGGGAGCTTCACTAAAGTCCTGAATTACCCTGGAGTAAAGCCCACATAAATTAAATTTGAGGCAGCGCTAATACTACAGAATGTTATGTGCATTAGGGGTACAGTAAGATTGTGTAAGTATGCAAATATGGTTTGGTGTAACTAATAGTCTATAATTACATGAAGAGAGGCCATTAGTTTAAGGCTGGTGGAGGAGAACACCGAGTTAAGATTGAGCTTTCTACGGTAATTGCATTTCCTGATTTAGCTGTTCTTTAATTTGTCAGTCTGAATGCCATATCAGCCCTTGCTTTTTAGTGAAGAACACCAGGCTTGCTCTGCCTAATCTCAGTTCTTGCATTTATCAGAACCTGCACCATGTGCAGGAATCCAGCCGCCTGGTTTGTTCTTTCCCTCACAGCAAACGAGGCTGACATTGTGCGGCCACAAAGGAATGGGTTGTTGCTGGGGGAAAAAAAGAGGCAAATTCCCTGCCCAAAATACGAGGCAGAATGTCCAAATGAAGCATGGTGTTTCTCCTCCCAGTGAGCTCAGGGTCTTACTTCTGCTATACCCGTTTCTCTTTGTTTGTTCCTGGTTGCTCAGAGGAGGTGATGGAGGCATTGCAGAGTCAGAGGGCCCTGCCCCCCCCCGTCCGTCCGTCCGGAGAGCTGCAGGCACACCTCGGTGCTGCTTTAATGCCAGGGACTTTGTCCTGGCCAGTGTGATGGGTGAGCTCTGGCCGCAGGCTGCCGCTTGCAGGGTGGCACGATGCCCAGCCCTCCAGCTGCCAGATTCGGGTGCTGGTATTTAGGCATCTCGGTGGTGCAGATGGGTCTGTTTTCTTCATTAAGGATGACTGGTGCACCTGCATTTTTGTTGTGGTAGCTCAGGAGCTGGAAATAGCTTCCCTTGGCTGTACTCATTGCATTTCCTTTGCATTTTGTCTTACTCTGTCCATTTCAAGGCCTTTTAGTAAAAAATAACGTTTTCGTTATTCATATGTATATACATACACACTTACAGGGTTTTATTTTGCTCTCTACTAGCTTCAGGAATTTATAAAAGAGGAAGAAAGCTTTTTTCAGCTGTCACAGAGCTTTCTTCTTGTGATTATACTCTTTCAGTATAATTTTTTTGCCACAGAATACAGTAATAATAAGATCCGTGTTTTTTGTCTGAGGGGTGATGCCCTAGGAGCACTTTCACTTGGGGGGGGAAGTATATAAGCCACCTTGAAAGATGTTACTGTTTCATTAAGAACTCCGCTTGAAGTCTCTGTCCTTCATGATATGCTAAATCGTGTCCTTTAAGGGGCAGAGAGTCAAAGATGAGAGGGAAAACTCACTGTGGATGATGCCTCTGCTTTGTTACTCGATCACGAGCTCCAGCTCTTGGTGTGCCTAGGAGGGATGGCTCCGGCTCTGGGGAGCGGCGATGCCCTGTGGCGGCAAGGGGAGAAGTGGCGATCCCTCCCTGAGCCCCCTCGCTGCCTCCCCTGCGGCGGTGAGAGGTGCCCAGGCAGGTGGGCAGCCCCTGGCCCAGGCTGCCCGCGGCAGGGGCCGCTCGCCTGGGGACTGTGGTGGGAGGAGGCTGGGGGAGCAGTGTGGCACCCTGCAGCCCAGGGAGGGTGGTTGCGCTGTGGCTTTCCACTGCTGGGTGCTCAGGCACGTGAGACCAGCAGCTGTGGCCGTCGTTCCTCAGCCTCTCACGGGGAGGGCAGCTCGTGGGGTACCTGCAGATGATCTCATGTCTTGTGCTTCTAAATGGTACCTACCCCAGTGCCAAGGCGCTGCGGGCCCTGGAGACTGCAAAAACAGATGTTGGAGAAAATCAAAACCTGCCTTTTATGGTCTCTGCTCCGGAAAAGCCCAGGCACAGCCTGTGGGTCAGGGATGCTGCTGTGGTGGCGGCCAGCTGGGCTGGCTCAGAGGGCAGCGGGCTGGTGGAGCCATGCTGGTCGGTGGGCAGCAGCGGGGAGCCTCTTCCCGCAACGCCGACAGCCCCCGGCTGCACCGCACCGCCGTCCTCAGCTTCCCCACAGCCCATCCTCCCTCCTCTTGTCTCAGCTCCACTATGGTCGGGGCTCCTCAGGACCCCGCAGACCCTTGCCACATCTGTGTAAGCAGCTGGCTTGGTGTCCTGCAGACAGTAACTACACCTCGACTGGGAGAGACCCCCTGCCCGCCTTCCCCACCATGAGCTGCTGCCCTGGCCGCAGGAGCAGGCTGGCCGCTCCCGGTGGAAGTGCTCCCTGCCTCTGGGTATGCCGTGCTCCAAGCCGGGAGCTAATTGCAGGCCTTGCAGAAAGCCGGTGTAAACGAGGACAGAGGTCTAAGCTGCACACGATGCTCTCCTCAGTTAAGGGTGGAATTTTTTCATTCTAGCCAGTGGCATTTCTAAACCTCTTAATGCAATGTAAGTGCTTTGTATCTGTAAATAAGCCCTGATATATAAGCATTTCTATATCAAGGTCATGATTCCTCACATGACCTTACACTACTGTAAGTTTACAGCCATAAATGATATGACTATGCTGAAGTAGTATTTTTCTTTTTTAGAAGAAAAAAAAAAAAGCCTAGTAGCTCCTAGGCTCAGACAAGGCCCAAGCTGGAGGTTGGCTTTATTATTACAAAAATACATGCATTTGCACTAATTTCCCAGGCTGAAACATGACCTCATTTGTATTCTCTCAAAGCTATTGGGTAGAGAGTGGGATTGAATTTGGTTTTAAATTCTCATGGGCATGACATTAAGCTGCTATTTGAAATGAATTAATCTTGATATCCTACTGGGACCCTTCTGAGCTATCTGAATAAACACAGTTGAGGAGGTTGTTCAGGTTTTGCCTGTGGTTCCCTTTGGATGGGCTGCGGGCAGTCCCACAGGATTCGTGCTGAGACCCCGAGGTTATCTTTGATCAAACTTTGGTGATTATCAGTGCAGAATAAGGGTGCTGTGTGGGAGGCTCATGGGGCCGTGCGTCTCGGGTGAAGTAAATGGGGACCAGTCTGTCCATTCAAGTTTTGCTTTTTAGCAATGCCCTTTTCATTCCAGAGGGCCAAGAATGGGAAAATCCCTGACCACGAAGTTCATTATAGTAAGTGGGAAGGAATGTTGAGCAGGAGGTGATTCTGCTGAGTTTGGAGTTTTTAAAGTTGTAATTAAAATGCAATTGAGACTGTGGATCTAGATTAGCACTGCCAGGCAAGGTGGTTGGTAGAGTTGCATGCTGTTTTCTTAAACAGCTCATAAATTTTGCACAGGATTTCTTCTGAAGCTTTGTAGCTGCATATTTCCTCTTGTTAAAAAAGATGAAAAGAGATATTACTTATTTGCTGGAGACAAACGGATTTCCACACAGACACCCCCCCGCCCCCCCCGCCCCCCCCCCCCCCCCCCCCAACTGAGTCTTTATTCCCTCTCTCACTGAGACCTTCCAGCAGCACGGGTTCTGTTCAGGATGTGTTACTGGGTGACAACAGGGTGAGGACTGGAGAAGCTGGGGAGGGACAGAAGCCGCCCTGGATGCTGGTAAGGCTCAGCAGCCCCCTGTGCCGCTCGGGGGGGCGCAGGGCAGTGGAGGGTTCCAGGGGAGCGCCCAGCTCGCCCGTGACCGCACACAGTGTGGGTGGGTTGGGAAGCCCCTTGTCCGGGGCAGCGCCCTGGGGAGATGGTGTCAGCAGTGAGTGACGGGTCCGACGGGAGCGGCTGGGGGAGCTCGGCCTGGGGAGGGGGCGGCTCGGGGGGCCCTGACGGCTCCCTACGGCCACCTGACAGGGGGGTGTGGGCATGGGGGGGTAGGCTCTTCTCCCAAGTAACCAGCGTCAGGGAAACGGCCTCAAGTTGCGCCAGGAGGGGTTGAGAAGGGGGAGAAGGAAGAAATTTCTTCGCTGAAAGGGTTGATCAGCGCTAGACCGGGCCTCCCGGGAGGGGGGAGGCACCGTCCTTGGTAGTGTTTAACAGACGCGTCAGTGCGGCGAGGGGCGGCCGCGCCGGTGGGACTTGCGGTGCCCGGTGGGAGGCCCCTGCCCAGGGGGCAGCGGTGCGAACGGCGGGACCCTGGGCCGCCCGCCGCCAGGCCGGGCCGGCTCGTCCTGCCGGTGCCGTCGGGGCAGGTGCCCGCTGCGGGCGGCGGGTGCCCTGCCCGGGGTCTGCGGCGGCTCCGCCCTGCCCGCCGCGAGTGCCGACTGCTGCCGGCAGGGGGCGCCACCGGCGCCGGTACCGCTGTAGGTGCCGATGCCCGTGCCGGTGCCGGAGCCGCTGATGCTCTAGGTGCCGGTGCCCGTGCCGGTCGCGCGGGGCGCAGCGGCGGCCGCTCCGAGGGGTCCCACTGAGGCAGGGTCCCCCCGCCGCCTCCTGCGCCCGGCGTCTCGGGGTGCGCTGGGCGGTTTTGGGGTCACGGCCCCTCTGAGCCCCCCCGCAGTCTGGCTCCCTGCGGAGCTGTCCGGTGCGACCCAGCCTGTACCGGTGGTCTCAGACCGGGCAGAGCGCCGCGGGACGGGGCGGGGGGCGAGCCTGGAGCCAGCTCGGGGCAGCACGGCGGGACCCTCGCTCCCGGTGACACGGACCGGCCTCAGAACCGGGCGTGCAGCACCGGCGGGTCCGCAGCCGGGGCTGGGGCGTGTGGGAACAGCCCCGCTGCCCCCCGAGCCCCCAGTGGGCGGTCCAGGCTGCTTGCTTGTACCTAAACACGCAGCTGGGGTGTGTAGGTGTGTGTGCGGTTTGTAAAAAATCCATTTAACTGTGGCCGCTCCATCCTGTGGTCAGAGGAGTTTTGAAAATTGCTTTTTCTGTTCCCCTGGCCCGTGTCGGGACGTGGCTGCCCACCCTGCGCGGTGCCCTCGGGGTGCCCCTGGTCCCCAGGCCGCCTGGGGCTCGGGCTCCCCACCGCTCTGCGAGTCGCACCAGCGCCAGCAGCAGAAAGAGCCACACCAGGAGCGTGTTTCCAAAGCTCTGGAGATATTGCCGTTATGTGCCTGTATGTTGCTCGCTACAGATGGGTTCAGCTGTAGCTTTCCAGTGTTCCCGTGTCATCTATATTTAGTTAGTGCTTAAATCAGCACAAAGGTACCTTCTGTCAGCCCTCCCACTCGGAAGAGACCTGATTGAGGTTGCAGGGTTGGACAGCTCAGAATGCTTCCGAGTGGGAGAGGGAGAGCAGCTGGCTGGGAGGCTGAGCTCCTGAGCCGATCTCTTGGGCTGCGGCTGGCTTGAGATGCGGTTATTTTAAGCACTTTTGGGGAGGCAGGATGGTGAGCATGGTCAGGGTGACCTATCTAAAAGAAAAAACAGGGAAATTGTCTCTCTTTATCGTCCCCCCCAGACAACTTTGCCCATGTGTCTGTTCTGCTCGAGGCCGGGGGCGAGGGCACGAGTTTCCCCTAGCGCCGTGGCTGCGTTTGGCACAAACCACGGGCACAGCTCAGTGCCTCTCATCAGCCCTAGGGGCATGCTTAGCTGCTATCCTGGCTTGGCAGACCAGATGGTAAATACCCAGCGATAGCCTGCAGCTTCTTGGGTTTTGTGTGCTCTCTCCACTGAGCCCACCCAGGAATGTCACAAATTCCTGTGCGAGCAGAGGGCACAAAGGGCCACAAGTCCGTGTGTGTCAATTCAGTGAAAATGCTCGCAAAAGCAATAGTCTGAGGTTTAACCTTTCTCTTCTCTGCAGGCAGCTGTGCTAAAGCAAGGTCACCAAAAAAAAGTCTCAGAAATTCCTTAAATATTGTGATATTGTGGTGAAACTGTGCAGCCGTAATTGCTATACGTGAGACCCTGTTCTTGCCATGAAAGCCTTGTATTACACCAGTGACTATTTGACAGTGACCCAATAGATTGTGTTTGATACTATACTCTAAATAATTTTCTAATGTGGATTATAGAAGAAAAACGAGCTGTCATAGGCTGATGTCGCTATATTTGGGAAATAAATGCACTATCAGCTTTGTAAAGCCATATGGTGGATTTATTCACCATCAGCAATTCCTTTCAAATGCAAGTTCATGGCATTTAGTAATACATTTTCCGCTATACAGCTCAGCACTCTTTTTTTTTTTGTTTTGTTTTACTTTTTCCTTTTCCAGCATATGATTTGAGAGTGGTCAGCTGGCTGTGCTTGTAGGCTACCTCTTGTCTGGGCAATGCATATTCAGCAGTATAATTAATCACTTACATTAGTAAGTTCTTACAAACTCCTGTGTACTTCATCATCAGTTTTTGTCCTGGCACGGATTTGTTTCCAGTGCTGCTGGCTGCTTTTTTTCCTTTCTGTGTGGAGTTGCACAACAGTGTGACTTTCTGGCTCGGTATCCTCTGGAAACAGGGCTTGTAAGACCATGCTTGGAGCATGTGTCTGTGTGGCCATCGGACCCGCTCTCCTCCATTACTTCGGGCGTTTCTGCTCCACCAGATCTGGCTGAGGGCTAGGGGTCTTGGAGGTACCAGTGCTGTGGGGACTGGGCAGAGGGAGATGATCCTCTTCCTGCCCTTTGGTGGGGGAATGGTCTTGTCTGGAGGGAGGGGGCTCTGTGTCCAGAGCTGATGCCAGGGATGCTGGGCGCTGGAGCCCTGGTGCTGCTGAGTAGGGTCTGTGTGCGCACAGGGGTGCACTCAGCATCTGGCTGAGATGCAGTCAGTCCCATCACGGACCCGGTGGGTTTAGAGTGCTGCAAGCAGTGGGATGCAGCGCTGGTCAGAGAGGGATGGACCTGAGGTGCGACTCCTGGGTCTCCTCCTGGTAGGTCCTTCTCCCAGTAGAACTATTCACTGACACCTAGAGGTGACTTCTGCTGCGGGCTGGGTCTGTGTGGGTACTGGGAATCTCGGCTTTCCCTGGTGAACGCCTGCCACCTCACTGGCTGGGCAGGGAGCAGAGGCTGCTCAGCTCCTCTTCCCTACGGGACTCAATCCCTGCCTTGGGACTTCCCTTGGGATTGTTGCTGCATATCAGAGCTCAGCAGATCCCAGCCTGCTTGTCTCGCTGCATTGTGGTTGATCTTGGCTACGAATCTTTCCCTGGTGCCTCTTCCAGCTGCTCTGCCCACCTGTGTAATGATGGCACTTAGCACTAAATAGCTTCAAAAAGGCCTTTTAAACATTAACTAATGAATCTACACAACATCTTTGTGAAGAAGCTATGCATCATTTAAGGAAGGCAGGAGAACAGAAAGGAACTGCTGAGTGCAGGACTTGGTTCCTCTGATGGAGGCGTGCTTTTTACCTAAATGCTGAGCTGCTCTATCAGCCTATTTATTCCTTTTAACAGAATATATATTTTCATAATAATGCATTATAAAATCCTATCTTTCTAACACAAAAGCAAGGGGCTTATCAGTCTTATTCTCTGCTCTCCACTAACCAGGGAACACAAGTTTACTCCTTTGATTTGTAACCAGGTGAGACCCTTTATTGGGCTCAAAAGCTCCTTATTCTGTCCGTTGACACACCTCCTGCCCAGAGACACAGCACACTGGATTGCCGTCCACAGCTGAAACAGGAGGTGGCAGTGGCTCAGGGACCTGCATTTCTACGTGTTTCTCTGAAGCAGATGCCTGAAAGCTTCCATGACCGCATGCACGAGCAAAACAGATCAGTCCCGTGTGTGTGTATGTGTGTTTACCCTCCTGCAATCTTATGCTTTCCTGCATGCATCTCCCAGTGCCGGTAAGGTGCCTATTGACAGCGAAGCCTCAAGTGGACTTTGGAGGTGTTGGGAAGTGCGTACCCTACAACGGAAAAACGGGGTCCCCAGGACCTGCCTGGGCCAACCTGCTGGGTCACGCTCTCTGCTGTTCCTGGTGCTCGTGTGCTGCACTTACCCCACCATCTGCTGTCTAATGCTTGCTGCTGTTTTGGCAACGTATGCACGAGCAGGGGGAGAGGGGGAGGAGGCTGAAGATGGCCCTTGCTGTGGACCCCTCAGTCCCTTGGGGAACCTGGTGTGTGATAATTAGTCAGATATCTCTCCTTGCTCTCCCCTGGGCATGGTGGGAGAAGCTTTCTGGCAGCTGCAGCCCTGGGGAAGGGCTGCGTACAGAGAGACAGGAGTCAGCATAAAACCATGCTGCTTATATCCCAGTTTTTCACAGAGAAACACATTTGGCTGTTGGGATCATTTATTTAAAAAGATTTGGTAATGGATACACCCAATGGCCTCTGCTTTTCCCTTAGAAATTTGTGGAAATGGCGAGAAAGCCACAGGAACAGCCAAGAGAATGGTAGGGTGGTAGTTCCCCATCCCTGTCCGTGTGTTTGGCAGCATAACTACACCAAATGTGGCTTCCCGCTGGCTTGGAGCCCTTGCTCCACATCCGCAGCGGTGCAGTGGAGGTGGTGGCTGTGCCCTGGGGACTGCCACCCCGCACCCACCTGTGCAGCCCCCGTGGGGGGCACCAAGGGTGACCCTCCTCCCTTCTCCCAGAGGGATGTGTGGCTGCAGCGTGCGCTCTGGGGAGGAAATTAGGCGTCTGCTGGATGGCATTGCAATGGGGAGTCTGCTGAGGGTGAGCCTCACATTACACAGCTGGCTTGGAGCACAGCTGGGGGAGTCACTGCG
This sequence comes from Falco punctatus, assembly GCF_963210335.1. NCBI lineage: Eukaryota > Metazoa > Chordata > Aves > Falconiformes > Falconidae > Falco > Falco punctatus. The sequence goes on from NC_137588.1 coordinate 64,254,719, forward strand.
GTGACTGAAAAGGAAGCACACTAGGTGTGACCGGGGCCATCCTTGACACGGCATCACTGTCTAGCGCAGAAATTGCAGTGCTCGGTTTTTCTGTGTTCTCTCCCCATGAGAAACCCAATGAAACCCCATGAAACCCACCTCCTTGGTGTTACTGTAAAGGAGCCACAAGATGAAAATAACATCTCCAGCTGTACCGGCCACAACCTGTTCACCTGGGGGAAGGAAACCTCCATCACCTGCCCCTCTGCGAGTGTGCTGACGTGTTTCTTACACGCACGAGGATGAAGGATCGGCTGTCTGAGAATAGTGCAGTAAGGAGCTGGCGCCGTAGCGGAGCAGTGCTGGGCTTTGCACGCTCCAGGAGAAGGTGTGATGGATGAGGGGATCAGGGAATTCCTGTCAGGCTGTCTGTCCTGCAAGTGTTCAGAGGTAGTCTTGGGTTTCTGAGGGCTTTCTTGATTTTACATACTTTTCTTCTTCTTTTGGCTAGCTGCAAATTCTCTTCTGAATTCTTCTAACAATTAATGAAATTGGTCTATTTTCTTCTTTCTTCTGCTCGGGGACCCCACTGCCTCTGTTACCTGGATACCTCGTCTGTGGGTCTGGGCTGACATGACATAGCTGCTGGAGCATCTTGCTTTTTGTAGGTAAATAGGAACCAGTCAGTACCACGGTCCTATTAAACCAGGGACTGTCTGAGCAAGGTTTATGCTGTAAGGTTTGAGCTACGGTTTGTTTTTACTGGGAGCTATGAAAACTGAAATGACTTTGGGCTGTCATTGAGCACTGATTAATGGCAGCACATGGTGGCAATGCAAAATGCATTGACCCCGCAGGAGGCTTGGGCGCACTGAGCGCTGAGGATGCATCACAGGCAGTGCGGCTGTGCCGAGGTCTGGCGGAGGCTGGGGGTGTGTGCCCACCTTCATGGCTTGTGCCCATCTTTTCTGCGTCCCTGCCCAAGGGGAGAGGTCCGCTGACACACCGGCCCTGCATCTGCTGGCGTGGGGTGTGACCCGGGTCACTGAGCCAGAGCAAGCAGAAAAGTGTGGTGCTTGATTTTATTGAATTTTGTCCCTTAGTCTGGGCTGGATCAGATCTCAACCAGCTCTAAATCTGGGGCCATTTGTGTTGGATGCTCCTTGTTAGAGCTGCAGGACATCCGTGCATGCACAGATCCACACAGATGGGCAGGCGCACATGTGCGGATCCTGTCATTACAAGCTTGCATGCTGGCGCTACTTCTCTTTAATCTGGTTTCTTAGTAACCCACCTAAAGTGGAAATTTCACAACAAAACCAATGCGTTCAAAGACAGGAGCTGATAAGAAGATTTCCCTTTTATTTTTGCCTTGATTCTGCATTTAAATTCAATGTTTCTCAGCTAAAATGAAAGAGTAAGCAACTCACAAGCAGATGGCAACAAAGCCACCACCCTAAACCATGAAGAAAAACCATCAAGGTGCGTTTTTGACCCACTGCCACATAGTTAGATGTTATTCCCTTGAAAGAGGCTAATTGACTTGACTGTTTAACCTAATAGCAGCTTAGGCTTCTCTACATCCACGCTGTTAATCTGAAGTCTTAGGCGACAGCATAATTGGAGAAGAAAACAAATAATCCAATTGATTAAAAACAAGAGCAGCCTAAGAGCAAGAGGCAAAAGCATTTGTAGCTTGGGGAAACAAGAGGCAGCCATGTTCCCTGTACGGTTCTTGTCCATAGTGTCCCCATTGGCATGGGCACTGCCTCTCAAGGACAACTACCATGCTGGAGTCTCCCCATGGCTGGGGCAGCCGGCATCCCCGGTGGGGCCCTGGGAATGCTCCAGGGAGGTTCCAGCCTGAGGGTCTGGGGCCCTACAGCTTGGGGAGGATGTAGATGAATTATAGAGGGCTGTATGAAAATTTTATTTGTAAAAAGGTTGTGATGATTGTTAAAAACATAAGGTATGAAATGTTAAGAAAAAAAAAAAAAGAAAAAAAGGGGGGGAGTTGTAGAGGGATGAAGCTGGGTTAATTAACATTGATAATATCCAGCTGTGGTTGGCTTCAGGGGCGGTGGGTTGGCTGATGTAGATAAGGTGCAGCTGTGGCTGGTTCTGTGAAGAGGTTGGGCAGCCAGTGAAGAGAGAGGAGGAAGAAGCAGAGAGAAGAGAGAGCATGTGCCCTGGATGAAGAGAGACTAGGAGAAGACGGACTGGCATGAAGAGTATGTTGGTATGAGATGGTAAAAGACCTTGTTGCAGCTTAATAGTTTGGAGAGTGCTGCGACAGGGGGAGAGGGTCAGGAGTCGCTGAGAGATGCTCATTTTCAGGAGAGATGCAGGACTGTGGTGACAATTCCTGGTGCATGAGCAGGACCAGCCCCAGGGATGCCTGGTGCAGAGCAAGGGGCAAAGCTCAGCCCTGTGTGGTTGAGCAGGGGCTGTCTGGACCCTCTGCCTGGCCCTGGGGCTTCCTGAGCCTTCCCCATCCTCCTCTCGCTGGGAGTCAAATAGCCCTCCGTCTTCTTCTGGGGACCTGAACGTGGGCACACACACAACTACGTGGCAAACGCCTGGCCTGCAGATGTGTCCATTTACAATCCTCCACTGCTTGGGCTGCCCTCAAACTTTTACCTTCTGCTTTTTGTGCTGGCTTTGTCATTTTTCAAGGGTAGCTGTCCTTGAGAGGAAAGGCATTGCAGGTTTGCTGTGCTTGGCATCGCTCTCTGTGTTGTCTAAACTTAAAAGCCATAAAATTCACACTGATGAAATTTCATGTGTGTAAGACTGGGAAGACCATGGAGAATGTTTCTGATAGAATGTCATGGCCATATTTTTCTCACACAAACTATTTGGGGGCAGGAATGAGGGGAACATTGCTGTTATACCCTTGACATTTTGTTCCCGTAAATTTGGGTCTCAGGAAAACGGAGCACTGCAACCTCTTCACCATAGCCCGTTGGCAGAAGTTATGTAGGATGGTGTGTGGATAGATCTCAGCTAGACTCTGTTGTCAGCAGGATTATGATGGACTCCTTGGTCAGTTGTGGCAAGTTGGAGTAGAAGGGCTAAGAGAGATGAAATGTGGGAAGTGCTTGGGATGAGCTGGTGGGGGCCAGGGCTGCAGGCACTGACACCTGCGGTTGGTTTGGGGGGTCCCTTGTGGTCTTTAATCCCAGGACATCCTCCCGCAGCAGTACGGGTGCATACTGCTACAGAGTGGAGTGGGTCACCAATATGCATGAACTCAGGATAATCTTGTGAGATGTACTGTTCAAATGCCATTTTTAGTTATCACGATTACTTTTTTTAGGTGATTAATCATGGTAGGACTGCATACAAGTTGGCACCCAGTTGTGCACATATATTGCCCGAAGAATGGGGTGTGCAGTGTTTAATGCCTCAATACTACACTGAACGTCCAGAGAATGTACTGATGGATCGGTGATGTTCATGCTAATGAATCAAGTACTCTCCATGCACAAATGTTTCTTCCTTTAAGTGTTCAGAAATCATTCAAAAACGTAACAAGAATGAAATCAGTTTTGTTTATTGAATCAGATTAGGGTAACTGGATTCCCATGTGGACGGGGGCAATTGGATTTAACGTTACTTTGCATATTGTTCCAGTCTCATCTTGGTGTTTGAGGAGATATTTTTTAAAGGATAATAAAATCTTAGTGATCAAATCGTCACATTTCAATGTAGGCTTCTATACTTAATGTCATACTGACCTCATTGCTTGTATTGTTACTATACATAGTCCAGCATAAGGCTTTGGGCCAGGCAGGTGTGTGTGAGCACATGCATGTGCTTATGGTCGTGTGTAACCCCTGCGTGAGACTGGGCTGCTGCTTGATGCATGGTTTGGTCGGGGCTATTAGATTTCCTTCCCTGAGGCATTTTATAATCTGTTTAACATAACACAGTCATTTGTCTTGTTTGCTGAATACTTAACAGATGGATTTGTGGTTTTTGTAATTATTACGTGAACGTTAATAAGACATGATATCTTTTATTAATTAACAGTTTTCCAGGTTTGTTTTTCTGAATGACATGAGGTAGATTGTATGTAAATGTTAGTGACATATAAATATTAGTTTTACAATGTTAGTGTTTTGAGAAGTTGTGCGTGCTTTTAAGGCTCCCCATGGTGTCTGTCTTTTTTTTTCTTTTTTTCCTTCCCCCCCCCCTCCCCTGAGCTATACTTCATAATTATTCTCTAGTAGCACGACTGGTTTTGTGTTTTGTTACAGGCTGGTCTCTCCATATTGTAAGGAAAGCATGGACCTGGCTGATGCCCTAAGCCACTCTCTGTGCTTATCCTGCTTATGTGGTATGAGTATGAAGACTCCGTACCACACAGGAGAGAAAACTCCCACCCTGGGGTGCAGACGTTTCTGGGAGCTGTTGCTGCACAGCGGCTGAAGAGGAGGATGGAAAAACAAGTTTGGTTGTCCTGGGAAATAGCGAGAGGTTGGCAGTGCAGGGCAGGGCACCCCAAGGTCTGTCTGGTGCTGGCACTCCGAAAGCGGGAGAGTTATTTTTATTCTGTGAGGGAGCAGCCCCTTGTGTTGCCTGGCAGGTACCAGGGCCCTTGCTAGGGCTGGGGACCTGCGCCTGCCCCAGCGCTGCGCCTCCCCAAGCTGCCACGTTGAGGGGAGGTCCCGTGGAGGAGGGGGCATAGCCCCAGGAGTGACTGGTCAAGTTTGGGTGCTGAATTTCAGGCGTTCCTAGGAGTGCGTGAAATGGGGATGATGTGGGAGGGAAGGGCTGTGCCGCCGGCAGCGCCTACCCGCAGGGCTGGAGCCACAGACGCTCCATTTGCTGCCATTTGCCGCTCCCTGTTTGTGGCTCGGAGTCATGGAGAGACACCATTACCGGCTGAATGTAGGACCACATGCACGTAAGAAATGTTAAACAGGAAAAGCGTTAACACCCCCAACCCTCCGTTAATGCTAAGATGCTTTGAACACGACCACAATTTAAGCTGAAAGATTCCCTTCTACAGGGCTTCATTTTATAGGATGGTGTAACACATGATATCATCATATAATGACAATATGCAAACGCGGACATGACATGAGCGCAGTGCAGCATCACCCCACCAGCATGCGGCCCGGGGGGTGCAGCCACCCGCCTGCCCACGCTTCCCCTCGGGGCTCGCCCCCCCTCTTCGCCCTTCAGCCCCTGTGGCAGCTCAGCCCTGCCTGGGGCCATGCAGTACCAAAGAGGCGGGTGAATCAGAGCGTGTGGTGATGGCTTCTTGTGATTTTTCCCATACCAGAACAGTTTCACACTTAAGATCTGTTCTGTGCTAACTGAAGCGTGCCTGGGGCTGGGCTGGTTTTCCAGTGCTTGGCCAAACATCAGGCTTTTACTGCGATACACTGCCAACAGACTGTGTCCTTCTGCCAGGGCAGCTAGGGACCAAGCATGGTTATCGGGGCAGCCCTTTGCCTGCGTTGGCTGTTGCTGCGTGAGGTATCACTAAAAATTCAAAACCCCTGTGAATATAGGGAACAGTCAGCAAGTAGATCACTACTTACAGGCTTCTCTCGGTTGTTCGGCTTTCCCTGTTGCAGCCAACAAGCATTTTATTTTGCCTTACCCATTTTCACATTATCTGCCAGCCTGGTTTTGAGACCCCATCCATCCTTCTGATGCTTGCGCAACTTCAGCTAATCCTGGTGCAGGTCAAGATTGCTGCTCTGCCAGACGTGCGGTTTCCTTTTCTTTGGGGAATTAATCCTGTCTGACTGATTAGCCTTTGTGCTTTCCATTTTACAAGGATGGCCAAGCTGCATCTGGGTGTTCTTCTCTCTTCTGCTGCTAGATGACATTTGAGGACAAGCAGAATGATTTTTACAGAGTAATAATCCCAGTGCCAAGTTAGCAGTGCTGTAAAACTTACTGTGCTTGTGTTACAAGCTGTGGGCAGCCCTAGTTTAACTTATAACGTGATTTCATTACTTTTTGATGTAGTCCATGTTCAAATTAAATGAAGACAGTGGAGTAATTGCAGTTTTGGATATATGATTCAAAATGACCTAGATGTGTTGGTGACTCATATCGGCATACATCCTTTCAAATAAAATCCACCTTTGGGGCCATAAAAAATTTTGCATATTAAATGCTAATTTAACAGCAATAAAGGCTAACCAGTCATTCTCAGAAATAGTATCTCATCCCAGGATATGTGGGGAAGCGTCTGAGTGCTGGGTAGAAATACATTATGTGACAAACTTTGCTTTTTTTCTGCACTCAAACTGATCCCAGTTTCTCTTTTTGTTTCTTCTTCTGATCATGCAGCTGATGGGTAAACAGTTTGCAGTCTGTTGGTTGGTTGATAGTTTTACAGGTTTGGTTTGGTTTGGTTTTTCATTATTACTGTATTGTGCGATTGCCATCTTTGCTCCACGGGACTGTTTTTTTGCCTTTGGCTTGGAGACTCAAAATTTTTAAGTAGGAGAGGGATGAACGAGAAGCAGTTTTTGGAAGCCGGCTCACACAGGCGTACCCGCCAGCGACAGCCTGTCCCTGAGATGATGGGAAGAGCCCAGCCTGTGTGCGTTAGTTTTGTGAACAGCAGATGAAAAGGGGTGTGCACGGCTGAGGTGTGCAGCCAGATGAGGATAAGCAGATGACCTTCAGTATGATTTTACAGTATCAGTTCCACTCAAATGGATGTGCGAGTTGACATGTTCCCCTCCTATGCGGTGACCTAACCTCACAGAAATCATCTGGGGAGTTGTATCCCTATATGAAATAGTGGAAATAACATGGTGAGTTTCTGCACCAACTGAAAATAAATCAACAGGGAAATGGACAAAACAGAATATTGCCTTTATTTTTCCATTCTGTGCTCACTAGATGTAGTTAGCCTTAGACTTCCTATAATGGTTATCTCATGAACAACGTGCCAGTGTCATCCTGCATCTCCCCTATTCCTTGTGTCACATTTCGCTGCAGTAGGCTGTAAGCACTTTGGAGCAAGGAGCCAGTATTTATGTGTGACAGGGTGCCATGTCCAGGGGCTGTATGCTCTATATATAGTGCTCCGAGTCCCCAGGAGACCTCCTGCATCGGTGTCTTGCGGCGGTGGTGTCTCAGACCTGGGTACCTAACTGACTCCAGCCAGGTTTTGGCTTCCCGTTGTCACAGTGCAGTGGAGCTGGTTGCTCCGGTTAAAAACTAAACCAAAGGACCAAACAAAACCCCAACACCGACAGAAGGTGTCATTTGCAGCGCTGCTCAGAGCAGCTGTTTTTAAGCAAAAACTTACTCCCTAGCATAGACTGTGCTCCACTAGTTTAGATGCACTGATGCTGTAACATGTGGCCTTAATCTTCAGAAATGGCAAATCCTATTTGCTATGTAAGTATTTAAGCTAATTATATCTCTGATGTGAGGAACATGTGACTAACAGTTCACTCTGTATCCTTTAAAGGACATTGACATCTTGGACCCTCATGAAATATTATGTGCCTCATTCCATTTTTGGGGTCTCATATGTGTTCTGCTGTGCATTTAGCAATAATATAATTTAGTAATAATATAGAGAAAATGAGTATGTTATGGCTAGGTTGTCCGCAGGGTAAAGGAAGAAATAATGCATAACAAGTTTTTCCTGGAAGCGCCGTGTTTGCATTGCAGTTGCAGAGTTACGGTATCTGTTGCATTACAGGAGTGATTTGGTAAACAGATGTTTTGGCTTTAGAAATGCTGCATTTGAGATTAAACTCCTGTGCTGATGCCTTAAGAACAATGTTGTTTCTCAGGTGAGAATGCCGCATGAAGGTCTAAACAGGCTTTGCAGTAGTGGCAGAGGTGCCGGGGGACGAGAAGGCTGGTGTTGGTGGAGGGGTGAGGGGTCGGCAGCAGCAGCGGCAGTTGTGAGCCACCTGTGGCTGCAGTGGTGTGGCTGAGCCACTGAGCCCTCAGCGGGGATGCACCACTGGCAAAGGAGGCAAAAGCCCAGCCGGCTCTTTGCAAGGTATCGATGTGTCCCCTGAGGCTTCCTGGGAGTGGTGCGGGGCTTTGTGTGGTGCTGGGCCCGCAGCACCGAGGGCTGCCCCTCGCCTTGCTTTCCGGCTCTGTTTAGCACCGGGGTGAGGATCCTACAGTTAAAGTATGACCTCAGAGAGCAGGACACCCGCTTCCCATGGACGTTGCCTGGCTTCAGGAGTGTTTCTGCAGGCTGTCACAGATGTGGGCAAGATCAGAGCCCTTACCTTGGTGCTGGTTTTGGGCAAGGTCTGGTAAGGGGAAGGTCTGTGTACAGGGAATGCGGTGGGTGCTGGTACCTTGAGAGGCTCTGGGTATAGAGCAGCATCCACCTGGACAAGCGATGGCCTGAGAAAGTCCCTTTCTCAGTGGTGGGTTCATCCCTGCCCTCCTGAAGCCCTGCTGGGGGAAGGACGTGCGTGAGCATGTGCTGCCCAGCAGCCGTGTTGCTGAGGCTGCTGGCTGTGTGCTGGGCTCGAGCAAGTCACTGCCTCCAAGGCACCCGTGGGTCCAGTGGGAGCCCCAGGAAGCCGCAGCACTGGCGGTGGGGTTGCTGCAGTGCTCGGCGGCATCACCCCGCTCTTGGGAGAACGGCAGGGTGGCAAACTGCAGAAAAATGAGTCAACTCGTTGAGGAATAGCCAGGAGATAATTCAGGTCTGCTGCTTAAGAGACATAGAAATAAGACACCTCTCTTTTCTAATTTCAATGTAGTCCATTGTTATTTCTCCCTGATTTGTCATGTCACCTTTGCAATCCGTAAGATAAGTATTTCCTTATATATATAAAGTTTTTATATAGATAAAAGTACCAGTAAACAGTGTACCCAAAGTACATGGTAGGATAATACAAAGGAAATATCAAAAAACATGGCTGAGGAAAGTTATTTCCTACCTGAGAGAGATCCATACACACATCTCTCTGTCTCATGCAGTCTGAGCTTGCAGGAAGAGTTCCTACTGATTATTAGCCCTGATAATTGCAATGGTCATCAGTCATCACTGCTCTCAGGAGAGCAGAGAACAAATTGTGCAACCCTGGTCATTTAGCACAAGAATGTTCCTTCTTCCAAATGGTTCTGCTGTGACCAAAGATGCCAAGGTCTGATGGTTGCACTTGATGATGTGGAAGTGCCCGGCCCTGCCAGCACACGGGGAGCTCCGTGCTGGCACAGCTCTTCCGTACCGCACATGCAGGCTGTGCACAGTCACACACAGACACCCTGACACTGCCTGAGCAAAATCCATCTGGTGTTGCACTGAAAAAACAGGTCCCACTAGCTCATTTGTGGCTCTTGCGGCTTGTGTGAAGGGAGAGCAAAGGTTTGGCTCAGGAGAAAACAAGTGACAACTGCTGGCAATGGGTGCTGGTGGGGGGGGGGGTGCTTAAAGAAAGGGCAAAAGCAGTAGATAGGCAAAGGGAGGCTGTTTTCAGACTCTGACATAAAATGCTTAGTAGGAAAAGAGTAAAAATGAGGTAAGGCCTGCTAAAATGCCGCAGAAGTCAGTCAGACTAGTTGAAGATAGGTGAGAGAGCACTTGGAGAGCAGCTGTTCCCTGAGCCAGGCTGGGTGTGTGGCAGCGCTCGTTACTGGTGTGTTGTTAATCATGTACAGCTTGTACCAGTAACAGTAACAGTGCATAGCAGGGCTGAAGGCCAAGTAGATCAATTTATCATATGACCTTTGGGAGACAGAAGTCTTTGCCTGCTTTGCATCCGATGAACTGGTTCTTCCCTTTTCTGCCCCGAGGTCCTGACCCTTGTTCTCCGGCACTGGTGAAGGAGACGGCTGCAGCTTGCCCTCTGTGTGTGACCTGACTGCTCAATTTTCTTGATCTTGATTTAATTCAGTAATTTATTGGTCTTCCTGAAGTCATGCTAATTAAAGTTTTCGTTATGGGGACTTCATCCCAGATATGGGTGACGGCTTCCCCGACTTTCTTATGTGACTTATAGTTGAAAATGTGAGAAACAAACTGACTTAGTGTAGTGAAATCACATCAATTTTTGGTGTGCTACAGGAGAAGCAGAGGGGCACAGTTCCAAGGCACGAGCTGGGGGATGTACAGGGGGCTCAGTGTGTCTGTTAATGTGTGGTGAGACTCACGGACATTCTCCAGTGATGGTGCAACAGCTGAGCTCTCCGTCTGTGGGTGAAGAGGATGGTCCTGCATGTTCTCTGGGAGGATGCTCATTCAGAGCACGTTCACCTGCACTGCATGTCCCTTGATGACTGCATGGGAATGGTCTTTGCTGGTCATGGCGAGCTGGTGCCCCTCCTGAGCCTTCCCCAGGCTCCCTGGGCTGTAAACAAGCAGCACTGCCCTCTCTGTGTGCTCAGCTATATGGCGCGGATAATATTTATCCACTTGCTGTGAAGCAATTGAGTGTCCGTTGTCCTCTGGGAAGATGTCCCTGACCTGGTGCCCATGTCTCTGGCTGTGGAGCGAACCACTGGTGGGCAGGACTGGGTGCTGCTTTGAGGCAGCTTTGGGAGTGTTGGGCAGCATGGGTCCCAGCATGGCAGGGACAAGCAGGGGTCTCTGAGGTATGCTTGGGAGCGGGGTCAGAGGCACTGAGTGAGTGACGAAGCCCCCAAAGGCTGCTGAAGGAGGCTGTTTCTCCAGACTCCATGCAGGGAGCTTGAACTGGTGTAATCACCCAGTTACTGTTGGCAATGCATTTCCAGAGAAAGGCTGTAATTCCTGATTCGCTTATCTTTTCCCACTGGTGCCTGAGACAAGGACTTGCCCTGCCAGGTTCTGTTCCCCTTGCATGGCTGGAAACAGCGTGTTTTCATGCAGGGGGCACATGCTGCCTGAGCCCTGCAGCTGGGCGAGTGCAGGGACTGAGGGCTCAGTGATGCCTGTGGGTTCGGGGCTGTGCCTGAAGGCAGAACCACATGCAACCACTTCTTCCCAGCACACTGCCAGGCAATGAATGCTGCCAGTCCTGCACTGAACATCCCAGGCAGTCCCACGTTTGCATCTCTGGCGGGAAGCCTGGCTTGTGGCTCAGCTCTGGCATAGAGGTGGGAGCCACCAGCACCCAGACCTCTGGTTTCAGCAGGAGCTGGACACCTGAGTGTCTGCTGTGGTTGCTTAGAGGTGCTGCTCCCTGCAGCAGTGGCCAAGGCTTCCCACCAGATGTGGCCAACCCAGGGACATCTTGGCTGTGGCACTGGATGTGTTCAGCGCTGGGGATGATGAGGAGCTCTGGGTTCCTGTAATGTGGCTCTTTCAGCACCTGCAGCACAGGGGTCTCTGCCCTGGGGCAGGCCCTTTCCCTCTGGGCTCCCCCCTTAAGTATCAGCCAGCCAGCCACCAACCTGATGGGCTGACACCAATTACATGTGGGATAATAGGAGTGTAATTACCCCATTTTTGCTGCTTAATTAGCTTCCCAGATTTGAAGTGCTGTGTCTACTGGAATCTGCAAGCCAAAGGACTTGGAGCATGTTTGTAAATGTATGGGGAACTGGACATGATAAGAGTAATTGTGCAAGAGCTTTAAGTGCTCTCCCTCTAGGAATAGTAATTTTATGACATGACCTTCACTGAGATCAAAAATTAGGTGCTGACTGAGGTGCCAGCCACAGAATGGTGTCACACTCACACTGGTTTCCTGTCCCGCACAGAGATGGGCTTTTGGTTAAGGCGTGCTCTCATACACTGAAGTTACGGAAACCTGGTTAGTGCAGATAGTGGTAGCCACCGATTGCCTCCTGTCCTTAGTTCGGTAAGTCTACAAGCATTCCTTGGGAGAAAACTTCTTTCCCACACAAGAAAACAGCAATGTGGAGTAAGCTGTGTTTTCAGAGTGACAGTGGCCTTTCCAAAGCCAACAAGGTCTAAGGGATTGCTTCACTTTACAAAGTAATGATTAGCACAACAGCTATAAGGAATTCTAATCAATTTACATAGGCATTAAAGTGCACTGTTGAGAAAGATGGTATTTTTCTTTCAAACACATGCAATTAAATATTTCTCCCCATTGCAATCTCCTCTAGGCATAGTTAGTGCCTCCCCCCAGCACCCTGCTCCCACCATGTGCCGGGTTCCTTGGGGGAGCATCTGCAGCACTGAGAAGTCCGTTCCTATAAAACACAGATCATGGCATGCAGAGAAGCTGCTCAGTGACTCAAGTCTCCGAAGAGGCATCTTCCTCCACGTGGCAGCAGCAGTTGAAGATGCTGTAGTGTGGGAACCATTCTGCTCCCAGGGAACGGTTCCCCATCCTGCCCTGGAACAGGATGATGTTCCACCGGTATGAAGGGGCAGTACGGGGCTAGCAGTGTGTGCCCATGGCCTTGGGTTATTGGTTAATCAATAGAAATTATTCTTAGAAGTTTAAAAGAAATGTTGTTATCTACCAATGTTTGCCATCCCTGGGGGCATTTAAAAGATGTGTAGATGTGGTGCTTAGGGACATGGTTTAGTGGTGGGCTTGGCAGTGCTGCGTTAATGGTTGGGCTTGGTGATCTTAAAGCCCTTTTCCAACCTAAACGATTCTATGATTCTGTGTTTAACAGCTAAAAAAATGAAGCTAGTGTTCTAACCCAGACCAGTAAATAGGAAAACATATTTAATGCTCAGGGACATGAAGGTAAAATAAACGAGGTGAAGGAAGTTTTGTGCTGAGCATAAAATCGGAGGTTTGATTCAATTATTCTTAACACACTGCTTAGGTCCCACAGAAACCTGTGCACAGGGGCTCTTAAACCTATTCTAATTGAAGCAAAAATCAGCAGAGTGGAAAGTGTCCTGGCTCTTCAAGAGATGTCAAAAGTATATAACATGGTAGACACCTGGGGGTTTGGAAAACAGTGACAGCTACAAGCTGACCTTTGGCGAATTTAATCTGCAAATGGATTCCTGCTTAGGACAGCTAATGCTTTTAGTTACTGTAAAGGCTTGTTCCTGGATTTTAAAAAGCTGAGAATAAATGGATTTCATGATGCAGCTCCTATGCACATTGCATAACAAACAGGTGGCTTGTGGATGTATTTAAATGATACGGTGTATTGAAAAACTCTGCAGGACTTATGAATACATAATTATAATTCATGCACAATGAGAATAATAATTTTTCTGGTTAATAAAGGCAAAAGGACTTGGCACCCGTTAAAATGGAAATACACTGAAGATGGAGCCTGCTGAAAAGAAAGGGAAGGAGGCTGCTGATTTGTCTTTATGTTTCTTAAATAATATTCACAAGCATTGCAGAGGCTTGTTACTCAGCCGGGCATTGCCTTTTTGGCTGAGGTTTGCCATCTGAGATCTGAAGGCAGGATGCAATACGGTAACGTTTGCTTATTACAACTCTGTCTTTATTTTACTTTTCTGGAGTTGGGATTGTTCAAGATAGATTGCTCCCATGCCTTACGTGACGTATGCAAGTGCACACCTGCAGGAAAACGCACATTGTAGACAGAAGCAATCTCATTCCTGGGTGTAGTGTTTTGGGTTGGTTTTAACCTTTTTCCTTTCTTCTTATTTCTCCCTTTCCCTGCGTGAGGTCTGCACCCTTCCCTTCCCTTTGGTGTCAGGAGGCTACAAGCATGGAGGTGTCAGTTGGCTTGTCCACAGCCAGCAGCAGTTCTGAGTCTTGCTGTGCCATGTTCGGGTCCGCTCCCCTGCACTGTAGTGTCTACAAGGAGCTACCGGCAATGCAAATGTTTTTAAAGCATAACGTTACTGTGGTGACTCTGGCCTGCAAGAGAGCTTTGGTAACTGCATCTTTGTGCTTTGCCGTGAAGCCGTGGCCAGCTCCTGTGCCTTGCTACAGTGGGTAAATTCAGACTAACTTGTGGATCTTGCACACTGCAACTGAGAGCAGTGTCAGCCACAAATACAGTGTGTTTGCTTAACTCAGGCATGTGGCTGGTGATTATTGCAAGGAACTCACATTCCAGAATAATTCAGTGAGGGCTTTGGGAATGGAGACTTCAGGCTCATGCCTGTCTGATGAATGCTTCTGGCTTGTCACATCAGTAATCCCTGTATTAATGAGTGGCCTGTGATGTGATGTTGCTGACTGACAAATCCTTGAAGTTATATATGCATATGAGTAAGTGCCAGAGTTCTCCAAGGTACACTTCAACAATGCCTTATATCAACCTCCATGTGACAGCATGTCAGAAAGTGTCCTGGGGAGGCAGGCAGCGGAGAGCCTGGGGATCCACCTTTCTCACAAGGTCACGACATGGGCCAGAAGGAGCCTTCCCTCTCATCTGAGGGGATCCATATGCTCCTCCAAAAGGCATGCAGCAGTGCAGTGGTGGCGTGGAGTGCCCAATCCACAAGATGTGCATAGCGGATGGACTGGAGTCCTTGAGCCTTCTTGCTCAGAGATGCTATCTACCATATGTCCCCTGACAAAAGCTGCTCCCAAGGAGGCAGTGCGATCTCAGCAGAACAATAATGTAGGCTGTAAAATCTTGCACCTTCTCAATGAGATACTAATTATGATACTACAGTTTGGAGGGGAAATTGAGCTGCAGTGCACCACTGTATTTGCAATGTTACCCAGCATCTTTGTCCGTTCCCTCTGCATTCCTTATTTTCCCTCCGCTCCCAGTAACAATAATGCTCCCCACTGATGTGCCGCTGGGCTATCAAGAACGCTCCTGTGCCGTGGCAGAGCTGTGCTGTGGAGTCGGAGGAACCTGCCCCCCACGAATTTCTTCTCTGTGTCTGCCAGTGGCTCAGTTAGTGCAGAGGCGTATTTCTTCCTGACCTGTATCAAGACAGAAAACGCTCACAGGGAGCAATTGTTGCCGGCAGCGTGTGCCAGGTGACATGTCCAGAATCCAGCCATCCCTTTCAGAGGTGTGCTCTCAGGAGCGCTCCCTTCTCCCGCAGCCCCTGTGCTCGTGGCTCTTCCCCCGCTGCCACCGACCCCCGCACCTGCACTGACCTTCACAGCCACAAACGACCGAGCATCCCTGCCCCCTCCCGTAGCCGGGGCGGGTCGAGCCGAGCCTGGGCAAGGCACCCGTGGGCACCCGCCTCCTTACCACCGCTGGCACGGCTGCCCCCACGGCACCCCTGTCCCGGGAACCCCGGCATCTACCTGCTGTAGGTCCTTCTCTGCCAAAAAAGGGCCTCGTGTTGGACCCTGGCTGTGTTGTTTGGGGCGGGCAAGTCAGGGAGCAGCACTCCTTCGGGAAGGAGCTTCCCCCCGGGACAGGAGCGTCCCCCGGACAAGAGCATCCCGAGGCATGGGCAGCGCCGCGCTGCGCCCGCCCGGGACGCGCCGTGCCCGACAGGATGGGCGCCGCGCCGCGCCGTGCCAAGCCTCGCCTCGCCGGTCAGTGCTGTGCCGTGGCGTGCCGAGCCGAGTCCAGCCCAGCCGTGCCGTGCCGTGCCGTATGGGAGGAGCCAGCGGGCTCCGCCGCCCCTGCGCCCCCCCCCCCTCCACCGCCGCCGCATTTCGCGGCCGGCCGCCGCGGAGCAGGGCGCGGGGGGGATGATGGATCCGCGGCTGCGGCTGCTGAAGCCCCGCGCCCGCCAGCCCGCCGTCAATGGAGGAGGACGTTGAGACCCGCAAGATCAGCAGCAGTTTCCTGCGAGACCACAGCTATGCCACTGAAGGTGAGCGCGTCCCGCGGGCGGGGGCGGCCCCGGCCCGCCTGCAGCAGGTGGGGCCACCCCGCGGCCCCCGGCCGCCGCCCCCGCCGCTCCCCGCCGCTCCCCGCGACCCTCGGGGCCGCCGCTGGAGCCAGGGGCCGGGGCACCGCGCCGGGCCGTGCCGGGCAGCCCCGCGGCGGCGGGTACCAGCGGCGGTGCCGGCGGGTCCGTGCGGGCTGCGCCGTGCGGCTCACCGGCCCCGGTGACTCAGCAGCGCCGGACCCGCCGGGCTCCCCCCGCCTTCCCGCCGGGCTGCGCTCCCCCGAGCCGGGCTCGCGGGGCTCCGAGCCCTCGCACGCCGGAGCCAGCCGGGATGGGCCCCCGGTGCGCTGCAGGGGCCGCGGCCGCTGCCGAGCCGGGGTATCGGGAACCGCCCCGGAGCCCCGCGCCTCTCCCTGGGCAACCGAGCGGGTCGGGGCTGAGCCCCGCCTTCCCCGCCCGGGCAGCCCCCGCGCCTTCGCCCCGGCGCGGGGCTGCTCCCACGCCTGGGGCGGCCGGCGGGAGCGGGGGGGGCCCGGGCCCCTCCGCCAGCCCCTTCCCCGCCGGAGCGGAGCCCCCCGGGCAGGGCTGAGCGCTGCCGGGGGCTGTCAGGCTCACGGAGCCGGAGGGATGCGGGCGGCCGGGGTTTCAAAATACGCTTCACGGGGTTATGACTGCGTTAGCGGGTTCCGCAGGCAGCCTGTCACCGGAGCTGGGTTCGTCAGGTTAGGAAACACGGCGGATGCTAATGCAATTCTTGTTACAGAAATTAAATAGTTGTCTCGGGGCTATTTTCCTACAAGCCTCTGCAGGAAGGAATACGTATTCTGACTTGCGTGTTGCAGAGGCGAAGAGATGCCAAAACTGTTAGACACGGATAATGTCATCGCCGCGGCCGAGCGTATGGGTGGCTCTGAGCGCGACTTCCCATAGCGCCGGGAGCGGAGGGGCCAGGGGGCCGGGCCCGGCCCGGCTGGGGCGATGCGCCGCGGCCCGCACATTGCGCCGCCGCCGGGAGACGGGAGGCGGCCCCCGCCGGGGGGGCGAGGGAGGGACCGGGCCAGAGCTGCGGCTCCGCTGCTGCCCTTCCCCACAGCCGGGGAGCGTTGGCTTCACACCGGCTCCCTCACGGCATCTTCTGCTCCCTCGCTTTGGGAGGGAAATGTAGCTGCTGTAAAGCAAAACCAACCCCCCCCGCCATCCCCATCCCTCCCAGCAGCACTGACCCCTCACGTGAAACTTCAAAAACCAGACCTCACACTGGAACGGGCTTATTAATAGCTTAATTAGGAGCTGAAGAGGCTTTCCTCTACTGTTTTATTCTCCTAAGGCTCTAGAGGAAGCCGACATAGGACCAGCCTTTGGGAATTTTATGACCACAGCACATGGCTAAGGGAGGGTTCATCTAGCGGGAAAATCTTTGGCTTAATACAGTAATGGAAAGCTTTGTGTACCTTGGCGAGCCACAGAAAATGATCATACGCAATTTCACGCAGCTTGTGTGGAGCTGAACCGAAGTGCCTGGGCGCTGGCAGCCTGCAGAGCAGGGGAGGGGATGCTCGGGGCAGCCCGTGCCCTGCACTCCCTTCGGGGTGCCCTGTGCTGTGGGCTGGGTGGCAGGTGGCTACACCGAGGCCATGCTGGCCTCCCCACAGCCCGTTTGCTGCACAGCGGTGGAGGGACATGCCTGCTGGGAGGGATGGAGCGAGCCGGTGCTTCCAGGAAGGTGGTGTGGCCAGGATGGGGCTAAGCTCCTGCACTTCCCAGCCATCCAGCTCACATCTCCTTGTGCTGTGGTCTGGGGAAGGGTGAATTTGCCGTTGCTGTGTTATAAAAGGCAGCTGGAGCAGCCAGCAAATCAAAAATGGGACTGCAGCTGCCCTGTTGTGACCTGCTGAGAACTGTTTTCCTGCTCGGGAAGGATGGAGGGCTGGGGTGAGCCTGCAGTGATTTCATCCCATGACACTGGGAGGTCTGGGGATTTTCCAACCCAAGGTCTTAGTGATAAAATCCAGCCTGTCTAGTAATCCATGGTGAATTTCCCCAAGTTGTATGCTGGTGTTTTCAGGAGAGCCTTGTGCATCATACTGGGGAACTATAGCAAACCTCTCCATAGGAATGAAATAGCCAGGAGTGTGTGTGCAGCAGGTTCATGGAGCTGGGGTGGTCCTGGAGGAGGTCCCTGATGGTGCTTAATGGCTGCGCATCAGCTGGGAGTTTCTCTGCACCTCGTGCTGTTTAGGAATTCTGATTCCTCGTGTGGTTGTTCTGCTAGAAGAGGGCTGAATGCGCTTCAAAACGGTAGATCATGCTACTGTGGAAAAAAAATCAAGGAAGGTAATTCAGTTTCAATTTTTCAACATGTGAAAGCAGCATATGCCTAAAATGATGTGGCTAGTAACCCGTCTTCTGTTTAAAAACCCCACAAACCTTCCAAATTGTGTTCAGAAGGTGAAGGCTTGCTTTGGAAACGAAGGTGTCTCTGGTGTGTCAACTGAGGGAACAAACCAGGTTATGTAATTCGGTTTAGTGAAGTGTTGTTGTCACTTTAATAGGTCTGGTATTTTTATGCAAATGTAGGGTGAGGATGGTATTTCAAAAGCACACACTTGAATGCCTTGTTCTTGTGTGGTGCTCAGAAGTACTGCTAATGAAGGAAACACAGCCATTGTGCTAATTCCACTTTAGTTGCCAAGGAATATTAAGTTGCTGAGATGCAGTGCACATCCCCGGAGCTGATGTGGCAGGGTTCGCCCCAGCACGGTGCGCTGGTGCCAGGGTGATGCCAGCCAGGTTGTTTGCCAACCCAGACCTCGCAGTACTGCCCTGGAATGGCAGGTCTCGCATGAAAAATGTTCAGAAAATATGCTTGGTTTGTTCTGCTGCATAAATCAGTCTTCATTCACAATTCTGCTGAGCGCCCAGCCAAAAGTAGGACAAATTGAGACTATTTGAATACAAACAAACCGTTTGAGTATCTTCCACTTTTAGACAGGCTTGCTAAAGATGTTGAAGGACCCCCCTCCCCCCAAAGCTGGCCCATTTCCAGTAGCTTGACCCAAAACGCCCATCCCCTGAAGTCTTCAAGCTGTGTGTCACCTTTTTTGTGTAGCATTGCTGTCCGCCTGGCAAGTTGCTGAGTCCTCTTGCTGGCTTACAGTTGGAGGAGGAATGGCATGAACGCCCCTTTCAGCGTTCCCTGCCCTGATGAGGGCAACAGTCACAGCCAAGCCCGTGTGCTCAGCCGGTTTGGGTGGGACAGGAGCAGTGGCCACCATGCTCAGCCCAGCGGGACAACACCTAACCAACGAGGGTGTTCATGTCCGTAGACACCCTGTTGCAGGCCAGGGTCTTCGATGGAGGAGGGGTGCTGAGCGCCGTGTCAGCCTGGGGGAGGTGGGTCTCTCTGGGAACAGGGGGTGTGAGAGCAGGGCTGGCCTGCGGCCATGGCCAGCCTGGCACTGCCCCTACGCCACACACGAGTGCAGCTGGGAGTGCAGCCCCTGTGTATGTCTCCCCTCGGGTGCCTGGGTCAGGGGGCTTCTCCTCTCCAGCTCTGTTCCGGCCCTCTCCTGATGCTGCAGGATGTCCTGGGCTCTGGTGTGGAGGGTTTGGACCTGCCATAGACATGGCTGGGTGACCCTTTGGCATGGAAACGTGTCCCTTCCCGCTGGTTCGGTACAGCAGGCATGGAAATCTTACGGGGTGTGATGGATGCCCTGTGCCCCAGGCATCATCGGACTGCTCCGGGAGGGTTCTCTCCCACCCCTGCCCCGTGGCAAGCACCGGGAAGAGTCTCTGGGTGGAGTGTGTGAGGTTTCAGGGTGTGCATTCGGGGGGTACATGTGCAAATGCCCCCAGGCCCAGTGATGGCTGTAGGTGATGTGGGTGCTGCCCTGGGACCTGCAGTTCCCAGCAGCACACCTGGAGGAGGAGCGGTGGCCTCACCTGGGGCTGCCTGGGGAGGTGGCCCATGGCCAGGTGGTTGTGCTGTTGGAGGAGGACCCTTGGTAGGACCCTTATCCCACAGCCATGGTGTGAGCCCGCTGTGGAGCCAGCCGTGTCCTGGGGCCATCCCGGCCCCCTGCAGAGGGACATCCCTGTCTCCCAATGGCTCTGCCAAGGCAATGTCTGCCTGGCAGGCGTGGGGCATAGCAGACTGGGGCTGCACGAACCTGAGGACTCGCCAAGCCCCAGAGCAGGAAGGCCATGGCACCCTGTGGCCACTCAGCTGTACCCCACACCCCTTTTCCTGGGCACTGGTTGATGCCCCGGTGAGTTTTTGATCTCCTTGAGGAGTGTTTCCCAAACTGAATAATTTCGCTGTTGAGAAATCTGTCCTTAAGCCTTCATTTCCTTTTCCTAGATTAATCTTGTTACTTCCAGCTGTAACCCACTTACCCCTCTCAGTCATTCCCATACTTCCTTTATCCCTGCCTTGCTGCTGTGCCATGGGAAGGAGCCCGACGCCGGTCCCCCTCCACCGCCCTGACACCAAGAATGTGGCCTCGTGAGTGTGCCCACTGGCACCTCAGCAGGGCCTTTGGGTACCCCAGAGCTGTGGGATGCGTAAGCAGTCTCCATGTCCAGCAGAGGACAAGTTCAGGCTCTTCTGTTCTGTTTTGGGGAGAGAGAAGCAATCTGTGCAATTAAAACCTTACCCTGGGTAGCTGGGTGCACACCTGTTCCCCAGGGGCCTTCCCATCCTTCTCTCCCTCTGCTTGTCTGGGCTGAAGAGCACCACAGCCCTTCTGTCACCAAAACTGGGAATAACCCCAGCGCAGTGTGGAGAATCAGGCACTCCTTTATTGCAGTGCTGGATGCACGGGGGATTGTTGCACCTAATGTGTATATAAATATTGCACTGCAATAAAGGAGTGCCTGCTTCTCCACACTATGCTGCTGTTAAGGAGTTTTCTTATTCCCGATTTTGGTGACACTTCCAGGCTTTCTGCAGGGAGCACATTCCTGACTTGTCCTTACACAGGCAGAGTTTCAGAAAAAGCCAGGGGCTGCACCTAACCTACAGCCTTGGTTGTGCAGTACTGGGTCCCTAAAAGCTTTTTCATTTTCTGGGTCAGTTTGCTAAGAGCTCTCTGTGGCAGCTACAGTGACTTTTTTTTTTTTTTTTTTAAATCTATGTGTAGTCCCCAGAAAAGCACAAAGTGAGGTGTTTTCTCCCAGTGCTGGGTTCAGGGTGAGAGCTCTTGTGTATTTTGTTGTTGTGAATGCTGTGAGTTGCTGTTTGGGGATCATCTGGATTGGGATTTAATTAATCCGGGAACTTCCTTGAAGTTATTGTTTCATCACTTAAGTACTTTGATTACAAAACACAGTCCCATCCTTTACACTTTTTATTTGTATAGATGTACTATGTTTAGAGATCCCTTCCTCTCCCTGAGCCTGAGCTCCAGCCGGGTCGGAAGGACGCACAGACATGCCTGCTGTCTAATCCGGAGATCACTGGGAGGAGAGCAGTGTAACCCAGCTGTTCGTAGTGCACTGCGTAAAAGCCAACTTGGGGTTACTTAAATCCACCAATTAATGAGAGAATAGATGCGCCTGGGGACTCTGTAATCTAGGGATTACTGAGAGGACCGGGAACAGGTAATGATGCGACTCTGACCCCCTGCAGATGGGCCGTGAGAGTGAGTCAGTGATGATGGCATCCGCGGGGTCGCACCTATCTGCAGGGGATGGGGCTCAGCATCTCCCCCTCCCCATCTCTGTCAAGGACCGTTTCGGGAGCTGTTCCCTCTCTGATGCTGGGGAAAGCCAGGTTGCTCCCAGCAGGCATCAACAGCAATGTGGGCTGGTCTGTGCTTAAAGCCCAGCGTTGCCCACGTCCCTGTTGCTGTAGGGGTCTGTCTGCTCTGGGGACCAGCTGCATCAGGTCAAAACCCAGCCACCAGTCCTTCCCTCAAGCCTGCAGCCCTGGGGCACACGGTGGGCGCTCGCATGGTGAGTCTCAGCGTGCCAGCAGAGGACAGCCCCATCCTCAGGTTTCCAAGTGGGACTGTGGGACTCAGTGAAGTGGTGGTGGAGGCCCCAGGGGTAACACAACAGGGTTCCCCATGACCATTCTGCCCCGTCCCCTCTGTGCCTACCTCACTTTTGTGCCTGCCCTTGGCCTTGCTTGCTCCTCAGCCAGCTCCTGCAGTGATGTCCAGTCTTTGTAGACCACTGTGTCTCATCAGGGGCTCATTGGGCAGTTGGAGTGATCTCCCTGGGTCAGAGCAACCTTGCTGCACTTGTGCTGCAGCCGCGAGGAAGCTGGCAGGTGATGCAAAGCGGTTTGTGCTGTCCTGCAGCCATTGGCATGTGCGTGGGGCTGCGTGTTGTGGCAGGGCTCTGCCTTGGGCCACGTGGGCAGAGGCGCAGGGAGCTCTGGCAGGGAAACTGCTGAAGGTCTGGGGGAGCAGCAGTTCTGTGAAGGGGAGCACACTCGGGAAACTTTCCCAGGGGTTAGTTGACCCTTGTGATCTTCCAGCATCTGCAAGAGGAGCCTGGACAAGGTCATGAAAGATGTCAAGGTTTACTAAAGGCAAGAGGGACTGCTTCTGCCTCAGGAGACCCCCGAGCTGGGCGTTGTTAGAGGGTGGGAGAATTTAAGTGCAAACACGTTAGTGGTTGCCCTGCTTGTGTGCATCTCCTGTTTGCTGGAGATGGGATACTGGGCTGAATGTGTTCTGGGTTTGATCCAGTATAGCCTTGCTCCTGGGCAGGGTTCTTGTGGTGGGTCACTTGTGTGAACAAGACTCTGCAGGGCTCTGCTAGACCCCTAACAACTCCTCCCCAAAGTGCTGGCAAGATCCTGGGAAGTCAGTAAGCAGCAGAGCTTAATGGTAAACGCCATGGCAGACCAGGTCATCATCAGCTGCCCTAAACTCTGGGAGTCAGGGCAGAGGCACAGCCCTGCCAGCGGGCTCGGTGGTGGTCAGCTGTGGGAATAAAGGTTGTGGAAGAGATCCTTTGAGAATGTAAGTCCCAGCTGCTGGGGTTGCTGGAAGTGCCACTGGTGTGGACTGGGGACTCCGGTAACCGCTGTGTGAGGTGTGCTGGCTCGCGCAGAGGTGAGGCCCGCAGAGCCACGCACACATAGCAGAGCCGAGGTGTGTTGATGTGGCAGGATGCTGATCAAGCAGGTTAAAAATAGCAGCTGCTTCCTCCCCACTCCTCCCGATCTCGGCTGTGCGGCTGCAACCGGGAGCTGGAATCGCTTATGCCGATGTGCTGAGCAGGCACAAAGCCCCAGTTGCAGTCGGGGCCAGCACGGAGCTCGGGTACCGCAGGGTGCACGCCAGGCAGTGCCATGCAGGCGCCTGCCACCACGGGGCTGGAGTGGGCATCTGGGGTGCCCAGCGATAGTGCTGCATGGCAGGTCTGTCTGCAGCTGGTGGGTAAACACCAAAACACCACTGACTTCTCATCTTGGCATCTCTGCCTAGTGCTGCCATGGCTCCCGGATACCTGGCAGCCCTGTATGGCGGCACCTGAGCTCCTTGTGGCCCTCCCGAAG
Source organism: Falco punctatus (assembly GCF_963210335.1). Classification (NCBI taxonomy): domain Eukaryota; kingdom Metazoa; phylum Chordata; class Aves; order Falconiformes; family Falconidae; genus Falco; species Falco punctatus. The sequence goes on from NC_137588.1 coordinate 64,277,839, forward strand.
TCCCCAGGAGTTGGAGGACTGGTGACTGCCCTGCCCTGGGTCTGGGGAGCTGGGGCAGAGCAAACCTGGGAGCAGCCCGGCCTTGCCCCAGTGCTCTGGGAAGGGTGAGTTGCAACCACAGCCGTCCTGCCCCTGCGCCTGGGCATTGGAGCCCAGGTGTGCAGACAGTCGGCGCGTTGTTCGTACGTTGTCAGAAATGCTGTGCACAGCTTGCGTCCCTGCCGCCCTCCCCAATAAAGGCATAATTGAGCCATTAGAGTCAATGTCTCCATTCAGAGCAGTTGTTCCAGCACTGGTTGTTATTTTTCTCCTGATGCATTGTGAGCCTCATTTCTTGAGGGAAAACATTTGAAGGGTCTTTGATTGAGGGGTTTTGTTCTCCTGTAGCAGCTGCAGTTGCGGACAGGGCAGGGAAGGGGCAGGGAATGGTGCTGTTGCCTCTTGCACTGTGCTGCTGGCCTTTGCATCGCTCTGGAGGCACAGGCAGAGATCAGAGGGACCTCGCTCAGGGTGGCAGTGAGCGAAGGGAGACCTGGGTGCCCTTATCATCCCCGACGTCTTTGTGTCATTCCCTGTCAGGTTTCCAGTTGCATCCAGCAGTTAAGTGAGCTGGGATATCTTTTGCTTTGCCCTTGACGACCCAGTGCCGCAGACAGCTCCTGACCCGAATGAGCTGCTGCCCCTCTGCCCGCTAGGCACAGTGTGTGTGAGCACAGCAAGGTGACAGGCAGGTGAAACAATCTGAGGTAACACCCATCAGGATGTTTGCATTTTTGTGGAGGCTTTTAACCTGGGTGTTTTCCATGAGCGATGCAGTGCTCCCAGTGCAAGCTTGTCCTAAGCTCTTTGGTCCTGTGCATCTGCCCAGTGGCTCAGTGTTGCCTAGGCAAGGCTGGCCCGTCTTGGACCCCAGTTTTATTGTGAGGACGTGGGTTTTTGTTGCAAGTGCTGGTGTTGGCTGGTGGAGGAGTGTCCCTGCTCGTGCTGGGGGATGCCCCCAGCAGCCACCCGCCCGTGCCTTGTCTCTGCAATAGAGGCTCTGCCTGGAGCGCTGCCAGGCATCTGTGAGAGGAAGCCCACAGCAGCTGCCCCTCCTCGGTGTCGTAGCTGCTCCGGGTCAGTGTGAGACCCCCCGAGCAGTGCTGGGCCCACGGTTTGAAGCTGGAGCAGCCCTGCTGAGGGGTGGCCTACACTACTTCCATTGCCTTTCTGTGTGCAGCAAAGGTGGGTGACAGCTGCTGGGAGGGAGGGGGACGGGGCTGTGACCCCCAGGCTGTTTCTGTGCAGGAGACGACCCTTTGGAGCCAGAAGCAGAGTGGGTCCCGGGACCAGACAGGTGGCTGTGTGATTTGTGTGGTTTTTCTGATTTGGTTTTGTTTTCAGTCTTTCAACTGCTTCAGCCTCCTGTGATCAAGCCCTCACCGCAGCTTCAGCTCACTTTGTTTTGGGGTCAGTACTTTGAGGTGTGATACGTACCTTGGGAAGGAAGAGAAATGCCAGACAGGTTAGGAGCTTTTTCTGCAGCCCCCCATGAGGCTGTAATACATCACAGGAGTCTGGGCAGCCAGGCTGGGGGAGAGCGGAGAGTTGTTTCCAGGCATCTGGCGTATCCAGAAAGATCCTACCTCCTTTGCAAAGCTGTTTGTCTGCATTGCACAGAATTGTTCTGCAGCCTTTTTGTTTCCTTTAAAAACTGTTTCCTCGCTTGCTGGTGTGCAGCGAGTCAGCTGTTCAGCAGCACGCGATGGACCATCTCTCCTAATGCCATTCTAAAGCAGCTCCTGTGAATGGAAAGGTAACTGAAATAGTTGCCTATTTTGGTTTCTGGTTTCTAATCTCCCATTTCGATCTCCTCTGTCCTGCATTTCAGTTGATTCCCTAGTGCAGTCATAAAACACGACCATTACCTCAGCTTTCTGAGTATGCAAACAAATTGCTGTGATTTTCCTACTCTTGGATCCGTCCGTATCCATATTCTCTGAATAACAATAAAACGTTAATGGAGATAAAGACTGTTATCTCCCTCATGTCTATTTTGTCACTGGAATAACAACTTTAAATGTTAAGAGTGCTAAGATTTATACATGCCAAGCCTGCTCTGCAAAAATAGATCATGTTCTATAGCGCACATTACCATTTATTGCTGCTATATTATCTGAAGCCAGAGTGGGTGTTAACCCTGTGATAACATCCTCAAAGGGAATTTCAAATAATTTTGTAGTTTAATTTAAAAATTCTGTTGGCTGCCTGGTTTGATCTGCATCTCATTTTAGTGCAGAGGTATCGAAGTGGAAACTCCAAAATGCTGCTAACAAGCTCCCCAAGAAGTATGGCTATGGGAGAAGCCCCCGGTCCTGAAACAGCCACTGTCAGCTGCAGCATCAGTGCACCCAGCCCTGCACGTGTGCCTTCCCAAGTGTGCTTTTTTCCAAGGTTTCGTAGACTTTGGAAGACCACTGTGTCTTTTTAAGCTTCATCTCGGTGTTTTCATTCTTGATATACAGAAGCCCTCGGTTGTGTGCACTTTGATAGCAGGATAACCCTGTTTCAGTCGTTATTTAAGGTGTGCCCTAAGCGGGTGCACCTGGCGGTCAGCATCTCTTCAGGCCATGCCCTCGCCCAGCCCTGGCACCAGCCTCGCCGGGGATGGAGCGATGCCCTGCGGCAGCAGCACACGGGGACAGTGGCTTTGGAGTGGCACTGCGTGCCCGGTGCAGGGTGCCGGGGTGTCCCTTGGCAGCCCCCGGCTGTGTCAGGTGCTGGTGCCACCTGCCTCGCCAGCCTTGGCAGAGCCGAGGGCAGCCTTCGGGACCCTGCCCATGTGCCACTGTGTCACCAGGCAGCCCTGAAATGAGCAACACAGCCTCAGTGGTGAGTCATGAGGCATTTCTTCGCGCTCCCTTTGTTAGCTCTGTGAGTAAAGGAGAAGCGATCTGACTGTGATGAAAAGCAACCTGTCTGATGGACGCAGGCGTTTGACCAAATATTGAGTACTGGCTATTGACAATTAATTTCTGCCACCAGTCTCATAGCAGTTAGCAGCTGATGAGCAACGTTGGCTGGGGATGAAAGATTGATTCACTTGCAGGCTGAGTAAATTTTACCAAGTGAGAAGGGGAGGGAGGTCAGGGGAGCAGAAGAGCCAGTCCTTGCACCTTGCATTGTTTACGGCGCACACTGATGAATCTCTCACTGTGGAGCTCAGACTGATGGGCGCCAGATGCCGACTGTTTTGGGAGGAGGCTGTAGCTTGTTTAACACCTGGCTCCTACCCATTAAACTTGCTTGGATGCACGGTGCAGAACGTGGAGTGCTTGTACTCTGGAGTTCATGGTGCGGCTCCCGCAAAAATCTGCTGCCAGGAAGAGTGCCTGTCTCTAAGCATGGCATTGCAGGGGCATGGTAGCCCTACGGAAAATGCCTCAAGAGCTGCGGTGTGCAGGTGTAGGGCTGTTCAGCCAGCATGAAACTGCCTGCAGGAAAATGAGCTTTGCTTCCCTGGGGCCCTGGCCCTGCTGCTGCCGGAGGTGGTGTCTGGGAAGTCGGGTGAGCGGCGTGCTGGTGCGAGGGGAGCAGTGGTGACAGCTCTCCCGCTGCACACCTGCCTCCAGACGGGGCATCTGCCTGCTGCTCCCAGTCTCACTGGAAACCTCTATAATGGCTGGGGGTGGGGGGGCTAATCGGAGAGCCCAACCTCCTTTTTACGTGGTTTTGTCACCATCCTGCTTTCTGGGTGCTTAGGAATCTGTGGGGAGGTCATGTTGCTGGTGTTCAGCTGTGGCGATTCCTCTGGTTCAAAGGTTGTGATAAAATTGTGATAGAGCAATAAACAACCCAGATGTCCCTGCAGCCCTTCAGGCACATCCCCAGCTCCCTTGTGTGGGGCTCAGAAAATTTCTTTCTCCTCTTTAGCCACTTAATTTTAAGGGAAATGCTTCATAATGTTCTGTCGTAAAATACTGTTGTGGGTCCTGGGTGCAGGTAGCTGAGCTGCACAGCTTGGGTGAGCTCTCTGAGTGTCAGGGTGAGAGCTCTGTGCTGGGAAAATGAGGGATGCTTGAGGTTTCCTGAGTGAGTGAAATTGCTCTCGCACCCGCTGTTGGTCTTTGTTCCACTGAGACAACAGGGTTGTCCAGGGGATGGGGAGGGTTGTCACCCAGTCACCTGCAGCAGGAGATGATCATAAGCAGAGTGGTTTAGAGGGGTGCGTAATTCACATGAGCCATAACAAAAGGGAGCTAAACATTTCACACCCTTAATCTGAATTTTTCTGAACACTTAGAGGTGGATACACATAAAATGAATTCCTTTCCGACCCTGTGTGTATCAACTGATTTCCACCTGTCTGGCAGGTAGAGGAATCCTCCATCATGAGTGGATTATTTCGTGACTCCTGACTCAGGACCCTTCACTTGCTGTTTTGGAGCAGGAGGTGCGCTCCGCTGCCGGCGGGTAGGTGTGGGCAGCGGTAGAAACTGCTCCGACCTCGGCTGGCAAGCTGTCCATGGAAACACAGGCACGTCTGTGTGGGAGCGGGGAATGGAAGAGGGAGAATTAGAGAGGTGGTTTCTGGGAGCCCTCCTTCACAATCCCTAAATAAACTTGGCCTTGCTTGCGGTAGGCTGACAGACCCTTAATTATAATAACAGCATGAGCAGTGCTGCTTTGTAACTGGCTCCCCACTGAAAATATCTGGCTAGCAGGAGTGTGCCAGATGTCTGCTCCTGATTGCCGCTGGTTCTGAAGATCGGTTAGGGGTAACGCGCTCAGCTGGAAGATACAAATAATGCAGGTATCTGGGGGAGGCGTGCTGTGTTTGCCTGGTTTCTGGGCAGAAGCCAGAGTCCGATTGCATAGCCCCGTCAAAAATCTTTGCAAGCATCCCTGCAGCAATTGCCTTCTGCAAAAAGTCATTATGTTAGGAGGCACTGGAGTGAACGGGGATCTGCATGTCTCCAGGCAGTGACATACTGCTGAATTTCAGCTAAGTTCTGAAGCAGGTGTCCCTCCACCCCAGCCTTAGTTGTGAACTCTGGGCTGGGGGTTCATGCAGCCCCCAGACCCAGCACTATTTCAGTCTACTGAGACGTGGTCACGTGTGGAGCATGGCTGGAGCCGTGCAGCGATGGGACCCTGCCCAACCCTGGCAGTGCCTGCGGGTCCCAGGAGTTTTGCTAGGCTGGAAAGCGCACTGAAGGATGCTCTGAGCATTTTTGCACCTGCTGTGCTCTTTGTGTGGGAGTAGCAAGCAGCCTGGGGTGGGGCAGTGGGAGAGAGCTGGAGGCTCGGTTGCTGTGGGGAGTCTCTGGACTGTTATTAGCAACCGTGTTAGGCTGTGGTGAGTGAGAAAGCCAGAGAGAAGCCACCTCTCAGCCAGCCTAGCCCAGCACCAGGTGGGCTGTCACGTTGCTGGCACCCTGAAGGTATCTACTGGTTTGTCACATCCAACAAAGTGGGCTGGAAGCCCCTCTCCCCGGTACCAGCTAGGTCTGAGTTTCCCTGCAGCCAGAGCATTTTGGTTATGGATCCTGTTTCATACTGTTGTTTGACACCTTGATGTAATATTTTCATTAGGAGTCCTGCAAAATGCAGCAACTTGGTGTTACTGGTGAAGCGCCTCCAGCTCATAACAGGTTATTAAGCTTTTTTCAGCCACGGAGGTAATGAAGACACATCCTTTGTTAGTCACCGGGCATAAAAATAAAGTCAAGGGTCAATGCTTGCCACACTAACTGGTTTAGTTCACCCAAGATTGTGTTTGTGATGCCACGCAGAGATCACCTCGTAGTGGGGGCTGTCTCCGGTGGCAGTGGAGCCAGATCCTTTTCTCCCCGCAGGGATGACCGATGTTCACCGTCGGTGCGGTGCCTGGTGGGTGGTGACACTCCAGCTGCCAGACTGGTATGGGGCTCCGGCCCAAGCGGGTGCTTGGGAATCCGCACCCGGCTGCAATGCTTGACAAGAGCACAGCAGCTCCTGGTTCTCATCCAGCACTCCTTCACAGACAGGCCGCAAAGCGCTTCGTGAATAAGATGAGGCTTCGTGCTCGTATTTTACAGATATATCTACTGGTTCTTACCCGTTAGGGCATGTCCAGGATTGGCACTGGTTTTGGGTGATGCTGCTCCAAAACTGGAGCTGAAATCTGCAGTGTTATTGCATCTGTATGGGGCTCTTAGGAGGGGACAGTGAAGTCTTGCCCTGTTTGGACGTTGGATCCAATGTAAGAACTTTCTAATTAGGATGTCTATGAGTTAATTACATGTGACACTTTGTTTGCTCCCTGCTGCAAGCCCGAGATGTGTGTGAGGATGTGGGGAAGTGGATCATCCTTATTCTGGCTTTGTGTCACCCTAATGCATTATCTCCATCTGGTTGTCTCCTCCCCCCTCGTGTCCCTCAGCTGGAAGTAAGTGCGTACCAGTGGCTATTAATAGCTGAATCCTGCAACAGTCTGCTCTTGCAGATGGGATTCTCAGCTTCTGAAGCCTAAAACTCATTACAAATAAAGCAATACACTGTGTGGTCCTTAATGCAATTAGGCTTGCTATAAGTTAGGTTCTCAGGGCCAAATGCCACCCTCAGTTTCTGCTGCCCATTAGTGCCCTGGCCCTGTTAGTGCCCTGACCCGCAGGTCCCGGCTGGCATGCCCCCTCGTCCTCACGAAGCTGGCAATGCAGCTGCGTGCTTTGGCACCGGCTGCCCGTTACACACAGCTGGGCACCCCTGGTGCTGACACCTCTGGCTGGGCAGCCCTAATGTCCCATGTGGTTTGTGGCACCAGGACAGGAGAACTGTTGCTCCACAGCTTGTCCGTGTTGCTCGAGGATGATGGCTGTTGAGGGCCCCGAGTTGTCACCTTTACAGCCATCTCCTTCAACACCTGAGACCAGTCAAAGCACAAGTTGCCCTCATGGCACAAGGGTTTTCTGGGTGGCAGGTAGAAGCCAATTCTCCCTTCCTGGTGGGGGCATTTCACCTGCAGGAAGTGGCAGAAGGGCAGGGGAACATTCACAAACATTTCTGGGACCCCCTTTCTTGAGGGACGAGCAGCTGTGAATCCAACAGCCTGTATGGCTGAAGGCAGTTGGTTGTGTCTTCACTTGTCACCTTGCATACCCATCTGCTTGACTGCACACACACGTGCTCCTCACTGCCGCTAGTGAACCTGCCCCTGCCTGCCGGGCTCCGTGCTTGGTGGTGGGAGAAGGGGAGAGCAAAGATAAACCGCGCTGGCCTGGGAGGAGGCAGGAGGCTGTGCGAAGTGTGCTTAGGACACCTGAGGTGAAGCAGGTGGCGGAGGAGGCCAACAGCATCCTGGCTGGTACCTGAAACGGTGTGGCCAGCCGGCCCAGGGCAGTGACCGTCCCCTGTGCTGGGCACTGGGGGGGCTGCACCATGAACCCTGGGTTCGGGTTTGGGCCCCTCACTGCAGGGGGGACGCTGGGGGGCTGGAGCGTGTCCAGGGACGGGCAGGGGGCTGGGGAAGGGGCTGGGGCTCCGGTCTGATGGGGGGCGGCTGGGGGAGCTCGGCCTGGGGAGGGGGCGGCTCCCTACGGCCACCTGACAGGGGGGTTGGGCAGGGGGGGTCGGTCTCTTCTCCCAGGTAACCAGCGACAGGACAAGAGGAAACGGCCTCAAGTTGCGCCAGGGGAGGTTCAGATGGGGGAGCAGGAAGAATTTCTTCACGGAAAGGGTTGTCCAGTGCTGGACCCGGCTGCCTGGGGAGTGGTGGGGTCACCGTCCTTGGAGGTGTTTAAAAGCTGTGTAGATGTGGTGCTGAGGGACATGGTTTAGTCATAGACCTGACAGTGCTTCGTTAACAGTTGGACTCAATGATCTTAAAGGTCTTTTGCAACCAATTCTGTGATTCTAACCCCCGTGGCAGGTTCCCAGGCAGGACTCCATCCCCGCGGCTGGGCGTGCAGCTGCAGGCAGCTTGCAGAGATGTGCATGGAGGGCACAGCAGGACAGCAGCAGTATCTGTTTCAAGCACCAGTGGCTGGTAATGTGGCAGAGTCAAAGCTGTGGACTTCTGCATTTATCGTTGTTCTGCTTGGAGTCTTGGGAACTCTAGTTAATTTTATTCCCCAGATTGCATTTTGCCTCGCCTTTACATAACTGTGCCAATCTGTTGCTGAAGTTACAAACCTGTGGCATTATTCTATAGATCATTCATGGATCCATTGCTTGCTTGACTTTCACCCCTCCCTGAGCTGCTCAGGAGCCTGGAGGGCATCCTCGCACAAAGGCACCTCCATGGCTGTTTCTTCTGAGGGGGCTCTGGCCCGCCCAAGGCAGTGGTGAGCATCTCCTCAACTGACCCAATGGCAGGATTAGGCCATTTACTTCCACAGCACCATCAAATGGAGTGAACAATGATGTGACTCTGCCCTTGCTGTCTATGACTGGGGTCTGTCCTCACATCCACTGCCAGGCAACACCCCCAACCCTCCTCCTCCCCTGCCTGGTGTATAACAAGTTCATGGGTCCAGTACAACAGTCCTGAGTTGCAAAAGCAGGAGAGGTGGGGCACTTGTGAACAAGTTCCTTAAAGTATTTCTATGAAAACATGGAAAAATCTATCAAATCTGTGGAAATCCTTCCTGAAGGGGAGTCGAGAACTTTGCAAAGTAACTGATAATGCATATTTCATCAGGGTTTAACCTACTGTGCCTGAGAGCTGTGCAGAGTTTCTGTGGTGTAATATTCATGGCAAACAGGAGTAGCTTAAAACACAAATGTGGTCTGGGCAGAAGATAAAAAGTCAGTTTGTGGTTTGGGTGGCTGGCCTGCAGGGCTTGAGGTGTCTCATCCCAGACTGAGAGCTGAGAGTTTTGCTACAAATTCTGCTCTGCCTTCTCAAATGGCAGCCTGCGTATTTTACTGCTTTCCTAACCGAAATAGCAAGCTTCTCTTCTGCCATGTGTGAGAATAAAATCTTCTGTAGGTATGGGAACAATATAAACCAAAATGAGTTTTGTTTTGAAATGAATAGCAGAGGACTGGCTGAGCTCATCGCCTACGTTTGGTTTGGCAAAACCTCCCAGTGTGGAGCTGGTGGGAGGCCTCCGCGTTTGTGTGGATCCTCCCGGGTGGCAGGGGAGCCCAGACCAGTGCAGGCTGTGTCCCACCGCGGGCCCCCACCTCACCCGCCAGCGCCGGCCCCTGCCTTTGCCATTGTGGCTGTGCCGGCTGGTGCTGGAGCTGGTGCCTGCGGTGGCCCCACGGTGCTGGGCATGCGGCTGGCACGGCAGGGAGCTGGGGGACATGGCAGGGAGTTGGGGAGCCTGGCAGCCGAGCTTGAACCACAGGTGGCATGGGGGGTGTTGGCGGCCGTGCCGGGAGGCGGCAGATGGGACGATGGCACCTTGCTGGCAGAGCTGACCATGCGCCCGGATTGTGGGGTCTTGGTGTTGCGTCCTCATGGATGCAAGCAAGGGCTACGCCATTCCTCCTCCGAGAGCTGCTGTTCCCTGCAGGCGCTGCAGGCTTGCTGTTGTCGGGCTGCGTCCTCCCAGTTTATTATCTGACTTTCTCTGAGGGGCCAAGCCCTGTCCCCGGCAGAAAGTCAGGGGCAGTTCCTGCTGCTGGGGCACCAAACCCGACTCCTGCCCTTTTCCTTCGCTCAAACCTGCCCTTTCCCGGCCCTCCAGCTCCTTGCAGGGCAGGCGCATCCAGCGACAGACCTGCCAATGATGGAGCAGCAAGACAGCGGTGCAGGATGAGGCAGAGTCCTCCTTCAGAGGCAGGAGAGACTCTGCACAGAGCTGTATTTGGAGAGAAACTGCCAGAAATTGCTCCAAATTGTGTTCACGTCTGGCGCGCCTCCCCTTGCCAGGGACCCATACAGCCCTGGGAACTAGTGAGGCTTTGGAGTTTTATTCTTAAAGGCTTTGTTTCTGTAATTAAGAGAGAACTCTGCTTTCTTTTGAAGAGGGAAGCCTGCTGTTAAAACTGCAAGGTTGCTTTTAGATTCATTTTACCTCCCCTTGCACTTTCTAAAGGGATGCGTATCCTTAGGGATGCTCATGTTCCCCTGTGTGGGAGGTGTCCGTCCTGTTGGGCCAGGGGTCCTGCCTTTGGGGATGGGCAAAGCATCCTGACCAAAGTCTTTGGTGTGTTTGTATACCATGGCTCAGCCACAGGGAGCGATTACCACGGTGAATATGGCCAGTGCCAGTGTCCCTCTCCAAACAGGGGCACCACAGCTGCCAGCTCTGCTTTGTGGCTTTTTCTGTCTGCAAGGGGATGATGCAGCTAGGCTGAGGAATATGTAGCTGTTCACTTCTCTGGCTTGAAATGATTGTCATGACTCCAGACAGAAGACGTGCCCTGGTTTGAAGTACTACTGTACAGCTGAATTCCTGACTTTTGTGGCACTTCGTTCTCTATCTTCTGAGAGCTACTGCCTCGCCGAACCTCTTTCTTTCCTTGCAATCTGTTTCTGACAATTTGCGAAGTTATTGACAAGGTGATGAAATTTGGTGGACGAGGATTTGCCAGAAAAAGAAGGCTTTTCTCCACTGCATATGCAGTCTCAGACCTTAAATGAAACCATCCCCCTGGAAAACCCATGTGCCGCTGCACAGTGTGCTGGGTCCAGGGCAGCGGCTGCAGGCAGTGACCACCGAGCTGATGGTCTTGTGGCCCATGGGTCCAGCAGTACCTTCTCAGTGCACATGAAGGCCTTGGAAGAGATGCAAGTGATAATAAATTAGCACAAGAAAAACACACTGTTATATTGTCCTTACAAGTTTTCCTCCATCGGGTGCTGGATGCTGCTCACCAAACCCCGCCCCTTCTGCCTAGTTGGGATAAACCTGCAGCAGTATTATTACCTGGAAAGAGGAGTAATTTCCAGAGCTGTTTTACAAAGTCAGTCTTGAGATACATCTCCTTCCTATCTGCCCTGTGTCCAGGAGCTTTGTGTGGCAGCAGGTGGCATGGGCAGGGTCACTGAGGTGGTCAGCGACGGTAGCACAGATGCACCTTTGGCAGTGAGCACCCAGCTGGGCTCCACAAGTGCTGTCTCCTGTGCTGGTGACTTGGCTTCTTCAGGGAGGTTGGTGTGAGAGCACACCGATACGGCCAGACTCATTAAATGGGAAGACGCTCGCAATGGACTGTGATACTACCTCATCCAGATGAAGCTTTTGGGGATAGTTTGTTGGGGAAAATCCTGTCTTGGCAGAGTGCTTGAAAGGACTTTAATTCTGCAGTGTTAATGTTTGGGTTTGGGTGGCATTTGTTCTCAGCGGTGGTGTTGCCTGTGGTTGTCCTTGCAGGGATGCCTTTCTGCCAGCCGGAGCTGGGACACCGGGTCACCCCCCAGCAGCACGGCCCGCAGCTGCAGCAGCGGCTCCTTCGGGGCTCCTGCTCCGGCCCTGCCAACAGGAGCAGGGGCTGCATTTTCCTGGTGCGGTGTAAATAGTCTCTCTATATGACAGTACGTTAAAATAGAAGCTTGTTTTAACCGTTGCACGCGGTTACCTCCAGTGTGAGAATGCTAATAGACAGCTTGGCTAGGTTGTCAGATTTAGCTTTTGTTACACTCTTGGCAGTGCTATTTGGAGGCTGGAAGTCTATTTTAGGTATATTTAATTACAGTTTTTTCTTGCTTAGCGAATAGCTGCTGGTACAATTATTAACCTGTAGTGAAAAATGTTAATGCAGATGGGAAATATTCAAGGCATTCTTTTGTCCCATGCTCCTCCAAAAGATGGGGAAACCAATATTTATGTGTACTGGCAGGCATTGTTTTCTGGCTATCGGGGTTTGCAAGCAGGTTACTTTGTGTGTTTCTTTTACTTTCCAAAAGCCATTGATTTTTGCAGCGCTGCAATTAGAAAACAAGAAGCCTATAAAATGATGTTATTCCTGTGTTTTAAAATGGAGTTTCAGTCGCCTGCTGTCTTTTTATTGGTTTCCCCCCTTTCCAGCCCTGGTGAATGTTGCTTGAGTCAGCATGTTGTAATTGGCCTGTGGAGATCCAGGTCTTGCCGGTATCCACTTAAAACCCAAATGGCTTCGCTACAATTTTACCATTCTTGGGCTTCCTGAGCAATGGAATATGTGTACGCCCCGCGCAGCTCGTGCTGCAGCTGTATTGACTGGGAGCACTTGGCTAATCACTTCCTGTAATTAAATTCTTCACTAGGAATAAAGTTAATCTTCTCAGAGCATATAAAACCTGACCCACAGCCTAAGCAGGCAGAAACGCTGTTGTTTATAGGCTCCCTCATCTGAGTGTAAAGGGTCTGTTCCCAAACCAGAAACAATTAGTATAATTACGTATTCCTTGTCCCAAGCTAAGGATGTGTAATAATAAACTCTGATGCAGCAGCTTTCCGCTGGTTTCCCTAGATTTTTGAGGTCAGAAGGGACCTTTTTGCCTGTTCCCTTTGGCCTTGGGTAAGACACAGCCCTGCTCAAGCCCCATCCACCTGGTAGGGTCAGCGGTTCTGCCTGTCAGAGTGCTTGGGACTGATGGTGGGGGGGTGTGTGCCTTTTTTTAAAAAATATTTTTTAGGTTAACAGTTTCTCAGGTCTGTGGTGCTCAATAAGTTTGACAGTGAGAAATCGAGGAGACCATCCCCAACTCTTTTGTGTTTGCATAAACACATTAATAAACTAATTGACCAAATCCTTGCTGGCTGGCGGAGGCATTAAGCTTGCTATGGGTAGCTGACTTGAACCATATGGTTTGGTCCCAAGGCTTCTTTGGGTTTTTAGGAGAGGTTCAAAAAGTGCCTATTTGCATCATCTTGAAACATTGACATTCCAAGCACAAATAGTTTTGCATAATTTATTACTCTCACTGTAGCTTTGCTCATACTCGTAAGTTCAACTTCAAAGTACTGCATCCTCATTCGTAATTATTTATGTGCAGCAAAACAAAACAAAACAACATTAAGTGCCATCCAAGCATTGCTGTGTTTCATTTGATGGAGAAACGCAAAGTTCTTTCGTAGTCGTAAAATTTCACATTCATTTATTAAGAGCTGAAGTCAGAAAAAAAATAACCTTTCCAGCAGCCATTAAGATTTGCCTTTGCTGGAACTTAGACTGATCAAAATTAAGTGCTTATGGAAAGCAAATATGTGTGACCTGGATGATGCCAGGTACTCGCCATCAGCTGTTTTAATTTGGACAATTAAAATGTATTTGTCAGTTCCACTTTTATTTAGAGCGAGAACCACTTGCCAGTTCTCACACACTGCCTCGGTGCAGCAATATTTCAGCTGCAAATGATGTCAAGGAGTGTTCCAGTACAACAAGATTATTATTTGCTTCCCCCGGTTTATTTGCAATACCTGTTACCTCTGCAGCAAATACTATTATGTCTAAAGTCAGAAATGCAGGTGAAACATGCAGAAGTGCCCCAGCAGGCAGAGTGCCAGGGGCACCCTGAAAGTGGAACTCCACCAAACCTGGTTCCCCAGTTGTGAGGTTCGCCTCATCATGATCTTGGGTTTCCTGCCAATCGATTCTGCCCTAGCTAATGGGCTATCATGGAGAGCAGTGGGGATTTGCTCTCATGATCTGCATCCCTCCTATCGTTGTGTGGATGCTAATGAAGGGTACCAGGGAGATGTCAACCATTACGATAGACAGGGTCTGAATAAATCAGTGTACATGGATCATTGAGCATCTTTGTTGTAAAACAAATGGCCTGTGTTCAGTTAATCATATAAAGAAACATCTCCCAGACCTCATGGCATTATTCATAAGTCCTAAATCCTCTTGCAGTTTCATAAACAGAGCATCTGCTAAAATACGGAGAAATTACAGTCTGGAACGGTCGTAAGAAATGTGGCTGCTGCTGAGGGGGAAAAGGAGTGAGAGATTTATTTTTTTTGCAAAAGGCTCGTCTCTCCACTGTTGGATCAGTCCTTTTGCCTTTAACTTGCAGGTCTCCTATTCTCCCTGTGCCTGCACGGCCCTGCTCAGGTGCTGCAGGACCCCCCTCCGTGGGGTCTGCGCTTGCTTGGGCACTGCCACATTGGGCAATGCGTGCCCTGGGCTGCCCGTCCTATGGGCCTGATGGCTGCACGACCTTTGGTGCGGTGTTGGTCCCCCAGTGCCACAGCTGATGGAACGGGCTGCCTGCCACCGCAGCGCCAACAGGGGCTGGCAGCAGCCCAGCACCCTGCGCAGTCTGGTACATCTTGGCATTGCCCCTTCCATGTCAATGCGGCGGTCGTGGCACAGATGAATCATCTTTGTTTCCTGCCCTCATTTCTCCTCCACTGGAAGGAGAATAAGCATGCTGGAAGGTCTCCTGCTTTGATGATAACTCCCCAAATTCTGTCTGCTTCTCTGCTTAAGCGCTGTCTCTGCTGCTGCTGCTGGGCAGTGCGAGCTGTTTTGCCCTGGTGTGGGCAGCTGCATGGACCCTGTTCCTGGGAGCTGGGGCTGCAGGCCCCTTCCCTCCCCCTGCCCATTTTAGACTAGAGGTGGGAGCCCCAATTTGTGCCAGAGAGGCTCTTGCCGGCGGTGACCCGTGTGCTGGCACTGGGGTGCTTGCCTGCGGCTGGGTGCTGGTGGGCTGGGGGAGAGCGGGGAGCAGTGGGGGCCTGGCAGGTGGGGCAGAGTGGGCAGTGGAGTGCATTTGCATGTGGCAGCAGCGTAAAATGAACTGGAGAGGGTGAAAAACCAATTAGCAGATCAAAGGCAGAGAAACCAAGCCCCAAAGAAAGGGTTTGGTGAAGCAGAGGATTAAAAAACAGGTGTTTTTAAAAAACCTTTTTTAGAAATGGTGTGATTTAAAAAACCAGGGCTGGGCTGTTCAGCCACAGAATGAAAAAAGGAAAAGAAAATGCTTGAGGTTGACTGGAGAGTTTCCTTGTACCGAGCCCCCTTGTCCCAGTTCGTGCCCCCCGGGGCGCCCCTGCATGGGGGGCTTGCCCCCCCAGGCTGCGCTGCACAAGCTGTAGCCCTGCTGCCCTTCCAAAGCAGCTGCCTGGGGGTGGCACTTCCTTGGTCACCCGCAGCTCTGCCCACCCTTACGGCCATGTGGCGTTTCGGGGGCTCTCCACCACCTGGCACCCTGGAAGGGTGATGCTATGTGGTGGGGTGTGCTGGGCAGGGGGCCCAGCAGCCCCAGGAGGAGCTCTGGCTCTACCCAAAGCGCTCCCGGGTTTCACCAGGGGAGTGATGCACCATTAATTACTAGTAGCAATTAATCCGTGGGGGAAACCGGGACAGTCGGCATCAGTCTGTTTTGCTGTTGCATTAGAGCAGCCAGACCCTCTGACACGGGCTGGTTTGGCACAGCCCTTAAGCACTAAATCCCTCTTTAACTTGCAGAATGCATACTGTTTTTTGTAGAAAGTCACAGATTTGTGTGTTGTTTTCACCTAGATTTATCTAATTCTACGTTAAACTGCTTTACATGGCTCCCGGCCGTGTAACACTGGGCGCCCTGGGCCACATTAGGGCCAGGCTCAGGCGGCAAGGCTGCCTCCTCGCACAGCGCTGTGCTGGCCCCGGGCCCTGGGAATTGGCTCCTTCTGCTGAAGGCCTAGAACTGACGGCTGTTACTTTTCCGTCATGATTAAGAAAAAAATAAAATAAAACCTAACTGTGGCCGTCCCAATTTACAGTTCGTGTTTCAAGAAAGTGGCTCTTACGTCTTGTCAGCCCTCAGCACGTTCACTTGTTAAATTATGCATATGCTAATGAAGTGTGAAAATCAGCCAAATAACAACTCTCTGTAATCGCTTAATGTCCCCAGAGCATTGTGGCTTTTTTTTATTATTTTTTTATGATTTGTGACCCATTCTGAGTCATGTTTCTGCAGGGCCTTCTTCCAACAACTGAGGTTAATTAGTATTTTCACTTTCTCCCCTTCTGAAAGGAGCCTGAATGTGCTCACAACCCACAGTGCAGTTTGCATTTTCCATTTTGAATTAAGTAATCCTCGGATTTTCATTAGGGTGGAGAGCAGCTTCCCAGCACTATTGCTCAAATCCACATCATGACCCCGGCTTGTACCTGGGCATAAGGGACTGGGCATAAGGGAAGGGGCCACGTCAGCCGCCAGGTGCCCTGCCGTGGCTTTTGCTGCGATGGCCACTTTGGGGGAGCGATGCTGCTCCTTGCCCCCCATTTGACAGTGTCCCCCGTCCCTGGGATGGATCACTGTCTCGCCTGGCATGCAGGCAGCCACAGCAGCAGCCCCTCATCTGCCCAGAGCATCGCTCCAGAATATCAAAACATTTGTTGATTCCCCAGCTCTCCCGTCGCCACCACAGAGGAAGCCTGCACAAACAATTACGCCTGATGCAGGCTGTACCAGGCAGGCAACAAACCAGCCAAGGAGGCTGTTGCGCTGACAGCATGTCATCTGTCACTGGGAGCTGCTGCTCCTCCTTCCTGCCAGGAGCCGATGGCAGTGCTGTGTTTGGACGCTGCATCATCCACCCGAGGTGGGCGCGGGCAAGCTGCCATGGTACCCATCCCTCTCTGTAGCAGATTGTCCCAGAGTCGTTAGCGTTACGGGGTGCTGCCAAACCTGAAAAGGCTTGCCTGGGCTGGCAGCGATGCTCGGAGTCACCGGAGGCGGGTGACGCTGCGGTGTTTGGGTGGGGAGCTCTGAACTACAGTGACTCAGGCGCAGGGCAGGGTTTAAACCTCTCCTACGTGCTCTACACTCAGAAATTGTAATTCCCCTGTTGGTGAACCTCAGCGGGCAGCAGCGTGAGGAGAGGGAAGCCCAGTGCCATGTCTTTGGATAAGCATCAGGCAGACCACGGATGGCACATAAAAACAGCGTTGCCTAACATCTGGTAACATCTGGTAGCCTGCTTTGTCATCGACGGCACAGGGAGGAATAGAGGCAGCGTACCTAGCTCTGATCTCACGGAGGTGTGGTGGTGATTAATACTTGCAAAGCCTTGAAATCGTTTCTAGAAGATGGTCTGTAAGAGAACATATTGTTGATCACTGCGGGTTTGCAGTGGAAATTGTTGGACGTTTTATAATTACACTGTTCGGTGTGACTGTGGGTGCTCAAGATGCACTCGATAACCCTCCTCCCGCTGGGCCAGAGCCACCTGCCGCGCTCGCCCCGCTCCTCCTGCTGCAGCTGGCTTGTGTGTGAGACCCTTGTGCCTGCCGTTCACCTGTGATATATGTGGAGTTGTGCTCTTCACCGCTGACCAGAGCTCTGTTCAAGTGCAGACAATAGAAGAAAAACCGTTCTCCACCTCCTCCTGTGACAAGGTCCTAACTCTTGGGAAATTACATAGCTGTTAAAAAAAAAAACCAACCACATATGTAAAGCCCAGTGTTTTCAATGGCAGCGCTGCGAAAGGCTGGTTAAATCCAGGTGATTTTGCCTTGCAGCCTGTGCCATAAATCAGAGATTGCTGTGAGCCAGCAAGCGGCCAAGGTCTGCGGTGTCCCTGAGCCGTAGGTCACGCGGGGAGCGGCAAGGGCCGTACTCCTAATAGGCTCAGGCCTCCTGGAAATTATTAATTAACTCTTCCTCGGCACGCCTGAAGCTGGCTGGTGTGACCCTGCAGACCTGAGCAGCCCATCAGGCAGCAGGGTGCTGGCAGAGGCTGCTGCCCACCCTGGCCCCTGTGGCAGCCCGGAGCCAGCGGAGGAGCAGGAGGAGGGTTTTGGCTGCATCGCGGGGTCCCTGCAGAGCAATGCAGGAGGGAGTCAGCTGAGAGTCAGGAGGGGCACCGTGTGCTGGTGTGAGGCAGAGGTGTGGCACTTGGGGGGATTGTCCCCATCTTCTGGCAGGTGCTGACACCCCATCCCACCCGTCCCAGCTCCTGCAGGACATCGCGTCCGTCTGCCACGGTGATGCTCCAGATGCATTGCTGGGGCAGGATGGGCCAGTTCCCTGTACCGGCTTCAGCCATCCTTGGCTGGGGCTGCCGGGTCCAGTGCTTCCCAGTGGCGGCCATGCCCCCAGCCCAGTGCCTCGCCTATGGCCCCTTGGGGAGCTGCTGTACCCCCGGTGCAGGGGCCGAGACTGACCGCAGTGGCAGGACCGGGCAGGCAGTCTCTTTAAGCAGAATTACTCATGGTTTGGTAGAAAATGGGTGGACCTGAGGATGGGATGTTTACTAAAAGCATGTCGGTGTTGCTGTTTGGTTGCACGTGGATCTTCTGAAATAGCAGTCGCCACGTCCAGGGGGGCGATAACTTTCTGCTGCTGTTCGGCCCTGTCTTGTTGCAGAATCATTTTCTGTATTTGTCTCTGCATTTGTTGCTCGTTTTAAAATAAACAGGTCGGTTTTCCATGCACTCTAATTAATTCTGCCATGACCTCACTAGAAGGGACCAGGTTCAGCTCCAACTCTGGTTCCTGCACTGTGGTGGATGAACAATGTCAAGATTATCTCAGTCTAACAATTTTGTCCAAAATATTTTGTACTAATACCGCCTCGGGAAGCTCTATGTTTAGCTTCAGTGATACAGCACCGACACCAGAAACAGAGCTCCCAGCAAAGACCTCTAATTCCCTGTCAGAATCAACTTAATTAAATCCTGTCTGACTGGGAGAGGTTTTTCATTTGATCTAATGGATGTCTGTGCTTCTATTTGGAAGCATATTACATCCCAGAGTTTATTCCCTGATAGCAAGCAAGGTTTGTCTGCCTGTTTCCACTAAAGATAGATTAAAATAAATCCAAATAAATTTTCCTTCCAAGAGGACAAAATCCATGGTAGAATGGTTAATTAGAAATTAAAAGCAAGGGGTTTGCTGGCATGCATGACACACTGCGGTGGGCTGGGGTGCCGGGCGGGCAAGCTGCCTGGCAGCCAGGGGTTGGTCCGACCCGGTCACCGGCAGAATGGGCACGAGCACATTTGTGTTGGGGTGTCCTCAAACGCATGTGGTGCTTGGGGTGGCTGGGTGCCGCAGGGGCAGGGGCTCAGCACCCTGGGCGGTGGCAGCTCAGGTTCCAGCTTGCACTGCGCCTGCCCCGACCATGGCCCGGAGGAAAGTTCTTGTGATGCGCATCAGCAGGAGAGCAGGGGAACCTCCTCAGCTCCCCGGGCTGCTCCCGAGCAGCGGGACTGCTCAACTCTCCGCAATCCTGGCCGTCTGCACACTCACAGTAACAATTGCCAAGCTGGTGGGTGCTGATGAAGAGGCTTTGCTGGAGGGTGACCGGCCAGTACCTCTTGTCTTGTCTGATGGAAGGGTCCTTCAGTGTTCTGCTGCATGGGTTCTTGCAGGTGATGGTAATGATTAGCAGCCTGGCTAGGATTCGACTGTGGGCATCTTTAAACTTAAAGATAGTAGTTCTCCCATGTTAAAGATTAATTCTTGTTATCCTAGCCTAGCAGATCCTAAAAATAGCATGACCATGACCTCTCAATTTCAGATACAGATCAAGCAGTGATTTATCGCTCAGGGAAGTAAGCAAGGTTAGTTCTCTGCTGGGCAGGCAGGAGGAGGCATTCCAGCTGTGTATTAGATCCTTAGCCAAGTGGGAGAAGAGCAGTCCAACCAGGTGTGCATGTGAAATTCCTGGTCAGTTTCAAAAAGAAATATTTGTTATTTACACTTTCAATTTATAAACTAAGTATCTTTTACTCTCCGATATTTACCAGCAAGAGACAGAACACTTTCTCTCGCGGACAGATCCCAGGCCATCTCCAGGGTGAAGGTGGCATGGAGCATTCTGCTCCCCAGGCGGGTGGCTTCGGGATCGCTGTCGGTGCTGGGCGGTGGGCAGTGCGGCAGCAGGGGCCCCTTTCGGACAGCTGCCACCTGCTTCGCCTTCAAATTGGGCAGACTGCAGGGGCTGGTGCCTGGTACATTTTCCAAACCATTACCTCAGATGATGCTGAATGCTGCTAGGTACAGAAATGTGCATACACACACTGCAAACTGGTACCAGCAAAAAAAGCAAAGTTCAAAAGATGGGCTCGTTTATAGCTATAATCTGCTCCTTCGGCTGCTGCACAAATTACTTTTAAGCAATTCATTTCAGTGGCTCAGAACATCACTTAATGAACCTGACGCTAAATTGAAAGAAAGTAAGTTTAATTAAAATACTGCATGGAAAATGTCTTGAGACAAGCTCTTCCAGGGGCAGATTGAACGTGCTGGCACAGACATACAGCTTCCTTTGAAAGAAATGTTAAAGTAGGCAGAAAATCTAGTTCATGATGAGTTTTAAACCGAGCAGACAAAATGTGTGTCGTGGACTGGCCCCATGCAGGGGCTTTGTCAGACTTCTCTGGGTTAACGTGAGGTTTTGCACTGCTTGGTGAGAGGTTGGTTCCCCCCAGCGAGGAGCAGTGAGGGTGTCGTCACTGAGCCCTGTGTGGTGGCAGAGCCCGACGGCTGCCCGCCAGGGTGCAGCTTCTGCAGGAACAGGGCATGTGTCCCGAGGGAGGACCCTGGGCAGCACCAGCCTCTGAAGGCACTGGGGCGGGCGGTGGTGGGGGCCATGGGCTGGAGGACGAGTGCAAGGACCTACAGGTGATGGGACTTGACTGGGATGGATGCAGGGGAAATGCTCTCGGTGGGGA
The DNA here is from genome assembly GCF_963210335.1 of Falco punctatus. NCBI lineage: Eukaryota > Metazoa > Chordata > Aves > Falconiformes > Falconidae > Falco > Falco punctatus. Next base: position 64,298,350 of record NC_137588.1, read on the forward strand.
ATTCTGGTGGCCGGTGTCAATTTGAAATGCCGCGTTTGCTGGGACATGGGGTGGCTCAGGCAGAGTAGGTACAGCACTGTGCTTCGGGGAGCATCACTCAGCACCACTGAGCTGCAGCTGCTTCAGCCTAACACGAAAGGAATCTTTTTGTGATGCTTCCTACTTAATATGGCCCCAGATGCTGGATTAAGCCATCTTCAGCTGATTAAATTCAAATCTATGCAACAAATGCCAGGGACTGTTGGTACATAGCTTTGGTGTGTTTGCTTTCCCCTAAATATAGAATTGGGATATTAATCACATTCTTTCAAATATCACCGCACTCTGAAGGCTGTGGCTTCCACGTGTGCTTTTTTTAAAGGTAAATTATGGCTGCTCCGTGCGGAAGATGTTTACCTTCCATTGCCTGCATTCCCTGTTTGCCTTCTCCCGTTCCCCGGGGTCTGCCAGGCCCACCCGTGTCTCACTGCTGACCCACTGGTGTTTCTCCCTCCCCACTAGTGCCTCTGCTGCCCCACACACAGGCAGCCCGGGAGATGCTCTTGTTTTCAGGTGTCTTTATGAAAACTCTGCAAGGGGTGCACCCTGTTTACACAAGGTACCCCCTTACAATAGACTGTCCTTTTCCCATTTTGTTCTTTGCTCTGTTAGCTTTCTAAAGCATCTTCTAAGCCGTGTCAGCCACATGACAGCTTTTCAGCTTTGGAGAGGGAGTATCCCGGGGCTGTACTCCGTGTGGGCTGCAAGGGCTGCCATCTCCAGTGTGTAGTTGAAGCACTGCTGAAAGGCAAGCTTGCGTGTCTGGCCAGCCGTGGTATTTTGGTGAGAGTCTGATCTCGGGAGCTTCAGAGGAGCTGAGAGTGAACAGTTGTGATGTCCATCCTGTCTGTGTCTCACCTGGGGCTCTCAAGATGGGAAGCGTGCCTGTGCACGCACGCGAGGGCTGTGGTGCCTCCAGCACTGCGCTGCCTGGGGCAGCTGCTACAGAAACTTTCTGTAGAGCCTGAAGCACTACGGAGCTGGCTGGCCAGGTGGGCTTCAGACCCTGTGGCAAGGGGAACCCCGTGCTGACAGACTTCGAGGGTAGCTGCAGGCAGGCAGAGTCCTGGGCTGGTGAGGGGGGACCCCGTGAGCAGCCTCACGCCGGCTGCCCCGTGCCTGGCTGCAGCTCTTGGCTTCACTGAGATGTCAGAAAATGGGGAAGGAGGAGACAGAAGAAAACTCCACTGGGGGAAACTGTGAGCTGAGCAGCCCAGATGGTGGGTATGGCTTAGGGGAGTCAGGCAGCTCATTTAGCCATCCCATGCCCAGGTTTGCCCACTGGTAAAATTGTTACCATGCGTCTCCACGTTTGTAAAGCATTTTGTGATCCTTCACCAAGTAAGTCTCTGTAAGCAGGCTCGTTAGTGAATGCTCAGTATCAGGGGCCTGTTGGAAATTCCAGGGGCAAGAGGAGATCTCTGCAGCGGTCATGGTGTGCTGGACTGCCCGTGTTCAGCCGAGGTGCTTGTTCCAGGGGCACCAAGCTGGAATAATGAGACAGAGTGTGACATCAGTGCAAGATGATAATAAATTTTGGTCGTAAGCTGAAAACAGCTGCTGTAGATGAGAGGAGAGCTGGCTGCTTCCAAATTTTACTTGCTTAGCTGACATTTGGGTACTTCTAATTACAATTTTTTAAAAATCGATAGGTTTTGCTGATAAGCTAACAGATGGCTTCAGCAAGATGACCAGAAAGACAGAATGTGTGGCACACTGAGCGCTTTGGCAAAACATCCATCCTGGTGTCTGTACACCAACTCTTTTGCTGTAATAATAATTTAACAGTGGTATACATGTATTAGAGCTTCCTGGGTTTTCAAAGCAACATCTTGAGAATACATGTGTGTCCTGAGGGTCAGAGCCGGTTGCTGTAGTAGCAGTCACCATGATGCTGATCTTGCCGGAAAAGCAATCTTTGTATTCCTGCTGAAGATAAAGATCTTTTAAATACAAAGAGCTAGGTATTGTTAATATCCGTGAATCTGTGTTTCCTGGGGCAGCTGTTCAGGTTTCAGCAACTGGTGATGCCACTGGAAACTACAGGCTTTTGTAAGGTGTTTGGAAACGCGGCTGCTTTCCCATGAATGGGAAGTGCCCAGTCTCGTGGCAGACCGGGTAGAGAGCCCGAGGTTTGTATAAATCCTGAGTTTTTAAAGGTGTTTGTGTGGAACAGTGAAGTGGAGTACTTGATCGATGCTCGGGTGCTTTTTACAAGGTCTAATTTATTTTAAGAGCATATTTTTGCAGGCAGAGTTGGGGTTTTCTATTACTATTCCTAAGCCCAAATCAACCATACTGAGGAGGTTTTCTGTCTAGTGTGCCTCTCGGTCTCTTGGCAAAAGGATGGCAACATAAATTCTGCAGTGAGCCAAGGCACAGGGTACAGTTGGATGAGTCGCCTGGGGATGCTTCTGGCAGCATGAGCGTGCTGAGCAGCACTGTCGGTGCAGCGTCCAGCTGGGGCGCAGGCGCTGGCGGGGACAGGCACAGTCTGCGGGGAGGCGCAGGCACCAGGGAGCGGGCACGGGTGACAAACCACTGTCAGACTGTATCGCTTCCCAGCACGGGCCCTGGGATCCCCTGTAACCGTAGAAATGTCGGCATGTAGCGGAAGGCTGTACTTAGGCGTGTGTGTGTGCAAGAGGAATAATGCAGGAAAGAATAGTAGAAAGAGAAGAGCACTAATACAGGAAATGGTGGGTTTTAGTAATGGCACGATCCACGATAGGTTTCGTTTGCTTTGAAATTATCGTGCTGTGTAGAGCAGGTTTTATCATTATCTTAAGTGTGCTCAAAGTCTGTCTGTCCCACCACAGCCAGGATTGTGAAGGCGGCATCTTTAAATCTTCTCCATTGTGCACAGAGCCATGCGCACCTTTGCCTTCCAAGAGCGGGCAGCTGGCAGCGCAGCCCCCTCCCCTACCGACGTGTGTATCTAAGTTCATATTGCGGAGGAGGAAGGTGCCAGCCTGGTGCCAGGTGGACAGGTACCAGGAAGGGCTCTCGCTGTTTCCAGGCGCCAGGAGGGGCTGCGGGCACTTGCATGGGGCACAGCCAGTCCTGCTGTTCGGCCAGGGCTGGGGGGTCCTCTCGGGGACGAGAGCCGGTCCCTGCAGCAGAGGCTCTGCCATCCTGGCCGGGGAGCACCCACCTGCCTGGTAGAGGGCTGAGCCAGGTCTCGGTGCTCAGGGACACTGTAAAGCAGCTGCTAATTTTCCTGTCAGAGTGAGGAGGATTATTTGCACGGGTAGAGAGATTCTCTGGGTCCCACGCTAATTGTCTTGGTTAACATGCTGTTCCACCTTCACAGGTGTAATGTATAACAGCTCTATAAGGTTTTCATAGCCTGACCAATTAAAAATTGTCATTAATCCAAGAGCTAACAAGCCGTGCATCTTAATGCCAGAAGAGTTTTGTGTTGCATGTGCAAGTCCACGGCCGGCGAGGGTTCATGGCGCAGGCAGAGGCACCTGCGGGTGCTGCTGGGGCCGGGGGAGCTGGGGTAGCCTGGCTGGAACTGGCCCCGTGGCTTTGCCCCCTGCTCTGATGACCCTCGCAGCAAGCGTCTCTGGTTAGTGAAGGGATTCACCTCTGGCCAGAAGAAGGGGGACACAACAGCCCAGGCGGATTCACTGCATACGCACGCCAGCCTTCGCCTTGCTGCTTTCTGTCCTTGGCCTCTGCCTCTTCTGCTTCTCGCCCAGAGCTACCACCAAAACACACCAGCATTTTCTGAAACGAGCTTTTCTGCCCTGAGAGCAGTGACTGCTGCGCGCCATGCGGGACATGGCATGGGGCTGCTGCAGGGCGATGCATGTGGTTCGCTCCGGTGCAGCCTTGGTGGCTGGAGGGCCAGGTTCTTCCCCGTCAGACAGGTTTTTGCTGGGCTTGTTGGGATCTGGGTGTCAAGCACAGAGTGCAGGAGGGCTTCCCCACCCACCCCTGTGGCACATCAGTATCCTGGTTGGGGTCGGTGGTTTGGCCCAGCTGTCACACAGAGTGGTCCCCCTGCACTTCTCCCTTTCACCTCCTTGCTTCCCTCTCTGCTGTGCTCCTTGCTCGTGCCCGCATGGCTGGGGGGGCAAGGTGCAGCTGAGCCCCGCCACATGGGGAGAGCCATCTATTGCCACAGGGTGCAGTTTGTCACTCCGAATGCAGAGCAGTGGCCACCTGCGTGGCCGAGCAGCGGGGAGTGGAGCCTGGCAACTCCCAGGTCTCCCTTCCATAGGAAGGAGGAGAGCGAGCATGTTTCTGCTCCACACTAGGAGAGGTCCTGGAGCTCCCTTGAGATGGGGGCTCCTGCCCTTTGGTTCGCCACCTCTGCCTGTTGTGATCGGCTGTGGTGGGACCCTCTGAAGTCAAGATGTGTTGGGGTGAAAAAGAAGTGTATCTGTCAGGTGCTTTGTTAAGTCATGGTTCTGTATGAAAGCTGTTGCTGGATTTCTTTTCTATTTTATTATTCTGCCTCTTTTGATGAACTGACCCGTCGCATTTTGAAGCTGCATGGTTTCTGCTGATTGCGTCCATGTGACAAGGACAGGCGGCTGCCCTGCACACCTGGGCACCTGGGACTGTGAGAGCCACTGCTCTCCGTGTGCCTTCATGCTAAACACTTCCATGGCATTATTTCCTCCTGAACTCTCATTGCCAGCAGTTCCAGTGAATTAAACCTTGCGAGGATGGTGGGAGAGATGTAAATTCACGTTCTTCCATGTAGGCACTCTGAAACAGGCACTGCAGCGGGGGATGCTGCAGAGATGCGCTGGGGGAGCTACCAGATGGAAGTTTCTTTAGTCTAGGTCGGTAGCACTAAATTATTCTTTGCTGTAACAAGGGCAAAGAAATTTTGAATGTGCCAGTATTTTTAGCACTTAAATCTAGGAGAGCTCTTCCATTTTGGGGAAGAGTAGCAGCTGCTGCTAGCTCTGCAGCATCGCATCATCACAACGAGAAGCTGTACCCAGACAGCAGGATTCAGCAGCATGTCCAGCCCTCCCCAAAGCTGCTGGGTGGTCCAACTCCGAGCTGTGACCCCAGTCCAATCCCTTGCAGGACTCATGATGGGGCAGAGGAAGAGGCCTGAGCTTTGCCAGGGCTTGGAGTTGCTCGGGAGTGGTGTTTTTCCACAAAGCCTGTTTTCCCTCCTTCGCTGCAGCCCTGGCCCAGCTGGGATGGAGGGGTCGGGCAGGCGCAGGTGCCGTGCCGCGCTTCGTGGTGTTGGTGAGCAGAGGTGTTGCAGGGCGTTTTGCTGATGATACCAGATTCTTACTGGGCTTAATGCAGTGGAATTGATTTCGGTTTGCCAGGTTATCATTCATCTCAGCAGGGAAAAATCAATGCGGATCAATCACATGTGATTTTGCATGCCATTAGATCCAGTTTAACCTCTGCTGTCCTCTTCCCCTCCTGCCCCGCTTGCCCTCGCCCTGGACCACACAGTCTGCGGGAGGATGGGTGGCCTGGGCTCAGCCCTGCATCACACTGTGAACTGCAACTGTCCCATTCTGGTGGGACTGGGATGGCACTTCCCTGTCCCCTTCCAGCCCCGTAGCCTTGCCCAGGCTTTCCTCTGTAGCCTTTTTTGTAGCTGAGGGGCCCTGAGGTCCTCCTCATTTTGGTTCCTCACCAACACTTTTTTTGGCAGTCAGGGAAGAAAGTTGCATTCAGGCCTTTGGATGAGCTTTTTGCTCTGCCTGCTGGGGTGGGGGTCGGGACGTCTGACTCTGCCGCAGGCTGCCGCCTGTGCTGGGGGGCACAGGGCTGGGTCCTACTCCTCCTGCAGCCGGCACTGCCGCTGCCATGCTGGGAGCTGCTGGGGTGCTTCATGGCATGGGACGTGTTTCCAGGGTGCCCTGGCTGTCCACTCAAGAGGCAAACCTGTAAAGCTTCTGAGTCCCTGAAGCGGCCAGGACAGCTCGGTGCAGAGGTCCCCACTCTCCGTTTGTCGTCGCAGTTGGCCTGTTTGCATTTGGGACTGGAGTTGGTTGGTTGGGTTGCATTTGGGGTGTGGTTTTTTTTCTTTTGTAAATCAAATCTGAACTTGCCAAAGTGAGAGCAGGTCATGCAACGCCTTGCAGTGTTCAGGACCGCACATTGGTATTTCCATAACTCTTCATCAAAACTCCACAAGTCTGCATTTAAAGCTCTGACATGCAGAGAGAATTCCTCCTTGCTGACGGTGTGTGCATTTCAGAGTTATTAAACACGCCCCCACTGCTATCTCTCTTTTTTTTCCTCTTTTGTTAAGAGAGGCAGACAGAAAGGGAAACCAAAGGATCTCTTTTAAACAGCAAAATGCAAAAAGCCTCACAATTTCCTGAGCAAGATAAGACCTGCAGGCTGTCACTGAGGTTCAGAGCCAGGAGTCCTCCTTGGGAGGCTGAGCATTGTGCTGCATTATTCAGTGGAAATGTGAAGGTTTGCGTTCTCCTCAAAACCCCCTTGAGCTTGGGGTCCACCTCCTGCCATGGCATGGCGGGATGCTGAGACGGTGCTTCTCCTACACCGAGACCCCCGCAGAGGATCCATGGGTGGGTTCGTGATCTGGCTCTCCCCTTAACAGACATGGCTATGTCCTTCACTTCCCTCCCTAAGCCCTTTAATTTTTCATGACCTCCTTGTGCTTTCTTCATCCACCTGAATGGTTTCAGATGTAAATTATGTTCTCCAGTTCACAGGACCTGTCAGCATCCCATTTGCTTTCTCCATCATAGCCGAGCAGTGGGCTGGGGGGGTCGCCGTGCCACAACTCAGTTATGTTCCTGCTCGGAGGCAGCATCCCTGTCCACTCGGCAAATCCCCATGTGCCTTCAGCCTGTTTGAGGGACTGACGTGGGGGGGAGGAGGGTGAGTTATTATCCCACACTTATCAGCATTAAACTGGATTTGACAATTCATAGCCTGGGATTTGAATGATCTAAATCCTTCTTCATTTGGCAGCCTGGTTTGCTGTTATTTATGGTGCTTCCCAATTTATTATCATCTGCAGAGTTGGAGGCTTTGTGTGTGGTGCCATCCGCCAAGTGATTTATACAAATAATAAAAAGAATGGGCCACCCAGAGCCAAGCCACGGTCACGAGTCCCCTCCACAGCCTTCCTGGGGCCCACGGCACCTGGCCCCGGCTGGCAGGGCTGAGCCAGCAGGAGCACGCCAGTGAGCTGGGAACAATCCTAAAAATCAGGGGAAATTTTGCCTCTTTCCCAGTTACTGCTATATAATGCTCTTCCCATAGACTTTCTGTGACTGTAAATAGAAATATCCTCTTGACTTCAGCAGGGCTCCACCAGCGTGGTGTCTGTCCTACACAGTAGCAGCAAGGACACCTACTTGTCACTTTTTTGGGGGCAGTGAAAAATCTAAGGTCATTTTATGCATGAGGGTCTGAGCAATGGTGACTGAGCACCAGGAGTTGGAGAACACCCCAGGTCTCTGATACCGGCGCCCAGGGCGAACGAGCAGGCTGTGTGAGATATTTATGGGAACAGACGAGCCCCAGGGTGAAACCATGCATAGCAGCATGGAGGTGTCAGCTCTGCACCTTGTTGGGTTGGAAGCTGCTAATTTTGCAGCTGTATGACTGACTCATTTGTGGACCTCAGACACTAAGTTTGCTGTTTGCGATCCTCCCACTGTAGACAATTTATCGTAATGGTGCTTACAGTAATCCTCTCCCTGCCTCTGAAGGGTTTTCTCTGGGGCTCGCAGAGAGCAAAGCTTTGCGGGAATCTTTGTGCGGATGCCATGGTCCTGCCCTGCAGAGGAGGAGATGGTGCGCAGTAAGGCTGCGTGGCTCTCGAGGGTGCAGAAGGCATGGGAGTAGAGGCAACCGGGGAAGACGCTGTCACGCAGTGACTCAGGCATCCTCTGCTTTAAGCTGACAGCGCTCCAGCACACCTTCTGGCAGTTAGCATGAGGCCGGTGCCAGCGACGTGCCGCCAGCCCATGACATGAGCCCCTGCTGACACCCCTCCGGCACCAGTAGCGCCGCTCTGGGCAGCAACTGGGTCCCACCAGCAGCGCATGGAGGGGCTGTGCCGGGCAGCACTTATAGCTGGTACCCACCAGCCTGCCCAGCCACCTCACCCAACACCTTATGTAGTCACTGGGAGGACAGTGCAAGTACATTTCTGAAAAGCTAATTAAAAACTGCATTTTTAAGCTCTGGGTGTTACTGGTTGCTGTAACACACATACCTCAGCTGGAAGGGATATTCTTGCCTGCAGACAGAGTTTTCCCTGGCTTTCCCTACTTTGAACCTCTTTCTGGCTTGCTGCACTGTGAAGGCATTGCAGAGCGCTTCTCTGTCCTTCCAGCCTGTGGGATCAGCTGGCAATGTGATCCGGCGGTGTGCAGTGGGCACCCCCCTGCCCTGCGGCTTTGAGCCCAGCCATGCCCCTGCCACCAGGCTAATGGCTGTCCTGCTGCGCCCTGGACCTCACAGGCTGGACGTGGGTGTCATCCTGTGTGAATGGGGGCAGGCACTCCTGGCACATGTGGTGGGACATGTGGGGTGTCCCCATGGCCTCCTCACTGGGACAGATGGTGTCAGGGCCCTTCTGCTGAATGGTGGGGCAGGCAGGTTGTGCTGGGAGCATGGGTGAGGTGCCTGGGATACTCCAGGAGCGGGGTCAATGTGCCTGGGATGCACCAGCAGTGGGGATAAGCTGCCTGGCATGCACCGGGAGTGGGGACAAGGTGTCCGGGATGCTCCAGGAGGGGGGATGAGGTGCCTGGGATGTGCCAACAGGGGATACGAGGTACCTGGGATGCACTGGGAGCAGGAATGGGGCATCCAGGCCCCTGCACTGATGGGCAAGAGGAGAGGGGTGGCAGCAGGTCAGGCTGCTCCAGGTATGCAGGTCTTAGCACCGACTGCAGCTCCCCTGGTTGTGTCTTCTTTCTTTTTAATAACGGGTTTGTTTTCCCATTCCTCGTGGAGAGCACGCCTTCCCCCCCGCACTGGGAGAGGGGGAGGGGAGGGTGTGTATTATAAATTTCCTATTTTTCTGATAAAACTGTATCGCTATGGCGGAAATCAAATCCCGTCTTCGATATTTTTAGCATGAAAGCGTGAAGGAGCACTGATACTGAGGGAAGGGAGGACGGGCGGGTGCTGGCAGAGGGGAGGGTCTCCATGGAAACTGTTTTCTTTAAATTCCCGCATTCGGGGCACTGAGTGTGTAGGAGGTGATGAAGGAAATGAAAAAGCAAAAAAAAGAGAGAAGCTTTTTTCTTTTCTGTTGTCACAAAACTGCTGTAGGAACCTTAGGAGAAATGGGCATAAATTATTGATCATTTCAATGTGAATATATATGAATTTTAATTAATAATCGCCCTGTCGTGTCTCTCAAGTGCAGTGGTGGGGGATGAGCAGGCAGCAGCCCATGACCGACCAGCTGGTGCTGGAGGGGCCCAAGTTTGTCGAGGGACATCTTTGAAAAGGATCTGGTGCTGTGCTGTGCTCCTGACTCATAACCTCCTCAAGACTCCTCCATTTCGCCCCTCGGGGATGTTTTCCCGTGCAATGTGCGATGACAGACGGTTGTTACTAGCCAGAGACGTCGCAGGGAAGAGCCAGCGCTCAGACGAGGGTGGCTGGGGGTGATGCTCTTGTCAGCCATGGTGGGGTTCGGGTTGGGCTGAGTACCACTGAGTTGGTATTGAAGTTGGGCCGAAGTGGGCTCACGAGAGGGTTTTTTTAATTCTTAAGGGGTTTTTTAAGGTATGAAAGTGTGTTAGTCAGGCTCTGTTATTATTCTGGTCTGAAACCCCGATGGTAGGCATGAGCAAACGGTGGGTCCAGGACATTCAGTGAACCCGCATCCCCCTTCCCCACAGGCACAGGGCCTGAGGTGGCGCAAGGGTCCTCGTGGTGCCCGGCCCTGGTGTTTCAGATGATAGCTCTGCTGACAAGGTGGTGCATTAGGTAGCCAGCGCTGTCTGAAAAATGTCTCACTGCAGCACGGAAAGATATTTTTAATTCATTGAAAAGTGAATGACCTAAAACCAGCAGCTGGTGATGGAGAAGGTTAAATAGTACAAAACAGATACATTTTCAACTAAGTAATTTTAGAAGGAGAAAATACTGCTTGGTACGAGGTGCACATTAACACTGCCTGGCCATGGCCTCAGTAGTTCTTCAGTTGCTGCTGCAGCTTCTCTTCCAAGTCCATCCCCGGTGCGTTCTCCATGTGACACTCCTGCTGATGCCAGGCTCGGCCGAGGACACCGCAGTGGTGTTCACCAGAGTGGAGGTCATCTGCTACAGGGATGAAAAGCTCTGCTTGAACTGGGGCTTAGCTCAAGCTGCTGAGCCTGATTTGGTTCCAAACACAAAGTTTCTTAGTGCTTGAGCATGTTCGGTTTTGGCTGTGGCATCTGTCTGCAGCTGAGGATGCAGTTACCTGTGAGAATGGGAGCTGGGTTTTGGCTTAACTTTTCAGGGATATAAGTTTTTTTTCTTGTATTTGTTAGACCCAATGTCCTTTCCTTGAAATTGCAAATTGGTTTCTGATTCTGCAGGATCCTCAAGTGCTGTAGCGAGTGTGGCAGGCTCGCAGCAGCACGGGGGGGGATCTGCCGTGCCTAGGTTCCTTGCCGACCTTTAACTGGTATTTAGGAATACCTGTCCAGCCCTTTGGGAGGCATTTGCTGAATATGGTGATTGTAGGGAAGACAGCTGTGTCATGTGGATGATTTGTTCACTGATGTTTTGCTAATTTAATTTCTGAAGTTCTAGCTTCAGCGCAGCCTCTTTGCGAAGGTTTCCCTCATGCAAAGAGCTTTGTGGGTCCTTGCCATTCTGGCTCATCGGTCAATCAAATCCAAGGTTAAAGAACCGGGTGGGTATGAGAGAGTTTTGTTTTTCATAGTAGGTGCTGGTTTAACAGCAGCATCAAAAACGTGCCTGTACTGTGGGAGCAGGTTGTTGATCTCGTTTTTCATTCTGCCAAAACCAAGTGCCCTGGCTGTGTGTTGCGGCTGGGCTCAGGAGCTGCGTGGAGGGAAGCGCCGGAGGGAAGTCTGGGGCACACCAGGGATGGCACCTGGCTGCCCCCGGTCCCTATTGGATGCAGAATGGTGATCTAGAGGTCAGGGGCTGTGCATCACAGTATCTGATGCAAACCTGTCAGCAGGCTGGTGGTCCGTTAAAAGAGCGTTTAAAGAGTGTGCAGGAACAGACACAAGAAGTATGCGTAGATGACGTCGCCTAAGGCAAAACAGAAAAACCCCAGACCTGACAACCTCCCACAACATGTTTTCCCAGTTGCTAAATGGGAACAATATTTAACCAATAGTTCAAACCCAGCCAAGAGAGGAGGAACAGGTAATCCGAAGAAGTTCAAGATCCGTTCAGGAACTGATCCCAGTAGACAGGAATCCCTAGCAGGCACGGTCTGTGCCCCATGCCGCAGCCAGCTCTGCCACAGTCAGCCTGGCTCTTCACTGGTGAAAGCCAGAGCAGAGCTTGGCCCTTCTGCATCGCTTTTCAGCCATTTTATTAATGTTCATAGCAGATGGTTAAAACCTTTCTGGCAGGCTTTGCTGCCTGCAGAGGCAGTCTGAGGCAGAAGGGTTCCATGCGAGGGAATAAGGTGCTTTGCCTTAGGCTTTCCAGATCAGGGCAGGCCAGTCCGGCCCCCGGCACCCCCACCTTTCCACTTCCTTGGCCAGACTGGGGTGTTACCGTTAGCCTCTTGGGTTTTGCTTCTGCATTGCCAGCTCTGTCTGCGGTGAGATTGTCTCCCTAAATTTGTTAACATGAGCCAAGGGTTATATATGCGTGAAGATGAGCTTCAGAATGCATGCATGGGGCACTACAGATGTGCTTCATGCTGGAGTGGTGGGACAATGCAGGGAAGATACATGAACTTTAATAGGAGCAGCCCAGAGTTCATCACTCACCTGCCTGCAGCCACCTGCGCTGTCTGCTGCGGGTGGCTGTCCTAAGCCCCAGGTCTGGAGCCCCTCACGCAGCTGAGACACCATCTCGGGGTGGCGGGGTGTTGTTTTGGGGGAGCCCATGGCTGTGGAAGGGTCTCTGGGATGCCCTGGAGCGGCACGGGGCATGTGTTCAGTGGATGCTGGCTTGTCTGGCATCCTGGAAGACAGACCGCCAGAAGCGTTCCCAGCAGCTGCGGAAGCATGTGCTGTTCTCTGAATTCTGTCTTTTCTAACTGTGGTGGTAACTTTCTAGTGTGTATCTGAGGCAGATACAAATCATAGGAGGGGGAAGGAAGAATTCAGGTTACGTGATTCTGATGCTTTCTCTGCTGGCACATGACAACAGAGCTAATGAGCAGGAGGAGTCATCGCGGTGCTCGGAGGGCTCCGAGGGTTGTGGCCCATGTGCTCAGCTGATGCTTGCAGCCACAACCGGCACAGGGGGTCTGCCCCTGCCCAGAGCCCCGGAGGCTGCAGCCGTGGGCTGCACAGTGCTTGGTACTGGTGGACTGCAGAGAGGAGAGGGGAAAAAATGCAAATGCTGTCAGCCGTTGTGGCAGGAACAAGCCGACTGTTATCATAGCTAAGTGCCATTCATTGCAAAATCAATCTTGCACCCAGCACTGGGTCTCCGAGGCTGTGTTCCTTCTTCCCCTTCCCCAGCTTTGTGCCGGCGGAGAGCTGCACTCCAGGCAGTGGGTGAACACCAGTTGGGCAGTAATTGCCATGGAATTAACCTCTGACATTCTCCTAAAAATAGGCCAAATAAATCCAATCATTAGCAGCTCTCCTGCTTGCTTTGCCTCAAGGGTAAACACTGCAGATTAACGCGTTTACAAGTTACAGGTCCATGAGTGTTTCCTTGATTCTCTAGTTACTGCAGCTGAGCAGCAGTCCCTGCTCAGGGCTTTCACCTCCTGGTGACAGCACTTCGGTTTGTGGGGCAGGGGAGCGGTGCAAGCACAGTGGCTTTTGGGGCCACAGAGGGCTGAAAGGTGGCACTTTAATTTACCTTGATAGACAATGGGAGGGCAGAGTTGATGTGGTTGCCCAGGCTGCTCTGCCTGGTGAGTTCAGGTGAAGAACACAAAGGTGTCTTCATCCGTCTGCTCCCTCTCCTCCAAGGCTGAAGGCAAACTGCCTCCCCATGCGTCGGAGGGGAGCGATGAAGCAGAAGAGCTGGGCAGGAGTGAAGCCAACCCCTTGTCTGGCTGCTGGGGCAAGGTGCTGGTGTGCCAGGTAGCGCTGAGCTCTCCCTGGGTCCCAGGAATCGATCACATCACCCAAAGTGGTGGGGCAGCGCCCCAAGGCATGAGAGGAGTGTGCCATGCGGTACCGTGCCATGCCCCACTGCCAGCAGCAGTCCCCAGGCTGTGTTGGACACAAGCACAGCATGGGGATGGAAATATCCCTCAACTGGGCTGCTGGGGCGCAGACCTGGGCAGGAGAGCAGGGGGGCTGAGCAGGTCCATAGCAGCAGAATTCCAGAATGCTGTGGCCATTATTATTATAGACAATAGAAAAACGGAGATTTGTGGAGATCCCACAGGAGACGAAGCGCTGACAAGGCACGTAGCTGTACAGGGAACGGTGCTTTCTAGAGGCCTGTGAAAGCCAGTCTGCAGTTAACTTAAATTGTCTTTGTCTTCTTCTTTCCAGCTGACATCATCTCTACAGTAGAATTCAACCACACTGGAGAATTACTAGCAACAGGGGACAAGGGGGGCCGTGTTGTAATATTTCAACGTGAGCAGGAGGTAAGTGCCAGTGAATACAAAATGCCCATTTTATCCTTTTAAGAGAAGCTTCCTGCTGTTTCCTAATCTGTCTGTGTCACTCCTAACCTCAGGTCCCTCCTGGCAGACTCCAAACTGAAAAGCAACTATTAGCATAAGCAGGACCAGATTTCAGCTTGTAAAACGCCCTCCAAAACCACGTTGCATTTCCTGCATTCTTTTGCTCTGGTTGCAGCTCCCTGCAGCCGGGTGTAACTGGGATCAGACCGGTGCATTTGAGCGTGCTGCAGGTGTCCATCTGGCCACCCCCCAAAAACCTCTCACACCGCCAAAATATCCGGATGAAACAATTGTGTTTCCCTTCTGAAACACTTTGTCCCAGGAAATTTGAACAAACTCCTTGTTGAAACCCTGAGTCACGGTCTGCCCAGCCTCCTGCAGCTGTGGTGAGCGCTCAGCCTCCAGCACAGCCGCCTGCACCAGCACGGCCGGGGGGCTGCGCAGGACCCCACCACCCAGGAGATTCCCTGCCCTTCCCAAAGCCATCCCACATAGCTGGTCTGGCACGGCACGCACAGCATCGCATGGTCTGAGCGGGTGGGAGCCATCCTCCCCTGTGGGTGTGTTTGCCGATGGTGGAAGGGATGAGTCAGGCCTGGCTATGAAAAATGTCATGGTCTGATGAAGTTTTTAATCTTTTCTCAATGTTATAGCCTCGAAATTATTTCTGTATACGCTGGAGAGAACCAAACGGTTAAAGGTTACAGGCATAGATGCTTCATCAACCTTTCTAGCACTATTTCATTTCTTATTTTCCTCTCATTTTATTATTCTACTGCTTTTCCTGAACGTTAAGCTTCTTAGCATTGCACCAGGTGTATTCTGTTCAGCTCCTGCTTTGGAGCAGTGCTGTGCTCCAGGGGACAAGCAGGGCTTTACTGACCCAAACGCTTTGTTTGTATGTGGGAAGTTCCATCTCCATGATAGTTTTCATTTAATTACTTCAGCCCCACTCAGAGCCTGGTACTGGGTGGTTCACTGCGTGGGATTTGCAGGTCCAGGGTCCCTGACAGGTCTGAGCGCTGAGCCATGGCACGCAGCATCAGTTCTTGCAGAGACACTGCCCTTTTCGTGGCTGCGTTGTCCTTGCTTTGTATTTGTGCCCCTGCGGGGCAAATGCTGCTTATCCTGTGCAGGTGGCGGGGTGCTGCCTGCAGCTCCTCTGGGGCTGGTGTGGGTGCCTGGCAGGAGCCAATCCTTGGTCCCAGCCGTTCACCAGGGGTGGCTGGCACGGTGTGGTGGGCTCTGTTCCCACGCCATTCCTGCTGAGCACACCAGCACTGCCATGCCCGGGGATGCCGAGCCTTGGCTTTCAGACCTGCGCTGCGTCACCGCGACCAGGCGCTCGCCGGCACTTAACAAACCTTAGAGAACGAAAGAGTCAACAGAAAATGTTCCCCTGCTCTCTGTGCCTTAAACTCCTCTCCGCTCCCCTTCCTGCAGAGCAAAAACCAGCCCCATCGCCGGGGAGAGTACAATGTCTACAGCACCTTCCAGAGCCACGAGCCGGAGTTCGATTACCTGAAGAGTTTGGAGATAGAGGAGAAGATCAATAAGATACGATGGCTCCCGCAGCAGAACGCAGCCTATTTCCTGCTCTCCACCAATGGTACGTGGCTGCGGCCACAGCAGCTGCTGTCCCACCACCACGGGTCCCTGGCCCCCTGCAGCCAGGCGGGGCCCACCCTGTAGCGCTTCTTTGGGAAAAACGTATGCTAACAAAAATACGGAGACTCCTTTTGGTGTGACAGGGATGTCACGGGGGAGCAGGAACAGGTCCAAATCTGTCTGGCGGAGTGCGATGCCGGTGCACCAGGTTTTGTCCTTATTTCAGGGCAGCCGTTCTGAGTCTTCTCCCCCTGCTGACAATTTCTTTTTTTTTTTTTTTTTAAAGAAAAACCGCAGCTGGTTTGTTTCAATTTGCAGCTGTGTTCAGCTCAGCAGTTCCATGTTATGTTCAGATAAATATCAGGAGGATCCAGGAATATTACTTGGGATGAATGGGACCTTAAGATGGATGTGACTTAATTACTTCAGGGGAAAAGGAGGGGTCTAATTATCTTTCATAACCAACTTACTTTGTGTTATAGAATTGCCTCTATTGATCATTGTAATAAAATTCAAAGACTTACTAAACTTATTTGGGGGGAGAATCGTTGAAATGCAATGAAGATTAATTATAGAGCATAATGTTCTGTTAATTGAGTTTTTAAATAGTATTTTGATTAACAGGGATATTATCTTTCCATTTGGGATGATGTTTCATATGCTAGCAGGTTATCAAAATTATTCTTTTAGAAATACTCCCGTGTTATGCTGTTTCTTTTTGTTCTTACAGTTAAACTAACATTATATATATAACCCCCCTAAAGTGAACCGGCTTAATAAAAAAATTAATGGTGCTCTATTGGAATTGCTGTGTAAAGGAGAAAATGAAGATGGATGATACGGTTGTGTATGAAACCTGGTGGAAGTGATGATAAACTACTGATAGTCTCTGCCAGGAGGGAGGAAAGAAAACACCATTACTCAGAATAAACCCACATGTTCTGGGGCTCCTTCCCCAGTGGCTCTGTGGCTCAGGAGCTGTGGCGGGGCAGCGTGGAGCTGCCTGCAGCCCCTTCTAAGACTTTACCTCCTCTGAGCAGCTTCCAGGCACGGTTGCCTCCAGTCGTGCTTTGCCGCCGCACAGTGCTGTTGCTTGCTGGAACCTCAGGTTGCCTGTGGCTCTGCTCAGCTTGCTGTGCGCTGGAGTTCTGTGCGGACTCCGCTGGAAGCAGAATTAGTTACCATGTGGCACCCTGTGTCTGATGGGCTTTAAAGCTGTGCACAGCCTCCAGTGCCTGCTGCCGGCATGGGTGCTGCTGTGGCTGCCACCCCACAGCTGTGGGTGGGTGACACCCAGCCAGAGCCACCCTCGGGGGTCCCATCCTTCCTCTCACCTTCCAAAGGGGCAGCGTGGGGCTGGAGCATGGAAGGCAGTCAGCAGGGATGGCTGGCGGTGTTCGAAGAGGATGGGAAATAGAGCTATTGGGGACAGAATTAGGAGAGCTGGTGCATCCTTGGTGTTTAACACATTACTCGAAGCTAAAGGAATTTGGAAATTACTCTTGAAAAGTAACAGGTGGCCCCTGGATAACTGCCGTATGAGATACGGAAATGCGGGAGGAAAGGTGTTGTGTGGAGCCTGCTGTTGGCTGGCTGTTCAGCGGGTGTGCAGGCGTGGGGAAGGGGGTGTCTGTGTGCACAGGCGTGCAACGTGCGTGTTGGAGGAGCAGCCGTGTGTGGTGCTGGGACAGTGGGTTCAGCCCCCCAGCACTCCCAGCACTGCCTGAGCTGCCCCATCCTGGTGCCAGCACCTCGAGGGTGACTCAGCCCCACCACTCAATATATTGAACGCCAACATTCAGAGCATGACCTCTGAGGCACTGAGCCCTGGGAAATTACTTCGCCTGTTATTTCTCCATTAATCCAATAGTTCTGTTCTGTTGTTCAACCGTCTCCTTATCTCTGGAGTAAACATGCCAGGAGCTGTCCAGCAGGACCAGGTGAACCAGGGCTCTGGGGATGCTGTAGTGACAGGTACCTCTGCAGCCACGCCGGGCACACAGTGGGCTGGTCACCGGTCTGAACCAACTGTGCCCTTGGCATGTCCAGCGGTGGCTGCTCGGGGGGCAGCCGGCTGTAACACTCTCCTCTCTCCTGCCCCCAGATAAGACTGTGAAGCTATGGAAGGTCAGTGAGCGGGACAAGAGGCCAGAGGGATACAATCTCAAGGATGAGGACGGTCGTCTCCGAGACCCCTCCATGATCACCATGCTACGGGTGAGTGTGGGGAGACCAAGGCTGTCGAGGAGCCTTTCTCTTCAGGGTCTTGGGTGAAAATCGCTGCCGGTGTCACCTGCGTGCCACAGTACTGGTAACACTGTCCTGACGCGGTAGGTCTGTGTCCGAGGGCTCCTTGTGTCGGAGGCCGGTGCTTTGTCGGGTGTGTGGGTGCAGGAGCGGAGGAGGGAGCTGTCGCTGGAGCAGTGGCGGGGCTGTGCCAGCTCTGGGCACGTGTGCTGCGAAGCACCGTGTTTTGTCTCATGTTGGGTACCCCGGTGCCACAGGGCTGCTGCTGCAGGGCCCTGCATGCCGTGCCCATCCCGGCGAGGAGGCAGTTAATGCGCTCTCCCTTCTCAGTGCATTCGCCACCGCCCAACTTCTGCTTTGGGAACAGAAGTACTTTCTCTAAATGAGTTTTCCTCCCAGCCTAAGGAGATTAAATCCAGCCTCCCAAATTGAATGTAAACACCTAAGGCTATGTTTTCCATTTACTTCGAGGGGGCCGGATGCACAGACCCCATTAAAGCAGCCGCCCCTGTGCCCCGGGAGCATCGAGCATCGCTGGGAAGCCTGGCAAGGCAGGGTGTGCGGGCACAGCAGCGCCTGGCTGCTGGGCATGGCTCTGCCACCTGGGAGCTGCCTGAACCCGGCCGGCAGTGCCAGCAGGTTGGTTCTTCCCCCAGCACTGCCCTGGGATAGCTGTTTATGATCTTTAATTTGCATATAAAGAGTCAGCTCTGGCCCAAGGCAGTGCACGCCCCCTTAATTGAATCAGAGCCCACCCTGGGCCCCGGGAGCTCTGGCAGTGGGGGCAGGCAGCGCTGGAGACCCCTGGTGTGTGGGCTACAGCAGTGAGCGGGGTGCCCCTCTGCCAACGGGGAGAAGCTGTGCTCCCCCCCACATGACGTTAGAGCAGAAACAGACATTAACTCGTTTAACCCATAACCCATAGACCTAGAAATGCCAAGTATGCAGGAATTTTGTCATGATGTTAATCAGACCAGACCAGCTTGTAATTTATTAACATCCTGTCAGAATTTGCATTTTGAGTACTTGGGGGGGTTATATTTATATATATATATATATAATCGTTGCTATGATTACCCTTGGCTCACTTTTATGGCTTCCAGTTCCATTGCAGACAAAGCCATTGAGGACCCCAGACAGGTAGTTAATTCTCATCCCCGTGCTGTGCTGCTCCTGGTGGCTGGCAGGCATTTTTCTTTACAGAGCAAGAAAACAGTTTATTGCATGTGTATCAGCTGTTATGTTTCAGGCAGCATTGCCAGCCTGTTGCGCTGTTACTAGACCGCCCGTTGGAGGAGTTTGCTCTGCATCTGGGTGTGGGAGCCGGGGTTACCGACCCTCTGCAGGGCTGGGAGGCAGGTTTTAAAAAGGCAGCAGTGTTAAGGGGTGTTATTCCAGTTAGTGCTTTCTTCTCTGGCTAAATGCGCTGGAAAAGCCCTGGGCTTACTGAGGAAACACCGGTCACCATTTCGCCTAAATTGCTGTCTTGGTGCCTGTGCCGAGCTCTGTGGCAGGTGGCTGTCGGCGGCAGTGCCGTGGCCAGGGGTGTCCTGAGCACCCCAGCACGCTGCTGGAGACCATGCAACACAGCAAATGCAAGGTCAGCGTTCTCAAGGGAGCAATGTTTGAATATTGATTTATTTTTTTTTATTTCCAGTGTATTCTTTAGGAACATTGAATTTCTGGAGTAATTATAGCAACTCAAGAGTCCAGGATAAATGTTGAGGCATATTTCTTTTCCAACAGAAACTGTTTTAAAGTTGCTAAAATGCTTTGTTGTGGGAACACTGAGTTCTGACATTTTGAAATGGAGATTTTTAACTTTTTGACAATGATTTTTTATCTTTTGGATTGACCCGGCTGTCAGCTCCGTAGGTGCCTTGTCGTCCATCCCACCGGCCATGGCCGCTGGCTGGTCAGACGTGCAACAGCAGGCATGGGGAGCATGCAGGGACGTGAGCTGCAGTCCCGTCTGCCCAGAGCCGCTGGTGGGTCCCCCCTTGCCTGGGTGAGGGGAGCCCATGAGGAGCATGGCAGGTGGCCCTGGCTGTGTGGCACTGTGTCCTCTCCTGCATGGGATGCCCACAGCACTGCTCACGTTGGCTTTGCAGTGCTGTGTGTGCCCGGGGGCTTAACACTATCATTTAGCTGCTCCTCCTTCTCTTCCCTGTGTTACAGAGGCTGGGGTGGGGAAGAGCGGACAGCCTGTGTGTGTTTGCCAGGGGTGGGTACAGGGGGGGCATAGCAGTGCCGAGCTGGTGGCTCAGGCTCCCACCCCAGACCTGCCTCTGCGCCCCACCGCCTGCCCCTGCCGTGCCGGCAGGATGTGGTTGTGGATCGATTGGAGCCCGCGATGAGGGTGATGATGCCTCAGTGGGGTGCACGAGCGATGTGGTTATGAAAATAAATAAATAATTGTCATGCTTTGCTACTGATTGCTGGCATGAGTTGATTGCATTTGACCGCTTCCTGGTGCCTGAATGGGCGACCACAGGGTTGGAAGTGGAGCCAAAAATCAACCTGGGTGTTTTTGCAAGTGCTCGGCCTGAAGTCACACCATCCAGCCCATCTGTCACTGCTGGTGCCCAGTGGGGCGTAGCCAAGGAGGGGCAGGGATGCAGAGATGCTGCCAGCGTGGCCGGTACTGGGTGCAGCCCTGGGCAGTGCGTGTTCAGGGTGGGGGCAGCCCGCCCACCCCACCGGGCACCCACCTGCCCTGTCCCTGCTCACCCCAGGGAAGGAGGGCATTGTGATATTTATCTTTTTTCCCTGTAGAAAGTCACACTGAAATACCAGAGAAGTGGATGCTGTTTGTTGTCTACCCCCAAAGTTTCTGCCTTCGTTTTGCTTTCAGTCTGTTTACTCCTGGTAGCAGCGCGGTGCCGTACGACTGGGGGAGTTTGCTACTTGGGTGTCTCCCTTGTGCTGTGGGGTCAGGCACTGCGACCCCCCGCTCCCTGGCAAGCAGCCCCACGGGAGCGTACAGCTCCTGCTTCACAGGAATGAGGAGAGGTAAAGCACGATGTAAGCGCTTGGTATTATGGTTATTAGCGTCTGCCAGCACAGCGCCTGCTGTCCCTGAGGATGGAAGACTGTGGAGTCTTCCGCCAGCCCTGGTTTGATCTAATGTTTTGATGATTTTACTTAGACAGATATTTACATAGCTGTAACCATTTTGCTGCAGCTTGGCATATCTTTGACATTTAATTGTCCTGTGATGCTCGCGCTTTGGAGTAAAGCCACATCCATCCACAGTTTAATTTTCAACCACAGGCGAGTGAAAAAGGGTTTTAAAACCACCTTGCTGCAATTGTCTCTCACCCATTTCTCTTAAGGCTTTAAATGTACTTGATGAGCATTGTTCTCTGAGGGAGTTCTAACCTGCATAGTGCAAAAGGAATATTTAACTCTGCTCAGGCTGTAAAGTAAGGCTTGTGCTGTCATTAAAAAAGCTCTGCTTGTTTGGCTAGCCCCCAGTCTAATGGCTACAGCCCTGTGGCCTCATTTAGCTGCCTTGGCAAGCTCTCCCATGCCGCTCGGTGTACAGCCACACCTGCACTGTGGGATGTGTGCAGGAAATAATTAACACAAATAATATCCAGGGCTTAATTTTTTTTAAATAGAGAACATGGTTGCTTTGATCCCTCACAGTGCAAATCAGACTGTGGTGAAACAGTGGTGTGCATCTCCCACCGGTACCGTCCCCACTGCAGGAGGTGGTGGCTGTGGGCACTTGGGTGCTATGTGTGGGAAGATGCTCTCTGTGCCTCTGGTGAGCAAAACTGGGGCAACCAGCCAGGAGAGACCATTCCCAGGCCTCCCTTTACTGTAGAGAGGGGCTGATCTTTGCGTTTGTTTAAAGAGCAGCAGCAGCAGCCAGCTGTGCTGCCCGTGCTGCCTTGGCACATACTGCCCAAGCTCCGAGCACCACAGGGACAGCTGTCTGCCTCCCCGATGTGCCGGGGGGCTGTGACTGAAGGGTGTTCTTGTGTCGGGCCACTATGTGTTCTGAAACCAGGCTGGGATTTCTTAGTCCACCAAGTCCCCTGCTCCTGAGCCACACTGGCAGTGGGGAGAGCAGCCAGGGCTCCCCAGGGCTGGCAGGGGCTCCGGCTGGGGGCTCCCAGGAGGGGCTGCTGCTGCCTCCCCTCCTCTGTCCCAGGGGAACCCAGGGGAGCTCAGATACTAGTTGGTAACAGCTTTCCCTGCCCCAGAGGTCACAGATCTCTGCCCCAAGCATTTTAAAATGCTGGTAAGTAAAGAAGCACCCTGCAAACGGGCTGGTGCTCAGGAGCCCAGGGGCCAGTTGCTCTGGTAGCAGGGTCAAGTCTCACCCAGGTTATTAAGGACTCGGGATTGCTGTGCTGCAGAGTGGTGTCCTGTGGTCTCCTCTGGACACCTCCCTGGGGGAGGAGTGATCCTCCGAGGCCGAGCACGATGTGGGTGCAATGCACAGGTGCGTGGATGTGTCTGGTTCTTGGTGTTTGTAGCTGTTGCAAAGCGTGCTCTTGGTTAAGAGCTGCCACTTCACTCTCAATTCCAGCAAAATCCATCATAAATTCTGTTTCATATGTCCCACTTTGCCAAAGCACTCAGATTTCTGGGCCCCTGGGCACAGTTCCCTGGGGAGGTTGTGCTGTATTCCCTCTGCATCCCAGGCACCCCACGGGCAGCCCTGGAGCGGGGCTGTGCGATGGGAGAGGGGAAGGGGTGGACAATGCTTTGGAGAAGCTGTGCTGCTGGTTTTCCACCTCAGCAAAGAGATCTGTCTGTCTTTTCCTTTTATACATTCTCCAAAGCATTATCATTTAAATGACAAGGTAATGTGAAACATTTGGCTTTTTTTGGCTGTAAAATGCACATGGCAGAACTAATCAATTTCAAATGATCGTCATCAAACCTTTGCCACAGAATTTTTTTTAAAAAAAGGATTTTCCCCTTTTCATTAGTGGCTTACATTGCTCTAAAGCTGCTCAACGGGTACCCTTTGCATGCTTGACTGCCCTTTGGTAGCCTGGCCCCTCTGAGCTGGGCAGCACTGGGCTCGCTGCCACATGGTGCCATCCCTGGGAAGCCACCATGCTGGTCCAGGACATGCTGGGGACCTGTGGCGTATCCTGGCTTGGAGGTGCTTGATTTTTGTCACTCTTGAAGCAGTGCCCTGAATGAAGACGAGCTTGGCTCAGTCTCGCAGTGAGGCACAGCCAGTGTGCAGGGCTCTGAAGCCACCATGCAAGTAACGGCTGTGTCACAGCAGCACTCAACCCACCAGTGTGCGCTGCCTGCACCTCTGCCTGCTTCATTCCGCAGATGCTTGAAAAGAAACGAAGGAGCCCATTTTGCTGCTGCTTTTGTCATTTTTTTGTTTTTCTGAGGTCATGAGTTGAATTCTTTCTTTTCTGGTGAAAACTCATTCATCCTTTTAATACTTGTAAACTCACCTTGAAATGCCAACGACCAGAATTGACCTTTCAGATATTTTTTTTTCATCTCTTTTTTTTTCCACAGCTATTACACTGCTGGTATCTGTGTCTAGACAAACTGTAAAAACAACGTGCCAGGCAGAATTATCAAACGGGCTTGGATTGCTTTGAATGCGTGTTTGGTAACATTGCTGTGGTTCTGCATGCTCCTCTTGGTAAAAGTAGGAAAACTGCTTGATGGGATTTTACTGACACTGGCTCTTCTTCAGCAGGAGAAATAAGTTTAAAAGTATCTTTTCAAACAATCACATCCTTAACAGGGATGCAGTTCTAATGAGATTGGTGTGAGAGTTTACGATTTTTAACCTTAGATTAAGAAAAACATTCTGTTAGTTCTTTGAGGTTTTCCCAAACTTATTTCAGAATTTAGGTGAAAGTAATCCTGGAGTGTAACAGGTGAACTAGGATGAATTCTCAGTTACAAGCAACAATAAATATCCTATCATGGTATAAAAATACACAAAGAATGGGAAAACTGGGATGGTTTGGGCTGTGTGTGGAACGCCACTTGCAGTCAGTGCTCAGTTTCCTTGCAGTAGAAACCCTTGGTGAACTGGCCCTGGTTTTGGGAGGGGTATTTGTGTCGGTGGCCTGAACGGTTGGCCCACATGGACTGACTTCAGGCTTTGAACTCTGCACCTCGGTGCCGATCGAGCACAGCCCAGCAGATGCTCCTGAGTCTCAGTCCCCACTGGGAAACTGGGAAGCTGGACACTGCTCTGGAGGGCAGGTCTGCTGGGCAGCGCATGCTCCTGCTCTGGCACTGCAGTTCTGGCTGCACCATCTTCCCTGCAGACCTGGTGTCCGTGGTCTTTTCCCTCCTCCCGATCCCCAGCTGGGACCCAGACCCTTTTGGACCTGCACACGTGAAGGTGGATGCTCAGCTGGCAGCAGGTCTGTGCCTGTGTTTCACTGTATGCAGAAAGGCTCAGGAGCTGCCGACCGAGGAGCCAGTGCTGGCACAGTGCTGAGCAGGGAGGGACGTCTCCACGGAGAAGAGATGAAACCAGAAGCTTTATCAGCTACATGGACTGGTAATGAGACAGTGGGTTTATCCTTCCACACTTCACAGGGAAGGTCCAGTAAGTCAAAATCCTGAAGAGCATGAAATTGCCAGTCTACCACAAAAATGGTGTTTGATGCGCATTTTGTCTGCAAAATATTGATCTGCAGGCAGCGCTGGCTGGCAGTTACAGAATATGCCTTTTGTAGGTAAGAAAGAAACATCAGGGAGCACATCCAGAGGAGCTCAGCAGCTGAAGCAGGTGAGGAACCTTGCTGGATTTATCCCCAAGCTGCTAGCTCTGCGCTCGGATTTGCCAGGAACTGGATTACATTTTCCTACTTGCAAATGCAAGGCTGGGGTTAATCTGAGCTTCGGCTGCGACTAATCCCACTTGGCCAAATCCTACCTGCTGCCCAGGTGGCGGAGGCAGCTGCACCCCAGGCAGCGCTTGTGTGGAGCACAGGGGGTGGGCTGGCGGTGGGGGGCTACCCCAGAAAGGGCAGTTTGTCCTGCTGTACGTGCCGAAGGAGAGAGGGAAGATCTGCCCTGTGGGCTGGTGCACAGAGTTGCAGTTAGGCGCAGGTGGCACTGCAGGCATTACAGCTGCTGCGCTGGGCTGCTGCCGGTCCCGCTGCACGCAGCAGGTCATCGCAGAGCTTCCACTGCAGGTGGTGCTGAGGCATGGTGACCCCTCATGAGGTGGGAACCAGATAGATATCTTAATGGATTATTTATTAATTTTATTTTTTTTTAATGGCTACTACTTAGGGTCATGTCTGGATCTCAGCCTAAGTCCGGTAGAGCTCTATTGTGCCAAGAGGATTTCCATGGAGGTAACTGAGAGCAAAACCTCGTTCTCCGTTACACAGAAATGGGTGCATGGTCCCAGTGCTGACATGTCTGTGGTTGCCCTCACTCCCACCACCCATGGCCGGGACCGCTGTGCAGGAGCACTCCATGGGACCCGCACCAGGGTGATGCCAGGCTGCTGCAGCAGCTTCCTGGGGCAGAGGTGGTCTTGCTGCTTTGCTTGTCCATGCTGGGCTTGCCCTTCATGAGCCAGCCCTCTCATATTCACACCCTTGAGGAATTTTTGTCCTCCCGCGTGCCCCGTGAGGAGGATTCCCAGCAGCGCTTTTGCCTTGCCTGTAGGTTGTTGAGTCCCATCTTGCTGCAGGGCTGTGCTGGGGGCTTCATGTCACTGGTCTGGCCCCTGGGGCAGCTCAGAGCTGGCATGCGTTGGACTTGGGCTTGCGAGAGGCTGTGTGACCACACCATCCCAGGAGCTGAGGCATTAAGCATTTTCCCCTGTATATTGACTCGTGTTTTGAAAACGCGGCACGCCGCAGACCACCTCTGGGCAGGGGAGGAGGTTGTCCTGAGGAACACCAAATCTCTGTATCTCTTTGGGCCACATCCATCACAGCACCGTAAATGCTGAGGAGAAGCTCTGCCAGGTGAAGTTCTTCCCCCTGGGAGCAGGGAGCATTTGATGACAGTGGACATAGACAGTGATGGGGGAAACCTGGTGAGAACATGGGGCACGTAGTGAAGCACAGCGATGACGGACACGGCGTTACGTGCGCCGTGGTCCTTTGCTCAGCAGCTGCGGGTGGCAGGAGGATGTGCGGCGCTGGCGGTGGGAAGGGGCCAGGGCACGCCGGCTCCCTCCGCCCCCCAACCATGGAGAGCATGAATTTTACAGCCCAAGGGAGGATTAGTGCCTCGTTAACTCAGGAGAGGGGAAGCCTTTGCAGGCAAGGAGAGGAATCGAGTGTTGTGTGCACTTTGAGTGAGTGGGACCAGCTCTTTTGCAGGGGGTGCCTGCTAGAGGCAGAGAGAAAAATTAAGACATATTTTGTTTTAAATGAAAAATGACTGGCATTCCCCCCCCCCTTCCTGAAAACGAAAAGTAATTTAATTTATTAGTGGTTTACTTTATTTGACAGCCTCTCTATGTACTTGATGCGGTTTGTTACACTGAATTACCCTTTAATAATGGGTATATATAATACCAGAGCCTGCCCTGCAGGTTGGCTCCGTAATTGAAGACGGGATGTGCTGAGGAGGGCTCTGTGCTGTTGAGGATTGCCATGGCAATGCTAGTGGGAGCCGGGTGGTTTAGGCAGACACCAGCTTGGACTCTGCATGCTTCAAAAGGAAAAAAAAAACCAAACCAAGTTTCAATTTCTGTCACGTTGCCCCATTTGTTGGGCGCTTTCTCTTCGCCGTCACTGACCACCCCGAGCAGCCCCCTGCCCGCCCAGCTGGGCTGGGGACCCCGTGGCTGCAGCACCAGGGCAGCCTGTGGGGTCCTCCCTCGGACCACTCAGTCTTTTCCTTTATTGTATGTTAAGCAGCAATGCAGCACTGCAGCATGGGTGCCTGTGGGCCACTGGGACAGACCCCACGGCACGGGAGGGACGCTGCTGGGGCAGGCAGCGCACTAGGGAAGGTGCAGCCGAGAGCAGTCCTGTGGTGGCGAGCGGGATGAACGGGGAGAGGGGTTTGGAGGATCTCCTCTGCCGGGGGTTTCCGTGCCAGTGCTGGCACAAGGTTGAGCTGTCGCAGGGATGCGCCTCAGGCTCCCGCATGGTGGCTGCGCTTCCAGCTGGCTTCAGGCCAGACTTAAGTGGAGAAGAGATCAAACCCAGACAGGCACCCAGCCTGCACCCAGCAGCTCTCCCCTTGGCTGTCCCGAGTCGGGGGTTGCCTTTCACCCTGGGAATTCTACTGTTGTGGGACAAGATCCCGAAGCCGGTGTGTGCTCCCAGCGCATCCCTGGCTGCTCCTGCCTCAAAATGTTGGCGCTTTCAGGTTTAAGTACTTATCGTTGATACCCTTAAGCAGAAGCTCACGGCACGTGGTGAGAAGGGGCATGGGCACTTGCTGTTTTCCATATTTCAGTGCAGATTCTTGCCACTGCAATAGATAAAAAGTCCTGCCTTAACAAAATACTCACGGATGACCAGGTTTGCTCCCCTTGCGGGGTTTTACCTGGTGATGGACCAAGTTCCAGGTGTACAACACTCCCCAGAATTTGGCTCTGAAGTAGCATGTGGAGGTTTTTCATGGCTGAAGAGTTTATTTTAGCTCTGTGATTGTGAGTAGCTGCTGTATGAGGCTGGGGTAGGGAACGGCGCTGGAGCTGCAGCTGGCCACGCTGTTCCGGCAGACCCAGCTCGCCCTGGCTGCTTCGCACTGCAGTGCACGCTGCTGGGCTGCTGCCAGGGACGGGGGCTGGCCTGGGGTCGGACCGCAAGCTGTGGTCAGGCCACACAGCATCATCTCGCCAAGTGAAATCCTCTGCCAAAGCCTTTCCTGTACTTATTCTTGTGCCCGGTGAGGCCGGGTGTAACCGTTGATCCCTTTCCCTTTGGACAACCGTCATGTTTCCGACGGTCTGAATGACAGCCCGGTCCATGTAATCCCTGAGCAAAACGCGAGCCTCCATCCCCAGATGGCTGAGCAAGGTCCTTCAGCAGCAAACGATGCATCATTGCCTGTGTCAGGCTGAATTAGCAGGCAGGCTCGTCACATTAAGCTCAGGCTCTGAGCTGGCAGTCCCTGTGCTCTAGTGTCACTCGAGCTGGCTGTCACACTCCCGTCCCCACCTCTGCAGCCATGGGAAATCTCTTTGGGCAGCACACAGATAATATACACAGTAATGAAGTAGCTTGAGGGAGTAGCTTGCTGGCAAACGGGAGCACAGAGTGACACCTTTCTAGAGTATTAAGTTGCCTTGAGAGCATTATGTCTGAAGTTATTACTTACACTGCTCCTTGCATACACTATTCTTACCGCATTTCTCCATCCCCCAATGTTTACATGAGTTATGCTTATTAATCTAAAGGCAAATGTGTGTAGCTCCATTTCTAGTCCCTCCATCTGTCTCTGCCCTGCACATTCCCTTTCCCTGTCTCTTCTCATCTCTTGCCTCTGTCACTCTGATCTGAAGCAAAGGCAAAAAAGAAAAATCGGTGCTGACCTGGCTCTCTCAAGAAATACATTTCTGTTTGAAATGCTCCAGGAATTTCCGATTCTGGCTAACAGTGACAAAACAAGGCAGAAGTGGCTTTCTTGTTTTTTTTTTCAAAAGCAGAAATGGTTGCTGCAGCAGAGATCCAAGCCTGGTTTACTGGGCTCTCACTGCAGTCTAACCATACGGGTGCCTCTTTCAAAAGTAGAAGGTGCTTGAGTTTGCTTGTCCTTCTGTTCATACACTTAGAAAAGCGTTAGGTTTCCTTGGTGGGGGTGTGTGGAGAGGTGGGTGGGATGGAGCACCAGCAGCCAGTGCTCTGCAGGCACCTGCTGTGGCTGTGGAGGATCCCCCCATGCCGGGTGCTGGCAGGGGTCGGGTGGGACGTCCAGACCGTGTCCCTGGGAGCTGACACTGTGCTCACGCTGTGCTTCCCCTCCTGCAGGTACCCGTGCTGCGGCCCATGGACCTGATGGTGGAGGCCACCCCCCGGCGGGTATTTGCCAATGCCCATACCTACCACATCAACTCCATCTCTGTCAACAGCGACTACGAGACCTACATGTCAGCGGATGACCTGAGGATAAACCTGTGGAACTTTGAAATCACAAATCAAAGTTTTAGTATCCTTTGGTGCACACTGCCCAGCAGATCCTGGGACGGTCCCAGCCTGGCCAAGAGCAGCAGTGAGGGGGGTGCCTCGGCTGGCAAGTGGGGTGCGAAAGCCCAGGGAGCCCAGACATGAGCAAGTGTCAGTGAGAGAATGAGAAAACTGGACAGGGGAGACGGGTCCCTGCCGAAGGAGAGCGGCGGAGGGGGGACCTGTGGGGTCCGGCTCTGTGGGGAGCAGCAGAGCTGTGCCCATGTCTGCCGTGATGCTGACCAAGCAAGTACTGCAGCATCTCGCCTGGCCCCATGCCTGCACCCCCATCGGTTCCTTGGTACAGGAGCTTCACCCTGCGGCAGAGGCTGGCAGGGGCTCAGGGGTACAGAATAGCTGCCCGCTGTGCACCTGACTGCAGAACGTCTGAAATCCCCAGTCCCCAGGTGTCATTACCAAGGCACCTCCCTCTTGTCTCTGCCCGTGCCACCGGCGGGGCACCGGGCTGTCTGCGCAGGCATGTTCCAGCATCACACTGAGCCGCCTCCTGTGCCGCGCAGGGCTCAGCTGGCACCGTCGCGACTGCTGCCGCCTGGTGCGGGTGATGCGTTTTTGAATTCTGCCTGTAGGGTCTGCATGGGGCGGGTGGGAGGGGGCGGGTGTCCACAGGTGATGGAGAAGACAGATGCCTTGGGGAAGACGGAGAGAAGAAATATTAATGGTGCAGTCTCCGTCATACCCTGCAGCAGGGTGACAGGCTGCCAGTCACAGCTGTACAAATGAGGTTGTGCCAGTCACCCTTGTAACAGCCGCATCAGAAATAATAACGGGGCACTAATCATTGGTGATATTTATATAGTATTTCCTACTGAAAAATCCTCAGGGCATGTGCTAGATTTAGGCAGCTGGAGAGAATTTCAGCAGTCACAGGCTGGTGGGAGCTCAAAGTGGGTATGTTTGAGCAGGGCTGCAACATGTGCTGGGTTTCAGGGAGGAAGATGAGGAGTGCTAAATTTGGGTAAAACCTCAGGGAGTTTAGATGGCCTGGGGGAGACTGGCCAAGGTGCAAGTGCAGCGCCCAAAATGCTTGCTAAGAATTAATGGAGAAACATCACCACCGGGCAGTTTTCAACCCAGCATTTCAGTGACCTCAAGCACATGAAATATTTTTGAAATTATGTGTACCTGGGCAGCCACTCCTGGGCTGTGGTAGTTTTCTGTTGGTCATTGTGCTCTGGGATTTTTTGCCCCTGTTGATTTTGGTGCAGTTACTCACCATGCCCCGGCACTGCCATACGAGATGTTTACTGTGGCATGGGGTGAATGGTCAGAGTCGGGTCTTGTGGCACGCAGAGGGGCTCTGGGCTGTGGTGCCGGAGCTGTGGTCCCCAGCTGCACAGCAAACGTGATGGATGCTGGCTTCCCCTGCACGGTATAGGGCCAGCTGGGCACTGCGGTTCTGCCCCAGGGTGGTGCTGCTCCCCCGGGAGCACCTGGTTTGCACAGGGCAAGGGGAAGCCCAGGTGCCCAGAAGCATCAGCTGGAGGGGCAGCGAGAGGGGACCCCCCAGGAGGAGCGGGGTCTAGCCCAGGCTACCTGGGGCTCCTTGACTCGCCCTGCCAGACATTGTGGACATCAAGCCAGCCAACATGGAGGAGCTGACGGAGGTGATCACGGCCGCCGAGTTCCACCCGCACCACTGCAACACCTTCGTCTACAGCAGCAGCAAAGGCACCATCCGCCTGTGTGACATGCGCACCTCCGCCCTCTGCGACCGCCACGCCAAGTGTGAGTACAGCCCCTGCCATCACGATGGCTGCGTCGGGGTCCCCTTTGGGTGAAAAGAGCCCAAAAAAGGGAGTGCGGAGACGCACCTGGGCTCAGGTCTGCCCTTCCACCTCCTGCGGATGTGCCAGGCTGTGGTCCTGCCTGCCCCTGGGTGCTCCCATGGCCACCTGCCCCCAGCCCTGCCCAGCCCCAAAAGGAGCATCTTCCCCCGTGTCCCAGCCCCCTGCCCTTTGTGGGAGCATGTTAAACCCCCCAGCAATGTTTCAGCAGTAGCGGATCTGAGGGGTCACTGGATGCTGGCGCACAGCCGCTAAGAGCTGTTAGTGCCAGAAGGCAGGGAGTGCTGTGTTTCTTCAGGCTGTTTGTCTGAACAGCCCCATGTCCTGTTGTCAGCTGTGGTTGCCGCAGGGGTCAGGATGTGCAGAAGAGCCCCCTCAGAATCTGGAGTGAGCTGGTCAGGTAGGGACCTGGTCCTTGGTCCTCACCAGGCTGATGCGATGAGTGAGGTGCTGCTGAGGCAGCTGAGCTCCTGCCCAGCCTGTACATGTCAGGAGGTTGTTACTGGGAAAAATCATCTTTATCAGCAACTGCTTGGTAAAATAGTGGCACAAATACCTACAGCACTTATGGGTGTGCTGGCAAATGCCTGCTGCTGTTCCTTGTGCCCTAGCAGTCCCTGGAAGGCAGCTCTGTGCTGAGTGCAGCACTGTAAGTAAGATGCAAATGTGGGACAGACCTGAATGGGTTTAGTATCTGCCTGAAAGGCAGCGAAATAGGGCAGAAACAAGGGCCAGTGTGACTGGACAGCTGAACCCCTGTGTCTCCTGTTCTTGTTTGAATTTTCATCAGAAAATGGCAATTTCTTGTGGGAAATGAAGGAGATTTTTGGTATTCTAAGTGTGATCATGTTATGAGAACAAGATGCACAAACCTGGTGCAACATATTGGAGTCCCGTGCTCATAATCTACCTCCAGAGAGCACCCGGGTGTGTGTCAGGCATAGCTTTCCTAGAGGCGACAGGGAATCACACACCACCTAATGCTTCTGGGCTTTCAAGCTGCGGTCGTGGTCTGATACCTGTTTTTAAGCTGGAGTACAGTGGGTGGAGAGGGCAGCTTGCATTGCTGGCTGGAGATTCAGAAATACCAACAGGCGTTTTTCCCAAATCCTGAGCAAAATACACTTTTCTCTTACATTTCCTGACCATGTCTTGCAGTCCCACAGTGACAGCTCCCAGCTGAGAATCAGAATACAATTAAGGAGCAAACAAAATTCATTTTCCTGACACTTCAGCAGCAGAAGCATCCCGCTGGCTTTTCCCTTTGTTTAGGTGCTGCTGCGTCCCTCCAGCCCTCAGCCAGCACACTGGCCAGCGGTGAATCCCAGCTTGGTTTGACCTCTCCTGTGGCATTTCCTTATTGATTTCCCTCCCTCAGAAGCATCAGCCTCAGTCAGTTGCAGTTCAGCAGATGTGTAAGTCAAAATTGAGACAGTTCATCAAAGTTCAAAATGAAAAGCAACATTGGCTTTCGGAGGCAAATCCTCCAACGGAGACATTTAATAACCGTCAATATTTAATAAAAATGCAGAAGATGGCACTGCACATCCCAGTCATGTTTATTTAGATAGATGCAGTTTGCTGCTGGCGGCCAGCTTTTACTTATGTGCTTCTCTTATTAAATTTGGTTTGCCCATTTTATTTGAGGATCCTGCGATCTGTGACGTTGTATGTGTCACCCCCAGCCGTGTAGCTTCCTAAGAGCATCAGCTGCCACACAGAGGTGCCTGCCCCACAGGGCTGCAGAGGGCTGGAGGGCCGGCGTGCTGCCGCGCTGAGGGTTGGTGGTCCTCAAGGGGATGCCTGCCTGGGCACACCATGCACAAAGAAATCGCGTGTGTTGTCTGAAGCCCCACGAGAAGCCAGAGGGGAGATCAGGATTCCCGGAGTGGCTGGTAATGCCAGCAAAAATCATCCTGTTTGAAAAACATTGGGAAAGTGAGGAAAAAACCCCGCTGGGGGTTACTGCAGTTATTTCCCCATAGCAAAAGGCATTGGGCTTTCCCCTTTTTTTTTTTAAGGAGCCACCTGTGATTGTCCCTACTGAACCCCTGAACCAAAAGGCTCAGAGCACAGCCTGTTCCCCAGAGGGGACCTTTACCTTCTGGTCTTTTCACTGCTGGCGGCCTACAGCACCACTACCAAACATATTCTTTGCCGAAAACAGTTTCAGCTTTGGTTAGAAATCAGAAGCACACAAAGCTGCTTTGATCAGGTAACCGACAGCATGCAGATTTGACCCTCCGCTAATGCAGATTGTTTCTAATACAAGCCACCCCCCACCCCCACCCCTTCTATTTGGGCAGGCGCTGCTGCCTTTTGGGCAAGCCCCAGCCAGACTCTGCATCGCTGCTGCTTTCCCTGCGAGGAGCAGGATCATGCCATGGGCTGTGCAGCCCTTCTCGGCCATCTCAGGGTCCGCATCCCCCCCGGGAGGCTGCTGGGGAAGGAGGGCAGGCAAAGGGGGCTGGCACCAGGAGAGCAGCTCCTGGTCCGTGTCGGAGAAAAATAGGTTTGTTGTGTAACAGAGAATTAGTGTTCAGAAATCCTTTCCATGAGCTCAGCAGCCCAGATCTGCTTCTGCAGAAGGAGCAAAGCCACACAAAAGCCTTCAGCTGCGAAGCAAAAATAGCTCCTGTGAGCCCCTGCCCTGCCCAGCCCAGTGCTGTGGCTCAGACCCTCTGCCTGTGTGCTGGGACCCCAGTGCTGGCAGAGCCCTTGCTGCTGCCAGCGCCGGCACCGGCGAGGGCCTGGGCATCTCGTGGCTGTGGTCCTGCTGCCCAGTGGCCATGGGGACGGTGCCAGCTGGGGCTGGGGACAGCAGGGTCCAGCCACCCCGCAGGACAGCAGCTTGCCCCCGTCCTGCCAGCGCCTGGGCTGGTGCTTGGAGCACCCTGCCAAAAGCATCGGTACCTCATCTGTGAGGAAGAGGAACATGTTCTGTTGCCTTGCTACAGATAGGAAGAATGAGGCAGAAAGGCAAATCACTCGCGTTCGGGGGGAAATTGGCACCAGACGCGTAATTTCTGCTCCTTAGCCCGTGGTGGCGAGGCTCCTGCGCCGCTGGGCTGGGGGCGGATTGCAGAGTTGATTTTTCTGATATAAAGCAAAGCTCTGTTCTGCTTGTGCTGGCTTAGGTCTTCCTCAGTGGTGTTCATGATTTATTTTCTGCATAGGTGAACTGTTGGTGGAGTTTCATCTTTTTATTGGAAGCAAGAGAAGCAGCAGAGGGTTAATGTATTTGCCCATGTGAGTGCTGCTCTGCTGTGCTTCCAGCTTTCCACGGGGCCATTTATTACCAGATTAACTGGAGCCTCAGCTGCAATCCAGAGGGGTCAGCTGCCCTGCCCGGGGCTTATGCACTTGGTGGCTCCACCGCTTTTAGTGCACAGGCCAGATGGGCCATCTTGCACATGTGAGTGGCACGTGGCCCCTGGGCCAGCATCACCCTGCTCCTTGACCCACGGGTGCTGCCCAAGGGTGGGCACCATGCGGGGTGGGCGAGGGAGCAAGCAGGCGAACCAGGAGCTGGCAGAGATGGCGTGTGCAGGTGCGCTGCCATAGGAGGTTTGTTTTGTTAACAGAGGTAATGTGGACCTGTCCTGAAACACAGCCGCCAGTTAAACCCATGGTGTGCTTGCTGGTGGCCACCAGTAACACCTCAAAAGCTTGTCAGGGAGTAACTGCTACATGGGAGTTGCCTGCTCAGACAGAACTTGGACTGATGGATCCAAAGTCCTTTTACCTGACAGGTCAGTTAATGCCACCAGTCATCTGGTGTGACCTGAGACTCGGGGTGCACGAAGGAGTGGGGAGAGGAGGAGGAGGAGAGAGTGTAGAGCTGGGCTCTGCTAGCTGTGTCTTTCCAAAGAAGGGAGAGTGAAGGGTTAAAATAGCCACATCTGGAGGAAATTAACTTCTCCCACCTAGGGGTGTGGGTTTGGGGTGATGCCTAGGGCTGCTGCTGCCTGCCATGTGCTGTGGCACTGTTCCTTCAGCAGCTGCCTGCCCTGACTTGAGATGCCCGTGTCCCACGGGCGATGGTCTGGCCTTGCTGGTTGGTGACCCTGCTGCTTGGTGAGCAGGTGTCCTCTAAAGGCTGGGAGAGGCCTGGTCTCACCCCTGGAATCACCTTTGTCAGCTCAGAGGGAGGGACACGGATCCATGGGCTGCCACATGCCATTGGCACTGGCGGGGATGAAACTAAAGATGCCAGCTCTGCAAAGCCACACCAGGCTCCAGCAAAACACCTTTGCTCCCGTGTTCCTGGTGACGGCACGTTCTCTTTACCTATTTTTTCAGGTAAGCCTTTTATAGAGGAAAAAGGTTCTATAAGTAGAGTATGGAGATCTGATTCCCTGTTAGAAAACTCTGTGTGTAGAGAAAGCCAGTTGTGCGCAGCGCTGGGAAGCTGCAGGGCGAGCTGGGCTGAGCTGGGCTGAGCTCTGTGTCCCAGGTTCCAGCTGCAGCAGAGCTGGGCAGGTAGTGTCGCCCCTAGAAACTCACCATCTCCTTCCTCCAACCCCTCGCAGGAGCTGACCATGTCCTGCTGCACGCAGTAACAGGCCTGGCAAGACCTCAGACTAAGAATTAACTAGTCAGTTGTGCAAAATCACCAGGGGGGTGAAGAACAAGCCTCTTGTGTCACCCTGAGCTCATTTAGCAAAGTGGGAAACCTCTTTGTCTTTGCAGCGCTCTCCTGTCTTCATCTGGAATCAGAGTTTCCACCCAGCAGATCATTCACTTCTGACAGGGCAGGTGTTGGGGCTGAGCTGAGGGGGTGACACCGAGCGCAGAGGGGACCTGAGTGGCAGTCACAGCCCAGCCCAAGCTTGGTGATGGCCCAGTGCAGCTTTTGGTTTTCCATTCTGACTTGCTAGTTGTCATGATTAGAGTTTAAATGAGGACTGAGAAAGAAAAGACAGGGCTTGAATTGGGGTTAAATTTATTGTTGAGCGGTTAAATTTATGGATGAGTGAAAAAACCCATTTTCTTTGAAGCTGCCCTGAGAGGGTCCCTCTGGGCAGGGGGTGCTCGGGTGCAGGGCGGCTGCAGAGGCAGCAGCTTGGGGGGGTCGTCTTCAGCAGTGCCACTTGAACGATTGTTCTCTGCGTTTGGTACCTCTGGGCTTTGTGTCGCAGTATCAGAGCCATAGTGCAGCAGGCAAGGAGACCAGCACAGGGAAAATGCATTTAGCCCGTACCAGACTTGTGCGTGTTAAATGTTCTGCGTTTTAAACAGTCGACAGCTCCTGCACCCCGGACTGCAGAGGGGAGCGGGTCCTGCGCCAGGCTCCGCTGTGCACAGCTGGATCCCACGCTCGGCTCCTGCCTTCTCGCCCTGGGCACAATCCTGGGCACAGCAGGGGTGCTGCCCTTGCTGTCCCAGGGGGCTGGGGCTGACGCTCCCACCCTGACCCTGGGAACGGCCGTAGCCCTGGCTCCTCGTCAGTGCTGGGCACAAGGGACAGAGGAGCCCTCGCTGCACTGCTGCTCCGGCATCGCCGGGGAAGGGAGCAGCAGGGCGCTGGCAGGGGCAGGGCAGCTGTGGTGCTCTGCCAGCAGGAAGGCTCCCACAGCCATGCCGGGGGATGCGGTGCCTGGTGCCGGAGGGCCGTTCTCAGCCCTCTTCGTACCACGGACATCTCACCCTTGCTGACTTGCCTTGGTGCTGCCACAGCTCTTGGGTATGTTCTGTGGGGCCTTTCCTGTTTGATAGTTGATCTGCAATTTAACATTTTCTACTTCTACAGTACCGGCAACAATTTCCTCGTGCCCCTGTACTATAAACTGGAGAGCACCTCAGCCTTGGCATAAGCTCACATACACGCATCCGTGACAAACGCTGCAGCCCTTAAATCAAACCTCACGGAGCCAGCCGACCTGATGTGAGCAAACCTGTGGTGATTACAGGGAAGACAAGTCATGGCATTCCGATGCTCTCCACAGACTGCCTCAGATCTTTATTTTCTCTTGTTGCTGTCGCTTTTCTTATTTAAAAAACCTGACGTGTCATCAGATTTCCTGCTGGTGATTAAAGGACCCAGAGCTGGGTCCTGCTGTGGGCAATGCCATTTCAGATTTGTAGAGAGGTCATTAATACTGGCACTTCAGGCATTTTTTCCACAATGCTCAGGAATTCAGGTGTCAGTACCACAGGGCTCAGTGAGGGGATGATAAATGTGAGCACATGCCGGTGCTCCTCGGGTGGCGTTGTGCAGGGCACGCTGCCTCCGCCTCCGAGGCATGGAGTGGCCAAGCCGGCTGTGGCATGTCCCCTGCTCTGGCCACTGCCAGGATGGAGCCAGCAGCCACCATGGCAGAGGGTTTGTAGAGCTGCCTCGGTGCTGGGGACAAGGGTCAAAGAAATGCAGCTGGCAACAGCATTATTCTCCAGCAGAGAAGTGAAGCGCTGTGAGCTTCTCAGTGCTCCCCAGCAGTATCCCTTAGTGCTGTGCTGGAGAGCTGTCTGCAGAGGTGGAAAGAGGAGGCTGGGCAGATGTCCCTGCGGTGGCAGCGTCTCTCTTGATGCATCTCTGTGATGCGTTTTTAAAGCCATACTTGCCCAGCTGATGTTACTACGAAATCAGATTTGTAAATACATTTAATCTGGAGCTTCATCGGTCTCCTTCAAACTGTTCACACTGTGATTTATTCAAAGACTGATCAGGTTAAATCTGTAGGTTGCAGGGGCTATAAAATATTTACATGACTTTTGGTTACGCTGCACATTGATTTCTAGAGAGCAGAAGTGACACGCAAGGCTCTAAATCTTCTGGGCTTCTGTGGTGCTGTGATAGATTGGTCACCAATGGTCTTTCTTGCTTATTGCATGTGTTAAAAACAAAGGAGTTTCAATTGTGCCAAGTCAAGTCCTTAAAACACGGGCATTTGTCTGGTCTAGGCCAAACCCAGAAGCCTGCTGTGGTGATGTCCCACAGGGATGCAGGTTTCCCTGCTCGGCTCCGGGGCCAGGGGTGCCCTGGGACGCCAGCTAGGTGCCGCCTATAGGTAGGTGCCGCCTATAGGTCTCCCCGGCCAAAGCAGAGCCTCCTTTGCCGTGCAGCAGCGTGGCTCCAGGGGTGCTCACTGCCCACATCCTGCGGTGCCAGGGCAGGGTGGCAGGTCCCTGGCCTGGGGACAGGGAGCTCCTGCCTCGGCTGGTGCCAGCACTTATCCTTTCCTCTTCCACAGTTTTTGAAGAGCCCGAAGACCCAAGTAACCGGTCGTTTTTTTCCGAGATCATCTCCTCAATCTCTGATGTCAAATTCAGCCACAGTGGGAGGTATATCATGACCCGGGACTATCTCACGGTCAAAGTGTGGGACCTGAACATGGAGAACCGGCCCATCGAGACCTACCAAGTGAGTGTGGCATGGTCAGGCACCCACAGTGCTCCTGCCCGAGCCGTGTTCCCGGGCCAGTGGCAGGGGGGATGGGTACAAACCTGATGGATGGCAGCATTGTGCCATTAAATCATGGAAAGCAAATGAAGAACAGTTAAGTGCGGGCTGGAGTGGCCTGGTGAAGTGTAACCCACATCCCCAGGTTGGGTGGTGGTGAGGAGGGGAAGCTCAGGTGCTGGTGGCCAGGAGGGCTGCCTGGCAGGCAAGTGACAGGTCCTTGCTACCCTCTGCCTGGGGATGTGGCCTGGCACTGCCTGAGCTGCATGTGGAGCGGTGGTACTGCTGCTGCTTACAGCAGAAGGGTGGCCATGGTCAAGGGCATACAATAACGGGCCGTGGCCAGTGCTGCTGGCACGGCCATGGGAGAGCCAGGGCTCACCCCCAGCGAGCACTGGGCTGGCACTGCTGTGCCGTGCCAGCTGGTGCAGGGATCTCATGCCCCATCCCTCCCTGCCGGCAGGTTCACGACTACCTGCGGAGCAAGCTCTGCTCGCTCTATGAGAATGACTGCATCTTCGACAAGTTTGAGTGCGTCTGGAACGGGTCCGACAGGTGAGCTGTGAGCTGTTCAGTGGCAGCTGCACCCTGGCACCCAGCCCCACGGGGCTCCCTCATCCCCTGCGGTCCCTTCCCCGGCCCTCGGCTGGGTGCGGGCTCTGCAGAGCTTCCCTGTGGGATCGCTGGGATCACCTAAACCCACGGCCCCATGCCCAGGCACTGCAGGGGGTGTCTTGTGGGGTCCTGGCTCTCTCCTGGATGGGTTCCAGTCCTGTCCTGCATCATCCTGCAGGAGGGTGGTTGATGCATTTAGCTCCAGATTGCCAGACTCGGGGAGTGGCAGCTGTCCACCCATATTTCAAAACGATTCACACTGAAGCAGGTGGCAGAAGGTGGCAAGACCGGTTGACCTGTCAGGATTGCCACATTTTTTTTCTCTGAACCATCAGGGTGAGTTACCGAGGCACAACTGGACCTAAAGCCCAAATTCCAAATCTAATGCGATCTCATTATGCCCCTGGATATTCAGTCTGCCCCCAGTTACGAGGAGGTTTGCTTCTAAAAACATGTGAAAATCATTCGGTTCAGGTCAGCTAGTTCTTTGCCATAAAGAATCATATCCATATGCGTTGTTATCCTGAAAGGAATTGCCTCCCCCATGTGCATTCCCTGGGTTGAGGGGGACACAGGAACACACCACCCCCCCATGCTGGGCAGCTCCGGGGTACCACGGCCGGGTGGGCTGCACAGGGTGACCCATCCTTCATCCCTCCTGGCAGCGTCATCATGACCGGCTCCTACAACAACTTCTTCCGCATGTTCGACCGCAACACCAAGCGCGACGTGACGCTGGAGGCCTCGCGGGAGAACAGCAAACCCCGCGCCATCCTCAAGCCCCGCAAGGTCTGCGTGGGCGGCAAGCGGAGGAAAGACGAAATTAGCGTGGACAGTCTGGACTTTAGCAAAAAGATCCTGCACACAGCTTGGCACCCCTCTGAGAATATCATTGCCGTGGCAGCAACAAATAACCTGTATATATTCCAGGACAAGGTTAACTAGGAGGACAAGTTGTTCTTTAGGAATCTCATGTACTGAATACTAGTAAACACAAGATTTCAAATGTTTCTTTTCTTTCTTTCTTTTTTGTTTCCCTCCCCCCTTCTTCCTTCCTATCCCTTTGTTCCGTTGCCGCCCTGCAGACGGCGGCTGTGCGGAGGCACATGCACCCGTGCCCCAGCGCCGGGGGCAGCGGGGGCACCCCCAGCAGACACCCTAGTTCTCTTTCATTTATGTGTTGGGAGCGATGGCAGATGGGGGGTGAGTGTGGGGGGGTGTGTGTGTGTGAGGCTTGTGCTGCCACCCCGGTGTCCCTGGGGTGGCGGCAGCTGGCTGTGGAGCAGGGGGATGGGGGCGTGTGGGGACAGTGGCCGCAGGCCCTTGAGCGGTTCTGGCCACAGTCACCCCACGCTCATCCTATTAAACTTGATCCTAGAAATATTCCACCTGTCATGCTGTGAGATCAGAACATCATCCCCTTTGCTGGTTTTCACGTTTGTCTTTTTATTATTATCATTTTGTGTTTTTACCAACAGAGACAGCAAAACCAAACATAAAATGGAAAAGTTCAGATTTGCAATGGACAAGCTTAAAGGGGGGGATCTGCTGCGCACCGAGACGTGTCTGCTCTAGCCAGGCTGCTGCCTTCCCCCACCCCCAGACACTCTCCCGAGGATTTGGCTTTGTAGATACTGTGGTGCCTTTTTTGGTATATGAAATACCTTTATAAATAATGCTTCCAAACTGCATTGACTGCAAACCAAATTGAACCCGGGCTTTCCTTCTGCATTTCTTGTCTTTTGCTTTGGTCATTTCTACTTGTTCTGTTGTAAGCTCTTGCATGTTGTGACTGTCTCTCTCTCTTTCTTTTTAAATTTATTTATTTATTTATTCAATTTTTTAAAAGATAAAGTATAAGTTGCTAACTTATGACCTTCTAAAAAAGAAACCAACCATATATTGCTGTTAGCACCTGACTGCTTCAGAGAGAGGCTGTCTGTGGTCCTACGTCATAATAATAATGATAATAATAGTAATCAAAACAATAATTCTTCCTCTTTGCATGGCAAGGCTGCCCCTTTCTACTCTAAAGATTGTTCAGGTCCCTCTTATACTTGAGCAACTGTTCAATAATAAAACAATAAACCCACTGAATTTTCAGTCAATCTAAAAACTGCTCCTGCAACAAAAAGCAAATTAATAAAGTCAATTAAAAAAATTCAACACTGTCACTTTAGAAGTGGCTCTGTAAGAGTGGCCCTGCCGTGCATCCCTTCCGCTGGGGCCACAGGCATCCCACCAGTACCTGCCCCGCTGCAGGGATGTTTTCACGCCTCTCGCAGGGCAAAGTGCCCTTTGGGCCAGGCTCTCCGCGAGGCACCATGAGGATCCCCAGCGTGTCCCACCACGGCCTCCCAGCTCTGGCACCCGGCAAGGGAGACTAACTGCCACTTACCCAAGGAGCACAGGGACCGCGTGGAAAACCAGGAGCTGCACAGCAGCGAGGACCCCCAACCGTGCCCCAGGCAGGCGAAGCCCCTGCCCACCTTCCCCACCTCGTGCACCGGCGCAGGGCAGCAGCAAGGAGAGCTTGCTGCCTTCAGGGGAGTGACCACAAGGGAAAAAACGAAGTGCACTGGCTTAAATATTTATTACAAGCGATGGCTTTCAGGAGTACCTTTTTTTTTAAAAAAAAAATGAAATGGTAAAAAAAACCAGCAAGAGTAAATGAACCATTTAAAAAAAGTAAATGTTCTTTTTTGGTTCCTGTAAAGAAAGCCTGCACTCTAGCATCAGAAGTAAAGTTGTCCCAAATGTGTCTTTGTGTGGCATCGCTGCTTGTGCCTCTCCATGCTGGGCGGTAGCTCTGCGGCACCCAGACCGTGTCTGCAGGCCCCTGGTCAGAGGTTGGCTGTCAGGGCTGTGCTGATGAAGGGGGGCTGGGGGGCGCCCCAGAGATCCCAGGGGTCCTGCATCCCTGCTGAGGGTACAGGATGTCAGGGCAGTGGAATATCTGGGACAGAGCCTCCCCCCGCAGCTTGGCGCAGCCTGGCGAGGGTCAGTCCTTGGTGCAGGGGCTGCAGCGGGGTGGAGCAGATGTCCCACCGGTCCCGCATCCGCTGCGGGTGGGTGTGGGAGGGTGCAGAAAGTGGGATGTGCCCTGCTTGGCCAGTGGTTTAAGGACTTGCGGAAGGCAGACATTCCCATGGCTTGGTCACACATGACCCCATCCCACTGAGGACGCATTTGTGTGTGGGGAGGGCTAGTGCTGCTGGCACAGGGAACTGACAGCTGTGCCAGAGTGACCGTCACCAGCCCCAGCCGGGAGGAACAGCTGCTTTTGGAAGCCACACTGTCCAACAGCATCCTGCACCGCGCTGGCCCAGCAGCAATGGCTACAAACTGCAGGGTGCCCGCCCCGAAGGAGGGATGCTCAGCCTGGTACCCGTCTGTCGCAGGTGGTTTCTGTTCCCCCCCACTCACAGCCTGGCGGTGTGGGGGGCCTTTCCCATGAGGGGAAGGTGCCGTTTGCCTCACTTCTGCACACACCCCATGTTACCTGGTGGCAGGGCACAGTAGTTCCTGAAGACGCTGGGGTGAAGGGAGGTAGTCAAGTGCATGCCAGGGCCAGTGCCGATGCCATGCTGATGGGGGAGGAGCCACCATGACTGGCCATGCCTGTGCTTCATCCCAGGGGGCTTCCTGGTGGGTCAGCTGCCATCTCACAACTTGTTGCATTAATTCCTTTTTCTTAGCTTAACCAAATGCAGTAGGGTGCGTAGCATTAAGGTATTGCTTTCTTTTATAAGTCCCTTCAGGTCACTTTCAGCATGCAGCAGCAAGGCAGAACTAACAGGGACCCTGAGAGGCACTGAGGAAGGGAGATGCCCACAACCAGGCTGGGAACTGGTATACTCACCTGCTGCAGCGAGCCTTACCTCAGTTGGTGAACCAGTCACCCAGTGTGGTTGGTACTTCAGCTGGCCCTTGATGCTCACATGCAGAAATCCATCCAGCCGCAATCGTGAACACTTCCTGCATCTGTAGAGGGGCATTTGAGGTCCTTAGGGATGCTGTTGAGGGGCAGCGTGCGTGCTGTGCAAGCAGTGTTGGTGCTGGGTGCGCAATGCTGCACTATGTCTCAGGGGCAGCCTGCCAGCTGACAGTCCACAGACGATGTCCTGCTCACTCGTGCAGGGAGCAACATTATCACATCCCAGATACGAGCCCCGTAGCCCAGGCTCAGCACTAAATATCTCCAATAACAGGGCTGTGTGGCGTGACGAGGGCTATTACTCTTGCCCTGCAGCCCAGCCTCTGAAAAAGGAGCTGCTGGACCCTCCTCGGTGGTGGCAGTGCCTGGGGGACGAGTCAGACCCCATCAAGACTCCTGGCTCGGGCTGGCTCGGCTGCGCAAGGCCAGCAGTGAGCACTTCCATCTCCCCAGGGTCCCTCTGCCGAAGCCATGGGCACCAGCTAATGGGCGCAGGGCTCCCCTTCGCACGGCACTTGCAGGACCACGGGGGCATTTGTGCCCGTAAGCCAGCTGCTCTGGGTGAGCTGTTGAGCCCTTACTCTCAGCAGCCTGATCAAACACCGTATCTCATGGAAACCAAACACAGCTTTAGCTCCTCACACAGGCTTAGTAAATACATATATATTTACTGATCCTAGCATCCTCCTGGCCCTGAGCAGCGTTTCAGCTGAAGCTGACAGGTCAGTGGTACGAGGTGGGGGCTGAGCCCTTCTCCCTGCCTGGACCCTGTGCCGATGCCTCCGACCCATCACAGGGACTGAGGCCAGGGCTCACCCTCCACTGCCTGGCACAGGGAACAGCAGCTCCTGCAGTGCTTTTCAGGAAGAATCTGTTTTTGTTTTCCCTTTGAAATCACTGCTGATAGCTGAGTCGGCTTTACAATAAGCCTAAAGCAGGATCTGATGCAGAACAGCTTGCCTGGGTGAGCCGCAGGTCAGTGGCTCCCACCGCACTGCCTGCCCTGCCCCGTGCAAAGGGCTGGTGCACCACGTGTGGCACGGCAAAGGAGAGCCCCACGCTGCCTGTGCCATGCTGTGCTGGCCCAACCTGCTGTACGGGGCAGGAGAGGGCACGTGGGGTGACCGTGGGAGGGCTGTGGTTGATAGTAAGTCACAGGGAGCATCCAGCAGCTCACCCTCTTCAGCAGGACAAATCTCATTATTTGATAACGCATTAAAAGGACCTGTCAGTTCCTCTGCAGTTGGGTGCTAATTCTCTGTTGTTCTTGATGATGAATTTAAACAGCGGCACCTAATTAGAAGCTGCAGGGCATGGATTATACTGTCAAGGAAATGTTATTCAAACAGACACTCATTTACCTTCGCATTAACTGCGTGACCTTAATTTACTAGAATGTGCACGGATCCGAGCCTTGGATTTATTCCTCGGTGTACTGTGCGTATCAGTGTGGGGCAGCTGGGGCGGCTCCATGAGCAGTTTCTTCCAAAGAGCCTCTGGGTGACTCCCGGATACTCAGATAGCTCTTCGCAATTTCCACCAAAGCTTTTGACATTTAAAAAAGCCACGTTTGTTCTTACCTCTGTGGAAAACATGTATAGCACTGCCGAGCCAGCTTGTGGAACGGACTGGTCACAGCTGAGGCTGCGCTGCTGTTGACAGGGTTACAAGGGGTGGCAGGGGATGTCCAAAGCACGCGGCTCTCATTTCCAAGCATTTTAAAATATGCCTCTCTTCATGGCAGCTAAAGTCCCCCATGTCCTTAAAG
The DNA here is from genome assembly GCF_963210335.1 of Falco punctatus. Classification (NCBI taxonomy): domain Eukaryota; kingdom Metazoa; phylum Chordata; class Aves; order Falconiformes; family Falconidae; genus Falco; species Falco punctatus. Next base: position 64,342,626 of record NC_137588.1, read on the forward strand.
TCCTTTGGGACAGCACTCCAAAGGTCCTGTGTCAGAGTCCACCAAATCCATCCTCCCTTCCCTGACCCAGGGCTCTCCTGCACTGCTGCAGAGCCCGCTTGGGGCTGCGCCTGAGCCGAGACCTGTCCCCCCGGCCACGCTCACTGCTCCGTGCAGCCTAGCACCCCGCTCTGCCGGCACGCCTGCACCAAGGAAGCAATGGCACATCCGTGAAGTATCATTAGAAAACCAGTGCATATCAAAATTAAATTTAAAACAGATTATTTGAGACTGGGAGTCCTTATTCACTCCCACAAGCGAAGATGGAATGGGATAAAATTAGGCTCCTGTGACTGTTGTTAGCCACTGGGCATAACCACTGCTCAGTGACAGCCACCTTCCCGCAGCGCAGGGAGCTGTGCCATCGAAATAAAATCACAAGGTTTATAATAAATAGTCTTTTCTTCTCACTTTTCTGGAAGGACCTGTCTCACCATTACTTTGTTGCAACTCCCTGGCTTGCTCCCACATGGCACTTGAGCACAGCTTGGCTCTGGTGGGGTACGAGTGCGAAATGCTGTTGTGAAGGCACTGACTCACGCAGCAGCCACCTCACACATGGGAATAATAACTTATTTCAAAAGCTTGTGGAACGAACATGAAGAAAGCAACAAGGAATAGCGCTGCAGAGTTGATACCTACTTACCGTTGATAACAAGAACAGGAGTCAGGCATCCTACCATGGTGTATCACGGCCCAGGGCAGCTGAGAGCGGTGTGGGTGGACAGCAGGGTTACAGAGCTGGTGGCCTGGCCTCCCTTAGGGCCATCAGCACTGTGCTGTAGGGCAGGGCACCGGCTGGCACCATCCCCAGCAGCTGGGACAGGAGCGGTGAGAGTGCAGGCGGCATTGGCTGCGTGGGTGGTGCAGCCCTGGAGCTGCAGCGGCCATCCAGGGATCCCCTGTGCTGCCAGCCCCTTGTCTGGGGAAGAAACAGGGATACGGTGCCCCGTCAATTGCTCATCACAAGACTGGCTGAGATCCCTTGGGAAGCCCTGGGTTGAGCGCCAGCTCCCAAAGCAGGAAACCAAAGAACAAACTGCAGAGCAGCGCTGGGTCTCTGCTTAGCAGCTGGAAACAGCAACATGGCCCCGAAAGAAACTGAAACCCGGGAAACTGAAACTACTGCCAGTGACAGACTGCAGCTCTGTAACCCACAAAAAGGAGTCTGGCTTTTCAAAATCTGAGTTTCTTTCCCTTTCCCAAGCTCGCTTAATTTTAATTCCTGCCCTGCCAGCCCATGTGAGCGCTCAGCCACAGCAGCAGCATGACAGCAGGGATGTACTGGGGGAGCTGCAGGCCTGCGGCAAAAAAGGTGCTAGAAAAGTTATCAGCATCTGTTATGCCCAACCATCTCTCTGGACAAGGATCCCACAGACAAGGATCTGCTTCTGGGGGACACAGGGGACCATGCCCGAGGTGCTGCAGGGCCAGGGGACCAGCTCCACCATGTCATGCATCACCAGTGTGTCTTCCAGCTGCATCATTGCGGCTGCCATGGCAGCACCCCCTGCACTGGGGGGGCCCGGTATGTTAAGCATAATTGCTTTATCCACAGAATAAGATGATAAATAAATGTTAATGAACATCTGGTCTCCATAAACAAGATAAAATTAATAGCAATCTTATTTATTTAGTGAGCAAGTTAACCATATTTTAAAACATCCATAAAAAATGCATGGCTTCCTCCAGGGATGCACTAAGCTGAGTGAAAAGATATTTATTTACTGCCAGAGCAGGGCGATGTGGTGCTCTCACAGCGAGCGGGCACATCGCCACAATCCCCACCACCAGCGTCTTGACTCTGGGCACCTTCCGTGTCCCAGCCACGGCATCATTGCCCAGAGGGCACTCAAGGGGACACAAGGGCTCTGCACAGCTGGCAGGCATAGACAGGCCATGCTGGGTGCAAGGGCTGCTGCGGGGTCCCCCCTGCACCCACCCTGCGCCCAGGGGGTTCAGAGGACTCTGCACTATTAGCAGCTGAGCACCAAAACAAGCTGACCTGTCTGTTAGCATCACTGCTGTCTGCTGGAGTCATCTGACCCTTCACTACCAAAGCCTGCCCATGCTGTGGCTTAGTAGACTTAGTTTGTTCATACAAAAAAAAAAAAAAAAGATTTTAAAGAAATTAAAAATTAAAAACACTCCTGCTGTTCTGTTTGCCCAGCAGGGATCTGGCTGGCAAGACTGTGATTGCCAGAGAAGCACAGGAACCAACAGTGGCTTTTAAAACAAATATGTTAAGAGCGCAAGATTAAGGAAAGGCAGCAAAAACAGCCAGGAAATTGAGAGTGACGACAATAGTGGTGACAATAACAGAGGCAGGGAAAATACAACATGGACCCCAAGCCAGCAGGGGATGATGGCCAGCGGCAGGTACTGGGCCAAGGCTGGGGCATGGCCAGGCAGCTCCATCAGCACCGGCCTGGCAAAGGGTCCTTGGGAGAAGCTGTGGCAGTTTGGCCTGAAAGGGGCAATGAGGGACCCCCGTGGTGGGGGGGTGGGCTGTGAAACCCTCCCCACGCATGGCCCAGGGCAGCCCAGTGAACCAATGATTTTTTATCCTGAATTGCTGTTAAGCAGCAAACTGAGTTTTGTCCTTGGCTCCCCTTGTACCATGTTCCCACGCCAGTTCCTCGTGTCCCCCTCGTGCCCCTCACTCCTGTTCTTAGAAGTGAACAAACACCTGGCAATCTGCTTAAGACATCCGACATTCAAATACAACATGAAGAATTCTGTAAAACTTAAAACCGCTGAGGGTCTAGACTTGCTAACCCAAGTTTATCAGCAGCAGCCACAGGATGGGATTTCTCGAGGTCTGACAGTGACTGCAGACCCGTGGGCAGCTCTGACAGTGACTGCAGACCCGTGGGCAGCTCTGCCACCCCTGCACAGCAGAGGCAGGCAGGGTTCCCCTCAGCCCTGGCCAATCACCCCGCAGCCCCCCCACTCCCACGGTGGGTGTACAGTAACTGTTGTTCTTTCCAGGCAGGAACTACACTTCCCGCAGGGTGTCACATTTTTGGCCTTAGGCAAGCTACAATCCTCCTTATCCCACTTTAAGTACCCAGCAATGGCATTACCTGACACTGGTTTCCGATGGCTGGGGTACCGCCACGCTGATGGAGCAGGCGGGCATCGGGAGAAGACGAGGGATGCTTGCCCTGAACTTAGGGAGAAATGTTTCAAATGTTAGCAGCAAAAATCCCTCCCAAGCTGTCCAGATCTTTGTGAACAACCTTCTGTCTTGGTGCTCAGACTGCAAGTCCCAATGGCTGGCTACCAAAACAGCAATTGCTGGGAAACAATTTCTCACGGAAGAATCAATCTTTCCCCAGCCCCCAACTCAGAGGAAGAGATCCATGCCAAACACAGAAGAGAGAGAAGGAAATACTTTTGACACTGCCACTCCTACCACCTAATATTTAAGCAAAGGACTAAAGAATTAAACCAGAAAACCATTTTGCTTTGCACCCTATTGGATGTATGCCAACCTGAATGCTGCTGCTGAAGTTTAATGCAATATCGCGCAGTGCCACAGGTGCTGTTTTGCCAAACACAGCCAAGAATTTAGGCAGTATGACTTCAGTTGTTTGCTTTACTCATAAATTCACAAGTCCACCAAAATCCAACAAAAATTGGTATTAGGCCTGTACAATCCATATATAAAAAGGGTTGGTTTATTGTAGTTCAAATACATAAACTGAACAATCCCAACATTTCAAAATTAAACTTTAGAAACACAAGTTTAACATTCAAAACAGGAGTATAGTTTACAAGAATTGCCCAGAGGGGAAATCCACAGTCTAATCCAGAAGTATGTAAAGATCACTTTATCGTAAATAAAAATGTGTTTATACAACCGTCCTGTTCTGCTCCAGTAACCACTGTTATTTAGCAAGTGTTTCCAACTTTGAGTAAAAACTATCAGATAAATCTTCACTTGGGCAGAGCAACCTCATTTTGCTTCTAATTCATGGATAGGGTAAGGAACAAAGCAGACCTGTGAACAAATTTAATTTGGTCTCTTAGTTCTAATTCTCCTCTCTCAGTTCTAACTCTGGCTTTAATGGATTTAGTTCCATTTACAAGGGTGAAAGCAAGCAGAGGACTGGGACTTGTGTTTCCAGAACACTGTCTTCAGTAATCAATAATTTAAGCTATCGGACAGCATTTCACCTCCTCAGCCAGGGACCGCGGGTAACCATTAGGAAGCTGGTGGCACACACGTAGTGCAAGTTCAAACCACAAGTGTGATCATCCTTCAGACTCACATGTATGACACTGCTGAGAAGAATGTCTCCAAATATCAGACATCCACACCTCATATACAGATACTGCATTGCTCTGAGATCTGAAGTTACCAAACACAGCCCACATGTTCGGATTTTGTCAGTCATGTCCCAAAGAAATTCATAAATACCTTTAGCGTGGGTTTTTTTGTTGTTGGTTTTTCCCCCCCAGAGACCATTTTACGTTCACAAATGCTGCTTCTTCCTCTGCTCCTCAGATGGTTTTGCAATATATTCACGGTAATGTATATGTATAAACCTGACAGATGGCTCATGCAAGCTTTTTGATTTAACAGATACCCTTGGCTTAAGAGTATTTCATAACTATTTTGTTGTTCGTCTTGTAGGCTCTGAAGCTGTGGGTGGTGGAGGTGGGCCTCGACGGTCCAGGTCATCTACATAGGAGACTATGAGTTTGCGTCTCTCTTCTGGTACGCAGTCAAGTACCAGATACCGCTTGTCGTTTTGTAGTATCTTCTCTACGTCTTTCAGATGCTGATCTGACTCCTGGATCAACTTTTTGGATCTGAAAGCAAGCATAAGAATTACCACCCGACAGCTGTCCAGGATGCACAGAACACACCAGGAACTCACCCTGCTCCCAGCGGCGGCTGCTGTGACCTCAGAGGAGCTGCCCTCACCATAAGGAAACACCGGTGAGTCAACGGAAAGGCAAAGCAGGGAAAGGGTACAAAGAGCTGGGTATCTTCTTAGCTAGAAAGATGCTGCTTTAGGTCAGGACTAGGCACATCAACAGTACTCTATGCACAGGAAATAAAGGCTTGTTGCCTACATTTGTGCTACATTAATTAAGCACCACGAAAGGCTTGTGTCTGGCTGTGGACATAGCCTAGTACAGCACTACACGAACTATACAAATGCTAAAACCTAGAGGGGACAAAAACCCAAAACCAGATCTGAAAGAAGCAAACACAGAATCTGGATGAAGAAGTCTCCACTACAGTCGAGCTTGACCGACTGTGCCCACAGCACCAGCTTAGAGCACTGCTACTCAGCTCGCTGGCAGCAGCCCCACCTCAACCCAGAAACCCAGCACACTACAATGCTGACAGCAAAGGAACCATCTGGGTCGTTGGGTTCTGAAGACCTTAATTTCATTTTCTCTTTTTTAAGTGAACTCCCATTTCTGATAGGAAACATGTTTTGGTCCATACTCAAAGACTCTGTATCAGCCAACTGCTTTGTAAATCTATCCACCTGCAAGGCACACCCTTTCAACGAAATCCTCCCTCCCACAGAAACCAGGCAAATTATGATTTTTGTAAATAAAATTTCAATAGAGCAAATATTTCTTTGCTGTCTACTCCAAAGTCCTTAAACAGAGTCCTCATTCCAGTACTGATCCCTCCTGAGTGTAAACCAAGGACTAATACAAACATGAAAGATGGCTGTCGCCACAAAATAAATTTAATGCCTGACAGCTCAAAGTAGTATTCACAGAATACCATCCCAAAGCCAAAAAGAACCTCACACCTGTGCTAGTCTCATTTTCATTACTTGTTGGCCAGCAGCAGCAATGTCAAAACAAAGCAGAAAGAGGTCTCCAGCTGCCGCAGACTTTTCTTCTTTTTTTTGATAGGTTATGAAAGGTTATAAATGTGTAAAACTCAGACATCAACTTATGATAGGAAAAAAAAATACATCAGTTTGTTGCCATTAACATGGAAAAGCACAATAAAAAGAGGACTCCCTTGTTGACATTATGGTACACACCTGTATGTTATAAATTTGGTCTCTTTCAATAGTGTTCGGAAGTCGGCTTTGGCAGTAATGTATTTGTCTCTAATGTATTCCTCAAACTCCCTTTGTTTTTTCTGAAATAAAAAAGGTAAGCTTAAAACACTGAATGCAGATTAAGTATCCAACATACTGAACCTAAGCAACAATTACATGTTAATGACATTTTTCCTCATCTTTTACCTTTTTACTTTTAAAAAGATCTTATTCAAACAGTAATACCACTGTTCACATAAAGCGGAAACCATTTCAGCAGCTCCTACCTTCCCTCCTCTGTACCCTGCACTATACTCAGTTAGCCACAGTGATGCAAACCACTTACCCTGTCACTTGAAGAAAATTTAATGCACCTTGGATCTTCTTTAATGATTTTTTTCACTTCTTTCCATGTTGATGTTAAAGTTATCTTTCAAAAGAAGCAAAAATAGTTAAATTAAAAGAAAATTAGATTCTAAGAATACAGAATGTAAATATTACTACATCTGAAGCTTTTAACTATCTCCCAAGTCTGCTAACAAAGTTGTTGCTGTTTTTAAGTGTAGTATAGATAATCAAAACCCAACTATGTTTGTCTTTTTTAATTAGTTGATTTTCTTTTCTTTATTATTTTGAGATGGCATTTTCAGATCAACATCCTCACAAATATAACTTACACCCCAAAGTCTTTTTCTGGTATCGTATATGAATATGTTGTTTAAAATTACCTGCAGAGAGCTTGCTTGAGAGTTACATGTCTGTCATCTTAGTCTAGCACACCGAAAGTCTGCCTAATATTCTGAGGACTTTTAACTAATGCATTAAAAAAATGAGGTAAAATCTTTTGGGTTAAAAGAAAGCTGACTGAAATTGGCATGTAACTAAAAAAGAGCAAGACTCACTAAAACCCCACAATACACAAAGCAGATGATAGATTTCCAGAGTATTAAACAGAATACAAGTTCAGATTCAGTAGCACAAGATAAAGCAGAACATCAAAACAGATTAAGACAAACACACTAGATATCTGAAAGAGCAAGATGCCATATTATAAAGAGCATCAAATAATTCAGTGTTGAAGACAAGTAACGTCCTGCAGGAGATAAAAAGATCACTGATTAGAAGTTTAAATGCAAATTAACTGTATGTTAAACTAAAATAACACTCAAGATAAACAGGTAAGGAAACTCAATGCACAAATTTTGTTATGAAGAAGAAAAGACAGCAGTGAAGCAAAGGGGCCCTGGAAATAAAAATAAACAAATCAGAATGTTTGATGGAAAACCAGAAAAAGACAAATCTCTTTGAATATATACAACTCTTACTGCTGAAGTTTCATCCAGAAGTTGCCTAAAGTGTTCCCTCTTCTTTTTGGTAAGTGCTTCAATGTGTTCATTAAAGAGCTTCTCCTTCTCTTCTCTTTCTAGCAAGGAGCCAGATTCCCATCGATGATCTTTGCGTAGAGTCCTCCTGGTATCGGACCATGACACATCTGAAGAACGCACCTGAGCCAAAAGATGATTTTTTTAAATAATTTTTTCTACAGTTTACTCATACTTTTTATGTACTACTTAGTATTGTTTTTTTGGGTTTGGTTGTGGTTTATTTTGGTGAGGTTTTTTTAATAATTTTTCTTGTTTTAAGTTAGGGTTCAACTTGAAAAAAAAAACCAAAACAAACCACCAACCAAAAACCAAGCTGTTTTTAAGTTAAAAAGACTGTAGTAGCTTCCCCACAAATATTAAACAGGCAGCGGCAGAAGGAATTACTTTGCATCAGTTCAAATGCAGATGGAGATACCCCACTGACTTGGTTGAGTACTTTCTCAAAAAGAAAAATCCAGCGCGCTCTTCTATGCATAACATACTATATTAGCTGTGAGTGGTCAGGAAAGGCAGCCTCAGAGATAATTATTTCCAAAGAAACACTAGGAACTTTGCAGTGCTGTGCTTCTAGCCCAGAGAGCATCCTCAAGGAGCTGTGGCTTTCTTTACTAGCTATACCACCAGGCCAGAGTGATGAGCCACTTAAGTCCTGCCCTCTTATAAAGAATTCACTGCTGCAACGTGGAGCCGAGCACTAGTAACACATTTGTATTTCATATCTTACACCAGGGAGCAAGGGCATAGTACACACAGAAGCGAAAACTTATTTTGCTAATACTGTCCCCTTAATAGGACATTGGCCATACAGGAAACGCTCTCTCACCGATCAGCCTGACCAGCAGAACAAAGTAAACACACAACCTAAGCACAGAAACGGTAAGACAAAGTTGCTGCGTTTGGAGCATGGAGAGACAACGCACAAATAAGGGGACTCTTCCTAATGCTCAACTTTATATAGTTTTCCAACAGACGTACCAAAATTTACAGTAGCGTGACCGAAAATCTGCCATCGCCCGTGAGACTCCAGAGACAGAGAGCAGGAATAATGCTATCCACTAACTCCCTGGGCAAGATGCCTTAACATGAACGCCAAAGGCAAAGCATTCTCTTCCCACCAATGCAGAACTCCCAGCAGCGAGGGGAGGGCAGTGGGGAGAAGACAACAGGATTCTATTGCTACATAAACTTAATCACATATGCCAAAAAACTGTTACGTAGTACAATAATTGGAAGAAGAACGCACGGAGAAGCTGAGAAAGCCTGTCCATATCTCACCATGTCAGACAGAAGCGCTTTGAAGTTTTGTATAGCTTCTTCCCGTTTGTGCTGCTCACGTTCTCTATCAATTTCCTTGGTTTGCTCCGAACGAGCTTTCTGGACTTCCCTTTCCCGTTCACGCAAACTTGCCTCAATGCGAGCTTGTCTTTCCAGCTCCTTTTCTTTTTCAGAATCTAAGTTCTGAAATGTAAGAACAAATTTTTCTCAATAAGAACAATACAACACCTTTCATATTTTCATCAGACAGGTAAGTAAATTAAAGGGTTACCAAACTAAAGGCACCTTGGAACAGAATACTTCAAAAGTGATTTGAGATCTATGGATTAGAAAACAGGTTTTGCGTGGGGGAAAAGATGTTTGCTCACAACACTGATCACAGAACAACTATTCCTCACGAGCACATTGTTTGTGTACACTGACAAACTCCAAATACAAGGGGGAGAGGGGGAGAGCAGTAAAACTGGGCTAACATAGTGATACATTCTCAGATATTAATCACCTGGAAGAGAAAAGAATCCTGGATTAAGACAGAACCACCAGTGAAGGAACTATGTATAAGCCATCTATATCCCTGAAGGAAATTTTTATATCAGCTGAGCTTAACAGCAAAGGAAACTGCCCACCCTGGTAGGTAATCAATATGGTACCCATCTTCTGGACTTTTACAGCCATTTTTACAACCAACAGCTTCACAGGAGTCTCTGCCTTTCTTGCTCTGCTGGATAAATTCTCCCAATTACCATGTGTGTGTATGCACACGTATACCATGAACACCTGCAACAGCAGCACCACCAGAACTCGTAAGTTTCAAGCTGTCATTCTGGGGTACTTCTACAAATAACTACAGTATAGAATTCTCTTTAGTATTGAACTAAAGCATATATTCTAGTTAGTAACTTCACATGTTAACAGAATGTGACCAAAGAACATCCGAAGTTATACTTTTGGATGCACCATGCATACCTTAGCTATTTTTTCTATGTACTGTTTGAAAAGATCTTCCCTCTGTGAAGAGCTATCCACTGCTTTGTAACGGGGGTCAGTCTCTACTTTGTCCTTCACTTTGCTCCAGCGAGACTGACTGTCCAGGTGGTGATTAGCCAGTAGTTCAAAGAAGTCCATTTTGATCTGTTTTACAGACAAAACCAGAAAGACAATACTTGAGAAAAATAGTCTGATACCCAACAGTTTGCTCTTACGAAAAAAGGAGTCAACTTACCTCCAACAGAGGGAAGCATATTAATATTACATACCATTACAATTTAGAGAAATCACTAAAACTCTGAATTTAGGCATAACCACATCTAAAATTCACTTCCCCTTGGGACAATTTTGCTAAAGCAGATAAATTAAGAACATCTGCTACATCTAAGACGAACTATATTATTTAGAAAATTATTCACCAATAGTTTTTATTAATTTACTCCAATTTAAGCTTATTTTTTGAGCTTTTATATATATATACATCAAAGTAACAAGTTACTGATTCTACATTATAGCATTTTGCATATCAATACCATAGAAGCTATGCAGTTTTAAACAAGGCTCTAGACAAATCAATGAATATTTATGGATTCATCCTGCAAGTGTACAATGAACAGAGGTAAATACTTGGATCTGCTGATAAAGAGCAATATCTTAAGATGGATCTAACCAATAAAGAATTACCCATGTGTGATAATTAAGTAAATTATATTTAAGACTGATATGCACATTTATATAAAAGTTTAAGAAAATGTAGTCTACTTTGTCAATTGGAAATGACGTGTCAGCACTCTGTCCATAACAGCCATCACAAAGGGCTGGCAGAGGATCAATCATGTTAGGTTTTTTTTATTTTGAGACAACTACCAACATGCTTTCATCCAAACTCCCAGAACCAGCAGCTGCAAGAGCAACTACTATGCCTTTATCTTTTTTTTTTTTTTTTTTTTTTTTCCTGGGGTAGACAATGTCCCTGTTCCTGCTGCACTTTAGGTCCTAGGTATTTCCTCCTTCATATTTCTACCACTTTACGCCTTAGAAGTCTGGTCTGGCATTTAAGCCTCCATTTCTCTGAAGCAGAGAGGCGAGGGCTGGTTCACCTCACTCGCCAAGTGCCAGGGAATGACCCCAGGGACTCCACAGGCAAGGCCAAGCATGCTGCCTTCGCAGCATTCCAAACCCTGCTGGTCTGCAAAACGAAAATCCCTCTTTATGGCACACTAATTCAAAACGCCAAAAACCTAGGAGAAGGGATGACCATTCATTTTTTGCTACTTCTCTCTCCTCTTCATCCCTTTAAAAAAAGAAAACCACCAAAAGCAGTTTAGCTGCAAAACACGGAGGTTCATACGGGAAGCGAGCAGAGGGACAGGCGAACAAACTCTGGCTTGCCAGAGAACTGTCACACCCTGGTTCTCTAAAAATGTGGTTTGTTGCAGAATGCAAGAATGAAATGAAGATCAGAACCAACATTCTGCAGCCTTGCCCACCAATAATTTTAGTTCTTCACAACATTAACACATAAACATAAAAGGCTTTATAGGCTTTTTTCTTTACTATCTCAGCGGAGATACTAATATAGTAAGCAAGCAGAGATTAGAAAACAACTGGTTAGTGCCAGTGGGAAGCTGCTCTAGATCTACAGCACTATCACTTTTTCTTAAAGTAGATGAATAAAATGCTAAGCAAACCGTTTATTCATTGTAATATTAAGAATGTTGTTTCAAAACATCTTAAAACATGCATGCAGTATCAAAAATATGAAGCTTTCTAAGCCATGGCATTAGAAATATTGGTTAAAAATTAAAAAATTCCCAGACATTACTACAGAAGTCTATAAAGTAAGGGTATTTCAAAGTTTCTGCACAAATCATATATATGTATGTATCTATTCCACAGGATGAAGCCTGCATACCCACAACACTGCTGGAAGCACCGTGCTACCTGCTGCAACACCAAACCAGACCCAAGACCACCACCACGATCTGCAGGAAGATGCTCCTGCCAGAGCCACCAGCAACACCCTGCCTGGTGCGCCTCCCTCCCCCTGGGCTCCTGCACTGCTGGAAGGAGGTGCCAGAGGGATCCACTGCTTCACCAGCAGCTGACCTAGCAGAAAACCAGGAGGGTACAGCCAATTCCCTCCTGAGAAAAACAAATGACATCTCCAAACCTTTAATGCTCTTAGAGCATGGGTTTAACTTCAGTCATCTGCAACACAAAGCACAAGTATTGCAATTTGGTTTTCAATTAAAAAAAAAAAAAAAAAAAAAAAAAGCAAAAAGGTCTCAAAAAATGGAGTCAAAAACATCTTACCAAGGAATAATCTTTTAAGACCGTAGCACTATGACACTGCAAGTTAGGTATAGCTATACGAAGTAACTAGCTCCACTGAGCAGACTATTAAGCAAGGAAACTGTTAAGAGGTCTTGATACAGGACAGATGAGACAGCCATCAGCACAGTGGGCTGCAGCATGTTTGCAGCTGAATATTTCATTAAGTCTATGTAAAACGGGACATCAGGCTCATCGGCTGGCATGGCTCATCTCAAGGACATGGAACAAGGTGGCGTCCTTGCAGCCTGGTCGACACTGCCAGCTCATAGTCCCTTCCCCGGTATCCTCAAACCCACGTGTACCTCCTCAGGTCTGTCACCTGAAGTATTAGCATTGTACTTACTAAGTAAAATTAGCTACGTGAATAAAAACAACCATCTGGGAAGCTGGCTACTCTATCACCATCCGATAGGCCATAACTCAATGAAGCAAAATCAAAAACATTATATAATTTAACACCCTTACATTAAAGATTTCTGTAAAGTTGATCTTCCTTAAATAAAGATTTTTGGACTTTTAAAACAGACTGAGAAAGCTTCAGGTTAAATGCCTTAAATTTTCTTTTATGTTTTAAGCACTTTCAAAATCAAAGGAAAATAAGACTGAAAGTATTTCAGGAGTATTTAGAAGTCTTTTTTTTTTTTTTTTTTTTTTTTTTTTTTGGCAGTTAACACATTGCAGGTACAACTCTCATCACTTCACAAGGAAAAAAACTAAAAAAATGTAAAGTACCGGAACTGCGGGAGGCTAAAGTCACCACACAGAGATACCAATTCTTTCCTCACTAGGGAATCCCATAATATTTGCGTGTCAGTGATTGACAGCTGTCAGACTGAACTGATTGACAGGCCGCACAGCACATAACTGTAAAGTCTATCCACTTGTTATAAAACAGAATACATAAAATGGTTACAAAAGGCTTTTGGAGAAAAAACATTATTTCAAAAGCAAACAAACACAATCTCTCCTTCTAAATTTTCAACTTTAGATCATGCAACAACAAAGCAAATATTTACTTTTTTTAAAGTCTTTAACTACACTATTAAGCTGCAAGAATGCTTTAAAATTCCATATTCATAATCGAAATGCAGTATGTAAGTCTTAATTTTGAACTACATCAGTTCTTCTCTGAAATCACATTTATTGAAAATATCAGCAATAAGTCAACATTTGAAAAAAACTGAATACAGAATCTAATTAGACCAGAGTACCTAGATTAAAAAAAATATGCAAAACTTTATTAATAACGAAATTGTCCTACACCCAACCTGTTATTCAGCATTTTTCTCTTCTTTATGCATTCTCAATAGGTGAAATTTGCAATAACTTAATACTACAAAATAAACATTGCAGACTTCAAAATGTCAAACATGATTAGGCTTTAGAGGTTATTTTCTCCATTCACACAACACACAGGGACATTTAAGTAAGTGGCTGCATATTTTGATGGTAATGTCTGATGCCACCTCCATAGCAGCCTGTTTCCCCAGCAGTGAAAGCCTGCTCCCTGCTATTGACAATACGGTCAAGTGACATTTGGAATTCATTAATCTTTAATAGCTGACCTTTAATTCTAATAAGCAGCAGTTTATACATAAGATATATTTACTGAAAGATTAAAAAGTCACTAAAGTGCTAGCTTTTAGATGGAAAGAGAAGATAAGGAAGCTGTTTGAAATCTAAACCGAGTATCCTGCAGAGAATTTCAAATTCTTACTGCCTCCACTGGAGAACAGAGAGGTAGGTAGTAGCCAGATCTGGGGTTTCCAGCCAAACAGGACAAGAATCTTTTTCCTTTTAATGTTTCACGATAATATAACTTTAAAAGAAATACATAGTAATCAGGCACTATTCCAGTTAAAAATATAATGTTACTTATAATGCTTAGGTAAAGGAAAAAAAAGTGTCATTATTTAAGTAAACTCAGCTTCACAAATAAATGTAAAGTTGAATTCTACATACTCTAAAAGTCAGTGTACCTGCAAACTTAAAAACGATCAGTTCAGAAGGACCAAAGGGACACCTGTGAAGTGTCTGCAGTCTAAAACCTCTACGGAAAGAGAAGGACTGTGTCTCAGAGAATGCTTGCTGGAAACCAAGCACTGGCTTTGTCCCACCTCACTCAGACTCGCACCATTCACACTGCTGGAACTAAAAAAAGTCACCTTACCTTCTCACCTCTGGTCTTCGAATCTTCTTTTTCCTTCTTTCTTGCCGCTGTGATAAACTCATTAAACAAGGCCTCTCGATCTTTCATCTTTTCAATTGCCTTGAATCTCGAGTCTTTAGCATGCTTGGCTGCAAATTCACTAAAAGTAGTTCTGCAACAAAATGGCAAGTGAACTCATTTGGCAGAGCTGTCTTTGCTGGGAAGCAGGTTCAGCAGAGAAATATTTCTTCTGCTAGAGTACATGCCAAAGCACAATTTAAAAAAAAGAAGACAACATCCTATGGTCTCACTATAGAGATGCTTGATCAATGAACTATATAGAAAGGAGTCAGGTTTAGGCACACACGTGAAAGGTACTGTTAGAGATTACAGGGGTTGGTCGGTTGGTTTGTTTGAATACAGCTATCTGCAGAAAGTGCAGGTGTAGGAAGAGAGCCTACAATGCAACCCAAGAAGAAATAAAAAAACCCCTCAGTTGTCTACAAAAATCTTCATGACTGGGTTAACAGTTCAGCCACCAGTCTGTCCAGGTTATTTCACAGCTGTGAAACTGAAGATTTTATGTGCATTCACTTGCAGCCAAACCATGCTAAGAGTTCACCAAGAAAATCACCTTTTGGTATGAGTCACAAAAGACACTGGCTGAATCGATTTTTCCTTCTACAGTGAACACTGCATTGCCTCATCTTCAAACACAGAGCTGAAATATTTTAAGCACCATGGGCAGATGCAGCCACACTGGGCTTTCAACCCATTATCTCCATAGCATTTCCCTGACCGTTCTCTCACCTCCAGGGCCAGATTCCAATCTGTGCAGTAGATATAGTACTGCCACTTACCTCGAAAAAAACCACTACTGTGCTTTTTCCAAGCTCTGATGCAAATCTGGCCCCAAGAATACGTGAGACACTTATAATCATACGAATGTTTTCATCACAGCATGGAAATAATTAGACTTGGAAAATCCAGCCTACTGTTGCTGTAGGGTAAATTGAAACAAGAAGATAATTTGGTAGCTTATTCAAAAAGATTAGAAAGTGAATGTATGTACAGCTATATTGAAGAACAAGAGTTGTTTAAGTGAAGTGGAACACAAACTCTTGAGCATGTTGGACTGAGATGATAAAAAACACAGTCTGGCACTCACAGAAGTACAGCAATATCTTTAGACAAACACTGAAACCAGAAGACAAAGGATAAGATTAAACAAGACAGTATTTCAGCTGGAACTCTCTTTCCCACCCCAACCCATAATCAGACAAGAGTCAGTCCCAATATGTCACGCCAGAGATACCTTGGAAGCTGAGGACACCAAGGCTAACATAATAGTCCATGTTAGTCTCCAAATTGTATGTTAAACTTATTACTGATGAACATTTTCTTAAAACATTTCCATGCCTCCATTCTTCCCAGCCTACTACTGTCGAAACTGTTACCCTTATAAAGTGAGCAGACAGGTGTTTTAAGTTATTAATCAGATTTGATGTAATTTAGAAGTTAAGATAACACTGGCTTCCACCAGATTTCCAAAATGGGTCACTGAAAAAAAAATTAAGCTTAACAAATGAGTTGTTACTTCGCTGTAAAAGAATTAACGCCAGATAAGCCAAGAGATGCTGAAAGAGAATGATTTAGAGCTCATCTGGTGACATAAGCACGTTTCATGAACTCTGTGCGAGAAGCCTGTGAAACAAACAATTCTAGCAGTAGAGTCTGGAACGTTAGCACATTCGCTGTCCTCACCTCACTATTATCACTGCAGGTAGGTCTGACTGTGAGGGGTACATAGTAATTTCTATATTAAAGCAACCCAAACATTCTACCATATTACTATTAACATACTTTGTAACCAGAAAAACATCCCTTCAGCCCCCTTCAAACCGAAGAAATCTCCCTAGTACCTCTCAGAGACTACTAATACTCTTGAGAAGAAACAGGGTTATTGAAGAAAACTTGTGGTGGATCATGAGGCTTTTCTCACAATCTGGACAGCATGCTGGAGACTTCTTCAAAATGCTTTAAAGTATGTAAATAGTTATAAATCACAAGCTCTATCATTTCATGGGTTAGGCGAATGCAAGCAGGCAAAAGAAGATTTCAACAATATCTGATGGTTCCTCTCTGCCCATTTTGAAAGAGGTTAATCTACCTAATACCACCCAACATAATTCATTCTAATACAGCTTATGATATGAACTAGAAAGAAGCTCCTACCTTGGATTAATCTTTGCTTCTTCCATCATTTTCTTGAAATCCTCCTTGGCTTGCATTATTTTGTTTTTCTTCTCCTTGCGCTCTTCTTCTGCTCGGGTTTTCACATACTGATCAAATACCTACAGAAACACCAGTCACCGACATAAAACACAAACCTGAAACCAATAAGCTCTAGGCAAGAGGGAGGAAAAATCCCATTTCTTTCCTTTTCTCCTATTTCCTTTCCTTTCAGCAGAGAGCCAACACAAACAAGGCAGAAAGAAGGGTTAGGGACTCTTTGCATTTGAATATGCAAATTACTCCAATCTCTGAACGTATAGTGTACTGTATCATAACCTGAAACCTATGAAGAAGTTTCTTACACATTTGTGTTATGTTAAAATTTTTCTGGGTTGTATGCTTAGGACCGCAGACACCTCATGTAGTCTTCAAGTTTTCCATTTGCCTACATCCATTTGAAGAAAAGCTTCTGGAGGGAGAACTTGCTTAACAATAAATATGTGCTTTAGCCCACCCACCCCTTTTTTATTAAAAAATAGTTTATTCATTGTGCCAATATTTTGAAGAGATACTGATGATTATCATAGTTATGTTTAGGTTTTGTGAGCTAGGTAAGCAACAATTTCACTGTGTTAAAATATTAGATCTTCCAACCACAGGAAAAATAAAAACTAGAAACTCACTTCTTTTCTTGCTGGCTTCTTCCATTTCCGGACAAACCCTAATTATAACAAAAATCCCTTGCAACACTGATTAGTCTGGAAGGTCAGGAAGAACAAAAATAGCAGACTGAGGATTTAGATAAAGCCTGTAGTAGCTGTGTCTAGATGGGGAGTAAATCTGACTTCTCTTTTACCTGTTTCCTTTCTTTTGGGTTGAGAAGTAAGTAACGAGGATCAAAAACTATCTTGTGTAGCTCTTTCTCCCATGTTGAAAAAGCAGAGACCTTCAATTAAAAAAAAAAAAGTCAGATTTTAACTAACAATTAAGTTTCCTCAAATATACAGAAGTTGTACAGTTTTGCTTGAAAACTACAGGACATCTGATGGAGAGGGGAACAAACTCATTCTGAAGCTTTCATCGCTAATAGATGATGGAGGCTGCCATACCAAGTTTCAACACTAATTGGCTGTGAACATTAAATAGTAACACACATGTAATTACTACTATGTATGACAATTAGGGTAAAAAAAAGTACATCAGAAGAAAGCCTTGAGATTCTATGTTCTCATATCCCATGCCTGCTTTACACTTTTTCTAAGTGTTATGAGTGTAAACAGTTCTGCTACAAAAGAAACAGATTTAAACACATTTGAGCTCATCTGAAACAAGTTTTATTAAAACTACCCCATAAAATCCAGCTATTGAAACCAAACAAAAGCTGCACAGGCAGCTGGAACCACTTCCATTTTTTAAAGTTACTATATAAACTTACATTTTAATAGCCTAACTTATCCATCAAAACTGACTGGTATCAAGCAGAGTTCAAATTTTGTTAACTAAAAGCAAGAAGTCTCCCATTTAACGATAAGAGCATACAGGCTACAGTGGAATTTACTGCTTTTCTCATGTAGGAACATTTCCAAAAACATTAAGGATGTGTACAGTTTGTGTATCTTATTTATTTGCAATGGCAGCTTTCAATTAGGTAATTACTTACAAAAAAGTAAAAACAAAAATCTGTCTTGATACTGTTTAATTTCAGTTACTTCGAAATCAAAATTTTGCTATAATTGTAATATTCTTTGAAATATGGAGTTGTGTGCCAAATGCATCCATTATTCAGAGGAAGGGTGAGATTGTTTTCCTTACATAAAGCACTGCAGGTTCTGAATTTGCTAAGAATTGAGGCCTCTGCCCAAAACCCTCCTTCCCTCCCCCTCCATCTCTCACACACACAGATTTCTCTGACCCCTCTTTCTAGAAGCATGTCCTTGAATTGCTTCATCCGAGCCTCCAGAGGGACAATGGCTCTCTCTCGAGCGGCTTTAATTTCAGCTTCCATAGCAGCCTCCTTCTCTGAATCAATGTCTTTGTTATCGTCTTTCCTGAAAAAATCAAACATACAGTATAACTTGAGAAGTAATGTGTTAATCCTGGAGGTTAGAAACTGAACTGCACCAGCACAAGATGGACATAACCCGTTACCTCAGAAGCGCAGGCTCAGAGGTCATGAAAGCCATTCTTTGAGGCTTGGCTATGAATGCTTTCATACTGAAAGAGCTCAAGAACCAAAATATTCTCAATAACTTCGGTGCCAAATGACTCCAGGAAGTTGGCACATTCTGGTTGTATTTAGCAGTCTTGCCAGATGTGCAACAGATTTTCCGTTAACCGCACAAATCTTCTTATCTCCCACTCAAGACCATGAGGTCCGTGAGAAGGCTATGGCTAAGGGAGTTGTTCAAACTGAGCAACAGAAAGTGCCGTAAAGAGAGTGATACATTCATCCATCAAAGCATTTCTGGAAAAAAGTGTGCTGCTTGTTGATCTACGTTTACTAAGAGAGCAAAGACACTTCATGCCAAACACACTCAAAGCTCTAACTGCCAACAACTTTATGATCATCCCTAAAAGTATGCAAAACCAAATAAAATGGTAAAACTACTTTTAGAACACTCTGTGTACATAACTTAATAGTGAAGTGACATGTATCACTTCCAATAGGCAATACAGACCAAAAGACTTATGCAAAATTGTCAAACCTTTATAACAGAGTGAAAACAGTAATCACTATGAAAAGTCTATAGGGCTGCATTTTTGGCAACAAAATCTTGTGCACAGAAATCAACAAGCTAGATAAGCAAGCTACAGAAGCAAACTATTTAAGATAAACTGCACTCAAAATATTCCTTGGATTCACCAACTTACACCATTTATTTCCATTTCAAATGATTTCCAAAGGAGATGCTATTTCTGCTACACATGAATTTCAGCTATCTCAGAGAGATATCAAATACTTGAGCTACTAAAGTAAAATAGCAGAAAGCTGATGAGTGTGTTCAGCGATCCTATCAGTTACCGCTGGATACAGTAACTGTATTCTGCCGAATACGACAGGAATACACACTGCTCAGATGAAAAACTTTATCAACACAGACCACTTAGTATCAAAAACACAAACTTACTTGCGCTTTTTAATTTTAATAGGCTCGTCTTCATTTGCGTCCTCTGTAGATTCATGCTCTTCTCTAACTGTAACAGATTTCAATAATACTTTAGATTTTGTATTTATGCAAAGTTTGTAATTTACAAATGAAGCCTTGTGCAAAAACAGAGGACAACACATGCAGCAAGAATGTATTCTGACAAAGACAGACATACAGTTTTCAGTCACTTTCAGAATAACACTATCTGAATGTGGCAGCAGGACTAACAGACTTGTGGCCAACTTTGCATTTAAAATGGCAAACACTGACCTCTTATTCCCAGGGGAATTAAGGGAAAAAACCCTTAATTAGGCTAAACAGTCTAATGAAGCACATCTGGACCTGCTGATTACGTACATGCACTTTGCTCTCCTCCAACTACCAAGCCATGTGTCATCCCAGGACTATTTACTAGAACTCATGCCAGAGACAAGTCTCATCTCAGCAGCTTCTTGAATGTTTCTCTGCTCTTGGCAGCTGTTTCCAAAACTGTATTCCAGTTGATGTTCTCTAAGTTAAATCCTCTTCTGTGAGAGCCCTTCATATATTATGATTAATCTTTTCTGGCCCCTGAATTCCTCCTGCTTATAAAACAAACACAGTCCCTTTTTTTAAGTCAGTAAAAACGTGGAGTTTTTTTCAGCCTGTTGGCATTTAGAGAAAAGTTAACCTTGTTAGTATCTACTTTCTTCAATGGACTATTTTCTCCCCAAAGGACTCTATAAACCTGCATTCCCACCAGCCTTCTTCAATTCCAAAGCTATATAAATTTTTCAGTATGTCCTTACATTTCTCTCATTTATTTCAAATATTGCTAGCTTTGGAAATCAACACAAAATAAGCAATAAATGATATACAGACTTCTCAAGAAGGCAGTACGATTGCTCTTACTAAGTTTTTTTCCTTCTTCCATTCCTTTTTTGTGAGGAGGTTCTTGAATAATTTTGTCCACATCAGCTCTTCCAATTAGGTCATCTGGTCGATCCCACATCGAAAGGCGAGTGGTAGGGTTATAGAAGAAAACACGCTCATCGCCGGTCCACACCACACACCTAGAAATCGAACAGTCAGACAGGGAGTCTCGTATGACTGTTGGTTTCATTCATTCTGTTTCATTCATTCTGTTACCACACTCAAAGACTGTTCACAAGCACAACGGTCACAGACAGACCCAGGTTACACTCACTGCACAACTACCAGACATTCCTACTGTCTGAACAGGACACTGAATTATTGCTGTTCTTTGCTAGCAGATCTGAAATGCAATTTTAGAAATGCTTTTTATCAGGAACTGCAGTATACTCAGTTCTCTAGAAAAATGTTTCAGACAGATGAATTTGATTTTGGGATAAAATGTACCTCATCGCTTCAATGCCCTGCAAAAGACGTCAAAAAGCAACCTAATGATCGTGCCAGAACTGGATAAATGATGGGATGAAAGAATCACAGAGATAATTTGAAGGGAGGCAGTTTTAAACATCAAACATTAATAAAAAAGCATCAATGGCTGAATTGCAAATATTAAGACATTATTCCTCCATCAGTAAGATTTCTACCTTGGTCATCCAAGCACACCAAGATGATTTACATACATTACAGCAAGAGTAACCTCATCATGACATTATACACACAGGCACCTGCTGAGTATCTATGCCAAGTAAAAAAAAAAATTAAAAAAAAATAAAGGATTGTTTTGGCCAGCACCTATTAATTCCCCAAGGCAAAAGAAGTCCAAGACTATTTTTTTTTTTAATTATTTTATTTTTTTGGCCAGTATTTCATACCAGATCAGAAGGAATCAGTGGCAGATGAAGGAAACTGGGATATGAAATCTATACTGGTAACACACCTCACAGGACTGCAGTTAGTGTGTGGTACAAAGGCTACACACACACCACTGAACATCGTGAGCTGTGGGACAGCCTGAACAGTGTTGGCTGGAGAAATCCAACATTATTTGAGCCAGAAGCATAGAAGAACAGCATCCTCACATACTATTACTGGTTTTAACTACCCAGTAACCTTCCTGGTGGCTTCAGGGACTGACGTTTCAGTCCCGCGGTAGCGGGCCATGGGGAAAACCATTACCTACCACGGGGTTCCTGGAATAGGAGTGGTTGCCACCGGCTTGGCCTTCTGAGCTGCTTTTTCTTCTTCAGTCATTTCTTCCTCTTTTGGCTCCTCAAGCGAGAAAACAAGTTACAGGATTCAGGCAATGACAGCTAGCTAATTATTTATTATGAACTAACTTACTTGTTTTAAACAAGCAAATGTATTCTGAAACAATGCTAACAAAGAGTTCGCAATTACACTTCATCCAAGCTTAAAACAGAAGCACTGGAATTTCAACAGTAACTGCTATTCAAAAATCTCAATTCAGAAAACCTCTTCAGTGTTTACTTAACTTCCGACTTCAATGCAACCTTATTTAAACGCCTTCCGAGATCTGCATGAATCCTTGAGTCAAGGCCTGAATACAGGAACAAGGGTGTAGTTTCTCACAAAGAGATTCTGATTTATTCTTTAAAATTTACTTGAAAATGAGACATGTAGTACAGAACAGTCAAAAATCCACAATAACCTTTGTAGCAGAAATAAACAAAGTAGCAACTACCTCAAAAGCAAACAGGGTAGAGCGGTAATAAAAAACATCAACTGAATTCTGGTTTTTTGCCTACTAAGCTGTGTTGAAGTCCACAAAAATCAGTATAAAAGCTTTAATTTTTATTTAAACACCTTAGCACCTTCAAGAACTATGCTTTCTCAGCACGACAGAATGGCTTACAAGAAAAAAGTTAATTTTGTTTACTGCAATGTAAACACTACAGACAATTGCTAGGCCATGTGCTCCTACCAGACCAAACTGATCAGTTATAGCAGGTGGAGAATGTGTAACCTTTGTTTCAGAACTGTTCAAAATAAAGAAGTAAAGGAATAGAGAAAAAGCTATTCATTTAAAGATTTCAGACATTCAGGACAAGTTTCATTTTTCTGAACACCTTAAAATCAGCGAGAGAACATCATGTCTGCATAATTAGCCAACTTCTTTTCCGTGTTCTTAATAATTTCTTAACTCACAAAGTCTGTATTTTTCTTTTAAATGTCCTTTTTTCCTTATTGTAACAACAACAACAAAGAAAGACAATTACAAAAAAAAAAAAGCTATGAGTCCAAAAGGAAGGCTTTCAAAGTCACCCCAGGAATTTAAGAACTCAAATTACTAACCATGTCTCCTGTCAATATGCCTGGTCTACATATACATCCACACCTGTAGGATGTAGGATTCAAAATGGCAATACTGACTATTGGTTGCAAGGTCTTTTACCTCCTTTATAAGTTCTTTTATAGGTTCTTCTTTTGGCTCTTCTTCTTCTGTCTCCATTGGTAAAGGCTCCTCCGTCGGTTCTTTAATTGGCTCTTTAATCTTCTCTTCCATTTTTTCTGAATAAAGTATTAAGAAACTGTTATAGAGCCACAACAAATTTTTATCAGTATTTTCCAAGCACAACCACCAACCAATGTATTTTTAATGCATTTTCACCACTTTCTGTCCTTCTTGGGCTTTACATTGTCTGCTTATGACGACATCGTTACCTTCTGTACCAAGATCCACTTGGGACTGGAAAACGAAATAGCATAAGGCAGCCCATCATTCTAAAAAGCTAACTAAAGAGTACCAACAGAAGCAGCTGAAACACCAATAAACGTATCAACCAACAGCACAACACCAAAGAACACTTGCAGATTTGAAATCCTGTTGACAAAAAACCATGGAAATCAGAGAAAATTGATAAAGACTCATCTTAGGATTGCTCTGCACCCATTAAAAAAAATAAGTATCATCTTTACTCAGCAAAATTGGTATTTGCCGTCTTAGATGTTTTCACCTCAGTAAAAAGACCTACTATTTAAATGTAAATTATTAGAAAAATGGGTATTAAACTAGCTAACTGTGTAAGTGTTCTGAATGTACCTAAACAAAGATTTCTTGTAAATAAAGAGTCCAGCAGCCAATAAAACGAGATTCTCACTGGATTTGTTTTCCTAAAACAAATTTATAAATTGCATAAAAGCCACAGGATTTTTGCCCCTTCCATCTTATTTATGATACAAGACTAATTTCCCTCCAATCACCCATGAATATAATGTGAATTCAAATAAAAAGTCACGGAATATGACCAGAATAAAACCTAGGGATGTGGACGGGGGAGGTAATTTATTTTTACTCATATTCCAAATT
The DNA here is from genome assembly GCF_963210335.1 of Falco punctatus. Lineage (NCBI taxonomy): Eukaryota > Metazoa > Chordata > Aves > Falconiformes > Falconidae > Falco > Falco punctatus. The sequence continues at coordinate 64,366,451 of NC_137588.1, forward strand.
TGTTTATATACTTGACTTTTAAAGATCTGAAATCTAGCATTTCAATGATGTTCATCCTTTCCTTGTTTATAGTTTTTAGAACAACTGAATTTTCCCCTCACTGTCCATCTTTCTGCAACTGGGACCTTCTCAAACATGTGAGTATGTAAAGTACGTACGTTCTACTGGAGTGATAATACACATTTACCCAAGCATGTCAGGATTCAGAAGCAACTCTAGAACCAAATACTCTCACAATACAAAGAAACTATAACTTTCAGACTTGAGACCAACTTGAAAGGATACTTATAATTAGGATTTCAAAATATTCTTAAAGGAGATAAGGGATTAGAAATATTCCCAAATGATTAGGGATTAAAAACATGCCCATTCACATTTTCAAACGCAATCATTAATGGTCTAAGCAGTGTTGCGTAGTATACAGCTGTATTAAAAGAGAAGAAAAAAACCAACAAAAACCCAAGAAGAGTACCTTTTTCTTTCAGTTCCTGGGGTTTTTCCCATGTCGACTCCAAAGTCCTATTGTTATAATAGTAAGTCTTTCCATCTGCTGTTTTGTACTCTGTCCACTCAGAGACTGCTGTTGCTCCAGCCAACGTAGCAGGTGAAGCAGCAATAGCAACCTGAGGATGGATCATAGGTACAATGGGAGGGGCCATGCCTGGCAAGACACCTGCATAAAAAAGAAAAAAAAAAAAGAAAAAAAAAGAAAAAAGAAAGGAAGAAAGGAAAGAAAACAGTAAGTGACAATGAAGTACCCAAGAACCAATACCTAGGGCTTTACTGACTTAGTTTACAAATAATCAACCTATATAAATAAATATAAAGATAGTTTTCAAAATTAAATTGGAAAGCAACACCCTGTTACTATATTTCCTTCCCATGTTTTATAACCAATAATGCCCATATTAGCAGGCAGATTAGATAGCTTTTTGTTTTGATTAATGTGTAATTCTGCACAAATCAAGCACAAAGCTTGTTAATTTTCAGACATTTGCTTTAATACTTTAAAATTAAGTGCTGTATTTATTAAAAAAGTATTTTAGATCTTTATAGAAAATAATTACTTTTTTAAAAAAAATCTGCACCACTGTTTAATTATGCTGTCATTTTAAGACATATTCCTATTGCTCTTGAAAAAAAAAGACAACAGTGGCTTGAATTTGAGCCATGCAATATGGATTCTTGACAAAGAATCTTAAGATTCTTGACAAATCTTAAATCCTGACTTAATGGAAGTTAACATTAATTCACAGCCTTGGATAAAAACTGATGAGAATGAAGTAATTTGAGATTATGTGATGGTTTTGTTTAATACTGCAGACTGATTGGAAAAAAAACCAAACATTTTATTGACGTCCTAAAGCAAAATGGCAAGCAAATATCCAAAGGTAAGAAAGCCAGAATGGTGTATTAATCTATTATTTCTCTACTTCCCAACAAAATGGATATACTGAACATATTTTGAATGACAAGTTCTAGAAAAACAAATTTAATAGGACCAGAACTAAAACATCGTAATTTTGAGCCTTTAACACTTCTATGAAAAAGTCTATCTTTTCAAATAATGGAAAAGCACACATTACGCATTGCTGTAAAGTATTCTCAGTAAGTGACTTCTTAAATCCACAATGTGGAAAATGAAAATTTATACTAAGACGCACATACACGCACACCAACATGCGAGCACAATCATGTCACTATACATGTGGAAGTAGGAAAAACAAAAATCCACACACAAGAAACTAATAACTAAGAAGTATGGGCATGAAGAGATTCACAGTTATTACAGAACTCAATGATTACAGGAAACTGTACTGAATTTTTGTATAAAAGAAGCTAACACTAACAGTTATTTGGGAAAGTTATTTCCTGGCCAAATATGATATTTGCATTTATACTGTTTTGAAAATAAAGTATATATATTCATTCAATTGGGGAAGCAAATAAATAAATAAAAGATAAACAACAACATTCACTACCATGCCAACTTACAGACAAAACGAACTAAGATGGTTTTGAAAATTACCGGTCTTGGTGGTAGCGACTGTCTTTACATACGGGCAGCTGACTATTTGCATCATTGCTACACCTGTAAAATGGATAAGCAAGCATGTTGGAAAGCTGCCATTGTATGTCAGCTACCACTGGGAGTCTGGATGCTACAGATTTCCTGCTACAATTTAGAATGCCATTTCCAGCTGGCAAAGAGAAAGCCTCCCGGCAAGAAAATGTGAATTATTTTTCCTCCAACATTTTATGCCGGATCAAATATAAAACTAATTTTAAGCTGCAGCAACATTCTGCCTACATTAAACCAGCTGTTTAGCACATTAGTGGGATGTCATTAAAAAGAAAAAAGGTGTTTCAATGAAGACTCAGGGGTTTAAGTTCATTCAAGGGGGAACTGCTCTCCTTGTAGGGCAGTAACCACGGGAAAATACTGTTGATGGCGCTGTGTTCTACTGACAGCCTCTGCTCAGCCAGATCCATCGGGGAGCAGCAACAAAGTGAAATTAACGGTCCCTGCGATTTTCAGGCTGCTGCTGCATTTAGGAAGCAGCAGTAAGAGTTGAAGGACAGATTTAAACTAGTCAGACTAGCAAGGTGTGGCGGGGCAAAAGCCAAATTCAACCCAGAGGGAAAGCTGAGGTTATGAGGGTCATTACAGAGAGGCTGGAGGTGGAAGAAGAGGGGGTGGAGGGGGAAGAAATAAAAGCAATGAAGCTGCAGAGGTACACAAAGCTGCACTAGGGCAGTGGCAGCAAACATTTTCTTTATTTTTCATTATCAAGAAAGTCATGAGCTGAAAAATGCTCTAAAAGCAGCATGACTAGCTTTCAAAAAGGTAGCATCATGCACTGTTCTGCTCTCCAGCTCATTAAGAAATTATGTAGAAATGCCGCAGAGAAGAAAGCATCTCATCCTCTTCAATTAGATGCAAAATCCAGTAGGAAATTAGATAGGGATATGGTGAAAATGTTTCCAAAAACTTTCATTTTAAGGTGTGGAAGGAAACTGTAGAAGTTCTTTCTACATTGGTCTGGACGCTCGGGAAACTGAAATACTTCAGACACTTCCTTAAATGGTTTCAATTCATCATCTGAAGTTGGAAATCCTCTGGCACAATGTGAAATTAAACCCCTGTGTTTATAACCGAAGTAATTTCTGGTTTTATTCATGAGGGATCTAGTATGGAAAGCATATAAAAATACTGCCAATTTATTTTTAAAGTATTTGTGAGAACACAGAATTGTAATGTTTTTTAATAATAATTTCAATGAAAGAATCCAAAACTAGTTTTGTAAAAAAAAAATAAAGGTATGAATTGAGACACAAAAACATTGACTTGAACAGCATTGAATGAAGTGTTTGTCTAAATTTTTGGGGGTGGGAGGTTTACACTATGTACTTGAAAATTAATCTGAAAATTCGTTTTGTTAAGGAAGTTACAGCATGTCTTAAAACTGGGTCAGTATAAATAATGTCATCTGCGAGATCACTGAAATTAGAGATACTGCAGCGCAGATAAGACTTAGCAAATACCCAAGCCATTTCCTCTGTCAAGTTAATTCTCAAACACACAACTAACTTTTAACATATGAATTAAGAGAAAGCAGACTTACTTTTTAAGATCTGAGATTACGAGATACCACTAATCAACTCTTCCATTGTTCCGTCTTACTACAGTATAATACAGAGATTAACTTTGAAATCACACTTGACAATGGTATTGTTCAGCTCTGTCTCTAACTTGAAAGAAATCTGGCTGATACTATATCTAGTGCTGAAAGCCTCAAATATCTACACATTAAAACTTTGTAAGCCTTTTTTGACTTCACTTTATACTGCCATGAAGAAATTTTGACTTCTCTTTTGTTTCTTGTTACTACAAAAAATTTTAAAGTCTTCCCTTTTTTTTTTTACAGTGTTTATTAACCACTACAACCAACTCAAGCCAGAACTGGCTGAAAGTAGTAGGCCGATTTTATTCTGTAATCAGGCAAAATGACAAGTCAGACTTGTTAGTGGAAGCACACACTTTACTGCTAGATATTCCTTCCTATGTATTATGGGTTCCACCCAAAAGGGTCATCTCACCATGGGAACAGAAGAGGCCAGATATAAGGCTTGCTAGCAGGAAAGTTCTAAAAAAAAATAATTTTCAAAAATAAGCTTAAGAAGATCGATGTTCTTGCTGTCTTTCCCTCTGTATTACACTACTCACAAAACTTTTTGACTGAGAGCTTACAAAAAAACCCAACCCAAGCACACACCCTAGTGTACCTGTTTTCACTGGCACTCTACTGCTTTGACCATTAACATTTACCTAACAGCTGACACTTGAGTAGAGGATTATACCCTTCAGAGGTACCTGGCAGTGTCAGAAATTGCAGCTAAGAACATTCAGCTGACCACCTTTAAGGCTTAACCCTTTCTATTGTTCTTTCAAACCTCACAAATATACAGACACCAGAATTCTCTCTCTACCCTTTACCCATATTTTTTCCAGTCTTGAATATTATGTTCAGAATAGTATCTGCTTCCTGTACTACACTGCAATTTCCTTTTCAAGCAAGTTAACAGATTAAAGCAGCTTCATCTCCTTATTTTAGAAGACTCTGCTAAAAGCATGAGGCAACTAAAAGTTGATCCTCTCTTCTAGTTAGCAGAACTAATACTCATTTTAACTACTTTGATGGTTACACTCTGCATCAAAACTTCGAAAGGATTACTTTTTCATCCAATTTCTTCCTATTTGATGGAAGGTAAAGGCCTCCATATGTGCTGGATCAATGTGTTAGAAAGACAGCAGGGAAGAAGACACCTCAGCTTGTACAGGAGTCAGAAACTCTTTGCTCAGAGCTGCCTCTTTGTAACTCTTAATCAGAAACTAACTTGTATCCAATACAACTGCAGTCTCAAACCTTCCTTTGCAACAGAAAATCATCAGCTCTTGGTATGTATTTATTGTTACCGCACAATGAAAAAACACTAATTACTTTTGTACTAGAACAGGAGTTCAGCCATACCCATGCAAACTGCAACATGGTATTTAAGCAAGGAGTAGCTTTAGCAACCTTTTAAGTGGAGCTATGCAGCAATTACAAACAGCAGTTGAGTCCAAAATTTTGTCGGCCTAAAATTACTTCACTTCAGAAAATATTATTTACCCAGGAAGCCCTGGGCTGCCATCTACTATTTCTTCTCAATGGCCTTTACATCTAAAGCCTACAAATACTACCCTAGCAGCCTGAATGCCTTCATTACAGTCCTCAGTTTAAACCTCAACATTTTGCATCACATTCAGCATCATACCTGATAGCTGCAAACCAAGAGAACTGGAAATACCTAACATCATTCAGGGTAAATGCATTCGAACGGTAATTTTTCCTGCTTATAAATATACTATTTTCTTATGGCTATAATCCACATCCTAACAAATATTTATGCACAAGACTAAAAAGCAAGTAGAAAAAATTTTTAGCAATACTGCAGTTTGCAAAATACAGTGCTACAATATTCTCATAGTCACATATGGATTCTGTCTAAAAGTTCACTTTTTTTTAATAGGATTACAAGATAGACATGTGCCATGAGATTAAAAAGTGTTTACTGCAATTCTTACATTTTCCTGTTATCTAAAAGGAAAAGGTTTACATGTTTAAATGCAGCTGTTTTCTGATACATTATATCAAAGAACTAGAAGTCAAAAAATTTTATGTTCTTTGTTAATTAAAAAGTCTGTCTGCTAACCCTGAATTCTTTCAAAAATACTCTGAGTGGAGAGGATTCAGGCAAGTTCCGTACACAGTGGACACATGAGTGCAAACAAATTGACAACATGGACATGTAGCGGACAAAACAATTACAGTTTGCCAATTTACCTGGAAGTGGAATAGGCATGCCAGGAAGGGGGACACGAAATGGAGGTACCATTACTGGTGGAAAAGCAGGAATTGCTGCAGTTGGTTGAGGTACTGCATGAGGAACTGCAGGAGGCAATGTCTGTGGGACTGGCTGGGGTACAGTCTGCACAGGTGTAGCAGAAGGAGCAGAGGTTGAAACACTGACTGATGGTGTGGCAACTGAAACACCCGAACTCGGGGTCTGGTCTTGTGTGGTAGGTGCTGATAAAAAAAAACAAAGAACACCTTGTATCTTAGACACTACAATATATTTGCTGCAAACATACTGGCACTCTGTTTCCCAACAGACGTTATATAAGCAGATATGCTTAGATATAATCAGCAGGAAGACACTCTTGGACAAAAAAACCCTTTGCCTTCTCTGTAACATTAAATATTCACAAAGAAAGTCAATTTCATATTTTACTTTGTCCCATTCTTTACGCCTAACAAGTCTCTATAGCAGTAGAATGGGTGTATCAAAGGACAAATACAGCCCAAAATAAAATTCTACTCTGCATCCCTGTTCAGAGAAACAGAAAGGGAACATTACAGAGTTTCAAGTGGAAAAAGGCTGCTCTCTACGGTAAATGAAACAGGTTCTGTTTTCTAACAATAATGGCAGCAGCACAACCATCTGTCTAAAACTACACTTACTAAGCTGTGATTCAAGAATAGAAAAATGTCAAATAAAAAAAAGTGTAAATAAGCAAGGTAAAGGAAAGTACTTGTTCAGAAGCTGCAAAAACTTTCTTGGTCTTCAGTGCCTCCCAGTGGGGAAATACACTACTAGCATTCAATTCCATAATCCTTGCAGCATGACAAAAATCAGCACTTAAGTGAGAATAGTGTTATATATTAAAGCACTAGCAAACAGGAACTCGAGACAACACTGATTAAACTCATTGACCAGCCTTGCAAATTTACACTGTAAGATTTGGTGGAAAGGAGAAGGATCTGTTGTAAAAATGAGCTAATTAAAAAAAACCAAACAAACACCACACCAACTTATGACCATATTACATATGGGCATACTGTGCATTTCATTCAATATTTAGTGACTACCAGAAGCACTCCCAATAACACACCAGTATCAGTGTATCTAAATAAAGATTTTGGATCTGTTGTTAAGTGTTTCAGAAAGGGTAAAAGTTCTTACTGCTGCCTAAAATTTAGGGAAACAGAGCAGACAGTCAGCATGTAATTTGTTTTAAGACCTAAGTCAAATCAGTACCAGACAAAAATGAGACTCAGCCAGAAGTCCCAGGGGGTTTTTACAGGCCAAGTCTGAGAGTTACCAAATTGTTTTAAATGATAAAATTTTTATCACCGAGGCACAGACACCAACAGTAACAGTTCTTGAAAGCAAAGACAAAGTTTAGCAGGTAGAACAGGTAGAAGAGGAACAGATTCTCAGCATTTGATATTAGGATATTTAACTTCAGAGAAGATGCATAAAGTACTATTCCAAAAGTAGAATCAGTTCTTAAAAGGCCTGGCATTAGGCGAGAAGCTAACACTCACCTCCTACCTGATTCTTGTTACTCAGCAAAATGGTTAGAATAGACTATATTTCAACACAGCTGAACACAGTACTAGTTACCTTTCAAATTAAATAAAAGCCACAAAATGCTTTCAGCAATACAAATTATTTGCTACTCTAATGATCTGTCCTCCCTCTGGTGTTAACTGAAAGCATAATTTGAGGGTTACCTAAATCTGACTCCCTTTCATACACACGTCTGAAGTTTGGGTTAAATGGTGAGTTGAGCTTGACTTGTCTCACCTGTTACAGGAAAAAGACGAAGTAATTCTAGAAGAAGCAACTACACACTACAGCTGGAGTCAGAACAGTGCAGCAATTCTTCATCTTCTGCACTTTAGCCTGACTCAGCACACACATTTTTGCCAGCGCAGCTACAATGATCAAGACTGTCAAACAATAGGATTCCTGATCAGCGTAAATGTTGTGCTTTCAGTAGCCCTGTGCGTAGACAGTAACTCTGACCAAACACTTCCTTAACGAGCACACCTTGCTGCCTTCATGCTAGCTGATCTTATTGTTTGCTGCTGACACACTCATGTGCAAATAGGTCTACAGTGCATAACATACATCTCTATATAGATGCTCTGCACTGCAGGCACTTTATTAGCATATATATGGCAAAGTATGGTATAAATCATGCTATTTATATTATATGCAGATACTATGTTTAAACATGCATTATGTGCATGCTGCATAAATTCAGTCCCCTTTCCTCCTGAGGTTCCCTCAGTTGGAAAACCCTTAAAATCAAAGGCCCACCCACATCAACGGCAGTACTCTTCAGCCTACAATTCAAAGGTCACGAGTGAAAAATAATGGCTTCAAAGACTTCCTTTTTCCTCTTTTGTGCAACTCCAGCAAATGGGAACTTATAAGGCTTAGTCAGAGTAACAACGCTAATTAATACACCAGAAGAAGCTCTATTCTGCAATCAACCAATTCTCTGCAGCCCAGGAGTAGCACTCAAAAGACTGAGCCTCTTAGAGCAATAGATGCCATTTTGGAAACAAAGAGGAAATGGCTACAGCTGTAATTGCTACTCCAGATTAACTTTTCTTAAAAAATACTTTTAAAAACCATTTAGCTTTATCTATAGTCAAAAGGAAATGGATGCATAATAGCTTTGAGATGATGTGATAACAGCAGAAGAAAACTATACAAAGACCTTTCAGATTGGGGGGGGGGGGGGAAATTGCATGCAAGGTTCTTCTGGATTAAATACTGCACTTTAAACTCATACTCCACTTTATGCTGAAACAGCTTCCTCCTGGATACCAAGTTTTTGCTGCAGTAATACCCCAGTGCAGGAGCCCCACCACTGTAAAACTTGAGAAACCCTCAGTTACTCACTGGAAATTGTCTGTGAAACTGAAGTGGCTGTGGTTGTAGTAGAGGTTGTGGAGGACTGAGTACTCGAGGACGTGGAGGGAGATGCTGTAGATGCAGGACTACTGGTGGTTGGTGTGGAGGCACCTACTGCTTGGGCCTGGGCTTGGGCCTGTGCAGCCAGCATCGGTGTCAGCTCCGACTGCTGAATAACTTTGACCCCATCTGGCTTAGTCCACGCAGACTCACGTGTGCGCGCGTTATAGAAATAGACCTACAATTTAAGAATGTCAACATCAAACAACTGCGTATCTGGAGGAGGAGCATTTATAAATGGTCCGGTTCCTCCTGTTTTAAAAAATAGGAAGAGAAGAGGCAAAAGCGTAGGATTTTACCACAGTGCCAGACTGGGTATGACAACATGCTCATAACAGCAGTAAACACCCATTACTTTATTGTTTCTAGTAACCATCTTACCTTGCCATCTGGAGTTTTGTTTTCTACCCATATCTCTTCAGCTGGGGGCATTGCTGGTGTCCCAGGGGCAGTGACAGGCGGCATTCCTGGAGGGAACATCATACCAGGAGGCGGTGGCATACTACCCATGGGAGGAGGCATAAATGGTGGTCTCTAAAGGCATATAATAACGATGATGATGATTATAATAACAATAATTATTTTATAACAATTAATTGTTATAAAAATTGTTATTAAAAATATTTTTAAATAACAATTTTCTATCAGAGTTTTCCTTTATTAGAGCACCAACAGGCAGTACAACTATAGTAAGATTAACTCCGTCTGTCTTGAGAGCTTTTTTAACAACCTAATGCTACCAGCTCAGAGAATGCGCTTCCTGACAAGCCACCACCTATGGCAGAACAGCTGCAGTAAGCATTTAGCTTCTGAGATGCTAACGTAAACACAAAGTGTCAAAAAAAGTGGCACAAAAGGAAGTGAGGTGAAAGAAAATTCCTCTCCTGAAAAGGAGAAAATTTCCCAGTGCAAGAAAGAATGGAAGACCTGTTCCTGAATAACTGCCACTCAGACAGGCCCAGCTGTGAATCAAATCTACTGCTAAACAGCTAAACAGTGACCCTCCCAGTGAACAAATATGAAAAAAAATTTAAATTACAAGTAAGCATCTGATTTGTTAGCATAGCAGAGCAGCAGATTTCACTACAATTCATTATACTTCTCAATTTCCCATTAACTCAAATTCTAAATAGTGCTAATTAAAAAAAAATCAAATTAATTTTTGTTATCACATCATCATAAGAAATCCAGAACTGCCCTGCATATCACTGTAACCTGAAAGCCTGAATGCATGCTTTCTAATTCGAAATTCTTTTATTCTACATGTTTATCCAGCCTGCTCTGAAATTTCCTGTGCATAACAAGTACAGTGAATACTTCCCTGTAAAAAGAGTCAAGAAAACACACCAAGTTCTTTAACTTATTCTGCATACACCTACAGCTGACCTAATTATCTCCATCACTCCAGCTCTAACTGAACTTGTGATTCCAAAGATTTCCTCTTCACAAAGGCAATGCCAAGACAGCTCACTGGTAAAAGCCTTCGAGCTCTGTACTCATGACTGACAGGCCCGAGAGTGAAACACACACATGCAGCCAGACACGGGCTCTGCTGAAGCCAGGATGTGCACGGGAAATCCAGTGTCACAGCGACTGGGTGGCTTGGTACGACATGCCACAAACACAGACCCTGAGCTGCACCCCTGCACTGAGAACTGGAGCGCTACCCTTGGCAGTTTTCAGTGTGTGCCGTGTCCTTGGTTTCTGTCTGCTTTCGGCTTCTTTTAGAAGTTTCCCCAAGATCAAAATTTCTGATGTAAGAGTGGTATTTTAAACTGCTTTTAAAATTAATGTACCAACTCTGACTTTTGTTAAATACTATTATAAAGGAAGTCACGAGTATATGGACAGAATTCAAAACAAACAAAAAAGCCATTAAGGTAACTATAGCCTTTCTTTCCTTCCTTATTTCTTCTCCACAGCTCCTCCATCTGGCCACAAGGTGATCCTTCACTGCTCTACAACCTGGAAGAAGAATGCAGTATAGCTCACTTCTTGCCTGCTGTCTCTGCTTTCCCAAAAAAGAGGAGTTAGATGGTTCCAGGGCAGTCCTGGGAGCGAGGAGGGGATGCCAGCTGTACAGCCAGGGTAGCCAGATCGCCCTTCAGCTCCATTCCAAGCACACCCTCTCCCCTTGTTTCTACCACAGGATCTTTCAACATCCTATCTCCCCTTGCACCAGAAGCAGGGTGAGAAGCTAAAAACATTCGATGCAAAGCAGAGCACAGTGCTGATGTGGCATGAAAAATTCAGACATGCCTGGCACATGGATTCCATGTATGGCAACAAGTTGTACAAGACATGCTTGCTGCATGGCATGATAAAACAGGTATGATGTAAACAGCTGAGAGCTGAAGCCCATCCCACATATAAATAAAACACAAAAATCAAGGAGACAGCTAGGCTTGGGGCTTCAAATTAACTCAGGCTGATTCTTGAAACTACAGGAAGGAAGCAAGGTCCTGTTCTCCCCCCTCAGTCTGAGTTCTGCTGCACACCCCGACACTCTTCATTGCTTTCAAGATAGTGCATGGGCACATGAACATGAACACCAAGAGGTAAAATGGGATCAAAAAGCACCAGAAGAAAGGTGCAGCAGGTGAAAATAGCCTTAAATAAACTTAAGCTGAGCATGAAAACATACCATAGAACAAGGCCCCTAGTACGGAATGACAGGAAGAGAAAAAGATGACATTCAGTGAGGTGAGTGGGGCTGTCCACATCCCTCAGATTTAGTTAGTCTTCAGTTCCACAGGACTGGCGTTCAGCTGAGAACATTTCAATGAAATGAACAGCTACCTCACACCTCCCTGAACAGTTCAAGTTCTAACAACACACTTTATGTTTGAAAAGATAGAGAGAAAGCTGGAAAAGATGCACCAGTTTCTTTTTGAACTCTTGTGCTCAGGACAACAATGGCCCACAAAATTAGACTAGTTTGATGAAGTCAAATTTCAGATGAAACCCAGCCTAAGTTCTTCTTCCTGCTCTCACTGCTGCTTTGCTTCCTCTCCTGCCACTCTCTCCACTTCACACAAAGCAGTCTGCAGAGCTATACAGTGAACCAATTTGCATTAAGAGCAACATGGAAAAAAGCTCCCATAGCCCTGCTGCCAAAAAACATATGCAAGGCAGGGCCTAAAATACCACAAAATAACCCATGTCAACACATTCTCTTTCCACCTTGCCCACATCCCTACATTTTAAAATAAATTTCACAGTACTAAAGTTTTCACTATTCTATTACAAATAGTGGATTTAAACCATTATTTATAAGCCACATAGTACTATTCACCTCCTTCCAGGCCTGCCTGCAGTCCCACATAGTAATCACACTGCCCTAATAGCACTGTACTCCTACAATGCTATTAAAGCAACACATTTCTTATTCACAAATGTATTGTACATTTCAAACCATCTGAGTCTCTGAAAAGAAGGCAAAAGAGCTTAAACATACCTCACCGTGAAATGCAGACACAAATCTACCTTACTTGAGCCCATACTACCCCTGTAGGTGCTAGGAACATTCTAAGTCTTTAGAAAAACCAAAACATGACAATAATATACATAAAGTGAAAGCATTCTATCTCTTCCAAGAGTAAACTTATGTTAGGGCAAGGGTCACCTGCAGCTGCTCCAGTCAAACACTGAGCCTGCTCTTAAGTTTTTTTTCCAAACGTTAAATTTTTCTTTGTCTGTGTGTCGACAACTTCTGGTACATCACTAACAACACACCCTCCTGAACATAGCACTGAAACAAAACACACCTTGACACTGATTATATGCCTGCCTCTCAGTATTGCTATCTGCCCACTAACCAATCCCCCAGTGATCCATAATAATAAACTACCACAGCAGCGGCAGGTGTGGCTCATGCTGGAATCCAGATGGAATTCAGCTGCACCTTCTCTCTCAGTCTCTGTGCACATCCACCGTTACCTCACTGAGTGAATACAGGCAGAATTAAGACAACCCTAGAAGGCTGATGTGTACTTCAAGTGCCTGTTCTGAAGCATTCCGAAATCTGAGCACAGCAGAATACTGCATTCTGCACGGCCACAGGGCACCAACACGAGGTCAGGTTTTAGCAAAGACTCTGTTGGTAAGCGCATCCTAACCATGTAATTGATTAATTTAGCCTCAAGGAGCTAAACAGGAGTGCATTTACATGCCACAGGTATGCATTAGTCTTATAATACCACACGCAAGCCTTCTGTTTTTGTTGTGCCCTGCTACTTTTTTCATTCATTTTAACGTTTTGTCTCATTTCCACATGTGAAATTAAACAAACTAAATCCCTAAATCCCAACTCCACAAACCAAGAGGATGCCCCATCCTTTACCTGTAAATGTGGAGGTCCCATTGGGGGAGGAATCCCTCCTGGAGGTGGCATTGGAGGCATGTTTGGATCAAATGGAGGACGTCCAAAAGGGGGGCGAGGTGGCGGAGGAGGACCTCGCATCATACCAAAAGGTGGAGGTGGTCGCATGAGAGGTGGTGGGCCTCTCATGACTGCGTTTGGTGGGGGAGCTGGGCCACGAAATCTCAGTGCTTGCTGCTGAGCCATTCTGTGGATAAGGCCAGAAGGAAACAAAGGTTATTTTCATTTGCTGCTTAGCTGCAGGAAAATCAATTCTTAAAATAAACAAGGAAAAATCAGAAGGGTGCAGAAAAAATGCCAAGTTTGAATAAAGTTAAGCGTGCAACTACTTCAATAGTTTCTTCTCCTTCACAATTCAAGTTTACTAGTCCTCAACTTCGAATTTTTACTCATGGAAACGAATAACCTAGAGCTGGGATCAGGGCAGGCAGGCACTGCAGAAGTGCATCCAGATCTACCAAAGCTCTTTCAAAATGACCTGCAACTCCCAACTCCTGACTGCACATACACCCCAGCCTTCTCAGTAACGGCTGTCAATCGTGCTTTAAGTATTCTGTACCACAAGTGTCTGTCAGGGCTACCTACAGCAGGATGTGAACTCTGGCCGTCGTGCTAAACCCGCTGTGCCACCCAACCCTCTACTCGGGGAGCCCTGGAAACATATATATAGAAAAAAACGTTCACCTTTCGAACCAACAAACGCTCTTCTGCTGCTCTCAGGAAAACAATTTTGCCCACCATTTAGTGCCAGTGCAATACCAATGTTGGCATGATGACTCAAAATTGAAAAAAACAAAGGTTATGAGAAGGTGAACGGCGACACACCCGCAGCTCAACACCCGGGCGGCGGGGCAGCCCCGCTCCTGCTAACCTGCCCTGCATTAGGCGCGGGGGCGCTGGGGCAGGCGCTGCCCGCCGGCCGCGGGCAAGGCGGACTCCACCGGGCACCCCCGCCGCCGCCCCCCGGCGGCCTGGCCCCAGGCCCGAGTACGGAACTCTGCCAAGCGGTCCTGGCCCGGCGGGAAGAGCCCGGCCGCCCCCCGCGGGGCCCGGCCCGGCGCCGGCCGCACGCGGGGACAGAAAATGGAGGCGGCGAGACCGGCTCCCGCCGGGCCGCCCGCCCCGGCCCGGCCCCGCCCACCGGCCGCGCCCAGCCCGGGCCCCCAGCCCGCTCCCCCGCCGGCCGCGCGCCGGGTGCAGGCCGGGCCCGCGGGCGGCACCACCGGAAGGCCGCAGCGGGCGCAGGCCGGGCCAGGCCGCGGCCCACCCGCCAGAGTGCGCCCCCACAACCGCCGCCGCGCGGTACCTGAGCTCGCTGCCGTACCGCTCCGCCGCCGCCTCCCCCTCGCCACCGCCGGCCCCCGCGCCACCGCCGCCGCCCCGCTCCGCCATCGCCGCCTCGCAGCGCCGCCGAGCCTAGCCGCTGCCGCCCCGGCCAGGCCCCGCCGCGTCCCATTGGCTGCCCCCCACGCCCGTCAGCGCGCGCGGGGGCGTGGGCGCCCTGCGATTGGTTGCCACGCCCGCCGACTTTGAATGGGGGAAGCCAGGCGCGCCGGGATTGGCTGCGCGCGGGTGTCCCGCTTCGCTGGCGGCGCGGATCACGTGAGGCGTGACCCGGGGAGAGGACCGGAACTGGCCTCACGCAAGGCGGAACAGGCCGTGGGGAAAGAAGGGACGGGATCTACATCCAATCAGCAGGCGGAACCCCGAGCACCAATCACATCCCGCAGGCGGCTGCTCGCTGCCAACCAGAACAGCCGGAGCGGAAGAGTCCCGCCCCGCCCCACATAGGCGGAGTTCGGGCAGCAGCCAATGGCGGGGCACGAGGGTGGGGCAACACTCGGGGACACAGTTACCGAGCGGCAGCCAATGAGCCGGCACGGAGCGGGTAGGCGGCGGCCAATGGGAGCTGGCGCGAGCTCTGGTCCAGCGTCCCGCGGGCGGCGGGGTGTGCTATCGGCCTGGCGCGGCGGGGCGCCGCGGCGGCCGGTCAGCGGCCGGTCAGCGGCCAGCTCTCGGTTTCAGCCCGCCTCCCCCCCTCCCTCCCCCTTGTCCTGCCCCCGCTTCAGCTGCGGCCCCAGCTCCGGCCTAGGCCCTGCCCCTGTCGTGGCCCTGCTCCGGCCTCAGATGCGGCCCAGGCCTTGGCCTTGCGGCTGGCGGGGCCCGGCGGGACGGGGGCGCCTGCCCGGCCGGCAGAACCGCGGGACAGAGGCGGTGTGACAGCTGCCCGCCCAGCGCCTGTCCCCGCAGCCCAGTGGTGCGGTCAGGGCCTGCTGGTGCCTGGCTCTGCCCAGCGTGCTCCCCGCTGGCGGCGGTGCCGACGCCCCGGGCCAGAGGCGTCATCCCTGCGGGCGAGCGGCTGGGCCACAAGGTGTTTGAGGAGCCACACGGGCTGGGCCCTGGCAGAGCGTGGCCCCTCTCACCTGCTGCCAGCGCCTCAGGGCAGCTGGAGGGCTGCCCCCATGGCTGCGTCGGTTTTAGAAGGGAATAAAAAGGAACAGAGAGTGTGCACCAGGTGCTGGAGGCAGAAGTGGCTCAGAACATGCTGTGGCAGCAGGAGAAGGCAGCATGAGGCAGCTGGTGGCCTGGTGCAGGCTACAGGGCACCGCACCCACCTCCCCAGAGGCCAGAGGGGTGCTGGAAGAAGCTGCGTGCCTGCTCCCTGCACCAAGGGGACATCTCCTGTGCTGGAGGCTTCAGGGCTGGCCCCAGCAGGGACAGAGATGCAGAGTGTGGGTGGCTGTTGCTGCTTCCCTCTGCCCCCATTAGCACCACCTTGATAACGGGACACTGCAGCTGCATCCTGCTCTGCCTCGTGATCCCCGAGTCCCTAATTGACATAACTGCTGGCAAAAGTCCTAATGTAGACACGGCTGCACTGGCAGAAGCTCCTTGAAGATGCAATTTTGCCAGTAAAGCCTTGTTTTGATTGGGGTAGCTCATTTCTCCTGCTGTAGTTTGATTTACCGTAATGGCACATGGTTGCATTTGTAGTAAAAAAAACTGCCAGTGTGCCGGGCATGCGTGGAGCTGCTGCTGGGGCTCCCTGACCAGGGCAGGCAGCCAAGTCTGCAGAAAGCTGCTAGATCTTGCCCAAGCCCTGCCCAGGCCCCAGAGTTCCCCTGGGAAACCAGCAGCTCTGCAGTGTGCTGCAGGGGCTTGGCTGGGGCAGTGAGACCCTTGTGTGGGAGCTGCTGGCCTGAGCCATCTCCTCCCTGAAGCCAGTGGAAGGGGCTTGGGTGCAGGCTGTGGCAAACAAAGCCACCGGTAGACGTTGGGGTGACATGGCTTGTGAGGGTGCAGGGCTGGGATGGAGCCGAGAGGCGTGAAGTGCGTGGCTAGTCCCTGCTGCTGCACTGCCCCAAGGTGTCCCGTGGACTTGGAAATGAGGGCTCATGCTGTGCTGTGTTTACTGTGGGGCTCAAGGAGACATAAGCAGATCCCTGCTGCCCTGGGGAGATGGTGAGCCCCATCAGGGTGGGAGAGGACCCCTGGGGAGGTGCCAGCAGGAGGTCCAGGTCTTGGGACATGTTACAGGTGGGTAACAAGCTGAGGACCCATTATATCCAAGTAACATACGTGAGAAGTTGTGCAGTCAGTGAAGGAAATGCACTTCCAGTTCAGACACCCAGTCCTGTGTTTCTTTTATGGCTCCTGTAATTGAAACACTTGACACACACGGGAAAATAGGTATTGCTGTGAAACGCTTGCCAGCCCTGACTCATCAGGTGAGGGCTGAGAAAACTAAATTTACAGATAAAGCCTGCAATAGCCTGCTGCAGGAACTGGGAGCTCAGCTGTGGCACTGATGTTGCATTTGAGCTGTAATGAGCCATAAAATATTCTGTTGGAAGGCCTCATGCAGCTGAGTTACACGTTACAAAAGAAAAAGCCCTGAACAACAGGGAAGCAGATCTTTCCCCCCACAAGGCTGCATTTCGTGTGCCAAGGGACATTGCCACCTCTCCCGGCTGCGGGGAGGATGCCGGAAGCCCCCACTGAGCTATTGGGTCTTTCCATCTCTAACTGCTTTGATTTTGTGATCCCCCTTTTCCCATTCCTCTCTTTGTGTCAAAAAAGCTGTCAAATAATAAAAATAATCAGAATTACTGAGGGACCTTTTGGTGGTGCTGTGATAAAGAGACTCACATACTTTGATTTTGCTGCTTGGGTTTTTTATTCATTCTGTTTTGCTGGAAGTCGCTGCTGCTGTGAGGACTTTTTGACAGTTGAGCAGGCGGCTGGGGCTCCCCGGGCCTGCATGCCCCACTCCACGTTCCCAGCATGGCCTGGCCACGAGCCCAGGTGGCAGCAGCTCCAGAAGCCAGGGGTCCTCCCCATTGCCTTGGCCCCTCCAAGGAGCCATGGGAAGGAGCTGGGGGTGACCTTGGCTGGCTCTGCCCAACCGGCGAGATGTGGAGAGCCTGGCTCTGATCTCTGTGTGCAGGGGAGATGGAGCCGGGAGTCCCCACCCTGCCTCCCCCTTGCCAGCACCGCCAGTAATCAGAGCTTTCTAACGGCAGGAGATTAAAACAGGTTTTGGACATGATAGCTTAGATCCTCCCCAAACAGTGGAGCTGTCTGTCTTCCACTAGTGCCTTTCATCCCCCTTTTCATCTTCGTGTTTCAGGATTGTCTCAATAATTTATTAATTACAGGCTGGCAGATAGGAGCATCTGCAAGGCCCTTTCCCATGTTCGGGGAGAGCTGTCCCCGTTCCACATCCCCCCTTACTGCTCAGCTTTATTTTCTCAAAACATTTCAGCCAGTAATTCTCAGACTGCAGCTTTTTCAGGAGCAATTAATTGTGAGCTGCAAAATGCAAGTAATTTTCAAAAATTTGATGGCAGCTACCTGTCCAGCAGGATGTGGCTTTTGGAAATAGTACAGTTTATTGCACTAATATGTACTTTCCCTTAGATTTCATTAAAAATCTGAACTCTAATAACACAGTTTGCTGCTTGTAGGGACACCCTCACTAATTAACCAGCAGATAAGTCTCCAGGAGTGCAGATACAAGGGGGGACTGATGAGCCACAGCCCCTGGATGCACTCAGGTGGCACCAAGGCTGCTGCAGACCAGGACCTTGCTGGTACTAGCTCATCTATCTGGGCAGAAAGTCTCGGCGCTGCTGCTGGGCTGGTGGCAGCACTGGCCGTGCTGCGTGGGGGAACAGGGCTGCAGCAGGCACTGGCTCGGGGTATAGATCCCTTCGGGGGAAAACCCAAACATAAACCAACTGCAGCGCTTCTGCTGCTGTGATGGTGCTGAGGTCTGTTAGGCAAGCCGGGTTCTTTGGGAAAGCTGGTGGCCAGGGTGCCCGCAGCAGCCTGGGTTCCCCACTCCCCGGCTCGGAAGCTGCTGGCTCTGTCTGCCACAGAACAGCACAGCGCGGCTGCCGCTGCCAAGAAAGAGCATTCTCCACGGAGAATTTGAATCTGCAAACCTTTCCAAATATTTAGATCTCTGTAATTTGAAAAGGACTGTTTCTTACATGGTCTGACTTCTCTGCCAGGCATAAGGAAAGGATGCTTGAAATTTCCAGTTTTGGATACTGCCGCTCAAAGCTGCCCTGTTTCCCAAGCTTCCTAGGTTCAAAGCGAGCGGCCTTTTTCTTCCTCATTGCAGCTATGTGACATGAGGTGATTTTCAGCACTTTGGTTTCCTCTGGCAGAGAGTGTCACAGCCCTCAAGCTGCGGTGGGCTCCCACGAGGGCTGGCACCCCACACTGCCACTGAGAAGTGCCTCCCATCTGTGGAGCCATGATCAACTGTTCGGTTGTGCAGGCTCGCAGCTGCTGACATCTTGTCATTCTTTTTTAATTTTTTTCAGATTTCAGGTTGAAGTGTGATGCCGAATTAAAAATTTTGCCCTGGGCTGTCTGCAGGGCCTCTTGGCTGCTGCAGTGCCAGCATCTGCCAGGGAGACCCCCAGGTCCCGTGTCAGAGGGCAGCAGCCCCGGGCGGCAGTGGGGGGATCCCACTGGTGCAGGTGAAGGCGGCACTTGCTTTCCCAGCTCCCTGCTCAGCCTGGCATGTCACCGCTGCCTGGGGCAGGTCCATGGGGAGGGAAGGTCCCTGTAGGGTCTGCTTGACTTCAGCCTGTCCCGGCTGCCAGCAGTCAGCGAGCAAAAGCACGGCACAGCTTTGGCAAAGGGGAATGCCGCACTGGCTCTGGGCATCCCTTGAAGATGCTTTTCCCCAGGAAGGGCAGACCTCCCAACGCCACAGGCAGCCACTGCAGCACCACCCTTGGCCAGCACCCTCAGCAACCCAGACACGTCCAGTATGGGGTGAACTGGTGGGGCTGGGAGGTGTGCAGGCTCACGGGGAGGGAGAAGGGAGCAGCCACCCACACACCACCTCTGTCCGAGCCCTGGGGCCCCATCTTGCAGCCCTGTGGGGGGCAGTGGGGGCTCCCTGGGGGCTTGGCTATGGCTATGGCAGACACTTGCTGCATAGGGTAAGATAAACAGAAAGGTCTTAGACTGTAGTTCTGATCGGGGTCTGGTCCTCACTGTTTCGGTAACATATCCATTTTTTCTGCTGGTATATTTTTTTACATAGAATAGCGATGCTTAAAATGGTAATTGGCTTCACTCTGGCTAACTGCATTTCACAGCATACCTATCTGTAGAACAATCCTCATATTTTCTGACTGCTAGGCTATTAAACTAAGGGCAGAAAAAAGAATTTATGGTTGTGCTTTTCTGTGAGGTTTAAATAATTATTGGTTTTGGAAACCATACTTTGGAAATGCAGAGGAAGGAGTGGTCCTATGGAAGCCTGGGGAGCCAGCAATGGGGTGACTAGCCCCTCGATGCCCACACTGCAGTGGTGGTACCTGCCACACTGCACTGTACCGCATTGCACTGTGCTGCACTGCATTGCACCGCACTGCATTGCACCGTGGCACACCGCTTGCTGCCCACCCCTCTGTTTCTGCAGCCCTGAAAGGAGATGGTGTTGTTGCAGCCCTTCGGTAACCCTGTGATGGGGCTCCAGAGGGGGGGGTTGGGGCTGAAATGGTAGGGCTGGCCACCCACCTCCCCAGGTGCAGCATGTGCTCGAGGTGCCTGTGCACTGGCTGTGCCCCTGTATGTGTTGGGCTGGGGCTGGCCCGTGCCGGCGGCCGTGGGGAGGCACTGGCCAGGTGCTGTAGGGGAGCAGAGGGGTCTGGGTGTTGTCAAATTTTAATAGGGCATGTCCCCATCTGTCACATCAGCTGCCAAATGGCATGATGCATTAGGCCCCAATCTGGGCTAATGCTTTTCCTGCATTTATATGAAAAAATCCTGTTTTTTCTGTATGAGGGAAGTCCATAGATTCTTCCCAACATGGCGAAGAGGGCTGTGGAGCTTAGCTGTGGCAAGGGCTGCAGAGACAGGCAGGGGTTCATGGCAGTGCCCAGAGCCAGCCAGAGCAGAGGGTTTTGCTCAAACTCGACCTTGTTTGGAGCTTGTAGATGGAGTGTAGCTAACAAAGCCAAACCCAGCCTCTCCACTTGCTGTTTGCAGCACGATCATCTCTTGCAGCTCCTTGGCCAGGATGGACTGTGCCCAGACCGTGCCACCCCAGCATGCGAGGCCTTCTGAAAGCACTTGAGCCCCTGACTCTGTCAGCTGCCCACCGCTGCGGACCCGGGAGCTGGTCTGGCTGGGGATGGCATGCTCAGCCCCGTCCTGAAATTCTGGGGCACCCAGGGAAACGTCTCCTGCCTGAAACCAGCCACAGAGCTGACACTAATAGAAAAAGACCATTAAAAAGCTCTGTGATACTCTGTTCTCCTGCTTCTGGTCCCTCTTTCCCTTTGTTGCTGCTGGCATTTTATGAATTATTGATGTGCCTAGGTGCTGCTGCTCTCCCGTTTCCTCTGCTGCTGCTTCTGCTGCCGCAGCCGTACCGGACCCACACTGTCCCGGGGCCAGGCTGCCATCAGGCGATGCCCTGGGAGGCGGCAGGAGGGGCTCAGTCTCCGGCGTATCCCCACCGCCGAGCAGCTCAGTCCCCGTGCTGGGCCGCAGACCTGGGCTCCTGGTTGGCACTGGTGGGGCCTTTACACAGATGTAGAGATGCCCTGTGTGCTTCTCTGCTTGTATGAAGCTCTTCTCCAGCTCCTGACCACAACTTCTACTCGTCCCCAGGTCCCTTCTCCAGCCCACACCGTCAGGGGCTTCTACAGGCTGTCCCAGCTCTCTCCCTCAAAGCACAGGACCCGTGGTACAAGGCACACTGTGCAGGGCTCATGTTGCAGATGTGATTTGGCAGAGCCTGCTGCCTGGGGGCTGCTCGACCCCAGATGTGCCCATACAAAGCCCCATACCAGTGTCACCCCAGGAGAGTGGGGTCGGGGTGGCTGTGGGGAATCACCACAGGGTCAGCTAAGGGGACAGCCCAGTGACGGCTCCATGTCCCTTCCTGGTGGGAAACGCAGGTGGGGGTGGCTGTGCGCCAGCCTTGTGTAAGTGCGCGTGACAGGGTATCAGGGAAAGGAGATCTTCCGTGGAGCATTGAAAATGTGCCTCTTTCCCTGAGAGACCAGAAACACTCCGTCTCTGGGGTTAATATTTAATGAGGTGGTTTTAGGATAGAAGCTGTTTGCTGAGGGACAGGGCAGACATGCTTTCCTGCTCATGTGGCAGTATGGAAGGGTGACAGCACTGCTGGGACGGTGTCCATGGGGCTGCTCCTGGGGGAATGAGGCTGGCGGAGGCAGTGGGGTGGGAGTTGCAGCAGCCCAGGGGCTATGGCACCCGCAGCTGCCCACCACAACCCCTGCTCAGGGGCTCAAGTGCAAGGAGGTGGGGGGGCTGCAGCAGGGTGATGGGATCCATGCTGGTCAAGAAGGCTGCTCCCGATCTGGTGTTCATTTGGTTGCTCAGGACTGTGGTGAATTGGAGCAAACCTGCTCCTCAGGCTCTGCCTCAGCGCTGCTGTGCTGTTCCGGGGAACAGCATCGATGTTAAATCCCAGGACACTGCGTCTCATGGCCAATTTGCTCAGGTTTCCTTGGTGGGGGCTAATGTGTTTTCCATGTTAACGTGCCTGCACGTGGCATCCAACCCGACTGCAACATGGAGCCGTTAATGCTATATGACTGGCTCACGTGCCCCATTTGCAGGGGGACAGGGGCTGTGCGCATTGCTGCTGCTCTGCTCCTCCAAAGCTTTGGCCTGGACCGACCCCAGATTTACAGTAGTTCAGTTTCCTCATTAAAGCAGGAAGCAAATGCCTCCTGCCACCCCAGTGCCTCTGACAATGAAAAAACTTGCTCTATACAAAATATTTCAGGTCTCTTCACTGTTCTCCCCCCCAACCCCAGAAAGCTACTGGGAAAAAGTACAAAAACTGTCTTTGGAAAGACCAGCATTTAAAGAAATATCAACATTTTTCCTAATTATTTCCTTCTGTCTTTAGAGTTATTTTTAGTGGTGAGGCATTTCAACCCTGATGGCAGCAGCAGTACTTGGTCAAAACATCCCCTTAGAGCTGGCCCCCAGCTCCCCCCCACCCCCATCCCACTGGCAGCTGCCTCTGAGGTTCCCCTCCCAGCAAAGGCATCCACCAGAGCCCATCCTTGTTGTCTACCCAGAATCACCATCCCTCAACCTCCTGTCCCATTGCTACCCCAAAGAGACCCCCACACTCCTTCCTCTGCTCCTCAGGAACATGATGCTCCAGGAGGAGAGGCCAGCTGAGGAGGAAGGGGCAGGACAGAGCATGATGAGGGGTGGAGGGGTGGGAGCCAGCCAGCAGCAATGGCCATGCTGGGGATGGAAGGAGATCCTCCCTGCTAGCAGCGAGGCACAGCTGGAGCAGACTGGACACATACTGCAAAAAAAGCACCTGCGTGCTGCCTGTCCCTCGGTGAGTCCCCAGAGGCACGGCCATCGGCCGGCTGGGGAGCTGCAGAGCACAAACCCAACCAAGCAACCAACAGAAGTTCAGATTTTTTTCAGATGCTTTTATATGTTCTCATTACATTACTTAAAGAAGGATCTCTGAGTTTTGCTTTTTCTTTTTTATTTAGGCAGAAAACTGCACTCAGGCCATAATATGATAACTGTTGTAGCCTAAGCAGTTTTGGCATTTGGGGAAAAACAGATGCACTCTGAAGTAACAGAGTTATTAAACTTTAACTACAATTCTGACTCACATCCTTGACATGTTTTGCTCCTGCTCACAGAGCTGCTGAGGGAACACATAAGCGCTGGGCTCCACCAGAGCAGCACAGGGGGCTGGTGAGCTCAGGGGCCAGCTCAGTCCCTCAGAGTGGAGCAGCACAGCTGGCACCCCACCGGCATGGGGGTTCAGTGGGAAACAACCTGGCCGCCTCTGTGGCAGGCTGCGGCACACAGGACCCTCCGGGCAGGTGCTGGCAGGTCTCACAGGAGCTGGTGCAGACCCCAATGCGGGGCTCGGGCTCCAGCCCAGGGGCACATTGGTGCAAGCTCCGGGCAGCTCTGGGGGAGCCTATCTGGTCACGCTGGCTTGCAGGGAGCTATAGGTAGCCAGGTGACTTGCAAAAATTAGTTTAGGCTCTGGCAAATGATGGGTGACCATGGGGTGCTCAGCTGAAGCTTCCTTAGCTAGGCATCCTGCTGAGGTCTTGAAAATTTAATCCTCCCAAAATAATTTCCTAATTTTTTAGTGGGTTTGTCTTCTAGGCCTAACATCCTTTTATGTATCTTTTGTTGTGTGAATTATATAATGTATTTGGGCACACTCTGTGAAGCCCTGTCCCACAGGTAGCTCCGAAGGAGGATTTCAAACACAGGAGATGAAAGGGATGTTCTCTGCATGCCATAAATACCACAGCTCCCGCATATGGCCCTGGTCTCGGCACGCCTGAAGAGCGTGATGGGCTCCAATCCTTCCCGGTCTCTGCTCCCCACCACCAGTCGCACAGGCAAGCCCAAACACATTGCGGCCTCCCCAGTCCCCATCTCCCCCCCGACTGCGTGCTGCAGGGGAGCCCCAGGGAGCAGGTGTCCACTTGAGCTGGACCCTGGCCGTGTGCTCCCCCTGCCAGCCCTCTCCCACCTTTCCTCAGCCCAAAGAACAGCTTCAGCTGCTGTTCCTGTTCAGAAGCAACTTCCAGATGCAAACAGAGGCTGTGGGACCCTTTGCTATGAGGCCGAGGCAAAGGAGCATCACCTCCAGCGGCACCAGACCCAGCTCCCTTGGACTGTCCCGTTGGTGCAGAGCATCGCAGGGCAGCATCCCTTGCCGCCCCACAGGGACCAGTGCAGCAGAGCTGGGCACCGGCTCTGGGGCTTGTGCTCTCCTCTCACCCTGGGAAGCGCCTTATTTTACACACACACCGATCAGCAGAAGTCTGGTTGGGAGGGTGTTGCAGCACAAACTAGTAGGCTGCAACAAGGCTTTTGCCATCAGTCAGATTCTACTGTCTGTGCTGTTTCTCCTTCCTCCAAAGGTCAGACCACACTACCCATCCATCCAACTCCCTCTCCCACACTCCTCAGTGCCATTTAACTACTTAGCAGAACGAGCTACAGCTGCACATCATCCATGTCAATCAACCACTGCCTTTGTGGCAAGGCCACAGCTGCATATTGTCAATGCTAATTAACCCACTGCCTTCATTCCTCTACAGGAGGGTGCTTAAGTCTCACTTGCACGAGCAAAGGTGGCTTGGAGGGTGCTGGTGATGGGGTCCTGCCGAAGTGGCCCCAGCTCTCACGTCCACCTGGCTGGGGCTGCGGGGCACTGGGGCAGCTCTCAGCTGGGGCTGCGGGGCGCTGGGGCAGCTCTCAGCTGAGCCAGGTGGCAGCAGCACTGGAAGCTGCTTCTCCCCCAGGCAGCCCAGGGCACTGCCTCTCAGATCCTGCTGAGGGGGGTACCGGGGGGGATCTGTCCCCTGCACCGTGATCCTCCCTCCAGCAACACCCCCAGTGCTCCCAGGATCCAGCAGCAGGGCTTGCTCTCTGCAAACAAGGGCCCCAGTAAACTTGTGGAAGGCATGTGTTAGGCACACCAGCCTCAGGAAGAGGAAAATCAAAGGTTTCCCTGTAAATCCATCTGCCCTACATCTCCTCTCCATTTTGATCTCCAAACTCATGCAAGTTTAAAAAGCAAGTAAATGCTGCCAGTGTGATTAACCTCCCCACCTGCTCCCTGCTTCTCTCTCCCCTGGAAAGAGAGGCTCAGCTCACCTGCCTGGTGGGAGCATCTCCTTCCAGTGTGAGGATACAGGGAGTCAAACCAAGATGGTTCCACTGAAAGTACAAAACACGACACTTCTAAATAGGCGCTGAATTATTTAGCGCCCTTGCTCTACCCAAATGCTTTGCTCTTTTGGTGGATGATGCCTTGGTTCCCCCCCAGCTTTTCTGTTATGACAGTGAGTAAATGGAGAGATACCGCGCTCTTCAAACATTTATAAATAATAACCCATGTCAGGATCGGGCTGTGGCACTGTGAACCAGGCAGGGTGCGGGGTGCCAGGGGCAGCGCAGCACTGGCGCTGGCAAGCAGTGGCAGGGATGGCCCCCGCCGCGGGGTCCCCATGCAGCCGCCGGCCGGGGCTGGTAGGCATGGCTGGTGCAGGCAAGTGCCTCCCCGCTCCCCTTGTGCACCCTGGGAGAATGGGAGCATGTAGCACTGTAAACCTCGAAGGCATGGACTGAAAGCACCAAGGGAAGGAGTAACCCCAGTGTGGGGGTCAGAGCCTGGGGGTCTCAGCCACAGCCCCATCACTGCCTGGCGCAGGTCCAGACCCTTCAGCACTTGGCATCCAGCAGCTTGGCATTTCCTTCTATGCACAAGGCTTGTGGAGCCTGTCACATAGCCCCATTCTTTAGCTCCCTATTAATTCTATTGTCTCATACATTGTTAAACGTCAGGCTAGGGGAACCATACAACAGGGCACTGGGTAACTGTTACTTATTCCTGAGCTTCCCAGAATGTTCCCAGAAACATTTAATTAATCCTCAGCACCCCCTGACAGAAAAGAGCACATCCGCAGAGGAGACAAAATGTTGTTTTCCATGCAGCCGGTTTAATTTTGGCAGTATGCTATGGCCAAGAGTCCCTGCTCTGACCCCGGTGCTGGCCTTCTGGATCCATGTACAGTGAAAAAAAGTGTCAGACCCTGAGCTGGCCCTGAGCACCCACACACCCCGCTGCCTGAGAGGGGGATCTGGGCGTTCAGCAGTTTTGAGACCACCTCTACTTTACACTGCATTTAGGAGCTTCATTTTCACTGGGTAGGTTGAAGATGTTTACCATATGTCAGTACCATTTTACGATAGCTGATCTACATTTATGTAGTGTTATTGTACATTTTTAATTCTCTTTGGATTTAAAAAACAGTCAAAGCATTTCATTTTCCTCTGTGTATTGTTTTGCTCTTCCATATAAAATTCTATTGAGAATGTTGTGACATGTATAGTTCTAAATTGGCTTAAAGAAACAAAGTCTAAACCATGTCTTGATGATGCAATAAATTTGTTCCTAACATTTCCTGGCAAACTGCAAAGCACAACTAGTGTCATTACAGACAAATTTGCTTAATTGCTTTAAAACACTGTTCTGAAAATAACTAGTGAAGTGGTACTACTGGAAGGAGTTCCTTCTGCTTTGTGTTGGTGTAAGGTGGCACTTTCTCCTGAGTCAGTGAGTCTCCACGGACCTCCCGTCTCTTCGCTGTGAATGCCCACCTCAAGCCTACGGCCACAGGCTCTTAGCACCCCTAAGCTGGTCCAGTTGAACTGGCAGGTGATGGGGGATGCAGTCCCATCTCTGTGCGGGGCTGAGCACTGGGGCTGGTTTGGGCGATGACGAGCCAGCAGTAGTGTGGGCTGCTGGGGACTGCAGGGGACAGCTCCACTCTCAGGGTCCCCAGCTCACCCTGGAAACCCCTCTCGAAGGCAGGTGGATGTCCTGGGGCTGTTCTGACCGCTGCTCCCTCACCGAACTGGGTGTAGCTGGGCTGAGCCAGGCTGGGCTGGGCTGCCCAGGGCGCCGGGACTCCAATCCTCTGGCCCCAGCGCGGTGGGGGTAGCCCCCCAGAGTCCCACACCTCTGGGGTGCAGGTGCTGATCCTCACTCCAGACATGTGGGGCACAGCCCTGAGCACAGGGGTCTGGAGCGGAGGCTGGGCGCTCGGCACAGATCCCTTCCAGCAGAAACTGCTTTTCTAAGGAACATTTTTCATTCCACACTGAATGTGTTTCCCAGGCAGGGCGAACATCCTCCTTACAAACTCGGGAGAAGTGAAACCTTGGGGAGGGGAAGTGCTGAGAAGAAAGAGCCTGGACATTAGGACTTTTGCAGCTGAAAATCGTCAGTTCTCCAGGAAATAAACATGGCCCCAGCTCCAGCCTTGGTTCCCCGTGCCAGCGGCTGCCTCCTTTCACCTGTGCCTGGTGCTGCCCCGGTGCGTGAGCTGCTCTGTGCCCGCTCTCAGGAGCAGCTGGGAGCTGGGACCCTCAGCGGGGCCCTGCAGCTCCCACGGGACACAGGCACACGGGCACACGGGCACACACACCCCACATCCCCCCCATTCACATCTGCACTGTAGCAGCAGCTGCTGCCTTGCTCCCACACACCCCAAGACCCCTGCACCCCCACCGCCGCACCCCCCAGCCCCAAACCCCCCAGTGCTGGCTGTCCCTGTGTGCCCCGTCCCGAGGCCCTGGCCTCCCTGGCCTCCCTCTCCCCCCTCTGCCCCTCCCCTCCTGCACCTGCTTTGGTGCATCTGGGGGCTGCCCCCTGCCCCCCCCCCCCCCCCCCCCGCAAATCCCATGATATCAGATGTGCTTCTATTGATTTCCTCCCTGCATTTGTTTTTGTTATTCATTATTAATGGGATCATTTTTCCATCCTTCGTGCATGAAGGCAAATTTTGTGTAAAAATCAATTGAGTGAGCACCGCCAATGGCTTGTTTGGTTTTCTGTGCTTTCATCTCTTGTGCGCAGTCCCCAGGATACAGAAAGCAGGATATTAAGGAACAAGTGCGGAATGGGGAAAAAAATAATAAATCAATTGTTAGTGGTTCAGAAACCATAGACAGGGGTTTGCCTGCTGAACCTTTGTCTCATACACACACGGGCTTCACTGGGCATTTCCCTGCCCCCCTCCCAGTTCAGCAGGTTTCCCATTCCCTTTCCCCAGGCTGTCACTGAAAGGGGATTCCGTTTCTCAGCAGGTTTGGCCTACAGTTTTTATTTTACCTGTGGGAGGTGGGCTTGCGTGTGTGTGTTGGGGGGGTGTTGAGGAATTAAGTGTCCCAGGGTAGGTCTCACAGACCTGCTGACCAGGACAAGGATCCCCAGCCCTCCAAGAAAACTGAGGGTCCTGATCCCCACACACCTGGAGGGAACAACAGGGCACGAGGGAGCTGGGGTTTGGGTTTTGGTGGCAGCTTCTCACAAAACTGGTGCCCTGTGAGGGTGATGCCAGCATAGCCTGACTGCAGCTGACAGAGCCAGGGCCAGCACTGGCCACCATCCAGGGTCACAGTTATGGCAGCAGCCCCTGGCCCCTAGGCAGCAATGGAAGCCCAGGTGTGTGGGGATGGGGGGAGGCCAGGCAGGATGAGGCCAGGCAGGCTGCTGGTGAGGGGCTGCACCTCCCGACCAGGCTTCTCCTGGTGACACTTCTCACCAGATTTATCTGGCTGCTTGGCCAGAAGACAGAGCTTCACATGAAGCCTTTCAACAGCACAACAGATACCAAAATGTGAGCAGTGCCTCATGCGCGTAATGCATCTGCATGCATCCCAGGGCACTGAGTGCGGGATCAGAAATACAAACCTTACCGTTTAAGAGCAGCAGCCAGTAAAACTCTTATTTGCAGTTCCCAGCTGCAGCCAAAACATGGGTGCCTTGGCTTCCCAGGGACGGGGTGGGGGACAGAGAAGCCAGAGGTGACTGTGCTTGTGGTAGCAGAGAGAAGGTGACTGGAGACGAGCGCTGCACACCCGGGCCTGATGCTGCCGCCAGCCAGGGATCCTGCCGAGCACAGACTCCTGCCTGCTTTCCACCACCCCGGGCACTGACTTCTGCCTTTAGGGTGCTACTTGTTATACCAAGAAGAAAACGTGGGCTTGCTTCTTTGTGCATTCTTGGCAATAAATACTGGTTCTGAACTATTCCCACTGAAATTGATTCCCCAGCTCCAGGAAGATTAGACGAGTTTCCTGTGTCACAGTGTATTTATCTGGCACCAGAGCTTTGGGAACCAAACCCAGGGAAAGACTAAGGCATCAATGACAATTAAAACATCACATACCTGACCTCCAAAGTAAAAACCCAATTGAAGTGATCAGGTCCTGTGTGCGATAACTGGGCAGAGCAAGGCATAAACCTGCACATGCAGAGTGAAAATAAAGCTAGAATTTGCAAAGAGTAAAATCTGGGTGCAGATGCAGTGCTCCCTGCAGCTCTGCCTCCCTGCAGAGAGCAGCCGGGTATAAAGGAGGGCGAGCAAGAAGGACCAGGTGCTTCAGATCTCCCCGGTCAGTGTATTTGAGGGGGAGAAGGAGCTGGGACAGTAACTGCAGGTTTGGGAAGGTCCGTTTAGGACTTGTTTTACACCTTTAAGCCCATCTCTGGACCTACGCAAAAGGGACAAATGCAGCATTGTCACAAAAACATAGCAAATCTGGGCAAACCCGGAACAGTCATAAAAGGTAAAACTGCGGTGGCATCTTTGCCACCGTAGGAACCAGCACGCTCCCGCTCCCCTTCCAGCGGCGAGCAGGCGGCCGCGGCCAGCACCCCGTGAGGTGCCCTGCAGCGGTGGGCAGGGGCCGGGGCCGGGTGAGGCTCACGCCAGGGTCCCGCCGGGCAGGCAGGCTAGCGGTCCCGCTCGAGGGCAGGGTTAGGGGCTTTACGTTATTTCTGCTGCGCGCTGGAAAACAAAAGGCTCTTGAAACGGCGAGGGCTTGCGGTGCCCTGCAGCAGTTGCAGGCTGAATGCCTCCCTCTCACCCGAAGGTGCTGTCCCGGTGGGTCCCGCCCGCTCGCCACCCCGGAAGTCGAACGAGCTGCCACGCCGGAGCCGAGCCCCGCTCCTGCCCCGTCCAGCAGTGGCCCGGCCGTGCCCGCTAGCCCGGAGCCCCGACGGCCGCGGAGCCGGTCCCCGGCATGAGCCGGGACGAGCGGGGGAGGCGGCCACGCACGGTGCCGAGGGAAGAGAGAAGAACGCCCCTTACCTGGGTTTGGGTGAAAAGCCCCGGCCGAAGCCCCCGCGGGCGGCGGCCCCAGGAGCGGGGCGGCAGGGAGCGGCTGCCTGCTGGGCAGCGGGATGCCGTCTGAGCTGCCTCCTGCCCCTTTTATGCTGCGGTAGGCGATTAATATTGCATCACCCGTATTTTAAATTTTCAGAACCCGCAATATAATGTAATGGCATAAGGGCATTTATTATTAAAGAACATTTGATTGGGGGAAAATCATTGGGGCCGATTGGAAAAGCGCGGAGCGAGGGAGCGTTCTGGCTTCTCGGCGAGCTGCAATTAAAAGGCGAAATTTGTAAGGTCCTTCCCTGATGGGGGGGGCGGGGGAGACCCGGTTCTCGGGTTTGATGTTTGTCACTCATTGAAATGCTGAAGCGAGAGATTCAGAGGAGGCTCGCGCTTCGGGCATTAATTTTTAATCGTTAAGGTGCTTCTGGGAATCGTAAATAAAAGCCTTTTCCCCTTCTAAACAGCGTTAGACGTGAACCCTCCATAGGTTTGGTCGGGGGGAGGGTGCTTCACCCGACGGGCGGGAGGCGCGGCGCAGGTGGCTGCCGCCGGGTCACCCTCCACAGCGGCGGCGCGGGCGGCACCGGGGGGTCCTGCGGGGTCAAGCCCCGTTCCGTGCCGCCGGGGGTCCGCCCCGCCGACGGGTGTTCGTTGGTTTTGCGCTTGCAGGCGTTCCGTCCGCTGCTGCCGGCGCGGGGCGGCGAGGAAAGACGCGTCCCTTCGGGTTGAAAAATAAAGCTTTATTCCGGGACGGGGCGGGGGTCCGGCGGGGGAGGCGCGCTCCTCCCGGCGCGGAAGGCGGCCCGCGGACCCCCACTGCCGCGCTGGCCCCCGCTGCCGGGGCGGGCTGGCCGGCGGCGGGGCGGGGGTTGGGGGGCGCGTCCCACCGCGGGGGCCGCGCCGTCGGGGCCGGGCGCCGTCAGTGCACTGCCGAGTACTTCATGCGCTTCTGCTTCTGGCGCTGGTTGCAGAACCAGACGCGCACCACGTTCTTCTTGAGGTCCAGCTTCTCGGCGATGGCGGCGATCTTCTCGGAGGAGGGCCGGGGCTGCAGGGCGAAGTAGGCCTCCAGAGAGCGCTTCTCGGGGGCGGCGATGGAGGTCCGCTTGCGCTTGCGCTCGGCGCCGGCCAGAAGCTCGGGGCCGGCGGCGCGGTCGCGGTGGGCGGCCTCGGCGCCCTCCAGCCAGGCCTGCAGCACCGGCCGCAGCGCCGTCATGTTGTTGTGCGACAGCGTCAGCGACTCGAAGCGGCAGATCGTGCTCTGGCTGAGCGAGCCCACCCCTGGCAGCTTCAGCGCCGCCAGCGCCGCCCCCACGTCGGCCTGGGTGACCCCCAGCCGCACCCGGCGCTGCTTGAAGCGCTCGGCGAAAGCCTCCAGCTCCCGCGGGTCCGAGTCCGCCTCGGGCGCGGCGGGCGGCGGCGCCGGGCCCCCCGGGGGGCCCACGCCCACGGCCAAGGGGCCCGCGGCGGCCAGCGGGTGCGGCGGCAGCGGGGCGGGCAGGGCGGGGGGCTCGGGCAGCCCGCCGACGGCCAGCGAGGGCGAGAGGTGCTCCAGCAGGTCGCCGCCGTCCAGCGCCGGGTGCGGGAGCGGGTGCGGGTGGGCGGCGAGGGCGGCGGGGTGCGGGAGGGCGGCGGCGGCGGCGCAGGGGACGCCGCTCATGGCGTGGTAGGTGGCGTCCGGCTTGAAGGGGGGCGGGGGGTGGTGGTGGTGGTGGCCCTTGGCGTGGGGGACGATGTCGACGGCGGCCAGAGCCTCGGCGCGGGCCAGCAGGCTCTCATCAAAGCTCCCGAATATATTGCCCTGCAGCTGCGAGCAAGAACGCGCATGGTGGAGTCAGTGGGGAATACTGTCATCTCCGGATGAAAAACCTGCCCCGGCACCGCGATTCCTCCTCAGAGCTCAGGTCATAAAAATTAATATGAAGGCAGCAGCCCTGCTCGCGCAGACGTGTGGATCAGAGACAGGAGCGGGAGCGGGAGAGGGGGGGAGAGAGGTTCCGAGACGCGCGATTGTTCTGGCGACATGAAAAAAACATTAAGCCGGTGCCTGTCAGAAAATGTGCCTTAAAGCGGTAATTACGCTTCATCTACATACCTGCGGGGCCGGGAGGCAAACTCTGCGCATTGCCTCCGCGCTGGAGTGCAGGCTGGAGAACTTGGGCTCCTGGAGGGCGGCGTGCATGGCGAACGGCTGCTTGGCGTTCATGGCCATCATCTTGGCGCGCCTCGCAGGTAGGCAGCCCCTGACATCGGCTCGGGGTTGTCTCTCTGCCTCGCCACTGCCCAAGTGAGCGATTTTCGATGGCAGAGCTTCCCCTGCGCGCCCGCTCGCCCCCCCCCCCCTGCTTCTTCACTCATCTTACACGCTGCCTGCCAGGAACGGGCCCCGCGCAGGCGTGCTGCGCCGCGGGGGGACGAGGGCAGCGCGGGCACCGTGCGGGCAGTGGGACCTTTCGGCCCCCCCGGCCCCGCCGCCGCCCCACCGCCATCCCCGCTCCGGGCGGCGGTACGCGCCGTCTGGGCCGGGGCCGGGCATCGCCGAGCCGAGCCCCCGGGCAGCCCCGGCCGAGCTGCCCCCCGCCCCTGCCCGAATCCTGCCCTTCCCTCGGCCGGCGAGGAGCGTCGGGGACCGCGAGGGGAGGGGCGGGAGGAGGGGGCGTTTCTTCGCGGGCGAGGCCTCGCGGGCTGAAGTTGGGACCAGAGGGACCGTCCTTCCTCTGGACCTGCTGCCAGGGCTGCTTGCTCATCACTCAAAACAACCTCAAATCCCCCCGCAGCCCGCGCAGGAGGGCTCCTCTGCCGCCCCCCAGCCCGGGGGTGATGCCGCTCGATAAACCAAGCGAGCCCCGGTGTGTCAAAGGCAAAACGCAGGGCTGACCGGAGCCCGGCAGCGCGGCCCCGGCGGAGCGGCAGGCACGGCTCCAGCTCCGCCCCAGCTCCGCACCCAGCCGGGTTCCCCGTCCAGCCCCGCACCCCTCTCTGGCAGCCGGCCCCCTCCGGCCCCCACACCGCCCCACGGGGTTCATGCTGCCGAAGGCAGAGCGGCGGAGCCCGGCCCAGGGGCTGCAGTACCTTCATGGGGGGGTGCGCTGCCAACACACCCCCCACTGCTGCGAGCCTTCATAAATCCCGTAAATACGTTCTCAAGGACAGGAGAGTGCAGCCAACGGGGAAGTGCTCAGCGAGCTGTGTCACAGCGGTGTTACGGGCTGGAAACACCTGATCCTGACTTGGTGTGAGAAGGCAGGAACCCACCCGCCCCGAGAAAAATAGTCCTGAAGTTGGAATAACTCTACTACTGAGCAGTTGTTTTATTCTTGCTCTCCTCATCTTCATGTATGTTCAGACACTACTACACTTTGATGGTCCAGGGATTAAAGTATTTTGCAAGTGTGAAATTTGAGGTTCTTAAACCAAAAGTAAAATCTACTCCTAGATTTAAAATTTCCAAAGAGTTTTACAAATCATAGAATCATCAAATGGTTTGGTTGGAAGGGACCTTAAAGATCATCCAGCCTAGTGCACTGCCACAGGCAGGGACACCAGCCACCAGCCCAGGTTGCCCCCAGCCCCGTCCAGCCTGGCCTCGGGCACTGCCAGGGATGGGGCACCCACAGCTGCTCTGGGCAGCCCGTGCCAGCGCCTCGCCGCCCTCACGGGGAAGGATTTCCTCTAATATCTAATCTAAACCTACCTTCTTTCAGCCTAAAGCCATTCCCCCTTATCCTACCGCTAAATAGTCTTTAAATCGTTTTGAAACAACTTTTAATAAATAATAAAAATTATAAGTTTTTTAAAAAAGCAGACCGAGAGCCGAAGGAGCCGCTGTCTGGGTTTCCCGGCACATATGCTGCGGCGCGGTGGCGGTGCCGCTACGGTGAAGCGCGTTTCCTTAGGACACGCACAGCACAGGGGCTGGCAACGGCTGTGGCCCCTGCGGGCCGGGGTAGGGCTGCGTGGCCAGCAGCAGTGGCCCGGTGGCGACTCGCTCGCGGGGGAGGGTTCGCGGCCGCCACGCGCTGCCCCGAGGGCGCGGGTGGGGGGCCCTGAGCCGCGCGGGGCCGCTCCCGGCGTCAGCACCGCGGACAGCGCCCGCCGCGAGTCCGGCAAGGGGAACTGTCCGTGGTGCTGACCCGGGGGGGCGCGGGCGGGGGGCGCAGGGCGGCTCCGCTGCGCAGCGGTCTCGGCCCGCCCGCCCGGGGCGCGCAGCCGGGAAGGGGCGCCGGGGCCGGGCGCGGGGAGGCGCGGAGGAGCACGCTGGCAAAGCAGCTGCCTCCCACCGGGGGGAACCGGCGCGTCGTCGCCAAGCTCCGTGCCCTGATTTATGATAAAAAATTTAAAGGAAATCATTTATATTTCAGAGGGCCTAAATAGCTGCATGAAAGTTTTATCTAAAGTGCCACCATATTCATAGGCAGTGCTGCTGTGTTGGAAGTAATTAATAGAGGGATAAATTTCAGGCCTGTGTTTTGTTTTTAATCCTCCCTGTATTTAGTGCTGTCTGGTTAACGTAAATAAACAAGACGATGCAAACAGAAAGCTGGGGGTGAAGCCCGAGGTGGTGTCTGTTGGTCAGAGCATGTCTCCCCGGCTCCAAAAGCACGTGCATTGGGCTGTCATTTTTCTTCCATCTCTCTGCTGTTGCTTTCTTCCCTTTCCAGCAAGGAGGAGATGTCGGAGACCTCACACACCTCCTTCCCCTGCTCCCGTGTGACACATGCATGCGCCATTCGGTGGGCACCCTGCAGCCGAGCATCACGCATTCGGATACAGAGCTGGGTTCGGGGCTCATGTTGCAGCTCAGAGCACCCTTCCGTCACAGCCCACCCCAGGAATACCCTTCCTGCCCACCGATTCTAAGCACAGTCCTTTCCTTCCCTCCTGAAGGCAGCTGCTTTGAAAGAAACCGGACTGGGTAATGTAGCTGCTGAGCTCCCTTTAATTAAAGCTGTAAAATATTGATGTTCCTGGCCCTGTCTACTGATGTTACACCTTACAAACAGAGGAGAGAAGTCCAAAGGATAAACAATAACAAGTTAAAAGAGCCCAGATAGTTTCTGATGGCAAACCATCTGCAGACTCAAAGGTGTCACTGCAATAGATTTCAGAGATCATTCACCTACTGGTAAATAATTAATGGCATTCTGGAAGAAAAAAGAACACAACCAAACCCACAAAACCCATACCCTGATAAAACATCACTAGTGACTCATTGAAAATCTGAAGGTAAGAGTCAGATTAAAAGTGTGTGCTATTTTTATTCTTTGTCATAATTCAAAAATTGCTATCTGTTTTCCTGATATTCTGGAAAATGGAAAGCATTTTTTGCTACCCATCTACCCATTCACCAAAAGATTCTGTTCTTATTTAGAATTTAACTCAAAGGCCATCACCATCAGAGTGTTGTTGACAGGTTCTTGGTTTCATTAATTCAATTTAGTTTAAAAGTTACATAGTAAGTGCTTTACACAGGACTGATGGGGAGTCTGAAATAGAAACATTTTATTTAACACAGGATTCATGCTGACACCCTCTCTACCATGGATTGTAAGCAGCACTACTGCAGTCACAAAGCCAGCATAACGTGCCTCATTTTCTTCAGTGGCTATTTGGAACAACCACAGTGCTTCCTGCAAATCTGGCCCTCTGGAGCAGATCACTACAGTACTTACCTTGTGAGATTTGTAAGCTAAAACATGTGCAGCTAACACAGAGATGCTTCCCTTTGCCTCACTGGGGAACGCAGCTGTGTGCACCTGCTTTCTGTCTCCTGCTTTAGAGCCTTTGCTCCCCTGCCCTGCCTGCCCCAAGCCCCGGCAGGGTTGTGTTGTCATGTCCTCACGTTTGTCTTCACTGTGTAGCTGAAAAAGAACTCATGTTTTTCACAATCAAGTTTCATGTGATAAAATAAGTTCTGTTGCTGAGATGCAGCCTGTTATCATAGAATCATCAAATGGTTTGAGTTGGAAGGGACCTTTAAAGCTCACCTAGTCCAACCTCCCTGCGACAAGCAGGGACATCTTCAGCTAGATGAGGTTGCTCAGAGCCTCATCCAACCTGGCCTTGAATTTTTCCAGGGGTGGAGCATCCACCACCTCTCTGGGCAGCATGGGTCACCTCATTGTAATAAATTTCTTCCTTACATCCAGCCTGAATCTGACCTCTTTTAGTTTAAAACCATCACCCCTTGCCCTGCTGCAACAGGCCCTGTGATGCAGCCTGTCCCCACCTTTCCTGTAGGTCCCCATTAAGCAGTCAAAGGCCACAATAAGGTCTCCCCGCAGCCTGCTCTGCTCCAGGCTGCACCACCCCAGCTCTCTGTCCTTCTTCACCGGAGAGGTGCCCCAGCCCTCTGAGCCTTCTTGTGCTCCTCTGGACCTGCACCAAGAGGTCCATGTCCCTCCTGTGCTGAGGTAACCCCTGAGCTGGGCGCAGTGCTGCAGGGGAGTCTCACCAAAGCGGGGCAGAGGGGCAGAAGCCCCTCCCTCACCCCGCTGGCCGTCTTTCTGGTGATGACCAGGACATGGCTGGCTTGCTGGGCTGTGAGTGCACGTTGCTGGGTCATGTCCAGCTTTTCAAGCACCAGCACCCCCAGGTCCTTCTCTACAGGGCTGCTCCCAATCCATTCTGCTCAGACTGGCTTGATACTGGGGGTTGCCCCAAGCCAGGTGCAGGGCTTTGTGCTTGGCCTTGTTAAACCTCATAGGTTCCCACGGGCCATTTCTCCAGCCTGTGTGCCTGATCTGTGTGAAGGAAGAGTGGCGAGTGCTGACTTTGGAAGGCTCCTGCAGAACCTGGGCTTGCACAGCACATTTCCAGTACCCTGAAAGCGTGAGCCATGCTGCACCCAGTATGATACGGCTCTTCCACTGCACAATCTGATCGAGGAAATATCTAGGATTACCAAGACAGTCAATTATTCATCAGCTAAATAGCCAAGCATCAATTACCTGGCTTGATTCTCTTATTCATTAAGGAGATTGAAGAGCCCAACTTAACAAAGCAAAAAGAAAGTTGCTAAGTTACAGGAGCTGCCCGGCTCAGTAGCAGGGCCACACCATGTCAGGCTTTCAAAGGGAAGGGATCTGACAGCGAGGAGGTCTCCGAGGCGATAGTGTCACCCAGGGCACTCAGGTTTTAGAGTCTGTTCCTCCACAGGCCTGAAAGCACCGGGGTTAAAGGAAGAGGCAGGACTGCGCCAGTTATAGCTGCTCCTTGATGCGGGTCCAGCGAGAGGTCAGCTGAGGCCTGACCCAGAGGAGAAGGCTTGAGAGAATGAAAGGTGTTTTGAAGAAGAATTTGAAGGGTTAAAGCCAGAGGGGCCAGAGAAAGACTATGGTCATTCTGGAAAGTCCTTAATTTGAGTGAGGGTGGGATGGAAACTACTTCAGAGAGCAAGTGGCATCACCACAAAGGTACCACTCAGCAGAGATCCTGCAGCAGAGGGTTCTTACAGGCAGTTTAAGACACGAGCATGTCTTCCACCCGTCCTGAGTCATCTCCCTGTGCAAACGGGCTGGGCACTGAGGGGCTCAACAGGTTGCTGGGGGTCACCACAGCCCGGTGGGCAGGGATGAACTCGAACTCAGAGACTGAAAGAAGCGTGGAGCCACAGGAGGGGGGTGCCCACTGGCTGCTGCAGGGGTGAGCCCAAGGTGTGTGTCTCCAACAGTCACAAGGACAAGCTGTGAACCGAAGTTAGAGCCAGCCCGCATTCTGCAGCGCCTCCCACAGTGCCTGGTAAAGCCCCACGGCTCCCGTCGCTAAGCTGCACGCCAACAGTAAAAACAACCAAAAATTTGCAGTGAGGGTTTGACAGACAGCCCCCGTGCAGCATGGGCTGGCCTGACCAACCTGGCACAACTCGGGGAAATAAAGGCGGCTGCCGGTGCTGGCATTCTTTTTTCAGAGGAATGGATGAAGACTGGGAGCCATGGGCCTGGGCAGCTGTGCTGGCTGTAAGGACCTGGGCGGTGAGGGACAAGGACAGTGCCTGTGCTCTGCCTAGAGCCAGGGCGTGCAGTGCCGGCAGGGCAGGGTGGGCTCGGAGCTGGGTCCCAGCATCCACCCAGGGAGAAGGTACTTCAGTGACACAAAGCTTGAGCTGACGGACTGTGTCCCCCCAGACTGCTGGAGCCTAGAAGAGAATAATAGCAATAAATTAAAAGTCAGAAAGCCACAATGTATATAGTTATGCAGCTAAGGACACAATCTCTTGACCATTCTGTGACTGCCTTACAGGAATCTGGGAGAACTACAGAGACACGGCATTTCATTGAGACAAGAGACAATTCTAATTAAACAGAATTTTCCAATAAATACCTGTCTCATCAACATTACCAACCTACTCTGGTAAGAACTGTCCCCAGGCCGTGCAGCCCTGCAGTCATCATGCAGGTGGGTTGGTGTGAGCACCAGCTTTCCCAGCACGGCTCCATGCCCCGGTTCTGCCCGGGGTCCCCTGGACATACCGGCTCTCCCTGTGAGTCCCTGTGCGGATCATGGTGACCACGCAGCTTCTGCTCCAGTTGTGGACCTTGGTGCCAATCTTGTGACGTGTCCTTTCCTCCCATATCTTTCTCTTCCATGATTTGTCTTTTGGTGTTCCTACCCTGTGCCCTCTGGCATGGCCAAGACCTGGAAAGCCGGTGTTGAATAAGGCCAGGGCGGGGAAACCCACGGGTGTGGAAAGCAGAGTAACTATACGCAGGTCCTCCTGCTCGTGGTGCTGGAAGCAGCAGTGAGGGTCCCCTGCCAGGACTCCGTCCCTCACAGCTCGGCCCCGCTCGGCCAGGGCTCCCCATGCCAGCGTCCTCTGTGCCAGGGCAGCCAGCCTGGCTGCTGAGCCCCCCTCCAGGGAGAGGAGGGGGGAAGCATCCGGGGTCTGGGTGTTGCTTCAGATGAAATGAGAAGTGCTCCCCTCACCTTCTGTCATTGCAGAAGAAAACGAAGCTTTGCTGGCTGCATGCAGGGGAGCTCTGGGAGAGCAAAGCCTTGGCTACGTTACTGGTCACAGGCAGCCGGCACCAGCAGCTCCGCACCGCTGAGCCTGTGTTTGCAATTATTAATCCTACATCAAAACTAAAAACCCTTTAGTATTAGAAAAGTGTTGTGGCCGTACTAGAAAATCAGAAGCGCCAAAGCTACACTGCAGCATTGAAATGCGTGTTTAATGGAGGCAGAACAAACAGTCTGTCTTCTAGCAGCATCATCTGGAAAGCTGATGCAATCTCATTTTTTAATTTTTCAGTAAACAAGGTTTTGATTTGAGGTCCCAGGAATGCAAGATGCCAGACAGTTCTTGCTAACTAGGAGGTCTTCCTTGTACTTGTTTGTAATGTGCATGAATTATAGAACTTGCTTCTTGTATCATTCCCTGAAATTAAAATGGTAACAAAGGACACATCGGTGCTTGTTAAAAATAAACCCGATCTGTTCCTGATGGAGACAATAAGAGCAACATGACAATATTTTCCAGAGGGAGGTGGAGCAGAGCACTTATCTGTCAGGCATCTCTTTCTCGTTATATTTGCTCCTAATTCTAGAAATACATCTAAATGTAGTCTAACAGGACTCTGTTCCACAAGAAATTAATGAGGAACAAACATTAATTATTCATTTCCTGAAACAGTAGGTCTGCTAATGTTTTTGCTAATCAACAAGTCAAACAGCTGTATCTTTGTCAGGGCAATCTTGGGGAGGATGGAGAAGGAACAACATTGATGTGTTGTACCAGACTGCCCCCAAAGCCTTGCCCTTAGTTTGCACATTTCTCCATCAGGAATCCAGGGTTTCTGCTGCTTTTTAATGCCATCCGTTGTTAGAATGTCAAACTGAGACACTCTCCGGCACAACGTCAGATGTAGACTGGACAAAACTCCAGTGAAGTGGCTGTGGGGAGCGCCCCAGCTGGCTTCCAGCCCTCCGTAGAAAAAAACTAAAGGAATGAGACAGGGAAAACAAAAATTCGGCCAAAGGAAAAAGGAAGAACCGGGATTCAGCTGCTTAGGCCTGAACTAGAGACCCAGTATTTGAATAAAACCTGCATTTGGCACGCCTGGTCCCTCATGCCCCGGTGGGAATCCAGCAGTTTGCTGCTGGCGACGCTGGGTAGCAGGAGCTGTAGACAGGCTTTAGGGCCGACTTTTCATGCTGGGCCTTTATCTGGGTGAATATAATGAATTGAACCTACAAAAACATTGCTGTTTAGATATTTGCCTAACACAACACACTTAAAAATTAATGACTTTGTTTAGAAAAAAACCTATTTTTTAAGAAAAATCAAAGCAATTTAGAGAACAAGTTGCTTTCAAACAAGAGCTTGAAATGTTAAAGAAAATAAAAAAAAATATTTTCTTCAAAGGGGCAAAGATTATGTAGCCAAAAAAGGATCTACAATCCTCTTGCTGTGCCAAAATTCAGTGGCCTGAAGCTATTTTTCAGTTGCTGTGACATTGTTTATTGCTTGAACTAGAGCAGAGTGAGGACTGTTCAGCGTGCATTTAAGCAGAGACTTTTAGACATCCTCCACCTAATTCTGCAGGAGGCGATTGTCTCCACACCCACCCAAAGGAGCACAGAGCGTGGGGGGCAGAAACAGCCCCGGCCCTGTACTGCCCAGCAAAATGCAACAATAAGGAAACTCAGGGCGACGGTGCCACAGAAAGCAGGTCATCATCCTCACACATTGCTCCCAGCATAGCTGTTTGTCTCATTTACCATTCTTCGGTCATCCATAAACCAGTAAGAGCAGATTCATATCTCTTTCCACTTTCAAACTGGAAAAAAAAAGTTCTAAAAAAAAAATCTTTGCCAAAAACTTTCCAAACAATTTTTCAAATTGAAGGGATTTTAAGACTTGCCTATAGTACAAAATCTCTACTTGTCCAACAAGGTTCAAAATTCCATTACAGCTGCTGCATCTTAAAACTCATCTAGGAATAAGGCGAAGCTGCTTAAATCCTGGAGCTACATCACAGCTATAGTTGCAGCAGGTAAAGCCCTTCCCTCCCTGGATCCCCAAACAAGCTGATCACCAGTTTAATAACTGCACCCAGAGTTTTCCTGCTCCAGGTGCTCTAACAAACAATTTTCTGCCACATCTGCCTTGGGATTAATTTTGAATTTGTTCCAATTTGATGAGGCACCACAGGACCCTGCATCGAGGGTTTGGGGCTGTCTCCAGGAGGGGAGGTCTGGGAAGGTCTGCATCCCTAGGGGTGACTGATGCCCTGTGGGCCGAGTGCCGCAGGGAGCACAGACACCGGGAAGCTCTTGGGTGCTACCGTGCCCTGTAGCTCTGTAAAATTATTCAGCTTTGTGCCGCTTTCACATCCCTGTTACATTAACGTTCCCTGAAATCTTCATTAAAATTTGAAATTAAAATGTAACAGTCAAAGCAGGTGGGGACCAGTCCTGCCACCTGATGTTGAACTCAGCCCTTCCACGGGCACGTTTCTTGGGCTGTAATTGAAGAAGTCATACTGACTGCTGCACTCGCGCTCAAGGAGAATGAACGGTCATGGGCCAGAGCGTGCGTGCCACCAGCGATGTGCCCATGGGAGCCGTGCTGGTGCCAGTGCTGATGGGCCACGGTTCCCAGTGGCTCTCTGTTTGTGGCAGAGGACGTGGGGCTGTGCCGCACTGGCTGCCCGCACCCCAGTGCCCCTTGCCACAGCAGATGCTCGCTGGCTGCACGTGTTACACGGCGTGCGAGCAGCTCGGCAGGGCCTCAGCATCACGTTGCTGCTTCTTGCACAGCTTTTTTCACCTATCAGACACACCAAGACACCTCGCTGCGATCAGGAAAGAATCTCAAGCTCTGAACCTGCTTTACATTTAGACATCCCAGTTAGAAAGCTCTGTAGGCAATAAAGATTTCCAAAGGAGTGAAAGGTTTCTATATTAAAAACATTAAAGAAATCCCTGGGGTGTATTCCTGAAGGAATGCCGTGCTCGGCGCCTAACCTGGTGCTTGGCCGCGTCCCGGGACCTGCGGTTCTGCCCAGCACTGACCACCCTGCACCCGCCTTACTCAGCCCAGGCTCCCGACTCGGCAGTGCCACCATGTCCCCTCCCGTGGGAAGGTCGGTGCTGCCTGCACAAACTGCAGGACGTCCAGGGGATACTCACCGTTGGGTTCTGCCAGAGACGGGCGACCCAGGGAGTGCAGGTGTTGCAGGGAACGTGCTGGCTCCTCCCAAAGCTGGCGAGAGCTCGGACAATGGAATGAACCATCTGAAGTCAGTCCCTGAGCCGCAGCAGGGTGAGAGCCAGCCTGGCACCATGCAGCCACGTTAAGATGCAGGCAGGGACACTGCACGCTGTCCGAGAGCTGGTCCAGCACAGCAATAGCAACAGTGGCAACCGGCTGGGGCTGCCTGGGCAGGGTTATAGGTCCCTGCTCCTACCAGCATCCCGAAAGGTGCCACCATCAGCAGCTACACAGGAATTTGTGATGAAATTAGACTGGCTCAGGAAAGGGGTTCAAAGGTTACACCTTTGCTTGCAGGGGACACTAAGCAATAGTTGCACACCGGTCAGAGCAATGCTCTATCTCCAATGATTCTTACATGTTGCACCAGCCCTTTCTCCAGGGCTGGGAGGGCTCTCCCCCACCCGGAGCTCTGTGGGCTTCGAGGGGAGCTGGAAAATGGCGCAGCCGCTTGTGAGGGTTTGTGGTGCCGCCGGGCAGAGGAAGGGTGAGAGTCTTTGCTCTGCCCCACAAACCTGCCTGCGATGGCGTGAGGCTGCTTGCTGCAGCGGGTGGGTGCAGGCTCGGGCTCAGGGCAGAGTTTTGCGTACAATCCTGCACAGCTTTGCAGATTTTACTGGTTGAAGTCACACGCATCATGTTCTGGAGGTCTCTCCTCCCCTGGTTTAGTGGACACAGTGCCCTAAAGTTCACGGCATCAAGTTTTGCAGCCCTTTATTAGGCTTTTCCCCAAATACACAAACAGTTCTGTGTCTGTAAATCTGTAAGAATCTGTTCCTTCCACCACAGGCAAACCTCAGACGTTAACGTATTTTGTAGTTAATTTAACAAGTCTTGTCACTATTCTCCCTGTCACGTCAATCCCCCATGCTGACATTAAAGCTTCCAGTACGTACAAATACAGCCCGTAAATGCTTTCTTATAGGCCTAGATACATTTACAGTTTTATACTTTTAACCTGATTTAGACTTAATTCCATCTTTTGTAACAGAGACATTAACAGCTGGAAGCGTGCTTGTACAAGAAGTCCTCCTCACTATTCTTTGACCCACAGATAACCCAAAGTCATGTTAAAAAGCAAAAAGGAAGAGCAGATGAAATTCTTGTCTGACATCTTTAGCCACCAGAGAACACGCGGAGGTATGTTATGTTGAGTTGACTCCAAATAATTTTCACATGAATTACTAA
This sequence comes from Falco punctatus, assembly GCF_963210335.1. Lineage (NCBI taxonomy): Eukaryota > Metazoa > Chordata > Aves > Falconiformes > Falconidae > Falco > Falco punctatus. The sequence continues at coordinate 64,410,324 of NC_137588.1, forward strand.
AGTGCCAGAAATGTATAATTTATTAGCATTTAAATAAATCACAGAACAGAAGTGCTTTAAGGTTATCGGTGCAAGATCCGCAGACTAGGCTATAATTAACTCAAAAACGTCACTGAGTGCAGTGCTCTCAGGGGTGCCGCACCAACACGATCAAGGCGCAGCAAGACAAAGCACAAAAAAATCAGATTAATAACCACACAGTGGTCAAACCCCCAAGCTGGGGGTGACACTGGGGCTTCCCTAGCTTTGTGGCTCCCCCCACCAGCTCCCTGTTGCTGGCTGGGTTTCCCTGGGTGCTGGGACACCGGCTTTCCCCTCCCCAACGCTTGCAGTCGCGGCAATGCCGCAGCCTGCGTGCTGCCCATTGGCATGAGCCGCTGCAGCCATCAACCTCTGCAGGGGGAATGCCACCTTGACCGGCACGTGTCCCCCCAGACAGCTTGCGGCTGGTGCAAGGGTCGCTGCTGGGGTTGGGGGGTCTGGCCAGCACTGCCTCAGCCAGGTATTCCCCCCCCCTCCCCACTGTCACTTGCCACTGCTGCAGCAGGAGGCACAGAGAGCGGTGGGACTGACACAGTTACTGTCTTCATTGGGGCTGGACTGTATCGACCAGGTAAAATGTTTTGTGAAGTTCAAGTCTAAAAGCTGTTTCTGACAAAAAGCATATTCACCAGATGCTGTGAAGAATTAGCGAAAGAAACCTCATTTATCTTCTGCGGGCAGAAGGGGGAGGGCCCGGGTGGAGCAGGGCGCTCAGGGACACAGGCGGTTCTGCCGTTTGACCTGGCTGTGAGGGAACAGCATAAGGCCAAGGAAATCCCTTGGTCCCCCAGGTCTAGTTGGATCCTTTGCTTGTCCTTTGCTCCCCGGGTTTGGATCCCTGGCTTGTCCCTGCACCCACCTGTCTTCCCCGAGGGATCCCCCCTTCTTGCATCGCTCCCGGATGGGATGACGGGCAGGTCCCCTGAGGGGACACGGGCTCTGTCCCAGAGCCCAACGCCTCCCACACGCCCAGGGAGCAGTGGCGGTTTTGGGGGCTGTGCCATGGTCCAGGGCAGGTTTCTCCGCAGAGTGTAACCGCTGCCAGCTCAGAGCAAACAGTGCCCTGGCTGCACCTTGGCAGCGCCTGCCCTTCAGGTGAAGTATTTCATAGCAGAACCCCACGGCTCGTTTACATGACGCATGCAAAGTGGGAGCAACAGCAGTAAAAATCTGCTTCAGCCCCACCGGCATCACCCGCTGATGCCATGTAACACTGACCCACGCATCACGCAAGGCCCAATGTCACCCCCATGGGCAAGGACCAACTGCCTGTGTGTCACACGTATCCAGGTGGAATCTCTCTTATGGCAAAGACAATGTTGACCCAAAGTAAGCACGGATCTACCCATCCCCACACCAGGGACCCAAGCATGAAAGATGGATGCTGCTTCCGAAACATGGCCAGAGTGGGGACAATCGCTCCCTGCCAAAAGGATCTTGCCTCACACGCACAATGTTCATGCAATCACAAGTTTAAAACCCCCAACGTCAGCTTTTTCCATTTGTAATTTTCAGGTCACACGAAAGCTGCAAGAACATTGCTAAATAAGTTTATAAACTTCCAATTTATACTAGGGTTAAAAGCAAGACAGCAAGCAGAAAATATTGAAAAAGTATGGGAGCAGTGTATCGTCAGTATCATAACAGTCTGCCATTGTGGAAGAATGTTTAAGATCAAATTGAAAATAAAATAAGCAGACAAATCACAGTAAAATGCGTTAAGATTTGTGAATGAACGTAGCCAGGGTTACAGCAGATATTGCTTTAAAAGACATTTATCTGGAGATTAACATAAATCCTGTTCTACGTGGTTTCCAATTAACTTTTCTGATGTCTTCTATCTGGAGGTGCATCCCACCCCCCTACAGGGACGGGGAGCAGGGCAGGCAGGCTCGAGCTGGGTGGGGAGCAGCCTGCGGGGGGCAATGCTGCCGACCCTACTGGCACGCCTGCCCCCACCCCAACGCCCAGGGCACCCTCCAGGACAACTGGACAGAGCCCAGTTCTTGCTGACTGTGGAGGTGTCCCTCATCTCCAGAGTGTCCCGTTATGACCCCTCCTGATGAAAAAATATTATTGCAGAGAAAATAACCTCACACTTTGATCTGGCAAATATTTGTTTGTATATTCAACCTACCGGACTGCCACTGCTTCTCCCCATAAACCAAAAAATTCCCCCAAATGCAGTTTGGTGTTTATGTGCAGCAAGCGACCCAGGGAGCAGCCCAGGAAGCGTAAGGATGCCTCGTCTGCTGCTGCTGCTGCTCTGACCCCTCCTGAAAATAAATGGTCTAGAGCAGTTACTTGGGAAACACAGTACTGTCCCTCTGCTTGTAAGGGAAAAAAGCGCAAAGTGCTGTGCTCCTGGCATCCAATGTCAACTTAAGATGCTGACAGATCTATTAAAAATAAATCCTGGACTGCATATCGTGTTACGGAGCAAAGACATCAGCACTTCAAATAAAGCAGGCGTTGGGAAGCTGAGTGGCATGCAGTGCGCTACCTGCAAATCAATCCCCGACAGCGTTTTAAAGGATAAAAGCCAATATTTTGGCAACCTCACCCAGCACTCTGCCTTTGAACGGAGCAACATGAAAATCTTCACTTGGTTAATACAGGTCAGATCCTTAAAAATATTCAGATGGTTAAAGATACAGATTTCAAATAATAATAAAAAAGTTGAGATAACCATTAGGTTCTGATGCTTTTACCTTTTTATTAAGCCTGTCCCCAAACAGCCAGAAAATGGGAGATGCTGAAGCAATGCCGACAGCTATGGAGCAGCAGTGCAGAGATCCCAGCTTGGGAAGGGTCCCCCGCATTCCACTGCCCTCCACAGAGCAGCCTTTAAAATGCTCAAATGGTTTCTCCAACCTACACTTTTCATCAATCCTTGTATTTAGCTCCTACCACAAGAGAGGGCCGTCCCACTGGAATTATAGGTGTGCTTTAAAGACTTATTTTGTTCTTCCAGACCAGATACTGTTCTCATTATTTGAACCATCCCCACACCTTCCCAGTATGGTAGAACGGTTTGGGTTGGAAGGGACCTTAAAGACCATCCAATCCAACCCCTGCCACAGGCAGGGACACCAGCCACCAGCCCAGGTTGCCCCCAGCCCCGTCCAGCCTGGCCTTGGGCACTGCCAGGGATGGGGCACCCACAGCTGCTCTGGGCAGCCCGTGCCAGCGCCTCGCCGCCCCCATGGGGAGGGATTTCCTCCTAATACCACATCTAAATCTCCCCCCTCTGTCCTGTTGCTACATGCCCTTGTAAGAAGTCCCTCTCCAGCAGTAGCTGTACCAAAGTGGCTGCCAAGCACCAGGTTACATACAGACAAGACCTTACCTCAGCACCTCACTGTCAGCCTTGCAGTGATCTCCACATCTGGCTCTGCACATCCAGCACCTAGCACAGATAAGCCCACCTGAAAATTAACAGGCAGCGACTGGAAATTGTCTGTGGAGCAATCCTGGGGACAAAGAGAGAAAAAAAGCTCTAGTTAATCCATTTACATCTTGATCATCAAATTGTAGACCAGTCTCAAAAAAAAGCAGTGGAAGTACACATAAAAATCTTTAGAGAAACATCAGACAAACTTACTTTTCTGTTTTCAACCACACGCTTGTGTCAGCAATCTCGTCAATAAGGACCCAGATAGGTGTTACACAACCTGCTCCATGGGCTACACAAGACAGAACTGGGTCCCAAGTTTCAAGAGACGAGTTAAAATTATTTCCACCGTTGGGAAAAGTCTCTCTATCCAATTATTGTTGTATTTCATACAGCTATGACTGTAGCTACTGAAGAGATTCTTGGCCTGAGAACTGTAGCAACAATTCACCTTTGTGTACTTGCCCTGTTACAGCACTTGCTGAGCACACCTCACCCCCTGCCAAGGGCCGTCAGCAGAGCCACTGCTGCAGCAAAAGCTGCTGTACCCCACCAAGCAGGGGGGAGAAAAATAAATCCAAAGCCACACAAAGAGAAAACACTAGCCTCTTTTCAAGTTCCTTTTATTCCCTTTTGCCATTAAAATTAATTTTGATCACATAGGAAGAAACAAGTATTTTGAACCGAATGCCAAACATGGCCTACTCTGTGTCAGGACCCCACCTCCTTGAAGGACCTTGTTGCATCTTGCAGAATGAGGATTATTTGGTGGTTATCGACAGGGAAGTGGAATGTGGAAAGATTCTAAAGTTCCATTACTGGCACTGAGAAAGCATCCAAAAGCCAGAGATTTACCACGAAGAGGCTCTTCATCAACACAGAAAAGCCAGGTCATGTTTTAAAACTTCTACATTGCGGGATCACAAAGGGATGTGAAGGAGAGTGTGACACAAATACAGTTATTAAATACATGAGCATGCTTCTTCCTCTCCTCCCCCTATTCCTCCAAGAGTGCAGTGACAAAAGGAAAAAGGAAAAATTCCCATCAGTGAAAAATTTCTACTCTGCTCCACATCCCGCCCCCCCCAGCCCCCCCCAAATATCTTACCACAGCACACTAACAACACGGGTAAGAAAAGGGAGTGCAAGAGAAGACTTTTAAAAACACACTTGTATCACAAACATTTACATGCATGAAAACAACACAGGAAAGAGAAGGAAATAATGGAAACTAGTGAAAGAAGTGAAGACCAAGAATAAAGTTAATAATAGAATAAATTATTTTTCAGCCCAAATGGCAAAGGGGTTAGAATTTGCATGTATCTAATTTCATGTTTTGCACAGTTTTCAATAAGCCAGCAATGCTGCAAATCTGTAAGAGACCACAGAACCCACCGTGGTCTGTAAAACATTTTTCAATTTTCTGTTAAATGTTGAACCTCCCCAACAATGTAAAATTGCCTTTATGGAATCCCTCCCACCCCCACCGTATCCTCCCCCCATCAATTCCGCTGTATTAATTAGTACTACCGCAGAGCACTGATACACTTGGAAGATTTTTCTCCTAGCTATGCTAGCAAGTAAAACAAACTCGCACACACATTCCACATAAATAAATATCCCCTCCACGCATACACTTCCCCCCCAAAAAAAGTGATAACGCTCTTTTTGTGATAGTTGTAATTTTTTTTGAATGGTTCTGCTGTCCAATTTATTTAAGTTAAATTTTTCTTTGTCTTTTCTAAGTCTTGAACCATTCCACAGTATATCTTTATTGCAAAAAAGTCAACATGCATCTTAGAAATTCAGATCGTAATCAATAAAACATTACATATATGAATTTAGATGTATAAACAGTTAGAAATTCAACAATATCTCCTATTATACTATTACACAAGTTCACAATTTGTAAAAACTATAGTACAAGTTTACTATACACCAAGAGGAACTTCATTCCTTTTCACATGATTTTGTTAAAAAAAAAAAAAGGAAAAATAAAAGTGTTTTCACAATAAGAAGGCAATTGTTTTCAGATTTATCTTTCTAGCTCTCATTTTGTTCTTTTTGCTTAGGCTAATTCAACAACAACAGGGAGGTAATTCTTCATAGCAGTTACATTCTTTTCTTATCAGATACTCTTTCAGCATTTACACACTAGGTACAGACTGGTAACATCTAGTTACACATCACCTGTAAAACCACTGGCTGGGGTACACAAGTTAGTATTGATTAAAAATTTAACTCCCTGAAAGTACACATGAATTTAATAAAAAAATGTTACCATAAAAATAAAGCAAGTTGTACTGCCATGTTACTTATTAAAACAAAACCACCCCTCAAACAGTTTAACGCAGCCTGTCATACCCTACAATATGGGGAGAGCCACAAGCCTGGGAAAATGAAGGTCACTTTCAAACAGCTTTCCTCCTTCTTAAACACCAGAAGTCAGATACAGCTATACTGCCCATCACTTAAATTCCCAATAATTTAATAGCATGCTTTCAATACGCAAGCCAAGTTCAGAGGCACAACTCACTTTTGTAGCTCTGCGTTTAGAAATCATGTTTGGGATGTCACTCGAGGATTTATGTAAGCCTGCCTATGTGCACTGTTAAAGGGGGGGGGGGGCGGAGATAAGGAAAAAAAAAAAAAAAGAAATCCTATGAAGCTCTCAAAAAATCATTAAATAAAGCTACCGCACTCACCTCCCTCCTGTCTCGCTCAACTTGAACAGCCAGCACGACCGAGGGCAAGGGCAATTGTCCCTGACAGTGTGCCAGTCAGGTGTCACTTCAGAGCTAAAACCATATGAAAAGGAATCCCGTTCTACGTGTCTCAGACTACCGCAATTTTTCCTACAGCTTCATTCGTTCATTGTAATTTTAATTTTCCAAATACAAAAATACAACAATTCTTATTGAAATCTATACGCTGGTAGTTTTAGTACACAAAAAGGCAAAATATTTACAAAATTATACAGTTTAAGAAAAAACTCTGTACAAAAAAATATATAAATCCTTTTGTTCCCTCTATCTTTTGTTAAACTGTCAGGACTCAAATATGTTTGCTGCAATGGTTTTTTCAAAATATACACTGTCTGAGCCACAGACATTTAAAAAAACCAAAACGATTAGAGATGACGGGAGAAAAGCAAGACATTCTAAATATGTAGGATTGGTTTCCCCTCATTTCTCCATGTCTGTAATTTAGCCTCAGTATTAGCAGGGAAGTCCTAATTATATAAAGAACCGAGGTTTCAATGCGAAGAGGCAGAATACTGAAAGACATATTCCCTTCAACTGACAAGGAAACAGAAAATGATATGGTTTTGACTTTTGATACACCACCACGGCAAAAGGATAACAAAGTCAGGGGAACTGTAAACCCAAATGCATGCTCAACTACATGTCGCTAGCCAGGTTCAGAGCCACTGTAATTTAAATTTTTGATGTATATTTTTCTTCAGTTGGGAACTCACTGGGAAATATACTGGTAAACTAATTATTCAAAAGAGGAGAGCATTTTTGCACCGACATTCTGTTTATTTTGTATAGAAATGTACATAAAATGTACTGAAAAGTGTACAGTACAAATGGACAGTCAAGGAAAATGCTTACTGGGTAACACGTTCATGAACTGCAAGAGCTGCGTAACAGTTAAGATACACGGCTCAAGTATCTGAACTTGTTATCCTCATTCCTATCATAATACACGCCATTATGGGGTGCGGGTGTGTTTTTAAAATGGTACAACAATAAGGCAACCGAGAATGTAATGGTGTTCATCTTAAATGTGTCAACAAAACTATACTCTGAGATAAATTAATAACCTTCCAAACCCAGCTCTGAACACTCCTCTGAAGACTCATCACTTACAGCGCTGGTTTGATGCCAGTCTTTGAGCAGGACACTGACATTCTATTGGCTAAAAAGCATTTTGCTCTGAACACTTCATGGATTTGGTTTGAACATAAACAGCTGGTAACAGGGTGAGGAGGAAGAGTTACTACTGGCTGGTAGGCAGTTGCCTGCTTAGTTGTTTTCCTTTTTGAGGAAGTGTGAAACTCATTACATTCATGCTCACAAATACTGAAATGCAGTAAACAGTCTAACTTAAACTTGCACCTTAAACTGAAACTACAGAATAAAATCAACAGTGAGTGAAAATTCACTCGAATACGTGTCATTGCTGATGTTTTCTGTGAAGCAGAATTTGAAGAAACAGAGTGAACTGGACAATATTACAATACCCTGTTAAGTTGCTTCTTCCATCTCCTCTCACAAAAGGCAGTAGAACACAGAACCTGGGTGGCTTTCAAACATATTGAAATAAATGATTTATGAATCTAGCCACAAATAATCCCTACAATAAGTGATTCCACACGGAACAAAATGCTACCCTTTTTCAATTAGCAAATGAGGCAATTTTTTTCTTTCATAACATTTAATGAAAGTTTGCGTCTTTCCCCTATCCCCGTAATATTGCTAAATAAAACCTGTAATATCTTTTCAATTATAAACTGACAAATCAATCACATATAAAAAACCCAAAACAAGGTAATACAGGTGACACAAGAAAATACTAGTATTTCCCCCCCACCCCTCTCCTCTTTTTTTATCCTTCTTAAATAGAAAAAAAATCACCACCTTGGTGAGCTTGATAATTATGTAAAAAGTTACTGGGCCTTTGGCTAGCTTAGTATCACAGCTCTATATCCGAAATGTTTTTATAACAAACTTTGCTCACTTTAAATCTTGTGGTTTGAAAAGAAAGTAAAGCTTTTTTTGGCTTATCAACTTCCTTAAATAAATGTTTAAAGGATGTAGCTTGAACTACATTCCTAAAATTATACATTTCCAACATCAAGTTTCATCTTCTCCAAGAACGGGATTCATCCTCATCTTCGTCATCATCATCATCATCTTCGTGCAAAAATAAATCTGAGGTTTCAGTCTCCTAGATGAAGATAAAACATAATTTTAAAACAAGTAAGTTCCATGCTGTATCCTAGGAAACTTGTCATGCAATGCAGCATCAGCTGTACTTTACATCAGGTTCTTATTTACCACGTATCTCACTTAAAAGCACACAGTTACATTCATTTTTACAGGAAGAACAGCAGCCTCACACATCAGGAAAGGAAAAGAAAGCAGGAATAAACAACGACCCACCCCCTCTGAAACAACAGTTTTCTATTAGATGCCTGCACAGAAAAACCTTCAAAAGCTTAAATGTGTTCATCATTACAGGAAAGAATATACGTAACTTATCCTATGGTGGAGCATTAATACTGTGAAGTAAAAAGATGAGCAGCCTGCATATAGAGGATGTTAGGTTTATTCTCATACTTGACAGATCAACAACTCAACCAGAAAGTTTAGGGTTTCCCGCCCCCCCCTCTTTTCCCCTTTTTAAAAAATGTACTATTCAAAATAAGTTTCTGGTTTGCAGACACATCTTTCATGAAAATTCTTCAGTAAACAGAAAATTGTATCCCAAAGAACTCTTAGCTGTTAGATTCCTAGAAGAGTGATTTAAGTTATTAACGTATTTTCATACCTCTTCCTTAGACTCCTCTTCCTCAATTTCTGTGGACACAGAAGGTACCTTAGGTTTGTACCATGATATCTGTAGCCTTCGGTCTTTGAACCGGGATCCTTGGTTAGCAGCCTAGATTGTATTTTAAATGAACGTATTTTCAAAAAGACATCAAGTAAAGAACTTTTAAAATCAACAACAATAAGCCTGACCTAGCGAACATCATGCAGGTGCACACTTGAAGATCTCAAGCATATAAGCCACAATCATCTGCTTTGGTCTTCTGAGAGCAACTTCATTCAAACCTGAATCTGCTAAATAATGCTCATTTATCAGTGGTCTGGAAAGATTAACAGGGCTCCAAATTGCTTGTGACAGAGCCCGTATCAGCAAAGGACCAATGTTACTATTAAGGTAAACAGGAGGTATTTGCCTCTGTAATGATGCTTCATGCAGTGGCAACAAATACTCACACTATCTAGCTCAAAGCAGTGGGATCAAAGCCTGCTAAATTTTAAAACACAAAGCTTTGCAAACACAAGAAGTTAAAAATTCTGATTTTAGAACCGTTAAGAAAATATATCCATTATTCTACTTACATTCTCAGCTTCTGATCGAGACTTAAAAGTTAGAACAACACTTAATGGGGAATCCTCTTCTTGAAGGTCTTCAATATCTCCAAATTTCTATGAGAGAAAAATCTGTTAAGAACAGTGGTAATATTCTCCTCTGAAAACACGATCATCATGTGCTAAAGTTGCAGTGTATTGAAGTGCCACTGAAACGTCTTTTTTTTTTTTTTTGGACAGAAAAGTGAGAGCCAGAGGAATCTCAGCTGTGTCATCCAGCAATATGGCAGCACTTGTACCTCTACTTTTGGGCAAAAGCTCAGATTTTTTGTTATTCTAATAAGCAGAGTTTAATTTTGCAGGAGGAAAGGGAAGCGTATTGATTTATACCTCAGAAAGTAATTATTTGAATTTACTACTTCCCTTGTTCTCTTCTGCTTTCACTGTTGAACTTCTTTAGACCTGTTAAACAAGTCCTTTAAAGCTCATTAATTTGCCAAAGAGATTTCAGTAACAGAAATCAAACTTTGCTATAGAGCTCCTGATTACTTTCTGTCAGTATACTATAGGAAGGAGGAAAAAAGTATTATCTAGTATGGTTAAATTAAAAAGTTCGCATTTTTGCTATTTATGTATGGCATAATGGTGAAAACTGGAATGACCACAGTAATGATAATTAAATAGTAAAAAAACCCACCCCAAAACAAACAAAAAAAGGATTTATGCATGGAGTACAAGCAGTACAAAAGAAAACCATATTGAACTTTGGATTTAATATGAATAACAGAAGAAAAGTAGTTTAAAAGCCAGTAAGATAATAGCTTTAGTAACAGCACTAGCTGCTTGTAAAAATTTTTACTGGTTTCAGCAGCTAAGACCAGCTAAAACTTTTAAAAACACGAAGTCACTCAGAAATAGAATTAAAACAAAGACCTTTTTAGAAAAGGCACTCTGGTGCCCTCTTAGGACTTCTCCCAGGGTTCATAGCACTATTATTACACCATAAAGCAGGTTGTTCTTTTTGATCAAACTACACAACATTTTTCACTGAATTACCTAATCAAATCAGTAATAGTGGCCTCTAAGCTTTTGGTAAGCGATGAGGCCAGAGTAACAGTTCCCCAAAGAGCAAAGCTTACCCCACTGTATGAAGAACTGTAAAGTTCTCTTTTCCCACTCAACCCAGGAACAAGCAAGCTTTCAGATTACCAGTTCTCTCCAGAACTCTATTGCTTTTCTGATCCAGCTCTAAAGGGTAAGATTCTACAAAATGAGTTTTCCATATCAGTCACTTGCTTTGCAAAGAGCATCCAGAAATATCAAAGTGACTTGATCAAGCTTAGCTTTCATGCTGGGTCTATTTATGAACTATTACATGACTTCTCCAAGAAGTTTACTAGCTTTGCATATGAAAACATTTCATTCTGGAAAGCACGACTGAGGGAAATTTAAAATCAGCTTTCCCTTTATTATGGTAGCTTACTTATGATGCTAAACTCCCTTGTTACCTTAACTTGCACACTAGCAAGCTACTTGCTCTACCGTGAGTTTATGAAGAAATTTAACTACTTTGAAACTGATGCTCTGTTTAGCAAAACAGTGCTTTACTTCTTGAGCTAGAGAGAAACAAGATAAATGGTAGGAATTGCTAATCTGAAAAATAATTTGTAAACAGTGAGAGGCTGATAGATGTTAGAGGGATGAAAAATACCTGTTTTGAACTACTGTAATGCAGAATTAATACGAGTAAGCTTTTTAGCTTTACCCATTAAAAGAATCTATTTATAGCTACTTTGCAGTAGCTGCTCAAAGACATTACATTTACATCCTTGACAACTCTTGAAACCGTTTGCTTATCCACAGCCTGTTCCATGAATTCAGGATGAAGTCTTTGATTTGTTTGCACTACCAGAAACAGACTTGCATCTTCAAGATTTTGGAAAAGAAAGTGTTATTTACAAAGATCTTAGCATGCCTCTCTTCGCAAGTAAGCACACATCCTGGGTATTGGTTACCTACTTAATCTCAGATTTAAAGTTTGGCCACAATTCTTCTCTTCAGGTTTTTCTTTTTTTAATGTGACCTCATACTTACAGAGAAGTGCTGTAACAATTCATCTTTTTCTTCTTCAACAAAGCCTCCAACTGTTAGTGCTTTGGGACGATGATCCACCACCATATGATTCAACATGCCTCTTCCTCTCCCACCACGACCCCGTCCTCGTCCTCTTCCTTGGGCTGGCACTGTCTTTCCTCGACCAACAGGCAAAATGCCTAAACGGGCAGCCTGTTAAAGGTGGCAAATAATGTCCAAAACCATCCTCTGTTTAAAAGGATTTAAAAAACGCTTAAATATAAATATATTAAAAGCATCAATCCAGACAAACTCACCTCTACTTGTAACTGATTTAGCTTTTTTCGCAATTCAGTTGTGTCTTCGCCAGATGAAAGCCTCTTATGAAAGTCCAGCTCTGCATCTAAAAGTTCCTTTTGTGCCTTAGAGAAAAAGGTGCAGAAAGAGAAAACAGAAGGGAAAAGCAGAACTGTAATGAGTGCTTTTAATGTTTTGTTCCACTTCTTCAGCAATACATTTATGTAAATGACATAAATCAGTACACAACATCCATATTTTCCCCTATATTCAGTTTAATTGCCACCATGCCCCTTTTCCAACCCATTTTTTGAAGGGCCCAGAATTCTCTGCTTCAGAATTGGAACAAGTTTGGATGTGCTACATGCAGAACTAGGTCATCAGAGTTCCTTAAAACCATAGCTCACTTGTCCATGGTTATCACTCAAATTCAAAACACTGCCTGGGAAGTGTTTTGATCTAATGTTGCTGCATTTTTAGGAGACAGTATTAGAAATAGTTACAAGAGACAGGTGGGTAAGTTATCTTGCGCAATCAATACCTCTGTCTTGGACTTTAATTTTGACGGTGTAGTGGCTGTAGATGATGTTTTTAGTTCATCCTTTAACTGAGATATTTTTCCTGCTAGCTCCTTTAAGGTCTTCATTATTTCTGCTCTCTCTTCTGGTTTCATGCTCTTGTTTTTCTCCAGCTTGGATATCAACATCTGTGTATTAATAAATGAACAGAAATGTAAAATTCCAGGAAAACCAACACTGAACAGAAGAGTATCTACAAATTGATAATGTATTTACTAGAAGACATTCCAGACTTACTTTCTGGCATTCTATTTGTTTTTCTAACATCTCCTGCTTCTTTTTCCTCATGTCTTGTTGGAGTTTCATTGCCTCCTGTATAAGGAGAAAATCCTTTCAATCAGTAAACAGCAATCTAACATTATATGTACTTGTATATATCTTATTTTCTTCTTAAAGCTACAGAAGTGAAGGCTGTAATGAAAACTAGCAGTCTGCAAAATGCACAAGTGTATCTAATGCAGATGAAAACAATAAAAAGTTGCTAACTTCCTGTTGTGAAGTACTCTGCTAAATTTTTGCCCCTTTCTGAAGCCTCTTAAGAAATGTTTCCTATGTTGCCATTTAAGTGTCTCATACCTGCAGAGATTAAAATCAGAGAAATGCCTGGAGCCAGAAACACACACGTGACCAAGTGTGTCAAGTCAAACACCCCAAAAAGGAATACCTCCAGTACCCATGATTTACCTACATGTACATTTGCAAGAAGTCTGATAACGATGACAAAACCCACACTAATGTAAAAAGTACACTGCAATTACCCTTCTTTGTGATGTACTTTGATCGCTATACTGTCAGTCAACCAACGAATAGTAGAAGTACCTGTTTTTTTTTAAGGGCTTCTTGCACATCGTGGGGTTTAGACCCTGTACCAGGCTTCATAGGTGTCTTTAAATTTGAAGAACTGTAAACCATTTTTGAGTGGCTTGTAGAAGTAGGAAACGTCTGAAATAATAAAACCACACAAACAAAAATATGTAATAGCATAAAATGAATGCGATACACTGCCAATTAATTTTAGAGGAATGTACACTGTGAAAAATGACCACAAACTTCCATATTTGCGCAACGAGACAAAAAGACCAAGGTAATTAAAACACACGCATAAAAGCACTGGTCTAGCAGTCAACTTGCTCAGAAGCAATCAGCTTAAATGCTTGTTAAAAGGCTTTCTGCAAAAGGTACTTTCTTTCCTTCTTCATCCGAAACACCCTCTGCATCCTGATATCCATTTGGGAAGATCACTGAAGCTGATCTTCTGCATCTGCATTATATTCAGCTTCGCAGTCATAGTCCAACACCACCCTTTCTGATCAAATAAGGCAGCAAGTCACCTGTATACTTCCTTTCTTAAAAGGAGGACTTCTCTGTGGCCAAGAACACATGCTGCACTACAGTATCAGTGTGAATCAAGCAGTATCAACCTGAACTCTATGCAGAAGTATTCCATAAGCTTCTAGCACTACTGTTAAAACACAGCATAAACTGAAAAATCACTGGGAAAGCAATGAGATCGCCAACAAAAAGTTGACATCACATATAGGCTGTCAAATTTGTTTACTATGAAGTATGGCCAAAAATACTTTATGCTACTTAAAATACTAATACTTTGTTTCTGAAGTCATTGTACCCATTTTATATAAACAGCTAACAAAACTAGGAAGCAGCAACTGACCATGGGTGCATGGAACATTAGTGAAAAGAAACAGAACCAAGTGGGAACAATTTGCAAGTTCTATTTGCTAGTTCCAGCTCTGCTGACAGGCCAAAGCTTGAACTGAAAGCATGAAGACTGTCAGCCTTCACAAACGTACCTGAGAATCCTCTACTACAGCCCCAGACTGGCTTAAGTCAGGCTGGTTTCCACCTGCTGCTCCAAGGCGACGTTTCACTGGGACTTTATTAAGCACATAGGCACCAGATGCCAGTGGTTTATTCATCAGCTGTGCATTAATAGACATTAAAAAAATGAAAAATTATATACTTTGCTTTTTTGAAGTAGCAGTCATTTAGGAACACTGATAACCTTTACTGCTCAATCACTAGTTTACAATAGCACAGTACCTTTGACAGATTGCTATGCATGGTTACAGCTGGAGTTGCAGTCAGGGCTTGCTGCTGAAGGTGAAGTTGGTGATGAAGAGACTGTGTGGGTGTCTGCTGCTGTTGCTGCTGCAGCAGTGAAGGCTGCTGTTCACTTTCTCTGTGCCACAGTACCCTTATAAACCGATTGTTCAAAACTGCCTCTGTGCTGGAAATTGCCTTCCTAGCTTCATCGTTAGTTAAGTACTGAATGAGAGCAGCTTCAGGATCATTCTGGAAAGCAACCTAAATCAAAAAGTTCATTAGAATGCATTAATTCTCAAGGAAGAAAACATTTCAACCAGTAACAAACAAATCTAAAGATCTCCAATGAGTGGGATATATAGTGGTATCAACAGCTCAAAATACAGGTAAAACATTCTACATAACTGAAACCAAGTACCTTTTGGCAAATATAACACGTACTTGCAATAAAATAGCATCAGATATCCAGAGCACTGTGAACTGCCACCATGGGGTATGGCAGAAGAGACCACAGTGTTGACTCAAAAGCTCTTTATTCTAGCCTCCTGAGAGACCACGGCTGTCCGAGGACACACAATGCAAAGTTTCACCACATTCTGAAAGAAGCACTATCTAACAGTCCTGAATAAGACTATTTTTCTCTAAAAATGTATCACAGGAATAAAAACAAACTTTGGACTTTCTAGTATAATGACTGAGACAGCATGTTTTAAATGCATTACTTCATTATCGAGGTGCAGAAAGCACCACAGTATCTTTTGGGCTAAGACATAAAACGATTAACTCAATAAATTCAGAAGCTTCCCAGGTATCTGTCTTTTATTTAAACCCCTGAGGACTTCTGAGGCAACTGTTTCGTCTAGAAAAATAAATGGAAATTAAATGCTGTTTTGACTGTGTAACTACCTGTGTTTTCTTACATAGTGCTTTTCCCCTTCTTACAGGGCAACGAACACCACTGAACTGGAGTCAGTTCTAGGATGCAAAGTGGTAATAAACTGATGCATATAACACTCTCCTGTAGCATCTTTGTCAAAATCCTGAGTATGAAATACTGTAGGATCATCATACAAGACAGAAAGTGTTAGAAGATATCTTGTAAAAAAGTTGCTCAAAACCTAATTTGGTTTAGATACTGTTAAACCTGTAAGCCTTTCAAATTTAGCAAGACTTCACAAAGGCAGAAGCCAATGTACTTGTACAAAATTAAGATGATAATAATACAGAGCAGATCAAGAAAAGGTTTCTTGGAATTTGATTACCTACTCTCCCAGTCAGCCTCCACTAAGATTTCTCAATGAATGTGGTTCTGCTGCAATATTCAAGAAAGCTTCAGGGAAAATAAAGTACCCCCACTCAGGCATAAAAATCGAACTTTTTCTTTTTACCTGAATGTTTACAATAGTTCCAAATTTGCTGAAGTGTTCATTGAGCTGTGTAATATTGTTCAATTCTGGTGGAATTTTTCGAACTTCTAACTTTGTATTAGTATACTGATTCTTTTTCAAAAATCCCGGCTTATTCTGGTTGTTATTTGCTTGCCTAGAGAACATGAGACCAAGATAGTAATTTAGACAGGCATACACATACTTAAGTAGGGCAGAAAATGTTAGCACATTTAACTTTTTCTCATAAAAAGTATATGCTCTAGACATCAACAAAAAACCCTCCTCCCACCATTAAACATTTAGTAGTAGACCAGATTATGGGGACACAGATTTTCTGACCCAACCAGCTCAAATTACAGGGACTGGTCAATAGCAACATTCACAGCATTGACAGCAACAAATTGCGTTCCAATTAGTCAACTGCAGTTGTTAATTCTTACTTTGCCAGCCACGGTTTCTTTAATGGTGGACATTCCATGCTACTTGGAGATCTTTTCCTGCTGTCTGGTTCAAGGACAACTCTAGTTACATTGCTGCTATTATTTGTAATGGGAATGGGAGGTTCAGTCTGGATGATAATATTGGCAGCTGGAGGAAAGGAATATGGCCTGTGTTATTCACCACACATCAATGGAGACATCGGAAAAAATGGTCATTTAAACAGCAAAATAGGGTTGAGTTTAGAACCATAAAAATTAGGAAGACTTTATCAAGTTGGTCAGTTTTGTTTACAAAGTTACTTCAAAGATCACTGCTAGCCTAACTAAACAATGTGGGGAAAACAAACATTTAGCCCAGCGAGCAGAGATGAGATTTTGACTTTTAACATTAGTATTAGCTTGAAGAAACAAAGCTAGAACTCCACCTTTCAGGTACTGAAAATTGAGATTCTGCAGGAAGAGGGGGGAAAAAAAAATTAAAAAAAAGGGAGGAAAAGAAACAAGGCTAGGTTCCCAGACTTCTGCAATGTGGCATGGGCTGAATAAACAACTTTCCTTGTATTAACCCTTGACAGTCAAAAAACAACCAAGAACCCACTCCTCCCACTGCTATCCTCTTGTCACCCGTCCATCCAGTTTTCAGAAACAAACTGTCAATTAAGTACAATTATAGCACGAAATTATACTCTGAGACATTAAAGTTTGAAGCAACTTCTACAAACGGAAAGCTGAAGTGCTAGATCACAGTTTTTGCAGTATTTATTTACAACCTTTTTAAGATTATGCTATTGCTGTTAGGATCCTGTGTATGCCAAACATTTAACTCCTAAAAAGAAGTCTGAGTTATAAGTTAATTTTCTATGGCTTTTATATATGTCAGAGTTCTGCTGATTACACTGGTGAGAACAAAGACTGGGCATTTTTGGGCATAGTTTTAATCTTACTTTGGAGGATGATTTTAGACTAAACCTTAGACACACACAACAAAGACAGTAAAACAAGTGGTCTGAAGCATTGCCACTGAACATTCACCCATGCCTTACAACAGCAATGGGTCTTACAGAGAATCTGAGGGCCAGCAACAAAGCCCCAACCCTGCCTTTATGATGTCTGTTAAGATGCAAACAGCAACAGCAATTTCTGCAATAATACTTAAACACATTCTTTACAGGATGAGTCACTGGAAGGAAATATTGGAAAAAAAAATCCACTAAATAAGAAACACTGAAGTGCAACAGTAAACAAAGAAATTTAACATTTTTTTTCTTTTAAGGATCAGGGTGGGGAAAGCAGGATGGAGAAAGAAAGTTATACGAACAGAACAAAAATTTCTTTAAAGAGCTGTGACTTGTTCTCTCCCTTAAAAGATATTTTGTACGTCACCTCTAAGAGACTACATCTACATCCATACAATTAAGGATCAGAATTACTTAAATGCAGACTGGGATTTCAACCGACTAGGAGAATTAGAATGCTACCTAAAATGTTCATTTTTGAGAGAACATCTGTCTGACAGAGTCAGACCAAGTACAAAAAACATGCCATAATAGTTCTCCTCCTTATTGCCATCATAACTGCTGAGCCATGTATTGTAGATCATCACCTCTGTGCCCTGGGTCCTAAACATACCCTTGGCTACTATACTACTTAAAGCCACGTTTCTACACCATTTTCCTTTCTAGAAGCACCCAGCACCTGAAAAGTGCCTTCACAGGCTAAAGAGGAATAAAAATCCAACCAACCAATCCCCCCGCCCCAACCTGTAAGTTTATTATTATCCCAAGCAAGTGTTTATTTTTGAGAAAAAGGCCGCTTTGACTTTAATATGGTCATATTAGCATTTTTAAAAAGGTAGAGATCTCTGAAAATTGTTCTGAAATACTAGAACAGTGAGAAAAAAAATATTGCTTTCAGCCTGAAAAAGGGGGAAATAAGTGTTGACCGCCTTGGACAAAAATAGCAACAGCAATGACTAGAAACCCTTCCTACCTCTTGGATTTGTATCCATCTCCCCAGATGTTAGGCCAATTAGATTTGGACGCTGCGTTTGTGCTCTTGTAAAGAACTGTCGATACTGAGATCTACCAGCACTGGTAATACTAGGAGCTTCAGGGTTATAGCCATCTGGCTCATATGTATCTATAAAAAAAGGAGAGAAATGAAAGAGTTTTTCATATGAGTTTAAGACTCAGGGTTAATTTTCCTTTAAGGAAATGCATGATGTCCAAGAATCAGAAGTTGTTTTGGATGAAGAGAAGAGAGAAAAGGGGTCGTACAGCCAATGTGTGTAGCTATTTAAAATCTTCAACTGAACTTTATGCCCAAGTCGGGGGGGCATATTCTCTTAGGGTTTTTAATCTGTTATTGTTTGTCAAAAGCGCACACATCACAATAATTGAGTATTGCTGATGAGCTACCTGAAGAAGGAACATGGTGTCTATATGACAACCTTCACAATGTCTGACAATGTTTCAAGGGAAGCAACAGAAGATTTAGTTTGAGCATTTATTCTGTAGGGCCTAAGATGCAAACAGATTTTCAGTCTTTGCTGCCCAACAGTCTAGTTCACTTCAGAAAAAGATTTTTGGGGAAGAACATATTTAAATTATTCCAATCAACGAAAGCTGAGAAATCAGGTAATTTGACCAATACTTAACTATTAAATTCTCCTAATTTTTGTAAAAGCGAGATCAGCTGCCTAGCTCCAGTACTAGTAAGGTACTAATGATTATTTTAACTAAAAAGGGGTAACCATGAGAACACAAGATGACAGAATTAACTCTTATTGTTCCTCCAGCCCAAGGTCCAAATCAAGGATGATGCATTTTTTCAACCATAAAAAGGAAAAGCTATACAAGAACGAATAAAGTCTATGAAAAGCCTCCACAGAAACACACTACATCCTGGAACAGAAATGAATGCCTATACAAGGGAACTTGATAGACTTGAAGCACTCTAAATTTACAGCGCCTTATTCCATAACAACAATGAAGACCCTACAATTTAAAACAGACGCCCCAGAATTTCAATGCTGATGTTATACAGTTTAGTTTCAGACTCTGCCAAGAAGTTTCATTAACCTTGCATGAGCTGAACCGCAAGTTCCTTCTCCGCGATTGGCATACAATTGATTGCAAGAGGGCAACCAGCAGTTGTTACTGTTACCAGTCCCAGAACAGGACACAAGAATCTCCACAGATGTTCTTGCGAACTGAATTATGAAGTGTAACTGAAGTCAGTGATGCCCTGCCAGCTAAGATGGACAGTTGCCCATTAGAAGCTAAGTTCTGAAGCTGAAAGAATCTGATGGTGACATCTAAATGCCTGACAGCATTTGGAGATAATTTAACAGATTATCTAACAAGATATTTGAGAGACTGAAGTTCCAAAAAGCATGGAAGTCACAAAGGAAGTGACATGGATCATGAACTAGAGCCCTACTTTGAATAAAATTCAGAATATTTATGTAAAAAAAAACCCAGACAGGAAGATTATAAAACACCGAGATTTAATTATTTAGCTCATATAAAACATGGAAATGCCATTACTCCTCTCACTATCAAAAGAAATACAGACTTTGATTTAAATCAAGCAATCTAGGACTCTCCAGGTGTTCTGCTACTTCCCCTAATAAAAACCCACTTCTAAAAAATTTGAGCTCTCTTAAGGAGATGGACATATTGAAAGCCATCTTTTTTTTTTTTTTAAATTAGAATGCTAGAACCAAGTTGATTCTGGAAAAAAAGACAGAAAGAAAGCAGTAATGTATATGAAGACTGTAAAGACTATTGTGATACACAGCTAAAAATCAAATAAAAAGAAAATCTCTCATCTGTAGTAGCCAAAACCAGACAAAGACCAAGTTAAACAGTAATTACAGGTTTGCCAATCTATCTTTTGCCTACCCATATTCTACTAAACAACGTGAAGATGAAGGGATCCCTTTCTTATTCAACAATCTTATTGCTTTGAGCATATGAAACCCAACCAAAGCTCCCCACAATGATCTTTCCTAAGAGAGTGACAGAACACTCCTGCTATTTCACACAGTAACTGCAGATGATGGACTGACCGCAAGGAAAGCCATCAGACTTCTTTTTAGATTTGTATGTACTGGAGGAAGACTGAGATAATCTGCCTAATCTTCTAATCACACATCAACAGAGGAATTTTAAAATTTATATCTCAAGCAGATTAAAAAAAAAAGTAAAATTTGCTTACGTTCTGATACTGTATACAGTAGGTTCTGGGGTAAAGGAGGAGGTAGTCTTGCTCCTACGGGTGCAAGACTGGGCACTGCACTCGTCCCAGGCTGGTCACGATTATTTATCAAACTTGACTGTGTTAAAGGTGGTCCTACAATGACATAGTAGAATAGATCACTAAGACTTAGAACTCCATAGATAAATTATGCAAACAATTCAATGCAATTTGTTTATGACTTGCTATGAACAAGGTCAATTACAAATATTTACAATCCCACTACAGTAAAATAAATTGAGAAGCCCTGTTCAGAAGTTACTCTAATTCCAACACCTCTTCTCTTTCCCAGAAAGGACAAAAAAAAAGTGTCTCCTCTTCCCCAGAGATTAATTACTATTAGAGCTTGCATTAACTAAAACACCTCCTCCCTCAGCAAGACCATGGAGAATCAAGGCTTGCTCAGAGCAAGAGATTGTATCAGCAACATTTAGATTACCGGTTTAAAACAAGAACTACAGGGCAAAAAGCATTTACAGACAAGGAATTTATCTAGCTATTTTTGCTTTGCTTACACCATATACAATACACACATTCCTACTTACTATATGCCCAAAAAAGGACGATGAGTTTACTACTCAACCTATCAACGCACAGCTGCAATGAGGGAGCACTGTCAGTTCACTCCATAGCAAGCCAATTCTGCCCACTGAAAGGCTCATGCAAAGTTTAGTGTTAAACCTACATGAAATTATTTCTCATCCCATTACTGCTGCTATTTGATGCAACTATCACTGCATGTATTGTGTTACTGGAATAGAGTAACCACATCTCTAATACTCTTTTTCTTCATATAATTTACATTGTAAGATACAGTAAGACAACAGAAAAGGCTAAACATCGCAGAGATCACTGTTGAGCTAAAATTGATCTTAGATGTATCAATTATGTACTGCTTTTTAGTAGCAGATAATATAGCACAAACACAGAAGTTTATTAGAACTTTTAGATTAAATCTTTTTTTTCTTAATGCATCAATGTTAAAAGCTAGTAATCCAATTGTCAGTGATCAATCCAAACACCAGCAGGGTTATGAGATAATCTGAAAGAGACTCCCCTCCACTTCCCCATCCAATTTAACTAATTCAGTTTGGAGTGCTAGGGAACATAGTATTTTACAAACTATTTTACAGACTTACTTTGGCAATATTTTGAATAGAGCATGGCTAGCAAAGAAATTTGAACTTATTACTTCGAATACACATGGATTTCCCAGAAAGCTATCATTTTAACTTGGTAACAAAGAAAGAACAATGTTTTTACTTACTTGGTACAGGAAGCACAACAGGAGGTGGTGCCTGTGGATGAGCTTGTGGAACTGGTAACCTCATGTTACGAGCTGGACCTGGCAAAGGGGGCAGAAGCATACCAGGAGGAGGAGGAAGTCCCGGAGGTGGTGGAGGAAAAGGAATCATACTTGGCAAGGAAACTTCATCTACTACTAAAGGATCGTTTCCATGATCAAACTGGCAAAGGTCACCAAGCACACAAAATCCTCGCTCTGCAAAACAGGACATTTAATAATCTTTTTAGGAAAAAAATTAATAAATTGTCAAGTGATTTATAGCATCTCAGTTTCTGCTGGAATTTCTTATTAAAGAAAACACTCTATCACTGATCCAACATGACATTATCAGAAGAAGTTTCAAAGTAATTCAAATTTGAATAATCTTCCATAAAAGCATACAAACCTACATACATCCATCATAAAAGCTATGGGAAAAAAGTCAGAAGTATCATCTGTTTTATATTAAACACATATACTACAATCTTTATCAGAACTACCAGTGGTTGAGATATTTGCCAAGCTTATACACAATTATGAAAAAACTCCACATGTTCTTATCCACCAAATAAACTGCTTCCAGAAAGACTAGTTGCCTCCCCAGTAAAATATAGGTCATACATGCATCCTTCACATACAAGGTATATTCCACATGCTATTGCATTTTGACTTGCTGCCTACATTTAGTGAATACCTTAAAAAATGAAAGGTCACAGAATAATTGAAACAAGGTGTGAAACTGAAAACTAATAAAGTTTACCATCATAATCTCGACATCTTCTTTTAGGAGGAGGGTTTCTGCCAAACGAACTGGGATTGCTATGATTGTTATAGTAATTTGACCAGCTCTCTGTTGTGTTTTCAAGATGGTGCGCAGGTGCAATTACAGTAACAGCACTGGGAATAGATTGTGCAGATGAATACTGTTCAGTAGATTTACTGGGAGACACAGAAACTGGATTATATGAACCTTCAACATCGTTTCTTTCACTCTTGAATTTTGATCTCTCCCGGTGCTCTGTTTTAAAAAAAAAGTTAGGTAAAGTCTTCACACTTCGTTCTATGTAACAGAGCTTTGAGAAAAAGACAATAAACAACAGTATAAACATTTCCTTTAATATTCAGTACTCTGCATGTTAAACTGTTCTTGAAGGAGCTTAGTCTTATCAACGGAATAAAACCTAGATATAATGTAAACAAGGTTTTAACTTCAGAAAACTAAATGTTTTTCTTTGCAAAATATGCATTCATTCCTCTAGTCCTTATTCCATTCTGGATTACAGCTTCTTTCTCTTTTAAAGTAGGAAGAGGGAGGGGAAAGCCTGAAACAACAAACCTACTCCATGTCCTTAACTAAGGTGGTCTCAACGCATGTTGGAATCTGTTGTAATCTGCATCTCTTAATTATCCAACAGCCCTGAATGAGCCCTAAAAGAACAATGAATCACATAATAACCACCATCAATTACAAAGAAACCTTCTCTAAAAAATACACAGTAACAGAGTGAAAGAGGGTAACACTATTTTCCAAAAAGATAGGGTTTGTGTGTGTGTGAAAGAAAAGGAGTCAATAGCTTGTCAACAAACACAGCACAAACGTATCAGCTACTGATATCCACTGGTATACACCTGTGGATAAATTAAGAGGTTAGCAAAGAAGAAAACAATCCCCTTAATTGTTCTACTCTGAAGAACAGCCTCTTAATTAATAATTTCAGGAACACAAAGTTCTCAGAATTTACTCCAACTACTCAAGGACATCTACAGCCTGCTAGACCATACAGTATGTAGGAGTCACCTCACATCACTAGTGTTAGATATTCTCCTAAAGCAGCACCTTGGGTACTCACCAGCACTTCTGTTTGTATCACGGTCTTTGCTTCTACCCCTACTGCGGCTACGACTTCGACTTAACCCTCTGCTTTTACTACGACTTTTACTCCTGCCACGTCGCCAGCTAGACTTCTCTCTGTACAAGTCACTCCTGTCATAGTATCTGTCATAGTCCCTCCATTTTCCATCATCTCTCTTCTTCTCTCTGGTTCTAGAAAAGACATATGTAGAATGTGCTTATGAAAAGAGAAACCAAATTAAAAAACAAGCTTGCAACAAGTGACAATACTGTTCAACCCTCCCGTCCAATCTGGGCTGTGAAGTATTAGAGCCAGAATTTCCCAAATTACAAAGAGAAGTACAGAATCTCAAAGCTGAATCACTTATTTGTAGAAAACAGCAAGGGGAGAACTAAATAGAATTGGAAAGGTGAAGTTAGACAACCAAAACAAAATAAGTTTTAAAAGTGATGCTGACACTGTGTGAATCCCCCGAACAATGCTTTTCATTTATATCACAAGGGAAAGAATGCAATTGATGACATTCCTAGGTACTAACAATTAAAAAACACTGTCAATTTTTTGGAAGAGACCAACTTGTGGTGAAGAGTTCTCATGCACATGACCAGCATACAGATAATATATTGAGACAGAGAAAATAGGGAGGAAATCATGATTTTTATGAAAAAATCACTACCTATGAAGTAAAAAATCCACCGTTATAGATTGCCAGCAAATACAGAATAATATATTAATATTTTGGTTCAAAACTAACCTTTGTTCACTGGAATCTCCACGGCTTTTCTGTGGACTGGAATACTTCTTTTTCCTGCCATCGCGCTCTTCCTCAACTGACTCTTGAAAATTCTGTTTAACAGACAACTACCAATCAAGAGTATCACTTTATTTTTTTATAAATGAAGAAAACAAGACCAAAATTTAGTTCAAGGTACAGTTAGCATCCCATAGAAAAACAGTATTTAACCATTACTTGCACAGAATAGTTAAGCACTAGAAGTAATCAAGCACCAGAGGTTGTTGGGCTTTTTGTTTCAAATCTTCCAGGTTTTTCAGCAGAGGGGATGCCCTAACACCATACTACTTGAATTTTTTTTTTTTTTTAAACAGGATTAATGAAAGACAGTTTCTCTATCCACTCTATCTCATTAGTTAGAGTGAGCAATTCTACAAATGAAGTATTTCCTGAATCTTGTAACTGGAACACAACTAAGGAAAACTACTTCTCCAAGTAGGTATGTCACTAGTTTACACTTTGAAATGAATGCTTTAAAGCAAAAAACTGTTCACACGGTTGAACTAGTCACACTCCTTGCTAGCCTCAACAAAAGAGTTTTAGAAGTCTGTCAGCTATACCACTGCTGTAAATCACTTTGAAACTACTCTGTGCTTTTGCTACCTTTGCTACCATTTCACACTGCTTAGAAGTTACTGTAAATTTTAGTGGCTAAAGTTTACTTGCAATAATATTTAAAAGATTTTTTTTCCAATTAAAAAGGAGGGCCCCCTGCATCCTTGTTTAGGGCTATCTGGGCAAGATTGCTACAAATATTCAAGACTTTGCTTGACAGGGCTCTAGATAGCTTAACCTAAGGCCCTGCTGTCAACACAAGTTGTATCGCATGGTATCTGGGGTCCCTTCCAACCTCAACTTAGCTATGATTCTGCACCGGGTTTCTGTCCTCCATTTGCAAGAATCCTGTAATACACTGAGCCATGTGATAAATCATCAAGGCCTTACTGATGCTGAAATAACTAATTCATGTCCTGATCCTGTAAAGTTGTCCCACAAAGCTGTCCTACATATCTTCTTTTGCCTCATCCCTGCCCCTCCCCTCATACACCCAAAAATTCCCACTTTCCCCCCACTGGAGCACTGACCAAATCAACAAAAGTAGTTCTAAAACACTTTTTATAAATTACAACAGTACTTTTGAGAACTGATTGGAGAACTGTTAAAGTGAAAGCCCTATATAGTTGCAAATTACGAACTTCCATCACCAAAGCTACTTCCATAAATTGTTGTAATTCTGGGTTTCATCCTCAAAAAAAAAAAAAAAGGACATCAGAAAAGAAAGAAAAAAACTAAAAATAAGAACTTGAATTTAAATCAACTGATGAATCACATTCTGCCAAATGATGACTGTGTTCTGCACGATAATGTAACGCAGCCTTGTTTTGGCTGACTGACAGATTTCGATCTACAGCCATTTGCCACCTTCATGACCATCAGCCAGTTTTAACTGTGAAGACTGAACAAGTAACTCCAGCTAAGTCTTTCCTTGGTGTTATTTTAGGCTCACAGACAAAAGCACAAATCTGAATACCATTTAGAGTACTTGTCAGAAAAAAGTTCCCCATGGTCCATTTATAAAGAGAGCAAGGTTCTGCTCTTAACACTGCATGACACACACATCCCTGGAGCAAGGGGAAAGGACTAGAATTTCATATATACTTTCTAACTTCACCTGCATCTTTTTCATAGTAATTAAACCACATATATGATCTGAAGTATATTTGCAAACTGTGATCAGAGTATAAGGAAATAAAGAACATTTAATTTTATAGCAATTTTTTCCCCAGCACGCACTCACAGCTGGTACATTAGGATGCTACAAACACAAAGAGGTCTCCTCCCTTGGACAAGCAACTCGTAAGGAAAAAAACACCTATCTTAGACAAGTGATAGCAGAGGATTATACAATATACAAGTAATTTAGACAACTATGGAAATATTACTTCGCTTTTCCCAAAAACTTGATTGTTTTCATTTCTGTCAATAAAACTTAAAAACAAGAGAAAAGAACTGTTTGCAAATGAACGCTACCTCACTTTTAAAGGCAATTATCCCTTGTTATAGAGGCCACCATATTTCACTGATTTTTAAGGATTATAGAAATCCCTTGAAATAATTTCTATGCCTCACAGAATATACAAAATTGGAAAAGGAAATGTTTTAGAATGTTTTTGCTTCTTCCCCCTCTCTTAAACCCTTCCAAATCATTACCAGCTCATAATCCCAGGGATGCCTGAATAGGATTTCTGAATGCTATTAATCCAGATTAAAGGTAGATTCTACAAAGGGATTTTAAAATGTTCTTATGTGAACAGTCATCTTCCATTTTTCTTCAGATGCACAAAGATTGTAAAGATCAATAGTCACAATAAAGTGATTTTTTCTTTCACATTTTGCCTCACAAATGTAGAGGATGGCTAATTTGCAAATCAGATACAGGTAGGCAGAAAAAAAATGATGTTACCTCCTCCTTGACTTCTTCTTTTTCCTGACCTGCAGGCTTCGCTTCTACTTTTGAGGGTTCAAGAGAAGGAAGATAACTCTTTGTATACAGACTTTCAAAAAGTTTATCTACAAACCCTGAAGTTTCTGAGGATACAGAACACAAGAAAATATTGTTACATATTGATTTAAGGGCATTGTTAGATTTACCAGAGAAGTACCTGGGGGGGGGGGGGGGGAAGTGTCATCCAGGTGGACTGCTCACAGCATCAGCATCGTCATCTTAGATTAATGAACATTAGTTCCAGTGATTACATTTGTGGAACTTGAGGTTGTTTGTTTAGACAAAGAAATTCATCAGGTATATAAAAGAAAGAAATTGAGACTTTTCCTTCAATCACATTTACAACTTTGAAGTGTTCTAACAGGCAAGAATGATCATAACTTATGATTAAGGAATAAATCCACAGTTATTCCATTAGCTACAGTTGCAGCCTCTTTATGGCAAATTTTGAGTAAATCATTCACAGAAGACTAATCATCAGTTCAACATCAGATCACAAAACCCCCTGCACAATAACTTCCCCAGTGAGGGTCAGAATTTCAAGTGTTTAATGCTGACCAGAAGCCTGAAAGATCAATATAGACCAGGTTTTCAAAAACTTACCAAACATCTGTCAGAGAAAATTCTGGCAGCACAACTGATACTTCAAAATGAAATCGCTACCTTTTGTTTCAGAGTATCTCCTCCTACCCACCATGAATGAGTCTAAGTTACAAAACTTCATCTTAAGATTATTATTATTTTTTTTTAATCACAAGAGCTTATATTCCTCCATACTCTGTAAGAAATATTCAATTCATGGATAAAAATATTTTGAAGGCAACAACGGTGCATCACCCTCCCTTCTCCCCCCTCCCCCTCCACCCCCCAAAATGAAAACCACCGAACAGATGAGGTAGTGGAGAGCACAGTACCTTTTTGCAGAAAGACATCCAGCTGATCAGCACAGAAAGCTTTCAGCTCTTTCTCAGGTTTGTCTTTCTTGACTAATGCCACAACATAGTTGGCTAAGGCTGAGGGGTCTGCATCACATCTATTAGAGAGAAAGAACCATTCTTGATTCTGCTGTAGTATGCCAAAACCTCCGTGCTAGACAATCAGTTACAGAAGAGCCACCGAAGAAAACCTGGCAACCACGTTGGATGCTTTTCTGACATCCAGCACCAACACAGCTGCACTGGGATGACTGGGCCAGCAAAGGATTTTTTTGTTTGTTGGGTTTCTTTTTCCAATTACAGAACAGTATTTTAGTTGCCTTGTGACAAACCTCCCCCCCACCTGACAATGTTCCCCTTCTTTTGCTCCTTCCTGAGCTTTGTGCAGGAAAAACTATAATTCTTTTTTACAGAAAGATCCAATTCTAGGGCAACTGAGCAGATGCTATTTTTTCTTAACTTTCTGTGAGCACAGCAACCCCACCAGGTATGACTCTACAAGAAGAGAAGAATAAGTATGAGGAAAGTCACTGTACAATTACTGTGGAGTATTAAAGTGGTTTAAAAGTTAAACTGGATTTAAAATTAAAGCATTACCACCATCGAAAGTAGTCCAGAGAGATATATCACAAAAGCACATTTTAAATATGCACACAGATACATTCTGCAGCTTAAGTTACTGTGCCTATCACACTGGGCTTTTCCTTCCCCAGGGGCTACTTCTGTGCCTACAAATTTTACAATAATCCTTTAACACTGGCAAAATGTCTTAAAGGGGTGCAAATATTTGTATAGGTTCACTACCCAAGCCCTTATCTAGCTTCATGAAGGCCAAAGATAGCCAACTTCATGCAGCTATACTCTGCCACTGATCTTTAAATTGAGTATTACTTGAGATTCCATTATTCAACTACTAGAAGAACACTTGAAAGTATGAACTAGATTGACAGCGTTAAATGATTAAGCAATAGCTCTTCATTTTGCCCCTCTCAAAAGAGGCAGATGCAAGCTATCAGATGGTAGGTAGGAACCTAACAGTGGATGATGTGAAGATTTTTCTTTTAAGATTAACATTTAAAGAGGGAATTGTGTATTTTCTAAGAACACTAACTATGGAAATAGAAGGAAATAGCATACAGACCTCAAAATAATCTCAAGTGAAAAAAAAATTTCCAGAAAACAAAGTGCAAAAAGCCATGCAGATCACAACTGGTTAGAGAAAATAAAAAACCTCAATGAGTAGCCAATCAAGCAGCTCTACTCCAAAATAGTTTGCTCCATTTCCACCATCCAATGAAAGCCATGTTAAATGACAACTTACAACAAATTATCGACAAAATTATCGACAAAAAAAAGAAACCACAAATTTAGATTTTACAACTCTAACATGCACTCACAAAAAGAAATAAACTGTATGTAATGTATTCAGTTCAAATGCCCCCATGCAACTTACTATAAACCTTCAATTTAAAATAAGGAGATGGTTTGTGACTTTATAACCTTCTTCATATACTAGTTTCTCCTAGGTATTACATTAGGCATTACAGGAGCACACGTAAGGTGTGTACGCTTCTTCAGGTTCACCATTTTGTATTTTCACTGCTGAAAACTTGCCACTCAGGACCCAGTAGCAGATTCTATGATCCTCTGCCATGAACCCTCATGCCCCAACTCACATCCCTATAGTGCCGCTCAGATACCCAGGGAATGCTGGACAGCAAGACAGGAGGTCTGCTGGAATTAGCAGTGAAGGCACAGGAGCAGATTTATGCTCCAGTCTAGAGAGACTTTCGACAGGATCTGACCAAGTACCAGAGAGACCCGTTAAGAAAAAAGGAAAGCCATGCAGAATTTTCAAAGGCCTGCTACTTAATGGCTACATATGAGTAGTTCCAAAACCTATCTAAAACCGAAAAGCAGAAAAATATCTGTGGAAATGAGTTAACTACACGTTGTAAATGTATTTCTTGCAACTTCAAGCAGTTTTACTTCGGGGAAACTGTAAGGCTAGCTGGTCACGGACCGGTGAGCTGCCTTTGGAGGACCCCCGCTACAGGCCAACCCTGGCACCCCCCGCCACACCCCAGCCGCCAGCACCCCCCGGGCAAGGCGCTTTTCGGGAACAGCAGCTCCCGCTGCCCGCGCACAACTCGCCCGAACACTGTCCCCCGCCAAGCCCCCGCCTAGCGCACGGACCCCGCGCCCCCGGCCCCACCGCAGCGCCGCACCCCGCCGGCAGGCGCCCCGCACCCCGCTCGCCGGCTCGCGGCCGCGGTAAGCGCTGCGCTACAGCCCAACGTTACGCGGCTGGACATTGAACTTCTACGCGGCGGCGGAGCGGCGCGCGGCCCCGCACCCCGCCGGGCGCGCTCGGCGGCGCGTTCGCATGGAGGCCTAGACGCAGATTTCGGGACAAAAGGCCACGCTCGGCGCACCGGCCCTCGGTAAATCCCATCCCGCGGTCCCAGCCCTACACACGGGCGTCTCCCGTGAACGGAGAGCGCTCGGAAGCCCTGGCAAGCTGGGCAGCCCTGACGGGCCGGAGCCTGTCGCCTCCCGGGGCCTCCGGACGCGGGGCTGCCCCCGGCTCGGCGGGGCGAGGGAGGGCTGCCGGCGGGGCCCGGCGCCACACCGCCTCGCCCGGCTCCCGCGTCGGCCGGTGGACGAGCGCTGCCCGCCCCCCGCCCCAGCGGGCAGCCGCCTTCCCTCACGGCGGGGAGCCCTGCCCCACCGCCGCACCGCCGGCCGGGCTGGCCCTGCCCCCGCCCGCACTCACATCGGCTCGAGCAATTTGGCCAGCCAAGACTTGAGAGCGTCCACGTTCTCTATGATCATGATGGCCTCGCTGCTCCGCCCGGCTCTGCCCTACACCACCGCCGCCATCGCCGGGGCCCGGCCCGCTCCCCGCAGCCGTTGCTCGCCCCGGCCCCTTCCCCCCCGCCGAGGCCTAGTACAGGAACTAGCCCCCAGCACGCAACGCAACCTGCTGAGCTTAGCCGGGGCGGGTCCGGGCCTCCGCTCACCAATCAGAAGGCGGAGCTCATTCTCTGCGAGCCAATAGAAGTCGCGAAGAGCCCGTCCTGAAGGTCAGCGGAGAACTAGCAGGCTAGGTCGAGCAAGCACATGAACCCCGGTGCGACATCTTTGGGGGGGGGCTCTTAAAGGGGCAGCACGCCTTGCCGCCCGGGTGGCCCGCCACGGTGGCGCCCCCAACGGGAGCTCCGCGGGGCAGCGCAGCTCGGCTAGGGCAGGGGAATTTATTTTATTTTTCCCTTTTTCGAGGTTTTCGCAGGGGCTGGGGGACGGCCCTGGCCTTTGTGTTGTCGAGCCCAGCCGCAGTGACGCGCCCAGGTGCCTCGGACGTGGGTCGGTGCTGGGGGGCCCAGCGGCTCGGCGGGCTCTGCCGGTGGCGCGCACAGCACGGGCAGGCCCGGCTGTCTGACCGGCGAGGCACGGCGCGCTTCCAGCGAGCAGGCCGGAGACCCTGCCGCTGCTCGGCACCGCCACTGCCAGGCGGCCGCGCTGGCCCAGCGCTGAGAGCGGGCCTGTGGCGGCGCATGGGTAGGGCCCTGCGCCCGCCGTGCCCGGGGAGCGGGGCCGCGGGAGGCGGACGGGCGCGCTGCTCCCCCGCCGGGCCGCACTCCTGCTACTGGTGGCTGTTGACAGAGGCCTTCGCACCACGAAGGGCCCGCGCCTGCCCCACCCGCCGCCCCGCCGCCTTGGTACGGCCCGGCTCAGCCCCGCCCCGCCGCCTTGGTACGGCCCGGCAGCTGCGTGGCCTGCTTCCCGTCGGGCGCGGCGGCCCGGCGACATGGCGGTGAGTGGCTGCGGCAGCTGGGCCCTGCGCAGCGAGGCCGAGCGAGGGCTCCGGCTGCGCGGCCCTGCCTACGGGGTCCCCGCTTTGGGGCCGCTGTTCAGCGGCGGGGCCGGGGCTGGCCGTCCGGGGGCCGCCGTCTCTTGGCCTGCGGCTGGCTACTAGCCGGTGCCGGTGCCTGGGCTCCCCCCATCCAGCGGCGGGCGGCCTGGCCCGTTTCAGCGCGCCGTTCGGCGGTGTGCGGGGCTGTGGGAGCAGAGTCCCGGGCCCGGTGCCCTGGGAGGGTCGCAGCGGGAGCCTGGCGGTCCCCTCGGGTGTCCCTGAGCCCTCCTGCCGCCGGGGTCGGCGGGCACAGTTTGTGTGAAACTTGCGCTCTGAAAGCCCGAGCTTTCTGCAGCTGGTTTCATGCTTTTATAGGTGACATTATAATGAGTAAAATGATACAGCCGCGCTAAGGTGAATGATTCAGTACCATGGGGGAGGAAGAGTCTAGTGATTACACTTCTTGGCCTGAGTTAGAGCCTTTCATTAAGTTCTTGTAGTATCTTTGTTTTTCTTTTAAAGGCATTTTGAGGTTTGCTGTAATACCTTTATTATTAATCAGATTTCTGTTTGCCTGTATGAGTAAAAGTAGGCACAACTTCTGCCCCAAATACCTTAGTAGTGCCTTGATCTTGGGGAAGTAAACCCACGCCCTAAAACATTGTGCATGTTGAGCTTTATCACTGTGGGATCTGTAGTGCATGTATCCTTTAATGCCTGCAGTATATTAGCTGATAAAAGAATAAGGAGAAGGAATATTTCACACTTCATACTTACCTAAAGAACTCTCTTTGTGAACTACAGTTAGAGTACAGTTGTGTGACAGTCTTCTGGCATAGGGAGTGCTATTCCCACTTAAATGTATAGCAAGATGAAGGAACACTACCTGGGGTTTATGAAGTCTGGAACAAAAGCGGAATTCTGTGTGGTTTGTTTTTTTTTTTTTTTTTCACTAATGATTAATGTCCACTCCTATTGACTCAATTCAGGCACCTCCAGGTTTGTTAGCTACTGCTAAGATGATTGGGTTTGGTAGCGTGTGTTATGTTGACTACTGTAGAGCACTTTGTGTTGGAAAGAGGTTTTTAACCCTTTCCTTACAGATCTTAGATCTTGTTTCAGAAAGCTGAATTTCAAGGATACAGGTCTGCACAGACCAGTCATTGATTGCCTTAATGATGCTCTGTTGTGATGTTATGCTGCAGTGTTACAGAGTCTAGAGAAATGCTTGCCCATAGCAAAAACATTTCAGCAGTGGTCTGTAATGTATTGCAGTTCTGTATTTGTTGACCCATTCAGTCAAACTTTTCTTCTTACTATTAACAGGAACGTAAAGGGACGGCAAAAGTTGATTTCCTGAAGAAAATTGAAAGACAGATCCAGCAAAAGTGGGATGATGAGAGAGTCTTTGAGATTGATGCTTCAGGTAGACAGAACCAAAAGAGGTATTATTACTTTTTTTTTTTTACAGGCTTTATCTTTAACTGCTTGAAGTATCTTTTCAAGGGAACTTTTTTCTTCAAAACCCAGGAGGGAAAAAAGTGGCCTCTTTTGAATGAGTAGTATTCTTGGATTATCTGGAGGTACTTACTTATGCATTAAGTTGGCATTTCTATAGCTGACAACATGAAGCAATGGCGTATATATGTTTGGCCAAGTTCCAGCAGGATGCATTCCTTGGTATTTGCAGTATCCTCTGAGATTTTAAAAATGGATTCTCTTGGGTGACTTCTACTGTTTGATATGGAGGAGGCTTCTCAATGTGATGCCTGTGCCCTTACTTGTGGGAGGGCTTGTTCTGCTTTGCTGATGAAATAGTTAAACAAGTATCTTGGGTTTTGGTATAGGCCAACTTGTTTTACTTTGTGTAGGAGTGGATGAGGGTCAAGTGTGTGATCGTTACTGCTCCTCAGGTGAAGTGTTGTGATTTCTTTTCGTGCATAAACTATATTGCAGACATTTGTTGTGATACCTTGTTTGTCGTAAGAGTTTCGGTTTGCACTTCTGTTGTATGTGCAGCTCCAGCAAAATAGTCCCAGAACTGAGTAAAGAGTGAAGGACCCAAATGGGTCAGAAGATTTGAATGGTAAATTAGGAGGTGTAATAAAAACTGTTGTGTGGGGGTGTGTTGCTCACACTTTTTTTTTTTTTTTACTTAAAAGAAATGCAGGCTTTGATTTAAGTATTCACTGTCTTACAGGTTGAAATTTAAGGCTGCAATTAATACTTCTGACTTGAAACTGACCCCCTACTTGACAACATAGAGCAATTTAGTATGAAATTTCAGTGTTCATTATGCTAACATGTGACCACCTTCTAAATAGAGAAAAAGTTGATTTGCTGAAATAATGTTCTTACACTTCTAGGTAAATGCCATACATTTATTTCAGGGCTTTGTCTTAAACTTCTATCAATGTTTGTTAAATAGCCAATACTACTAAAAGCTACCCTGGAAGGGAGAGATGATGCTGGCAGAAAGTTTCCATGGCCAGGCCTTATATAGTCACAGTGGGATTTTATCCTGTAGCAGGAAAAGGCTTTATATAAGAAAATGTCTTTTCTTATGTTGAGATAGAGCTCTACTATGATGTAGATGGAACTGCTGTAAGAGATCTGTTGCTGTTCACGCAAAACTCAGTCCTAGGAGGTGATAGCAGGAATATCTGTATCATTGTTAAAATTCAGCTATTCAAAGAAAATGGACCAGGAGAGATGACTTATAACGCGGTTGGCCTTTTCCAAAACGCTAACTTGATAAATTCTTTGACATAATTCTGGTTTGAACCAGAGGAGATTCCCTAGGAAAAAAATAACCTTTATTTAAATAAGAATGGAATTCTACCACAGATATTCTTTGGTTGTTTTAATGGCTAACAACAATGATCTGATTTTTATTTTATTTATTTATTATTATCTATTATTATCTACATAAGAAGTTCTCTTAACTTCAGTTCTAGTCACTGCATTTATTATTGACCAAAGAAGCACTATTCTGCTTCTTTGCTTGAAGCTTCCTCTGCTGATGTAATTTACTGTGTTTCTAGAGGGACTGTGTCTGAACCATCTCTTCATTTTCTGCTGTTTCCTCATAATAATGCCATTGGTAGGATTACCTTTGGTCTTTTATTTTGTTAAAATAAAAGAAAAAAACCACTCCTGTTGACATCATCACTGTGTGTGGATCACAGAAACAGTCCTGAAGTTTATCTGGGTTTTTTTCCTTTCTTTTTTAGTATTTGTCACTTCTAATTAATTTGAACTGCTGTGAATTTTACCTTGTTTTTCCTAGTTAAGGATTTTTTGTTGTTGTTGTTTATAGAGAATTCTGCTTTTAGTCTATGTTGGTTTTGGTCAACATGATATTTTGCTTTGGTAATGGCTTTCTGGTTGTGTGGTGCAATATTCCTGAGCTGCTGCCTGTTGATTATAGGAGGCGTTTATTGTTTTGTTTAAATTTTCTTCCACCTGGCTGGCTTCATAATTGTTCTCAGCTTTCTGAAATAGATTCTTCTGGACTAGTAGGCACGTGTAGCATGAGTTTGAACTCTTCACTTTCCATGTGGCAGATAGTCTGCTGTGCTGCCTGAGCAGATGGCAAGCTTTAATGTTCTGTTGCATCCCTTCGTTTGTGGGGACGGGTTGGCTGGTGGTACGTGCAGTGCTGCTGGACTGAACTGATGTGGGGATGGCTGCTGCTTGCTCAGGGCCAGGTGGCAGCCTGAGGAAGGGATGGAGCAAAGCTGCTGGCAGGAGGAAGTGTTTCATGGGCGAAGGGAGTGTGCTGTGGGTTTAAGAAAGCCTGTTTAACTCTTGGGTTTATTTCTGCCCCAGAGTAACCCTGAAAAACTTAAGCGGGAACGCTTAGCATGCTTGGGAGCCCGATTCCTCTTGGGTCGATAGGATCGATACTCTTTACAGTGTAGAGAGGGGCTTCCTGGTGGAACAGCATTATTTGTTTGGGTAGGTCTCTGACTGAAAAAGCAGTGACCTTGGCAATATGAGGTTAGTTATTATCTTGGTTTAGATTGACTTTCCTACAAAACAAATAACTAAAGTGGTGTAACAGGTGGAAGCTGCTTACATTGTAATATTTTGCAAGTGAGCAAATGACTTGGCCTTCATTTATGCATGCTTATACATCAACAGTAGCGTCTGAAGAGAAAAGACAAGGCACCAAGTAGAATGCAAAGGTTGAGGTAGAAATTTATAGTGTCCTGAAGATCTGGAAATTATTTTAACTTGCTTTGAGAGGCCAGGTTACAGCAACACAATATGTATTCAAAACATCCTGTAACAATGTATCCTGTAAAGTGAGTAATTATTTACAGTGAGCCCCTAAAAAATCTGAACTGAGCCAGTGGGAGAGTAAATAGATGACTTCAAGTCTTTGCAGTAATTAATTTACAGAACCAGGATTAAAATTTGTTACCTTTGGGGAGATGTTCTACCTATTTCAAAGTCTCTTTGTGATGTTGGTCCTATGGGGGCTTTTTCTTTTGTGTTTTTTTAATTTTTTTTTTTTTTAAGATGCTAAAACCTGTTAGTGTATCTGTTCTTTAAAATCAAAGACATTACGGGCAGGGGAAATATTTTAATGCCACTATGAGCTGATAATAGCTGAACATATCAGTGAACTGTTTTACCTGTACATCTTCTGATGGTTATTTTAAAAGCTAATTGTGTGTTTTAATTCTTTGAATTTCTTCTCAGCAAAGGGAAGTACTTTGTTACCTTTCCATATCCCTACATGAATGGCCGCCTTCACCTGGGACACACATTTTCTTTATCTAAATGTGAGGTAAGCATTTTCCTTTGCTAATACCTTCACATACTACTCTAGAACAAATGCTAATTTTGTAGTTAAATTTTGAGCTAACAGAATACCTTGCTAATTTTTTTATAGATTCTGTAATGACTTATTCAGACTTTCCTTTTTTCCCATATTTTCAGTGGAAATACTGCTGGTTGAAGAGAAATGCCACTGATCACTTTTTTTTTTTAATTCTAGGAGACACAGACTACAGGTGTTTCCTCTATTAATTTGTTCAGATTTGCCAAGATTTTCAGGAGGTGCTGCTAAATGGCACAAACTTCACAAGAAAACTTACTCTCTCTTCTGTTTGTGATTACTGTGCCCTGATACCTGGGTGTTAACAAGTTTTAGGCTAGTGGATAGGATTCCACAAAATTGATCTCTCCTTTGCACCCATTCTTCTCTAGTCAAAAACAGCCCCTTGAAAATTAGGGAAGCTTGTACTTAAGCAGGCAGGCAGTGGCAGACCTGATAACCAAGTCTAGTTTCACCTTCTTTCCATTAATTAGCTTCCTAGATGCTGTTGACCGCAGTCAGCGCTCTCTCAGTGGTTTCATGTTAAAGAATTTCAATTACTTTTTGAGAAGGGTGCTAGTTTAGCCTTATGCTGTTCTTGTTTCATCTGTTTCATTTTTCCACTTCATAGTTTGCAGTTGGGTACCAGAGGCTAAAGGGAAAGAACTGCTTGTTTCCATTTGGTCTACACTGCACTGGGATGCCTATAAAGGTAAGGTGTTCAGAGTTTTACTGAGAGGTTTTTCTAATGTTTCTTATACTAAAGAGTACTTTGAGTGTTACTTACTGCCCATCCTGAACATCACACTAACTTATTAAAAAATTCATCAAGACAGTGTGATTTGGAACCTGAATTTGTAGTAAAGATCTGTTGTGCTTGAACTGTATGTTATGAGTTTCTAGAAAATAAAATGCTTTAAAAATAAGTTTACCTATTGTATTTTTGGATTTGCAAGAAGATCCTTGCTATAAGCCTCTTCCTGCCATGGCAGGCATTCTTGAAATTGCAAGATCTCATAGAAGTTAATGCCATGTCCAGAAAAAGTTCAAAGCATTGTAGTGAAATACGAAGTGTTATCAGTAAAAAGCACTCATTAGCTATGATTGAGGAAAAGTGCTGATAGACTATGAATAACTCTATTCAGGCTTGTGCGGATAAGCTGAAGAGAGAAATGGAATTATATGGCTGCCCACCTGAATTTCCTGATGAGGAGGAAGAAGAGGAAGACAGTTCTGCTAAAAAAGAAGAAATTATCATCAAAGACAAAGCAAAAGGCAAAAAGGTAAGATTTTAAAGACTTTCTGGATTGGTAGCTGTGCTCTCAAAGCTTCGAAGTATGCATTCAGGGTTTTTCCTCCTTCACACTTAGAGAAACCTGCAATACAAATATTTTGATTGTTTCTTTCCAAGGTAGCTGGGTACTTTTGAGGTAGACTTGGAAAAAAATGCATCTACTGCATGGTTTCAGAGATACCATTTTAATGCATGAAATCTTAATGGTGAAATGGTGCATTGTTAAATAGGTTCCTGAGAAAAATGAGATCATCCAGACTGATACTCTGATCTTTTTCTTTTCTTTTCTTTTCTGCACAAAGCATTCACAAACAAGTTGTAGGAAATAACCCTGCTTTGTCAGAGGTAGGGGATGTATATACCTACTATTTGATTATTTTCTTGTAAATTGGTATCTAGCCTATTCTGGTTAGATAAGCTAAGTAAAATCATCCAATCTATTTTGGCTTATCAGGTATTTAATGAGATTTATGATTTTGGGATATCATAAAGCAAAGAGAGGAATCAAGTCTATGAAAAGCTTAGAGATGTTCTTTGGTGTGTTGTTTATGTATGCTAAAGAGATTGTCACACTGGAAGCATTAGATTTGGGATTCTGTCTGCTCTACATCAACAAAGATGTGATCTTGCCTGCTCTTGCAGGTAATAAGTTGCTGTTGGGTAGAGACGTATTTGAAGGACAAAAGTTGGAGAAAGTAATACCAGCAAAGTAACAGCAGAAAAAGTTTTTGATGCAAGGATATAGTGCAGGGCTGCTTTGTCTTTTCGTGGTAAAAAAACCTATTTGTTTGACTAGGCTGTTGGCAAACTGGTACTTTCTTGCCCATTTGTCATGATGCCCTTTCTGCGGATGTATCAGGTAGATGTAAGCATGTAACCCTTGAAAAGACGAGGGGGTAATGTGTGTGTAGTTGAATACAAGCTAGGAAACAGTGCAGATCAGAAACTAATCGGTAACATCTGGAATATATCTTGAATATATGGAATCTGTGTACCTTGAAATAGAAACCATAAGATTAATGGAGAAGAATGCTCTTGAGCATATAAAGCTGTCATGGGTACAAGAACGTGCAATTTTTCCTAATCACAGTTGTCCTTTCAGAGTAAGGCTGCTGCCAAGACGGGCTCTTCCAAATACCAGTGGGGAATCATGAAGTCTTTGGGTCTTTCTGATGAAGAAGTAGTCAGTTTTTCTGAAGCTGAGCATTGGCTGGATTATTTCCCTCCCCTTGCTGTGCAGGATCTGAAAAGCATGGGATTGAAGGTAACTGTTTGAAATCTAAAACTCAATGACAGAAGCAGCCATATATGTATTGTTACTATATTTATGAATATGTGGCTTCTCCTTTGGGACTATTTTCAGCATAATACCAACAATATTCCGGAAATACTTCTGGTATTTATGGAATTATTATTTTAAACTTTTAATAGACTTGAGTGATGATTAAGTGCTTTCTTACATAGTGCTTATACCCTATGCAGTGATCACAACTGGAAAAAAGAATCTAATAAACGAATTATGACTTTCACTTCTTGTTTCCAGATTAAGTAACTGTTCTGTAGTCAGTATTGATAGTATATTAGGAAGAGTAATGATGTGATACTAAATAAAGATACTTGTCCTTCTGACAACAGATTTTTTTTTTTTTTTTTTTTTTTTTTAAATACAGGTAGAGATTATGAAACAAGGTAGTGCTGAAATGTAACTTGAGCGTCTGGTTAAAACTTATAAAACCTCTCAAATTCACAGTCAGTAGATGGGGCTTTGAATCTTTGGCATCTTGGCTCTGAAAGACCATGTACATTGCATAGTTACGTTCTTATGCATGCACCCTTTGTGTGATAATGCACTTGCATTATCTTTTTGGAGAGAAATTTCTTTTTATTTTTAAAACAGTTTTGCTGTTGTAAGGTTCCTTGAATTTCTTTCTTTATTTACTTACTGGAGACACGTATACATTTCTAGGTGGATTGGAGGCGTTCTTTCATTACTACAGATGTTAATCCTTATTATGATTCCTTTGTACGATGGCAATTTCTTACATTGAGGGAAAGAAATAAGATCAAGTTTGGCAAACGGTAAGCCTGCTGCTCAACTCTGAGTTTATTGTGAATATGGATAAGCTTAGCTTTACCGAAGATGGAACCCTATGACATGTCTCTAGAATATGCTTATAACTCACATTAAAGTGGAATCCTTTAATTTCAAATGCTCAACTGGACACAGTAAAGCAGCATGCGCTAGCGCAGACTGTGAGATCGAGTTTGTTTCAGTTTTTCCATGGATACCCACTCAAAGCAAAATAAGGCCA
This sequence comes from Falco punctatus, assembly GCF_963210335.1. Taxonomy (NCBI): domain Eukaryota; kingdom Metazoa; phylum Chordata; class Aves; order Falconiformes; family Falconidae; genus Falco; species Falco punctatus. The sequence goes on from NC_137588.1 coordinate 64,450,629, forward strand.
ATACTAAAGCTCTTACAAAACCTGAATGTTGACATTGGTGGAAAATATGAAAATACCATTGAGGTGTCTTTTTCATAAAGATCTTCCCTGTGACACCATCACCCCCACCCCCAGCTTGGTGTACTCATTATTATATTTGCTACTGTATGAGTATATGCCTTTTTTCAGATACACAATTTATTCTCCAAAAGATGGACAGCCTTGCATGGACCATGACAGGCAAACAGGAGAGGTAGTATTTTCAGTTGACATTTTTATGTGTTGCTTATGATCTTAAGTACTGAATGGAAAAATAAATTGTATCTTGGAGCAAACTTTATTTTGTATGTATAGAGTTACCAGTTCTCAGTTGTGTGAAAATTGAATTAACTTCTTTATTGAAAATATTTGTCTTGAGCTATGGATAGTATTTTTTGGGATAGCTGCCTGCTGTGATTATTTGGCAATTTGTACTGATGCTGCTGGCACATCACATCATTATCTATCTGTTGAAATAAAACAAATAAACTGTTACTAATTTATGTGTTGCTGAGATAGCGCCTGTAACAAGTAAATTTTTGGATGTAGGAATAAAATAACCTCTCTCTCCAGTCTGCATTTTAGTAAACAGCCGTTTGTTTCAATGGAAATATGATTTACTTTGAAGAAAGCAACAGTACCTTAAACAGCATTTGGACTAGGTTGCTACAGAATAGGATTTATTTTCTGTAAGGCTTGAGTCAATGTTATATATTGATTGCTGCATTTTTTATGTGAATTGTAGGGTGTCGGGCCTCAAGAATATACGCTAATAAAAATGAAGGTGTTAGATCCTTATCCCACAAAATTAAGGTAGGTCTTGAACCTACTCACCATTGCAAATTCTATCTTATGGCCAGAAGTGCCCATTAAATTAAGCAGTCTTGTTTTGCCTAATGCAGAACTTAATTCTACCCTGTTATTTCTGTCACTTCAAAGACTTCATCTCTGTTTTGAGCTGCTATATTCCCTAGTCTGTGTGGAACTCAAATTGGAGTTTTTTTTTTTTTTTAAAAATCAAATAAAGAACTTAATGACCCACTTTCATCCGTTGGGAAATGTTACTGAAAAGTTCATGTTATCTTAAAAGCATGTTCTGTATTACCCTGAATGTTTTTATTTTGGTGACTTATAAAATTCTTTCCCCCCGCTCAGTGGCCTAAGAGGAAAAAATACCTTCTTGGTGGCTGCTACACTCAGACCGGAGACCATGTTTGGGCAGACTAACTGCTGGGTTCGCCCAGATATGAAGTACATCGGCTTTGAAACTGTGAATGGGGATATTTTTATCTGTACCCAAAGAGCTGCCAGGAACATGTCCTACCAGGGCTTTACAAGAGATAATGGAGTCGTACCTGTTGTCAAGGAGCTGATGGGAGAAGTAAGCATCTTGCAGCTTGCTGGTCAGGCTTTCCTGTTCCTGCGAAGCTTACACTTACATAGGTGATGGTAGAATTCTAATTACAAAGAAAATATAGGAACTATTACAAAAATTTTGGGAGTGTTTAGTGACTAAAAAAGCAAGTAGAAGACAGCTTCCTTGGCAGCTGAGCTACAGATACTTCTGAGAGATTAGCCTGATGCACTTACCTGTGGAGAATGGCATTACTGTTGCCTTAGCATTACTTGATGAATGAATGGTTTTAGGTAACATTTTTCTGTATGCTGGGAAGAGTGATGACTTCTCTGAGGAATGGAAAGGGACAGAAAAAAATAGGAGCTAGAAAGGGTTATGTGGAAAAGGGTTTTTGTTGATGCTGACATTTCTGGTACATCTTTGTGAATGAAGCTTTCTTATCTTAGTAGCTGAGTATTAGTGAGTTTGAGATTTAGTATCCTGAACTCCTTAACTTCTGTGCTTTGAATAAGGGTAGTTAGTGCCATTTGTTCATCCTAATGCAAAGTTCTTTCATGCTGTTTGCATCGCTCAATCTCGGTTCACTAAAACTTGTCACTATGTTTCTTGATCCTGCTTTGAAGGATGAAGTAGAAAATACACGGGTTTGGGTTTTTTTTCTTTCTTGGTAGACTTGATCTGAATTCAAGCAGATTAGGGAGGTGGAAGACAACTGCAACATCTAGACTATGTCCTGTCAGTGCATAAATAGTCTTGAAAATAGGCTTTTTCTGCCTTTGTCTAACCTAGGTTTTGACAATATTATTTGTCTATATTATCTGGTATTTGACTTTTCTACCAGTAAATAGTCCATATACCATCTCAAATGGTATATGCATACTTTTCATATGTACTTTCTCTTTGTCTAACTAAATATATGTATTTATTTGTTTGTAATATATAAGTAATGCCAGCAAATTTAAAGAGTATCAGCCAGGAGAGCTTACTTGGCTAGGCTGAAAAAGTGGTATTTAATGTAATGATACTCCTTTGTTCTACATAGGAGATTCTTGGCGCTGCACTTTCAGCACCTCTCACCGCCTACAAAGTTACATATGCTCTTCCCATGCTCACAATTAAGGAAGATAAAGGTAACTTTACAGCAGTGTCTTGCCAAAGACTGTTTGATGTGCACTGTGCATTCAGTACGTGTTGACTAATCTTTTGTCTGTTGTATCTTTTTCTTTGTTAAGGAACTGGAGTGGTAACAAGTGTTCCCTCTGATTCTCCGGATGACATTGCAGCCCTGAGAGATTTGAAAAAAAAACAGGTCAGCCTGTTAACTGAACTGCTTCTGTTTCTGTTTCCTTTCATAGTGTGGAGGGTCAAAAGTGGATATCTGCTGGGTAAAATGAAACTCCCTTTAATTGGAGTTTTGCCGTCTCTAACTTGAAATCAAAGTAGTTAAAAATAAATGAAGTTAAAACCAGGTGGGCTGGGACAGATGTTTTTTCTCAGACTCCAAGGAGAGTTTTGGAATCGTGTAACTTCTGCTGCATGTTAGAGAAGAGTACCAGTGAAACAGAAATAAATTCCTGTTGTGCAAATGACTTCCAGACATGGGATTAAGACCTCTGTATGAATTTCAGTTTCTTAATTTGATAAAAAATAAATTGAGACTTAAAGTAGCTGTTGCTATTACAGCTTCAAGAGTACATCAGCATCTAAACAGCTATCCCTGGCTATTGAATTTTTGTCCCACTCATTTTCAGGGTACAGCAATATTGTTTCTTCTGCTCTTAATTTAGACAATTGTGACAGAGAGTCACCTGAAAATGAGATGAGGATGAAACTCATGTGAGAAATGGTGGGAAGGCAGGAAAAAAGTGGCTTTGCTTTATAAAATGTTATGTACAAGGAAGACCCTATGAATGGATGAAAACCTTTAATTCTAGGTTTTTTCTATCCATATTGCATTTTATTTTTTCTTCTAACTTCCAAAGGCTTTGAGGGTGAAGTATGGCATCAAAGATGAAATGGTCCTGCCGTTTGAACCGGTAAGTACACCCAAGCACGGCCAACCACAATACATGTGACTTTGCATTCATGATGAGAAATGTACCAAGAACTGTGCCTGCCTTTTCCAGAATTTCTACTTAAAACTTCCTGAGCAGAAAGAGCTGAAAAGTTTAGAGTAAAGCTTTCATGTTTTGCTATAGTTTTACGATTTGGTCTGTTAGGGGTTGCAACCAAGATTTGTTATTCTGCCCTATACTTGTGGGAAATACTGTTTTGTGGGAGTTACTCGTTTGGAGAATGGGCTGTGTGATTATACTGATAACCAAATAAAACTTACAGCCTTAATAGCCAGATTATTATTGTATCTCTTCTGTGCAAAGAGCTCAAATCCCTTACTATTAATGCTGATTCATGGCTGAATCTGTTCTCATTGGAAAATATAAGTTACAGGTAAGACCATCCTGATATTCTGCATTACCATTGCTTCCTCATGCTGGCTTCAGTACTGGTACAGCTTGGTACCAGTATCATGTCAGGAGATAAAGCTGGGTTATTGCTTCCAGCAGGGCACATCAGTAGTATACTGGGGACTGACAGGGATTTTTGATTTGATGAGTAGAATTGCACTAATACTTTTTGAGTCCTATGTAACTTGATTAGTATTAGATGCTGCAGATTTACAGAGTAGCACAATACAGTAGGACTTTGACATGCCCTAGCACCTGCTTTTGCTGCTATTGGGGTTCTTGGGTTAATAGTGATTTTGGCCAAGATACCATGTAGCACAAATTCTTTCAAGTAATGAGTAATGACTGTGGTTTTTCCCACCTTCGTAATCCCTGGTTCAAACTCCCACATCAGCCTAGGGACTGAACCAAGCAAAGTGTACTTCTCTCAGTTGCATTCAATGCATCACTTTGTGAAGCTTGTGAAATCCGGGGAACAAAACTTTGTGTAGACTATAAATGTCTAAAGACATTGTGATAACTTGAACTGAATATCTGATGCTGTTTTGTTAATTCTCAGGTGCCCATCATTGAAATCCCTGGCTATGGCAACCTTTGTGCTCCATTCATCTGTGATGAGCTCAAAATCCAGAGCCAGAATGACAGAGAGAAGCTTGCTGAGGCCAAGGAGAGAGTGTACATGAAAGGATTTTATGAAGGAGTGAGTAATAATAAAAGATTTTGATAAGTGTTTTCTTGCTGAGTTTGATTAGGAGAAAAAGTGGCTAAAGATAATAATTGTAATTTAAAAAAAGACTGTAAGAAAGAAGGGAGGGTTTTTTTTCTTTTTTCCCCAGACCACATTTCATTTAGACTTCTACAATCAGTTTCTGCAGTTGGAGGAGTTTTGTAGAATTGAAGAAAGAGAATGGAGGGATGTATGAATGCAAACTGAGATTTGTAATCTGATTTCTTAGCAAGTGATCACTTTCTGGGGAGTTGATCAATTTTGCTACAAGTATTGTTTTGGAAGCTGATATGAGAAGAGCAATGTGTTGGTGTGGGTTGTTTGTTTGTTTTCCCTCCTGTGTTTACTTGTGTAGTGGATTACTATGATGTATTCCTCAGCTGTTTTCTTGTAAGCTGGCAACAATTTTTATTTCTGACTATCTGTGTTTGATTGTCTATGTGCATGCTGACATGTATGCAAACTCATTTTGGGTAAAGATGACTGTATTTAATGGAAAAAAGCCAAGCTTTGTTGCTGTTTTTTGCATTTCAAAGATTGCAGTGACTGCTCCTTTATGTTGATCTAAAGAGCTATTGCACCTATTAATTGTTAGTTTTTTTTAAAAAGCAACTTCTGTGACCCGTCTTTTACAGGTAATGTTGGTGGATGGATTCAAAGGACAAAAAGTTCAAGATGTCAAGAAGCTTATTCAGAAGATGATGGTGGATAGTGTATGTGATAATTTAGAAGCAGCTGCATGCATACTATCAATTTTGTCCTTTTCATAGTAGCTGAGTTGCTAAAGAAACCTCTCTGTTTTTGTTCTGCAGTCCTCTCAGTGGTGCTTTGGATCGTGACAGAGTCCAAAATAACTGCTAGCAGAAAGACCTTGTGCTCTTGGACTAAGTGGGATGAATAGCTTAATTAGAGATCTCTTACTCCCTGCTTCATCCCATCACCTTGTCTAGGAAATATTTTGATGGTTTGATTTAATCTTTGATATAGTTGGGAGAATACTGGAAGTGTAGGATCTGAATTGACAGTCTTTTTCCAGCCTGCCAATGAAGGTTATTCATGGTGTGCAAACACCCCATTTCTGGGGTTCATCGTGCAGAGAAAGAAGAATAGTACATGAACCATGATAATGTCATCTCTTTATTAAGATTTTCCTCATGAGGACTGGAAGTGGGAGAGGCTTCAGTTATTTAGTCAATATTCCTTTGCTGTTGCAGCATTGTTCTGTTCAGATTATAATACACTTCATCCTGCGTAAGAATACATGGTTTGTGAAGGTAGAGTTAAAGCTGACCATTCTATTTTTCTTTACATTCTCCCCATCCCTCTGTCCCCCAGGGCTTTCTAGAAGCTGTTTTAATCAGTAGGGGCATAGTCAGTAATATTTTGTGCTTCTGTCCTCCTTTTTGTCATGCATGGAGACATTCTTTACAAAATTATGTGAACCAATACCTCGGAGAAGTACATAGCCAAGTGTTGCCCTCATTTTACTGAAGTCAGTGCTGAGACAGAGAGCCTGTGCGGTGATGAAAGCCATGTAAGAAATGCTGTAAAACAGATTAGAATGGAGAGGATAATTTTTAGTAAGATGTGAGGATTTTCAAGACTGTTAAGTACTTAAATCTTAGTTTTTATTGCCCTTTAAACTCTTAGGGTGAAGCCATGATTTATATGGAACCTGAGAAACAAGTTATATCGAGGTCTGCTGATGAATGTGTTGTGGCCCTTTGTGATCAGTGGTAAGTGAAGTAAAGCTGTAGTTATAAAGTTACTGCCAAGTTATATCCTACTTGTGGATTGCTTTGTTACAGTAAACTTTTCCTTGTAGGTATTTAGATTATGGTGAAGTGACCTGGAAGAAACAGGCATCTGAGTGCTTGAAACATCTGGAGACGTGAGTTGTAAAAGTAGATAATAAAGCAGAGTAATTGTTTACTGGTGGTGGTGGCAGTCTAAGAGGGCTGAGAGGTGTAATAGTTTATTTCTTACAGGTTTTGTGAAGAGACGAGGAGAAATTTTGAAGCTACTTTAGGTTGGCTACAGGAACATGCCTGCTCCAGGACATATGGTTTAGGTAGGCAAAACACTCCTTTTCTAACTCAGTGCTTCATGAGAATGGTACTCATCCCTTCACTTGGAAGACTTAAGCGCTATCTAGAATCCAAAATGGTATAGTTAAGTGTAGAACAGATTTATCCAACTTGCACCTTGACGCAGCATGCCAGAGAAGACACCCTTTCTTGAAAATGCACGTGGCCAGGGGTAATTTTACTTTTGCATTACTACAGTGGTGTTGTGTGGCATCTCTGTAGCTTTTTGCCTGGGCCATTGATTTGGAAGGGACTTCAGAGGAAGAAACTAACACCATTTCTCAGGTGTTGTTCTTACATTCTGGCTAGCCTTCCTCTTGTGTAGCTTGTGACATGGGACAGCTGTTATAACTGCATTAGAATACACAGCAAATGATCATGAGCTGAAATTTGTTCGATATGTTTGTTTAGAAGCTGACTACAGAAATAGCAAGTATTTTCTCTTTAATAAAATTTTCAAATGTCTGAGTTGAATTTTTAACAAAAGGACTTTTAAAAGCATAAACATGAGTACTTGCGCACGCGTGTGTGTGCATCTGTGTTCCACTGAAAGTCATAAACTGCTTAGGTATGCTCGAGTGTCATGCGTGTTAGTAGGGGTGTTACGATTGGACCGATACCTGGCTTGCGTCTCTTTTAGGTACCCGGTTGCCTTGGGATGAGCAGTGGCTGATAGAATCTCTCTCCGACTCAACCATCTACATGGCCTATTACACAGTGGCTCATCTGTTACAGGGGGGCAACCTGAGGGGCCAAGGAGAATCTCCTCTAGGCATCGGGTGAGGAGAGCGAGCTGTTAAATTTTCTTGTTTAATTTGGTATGCTTATCTCCTGAATTGCTCTTGACACAGACTTGCCAAGGGGGCTGATTTCTTTGCTTTTGTGTTTAAAAAGCATTGTTATTAAAACTTAACCTGCTGTTAGCGAAGTTACAGCAAATCTACAGAAAGGGAATAAAGAAAGAGAAAGGAGTATGGTGGCTGGAGAGAGAGGAGGAATGTCCCTGAAAGCAAACTATATGCAGAGTAAATCACCTTTTTTAGTAGTTGTTTGACTTGCTTTGAAATGGTCCTTGCCAGGTGTTTTTGAGTGATTGGTTTCAGTGGCTCCTGAAGTGTCTCTGCTAATTGAGACTGCTTTGCAACTATAAAAAGTTGCATGCTTCAGTGCTCAAAGCAAGCAACATTAGCACTTAGTTTTTGTGACACTATTAAAAGTTGGTAACTGTCTTAGAAACTTAAAATGATCTTTTATGCACAACTCCTATGTAGAAGCCCTTAAAGTAAGAGGGAGAAGAAGACATTTGTACCAAAATACCTAAGACTGCTCTGTGCCCTTTTGGGTGGGAGAGGTGGTGAACTTTCAGTGAGAGAGATGAGATAGTACAACTCATCTGGAATTGGAAAAAAATCACTTTAATCTTGCCTTGAATCTTATGTTCTATTTCTGCATGTTTTATGAGCTATTTTCTGGAGTAGTTTACATGTTGGAACTGGAACTTACCTTATTTGATACTATAATTAATCTGAGAAACATTTTCAAAGTAACAGTTCTTAGAAACAGAAATAGTTCTGAAAGACTTGGCAAGGCTTTCATTTTAGCTCAAATCTCTCTTAATTATAGAGGCTACCTATGTACTAGTCATATCTGGAAACAAACTTTGAAGTGAGCAACCTGAGCATTGAATTATACTTAATTACATGAGATCTATATACAATTGGAGCATACTCTTATGTGAGCAGATAACATCTTTCTTACAGTGTTAGCAAACACTTTTTACTGAGGCTTACTCTGTGAGGTAAAGTGAAAGGGGATTTATGGCACATCATGTCAGTCATCATTCAGTTACAACAATCTTTGGCACCAAACATAGAAGCTAAGTCACAGCACACCATTTAGAGCATAGAACAGTAACTACCAGAACTAAAGTAGCCAACTGGTGCATGTAAGACTTTTTTCTAGACTGGTGGTATTGACTGTCATCTGAACTAGTTGTTTAATATGTGCTGGAAGTGCTTTGGATCCATAATGCTCTTCCTCTCTGCATAATTTAACAGTCCAACAAAGCACTTTAGTAGATGTTAACAAATAGTAAACTTTGATTTGAAATTATTTAATTTGAAATGTGTGCAGGTAGTATCTGGTGGACTCCAGAGAAATTCTGAAGGGCCAGGAATAAAAATCTCTGTAGAAACAAGAAGGATATTTTTTTAATGCAGGCTAGTGGCTGCAGAATTGTGGGTCTGAGTTGCATCTCATCAGTATTTTCACTGAAAATTGTGGATCCTATCTTTGGTAATTGGTAAAATAAGTCTTACAGTAAATGTTAATTTTGAATGGATTAATTCTATTCAAAGTGGAAAAAGATCATGGATTTTTCCATGTAGGAGGTGACTTTGAATTGTAGAGTAACTCTCTTGTACTCCTGCTCTTTCACTTTTCTGGAAGCCAGAAGGAATGGCTGTGTGACCCAGTGCAAGGAAGGGCAGAGAAACATACGTGCTAGTAACAGGTTTTCAGTATTCAGTTAAGGTCACAAGTGGTGCTGGTGGTGGGGTGGGGGCAGCATTTGGAAAAGAAATTATCAGGTTCCCAGAACATTCAAGATAATGCTTTCATTATTAATTACTTTATGCAAGACTTCATACTTTATTAGGAAATACCAAAGGGCAATTTAAGCAGGGCATGGCCTGACCAATTCTGGAATTCTGGGTTCTGATTTTGTGACTGATGTTGGACTCCCTCGTCTGATCTTAGACAAAGTACCTGTGCACTCTTTGTCCGTGTTTGCTCTGTTGTGTTGTGAGAATGAATCGACAGTTTTAAGCTGTCTTCTACAAAATTCTGTGGAGTGTAAGCGAACTTTTACTGACATCTCAGTATGGGATTAATTCTGTGCAGGGCATGTCAAATGAGCAAAGAGGTTTGGGATTACATCTTCTTCAAGGCAGCTCCATTTCCTAAAACAGAGATTCCAAAAGAAAAGTTGGATAAGCTAAAGGAGGAGTTTGAATTTTGGTATCCCGTGGATCTCAGAGTTTCTGGCAAAGATCTTGTTCCAAATCATCTGTCATACTACCTCTACAATCATGTGGCTATGTGGTCAGATCAAAGGTAAGTTTGGAGATAATGCAAAATAGTTGTGTAAGAGATAAAGCTGGAGTTTGCAGTTCTGGTTCATTTGCTAATGTCTTTTTTGGAGTGTGCAACATTCAGAATTAGGTTGAAAATGCATTCTTTCATGTTGCAGCTTTGTTCCAGTTGTTTATAGTAGAAGTTACTGAAATTGAATGCTTTCTACTATTATTTCCCCAGTTATTTTCAGGAATCCTTTGAAGATCTTAGGATGCAAGATTCTTAAGTACAAATTTTAAAACATTATTTAAAGAAAAACTGAAATCTGTGTAATATGACTTTAGTTGACTTGCTGAAATCCTGTGTGTTCTAAATACTGAAATTCTAGCACGCAGCGTAATTGACTTGGCAGTTTCAATTAGCTCTAGAGCAAACCTAAAGATTAATATGTCCTAACTAAACAGTACCTTGGCTTGGTGTTTCTTTAGAGGATACGTGTGAAAACATACTGAGACAGCGTTGGTGTATCTTCAGGTTTTTTCATCCTTTGGGAGTGGAGACAATACTGAGCAGCAGCATCTAGAGCTAAATCCAATTGCAGCCACTGTTGGAATTGTGGTGCCTGATGCTATTTTGCATTTGTTTTGGCTGTCTATGCAAGCATGAAATGATCAGTTAAGTAGCCACCTGAAAAAGCAAATGTGCAAAAGTAGAGAACAAATTTTAACTTCAGCTTTCATTGGCCTGTTTTGTAAGAGTCAAATGTCTTCTGTAAATATCTCCTCCTATGGATTTTTTCAGTGTGGAATTGTATTCCTGCGCTGAGATTTTAAATTACACTGTTACTATTAAGTTGTCTTAATTACTTCTCAAGGATCATTAGAACCACACTTATATATTGCCATGGACTGCAGTACAGGTTGAGAGTCTTTGCTGATCACGTGGTGCTTTTAGAAAGATGTAGTTCTGTGCATGAAGAAGCTGTGTTTGCATTCCCTTCAACCTCTGTTTAAGCATTGTATAAAACTGTATATAGGAAAAGCTGTTTTCTGATGCGTAGTAAAGATGACCGTGGGCAATTTGGTGTCTGCTTCCTCCATTAGAGATATGTGGGACCTAGCTCGATCAAGTTCTGTTGGGCAATGCCAGTCACTGGCCTTTAAATTAAATGTAGCTGAATAGAGGGAGGTGGGATAAATGAAGTATAATTGTAGGTGCAGTGCTCCCTGCTTTGCATTTCAGCAATGATAATCCTTAGTCCTTGCATTGTAGTTCTTTTCATCTTCAAAGACACTCCTTAATTTTAAGACACCCCCTAGGTATTTTTTGAAGATTCCACTTAAGGTGTTTATCCCAAACTGGAACGTAAAATCTTTGTTCTTTTTTTAAAAGAGAAATTGTATTTGCTTTACCAAAGGCTTTATATCTTGTCTTGAAACAGAGAGAAATGGCCAGTAGCTGTGAGAGCAAATGGACATCTTCTTCTCAATTCTGAAAAGGTACAGTGAAGTTTCATGTATGAGATGGCTTTGGTGGTTGTCAAAATAGGCACTTGCCAGCCAGACTGGAAAAATTCTCAGAATTTAAGAGGAGGAAATAGTGAAAATTCTAGTGTCTTCATTGGTGCCCTCCAGTTTTTCATTCATCAGAAGCAAAGATCTGCCTTTCATCCAATTTTATGTAATGCTTTTCTTAAGTTAGTTCTTGTATAGCTTCACCAGTTTAGTAAAGGTATCAGTACATTTCTATCAAGTTTTAGGGTAATATAGAATGATTTTATTTTTTGTTTTACTAAATTTTAGCTTTGTCAAGCATTGGGGTAGGTGCAATGAGAGATAAGTTTGTGGCAATAACTTGCTAATGTGTGTGAGTTCTGAAATTGAATTTAATTAGAAGTGCCTGAACATAGAAATTGGGTCTTGGAGACTGTCTAATGTGAATCAAAAAACCCCCACCAGAGTCTGTCTTGAAAAATCAATGCAGGATGAGCTGAAAATGCCAATTTTTAAGTAGTATTTAAATTAGGTGATTCCTGGAATTAAATTTTGGTACCTGTTGCCCTGTTTTTCAAAGCCTGACAAGGTCTGGGGTTGAACCCAAATGATGCAGAAGGCAGCTGCCACTTCCCTGCAGGTGTGGCTTTTATGGACCTTAGTAGTAACAACTGGTGCAAATCTCAAGACAAGTTCGACATTCAGGAGTTGAATAAGTGCTTGCAAAATTTAGCCTGCTTTTGCTGTGACATCTAGTTCAGATTTACTAAATTGCTTTTGCTGTGATTCATGAGCAAATACTTTCTCAATGGTTTGCCCAAACTCTTGTTGCATCTGTCTTAATTACTGAACAACAAAATGGATGTGTGAGAAAACAAAGACTCTTTCTGTTTTTTTTTTTTTTTTTTTTTCAGATGTCTAAATCTACAGGCAACTTTCTTACCCTAACTCAAGCTGTTGACAAGTTTTCTGCAGATGGTAAGTATGTTCTGACCTACATCTGGTTTTCAGTTGTGCCAGAATGACTAAAATTAGTGTTTTACTCTCAGAGGAGCCATGGGTTTATTGGAGTATGGAATTGCAATAAATCTACTGCTTACCACCTGTTCTTGTTTGAAAAGCTAAACTCTAGTTAGAAAACTAGGAAGCATGTTAGCACAACACATATTTCAACCTGGAACTGGTACTGGTGTTGAGACTTTCTAGAGGGTGCCTGTCTCATTCTTCCACGTTAATTTAAGAGATCAAACCATAAGACATGTACTGTTGATGCATATGGTGTGTATACATGCACATTTGTGTTCCCTCTTGCATGACCTTGTTTTTTGGACAGTGACTGTGCTAGTCTCCTGGTTCTTGGTGTCTGTCTGTTTTCCTTACTAAGGAGGGCAGCGTACCTCTCCTGGATAAAGTGTACTCTTTGAGACATCTCTCTCTAGTTGGCCAGGCAGTTTGTAAATTCACTTTGCATTTTATTAGTTCATAATGAATTACAATTAACACTTCATTCTGAGTCCCATGCCTTCTGTATCTATATCTACCAGCTAATTGCATGCCAGCCATGTCAGCTGATCCAGTTTCTTTCAGGCATGCGTTTAGCCTTGGCTGATGCTGGAGACACTGTTGAAGATGCCAACTTTGTGGAAGCTATGGCAGATGCTGGCATTCTTCGTCTTTACACATGGGTGGAGTGGGTAAAGGAGATGATTGCCAACAGAGACAGTCTGAGAAGTGGTCCTGCCAACACCTTCAATGACAGAGTCTTTGCCAGGTACTGTACAAAGGCTAATAATACAGTTTGGTCCATTTTTTTTCCTTGCAAAGAGCATCTCTGAAGTTATCTTTTTCCCTACAAATTAATGAATTTTACAAAACAAAACACATTACAGAATAGGTTACGGGATTGTGCTGCACTGTTGACATTGATAGTGTTGTTTTTACAGTGTTGCCATTATGTGGGGCAGACTATGCAATACTGATGTTTTCGTTTCCCCATCCTCCCTAGTGAAATGAATGCAGGCATAATGAAGACAGACCAAAATTATGAGCGGATGATGTTTAAAGAAGCTCTGAAAACTTGCTTCTTTGAATTTCAGGTGGGAGGTCTTTTTTCAGGTGTAAGAAACTAACACTTAGTGTTTGTTACTTTGTGGATTTCTTTTGATCCTGATGTCTGTGATGGTTAGTTACACAGCTGAATTGGCATCAGAATTGTGCCAAGAAATGAGTACTTTAATGGAATAAATCTAAAATGAAAAGATAGTCTTGAGTCATTTTACAAATGTCCAGAGGAAGACAACTGTGATGCTGCAAATAGTCCTGCTATCTAATACGACCAAAAAGCTGCTTAAAAAAAGGACATTATTAAAAATTGTTTCCTTTCTTTAGCTCCTTTGTAATAAAGAATTCTTAATCAGAAATCCAGATAATATATCAACAAAATTGTTTTAAAGCGGAGTACTTTTTGGTGTATTCCATAAACCATGTCTCTGGAGTGTCTGCTGAACCATGCTACTTCACTTAATGAATTATAGAGACTCCTTTATGTGGCTCTTTTATGATATTCAGGAATATGATTAAGTGGGCTGAGTTATAATGATAGATCATATTCACTGCCTTTTTATTAATAATTATTAGTATCTTCATGCAAGCTATTTGGGATGATAGCACCTGATAAACAGTTGTGGTTATTTTTGTCTTTTATGTCTGTGCCAATAAATGCTTTTAGAAAGTACCGTATTAATGCAAAATGGTCAAATGACTGACAGATTCACACTTGGGTACTTCAGGAAAATACAGTTCTTGAAATAATCTATTTATTGAGTTCCAAGCTGCTTACATTCTAAAGGTGTATTAGAACAAAAATTGTGTGTGTGTTCTTCTAAGTGTTTCTCCATGGCAGTTGGAGCGTGTTAATGATGGTTGCATTGGCTGTGTTTCAGGCAGCAAAAGATAAATACCGTGAGCTGGCGATAGAAGGAATGCACAGAGAGTTGGTGTTTCGGTTTATTGAAGTTCAGACTCTGCTGTTGGCTCCTATCTGTCCGCACTTATGTGAGCACATCTGGTCACTGCTGGGAAAGGTACTAATGATTCAGTTCTGTCATTTGATTTGGATCTGAACTTCTACTGATTTTTAGTAAGGCTCGTATCAGGCTTACAGATGTCTTACATATGGAAGTAGAAGACGCATGTCTTATAATATGAAGAGTCATAATAGCTTGTTATGCGTAGGACAGTGAACGTACAGAGTTGGTCTGTTGTGATGATACATGTGACTTTAATACAAGTGTTTTGGTTGTCTACTGACCGAGAAGTGACCTAAAATAAACCAAATGGTGCCATATTCCTATGCTTGTGCATGAAACTTAGGGTTGTTTTTTTTTTCAAGTGCCTTGTGCTTGTAGATGAGATTATGTAGCTATATGGCATGTGTAATTGTATAGTCCTTAACACACTTGCAGATAAATGCTTGTTGGCTGTACACTTACTCCTTTACAGCCTAGTTATAGATGGGTGCTCAATGAGATTCAAACTGTCTAAACTCCAGTTTCCACTCAAGCTATAACAGGTTGAAAACCCACCAGGTACTAGTGTGTTTTCATCTTGATGCATGTCATATCTTCCTTTCTTCAAAGCCCGATTCCATCATGAGAGCCTCATGGCCGATAGCAGGTCCTGTAGATGAGGTATTAATTCGCTCTTCTCAGTACCTTATGGAAGCAGCTCATGACCTCCGACTCCATCTCAAGAACTACATGGCACCTGTGAAAGGAAAGGTGAAGTGTGCTAGGTCATCTTTTTAAGTGTGCATACTTGATAATTCTGTATTGCCTCAGGATCCCTTCCTAATTTTTTTTTTTTGTTTCTTTAGAAAGGTACTAAAGAACCTTCCCAGAAGCCTTCTCACTGTACCATCTATGTGGCAAAGAGCTACCCGCCTTGGCAACACATCACCTTATCAGTTCTGCACAAGCACTATCAGGTGGTCATCCTTCTGTGTTTTTGTGCTGCTTATCTGCTTTTTTGTGGGCTCTTTCTTTTCTATCTGTAAAAAGCTTATAGGCAAGATACTTTTAATATTTATGCTTTCACAACTGTGCAATAGATTTTGGTGCTTAATAAGAACGTCCTAAGGAATGTCATTGATTTGACAGTATGATTTCATTGTTTTTTACAATCTGAGTAAAAAATGGCATGTGTTCTGTTATTTTTTTTTCATTTAAGTCATTAATTTTTAAAATACTCTTTTTTCCCAAGTATATTTCTGAGGAAGCGTTGTTGACTGACAGATTAACGCTGCCCTGCTATGCAAGGGGGCTTAGAAGCATTGTTTTGGTCCTTGAATAGGTGTATACGATCCAGTGAAGTTACAAGAAATACACTGAAATGGAATACATCGGTCATAAGTAGAAGAAATAAGCTTTTCCAAAAGCAGAAAAATCTGCTCTGACATGAAGAAACTGATGAGAGTGGCTTTTGGCCTTTTTCTTGATTCTTCAGCCTTCTCAGCTTGAGCAAACATTATAGTAGCTGACAGATGAGAGAGGTGTGACTATTCCAAATTGTGGTATTGAGATAAATTTCACATGAAGAATATGTGTTTGGTTTTGGGGTATTAAAGTTTTGGCATTCCGTAGGCTTCTTCCTGAATCCATGTTAAAATCTGCCGTTTGGCCTGACATTTCAAAGGGATGAGAAAATAATTTTATGTGGAATCAATGATGATGGCAAACCTTGCCTGGTATTTATGGGAAAGCACAAAGGGTATATGATATTAAAGGGCAAGGTTTTTTAATGATACCTATACTTTTTAATGGATGTTCATCTTTAGGTTGGTGGAGGTCAACTGCCAGATAATAAAGTAATTGCCAGTGAGCTTAATGCTTTGCCAGAGCTGAAGAAATATACAAAGAAGGTTATGCCTTTTGTTGCCATGATTAAGGTAGGTGTCAGAGGATTGGTTCTTGTGTAGAAAAAGCTTCTGTGAATGAAGTATGTTAGACAAAGGCAACAATCTGTAACTTGATGCGTGGGTGGTGGTGTTTTTATTGCATTCCTGGATCTCCTAGTAACATTTGACTTCAGTCTGTATCTTGGCCCTTGCTTATTTGGTTTCTTCATGTTTTTGTTTATAAACTTCTTTGACATCTCTGGAAGAAGGGTATAATAAAAATGTGTCTACATGAATGAGCCCAGGCGAACTGATGGTCTAGTTGAGGCTCAGTAGTTTGTGTATTTTGCAGGTTATATAATCTGCACTTCAAATACATGTGGATTGCTCTGCATTTGAAATGAATAATATTTGCCTTTTCCAGCTTTTCATGCTGATATGAGCATAAGGTGTTCGTCTGGAAATGTAAGAATGCTTAGCATTTGAAAGTTAAGAGCAATGCTAGAGATAATTAATTGCACTACTGTTAAGGGAGGAAAAAAAGGACTGTTCTGAGCCCTGAATGGAATTACGAATTTTGTGTATCATTCATATGGTTTTATCACTAATACCGTGATATTTCGTTATTATTTTCCCAGAGTCATGCAAGCCTATTTTTTTTTTTGGAAGAAACTTTTGTGCTTGGTGTTGCACATAAAAATTCAATGCAGCAATTGGGAAGGTCCAAGAAGTATAATATAAGCAAAATTTTAAATAAAAAAATAAGGTGGGCAGAGCAGAATTTAAAACCTTTTTGACTTCTACTCGTAGTCTGTGGAAGTTGAGAGGGATTAGTAATGGAAAAAAATCTTAAGTGTAAAAATACTACTTTTTCTCCTTAAGCTTTAGCTTGATTTTTAAAATTTGTCTTCTGTTTATAGGCTCTGTCATATTTTATAAATGGAGGTGCTCTTTTGCCTTCTCTCTAGGGTTATTCTAGTTCTTCCTTTTCATGGTAGCTCAGAAGCCTTCAGAGGAGCAGAGCACAAATTGGCTATGAAGCTTCCTGTTAAAGTTTGTAACGAGATGTAGTGATGTGTTAGATCAACTGATGCAGTTGTAAAAGGTCAGACAAGCTTTCAGTCCTACAAGTGTTAGCTCTGAAACATCCCTGTTTTTTGATGTCCTTAGTCTGGCAATAGCAGTGATGCTGGTGCACACAGGGAATGGGTTGGCATGCTGAGGCTTACTCGATAATCAATCCTTTCACTTGTAAAGAGCAGCAAGCAATTTCACATAAAGACAGAAACATCTGAGCTGAAACTCCCTGGATCAGTATGTTTTTCTCTGAAACCAGTTATTCAGCAATTCTAGTGTATGAGGAGCATTTCTGCTTGCGCTTCCTATTCGTGAAAGGAAGGCTTAAATGTAGAAGAAACTTCGTGATTTACAAAGGGAAGCAATTCAGTGTTAATGTAGGGAATCTTTCACATTAAACTGACAAGGAAGCGAGGAAACCCCAACCATGCTGAGTCTGACAAAGCAGATCTTTAAAGGAGACAGCTGGCTCAGCATATGAAAGCAAGAAAGGGACAGATTAAATTCTGAAGAGGAAGTTCTGTTTTAGTGTTAAAAAAAAAAATTAACGTGGTTTTTTATATTGCCTTTAATACTCTGTCTCTTGTGACTGTTGCTGTTGGCTTTCTGGACTAATTAAGTTCCTTTTATGTTAACATATAAAGTAGTTGTTATTTCCCTGCAGAGAACTTGTTTTATGACTGCTGTGAACATGTCCAGTTGTTGTATGCTTGTCCTTTATTTTAAACTAGGTCATAAGACTGAATTTCCTGCTGTGAAATACCACTGAAATGCTGACTTATTTTGTGAATTCTCAACCTGCACATTAAGTAGGGATTATAAATAACTGTGAATGTCAAACACCTTTTCAATTCTGTATTAAAAATATGTTCTAATTGCTCTTACTCCTCCCATCAGTGTCACTTACTCCCTGTAGAAGAAACCCTGTTACAAGAAAATTATTGCTCTTATGTTAGCATGTTGTGCCAGCAGAGAGCTCTCATATTCAAAAGCCTATTCTTTTAATGAGTAATGTAGATAGTTTGCCATTTTGAAGCATCATTTTACTTGCAGTGTTTAGAGGGTTTTAATTTTTTTTTTCCTCTGACAGGAAAATCTGGAGAAGAATGGTTCACGTGTTCTTAATCTGGAACTGGAATTTGATGAACGTGCAGTGCTCATGGAGAATATTGTCTATTTGACAAATTCTCTGGAGGTTGGTACATTCTTGGCATATTCATTACTTGTTTTTTATTGGGGTAGCTGGAGGACTGCCTTTCCTAAAGCTCTAAGCCTATTTACATTAACTTCTGAGTCTATGTTGATCAAGTAATATTTTTTAATCAACTTTCTGTATTTCAATCTTGCTGTTTAAATTTGTCAACTATAGTTATATAAATCTGTTAAATACAGGCTCGAGACACAGTGGTAGGTGTGTAGTATACAAACATCTTCCCACAGAACAGAGCTGGCTTTTAGTGCAGTGCTGGTTGTATCTGTAACATCAAAGTCCAGTGATGCTTTTAAAGAGACATTTTCCTCTGACCCAACCAGTATCTTACATTTTTTTCAGCTGAAGAAATGCGAAGGAGATGTGTCAAGGCATTATTAGCAAGAATGATCAGATCCCTAGCCTTGTATCCTTGGACTCTTACAACGACACGTTAACTGCAGCAGATCGCGTTGCCCTCTTCAAGGAGCAGGTTCTGGGCAGGGCTTTTAAAACTATGGCATGTAGTAAAATGGATGCCAATCTAGTAGCAGTTATGCTGCTTCATATGCTAATCAGAATTTAGTTCAATAGGTAATATGTTGATGAGGGGATAGCTCAGGTAGGTTATGTTTAAAAAAAAAAAAAAAAAAACAACCAAAACCCAAGAACAACCAAAAAAACCCAACCAAAAGCAACTGTTTTAGGAATTTCTTTCAAGAATTTGCAGTGTGTGTGTGTGTATATATATCGCAACACTTCATTTTGTAACCTGTACAGTATGAAACAAATGTGGCTTTATTGGACTTGTCCCATATTACAGTGAAGTCAAGAGTGAGCAACAACTTTTATTTTAAAATGTTTGTAAATCTGCAAAACCCACTGAACTGGGGAGGGAGCAGTTAAACAGCTGATCTGTTTAAACAGTGTCTCTTTCATGTGGGAGAGTCTAGAGAAACTAGAGAACTGGGCTGTCAAATCTCCTGTAGTTTAACAGGACCTGCCAAGTTCTGTACCACGGCAGAATTACCCTGTATTTCTGTATGTTGGTGCTGGGTGGCCATCAGCTCTGCTACAAAGGACTTTGGGGTTACCCTGGGGTTGTCAAGAGTAATGTAAACTTCACGCGAGTCTGCTGTCACCGCAAAGGAGCCACGCTGCATGTTAACCTACATTAGGAGGAGTTACCAATATAAGGACATGATTTGGCAAGTCAAGGGAAGTCATCCCTCTCCACTCTGCTCTGCTGAGCCTGAATTTGGCTGTGTCAGTGTCATGTCCTCCCCCACTCCACATCCCCAGTTCAGAAAGGCTTTGGGGGCTTGCAGTTGTGGTGGCTGGGGGGAGCTTAGAGTGAGTGACATACAGCCAGAGGCTGAAGGAGGTGTGCTGGCTGAGACTGGCTGAGGGGAAGATTTCAGGGAAACCTTCTGCAGCTTAGGGAGTTAAAGATGATATAGCCAACCTCTGTCTTGGTGGTGGGCTGCCAGTCGAACAAGGGACAGAAACCTGAAGGTACTGCTGGAGCTGCAGCTTGTGAGATGGGACGTGAGGACCAGCCTTTGAGCAGGCCTCCCAGAGGGGCTGGATCTCTGTCCTCAGAGCTGCCTGGGGGCACTAGTCCACTTCACGCAGGGAAGAGGTGACTCTCAGAGATCCCTTCCAAACAATATTTTGTGATTTCAGGTGTGCTTTTGTTACCTTATGCCAATGCATATTTACTTTCCGTTTTACTGTACAACCAGTTGTTTGATAGCCCTGGTTCTTAACTCCTCTTGTTCCCTCTAAAACAACTGAACTCCTGTTTATTCCCTCATCCCCCTTTTTTCTTTTTTACAGCTGGATCACATTGAAGTGAAGTTTGCTTCTGAAGCAGAAGATAAAATAAAAGAAGACTGCTGTCCTGGAAAACCATTTTCTACATTCAGAACTGAGGTAAAATCAGCAATTCAGATACTGGAAGTCTGAAAGCTGGATTAAAAAAAAAACCCAGATAAAAGCAAATATGGCATTTAAGACTTTAATCAGACATGAACGTTGTATTTATTTTGCCTTTGACCCCACACCCCTTCGAAACAAGAAACATTTCCTGAAGCAATTATGCTTTTTTCCTTCCTCTGTATAGAGCCCTAAATGTGACTATGGTTGTACCTTAGCTTTAAGGCTCGTCCAGTCAGCACAATTTAATGCTTTGTCCTGAAGACTGCTAAAAACAAGTGACCTAACATTCACATACTGTTATACTTCTTCATTTCAGCCATATGCCTCAATGACTGCTGTTTAGATAAGGTAGAACACAGGCCAAAAATAGAGAATTGAGACGGTCTTGTGCAAGTATGGCAAGTATAAGTGAAACAATGTGAAAGTTTGTATTACTTGTTTCTTGAATCCCAAAGTGTTTTTTAATAACATTCTGTGCTTAGCCATTAGTCCATCATGGTCTAATAAATTCCATTCAGTTGCATAAAAACAAAGCCTTTCAGAAGTTTTTCTACAGCTGTGTTCTTGGAAGGATTAGTGAGTAATGTGTGAGATCAGTGAAACTCTACAATAGTGGTATCACGTGTGAATTTCTAGCTCTAAGACATTTAACAGTAAAAAAATGCATTGATTTCCCTAAGTATATCCTAAAAACTTGTGCATACTCTGGCTTATATTTTAGAGTTGGGGGACTGCTTGCATTCTGCCACTGGCAGTCAGTGTTTCTAAATGAAGTTTATCCATCCAGAATATTTGGTGATAGATGATGTATATTTCTTTTAGTTTCACGTTTCCTCCGAGGCTTGGATCACAAGTACAGGTTCTCCTTTAACATTTGTATTAACTTTCTTACAGCCCAGTGTGTCTGTATTTTTGGTGAACCCTCAACCATCAAATGGCCACTTCTCTACAAAAATTGAAATCAGGCAAGGAGACAGCAGAGAGACAGTGATCAGGCGCTTAATGAAGATGGACAGAGGGATCAAAGGTAGAGTACTAGCACAGATGTACAGCTATCACATGCTGATTAGATTAACATTTCCATGAGAAGTGGAAACAGCTGATGAAGTTTGTGCTGCTGTAATAGATGCTTCGGAAAGAGCAAGAAGTTTTGGGTCTGAGTGAACAAGAAAAGAGATAACATGCAAATAAGTAGGCTTTGCTATGCGTTTTCCTCATTAATCTTCCATTCTGCCACTGGTACACAAAAACCTAGCTTCAGCCAGAGGTGAATATGGATGATATTTCAGCTTGTGCTTTGAATTTACAAGAAAAAGGGTTAGTCCTGTAACTGCTTATAGGCAGCTTCTGCCACTTCTATTTTGGACCTCAAGGATGGAAAAAAAATAAATTACTAGATTCTGTTTAGCCGAAGGTGAATTTATCAGTGCTGTGTTGGCTCCTAATAATTTCAGTCTCAATTCATAGTGGAAAATGGTCTGTTCACTTAAAAGTGGTATTACTGAAGAATTGCTCAATGGCCTATTAATTACCATTGTTTATGCCAAACTCAAACTAGCAACCTCTGTAGGAACGAGTTCAATACTCTTTTTCTGTCCTCTGAGCCATTTCTTCCCTCTCTACTCCTGTATTCTTTATGTGCTAATACTTTATTTGAGCTGTTGTTAAACATTGAACTCTGCAGTCTTAAGAGACACAGTAAGTACTGGAAGAATTTCTCTGAAAGTGCTCAGTCCTTGGGCAATAGTGTATTCCAGTGTGAAAGTATTAATCCTCACCTGCGGACTGACTTTGCATTTAAGCCATTGTAACGCTGCCTGTCCAGTCCCTTGGTGCTGGCTGGTTGCCGGTAGTGGAGACCCAGGCCGGAGTGGCCAGAGGGCAGAACTTGCTGCCATGTCTGACAGTGTCATCACTGCTTGCTTAACAGAAGCTGGTGTTTCGGTGGTGGTGCAGCGATGGCTCCAACAAAGGTCTCCAGGCAGAGCTTAGGGGTGCTGCTTTTGCTACATAGAGCATGTTGAGTGCTCTGAAGTGGCTGGTGTTCCTGAGTTTTCCCCCCCATGTGGTGGGGAAAACCCCAACTCTGTCGAGGTCCCTTTTTTGGGGTGAAAATCCTGACTGCTGCCAATAATGACTTTGCCTCCTCTTGCTTGTTTGCTTTCTGAATAGCTTTCTGTCTAGCAGCTTTATGCAGGGCTTTTCTGCTGCCACGTTAGGTTCTTGGGGTGATGTGCAGTGACAAGACAGAAGAGGAGAGGTGGTTTTCATCTTTGTCACAGTCTCATTGTGTGGCACTGAAAATCTTGGCGCTTTCCTGTTTCTTGCCATGTTGCAGTTGGAATAAAAGCTGCCTCTTAGTACTGCTATGATCAGTTTAAATGTTTGTGGTATCTCAACAGTCTTTGTGGTCTTTGCAGGTAGCAATATTTCAGGGAGGGTGCTTTTCCTTGTTTTTTTTTCTTGGAAATAAGCGATGTTTTTTTTCTGGCCTACATATTGATAATTTCAGTATTCCTCACTTATCCACCTGCTTGGAAAGATATTTTAGGAAACCACAGGGTAGTGTGATAAAATTCCATGTCAGATGTTGTTGAAACAAGCATTAAGTTTCTGGCCAGTGTAATGAATGAAAACAGCTTTCTTAAAGGAGCAGCAGCTGTGTTTTTGTTGAAGGATATGGAAATTAAAAATAAAACAGATCTGAAGCACTGTGAGCTTGGGTATAAAGGGAAAACTGGACCTCATCCAAAAGCTTGTGACAGGAGAGGAATTATTTCTTTCAGTATCTTTCAACAGCTTGTATTTATATTAATGTTTATCTGTAAAACAAAGAAAACTACATACTGATGATGGTGCACACAGAGAGGAATATATGATAAAGTACGTAGTAAAATACAGGCAGGGGGAAGTGCATGATTTACACAGTAGATGTGTATGCATAGGTGCTAGCCTTCTGCTAGGTGAGTATTTAGAAATGATTGAAAGCAAGTGAGGTTAAATAGCCACATTGTCACTCTGCCTTTTCCAGGAGGTGTCACTGTTCTGTTGGTGCACAAGGGCTGGAAGGTTGTACCTGGAGGAAGGCTTGGCTGAAAGATCCCAGGCTTCCTAGAGCTTTTTTCTTGGTCTGCTTAGTAGTCTTTTACTAGTGTGCATTTTAACAGGGAATTGTATTTAAAACGTCTCACCTTCTTTCTGTCAGTCTCTGAAATGAGTTCCTCAGAAAATGCTACTATAACTGTTCAGTTACTCATAACTGTTCCAAAGCCTGATAAGGCAAATCTAGTGCTTAGAGTGTGGTGCTGGGAGTTGGTATTTCTATGTGTTTTATTCCCATTTCTGCTGGTAACTTGCTGCATAACCACTGAATGACATCTTTGTAGCTGGTGTAGGTCTTAACATGAGTGTTATTCCTGAGAGAATGTATTTCCTTGGAGCAGGTATAGAAGTGCCAAGTATTAAGCATTGCTTTGATTAATTCAGTTGATATTAGCGCTTGTGTGTAGATCCCGTAGCCTAATTAGCCAGTCTCTTTACTGCAGATGTCTCTAAAGTGAAGCTGATGAGGTTTGATGATCCTGTGCTTGGGCCCCGCCGTGTTCCAGTCCTTGGCAAAGAAGCAGCAGAGAAAACGCCTATTCTGGAGCAAGCTATCTTCCACATCAACCTGGAAAAGAAACATGTTCACATTACTGAGAATGGTCTGAAAAAGGACATTGGTGACACAATTGTTTATCTAGTTCATTAAACTGGCATGTAGCTGGCTTGATACCTGGCAGTGAGACAACTCAGAGTGGTTTTGAAAGCATCTGTAATGAACAAAGATGAGAATTTGTTCTATTTAAAAACAACAACAAACAAACCACCCAAAACACCTTAATTTTGCATGCAAATTCACCCCTACTCTTTTAAACGTGGATATAATAAAATTATTTTCCTCTGGCCCTTTGGCATGTCTTGAAAAGAAACAGTTTTCCTGACTGTTAACTTGGCAAATCTTCCTTTTCAGCTGAACCAGTGTTTTCTGACGCAAACTAGAATATGACGCTCAGTTACTCTCCCTCCTAAATAGGCTAGGATCTGGGTAGAGAAACTGGTTGTAAATCTCCTGTAATAGAGGGGAAAAAGATGCTTGCACACTTCTGTGTTTTACTTTTCAATGACCCAGGTAACTGAACACCATTAGGGCATTTTTACACGAACTAGCAGTTCAGAAGTAATTTGATGCTGACAAACTCTTAAGCAAGAATTAGAAAGGAAAGTTTCTGTGCTTCCCAGCTCTTGAAACAGGAATGCCTGTAGCAAACACTGTTAAAGACTGACTTTTCTTTTCTTATTCTTTCGTAAAACTATTTGTAGATCTGTTTTAAGGAGAAAGGTTAAGTGTTCTTTTCATAGATTTTTTTTAAACTGATATTTTTTTGGTAATTTCAGGGCTATCACAGGCTGCTTTTTTCCTTTTGATTTATGAATCATCACATACAGCTTCAGGACTTCTGTCTGCAAATGCATGGAGGTGGCTGGTGACAAACAGCACACTTCGTTCTGCACCATTGCACTTTGGCAGTTTCACAATTCTTTACGCTCCATGTAGTTTAACACTTGAACTTCCTCTAATAATATGTTGCAGTGTGGGAGGAAAGAGCAGTGCAAGAGCCCAAGACTGCCATACTGAGAGTGCCAGCACTGCTGAGTGTGCTGTTTTCTGCCCCTCCCTTTATTATTCCTTTGTAAAGGCAGGTTTTGTTTGTGGTTACACAGACGCAATATGAGTTTTCCTTTGCTGTTGCTTCTCCCTGGTCCCGCTAAGCAAATACTCATGTGGTTCTCTAAAAAGGTTTGCTTGTCAAGAGAAAAAGGGTGATTCCATAGTCTTAAGGCAGCCCCTGGGCACTGGGGTTCGGCAAGTGAAAAGGCTGACCTAAATATTCGGGCTGCTGCAGGGTCTTGGGGGGAGAAAAAACCCCAACCTTTGCCGGCCCCAATCCTGATGGGCCTTTTAAGTTGCTGGAATACCAGTGGGCAAGGGGAACGCCTGTGATGGGCAGAGGTATCTGCTTGCTGGTTGAGAAGAGCTGCTCCCTCTGTGCACTGGACTTCTGGGTGGGCAGCTGGTGGTGCCTTCTGAGTGGAGCCTTGGGGGAGAAGAGCCCTGGGTGCAGCATGGCCGTGGGGACCCTTCACCACCGCAGCCGGGACTTGGTTCTTTGCTGAAGGCTTACTTTTGTGTAGTCTGAGTGACTTCCCTTCTGAATTGAAAAATAAACCCCAGCACAAATATTTGATGCCACTTCTCATATGTGGCTGTCTTCATTAGGTGTTTGGAGCTGGTTTTTGGAGTGTGATGGTGAGATGCCTGTGCTAGTGCTGCTCTGGTATGTGCCCTTGAGAACTCCATTTTCCTGTTCAGTATGTGGCTGTTTCACACCCAGACACCATCTCTGCATTTTTTGCTCTGTAACAGTTGCTTTGCAGTGCAAAGGGTTGACAGGTCCCCTCATTTTTCCAGTGCAGGGACCCCTTTTGCTTCAGCCAGCCAGGCTGCCCCAGCATCTCCCCAACAGCAGCGTGGCAGCAGGAAAATGAGGTATTTCAGCATTGCGATTGCGGAGCATTTGTCGTTGCAGGACCAGGAACCTGATCTGAACTCTGCACTTGCTGGGGAAGAAATTGCAGCCACCAGAGCAGAAAGTTTAAATATCTTCTGTGCTGGGAGACTTTCATACCCAACTCTGTTGTGGTGAAGTACGTAAGCTCTGAGACAGTGTGACAGCACCTTGGGTCACCATGGGGAGGGGGCTTTAAAAAGTCTGACAGATTCAAAGTGGTGAGGGGTCGATGTGCTCACAAAACCAGGCGTCTGGAATATTGCTCTTGTTGGATTGGCTCCCTTTGGGCAAATTTGGCTCCAAGGCTGTGAGCAGAAGTCTCTTACAGAAGACAAGACAAAGGTTGTGGGGTTTCCAAATAGTTTGAGATGGATGCAAGACTTGCTCTTTTGTCTGCAGGCAGGAGGGCAGACATTGGATGCATGAAAGCAGAGGCAACATGTGGAACTGGAACCCTTGTAACTTGTCAGTGGGTGCTCTTACCACATTTTGATCACCAGTGCTTCACAAAGAGCAGCCAAGGATTGAGTGAAGCGAGCTGATCAGAAAGATATCTTTGTGTCTTGTACAAAACCACCTTTATTAGTCCCAAGAAGCAGTGATTATGGCAATAAAAATCCAATATCTTGACAAAGTAGCAGCCAGATAATCTAAGCAGATAAAAACTAGGTCAGAGTTTTAGAACAATAAATATTGCTTCCTTACTCTTTCATAATCTGTGGGTTTTTTTTTCCTTCAGCAGCTGTCCAGAGAGCAAAGGCTTTTCTACAGATGTTTGAGAGAGCTGGTTTCTAAAGGGGGGTGTGTGTGCGTGCATGCTGTTCATGGTTTTTTGGGTGGGTTTTTTATTGTTTTTTTGATTGTTTTTTTTTCCTGCCATTAAGTGTAGGTTAAACAGTGGCATGTTTTGTAGTCTCATTGTTCAAGTGAATCAGCTAAACTAATTGTTAATGAGCAAGATAGAGTTAAAAAGTTGGGGTTTTTTCTGTGATGGTTTGTTGGCATCCAGGAGATGTCACTGCTATGCTGGTTCTTGTGCTTTTTTTTCCCAATAAAGAATAGTAACAGATAAAGAGGCTTTCTTGCTATTAGATTTCCCACGTTATTGACAAAATTCTGGCCTTGCCTAGTAGTCTTCATGGTATGATTTTGGTTAGAGAAATCTGGAAAGGGAATGTTTTTTTTTCTTTTTAACTGAGCCAGTTTTGGAAGTGCATAAATTAACAGCCATAAAGAACCAGGGTTATTGTGTTTATTTCCTGGCTCTCCCAGTTTCCTGCTGTAGCACCATAGGATCTATTTCCTTAGTTTCCTGGGCCCTTCAGTTTTCCTGTCTTCAGGAGAGCGTATGGATACTTTTCTCCAAAATCTTGTGGTGCATAAATAACATTTCTTACAGAAGGAAGTTAAAATAATTTGGAAAAATTCAGAGGAGAACAGCAAGTGCTACCAGCTGCGTCACCTGATGCCATGCCAAGCTGGACAGTCTGGCACAGCACAGCAGCATCAGCAGTGGGAAAATCTGCTCAAGACAGAAAGCGACTTAATTGTCTCCGCAGATGTTTTCCAGTGTGTGAAAGGAGTAAATCTGTGTGGTGCTGTTCTGCTGCGCAGCTCAGCATGTGCAAGAGAAGCAGCAGGTTTGGTTCAAGTTGTCTCCTATATGTGTCCCGGCATCATGGAGGAGGCAGCAATGGGCAACCAAGGCACCATGAAGACCTGTTCCTTCTCTGTGCCTGTTCTGCAGGTACTTGATACATTTGTCTTCAAAAATGAAACACACCCCCCTGGTGTGTTAGATCTCCCCTGGCACCAGCAAAGCACTGGGTGTACTTTTCACCCACTGGCAGGTTGGGGGTTTGCTATGTTTTGGCAGGGAAAGCTCGATGGGAGGAAGGTGCTCCTGGCTGTCCGGCAGACCTGCTAAAGCTGTGCTTCTTGTCAGCTGGACTTGGCTCTGTCCTGCAAACGCAATTCAGCTGAATGCTTTAATTTGAGAGCCTCCTGCCTGGGTGGTGGGGAAGAGGAGGATGAGGAGTGGTCCTGGCAGTTGAGACCTGGTATGACATCAGGGCATGGAATATGGTGGTGTCACCTGGCCCATGGGCTGGGGCTGCTCCCAGGCACCTGGTTCCATGCCTGGCTGGAAGTCATTGCTCTGCTGGCAGGATAAATGTCTCTGAGATCTCATCCCTGTTTATTCTTTTTGGGGTAGTGCCTGAGGACAGGATTTCTTTTCTTTCTGGTCTCAAGTAAGGAGTAAAGTTAGGAGCTCCATCCTTGGTTAACATTATAAATAGTCTGGTATATGAAAAAAAATATATAAAAAACCATATAGCTGATGAGAAATGAATGCTCGCTGTTGCATATTGCACTGTAAAATATCTCTCTGCAGTGAGACTTGGGTAGGGCTTCTGTTACTCAAGAATTCAGTTGAAAGCAGTTTATTAATCCCTCCAGGCTTTGTAGGCAGAAGAGAGAATTATTGACTCTGTGGCACCAGCAAAGTATCCAGAATCTATATTTTGTTTAAAGCAGAAACAGTTATTTTTCAACAGTGCCTTATTGTGTCGGAAGGCTTGTGTGACCTTTGAATTATTTTCCACTGAAGTGGGGAGCAACAGAAATCATCGTGAGGGAGCTGGAGATGCCCATAGTCTGCTGAGCTGGGGAGAGCTGCCTGGGAACAGTTGCTGGGGAGGTTGGTTTAGAATGGTCTTTTTTTAATACTTGTACCATACTTTTGAGGATTACCATTCATATTGATCTGTTTTTGAACTGTCCGTGTGGCAGCAGTAAACCTCCGTGCTGTGGCAGAGCACGTCTGTTCCAGCTGGTTAACGTGAAGGGACTGAAGGTGTCCTCAGCCTCCCCCCATCCTTGTGTGGCCCCTGCTGCCCCCTGTCCTGTCAAAAGTGCTGCTGGGGCTCGGGAGTGACACCACCAGCACCCCACCAAAACCTTCTACCCTGGAAAAATCAGTATTGGCCCTTGGTGCTCCTTGCAGCGAGGTTGTGACTGGTGGGTTACAAGAAGAGCTGGAGAGCCAGAGATCTGATCACAGCACAGCTTTTAGCATCTGAGAGGCCATGTGTGGTGACATGGCTGCGGGATGCTGAAGTTCTTATGGGTATCATAGCTTGCTCAGGAAGCACTTGTGCCTCACTATAGATGTGGAGGGTGGTGAAGATCAGTGCTGGAGATGAGCGTGGAGCTCAGTGGCAAGATGCAGGAGCAAGCAAATCCTTGAAAGGGAATGGGTGTAAAGTAAAGCAATCCCATGACTCTTCTTCCCTCCTCCACAAGGTCACTCCGAATATGTAGTGTGTGTGATTAAAAATAGACAGGATCTTTTAATTTTATGTGTTCTTGTTCCTTTCTCCAATGCACAGCAAAGCACCAGGGCAGCCTGAGATGAGCCAGCCAGTCCTGCTGTCGCCACTGCTGCAGGGGCTAGACCACCGGCCCCTTCGATGCTTGCCACAACAAGGCAATTTATACGAGTTGGTGTGGCTGCTTGTTACTCCCAAAATGTCCCTGTAGCTCCTGCAGCAACACCGAGATAATGGCAAGCTCGAACCTGTTCCTGTTGCCTGTCCCACCTGCGGTGCCAGTCACCAGCTGCTGTGTGGGGTGACCCAGGAGGGCTGGGCAGTATCTGCCATGGCTTCCCTGTGAACCAGCGGTGTGGCCCTGTGTGCTCTGGGGGTCTGCACTGCCCCCCGCTGCCCCCTGCCGTGGAGGGGCTCGGGCAGTGAGGCACAGCTGCCTGCAGCGCAGGTGCCCTGGCTGGGTGCCCAAGCACAGCTAAAAAGCCGTGAGGAGATAAACCTGCATTTTATCTGTGGCATAAAGGGGTTTCAGCTGTTGCTCCTCTGATCTTTAAGCAGTGGCTGTTAAAGTAATTTCTGATCCATTAAGCAGAGACAAAATAGGAAGAATTTTTATTTCTTTTGATGTTTTATTTCTTTAGTAGCAGATTGGGTTTTCGTGTCCCTTTTTCTCTTTGTTTGGGCGGGGGTCACATCACTTTCTTCCAGGTTTCTTTTATGCCTTTCATAACGTGTGAGGAGGAGAAAATCATCACCACTAATTTGCATTAAGGATGTGAGTTTAGATTCAAAGGCACAGAGCACTTCAGCAGTGCTTTCTGAAAATAGTTCTTTGGGTTTTGTTCCAACACCACTCTAAAAGCTGGGCTGTTTATTTGATGGAGGGAGGTTTATAATGCTCCTTGGCTGAATATGTGAGACAGGGTGTGCAGATGCCTGCCAGACCCGAAACAGCTGAGAGGGCTGAGCAGTCTGAGCTGGGGCAGTGGCAGTGCTGGGGCAGGGAGCCCAGCGGTGTGGGGGACCTCGGACCCTGCTGTGGGCGGCAGTTCCTACCTCACACCTTTCCCTGCTCCAGGATCTCACGTAGAGGAGGCAAACCCAGGCTTTTGATCAGTTTTCCTAGCTTTTTTGGTTTCTGTTTTGGCTGGATCAGTTGGGTCATGAAGGATGTGCTGCAAGTGCCAGTTACTTAAAACTGGGGGCACAGTTCTGACTAGTGCTCCGCGCAGCCTAAAGCATCCTTCTTGTACAGCCCAAAGTACCCTCCTTCGGGGGTTTTGATTCTCTCGCTGTGCCAGCTGCTCTCACAGGTACAAATCCAGGCAGTGTCCTCATCACAGTGTGTGGGAGAGCTGTGGGCCTCTTGTTTCCCAGCTTTTTGGCATTTTTAAAGAACTCACTTTAGCACTGCAGGGTTTTTTCATAAACAGGGACTTACCGATGAGTTTAACAGAGCAGGAAGCATTATGTCATTATAATAGTACATTGTGTAGAGTACTGTTACTGTTGTTCGAAAACAGATTCAAACAATGTGATTCCATCGCAAAGGTCTGAGAGCTTTGGTTCTGCTGGGGATGGTGCCTTGTGCTGGGTGCATTTGCCCCTGCACTGCAAAGAAAAGGCAATGCAAATGAATGGAAACAGGCTGCAATAGCAAAGTACTATTGAATTTACTTCAGGCAATAGCAATGAGAGAGGAAGCTAGATATCCAAATGGGAGTTGGTACTGCCCTCCCAGGTGCTCTGAGGATGATGCAGTTTGTATGCGTTTCTCCTTTGTTTCTGCTGGAACGATGTTTCACAGACTTTGAAGTCTGTCTTCACTACTGTTGGGGATATAGCCAGCAAAGGGGTTTCATTCTTCCAGTTAATAGCACCAGTTCAGCTGGCAGAGATGATGACACGTGGGCCCCAGGTGTGGTGGGACTCTGTGCAGTGCCGGAGATAGAATTTGCCATAAATACAGGGAATTTACTGGAATTGAAGCAAGGTTTTGAAATGCGTACACACACAGAGCAGTTAGAAAACATCCCTCTTTGGTGTAAATCTGTTGGGGATCTGAGAACTTCAGCTGAGATTTTTCTTGTCTAGCAGCCTTAAGAATTTTGGGACATGCAGTTGTGCAGATTTATTACCCAAACGTGCTTGCCCTGCTGTTGGAGCAGAGCTGCACTGCTCAGCCTCCCCTCGGCGGTGGGAGCTGCTGGCAGTGCTGGTACCTGCCCTGCAAGCTGAGCCCCAGAGGGTGCTGAGCATGGGCCAGTCTCTGCAGGGGGAGAGCTCTTCCCTTGTGTGTGTGTGTGTGGGGTCAGTTGGGGCACCTGTCCCCGGCGAGTGCCCCTTCCCCAGGGGCACCACTGTAGCTCAGTGCATGCAGCCGGGATCAACATCCCGGAGTGCAGCGCTGAATGGTCGTCTTGTTAAAATGATGTGGATGTGAGAAGTTCATTTGGGGCTCAGTGCCGGAGAAGATGGATCCTGCCTACTGCCCCCCATGTGCTGTTTGCACCAGCATGTGTGTGCAAGATCCTGTAGCCAGATTCCTTTTTGATCTGAAAATCTGTTCTGTCACCTTGATGCGCTTTTAATGCAGAACTAATCCATTAAATCTAAGGAATTGCCCTGTCTCCTGCATGGAGGCAAAAGCAGCATTTGTTTTGTAATGGAATGGCAGCTCCAAGGAACGACTCATATTTTTTAAGTACTTTGTAAGAGCAGGACTGTGTGTGTCTGTGCAGCTGTGGTAGCATTGCACAGCCTGGAGCGGATGCTCTACAAGATACTTCGCTGTGTGATCGGGCAGTGGGGAGGAGACGCCCAGCATCCTCACATCCTGCTTTCAGTGAAACTTGTGGGTGTCCAGCACCCCTCAGAATCTGTCTTCCCAGTGTTGAAGGTGTACTGGGCAGAGGATTCAAGGTCACAAGCTGGGATGCATAAGATATCTCTTTTATATAAACATACACACACTCTGCTATCCCAGCAGCCAAGCACAGGGTGATTCACTGGATCGGGTCTGGATCTGGCCCATGAGCTTACTCTGGCTGGGGAGTGGTCTCGGCAGGGTGTGCAGGGTGAGGTGGAGAAGCTGGTCCTTGCTTGTGCTGCTTGTGTAAATCCTGCTCCCTCCTTGCAGGGGACCCTGGGTGGATGCTGGGCAGCATTCCTGGCTGCTGGTCAGGTGGCCCAAGAGCCAAAGCCATTGGCTGCCACCAGACCCTGCAGGAACGCTGCCGCTTAGCTGGGGGTGTCCTCCTTAAAACAGCTCCCAGTGAGGGAGCCTGAGTCATGGTTCTTTCTACCCATCCAGTCCTTCTTCCTCACCACCCACCATGCGAAATGCCTTGTTTTTAAAAATAAAATGCACGAGTATTTTACAGCAGTCTCTGCTGCTTCTTGTCCCTTTTGGTAAGTTAAACCTGGATGTAATGCCCAGTAACCTGCTCCTGCCAGATTGCTGTATCACAGCAGTGGCTTCGAGAGGGTGAACCTAAATTGCCATCTTCAGCTGGGACTTGTGCTCTGAAAATTTAATGCAGATTGATTTGCTGCTCTTGGGAGAGCAGCAGTGGCCCACTTGCTCTGCAGCCAAAGAGCCTTGGCAGAGGGGTAGTGCTACAGCGTCGGTGAGGGTGCAGGCAGGACCGGGGTCTGTCCCTGTGCTCTGCCTCTCCCTGCATGCAGGGACTTGCTTCTTGCTGTGTGAAATGGAGGAAAGCACTGTGCTCACCTCCTGGCTGGAAATTTCAACGCACTTTAGGAAGAAAAAAACCCCCACCAATCAAAACAGGTCAAGCAATGATAAATATTATTGTTATATTTGTTTGTAGGTTCCTGCTGGGGCAAAGAACATAAAAAATAGAAAGCAGGAGCTCAAGCTCAGGCTGGCTGGAACTCTGTTCAAGCCAGAACCTGGCTGGTGAGCTGGAGAGCAAAGCCCTGGTTCCCGACCTCAGCACCAGGTAACCCTCCTCTTCCTCACCATTTGTTCCTGACAGGTGAAACAGCAACCCAAAATAGGAAAGTGAAAATAAACACTCCTGGGTTTTTTCATGCAAAAAGTTTTAATGGTAACACAGTAGCTTCCATGGGATGGAATACCGAACACATTGGGCACCAAAAGTTTTCCCAAGAGCCGTGTTCCCCGGGGTGACCCCCACCACGCCAGCCGGTGGATCTCTTGGTGCTTACATGCTGCAGCTCAGTTCTGCCGCTTACGCTTCCAGTGTATAAGGTGCCATAATCCATTCAGCTCCAATTAATTAATCTACAGGCTACAGATCTAAGCATTAGTGCTATAAACTTAGATGAATAAACTTCTGAAAACTTAGAATGTTTTTAAAGCATTGTTTTTCAGTTACAGAAATAGAAAATAAATATCTCGAAGATTAATACAAACCAGAAAACTAATATCTTTTCATTTATTGACTTCTCTCTTCTCCCTTAATAGTATGTTAAATTGAAAAACCTTTTTAAAAAATGAACTTCAAGTCATGGAAAAAATATTAAGCATCACTTAATTTGTACAAATGTCTCTGAACAATAAACTAAATGTATATATTTTATTTATTTCTCCTACCCATCACCAAGTAAGATTATGTAGCCTACTGTTTCTAAGCATATACATGTAAAAATAGTCACTTCTGTTTTCTCATTTATAGTAATGTGGCTGTAACATTTCATTATAATGTTTCCTGGGCTCAGTGCAGAAAGAAGACAACAAAATTCCCTGGTCTGTTATGGAGGGGATCAAGGTAAACCACCTTTTGTTGATCCCTACTGCCTTTAAAATTTCAGTTGGAACTTTGGTATAAATAGAACTTTTTCCCACTTTTATTACACATACAGTCTTCCCCAGCCCGACCACCACTGGGTGTCTCGTGTGCCAGCCCATAGGGTGGTTTCTGATGCATTCCCAACTTTTCGTTTGAAACGGGTACGTAGTGATCAGCTTGCGTGAGCTCCCGCTGACCTTGCTGGTAAGTGCCCATCACTTCACCTGGATGGGTTTGGGTTCTAAACACCAATTTTATGAATATTTTGAAATGTTACTTTTTAAATGGGGGAGATACTGAGACTTAAGGCAAAAAACTTGAAAAAACTTAGTCTGTAACTATTATTACACTTAAAACATGTAGTTGCACAAATGAACTGCAATAACTATTGGGCAATGAATAAACCTCCTAAAATAATGATAAATGTACACAAGAACTTACACAGTCCTGGGCTGCTCTGGTGTTTCCAACTTAAATGTTTTGGGGCCAATGTTTGCATTCCTAGAGTGAGGGACAGAGAAGGGACGGGGTGACGGGACCCCTCCAGCTGCTCCCGGGCTGTGCCGAGGGCTCAGCAGTGGCAGAGCTGGCTGTGGGCTGGAGGGGCTGCAGGAAGCAGGGGGCTCTTCTGTACGGACTGTTTATTCTCTCAGATTTTTCTCTTCAAGCTCATTTCTTGGGTCCTCTGAATCTAGAGGAGATGCTTGGTGTTTCAACAGTTCTTAATTTGCTTTGGTGGCTTATGAAAAATTAAACAGGGTGAAGTCAGGAAATTAAACGCATGGAAATAAGTGTTCATTAAAACACCTCGTGACTAAGAATATAGTGTGGATTGGAAGTCTGAATGCGCTGCAGCCTTAAAGGTGTCTTTTTAATGTTAGTTTTAGAAAATGGACCTTTACCAAGGGGAAAGCAGGGTGGTTGGGAGAGTGAATGAAGCAATTATCTGGTGCTCTGCACACTGGTCTTTTACTAGGAAAAAAGTATTCCAGTCCTGATAACCTAAAGCCCAAGGGTTTTGGAATCATGTGGTCATGATGAAAAAATTTCCCCTTGACTTTCATGTAAAAAGAGGAGCCCTCATGGCTGTAGGAAAACTCTGGGCAGGACTTTGTCATGGTTACAGAGCCACCCCTGGCATTTCTCCTCTTTGTGGGTGTCTGGAGCTGCCCATGCCCGAATCCAGCCTGCGAAGCTTTGAGCCTGGCCATCCCCTGCTGCGGGCAGTGCAGTTTCTGGTGGCACCTGACCTGACGTGATACTAAATGCTTTGCATGTGATCACAGCATCCTCTTGTATAACTCATGTTTTCCGACCAAGGGATTGTTAGATCCTCTTAACAACAGAGCAAGGACTGATCCCAGGGGACTTCCTATGGACTCCAGCCTGGCTACAGTTCTCAGGAGAGGAGTTGCCAGCGATGCAGCAGCCAGCTGCTGTCTGAAATTGCCTTGCAGAGTTCCCTCCTGAGACTGAACATCATCATTTGACCTTCCTTGTGGCAAGTGGTAGAGGAATCCCCTTTGGACCTAAAGCTCCAGCTCTTGAATGGGCTGGGTTGGTCTGGGAGGCTCCTTTTGCATCCTCCTCCATGGCCGAGATGAGTTGCTGGGGCAGGGAGGCATTCTTCGCATGAAGGATGCTGGAGAGAATTAGTTAATGTTATGTTTTCTTACCTCCGCTGCCTCTGCTTGTAATTTATCAGGAAACATGACTGCAGTTCAAGCTCAGGGGGCAGGTTACTTACTGAAGCGCTCCAAGGTTTCTGCCAGGCTAGGCAGACAATTAAAACTGAGCTGATGAATGATCTGATTCGGGCTCCAATTCATTAACTAATGATAAGAAACGAGCAGATAGAAAATAAGGCTAATTCAAGAACTTGCAAGAGGTTTGTTAATGGTCCCTCTGTCCTTGTCTGCTGCTTTATGCGCTTTTGTAGAGCTGCTTTCCCGCGCTCTGCTGACAAGGGCGATGCTCCAGGTGGCCAGAGCCTGCATCAGCCTGCCCACACCTTCAGCCATGTAGGCAGAGAACAATGTATTTTCATTACAGAAATACATTATGCTGCAGTACAACTGCAATTGTATTTTGCCTTTCCTAATGTTTTCTTTGCACTGTGTGCTTCACACACTGGTTTGTGGTAAAACAGAAGACAGCACACATGGTGGGTTCAGCAGGACCAGGGCTCAGAGCAGCCTCTCTGGACTATTGAGTGTGCAGAGGGGAGACATCCCTGTGGGGGGGAAGGGGGTGGCCTTTGCCCGTGGGCCCTCCTGGCCAACTTGGGAATGACAAAAGAGGGTCCCAGTGCTGATGTCTAACCTCTCTTCACTGGGGAAATAGGCTGAAGAGAGTCAGGAGGGTGGGAAGACAGGAGGGAAGTTAAATATATATATATATCAAAAAAGAACAGAAACCCTTGAAGAGCTCACCCACCTCCATGTGAAGCTACCACCCTCCTGCCAACATGTGATGCCTCTTTTTCAGTTGCTACCCAACTAACAAAAATAAAACTTGGATGACAGCAGCCAGAGAGGGACAGCGGTTTGGAGCAGATCCTCATGGAAGATGCCATGTGCTTCAGGTCAGCAGCCCAGAGGTGAAACAAAAAAATCAAGGTTTGCTCATGCTCCCAGAACCCAGCGTGGTGGTTCTGTCTGCAGTGTAAAGGTGGTCAGAGTATTTGTTCCAGAACAGATGTTTTTAGTCTGGTGCACTCAGAGAATTGCTCCGCGCGAGGCCTGGTTGATGTCTTCCCCAGCATGATCGGCTTCTCCATTTAGACGAGGGCCACTTGTTGGACACTGCCTCGCTCGGGGCTCACGACAAAGCTCCAGGTTGGTTCCAGGAGAGTCTGCTTTAGCCTGGGCTTTTTGAAGAAAAAACTCTTTGAGTACTAGCCTCTGTTCCTTGGGATGTTCCTTGGTGAAATAACACAGTCCAGATGCTTCCTCTTAGGTATTTCCAGGGGAGGAGTGGAGAAGGTGAGGAGGGCTTAGCGATTCTGCTCAGTGGGCTGCAGTATGAGACCAGTGGGCAGGTATGTCTATGGGAACAAGATGCTTATTAGAGCTGTTGCTTTGAAATACATCTTGTTTTCAGTTCTCTCTCCCTACATATTTTTAATATATTTAGGACACTTATCACCATAGCATCAAAGCACTCAAATATCCTGTGCAAGAATCTTGAGACATCTGTCCTAAAATAGCTGTCTGCTCTTTTACCAAA
This sequence comes from Falco punctatus, assembly GCF_963210335.1. NCBI lineage: Eukaryota > Metazoa > Chordata > Aves > Falconiformes > Falconidae > Falco > Falco punctatus. The sequence continues at coordinate 64,487,902 of NC_137588.1, forward strand.
GCACCAATTTGGCTGTTAGTGCCTCCTTTCTGCATTGCCCGTGACGTGTGTGTGTGCATGAGTGTCACAGCTCTCTCCCTCCCCATCAGCACTGTCACTTGTTAGCATAATGCGGTGGGTTAAAGGCCAAGTCCGGGAGAGATTTGTGGTACTTTTTGGTGTTATTTGTCGTAAGACTTCAGTATCGTGTAATGGCCTGAACAATTTTGCAGGCTTCTCTGTGTGCATGGGTGCTGTGAAACCTTATTGCTGTTTATCTTCATATGAGAGGATAAGAGGGTGATTTTGTTTCATGGAAGGCAATATTCTGAACTGACAAGTGGTGTGTGTTGTGAGCCCAGAAGGACTATATGGCTTGTGAAATCTTAAGGCGTGCTGAGCACCTTCAGCTTTTCCTGATGCTCTTGGTGTCCCCTGAAGCTTAGCGCATCTGATAAATTGGGCCGAGGGAGGTGCTGTCTTTCCTCAAACCTGGGCTTTGGTGGCAGGACTGGGGCATGAGAAACAGAGCTGCGGTCACTTCTGTCTGTTGCTCTTGGAGCTTTTCATTTTGGAGCCCCAAACTGAACTTCAGATTCTTCCTTGCTGCCTGGCTTCGCATGCCTGCCTCTCATGAGAAAACCTGCCCCACTTGTACGTTAAATTTACAAGGTGACTTACATCACTGTACATCTGTCTGAAGCCCCTGCTGAGTTACAGTTTGTTGTTTTCTTTTTGCCCCTCATCTTCAGTTGACTCTCTGCATGCAGATTGCACTGAGCTCCCTCCTGAGTGTCAGCAGTTACTGATGTGCTGCCTGGTCCAGAGGAACGTTTCTTCTGAGTTCCTGATGAAAGAGGCACTGGGGTCTTGCAGGGCAGGGTTAATTGCCAGTAACAAGGGAAGATCTTTGATTAGAGCTGCTGCAGTGTCCCTGGCCCATCACCTTGTTCCCAGCTCTCTGGGGACACTGAGCTTGCTGGAGCTGGGGGGCTCACGGCTGCCTCTCGCTGCAGAGTGTAAAAGCTGGGGATCGGCATCAGCTGCGGTGCGTGTGCAGGGGTCAGCCTGTCCCCCTCCCCAGGGCACAGCCCAGCCTGCTCCTGGCGTGTCACCCCACTCAGCAAACGGTGACCCAGGCAGTCCTGCCAGACCTTGGCTCTGGTACGTTGGCGTGAGATGAGGACACTGCTTTTGGGGGGCAGTAGACTATGGATGTTCCCTTTCCTTCCCTACACACACCATCCCTGCCACGTATTCAGCTGGGCTTCACTTTTCCTACTGCTCCTTCTTTGCCTGCCAGCATTTCCATCTGCATAATTAGTTCTCATGTAGCTCCAGCCACCCATGTCACTGTCTTTTGTGAGTCCTGTGGGAGGTCAGCTGCTGGAATGCATTAGATGCTCGTCGGTGGGTGCAGATCAGGTCTTCACAAGCTGCCTGTCCTCTCATTAGCATGCAGCCAGCGAGTGAGCGCATCTAGAGCCAGGCGTGAGCAGGCAGCCCCTCCAAACCAACACTATGAATTACTTCCCAAGCTGGTCCTGGACACACTTAATGCAATTCTATTTATTTCTGAATGTGCTTGGGAGAAGTGGATATGTTCTTGGTTATAGAGCCAGCTTTTGAGGTTTTCTGGTTTAGTTTTAAAGGGTTGAGAGGAGTCTTCAGCAAAGAACTGGCATGTCTTCTCTGAGATGCTCAACTGCTTTTGAGGTGGCATTGCTGAGAGTCATATTCATGCTCTGATTTGCAGCTCACAACCACCTTTTATACCTGGGCAAACCGCACATTTTCAGTTTGTCAGGATTTTTCTGCAGAGCTTAAATAGTGACAGAGAGCACAAGGTGAAGAACTTATCTGTGCCACTGATGGCTTCTGCACTACTGAAAATCCCTGTAGGCAGATGCCGGCTTCCTGTTCCACAAACAGAAAAAGTCTGAAAGAGTAAAAGAGCAGGGGCTGTAGACTACTAAATTACTTTATCAGTTTCCTTTTCTTAGTTCCAGAAGAAAACTTTCTTCTCTGAGGCTGTGCTAGTGCTGCAGAGAGTTTTTGTTGACCGTGGAGTTAATTTCATGGGGTTTGTGTGCAATTAACCAAAGATGTGATTTTACAGCAGTTTTGGATGAAGCACAGCTACCGCTATTAGGAGATCTAGCAGTTGGTGGCTGTAGCTAGGGTGAGAATTGCTGGTCTATAAACCAACAATAAAAACAAAAGCTGTTGTGCACGGGTTTGCTGGAGAGAGGTTCCAGCTGGCAAGCTGGACACAGTGCTCTGACTCTGCCTGCCTTCCATGGATTCCCAGAAAGATGCTTGAAACAGGGTCAGCTGAAACCTGGAGCTGGTGCTGCTGTGACAGAGGGGTGGCCTGTGGCACAGGAATTGCTGAATTCTGCTTTCTTTTATGTTTTCATGCATCGTAATGTAGACTTAAGCCCATGAATTCCACTTAGGATATTTACAAAAGCAGTATCTGAATGGGTGGTTGGTGGGAAGAAGTTGGAGTGAGCTCATGGACTGCTAGGAGGTAGCTGGCAGGTAACTAGAGGAAACCAAGCAATGAGGAGAAGCAAGATTCAGTACCCCTGTCTACAGAGTCTAAGTGACTGCGGTAATGGCACCTCCCTTTCCATTGTTTCTTTCCTCTCCAAATCACCTTTTAAATTGTATTCTGTGTTAAAACTCCTGGACTAAAACCAAACAGAAAAGCAAGCAAGCAACAAACCTAACAAAAAATCTGAGCGACCCCCTCCTCCCCTCAAAAGGCAACACAAATCGTCAGCTAGGAACTGACTGATTTTGATTTATGGTTTCTTTATCCTGCAGAAGCAGGAAGGTAATGAACCAGTGTTTTGATCTCTGTAGGCTTTCCTGCAGCAGTGTGGAGATCAAAACAAGCTTTAACTATTTCTGATACCTGCACGCTTTCTTCCTCTTCCCACTCCTCCTCCAGCACCTTACAGGCAGCCTTATATGACACCAAAGAACATCCCTTTGGTGGATGCCACAACCCTCCTTCACATCTCCCTGGTGCTCACAGCAGCCCTGGGGGAGGGGGGCTCCTCCAGCCACGCTCAGCACGGCAGGGGCTGGGACAGGACTCTCCAGTGCAGGGATGGATGCTGTCCTGTCCCGTCCTGCTCCCTCGGGAGCTCCCCCAGTTCTCTGCAAGCCTCAGACTTGCAGGTGCTGAGGATGCTGGCGGTGTGGAGGCGTGGGGACATGGGGAATGCTGGTGCGGGGTCCGGGGCCCTCGCCCCTCGCAGGAGGGAGGAGCGGAGCAGGTGCATGAAGGAAAGCAAGCGGAGGAGTTACCCTGTCAGTTTGCAGAAATGCTGCTGTAGTTCTTCTTGACAGGGAAGGTCAGCTGCCCGGAGAGGTCCAGCGACAGTGCCTTCAGGTGCAGTGCTCGTCGCTGGTGCAGGGGGCTGGAGCTGGTCCTGGGCGAGTAGAGCACTGCCAGCTCGGGGCCGGGCAGGCTGGCCTCTGGCAGGAGAGCCTCTGCTGCGGCCGCCGGCTCCGTCCTGCCGCGCGGCAGGCTCGGGGAAGGCTGCAGGCTGTGCCGCTTGGGCGGCGGGGGGCTGTGGTTCTGGAACCGCACCGTCTTCACTTGCTGCAACAAGAAGGGGACCAGAGTCATGGTGGGAAAAGCAGCCACCCACCCTCCTCGCTGTGATCTGCCCTGGAGTCCCGGGAGGATGAGGGGAGGGGGTGTCTGGCTCCTTGCCGGGGGCAGAGGGTGTGGGGACGCCCAGTGTGGTGCGCAGCTGATGGCACCAGGGCATGGCCCAGCGCGGTGCAGCAGTGCCATGGCTATCAGAGAGCTGGCCCAGAGAGCCATCCCCCGAGGCAGCAGGAGAGCAGGGAGGGGCAGAGCAGGTGGCAGTACGACATGAGGAGGGAGGGTGTGGGGGTGGCCCCTCCTGTGCCCCTCCGGGAGAGCCTGTGTTTCTCTCCAGCTGACGATGCTCCTCCTGGGAGCTCTGAGGTCAGTTGGGCTTTTGGGGGCTTGTGGAGCGATTTACTCTGTGGGTGCCATGGGAAGGGAAAGCTGTTACTAGGGCAATTTGCAGGATGATTATATCTTTATGAAATTTCACTCCGGCTGCCAGAGGGGAAAGAAATTTCCATTCCAAATGGCTCAGCCAAAGTGACGCGAGGGAGATGGGGAGAGCTCTGTAGAGACCAGCCTGAAATAAGGTCTAATGCCCAGGTCTGTGGTGTTCGCTCACCTGCTCCCAAACTCCCAGGGACTTCAGTGGGAGTCTTGCCCAATTTAAGACCTCAGAAAAGTCATAAGATTTGATTGTAACTTAACATTGGATTACCCCAGTGGAAGGAGACCCTGCTGTAGCATCTTGCCTTTCTAAGGGGCTCAATCTGAACAGCAGTGCCACTAACACAAAAGTCTAAGGCAGGCACCTATCCCAGTGATTTCTATCAGAAGAAAACCTGGTGAGAAGGGAGTGAAGCCCTGAAGGGATTTGGCTGTGGTCAGTATTGGTCTGATCCCGAATGCTGGTCCCCAAGGGCCCAGGGACCCCTCGGAGCAGCAGGTGGCCACTGACCTTACCTTTTCGGCGCTGTTGCGGGAGGTGTCTGGTTTCACCAGGATGGATGGTGGGGCTGATGCAGGTGGCTTCGGAGCTGCCTCGCTCTTTGCTGGAGGGTCTTTGGCATCCAGGATCACTGAGCTGCACACAGAGGGGGTTTGGCTTTCCCCTCCTCTGACTGCAAGTGCCGGTGAAGCATCGTGGGAGAAGTTTGGCCTCGTTCCTGCCTCGGCCATGCCAGCTCCAGGAGGGATGCTGTGCGGCTGGGGGCTGATGTGCTGATAAAGCTGAAACTGCTGAGGTCGCGCCACAGCTGTGGGAGGACGCCTGAGGGAGCCGGCAACCTGCACGGGGGTCCCTGCCTGCCCCGGCCTCTGCAGGGATCCATCTGGGCACCAAGAACCATATGAAAAGAAGTTGTCAGCAGGAATCCAGAATGGCACAGACAAAGCAAAGAGGCAGATGCGAGCAGTGGTCACAACCCCGCACTAAGAGCCCCACTCACAGAGATGCTGTGGGCTCGTAGCTCCCGGGGACTGCCAGGCACCTTGCCCCCATGTGCCGGGACTGGGGTGCAGCAAAGCTGTCTGCCTCCATAGCCTCTCCTTGGCAGGCAGCCGTGCCACTGGACACTGGCAAAGCCAACATACCAAAACCCTCAATCCTCCTGTATTTACATAATAACTCATGGCCACAGAAATTCTTCTATCTTGGATAGGACCTGTCTAGTTTCTGAGAGCTTGCCCTGCCTTCTCCTGGACCACAAATCCTCCTGGTGCAACCGCTGGAATGCGCTAACCTCAAACACTGGGTTGCACAGCCTCAGCATGAGAGAGCTGGGTTTTCCTGCCCCTGCCCAGCTCCTGAGCCGAGGGGACGTGGCAGCGCTGCTCCATGGGCTGTGTGGGGGGAAGCGCTGCGATAAGCAGGTAGGACCAGATGTGGCCCCACTGGGAAGGGATGAAGGGGGAGGCGGTGTTGAGTGATGCAGGACATCTGCCACCAGCACATGCTGCTAGGGAGCAGAAGCCAGCCCCCTGAGCAGGAGCATTCCCTGGGGATCACCTCCTGTGACAGGGTCTCCACTGTTTCTTTGCTGAATGTCCAGCCCTGCCCTGGAGCCCTGCTGCCAGCCCTTATCATCCTGTGCCGTTTGTTCCTGTTTGGCTGCTCCATCCCATAGCTGCTTTCCTCTCTGCAGCACAGGAAGTCACGCACTTTATTTCTTCTGCAGTTACTTGCTGTTCACAAGATTGATTTTTTTTTTTCTTTTTCTTTTAAACAGCCACCACAGGGAACCGAGCCCTTTACCGTAAAACAACTCTTAAGATAAATCCAATTGCGAGCCTAAAACCACTGACAGTGGCCCTTGCAAATGTGCCTGCCTCCAGTAGCAGCTCTGCCTGTGAGCATTGGACAATGTGCCATTTAGTTGCCCAAATACGCTTGGAAATGTATTCCAGAACAGCGTGGATGGGCTGAAGATAAACCTTGACAGCCTTGTTGGAAAGAATTTAACCAACTGAGCTCTGCATAAACCTTCGCAAAGAGTTTTACTTTGCCAAGTGTAAAACACTAGAATTACCAAAATAACCACAGCTGGGGAAAACCAGTGGTGTGGGAGCCTGGGGTCCCCGCCAGTCGTGTGGGAGGGGATCACCAAGGTTCCCTCTGCCAGTCCCCCATCCTTGGGAGGGGTGTTTCCTACAGCCCTGGGCATGTGCGAACGAGAAGCACATTTTTGATCTTTATGAAGGAGAAGAAAAATAGAGCTGATACAGAGGGGGTTTGCCTCTAGCTCCCTGCTGCATCAAGGCTTTTTACTTCACAATTTCACTGGGTAACTCCTGCTGCTTTTTTTTCTTTCTTTTTTTTTTTTTTTTCTTGTGAAGTATCTTTTCTCACCTTCAGGCTATTCATGATTTTATGCACCTCATATATTTCCAAGTTGAAATTTTTTCTCCTGAAATAGAAGTTGCTCTATTCTCTTGATCATCCTCCCGCATACTTTTCCTGATTTTACTATATTCTTTTTGAGTTACCAGAAATACGTGAAGTGCTCAGGATATGAGTTCACTGCAACTCCCCCAATGGCATGGCTGTTTTACTCTCTTGTTGTGAGTAACTTTCTTAATAATTCCTAATAATGCTCTAACCTTTTTTAAAATTGCTTCTGAGCATGGAGTTGGAGGTCTCAAAGAGCCATCTGTGACAATTCCAAAACCTCTCTCCAGAGCAAAAAAAAGCTAATTTAGGGGCCCAAGGCTGTGTGTATAATTAGGGATTATTTCTCCCCATATTTGTGTATTGATGTTTCAGTGGTTTAGTATCCTGTTGCTGGGTGTTGTGGATTTCAAAGGTTGGATTTACTGATTTACATTTTCCAAGATCACTGCAGAAGCCTCTTTAAGGACTGATAATATTGTCTTGGTACAGTTCATGGTTACCTTGCTGGAGTCTGTATTTAATTTTCTTTGTTTGCCACACAAGGTTGCTTTTACATCTAATGGCCTCCCTTACTCTATTCTTTAAATGGTTTTGGTTAACCAGTGCATTTTGAGCCACATTCCCATGCCTTTTGAGGACATGGTCATCAGCCGCTCTGCAGAAGGGAGCCGTGCCACGTTCCAGCGTGGTGCTGGTTGGTGCAGGTGAGCCCTTTGTGGGGCACTGACCCACCCAGGCATTTCCCCCCGCCGCTGCCAGCCTGGAGGATTAATCCACAGAGGTCAGGGCATGCTTTGCTATGCTCGACCTAGAAAATTCTGTTCTCCTTTGCATGCAGCCCCTTGCCTGGTGGCAGGATAATGCTGCCTGGCCTTGGCATTGCAGCCTGGCTGTAACGAGACCCCTTGGAAAGACCTTTCTCAAGGGCCCGTTTCACAAGTGGGGTTCAGCTGTGGGTGACAGCGCTGTCACTCTGTGTCTGCAAACCCAGCATGTCAGCCACGATGCCTGCCCACCCCAGCTTGTGCTGTGGGGAGATGCTGAAAGTGCCCTGTGAACGGCTGGTCGCCGCTGGCATTGTGCTCAGCCTGACACAGGAGCCCAGCCCTGGTGGGGACCACTTGGCAGAGCTGCCCTCTTGCCAACCTGCATTTGGTTTTGGGTTTTGTTGTGGTGTGTTGTTTTTTGGGTTTTGTGTTTTTGTTTTTTTTTTGTGTGTGGCTCTGGTGCTATAACTGCAGGCAGCCAGTATGATTTTTTTGGGGGGTGGGGGGTGCGGGGGGGATGTGACTGCCTTCTCTCTCCCAGAGACCCCCCCTGAGCACTTACTCTTCCTCGTGCTGCTGCGTCCGTGCCGCAGTGATGCTTGTCCTGAGGCTGCCGCGCTCCTGCCGGGTGAGGTGATGGGCACGGGCAGCAGCGTCGGTTTCAAAGGTCCGCTTTGTCTGGGGCTATTTTCTGAGATGCTCCCTTGGGAGGAGAGTGAGGAGGTCGACAGCGTCCACGAGGTGTACAGGGAAGGCATTTTTGAGTCGGAGAGGTTAGATTTCCTGTTTAAAAAGGAAAAGAAAATAAGCTCAGACTAGACTTGGGGTTTTGTAAGGGAAGCAGCGGTTTGCCCAGCAGGGAAATCAATGGTTTCAGTGTGCCTGTACTGCTCCGAAGTCAGGACTTTGGTGGGGAACACTATGGATACAGTTCAGGTTTCTGATTCCATTATAATGAGGGCTTTCATCTTTCTGCGCTGACATCAATTATTCCCAAGTAGGGTTAGATTTCATTACAGTAACGCTGTGGTATTTCAAAGGGGCCTGGCAGGCACCAGCCCTCCCTCTGCCCTTAGCCCCACATGCTGCCTCCTGCCCCTCTTGGTGTGGGAGCACGCTGCACAGCCCCTCTTGGCACAGGGGCGGGTGGGTCCTGGTGCACCGGGCAGGATTCGTGCTCTGGCCTGGCTCTTGCTTCCCCGCCGCTGCTGTTTGGGCAGCTCTCTGGTGCACAGCAGCTACTTGGGGTTGTTCTCTACTCCCCTGCCTTCCCTAGAGAGGTCACCTCATGTTTTCATAGATTCGTTTAGGTTGGAAAAGATCTTTGAGATCATCGAGTCCCTGAAGCCACTAAATTGCTAAAGCCCATCAGACTTCCCCACCACTGGCCGAATACCACTCCGGATTCCTGGAGAGAGTGAAGTGCTTTAGCAAACTCCTTAAAGGAAGGAAAAAAACATTTCTCTGATTCTTTACCTTTCTTGGTAGGGTAGAGGAATGATTTATGGTTTAATAACTGAAGCAGTGATTCATCAAATAACTCAGGCATCAATTTATTATGAAGAAATTTCTGAAGGAGGACAGAATAGCAGCTCCAAAACCAGTGCTTATGGTTGGAGCGCTTTATGAGGCTATTTAGGGTGACTGGGCTGTGCTCTCGATTATTGGTTTGCTCTGTTTATCGGTGAGGTGGGGCTGCAGTGTTATCAGCTATATGGTGAAGAAATGAGCTGGAGAGACGAAGAGTAATCACCAGCGCTCTTGGATGCGGGAGGGTGCAGGGGGGCAGTGCTGAGATTAAAGCAGCACTGAGACCTCCAGTCTGAACTGTGCAACTTGGCAGAATAAAATATAAGCAGGGAAAGGGAAGCAAGGAGGGGAGAAACCAAACGGTGTGGGAGTGTCGGGGAGCATAAGGGAAATTTTCGATGTGTCACTGGAAGGCTTTTAGGGGGGCAGAGGCTGAGGTGCCCCCTGCAAGCAGAGCTCACTGTGCCCATCTGTCCCCAACCCCACTCCTGCAGACGGGGCTGGACCATCGCAGTGTTTCCAGACATGGAAGCCCTGCTCCAAATAATGAAATCACAGTCCTGGGAGAGGTGTCCTGACTTACCCCCACTTCCTATTTGTAGAAGCAAAGCTCTGCATTTCTAAGCTGTTCTTTGTTTCTCTGCTTAACCCAAGTGTCTCTCAGGGGAACTAAGGGCACAGGCAATTTTTTTTTCCCTGTCCTATGTTGTATACTTTAATTATTGCCTTTTCTAATGCATGCTTGTTTAGTTAGATCAATGGCGTCCAGTACTTAAATGCCTGCTCTAAAGACAGTATTTTGACTCTAAAAGAGCTTGTAGCTTATGGTTTCCCTTCTGGCAGGGGGAAAAAAAAAAAAAAGAAAAAAAAAAAGACTAGTCATCCAAAAGGAATAAAAGAGAGTTCGAGCACAGACACGCTGCTCTTCGTCCTGGCTCCCAGACTAACTCATCAAAGTGTGCCGGTTGTGTCACCTATAGGTTCTGCCAAAGCTCCTGGACTGAATTAAACAGTCACGGGAGGAGCTGCTGATGTCTCTGTCAACATCCCAGGTTTAAAACAAGCAGGTGAAGGCTGACAATGTGCTGTTCGCTCCTCCGGACCTTGTGCCCCCTGTGAGGGGAACACTGCCATGACTGCTCCCTGCCGTGACACCTGGCTGTTGGAGGGAGCTGCGATTCCCGTGTGGTGCGGGCAGCCCAGTCGGTGCACAGAGAACTTGAGGGGGTGGGCGCTGCCAGGCATCATCCTGCCCGGGCGAGGAATCCCTGGCTTGTGTTAGTGCTGCAGGGATCCCTTGCCGTGATTTCTCTGCGGGAACAAGAAGACCCCAAATCCTATGTGTTACCCACTCCCCTCTCCGCATGCTTTTGTTTCATGTAAGAAAAAACAGACCTAAAGAGGGGAGCGACGTAGTTGCTGGGGAAGATCCCCACTCTCCCGGTGACAAGGGACATGCCCCGCAGCCAGCCGTCATGGTCTTTCCCGAAGACGCGGACCCCTTCTCCCTTCTGCAGCTCCAGCTCGTCTGGTCCATGAGCCGTGTAGGAATGGAGAGCCACGCACCTGGGGAGACAGTGGGGTGATGGGGAGCGGGGCAGGAGCTGCTCCGTGCAGGATGGCTGGAGCGCGCCCTGAAGCTCCCGTGTTTAACTGTGCTGGGAGCTGCTGCTGCTCCGCTGAGTGGTGGCTCTTTGCCCGAAGCCTCTTCAGCCAGCACTCACATCAAATGTTGGGGTGCTGCCGTTATTGTGGAAAGAACTTGCAGGGAAGAAACCGCCTGTAACTTCAGGCCAAAGGGGATATGAGTAAGAGAAGAACCAACAGGAACGGAGAACAGATCCTGTCGATGGTTTCTGTCCCAGAAGTGCCAGCCAAGCCAGCGACAGGCGTCAGGGAGGAGAAAGCTGCTGTTCTCCACCTCGCGATTAAGGGCTCGTGTGTACCTGTCCTAAGGCAAAGCAGCATGAAAGAGCACAGGCACGATGCTCTGTCCGAAGGATAGCATCAGGAATATGTTCTGCCTTTGAAGTGTGTGGTGAGCCGGAGGCCTTGCATCTGCTTGCCTTGAGCATCATCTGGAGGTTGCAGAGGCGCAGGGAGGAGCGCTGCTCTATGGCAAGGCGCGTGAACCCCATCTTCCTCCCTTTCCTCTTCTCTGCAGAGACTGACGCCCCTGCAGAGACTAACACTGAGACCGAGTCGCTGCCACTTGGGGGCCTTTGAGAATAAAGTGGACGACAGAGGAGGTACATGGCTCTGCTCTGGGCTAGCGAGGAAACCAGACTAGAAACTGATCTGAGATCCCTTCTAGACCTCTCTGTAGTGATTCTGGGACTATGACTAGATGATGAAGCTTTGCTCTCCACTGTGAACCACGTGTGACCACGCAGCAAAACAGGAACAAAAGAAAACAGCATATTTTTTCAAAACATTTCTGTATTTGTTCTTTTTAAAGAACTTTGTTTCCAGTGTAACACATCTAATTGCATTGTTGGTTTTTTTTTCCAAGGGGAATGTGATCTACTCCCACATATTAATGAGTTACAGACCAGTACAGCAATTATGAAATACTATTTAAGAAATAGTAACCACAGACCTAGTTGTCTAGATAGTCCTTGACTATCTCATAACTTTTTAAAACACTCTCCCTGTTGTTCAGAATGATCACGTGAAAGTTTGACTTGAAATGCCTGCATTTACATGAAGTGACTTCTGTTACTTGCCCAGAGCAGGCGAGGTTCAGTGTAAGTGTGTTCTTATTCCGCAGTGGCTTATCACTTTATACAGGATTCATCTTGAAGGGCAGGACATGCAGATACTGGTCTGGTATTATAGGGTTGAAAAAGGAGCTGTGCAAAATAGGCAGCTGATGGAACGCCTTAACACACTCCTCATTCTGCAAATTATTGTAGGGTCCAAGGAGTTTTCTAGTGTTTAAGATTAATTGTGTGTAATAGTCTTGGGTGACCTATGCTAATGCACACAAGTAGCAAACATCATGAGCATAGTACAGATTTATAGGTATTGCTCACGTGTACTAGTGTTTCCACAGGTCTGGCTTGATACTGTGGAGGTGCTAATTACCGTGTCGACAGCTTGTTGCTGTTTTGTTGTCATTAGGTAGCTTACTACAGTGCCAGGCTGATGAATCTTATCTGGAGGAAACCAGATCATTACAATATATAATCTGCAAATTTTAACCCTGGGAAAGTACTAAAAGATTGGATCATTCAAAACACCAGTGACCTTCACTGTTTTAAAATAAATAACTAGAGGCACTTAAGGCGTAATTAGTTTCTTTAAAAAAATGTAAAACATACTGTTGACAAGTAGGCAGAACTATGTATCTGTGGATATGAAGTAAGGTAGTTATGTGCAAGGATGGTTCACCTGCTGGGAATATAATAATTTAACAGTGATATTAAGTCGCTGTGACCCCCTGCTTAGACCAGCCAAGTACATTCCTACAAGGATCTGCTGTTGGATCCAAGCCCATGGGAGCTGCACTCTGCTCTGCCTTTACCTCCCGGCATGCAAGAACCTTTAGCTGGATAAGCCTAAGGTGAAGGTACAGAAAATTACACGCCCCTCCACCCCGCCCGCATGTATCTCAGTTACGTACATATAAGCTGATATGTGATGCTGCAGATGGGGAAGAGTGACAATGGCTGCAGAGTGCCCCAGTGATCCTGGCACAGGGTAGTAAGATGCACTGACCTAGAGGGAGAAAGAAACCAATATATTAACCTGAATGTAGACTTATTTTAGCCACTGGAAGAGCAACTAAAAACACTTCACAGGCTTCATCTACCCTTCAGAAAAAATCAAAAAACAGCAAGAAAAACCCATATCCACCACCAAACCCAAAAACCAAAACCCAAAGATGTTTCGGGAGAAAGAAGAGTTTGGAGCATTTGGCAAACGAAAGAGCAGGCAGTAAGAGGAAGACCTTCCACTTCAACAGTGAGATGCTTTCCAGGGTATGGCCCAGTGGGACTGATGGTGCTTATCCCATGGGAACTTGTTGGGACAGGTAACCTGTGTGTGAGGAGGCTCTCACGGCAACGATGAAACAGGATAAGCTTAACTGAACAGCCGTGGCTTCCAGGAGTTCAGCTTGAGCCCTAAACCTGTAACTGTTGCTCATCCTATCTGTACAAGATCCACTGGAGCAGGGGAGCACTCCTTTGCCTCTCTCCGTGTGCTCAGCGTTTTCTTGCCCCTTTTTGCTTGGCTCTGAAGAAGGTGAGTACCTCTGATTCATTGTCTCTGCTGCCTGCTTCAGAACAGGAAAGGAGCATTTCAAGCCCAGACTTTGCTAACCAGGAGGAGACAGTCATGTCTGCCAGGTGAGGGCTGGTGTAATCATTGCTGTTCTACTTGTTATGTATTTAGCTCCATCTGGGAGTATTGGCATAGTCTAAACCCTAAATAATACAGTCCTTGCCCCAGTGATCTTTTAATAACTATTATTAAAGGTATTTACTACGTCTGTGGTGTCTCGAGGAGCTCCACAGACCCATGCGTGTGCGCAGCGCAGACCGTGCCGGGTAAAGGCAGTAGCTGCGCGGGCAGAGGCACTTCACCTGGGTTTGCATTTAGTTTGTGGTGGCCCTTTCCCCGCCATCATTTTTCATCTATGGAGAGGTACCAGCCATCATAACGCCCCTTCTGTCCTCTTGTGGGGGCCTTTCACGTTCAAGGGAGGAACCTCAGCCCCGTTTCTGCTGTCAAGGTAGCTGTGTGCCTTGAGCACACCGTGCCTGACCCGCTGCTGCAGTGGGCGAGCGCCTGGCCCCGCCGCTGCCCACCAAAGGCAAGAAGATGCCTCCTTGGACCTCCCTGCTGTGCTGGTGAGGATGCGGGCAGTGTGCTGGGCCGTTCCCCTTCCCCTGTACCTCCATGTCTCACAGGTCAGGTGACATCCACCTGCTTAGGGGGTTTCTGAGGTGAGCATGCGCTGCTGGGCATCCTCTGCCCGGCGTCCTGCTGAGCATCTGGCTGTTACCCCAGAACCTGCCTGCAGGGTGTCCCTCTTCTTCTGAGTTTGGTTTCGGTTATTTGTCCTTTGTGCTTGCTGGGCTCTGGCGTGGTCCCGCCATGGGCACTGTCCCCACCTCCCATAGCGCTGATCTCTGCAGGGCTTTCACCTCCATGAGGGGACTGCAAGGAGGTGGGGCTTTTGTTCCAAGGGTGAAGGCCATGCAGTGGAAAGAATAGAAGAAATTTCTGCAAACACCAGCTTCTTGTGTAAGAGCAGTGCTGCTCGCGTGCCCTGCACATTGAGGAGTAAATAGGATGACCTCTCTGAGGCTGATAAACTCTCCACCTCCATCTCCAGTGTACTGTGCAGGCTTGAGGGAGCTTCCAGATGCCAAGAACAAGATGTGGAGATGTTTCACTTGGTTGCTGGTGTAAGGTGAATTAGTGTTTTGTAGCTGGCTGATTGAGCGGTAAAAAATCAGCACTAGAGCTATTAGATATGGGAAATGTTAATTCTTTTCCAAAAACATCTGAAGAACATGCAGATAAAACCTCTTAAGCCAACTATACAAAGTGCTTCCACCAAGAAAAGCTGCTGAAGTGCATGGTGGAGGTGTAGGTCTAAGTGCCTCCTCTGCTTTTACCCCTCTGCTGGGGCTGCAGCTCCTGCTGGAAGTTTGTGTGTTGGCATCTACGGCCTTGGAGTGCCGGTGGGTTATCTGATCTATCCGATGGGGGAATTCCTGCCATGCCAGAGGAGGAAGGTGCTGGGCTAGATCCTGTTGGGAGCTGTGTGATGGTGTGCTTTAAAGGGAATATTTTCCTTGCTGGTTGCAAACTTCTGTAGCAGTCAGGGTAGAAGGTGTTTCAATGTAAACAGAGAACTTTCTAGGGAAGGTAATAGACCCTTCCCTTTCATGTGAAAACCCAGCTATCTTTCAAATGGCAAAAGCAAAATAATTTAAGCTGAACTTTGGTGGACAGTCTAGCTGGCCTTGTTTCTGTGCCCAGCAGCGAGGCAGGGGTTTAGCTGGTACAAGGATGAAGACATCTGTGTCCTCCAGAGGTGGTCCCTGCCGGCGGGGACCCAGCCATGGTCGTAACCCCCACAGTTCTTGCCTTGCTCGGGGGCTCTCCGGGGGCCATGCGAGCCTGAGGAGGTGGCGGGGTCTCTCCGGCCTGGCAAGTTTGCTGTTGCCGCTCCTCAGCTGGGAGGGCTGAGTCCGTTCAGGGGATGGTGGGGCAGCGCAGCCCCCCCGCAGCTCTGGGGCGCTGGCCTGGGGGCGTCCCTCTGCTGCCCTTCCCCAGCAGCGTTGGCTTCTGAAAACGGTGAGAACAAGCGGTGCTGCTGAGCCCGGCCCAGGAAGGTCCCAGTCACTGACCCCACTGCTCTGTGCCCACCACGCATGCTGCTCCTCCTCCTCAGTTTCTTTTCTACTTCTGCTTTTCTGGCCAGCAGCAGAGCTCGGGGCTGGAGGCGGTCCTGGCCTGTTTGCGTGGGCTGGGTCTGCGGGTTTGGAGGAAAGGATGGCAGCGTTCAAACTGGCATCCTCACAATGCTCTCTTCTGCTGATCTGTCCCTTCTAAAGCAAAGAATATGTCCCGGGGTGAACTGAGCAAGTAGTTCATCCCATTTGGAATGCAGCACTGTGTGCGCTGGAAGGCACTAGCCATGCTGTGCCGCTGCAGCCAGTTCCCAGCGAGGCAGGGCAGCTGGAGCAGTGTCTCTGGGGAATCTCAGCCCAGTGGAAAGTCGCTGGGCTGGGATGTGGCTGGCAGCCATGCTCTCCAGCCAAGACCACAGGACCTTTAATGATGCAAGTTGTCAGGGCTTTAATCTCTTATTCATTTCAAATCTAATTTCTAGTGGTCATGTCTGTAACACGGTGCTGAAGCACTGGCTTAGCAAGGACCTAGGGGAAAAAAAACATGACTCACCAGCTCTGTTGCTCTCCAGTAAATTAAGTTGATTAAAAAAACCCAGCAACTATAGCTTCTGTCTCTGGACCCAGAGTGGCAGGTCAGCTTCAAACCATCTTTGCGTTCTTCGTTTTCTAGTCCAGGTAGGGTCAGACTAGGCTCTCATATAATCAAAGGTGACTGGAAATTATAATTCCGTTTTAATAGTTTTCATAATCAAAACCTTCAGAATTTGGGGATTTGGAGTTTTTTTTCCTGCATTGGAGCAAAATTACAACCTTTTGCTGGCTGTCCTGATGGAACTGTGCTGAAATGTCCACCTCTGGATGGAAAGATTAATGTTTTTTCTCTCTCTGTTCCCCCTCTTCGTGGAAGCAGCAATCCTTTCAGAGCCTGCATCAAAACTGGTTTTGAATTTTCAACAGAGAAGAAAAAAGGTTGAATGAAATATTTTCTAGCCACATAAAACTGATTTCAGTATTCACTTTTGCTGATCTCCTGTGAATACCTTGCAAGCCCTTGTAAGTACAAAGAGTTTTGTTTCCTGCTTCTCCTTAAATCCCTCTCTTACTCCATCTCCCCACCTAGCTTGTCACCAACATGATTTCTAGCTTGGCTCCTCTCTACAGTGCCCTGCTGACTCAGGCAATTCCCTGTCGAGAGTGTTCATGAGATGCCTTGTGGGGAGGAGGATTTTCCCCACTGCATCACGGGGCAGCCGGTGCTCTTGGTGCTGCTGAAAGTTGGATCCCGCCAGTTTCAGATCATTTATTGCATAGAAAAGCCAAATGTACTAGAAGGCAGATGTTGGGTTTATCAGCTCACTTGAACGAGCAGCAAAGGGTAGCAGCAGCTCTTAGCCTGATGTTCCCTGACCCAAGTACCGGCCAGCCCAGCGGGATAAGCTCAGCTGGGACCAGGAAGAGCTTCCTGCAGCTGCTGGTGCTTTCTGCTGGACGCGGGAAGGGAGGGTGCAGCTCGGTAGTGCCTGCTCCCCTTGCCCCGGCAGTCAGGGCTTGCACAACAGGCACATGCACAGACACGGTGCACCACAAGCCCTGCAAACTGGTTCTGGCTCCCGCCTGAGCCTGGCTTGGCACCTGGAAGGGGAAGGAAGAGCAGGAGGAGGGCTGGCGGCAGGGCTGGCTGCTGCCGGTTCTTCCCTTTTATGGGCTGAAATGAGTCCGACCTGGGCCTTGGTGGTGGAAATGCCAGGCAGGCAGACGCGTTGTGGTTTGGAAAGCCCTACAAGCACCTAGCACAGCCTCTTCAGCTTCGCTTCTTAAGCCATGCTTTGTTGCGGTGTGTGCCCAAGGTGCAGCCCCTCCTGCTCCCTCTCCCCTCACCAAGCACCAGCATCGCTCGAGCCGTGATGCCATGGGGGAATGTGTCACGCACAGGGTGCTTTGGGGGATGCTAATGATCTCTTCTGTCTCCCTCAGGCATGTGTAGTCTTATAGCATAGGGAAAATGTCACATAACTACATGCTACTGGAAAAATACCACTTTTTTTGACCCCCACCCCAAAGAAAGCAATGAATGCATCCATTCAAAATGTGTGGAATCTTTTTTTTCTAAATTGCCTGATCCAAACATATGTTCAGTATCTGTCTGGAAGCCTGTCCTGGAAGAGGCGATGGATTTAAATGCTCAGGTAGTTTCAGGGTTCCATGTTTTCCAGTTTGATGGCTAAGGTTGCTCTCCTGCCCCATCCTCAAGTGATGGCTGCTGCTAGACACCCCCTCCTGTGATCCTAACCCTCACTAGTGCTAAACCTGGTTGCAGCACAGCTCCTTTCCTTCCACCTGCTCTTGTGGGGCCTTAAATCCTTGTCTTGAACTGGGAATGAAACGGGGTCGTTGCCTGAAAGGACACAAGAGCCCCGAGTGCTCGGTGGAGGGTGCGCTCCCGGCGAGCGGTGCCTGCCCGGCGCGGAGGCGGGCGCGGGGCTGCGCTGCTGCTGCTGGGGCAGCTCCTTTCGTGGGTGGAGAAAAGCTCCGGTGTTCGGGTGCGGAGCCCAGGGGCCTGGGATGCTCTCAGACTTCTCAGGGCTCCTCATGGAGCCCCAGATGGGGAGGCAGGCTTTCCCTGGCTCCCAGGGAGGGCGGATGCTGTGGTGCACATTCCTTCTGCCAGTGATTCATCCTCTAACCATGCGCAGCCTCCGTGGCTTCGCCTGCCATCTCGGGCAGGCTGCTGCCTTCCCACACCGTCCCTCTGCTCCGTGGAGGACGATGTCAGCGCTGGCGGCCAGGGGGGCACTTTCCACCCCCCCATCGCCCAGCCTTTCTGGTATCCCTCACCCTTGCCTGCCAGCTGAGGTTATCCAACCTTGGGCTTGGTTCTCCTGGGATAATTCCCACTTAACCGGTTAAATCCTTGCCTACTTCATTCTCGCAAATTGTTCAGTCTTGCACAGCGGGTGTCGGGAGCTCCTCGCAGGGGCTGTGCTGTTTGGGGCTGGCTCCTGGGGGTTCAAGCGCGGCCACCGCTGCTCCCGCCGCAGCACAGCCGCGTGTGAGTGCAGGCGCGGCGCCGGGTCAGCCCTGGGCAGGGTTTCAGCCCAGAGTCAGAAAGGCTGAGCTGTGCTGTAGACTCAGCTCCATCTGCTGCACCATATTTGTGACCACCCACAAAGATCCAGGCTACTCAACTTCTGCAGGCTTAGCAGGGAGCACGAAAATGCACGGAAGCAATTAAGGGTGTGATTCAACCCACTCTTTACTATATTGCTAATAACAGAAGACCCCAGCTTGGAACTTGTACTCCAGGGCTGGCAGTAGGCACGGAACTGCTCCTTGCTTCCAAACTTTTATCTGGAGTAGTTTAAACCCAAGAAACATTGATCTTTTCCTTTCAAGTAATGTTGTGTATATAAAACTAATTGCCATGGAACAACCACACTTTTGGAGATGCACTGCAGTTTTTCCAAAGTCTTGGCACTTGCTGTCAAAGCTGAACTTCCACCAGAAGCTGCTGAGTGGGGCAAACAGCCCTCGGGATCGGCGTCAGCTCTTGTCTCTCCCATTATTCCTCAATGCTGCAACTTTGTTCTGATCATGTGAGCTGCCTTATCAACACGTTCACCCCCACAGCTTTTGCATCTGATTAATATTAGGAGGAAGGATGAGTGACCTCACTGGGATATGGCCAGCATGGTCCAGCCTGTCAGCGTGTATCTGGGCTTGCAGAGGAGTCACAACTTTGCAGGTCAGTCATTGCAACCCAAACCCGGAGATGGAAAAAGGAAAAGCTGCAACCTGTGTGGCCCTGTGAACAAGAGGGATCCTCCTGCAGCCCTCTGGGAGATAATCCGTTGTTTAGAAGAAAGGAAACACCAACCCTTCCAGGGCACAGCGTTAACATGTTCCCTCTATTGCTTCTGCTATTGACAATAGTTCACACTGAGATGTTTCTGGTAAAATTATATTGGGTTCGCGAGACATGATACCATTTCAATTGAATTACAGTTCTATTGTAAGGCTTCATTTCCTCTCACATAAAACAGGATCTAACATCCAAGGCTTTTTGCAGGCTATTGCTAAGTACAAAATGCCTACTGGGTTTTATTGCAGACACTGAACTACCAGGGGCTGGCTTATTGCTTTATAAAACGTTAGAGCAACCTTGAATATGAAAGATGTCATATAAATCTAAACAAAACCTTTTTTTCTCTCATTTCAGATGATCGGTGAAGATTCTGTATTGAGATCTTTAGTCAGAGTGTGAAGAAGGAATGAGAATCTTTTGCCTCCTAAAGTAAGGAGCAGATATACTCCAAAAGGTCAGTCTATGTTTATTATCTCGGCCACAGGTTCATCTTCTCTCAGCACAGTCCTGGGTTCAGAGCAGGCTGGCAGGGACCCGTGGGGTGCTCCCTGCCCCAGCAGGAGCTGCCCTGGCAGGAGCCGGTGCCCGGGAGGAGGTGGGCAGGTGCAGGCAGAGGCTGCTGCGGGCTGTGGCAGAGACCCCGACTGCTTTTCAGAAGGGCTGACAGCCCTGGTTAGAAGAAGCAGGAGGCTTCTTCATTATGTCTGTAGATGTTGTAACACTGCTGAGGTGACATTGTGTGAGGAAGCCTGTTCTGTAGGCAGTTTGCCTTTGGAGACAACTTTGTGGTTTAGGGTACAGTAATGGAGCTCTGTGCCTCCGCAACGCCTTCGTGTGCCCCAGCG
This sequence comes from Falco punctatus, assembly GCF_963210335.1. Lineage (NCBI taxonomy): Eukaryota > Metazoa > Chordata > Aves > Falconiformes > Falconidae > Falco > Falco punctatus. Next base: position 64,507,765 of record NC_137588.1, read on the forward strand.
GGCAGAGTAAAGGTGGTGGTTATAGATACCCAAATGTGAGCGTCAGGGCTGAGATTTCAGGCAGCGATTAAACTTGATAAAGTTTTTCAATTAAGCCCAATGCTTACCGTTAAGGATGAGCATTGGGGATGCCGGGGACTCCTTATATGCTTGAGACTTTACCAGAAAAATTGAAATACCAATTATTAACAAGAGCAGGTTTCTCCTTTCCTTTTAAGCATAGGGGTTAGATGAAAAAGCTGTGCAAGCAATCCCTGGCAGTACAGACCCGCTCAGCGCAGGGCAGCCTCCTCACTGATCTTACTGGGCATTTATTTGCTCATAACTCAGGGCCTGATTCTGCAGGTCCTGCCATGCCAGTGCAACTTAATTCTGTGAGGGGCTCAGAAAGGCTCATCATCAAAGCAACACAGGTGAACATGGGCAATGGCTGGTTTTAGCTTTAATTTTGCAAATGCTGAGAACGGCAGAACTATCTGGTTTTGATCTACATCTTGATGTGACAAAACAGATGTTTGCTTGCAGTGTGAATCCAGGCACACACACACATGCATGTCTGAATGGGCTGAGGCTCCATTAGCTCCCTTGGGAAGTCACGTTCCTTACTTCCTAAAATGAAAAATATTTTATTTTGCAAATTAAGCTCTCTGTTTTCTCCCCCTCTGCACATGGAGCTCACCGCAGTAGGGCAGAAATCAGAATGGGAATGTGCTTTACCAATGTGCTTTGATAACTGAATTTCTCTTTTGATTAATTCCCTTGGGCCCCTGAACTCTGAAGACAGACCTTTCAGATTCAAAAAGAGTGGAAAAAAATCCCAGGCAGCCTGATGTGGGTCACATCTCTTACTGATGCTATCAGCACAGGTGCTTTGCCTTTGCATGTGTATGCTTTGGCTTTTTGCATTGCCACCTGCGCATGGAGTATCCCTACCCAGGACCTGCATTTCGGACTCGTACTGTTCCCACAGCATCCATGCTGCCACTTCCTTACCTGGAGAGGGCTGCTGCAGGGAAACTGTGCTTTCTCGCTGCTCTGGGTGGCCACGGTGGGGTTGCTGGAGCTGATGAGCACGGGGGAGCTGATCTCCAGCGCCTGCCGCTCAGCAGGCGCGTGGACTATCCGGTTGAGGGTGTTCAGGGCAGTGGTGATGGAGAACTGCCGCAGGCTCTTGCACCTGGAGTCGGGCACCTTGGGGAAAGCTGGCGAATCCGCGCCCTTTGCTTTGGGAGATGCCGTTCGGAGGGATGTGCACTTAAACTGAGGGGACCAGTGGCTTTTGCTGGTCTGCAGGAGTTGCCTTGCAGTGGTGTTTGGCTGGAAGAGACAAAGGGAGATGTGATGGCATGCTTCAGAAGTTACGCCTGGCACAGCCCAGCACCTGCTCAGTTGTTCCTTTTTCCTCTCTTTTCCTACCTGGCAGTAGAGCTGCCAGCAGATTTCAGATGATGTTACAGGTGATCTTTAAAAACCCATGGCTCAGTCGTTTCCCTGGTATGTTTTCAGTAACAAATCCCGGATGCAAAATTACTGATGCAAAGCTGACAGCAAAATTGAAACTGGTTTGAAAAATGTGTTGCTTAGACAACATGTTACTGAAGCTGAGCGTTCCCCCCCTGCCCAGTACTTTACAGGAAGCTTTTTTCCTGTCAAACCCTTTGGCTTGCAGAGGTATAAGGAGAGCTGGCTGACTCTCTAGCAGCATTATAAAAAATTAACTCTAAATTAGAAGGGACATTTGGTCACATCTTTCTTTTCTACTTTGTGCTGGCATGCTTAGGTGTGACCGGCAGCAGGGTGTCAGTGCCCTGCAGCTGACTCGAAGTCAAGAGCTTGGAGAAGCCCTCACTGATGGTGACTTTCCCAGCAGAAGTAAAGCCACCCAGTTACGTCTGTGTAGGTCTAAACGTTCATGGCTTGGTCCTGCTTCCATTGAAAGCCTGGCTCATTAACCATTGGGTTTAATGAGGGAAGAGTCAGGCCCTGAGTTTGCATACAGGCAACGTTCAAACAGTATTTCTTGGGAACTGCTGATCATACAGTATTAATAGCAAAGGGCATGTGGTGACAGTGTTTTTTACCACGATGACTGCCAGAGGAATTAATCATGATTTACTGCTGACATTAACGAATTGCAAAACTTTGAGATTCTCACCCACTCATATGAGGCAATGTGCCCGACTCCTGGGATGGACAAGGCTGACTCTAACGCAGGAGAGGTACAGGTGTCTGTCAAGCATTATCATTTTAAAGCAGGGATTGTTTTCACATTTCCCTCCTCCTCACTCCTTAAAGCAAGGTTTAAAAACCATATTGTGTGCATCTGTACATATATAAGATAGCAATATTGTCATTTTTGTATGTAATTAAACTTTAGCCTAAACCGGAAACATTTTCCTGCCTTCTCTAAACACCAGGAGACACGATAAAATGGAGCATAAACCTAAGTGTCAAAGCCAAGAAAAGCCTGGCATCTCCCAAAACAGACGTACCTTTGCCTTCTCCATAATTAATTTCTAATTCCTTTGTGGCTTTATGTGGCCCTAACTAACTTATTTCTGTTAACTCCAGACTTAAGTAATTACTGAAACGAAAATGATTTCATTAAATGAAAAGACATTTTACAAAATGTATGAGAGCTTCAAATAAGATGTTTTACTAGTATCCTTTTATAAAATAGCCACAAAGAAGTGCTTGCTGTAATTATGGTGATTACAAGTATTAATTTTATTTCTAGGAATTCTTGTTGGTGCCACTTACACCCTGCATCTCAAGCTAAACGGCAGGAATACAATTAATGTCTAGACCAGTGCTAACGAAGTCCTGTCAGGGAGCGGGTGGCTTAAAGGTCTGCAGAACTGGAGTGCTGGGGATGCCACCCGTGATGTGCTGGTGGTGGCTGGGAGCCACTGTGCCCAGCCAAGCCCCCTGTAGCCCCCCTGCAGCCCCGGGAAGCAGCTGGGGGGGCTCACAGGGCAGATCCACGCAGAGCAGAGCTACACAGGAGCTGGCTACAACAGAACCTGCTAAAAATGCAGTTTTGATGTTTTGCCTGAATTTTCCATTTTTGTCCCTGATTTTTTTGTCACTGTGGAGGCTTTGCCGCGGTGAGGGACAGCTGTTGGCTGGCTGCCCGCAGGGCTGGGGCAGGGGGCCCTGCCAGGCTGGAGCGGGGCTCTGCCCATGGGTGCCGGCACCAGCCACTGCCCGGCATGGCATTGGGTGGGCACGGTGGCGGTGGGGCTGTACCCCCAAAATGGGGAAGGGCCAGCCCTGCTTTGTCACCTAACGTGCCCTCTGTTCCCATCAGCCCTGCGAGGGCGGTGATGCTGTCACCCTGGAGGGCAGGAACGTGGTGTCACCCGCCCTCCCTTGCGGCAGAGGTGGGTGCCAGGGTGGGAGAGGGCTCACCCTGCCATTTCGCAGAGCGGCCTCATTGAACAGCCACCGTGGCGCGGTCCTGTCGGGTCCTGTTCAGCGCAGATTTTGGTGTCTGAAATGCCACCTTGTCTGGCCTAACTCAGCACAAAGCTCAAACTTGCTTTTAATTTAAAGGCAGGAGCGTGGCTGAACCGGGACTGTGGACACGAGTCTGAGGGTGAGGGCATGAGAAGCCTTTGACTTGCTGGGTGGTTTCCATGGCGTGGAAATGCCTCTGTAATTGCCACGCACACAACTAATAATACAAGTAGCACTGTAGCTAGGAAGCAAGAGAAAAACCCCTATGCAAGTGCGGAGGCAATTGGTGTCATACTGCTGAGAACTTCCCATCTCTATTTCAGCAGCTGAGATCACCTGACATTTGCTGGAGTAAGGTATTTGAAATAATGCAGAGGAAAAAAGCTAGTTTGTATTGACTGATAGGTACATCTCTTTGGAAAGATTTACACTCCTGAGCAGCCCAGCAGAAGTAAATCTTGTTAACTTTGAAGATGTTTTCATTTCATCTTGTTAAGGATATCTGCCTTGGGCGGGGGGGAGGGGGGAATAAAGAGAATTTACAGAAACAAATTCATGTTTTTCTCCCTTCTAAACTAACATGCCGAGTGCTGCCACTGCCTTGAGGTTACTGCAGAAGGGAGTTGCTGAAGTGACTCCTTCAGCCTTTGTAATTTCGTACGGTAACAACCGACCACTGCCACAAAGCAGGGGGACAGGAAGATGCTCTTGCCATTTTGCAGAAGCGTCTGTTTGTTTTAGATGTGCGCTAACTCCCCACGTGTGAACTTTGCTGTGGGAGTGGAGATGAGCACAGCCTCCTGACGCAAATAAACAGAATGAGTAAGCTGTGAAACAAAGGCAAATTGAGTGAAAGAGAAAAAACAAGTGAACGCAGACAGCAGAAAACCAAGGCAGGTGCCTCCTGATAATAAGTGAATCCAAATGACAAAGGGAGGATTGCTGGCTGCCTGGCATCTCTGCATCTGCACTAGCAAGTTGAGCACCCACATTTTATAGAGCTGCTGGTGATGTGATGCTGCTGCTCTGAATGGACTTCTCTCTGTCAGTTCCTCCCCTTGATCATAAGCCACAACTGGCTCTCAGCTATTTGATTTCTCTTGCCCCCTGCTAGCCACTCCACATCCAGCATGGACTCCCTGGGGAACCTGGCCTGGACCACAGCCTCTCTCTCCTGCCTCTTCCCACCCATTAGAGCAGCTGTGCTGCTGGCTGGACGGAGAAAGAGATGACTTCTCTGCGAGGACACTGATGCCTCTGGACAGCACTTGCTGTTCTGCTCTGCCGTGCCTCACCTCGTTCTGACACTACAGGGGCAGCTGACTTTGCTGGGAGGTGCAGTTACTCAGAAGAGTGTGTCCTCTAACAGAGTAGAGGCAAGCTCTGTAGCCTTTGGGGAATAAAGGGAAATATAGTAAAAATTCAGCTCTGCAAATCCATGCCTCCAGTAGGCTGGGTATGTTCAAGCTGCATAAATGATGTATCCCCAGACCTGGAAGCAATTTTCTTTACTATGTCAGTAGGTGTCTTCTAGAGATCCTGGAGTGCTTTGGTCAAGAGAGAGCAGACTGCCACCATTGGCCGCTCCTCATCAACGACAGCAGCATGGTTAGAAGCTGAGCTGAGGGAGTGCAATCGCTGCTCGTAGCAGGCACTAGCATCCCTCTCTGGATGCCCCCATCCTGCACGTACCCCCATGAGGCAGTCCTAGGAGGTTTAACTGCTGGTGGCAGTGTCTGAGCGGGCTAGGGAACCTCACTGATTTCCAAAAGGGAGCTCCTATGGAGTTGGGGAGTAGCAGAACAGCACACAGCCTAAAGAAGAAAAGAGCCCAGCCCAGCTGCTGTGGGGTGCTGTTACCTTATGAAACGTCAGGCAGTCCTTGTTTTCAGTCTTATCCCTGCTCCTCAGGTCAAAGCTGTAGAGTGCTCTGCCAAGGGGTGCTGGCAGGGGCAGGTGCTTGATGACTTGCACGGAGCTGGCTGGGAAAACGCCGCTGATCCCATTGACCTCCCCCAGATACCAGTTCTCGTCCAGCTGACGGAGCAGCATGATGATGTCCCCCTTGTTGAACCTTAGCTCCCCCGGGTTGTGCCCTCGGTAGGTGTACAGGGCCTTGGCTCTTGGGACCTGTGGGATGAGAAACAGCCCTTGCAGTTCATCTGTGACAGCAATACTCACCATAGACAGAATTCCCCAAAAGCTTTCCCCAAAAATAATTACTGGGAAAAGTTTAGAGGTCTAAGGCTTAAGCATGCATTTGCTGGGATTAACTACCCACATCCTTTCTTGATTTGTTTTTCTAATGAAGACAAGCTCCAAAATACTTATGCTAAATTTCTATCAAGACGAAAAGCAGGCTGAACTTGTTTAAGAATATTAAGAAACAATTAATGCCTTAAACTAGTCTTCCCGTGGGATCTTATTGCCTGCTATATGGCCTCCTCTAATACAATGCCTATTTTAATGAACCCAAGTATTTCTATTTCAGAATGACCGGAGGTCTCGGCCATCGTCCAGCTTCCCTGGCGGCTGTCACCTGCGGTGGCCAACTGTGCATGTCTGCGAGAACGTGGCAAGAGCAAGGTGAGTGCAGGTTACTGCTCTCCTGTGGTTATCGCCCTGCTGTAACGCTGTGATTTTATTTCTGGGTTACAGGAAGACAGGCTTCTTAATATTGCTGTTTCAGTATAATATGAGAAAGAAGAGATATACCAAACCCAGAAGAGATGAGGGAACTTTACTGTCTTGACTCTCATAAAAATGAAACTACAGAGTTCACTTAAAATAACTGCTTTACTGACACTTATCTATACTCAAAACCTCAATTTAATACACAGTGCAACAGATCATTTAGACAGCTGAATAAATCCACAGCTGTCCCTAGCCCGGTGCTGTGAACCCACGCAGTACAACTCGAGGGCAGCCTGAGGGGTGTTTTTCCTGGGAGAAGTGCAGATACGCCACCCTTTTCTGTGCTCTGTGTAGCTGTTCTAGGTATGTGTTTGGGGGGTCCTGTGCACTGGAAATCAGCAACACTGAAAGGCTCAATCTTTACGTACTTGTGCTAAAGACAAGGTGGAGATACCTTTAGCATGTTTGCTGGATTAGAGTACTGCATCCCACACAAGTGCATCCTAGAACAAATACGCAACTTGAGTGTATTGCCATTTGCAACATCGCAGTTGTGTATGAAATGCAAAACACCGCGTGTTAAGCTCTGTCCCGCTGGCCTATTGGCTGGAGCTGAATGCTGCTCCTTTAAATGCTGGTCGGCCCTGAAGCGGCCAGGCAGCTCAACCAGGTGATCACTGCGGGTCCCTTCCAACTGGAATCCTGTCCTGTCCCGTCCTGTTCTGTGTGTTTGAACGCTGTGAGGTGTGCCATGCTCACAGGACAGGCTGCCAGTGGACCCATCGTCCCGTCATCTCTGCAGACAAGTTAGAAATAAAAGTTGGAAGAACAAATATCCTCACGTGTGTTTGTGGAGCCTCGATGGCTTAATGATGCCATTCTAGCACGGGCCTCTGTCAGTACGCAGCGTTTCTGTGCCGTACTGGGGGAGTGGGCCATCCAGCCTCACATCCAACTGGAAGCAGCAACCAAGATGATGCGCTTGGCTCTGCTGCACAGTGCGCCACTGGGAGAGTTTCCTTCTTTGCTGGAGGCAAACAGTGACTGTTTTTGGCATGAAGACAGACAGCTGTAACTAAACTATTATCTGAACTGTTAATGCTGCAGATATTGCTGTTTCCTTGAACTGTACCAGATTCTCAGCTTCACTAATATCTTGCGTTGTGGTTCATTTTCTTTGATTAATTTTGAATAACTGTTCCTCTGATTCTCATTGCAGGACCTTCACTGCAATTGGTAGGAATCTGGAAATAAAGAACAGATCCATTTTCTGGTTTCTGCCTGCTTTCCAAGACATGGCAGCAGCTGCTTCAAAGGATTCCTTGGACCAAGAGGGGAATCCTTGAATTTGGAATGGGAAAGTAGTTTTAAGGGTCCTGGCTGCCCCTCCTGTGCTGGTCGATGAGATAAAAACCCCATCAAGTGTCTCCTGGGCACCTGCAATGGAGGCAGCCACGGCTCTGCACCTCTGCAGCGTGGGAGTCTGTGCTCTGCCGCAGGGGTGCCTGCCCTCACCGCAGTGGTGCCTCTGCACACAATGCACCCCTAAAGTTTAAGTGAAAATAAACCACATGCTGAGCTCTGTTTCTGGCCTCTATTTAGCTGCATGAGGTACATGCTGAGAAACTGGGAAGCTCTGATTGTCCACAGCTCCAGAACCTCCATCAGTTTTAAGCAGAGGTGCCGGTGCCCAGGTCAGCCAGGGACAAGAAGCTTTTCTGCTGCTTCTGTGCCAGTCTGCAGATTTACATTGTCCTTCCCCACTTTTTAGGATTTGTAATGTCACGTGTGGGAACTGCAGGAAGAACCTTTGCGGATGGCCGAGGAGCTCCATCGATGGCCAAGTGCTTCAAACCCAGCTCTCTCCAGCTCTGGTCTGCTGGCTGAGATGTGTGGGCACCATGGGGAGCTGGTCCTGTCCCATGAGAGCTGTGCTGCGCCAGGTGTGAAGGGGATAAAGGGGAGCGTGCTGGGGGGGTGATGGGACCCAGGGCTGCTGGCTCTGCAGCTCCTGTGGGTGGATTTTTGTCTGTCAGCTGCCAAGTGCTGTGGCCTTTGAGCAGGACCCTGCATTGCAGTTTTTCCAAGCCATAGTCACCAAACCCCTGCCGACCTCATGGGAGATGGCACATTTGTACCAGTGACCCAGTCAGGCTTTTCCAACCTTCTTCTGTGGAAGGTCATAAACCCATTTCCCTAGGTCTGCCTGTGTCAGTGCCCCGGGCTTGGGCAGGATTTCTGCAGGGCTCACGCCCCCATCAGCCACGTTTGGGAGGTCAGGAAGGTGGAAGACAGAAACTTGATAGAAGTTTCCTGAAGTGTGGAAAAGATCAAATTTTTCATGGAAATGATCTAGGTTTTGGAAAGATAACATCTTCCAGCACTCTGAAATACTGATGCTTGATAGGAAAAAGGAACCAAGAAGAGAAAAATGTCATGTACCGTGTTTACTTCAAAGCACTTGAAACAGGAAGCAATTAGTTTAATGTTTAGTTCTAATTAACACATGTGCTAGTAGTAAAGACGTGCACTCGGCTTAGTGACACTGAAAAGTACATTGCTGGAAAAAAAAGAAAATTATGAAAGTGAGACTGTGGCTAGCGCTGCTCTCCATCAGCCCCCCGAGCACGTATGGGACGTGGGGACCGTGTGCCAGGATGGGAATGCTCCTTGCAGACGTGGGCCTGGCGGCCACGCTTCCTCACACACAGAAACAGGCTGTGGGAATACAGCATCACGGGAGGACCATTCTCCTTCGGAAAGACTGAGCTGACAGACTCTCTGGTGTGAACCAAGGACAAGGAACACAGAAAGAGACTCTTGATTGCCTCAGGAGCAGCCAGAAAACAAACAGGACTCATGCAAACTGTGAAGCCAGGGCTTGTGAAGGAGGAGCGCAAACGGACGGGGATGATGAGAGTATGGTTGCACAGCAAAATAAAGCAAAACATAAAAGGCATCAGGAACGAGTTATGGAAATGTATTAAAAGTAAGAGAAACTCTGAAATGAAAAGCATGCCTGTTACTAACTGGGAAAAGTGAACAAGCAGTAGGGTGCTGAATCTGGAATATTCTTTCTTCAGCAAGAAAAAGGATGGCACAGGCGGGCAGGCTGGAATAAATAACTGAAAACTAGGTAGGATAGGCGTGCTGGTGACATCAGGGCTGGCTGAAATTTGCCTCTCCTGCTTGGATGGATGGGCTGTTTCTTCCTCTAACCATGGTCACAACCTTCCTTTCTTCACTTTTCATCCCACTTCCATGCTCTTCCAATCTCACAGCCATTCTGTTTTCAGGTTTCCATTTAAGCCTGGTTTTCTTTCCTGTCACCATTTCCTGGAGCTTGCAGACCACTGACATAATCTTACGCCTCGCTTTATAGACCAGAACGCTTGTATTCAGTCATTGAAATTTGTTGTAAAACTTTTGTGGATCTAAGTGATTAACAGTTAATGCCTACATGCTGCTTTAGCACCCAAAAAGTACTCAGAAAGTTGGTCTTTTGGGGCTTGCTAGTAATTTCAAACACTTAAAAGGTAACGCAGGTATATTCCTTCACAGATGTTTTGCTCAGGAACTATTGTGATGTTGGTGGCCCTTTGATCTGTACCACTTATTCCCTGCTAAAGCTCCCTGTACTCCAGAGAAGGGCTCTGCAGTTCCCCATATTTGGGGTGGGGAACCTCAGAATTGTTTCGAAGGGATGAATGGTGTTATGAAGAGATCTGGAGATTTATATTAGATATTAGAGGAAATCCTTCCCCATGGGGGCGGCGAGGCGCTGGCACGGGCTGCCCAGAGCAGCTGTGGGTGCCCCATCCCTGGCAGTGCCCGAGGCCAGGCTGGACGGGGCTGGGGGCAACCTGGGCTGGTGGCCGGTGTCCCTGCCTGTGGCAGGGGGTTGGACTGGGTGGTCTTTAACATCCCTTCCAACCCAAACCATTCGATGATTATTCCACAACTGGATGTGCATTTCTAGTTGTATACAACAGGGAAAAGCTGTAATCACAGTGGACTGTTTCAGCACTTGATGACTGACATTTTCATAGTTACATATTCTTTGTAACTGCCAAAATATTTTTTTCTAATATTTTAATAGTCTGTTAACAGCAAAAATCAATGTAATTTAACCAAAAAGGAGAAGAATTTAAAGAAGCCATAGCAATACAAAGCATTTTGCTTTGGAACCAATTGAAATTAACTTGAAATGAAGGTTTTAATGATCTTCATAAAAAATAATAGTAAATAATTCAAGTAATTTTTAAGGCCCAAGTAATTTTTTTCACAAGTCTATCTTTGTTGCTTTTTTTAAAAAAAAAGTTCTTTGTCTGTTCAGATACTGAGCCAAAAATATCCCATTGATTTCCCAACTTTACTTAGGACATAAACCAAGCTTTTATCTATCCACATGGAGCAACCAGTGTGGTTTTCACTGTACTTTTCACTTTCCTGCTTTGCAGGCCTTTCACAAAGTAGTCAAGCTGAAGTTTTCAGAAGGGCGTACATCAGGGTCACTGTTTTCTAATGTGTTCCTAAGATGTAGAAAAGACAAAGAAAAGCAGCTAAACCCCCTGCAGCAACTGCGCGGTGTGTGCGTGGGGGCAGCCAGCAGAAGCCCTCCGCGGGAGCTGAGCTCATTGCTTATCTCTCCTCCTGGGGCTGAAACAGGCTGCTGTAGGCGCATCTCAGACCTGATTTCTTTCTCAGGCTTTGGCTGGTTTCTGTCCACTCCTGGATGTATAAGATCCTCTACAAGGCATCTGTTTCGCTTTATTTAAAGTAGGTTAATTGCAATGACAGAAACTGGGGTGCTAATTAAAGCTGGTGATAAAGACAAGGTGTGCCTGGAGGTAGATCGCTCTGGGCTAAGGGCAGAGGGAGAGGCTTTCCCAGGAGAGGACACAGTCGTGGGTGTGGGGTGAAGAGGGAGCTGCTTTGTTGTGATGGGTTTTTCTCCCGTTAGCATGTCCAGTTGCTTTTTGTTAATCCGAGGCAGCATTTTATTTCAGCAGGGTGGTAGCTGCAGCAAAATGTTCAGCCAAACACTGTAAATATTAGCAGCTCCCTTGCTGCAGAGTTCAGCACCTGTTTTTAAATTCATTTGGGAAAACACTATGAGAAGTTCCGTGAAAAACTCAGCTAAAGGCTGTTGAGAAGTTGTGTAGAATATTTGCTGCCCTGTAGCAGAGAGGCAGCAACTACAAAGAAACATCACCAGTGAACAGAACAGGCTCTTTTCCCGTGATGCCATGCCATACTGCAGCTCTAGTAGCAATGCTAAATTAAATAAATGAGAGGGAGAGAGGAGAGTTTTTCACGTACTCCTATGTGAAAGCCTCTAAAATCAGTGGGAAGCTGAGCAGAAGAAGGGAATGCCATAGTACATCAGATTGCCCACTGGTACTTTTCAGGCTGTCAGGCAGATGGAGACCAACAGGATGCTTTGCCCAGACCTTTGGGCCAAGGGCAGCCGATGGTCACGAACCCAAACCCCTGTGGGTTTTGGTGCTGAGGAAATGCTTTTTTTCCTGCCTGTGGTGCCTTTGATGGCTGCAGAGAGCCTTGCCTCTCCCTCTCTCTGTCTTCTAGGCAGTTGTAACATTTTTCAACGCTGCTACGTTTTTTTCAGATTCCCCCCCTCCTCTGTGTTCTTCTCTGTCATGCCCAAGTGAGACATGACCCTGCCCCCCGGAGGTATTTCAGTCTGTCGGAGCAGCTAGAGCCCCCTTGCCACGGGGCTGCCTGCAGAGCTGCTGGGAGAGCCCAGGTGAGAAGATGCAGCAGGTGAACTCGGGGATGTGGAACCAGAGACAGCCTCTTGCATTGGTGTGCTATGTGGTGCGTAGTGTCTAGGTGAGGTACTTTTCTGTCCTTGGCCGTACTGCCAGCAGGGATGGCCATGGCAGATGCATCTCAAAGTGTTGTCCCCATTCTTAGTGGATTTAAGGCCATTGAGGGAGAAAATATTTTTTTTTTCCTATTTTTGGCATTTGACATCAGCTGTGCTAGGGCAGCCATCCAATGCATCTGAGTCTCCCTCCGTACAAAACAAAGAAGCAAATTAAAAATATGTACATGTGTGTGTGAGGAAGCAATTCAAAGCATCTCTTCATAGCTGGGAGAAATGCACACTATAATTATCTTAAATGAGCTAGTTATAACTTCCTTATTATTGGCAGTGGATTAATGTAAGACCACACACTCATAGCACTGGTATTTAAAAAAAAAAAAAAAAGAGAGAGAGAGAGAAAGAAATGTGTGAGGCTGGCTGGGGTGGTGGTCACCAGGGAGAGACATTAAAAATTGTCAGCGTAGGAGGAAAGCAAAGCCAGGGAGTGCAGCGGAGAGATTTCTGATGGAGGCTGTGAATGCCTGTAAACCTTGTCCCAGGTGACTCCATTTACCCACCCCCCCCCAAGGAGCAGCATGGCCCCGTAGTGACACTGTCCCTGCACAAGCAGACCGCGCCGCTGCCTGTGATACCCCGGGCTGAGCATGAGCACAATGCCATAAACCTCCCTGCACCTGGGATTCATTTACTCCTTCACCCATTTCCAAGCAAGGCTCACTGCAAATGGCTTCAGCGAGACACAGCTAACGATGCTGGGTGGGACCCCTCTGATTCCCAGATGCTCTGAGTTCACCAGCATCCATGACTGTGTAGATGGACATATGGGATGAGTGACAAATTAATCCTTGGAATAGCTTATGGCTGTTGATGTCCAGGGGTGCTTCCTTCTGATTTTCTGCATGCTGAAGGGAGAGCAGCAGGAGCTGTTTTGGCAGGAGCGTACCCCAGAGCAGGGCACCCCTGCTCCTGCTCCGCTGCCCGGGAGCAGCACTGGAGCTGGGACCCCAGCCCTTGGCAGGCGCCCTGCTGGCTCCGGCAGGGGAGGCAGACACATGGGGCTGAGGAGGCTGCTGGTAGGTGGATCAGGAATGGCCTCAGACGGGTTTGGACCTGCACCCAGGTGGTTTCCCAGCTCTGATTTTCATAACTCCACACAGGGAATGCCCTGGAGTGGCTCTTCGCTGTGCCTCGTCCCTCGAAGGCAGACAGCCACCACAAGCATGTGGTCTCCTCCCCCACTGGCTGAATGTCTTTGCAGTAAATACCGAGGGCCTGATCCTGATCTGGGTTTCATGGGTGTTGCCCCATGTGCAGGGAAGCAGTCACCCCCTCGGACCCTGTGCGGGAGAAGCAGCCCAGGTGTGGGATGCCTGGGAGCCCCGGTCCCCTGAACTGGAGCAGCGGCGGCACTGCCGGGCTGTCCCACCCTGGAAGAAGCTGGTTGACCAGAAACTGACCCAGGACACTGCAGGTGAGCTGTGACAAGCCGGGCCAGCCCCACTGCATCACCTGGAAGGTCTGAGGGGATGGAGAAGATGCAGAGGGGAGATGCGCCCGTCCTTGGTGCACGGTCCACGGAGCCCACATGAGAGGCAGCTCAGCCCCGTGCTCTGCACGAGCTCTGCCTTCCCCTCCCACCCCCGGCACTGCGTTATTTGTGCAAAGAGCTAAACAGCTGTGCTGTGCAGAGGCAGCGATATTCCTGTAGATACACGATTTCTGTAACACGTAACAGCCTCCTTGAGAGGAACAGTTTATTTCTAGGATAGCGCCAGGAAGAAAAGAAATCCAGTCCTGGATGTCTTCCAGTTCGATTTTTCCCCCACTAGGTACTGTGGGTTCAGTTTGCAGGTGTTTTTTGATTACTTTTTATTTTGGAGCAGGACTGGTGTCAGTCGGAGGGGACTGGCACATGGGTGTGCTGCACGAGGTGGCATCAGGATTCACCAGGACTTGCTTTTTGGGGAAGCATGTTGAATTGGGTCCTGCAAGCCTCTGAACTCCATTGCACCAGCTCTACGCCTAGAAGCAGGAGTCCAAGTACAGCCTAACAGTAAAATTGTACTGAGGTGCTCGAAAGAACTTCCCACTCCAACACCAAAGGATGGAGAAGGCTCTTCCTACCAACCCTATAAGAACTGCGTGGTGTGAAGAGGTGGTATGTGGTAGGTGAGGGCACATTTCATTCCCAAGATCCACAAGCGAGTGCTAGAGGTGTACCAGCGCGGCTAAAGAAATGTTACGAGTATCTCTGCTCTCGACTGGGCCCAGAGTGACCCATCCAGCTCTGCACAGAGATGCTTGCATCTTCAGTGCGGTGACCCCCACAGTGCAGGGACAGGCTGTTCCACAGCACACATGGAAACATCTAGAATACTCAATGCATGAAGGAAATGGAAAGCTTGTGTGCTGACCCCGCCATGCGGGCGGTGAGGGCAAGATGGCCAGTGGTCCCCATGCTCAGGCACGGTACATGTTACCAGAGGCTAGTGCTGTGCCAGGCACTGTACAAGCACAGCAGATTCCTGCCCTGGAGAGCCGGCAATCTAAGAGACTGTGCAGATGAGGGTTGGGGTGATGGTGGAGGTACTCTCCCTGCGTTACCTGCGGGGATAGTACCAGGGGAGTGTGAATGACTCACCTAGAGGCAGAGAGCAACTCCAGGACAGATCTGAGAGCACAGCCCAGGCCACGCTCCTGATGAGCAGTGATTTACACACCATGAATGGAGAACTGGTTATTACCTACGCTCTGATGCCAAAGGACATGCTGGCTTTTCATAAAGAGATAATCAACAACAACTGCCATACATTTTGATTACTAACTTCTGCAAGCCGCCTTCAGCATCCTGCCACCGACTGCCCACATTTCAATGGGATGAATGAGCCCCACATCGTCTCCTTTGTGTACTCAGTTAGCACAGTTTCAGGGCTCTTTAGGATCCAGTTGGATGAAAAGAGCTGTCTGAATGTAAATTAATTGCCATTACAATTCTGTTTTTCTGCTTTTCAGCAGAGGCGATAACTTCAGCCTTGTCACAGAGAACAAAACCATCAGAAGTGAACTTGTCATTTCAATCTCTTCGTATAATTATATTCTGAGGATTCAGAGAGCTGGGTGGTTTCTGCATTATTTCTCCCCTCAGGAGGATTGCTCCCATCTTCCAAGCACAAGCTGACTGAGTGCACCAGGGAGAACAGAGTTAGTCCCCTCCCGCTCACGTTGGTGCTGGAGCTGACCGGACCTGCCCCGTTCCCTCTGGGGTTTGCCAGGACGTGAGGCCAGCGCTGGTCATGGCTAAAGCTGGTGGCCCTCCTGCACCGTGAGCCAACAGGCCGGCATGGGGGCAAGCTGGAGGTGTCAATTGTACGGAGTTAGCTGGGTGTGGAAAACAGCGTCTTAAGTTACAGGTGTAAGTGGGTGTGATTTACAGACTGAGGAGATTAAAGCAGCTGAAGGAGTCTGCAGAAGCAGGTATTGGAGCCTGTTGCTGAGGGTGCTGGGGCTGGTTTCTGTGCTGCAAAGTCTGTGCATCGTGGGCGCTGGTGGCGGTGAGCGGGAGCCCTCCCACCGCCTGCCAACTGACCCCCTTTGGTGTGACACGGCACCAGGGCTGCTGCCGCTTCTGAACTTTGCCTGTCCTAACTCTGGCTTTGCACTGCAGGGATGAGACGGAAAATGGGGAAGAAGATTGAAGAAAATACGGAGTACCTTCTGTCACGGAGAGGCCCAGTGGGTGCCCTGTTGGTGATGGCTGAGGTGCTGCCGCAGGCGCCCAGCCTGAGAGGGTGCCTGGCTGCCTGCCGGTGGTGTCCCCATGGCTCTGCGGGAGGACAGTGCTGGGTCAGGCTTCCCTTTGCCCCAAGAGGGGTTCAGGTGGGCAGGAGGGGTGCCAGGGGCACAAGGCAGGAGCTGTTCAGTGGGAGGGGAGAGGGCAGCCTGGCTCAGGGCATGGCAGGGTGATGCTGGGGACCAGCGTTTGAGCTGCAGTGTCTGCACGAAACCTTTTTGCACCTCTTCCACTCATTGCTGCTATCAGATGTTTTTGTCTCTGCTGCAGTCAGCAATCTCGGGCAGTGGTTGAGTTGTGTGTCATGGTTTTAAGCCGTGCAGAAAACAAACTGTGTCAGCCCTTGGCGTGCCCGGTCATGATGCTCTGCCTCAGCACCGCAGTTCTCAGAAGTGGCTGTTTACTGTGCAGGGAGGAAACCTGCATCCCGCTCCCTCCTGCTGCTGCTGAGCCCTGTCCCTGCCAACGCGTTGCCCTGCCTGCGTTGGGGACGGGTGCCGTGGCCACTGCTGCTCTCCCTGGCCTGGCAGCACTGCTGCCCTGCTGGTGCCCTGTGCCTTCCGACTGCCCAACAGCCCAGGACTGGGTTTTCATAGTATTTCAAGGAAGTCCTTAATTAGTGATGGTACCTCTCTCCATTAGCCTGCCACCTCCACTTAGCAGCCATTTTGATGGTAAATTAACGGCTGTCATGAAGTGATGGCCGCTAGCTGGGCCTTGCCTCAGCTGTAGGCTGAGCCCAGGAAGGACACTGTCCACCTGGCCTTGGGCGTCCTCATCTTGCCCAGACATGGGGCTGGGTGAGGGAGCTGCTCTCCCCTTCCTTACTTCCATCTCCTCGGGAGACCGACTGACTCCGCAGCCCAGTTACACACGCTGCGCGCCAGTGTGGTTTCCCAGCAGGTGAGGCTTGCTCTTTCCTCCCTGCAAAGCCAGTGAGAAATTCTGGGCCCATCAGTTGTTCATGGCCCAAAGGAAACCCCCTTAAAGGGGTTGGATGGCCAAAGGACGCGCCTGTCTCTTACAAACAAGATCATAAACTTTGTCCCCTGTGCCGACATCAAAAAAACGGAGGTTCCCCAAATCAGGGTAAGCGCAAATCTCCACCTACAAGCTCCTAGGGAAAAGGTTTTCTTAAAAAAAAAAAAGGTCATAGTTCTTTGTTCATTTGCCCAGTGCCTTGCTCGTGGGCTCCTGATGGTAAATGGAATTCCAATACCTGAAAATTAGTAGCAGCAGAACAAAGTCCAGTGTTCAGTGCCAGCACCGCAGTTTTCCTACAGTGAAGCAGTGCCACAGTGAAGGGGGAGCCAGGCAAGGTACAGACGGCAGCAGTAAATGGGTTTTCTCCCTGCCAGGGTCCGGTCTCGCCTCTCCCAGGACATCTTTTATCTCCAGCCCCGGCGCATCGGCAGAGCTGCACATGAACGTGCCTCCTCCTCTCCCTTCCCTCCAGAGTGGAAAATTACAAACTGAGGCCAATGACCAACTTTGTGGACCCAGGGATGTTGTCCAGCCACCAACGGGGAAACTGCGAGAAGAGGAGGACTCTCAGAATTCCAGCCTCCTGCCTGACCACGATACTTAGCAGGTGAACACACATGCTGAGAAACCCTGCTGTTCTATTCCTGACTTGCCATCTGAGCCTGACTCATTGCCTTGGTAACAAATTAAAACACTTTCATGTGTTTGCAGCTCGGTACCTAATTTTGTAAAACCAGGGAAACTGGACCTTGTGGAGGTCCTTCGGCTTTCTCCCGCTCTGCGGTATCACCTGGGAGTGGCCCCGCGTCCCGCCTTGCTCATCCTTCGAAAGTATGGAGGGCTGTTTGCTGGTAAGTGAAACGGACCTGAATAGTCTTAAAACAATCACGCACCCACCCCAGCCCACTGCAGAGCCACCCTTACACCACCCTGTCCTGCCTGGAGTGCAACAGTGCCACCTCGCATTTACAGTGCAACTGGGTGTTTCATCCTTTGTCCCATCAAAACGGTGTTTTCTTTTTAAGCTTTCTGTAGGGAGCCTGACATAGCCCTCATCCCCTGACCCTGAGGCTGTGGCTCTGCCCCACACTCCTCTCCGAAAGAAACGAATGGCTCAGTCTCCTGGTGTAACACCAACTCGTTCTCGTGGCTGCAGCAGTGCTTGCAGCTACTGTGAAGCTTCCTGCTTCTGTGCTCCCAAATCTGTTGTTGCACGCACAGCTTTTGGGGCGTGTATTGTCAGGCAATCTATATCAAGGTGACTTCACTCTCACTTTGCAGTAGATAAAAGTGCTAAAACTACATGCAAAGGTGAAAAAAGGCATACGACAGTATCCTGCGCAAGGTGCAAGCCAGCCCTGTGCAAACAGCTCCTTAAGCCACACTCGGCATTTTTTTAGAATGAGACAAACCCCGATGGGATGTGGCTGTGGAGGAGAATTGGGGCAAGCCCTTTCTCCCAGAAGGCTGTAAGGCCAACAGGATTGTTTTAGCCAAATAAAGTGGCTCCACTTCCAGCTGAGGGACCCTGTGGCACAAGCAGCCAGAACCCACAGCACTGCTGGGCGAAAGGATGCTGCCCCTCTCCAGCAGAAAAGCAGCTGGTGACACCTGTTCAGTCAGAGCCAATGTGCCTGTGTAGAGTTTCTGGGTTTCTAACATCTGTGTAGTGCTTGTCCAGCCTGAGGTGATATGACATGCGTCATGAGGTCATTGCCGTGACTGCACAGGAACTACCGGGCTTTTTGCACAGCGAGTGGGTCAGGAAACATATTTGCCTCTGGGTGCAGACGTGAAGGTCGCTTTGAGTAAGGTTTCAAAAAGATCCAGCAATTCAAGTCCTGTCTGTCAAATTTGGAAAGGAGTTGGAGATGTTTGTGGAGGAGAAGAAAATATCAAGACACAGGCACTATATATAGACGTCCGTGTGAAGGTGGCGATGTTGGAGTGCAGTGTATTTTTATCCCAATAGAGGTGTTATCTGTCTATCTCCCATGAAATACTGGAGGGGGGTGTTACAGCACTGAGTTCATGCAAAGAGAAAACAGCCGAAGTCACAGTTAAATTTGTGTGGTCTGTGTTTTCCAAAGGCAAGATGTCATACTCGGGACTTTTCTCCTCTGGCTCACTGCCCTGTATTTGTTGCATGACAAAGTTCATCATCCAAGTAGCTGTTTAGTGGCCTGGATGGATTTTTGCCGTGTGCAGGGTATGGTTTAGGTTTGCTACTCATCAGAGAAGTACGGGAGTTTTGTGTATACCTCAGCACACACAATCTTTCTGTTCTCTCACGAGCAGCAAAGCCATGTTTAGCTTACATCGGGGTTGAGGCCAAATAAGAAGGATGCTTCAGCACAAGATGTAACCACATCTGGCACATGCCAGGGGCGGTTCCGAAGAGTTCAAAGGCTTCAGCGTAGATTAGTTACGCATTCACCTCCTAGCAAATCCTTTTATTCTTAAATTCCAGACAGTTTATTATGTGGAGATCCTGAAAATCCAAAGTCTTGTCCTCTGCGTAGATGTTAAATGATCTTAAAACCTGGCCAGACATCCCGGGAGCTGCTGCTGGGCAGTGCCAGCGGTCCCAGCACTGCACTGCCCAAGCGGCTGCTCCCACGGTGGCTGCTCAGGGCCCATCGGATCCCTGCGAAGCACAGCCTGTGCATCCATAACGCACATATGTGCCCACGTGCATGGACCCGGCATGTGCCCACCCCACATCAGCACATAGGAAGTGGATTCAAAAGGGATTTATATGCTAGAAAATAATAAATAGTTTGGGATGGGCTGTAACTAGAATACTCCCTGCTTTTTAAAGGACTGGCTGTGTGAAATTCCTGACTGAAAAATGAGTATTGCAGTACTGCTAATTCAGAGCTCTTCTGGGGCCTGCTTGCACTTCCCTCTCGGAATGGAATGAGTCCTTGGCTTGCTTGGTGATGAGGGGATTTATTTTACTTTTTTGTCTTCATGGATGCTCATGAGGATGAAGAGCAAAAAGCTGGCAAGGAAACATCTCTGCTGAGAAAAGAAACTTTGCTCAAAGTTGTGAATTTCTCAGCTCCATGGAGTAAAGGAAGTTTATTTATAGAATGGCTTCTTTGGTGAAAACAAAACATCCTGTATCCTGCTTTTGATGGCATATCTGGCTGCAGCGCAGCATGGTGCTCGTTAATTTTATTTGCTTTGTAGCACCAAGTGGTGCATAGTATTAGCAGTAATTAGCGGACTATGCAGATTGGGGCAGTCTTTCTTTGGAGAGCACACGACCTTCCACTGCAGTTGCAAATGAATACTGCATTTAAGCGTACCAAGGAAAGCAGTTGTGGTGGGATTAACTGTGGCGGAGCAGGATTGCACGATAGCTGTTCTCACTGTGATTCTTGACAAAAAGCATCTGTTCTGCCATTGGAATGGTTTGGAGGCCTCTGCTCACCCAGATTACTTCAGATGAACACCCTGCATGGAACTCTAGCACTCCGCAGTGTAGGGAGACCTTATGACTGCCTTGTCACTTTGCAGCACACAGGCACTTCCAGATGAGGCCCTGCTGCTGCCGGGTGAAGCACTGCTGTCACCGGGGGCCGGTTCAGGGGAGGCTCCGCATGCGTGAACACCCCACTGGAGCACGTAAAGTAACACCTAGTCCTGTCTGCGTGTAGTTATAACCACCAAAACGTGACTAATATGTTACATTCTTCACCTTGCAGCTGAGGATTCCGAAGTGTTTTATAATTCATTAACTAATTAAGTCTAAAAGCATTTCAGTGTAACGTGTTTTTATATCCCTTTGCTGGAGAGGCACAGGGAATCGGAGGGCTATCCCAGCGCCGCGTCCCCGCGCTGCAGGGAGCGGGGCCCCAGCCCCTTCACTGGCGCTCGCTAGCTCTGCCGATGCCCAGGAATTTGGTCTTAAAAGGGTTTTGGGAGCTGCAGACTGATGGATGTATGTAATGCCATTATGTAATATCAGCAACAAGTCCCCACCTGACCTGAGAACTAGTAAAAGAAATGTGAAACAGGTGAGAGAGAAGGAAAAAAGATGAGTGTATTTGTGCTTCTTTATCTACAGCTTGGGGAGGCGGGTTGGAAAACCTACAAACCTCATTTTCAGCTGAGATGCCGCCCGTCACGGCAGTGGCTGGAAGCTGTGGCTGTCCGATGGTGTGTCCCGTGCGCAAACGGCACCAGCAGCCCCTTGCCACTGCCCTGGGGAGCCGGTTTGCGGCGAGGGGCCTTGCTGGCCATGGCTCTGCTGCTGGCAGGAGCCGGCTGACACCGATGGAGCAGGGCCAGCTGCGGCGGAGACTACCAAGCCCCGCAGGTCACGACAGCCCAAGGACCGTGTTTACCCTCGCCCTGCTCTGCTGTGAACTCCGGCCACCACCCACCTCATGGGTGCTGAAGATGGGAGATGGCTGCTGGGCTGCGCTGTTGCCCACCCACCCCTACACCCCAGCACCAACAGCACAGCATCGCTCCGTGCCTGCAGGGACTGAGCTATGTCTTGCCTTAAGCTAAGGCATAATTCACAGCTGCCGAGGTGCATAAGGGAGAAACGGATGGCCACTTCCAGGCCACCCCAGGTTGCCCACCCAGCCCAGGCTCTGCCTCCGTGCGCGGGCAGCGTGCCTGCCTGCCTGCCAAGCTGTGGGCTGGGCAGGGCTCCCAGGAAAGGCACCCAGTTCCTGTGTCTCAGGGCCATGCTGCCCTGTTTCCCAGTGGGAAAACCTGAGAGGTGCCTGGTTTTGATGTGTGATCCATCCAAGACGCCTTATCGCTGCCGCAGAGGTTCCCTGGGATACGCACACCAGCTTGTGCCCACACGACCTAGGGGGTCAGCTCCGCCGCGATAGCCACACACGCGCACCCCTGTAGCGCAGGTGAGAAAACCTGTCCTATGTCTGCCTGGGAGTTTATAGCTCTGCAGTTGTGAAAAATGCTCTGAGAATTAACAGACGTTTAAGCAAAGCTTTTGAATATTATGAAGAGGTTTGTGGAGACATTGTACAGAAGAATAGTTTGGGTGGGAGAAATGGAAATCCAGGAATATTATGCAGGAAAGGTGAATCCACAAGTCAGTCTCTGCCCCAAATTCAATCTGAGCCAAACTCCTTTAACAGGTCTAATATCATGTCCTCATTATTTAAGAACAGCTTTTGTACTGTTAAAGAAAATGACAGAAACACCTTAGAATTTTAAAATCAGCCTAGTCTACTAACATAAAGTTGGTAAGTTAGTTGAGGTTAGTATTTTTGATTAGTAAACCCCAGAGTATTTTGCCATGGACATAAGCATCATTAGGTGTTCTCCTTCCTTTCCAATGGTGGGGGAAACTGAGGTGCAGCAATGGGAAATACCTTTCTCTGCCTCTAACAGTTACAGCTTTGCAATTACTGATTTAATTGCTATCATTCAAAAATTGTTACATTGCCTGAAAGTCAAAGCACCTGAAATGCCCCCCAAAAGTCAGAAACCACCTGAAAACTCCTAGGGAAAACAGCTGCTGTGAAGTTTTTGTAAGGAGAAGGGCAAGCTGGTTTTGTCTCAACCTGAGCGTGCAATTACTGCTGTGATGAACTTTAAATAGTCAAATACACAAGGAAATAGCAGACGGATTTGCAAACAAAATGATCTCTCTTACTTCAAACATTTCTGCAATACTGCTAACAGGAAAGTTTCATAGCTTTTGGCACACAGATAGAAAGCTTTCTATGCTTACAGAGAGAGTAAAGAACGTGGACCCTCCTTACCCCTTCCATGTGGATCCTGGGATTGGTCAGCAGCCGGTGCTGATGAAGTTGCAACCCCCTGGGGACTCTCCTGATGGAGGCAGGGGAGGACAGGACCCCTGACCTCTGGATTGAGCCAAACCTGGTAACGTTTTGTCCACACCTGACTCCATCCAGGAGGCGAATGAGGAGCAGGTTGGAGGGCAGCTGCTCGATGCTGCAAAGGACAAGGGTCCTGCACTCGGGGCACCTGAGCTCCTTCTGGGTTTTCAGGATCCTCTGCAGACAGGGCTTGCAGAAAGTGTGCTGGCAAGGTAGCACCTTTGCTGTGGCATCGAGCTTTTCAAAGCACACAGGACACTCCAACAGGTCAAGGAGCGCTATATCATCCATCTTCAGTGCAGAGCTCCGTCACGAGCAGAGCCATCCACATGCCCCATCCACTGGAGCAGGCTGATATGCCTTCCTGCGCCTGCAAGAACCACACCAAAATCCTGGGCTGAAACAGCTATCCTGCACAGAGGGAGAGGGAGGAGGGAAAAAAGAGCAGAACTTGACTGCTGGAGTATGTAATACATCCCACCTACATTGCAAAGCAGTGCCTCACCAGCCAATTTGCAAATGTATACTTTGCGCTCACATCCAAGTTTGAAGTGAGTCACTTGTGACTCAGTATGCGCGAGGGGACGACGTTTGGGCTGGCACCAGAGGCAGGAGCCCCAGGTCCTGCTCGCTGGGCAGACAGATCCCGCAGCTCAGATGGGGCGAGCTGGCTCCCCACTGCCGGCTGGGGCAGCGCTGGCTGCAGCAGGACAGGATGCTCAGCCTTACTTACACAGTACACAAAGTTGTCTTTAATGCTTCCTGGTCTGCGGATCATAACTGACACAACAGTAAAAAAATTGCCAGCTCAGGAGATAAGAGTCCACGATAAACATCAGACTGGACCTGTTCACACTGGGCTCCGGCTGAAAGCAGCCACTTGCTGCATACATCCCTCGCACACCTACATGCCGCCTCGTTTTTCAGATCAGTCCCAATTTAGCTTTCTCTCTACCCATTTTGACAGCAGTTCTATAAAAAGTCCTTCAAACACAAACACTCTCCGGAGGTACCTGGCAGAGACGCGAGGCACTCCGCAGTGCCATCCTCGCCCAGTTTGGCTGTCTCAGCTCTCTGAAGCAACCCAAGACGATTATTCCTCCCACAGCCTGAAGTCACTCAACCTGTTCAGCTCCCCCGGTGCTGCACGCTGGTTGAGACTGAAGTGCACACCACGTCGCGATTCAAGTCTGGACTTGCGGCAGCCATGCATCCCCACGGCGCAGAGGGATGCCCTGTGCCCGCCGCTGGCCAGCTGCTGGAGCAGCCACGTGTGCCAGACCTGACCCGGCCTCGGCCTTCTGCGCCCTCGGCACAGGGAGCAGCCCCTCCAGCTGCCGATCCCTATGGATGCTCGCCTCAACAGCAACCGCTCTGTGCGGCAAGAGGGAAAAGCCGAAAAGCATGCGTTTGTTAGCTGACTCCCTGTGTGACCTTCAGTGCCATCACGACGGGCTCCAGCAGCTCCTGGCTGTTCCCACTCCCGGGCTGGTGGGGCAATGGGTTCTGTGCTGGGGTGAGGTGGCCACAATGAGGTGCCAAGTGTGTCCAGCTCCTGCCACAGCTCCCCGCAGGAAATGTGCCCACACGCTGCAGTGGGACCCAAACCCAACAACAGCAGTGTGGGCTTTGCGCCTTCTCACCCCAGTGAGGCACTGGCTGTGGCATGGGAAGGCCAGGGGACATTTCATGGCATCTGTGATTTGCATTCACTTTATCAGCTGAATTCCTTCTTGAGGTCTGCCTTGCTCACACATACTGATGGATTGCCTAATGAGAGCAGCAGATGTAGTGAAGATCCAAGATAGTTTTCCTTATAATCCTTGCCATATCTCATTTGTATGTTTACAACCTACAAGTACGACAGATATTAAAGGAGGAGAGTTAAATCTGAAGGAATGGTTTCTCCTTGATCCTCTCACAGATAACGCTACCAGATTGCACATAACGTCCCTTCCCTTTTCGCAGGAGGACTCATTCAGAAGTACAGAGTGGAAATAGTTAATGTGATTTTTCAGAAGTTCCTCCCCCCCAGATCATGATTTTGTCAAAACAAAGGGGTTTTTTCTCTCTCTCTTTTTTTTAAAAAAATAGTGGCTATTTGCTAAATTAAAATGTTGACAAACATCTTCAGGATAATGCAAGAAACCAATGACCTCACTCTGTTTCATCTTGAGTTTCCTTTTACTTTGGTATTTCTTTGTAGTCTGTCATATGTTGACTTGTGCTTGGCTGACTGAGTGCACACTTTTTAATGAATGTTGCAAATAACATCATCTTACCTACTAGTATTTTTAAATGCAATGCGTGACATAAACTATATTGAAAACAAAGGTTTTTGAAGGTTGTTTTTCTTTCTTACATATTCTTCCATATTTGTGCTCTGTCATGTCATTAACACTCATGTCATATTTTCATCTGATTAGAAAGGAAACAGAATCATGAAATATTTTGCAGTGGGCACGTAGTGGTGGAAATGAAGTTGACCGGCTAGTTTTGTGCAAGCCAGTTAATGCTAATCTCTGATCAGATCTGTTTTGTGAGTGCTTCTTCAATTTTTCCTAAACTTTAAAGGCCAGTCTGCTTTAGTTGTGCTACCAAAACAACAGGCGGGACTGAAACTGCTGGGGAGCAGCGTGTGCATTTTGCAGCACAGTTCCTGGCAAATTCCCAAAGGAAATCAGTAGCTGCTGCCCGCACACCTGGCACCTCGGGAGGGCCCAGCCCAGGGAATCCAGCGGCGCTGAGTGTACTCGAGGGATCCGGGGGGATCCAGGGGGTCCAGAGAGCACTGTGCCTGCAGGGTGGCCAGGCCAAGGCAGCAGTTACTCTCTGGGCTCCTTGCAGGGCTGGGTCTTGCCCCTCAGTGCAATGTGCAGCTGTGGGAAGCATGCCGTGTTGTCCATCGCTTCAGAATGCCACCAGGTGCTAAGCTTGGGGCAGCCTTTCCCCCTGAAGCTGAGAGTGATTCCACCCCCCTCTCTGGAGCAAGCAGGCTGCGGGTCACCGAGGCAGGGACAGGAGCTTTTTCCAAGCAGGAGTTTCTAAATTGCCTGGTACAGCGAAGCGAGGCTCTGATCTTGATTGCAGTCTCTGCATTCTGCTGCAATATAAAAGTTGATGATGCTAACACCTAGCATTTATATAACACTTTAAATCGTCAAAGCACTTTCCAAATGCTAATTCATCTGTGGAACGCCCCTCTGGCTAAGCATCACCCCCACTTTACATGGAGAAAACCAGGAGATGAGGCCACACCGCATATCAATGTCCAATTTGGGATCACGATGTGAGGCTTTCCTGGTTCTCCACTTAACACTCAGACCATCCCATTGAACTTTATTATCTGCCTCCGCCTCTCCCTTGCAATGTGTCTTGTAATTGGGGTTAAAAAGTAAAGGCAGAACTAGAAACCTGCTGGTCCTTCCCTTTCATTTTAGAAGTCTCTGTTTGATGCTGGTGTTGTAATTAACTCCAGGCTGGATGCAGTGGGGTGCCTGCTCTGGAGGACGCTGCTCCTCGGGCAGCGGGCAGCAGGCAGCACTGTCGCTGCAGAGAGCTCCTTCCCCGGGCACGGCCATCCCGGCCCCGCTTGGCTGCAGGAGCCCTCTTCGGCTTACCAGTACCAGAGGGATGAAACTACTGAAATACGTATTGTGAGTCTTGTAATCAAGGTGGTTTATCATGAAGCTGGAAATTGAGAAACAACATTGAGAACAGAAATAGTTGTTCTGCTCTGACGGGCCTGTTCTTTACTTTGGTGCTGAGTGGCTGTGCATCCGTGTCTCGCCAGAGAGCTGCATCCCTTGGCTTCCCCCACCTCCAGAGTGGACTCGGAGAAAGCTCAGACAGGTCCCAAATAGCAAATACACTTTGTCCCCGTTGTCCTGCAGGAGCCGGGCTGTCCAGTAAGTGCTTCTGTGCACCCAAATCACGTCAATGCCGGGGACAGGCTGAGTGTGCCCAGCCTTGCAGCAGCTCACCTGTGTGCTCCCCCAAGGAGAAGGCTTGCTGTTATCAGCACACAACGCATGATGGGAAGCCAGCCCTGTCACTCCTGAGAGCACGGAGGGTTTACGGCAGTATTTTTCACTGCTGACTCTTGAGGCTTGGCGATATGTGCCATGGTGAGAAATGTGAGGTTTGTTTTCTCCACACTGTCATGGCAAGTGCCTTGTGAGAGCCACAGTCTCTCCCACCACCTTGCTCCAAACCTTTCTCTGTTTGGTTTTTCCGGGAGAAAAATTGGACAGATTTCTGTGTTTACCTGAGTGTGTGCAGCTCCTCCTCTCTCTTTGACCAGCAGGCTGTGAGCATCCAATGCATAATGAGACCAGTGAAAAAGTATTGCCTTTTACCAGCTTTGAATTTCATGTTTTAATATTGTTGGCTATTGCCAGTTCTGGTGGTTATGAGACTCCAACATATACAGAGGCTTTGTATTTAATACCTTTAGATCACAAATAGCTCCGTGAAGTTGGATATAATTACTTCCATTTAAAGAGGAGGAAAACCAGAGGTGGGGTGACTCTTCAGGGTCATAAAAGCAATCAGTGGCAGAGTGGAGAAGGGAGCTTACATCAAACAGCCTCTGTGATCAGCTCTGCCTCACTCATGGCCTGATGCACTGGGATGCATCCTTACAGTATGAAAACTAATTTTATCACTTTTCCTGTGGCTGTCTGGGCAGAGTTACCAGAAGATAAGGCACTGTTACAAGAAATGGGAAACTCCACTCATTTCACATGTATCATACAGTTTCAATATTGAAGGGCAACAGAACATGGGGAAACTGATCGTGAAAACCCTGCTGTTGCAAAGCAAACAGTTGGTCCGTACAGCCAAAGCCATTTTTACATGCCTGGTCTGTCCAACCAAACAGGTTTTCTTTGACCCACCAGAAAGATGACTCACAGAGCTCTGCGACCTTCCGTCTTCTGGCTGAAACGATGGAGATGGTGCATCTGTGTCTCCACATGTCAATAGTCATGCCGGTGGGACTATTGCACCTCCAGGATGCCGTGTTCTCCACGCTGGCTGCCGGTGTGCAGGCTGGGCAGCACGGCTCTGCGGCAGCACCGACATCCCGCATGGCTCTGGCAGCGGGCTCCCGGGAAGCCCCTTTGGCAGCAGGTGGGGCAGCTCTTGTTTCTGTGTCCCTTTGGGCTCCCTACTCGAAATAACAATGGGGAATAATGTGAGCAAGTGAGAGGAGCTTCTCTCTGTTACCCCTCTCCTCGTCTGCTCAGAACCATCCTCCTCACCCCATCCTTCGTCCCACCACACAGCCCAGTGCCCGGGCAGCCAACCCTGTGGGTGTCAGGGACCCCGCGCCCCCCGCCAGTGCCACAGGGGCACCAAGCTGTGGCTGGCTGAACGCTGCAGCACTGCCTCAGAAGGGGACTGTGCATGCTAGGAGAGGGCATGGCCACGGCAGCGCTCCCTGTGCCCTTCCTGGGAGTTATAAAAAGCCTCTGCTACTCTGCATCTTGCGAGTGGATGGCACATGCCTCCTCCTCTTGGGAAGAGGGACCTTTCAGGCTGTTTTTAGCTCCCGGAGGGCAGGGAGAGGGGGTGCCTCTTACAAGCTGCTACAAATTATAGATCTGAAGCTAACAGCTTGTCCTCCTACCCACCCACAAACAAACGCCCAGTGTTGCCACTGCAGGGGGGCGAATGGCAGGACCTGCCCATGCCTCCAGACCCCGAGCAGCGGGACGCGGAGCAGTCCCCTGGCACGGCATGGGGTGGCTTGCTGTGCCACTCGGCTCCCCAGCTGACAGCACACCTTTGGCTGCGGCAAGCGGCTGTGCACAGCTGCAGCAGTGGGTTTTGTACACATGGGCTAATGCTAATTTAGAGAAGCCTGCACATTTAGTAAATACATTGCATTTGTGTGAAGACATAATTAGGCCAGTGTGAATCTGCAGGGATGTGCACAGCACAGGGACCTGCAGCCAGCAGAGCAAAAGCCTTCCTAAAATTTTCCATCTCTCAAACCAGCGCTTGGTCCCCTCTGCTACGTCCTGGTATGGCAGGCAGCCAGCCGCCACCATCTCTCTGCTTCCAGCACCCAGCTCCTCAGCCTCCGGAGGGACACACAGCAGGGGCAAACCCACCAGCAGCTGGATATGTAGTCTTTCTTTCACCTTCTTCCCTTTCATGAGCTATGCCTGAGATGGTGGATAGAAGCCAAACGTTGAGAAGATATCTACCCTTATGTAAGAAGAGTGGTTCAGAGAGCTGTTTATTAATCTCATGGAGAGTTGAATGCTGTATTTTGCCCATAAAAGCCTTGTGCAGTCTTGCTGTTGGGTAATGTGAAGGCTTCAGCCAATTCTGAAGTAGCTGGAGCAGAGCAGTGCCTATCCAGAAATAGAGAAGTATTTTTAAATGAAATTTATTCACTGGTTTTCCTTAACACAGATTGTTATGTGTTTGTTGAAATATCACTAGAAGTAGCTGGTGGTGGAGCTGGGTGAGCAGCAGTGAGTGGATGGATGCTATCCTCCCAGTGACTGGGGAGGTCACCCGGTCCACCTCCTCCTCCTCCTCTTCCTCCTGCTGCCACCTGATTGCTGCACCAAGGGCTGCAGCACCAGCCCAAGAGGGGAACGAAGGTGGTTAAAGCTGAAACCAGGCTTATGAGATTTTGGGGCAGCCCCAGAAGAGGCTTTGACACCTCTGAGTGAGCACCTGCGAGGTCTGAGCTCAGGCACTGGGTCCCAAGTGGGTGCCGCTGGCAAGCGACGGGGCAGCACCGCCACCCGTCCAAGGGCAGGTGCCCTGGGTGCCATGTGCTGCAAGGGCTGGTGCTGGAGTTTCCTCTCGGGGAGGGAAGGGCACTGGGCAGCCTCTTCTCAAGTAACCCCAGTTTGGACCTAAGCTGCCTGTGCGGCTGCGGCCCCTGCAGCAGGCAATGCCCCGGGTGCCCTGGCACCAAAGCCAGGGCTGAAGAGGTCGCTGCTGGCAGCCTCTGCTCCGCTCTCCTGCTGCGGCTTTCTCTCTCTCTGCTTGCTGGTACATTTATCCTTTTTCCCTACAGTGCAGTGAAGAACCAAAGAACACAAGCACTAAATCCTGCTTCACTGGGATTTGCCTGATAAGGGCTGAATCTGCAGAGATGCAATTTTCCATTTTTTAAGACAAGAAGAAATAAGTGTTTCCAAGTGGCACTAGAGCTGAGCACCACTTAACAGGCCTTTGCAAGTTGCTTTGAGCACTTCTCAGCTGTTCTTCACATAGGTTGACCACAGAAAATATCAGGCTTCAGTTACCTAATTAAACACAGATGCAAATAACAACACTGCTTGCCACAATGCATCACCTTTTAGTGTTTCCAGGTGCTTCTGGCCAACAGTGTGTGCTGCAGCCCAGAGCAGGGCCTGGAGCTCAGCCGGTGAAGCCAACCAGGTTATAAATACTGCTGCTGAGGGAGCACTAGGGTGGGATGGTTGTGTTGTGTTAGGGAGAGCGTGGTGGGTGTAAGTATTTAGTGGGCTGCTGCGGATGCACCTCTGCCTTATTGAGTTAAGTAGCAGCTGGATGAGCTGTTTGCTGCTGCTCTGTTTTGTCACATGGTGATTTGAGGGCTGGTGGTTTGAGTTTGTGTCTCCAACTACTTGCAGAGCAGTGCTCCTTGTGGAAGGAGGTCTGGAGAGCAGGACCCAGGCTGCCTGTAAGCCTTGTGAAGAAGAGTGTAGTGGAAAGGCACAGTGGGGTTGGAGCCATTGTGGTAGAGTTACTCCACACTGGCAGGCCAGTTTCCATGTCTGCAGGTGCCTGGGAGCTGTAGCTCAGCCATGGGACAGACCTGTGTTCCTCATGCATTTGCCTCTGATGTGAGGTGGTGTTTATCCAAGCACTGCCCATTTCTTTCCTGTTGTTCTTCTCCACAGCTGTAGTCACTGAGTGTTTCTGGGGGTGTTTGTGGTGCCATGCTGTTGTTGCACAATGGTGGTCTCTGCTGCTCTGCTCTCTACCCAGAGCACATGTGGTGTTCTGCACTCCAGTTTCAGGTTGTGCTGCTGCTCTCAGCTGGAGCCAAGGGATGTTTGCCTCTGTAGGTAAAACTCAACCCTTGGGAATTTCCCTCTTTGAAGTGCTTTTTCCTGGTTTTTTTTCTTTGTGACTTCAAGATTTTTATGCTTACTTGGGACTCTTACCTGCACATGTAAGAGTCTCTAAGGCTAAGGTGGGTGCTAAGTAAGCTGGCTTTCATCAGGGAGCCTGCACGCTCCTGGAAGTGCTGGGTGTCCTCCACTCCCACTGAGCTCAGCCTCCAGGAATGCACGGCAGGACCTGCCTTGCGCCAGGCAAGACAGCAGCCAGCAGAAGGAGACCTTCTGAGCTTGGGTTCCTACAAAAATGGAGTCTTACGAACTTGCAGTGTATGTGAAGGTGAGCATGTGTAGTTCTGTCTCTATGCATCCTTGTAACTTGTGAATCCAGTTCAGCTGAGAGTAAAAGCATCCAGAATTTTAAGTATCCTGTGACTTCTGTGAAAACAGGAGGCTGAGCACAAAGGAAGGAAACCCTGTTAGCCCTCTCATGAAGGGAGACGATGCAACATGTCTTCATGCCTTATTTCAAATCTAATTAGATGCTCACAACTCACCACAGGAGATGGTAAAGGTGCTCCAAACAAGAGAGGATGTTCGCATATTAACGGACATCAGAGAATCCAACTGTGAGCTAAATGCATATGGAATCGGGCTTGCTTTAGCTGCTCTGCACATAAGCCTGTTAGTTATTACCATAATACCAATGGCTTCATTTATGCTGTGTCCTGGTCCTTTAGCCTATAGGGGGTGTATTGACCCGTGATTTCAGCCCTCTGTAACAAGAAGTTTGGATGCAGGATGAGAAAGAAAAGTGAGTTAAGAAGCCCCATGGTCAGGATGCTCAGCAAGGGCTGGTGGTGAATGAGCAGCAACTGACTGCCCGTTGATGCACATGCTCATCAGCAAGTAAATGAACACCTTTGGGGGAGCAGACTGGCACTGAGCAACCCCAGCCTAGAGGGGAGTGGGAGTGCTGGGGCTGCAACCACCAACCCTCCGCAGCAGCATGGGTCCCTTGGCTGTGGGAGCCAGGGGTGTGCCCTGCCTTAGGGAAACCCCTGCTTCAGCTCCCTGGAATTTCAGCAGGGTCCATGCTTGCCCCTGTATTTCGTAGCAGGAACAAGTTGCCTGCCCAGTGCTTCAGGGCTTTTTATGTAAATCTTTGGTAGAGGATGAAGATGGCTGTGGATTTCAGCCATGCACTGTGCAGGTCAGACTGCTTGCCATCACCAAATGGAGACAACACGTAGTGCTTCCTGATCTGAACATCAGAGCTTACACTTGCATCCAGGGCTGAGCCAATCTCGTAATGATTTCCATGATTTTGAAATTGTGTTGTCAGGCTAATTAGTTTCACTGGTACCACCCATTTCAGTTGCTGTGTGTTGCTCTTTTGTGCCTGTTTTCTGCTAATACTGTTAAACAAATTCACTGCTATGCATATCTGTAGGAACAGAGAATAGTGAACAGATTGCTTTGAGCAGGAGGCTGGATTAGATACCTCTTGAGGTCACTTCCACTCTGGTGATCCTAAATCTAATAATGAGCGCTGTATAGCTAGCACTGAGCACCCTGTGACCTCCCTGTTCAGTCAGATCTGGCTGGGGCAACTCATATTAAGAAAATTATTCAGACTTTTAAATTGTTCATTTAAAAAAATGATACAATCTTTAATGTCAGATAGAAGATTACAAATACTATGAGCTGCTTGCAGCGATAAATGGAAGATATCTAGAAGCAGACCTTTGCCTGTCTTGTCTCATGTAGACTGGTTTGTAAGGCCCCCAGTATAAAACAGTATAAAACCTCAGCTAAGACTTTCTTGATGCTGCTGAATAGGAAAATACAGAGCAGTAATTTGCAGAATACTTTTATTTGCTAAAATATACTTGTAGCTGCAGATGCCAATATCTCCTGATACTTTGGGTAAGCAGAGGGATAAGCTTATAGTCTTCCAGATCTCATGTCCATGCTCTGCATCTCCACCTGCGTTCTTCTGCAATGTATTTGCACTGTGTCACTGTCATGTCCCCAGTGTGGAGGTGGCTGTACTGAACTGATAGGCTCTGCTGCTGGGGACCACGTGAGGACAAAATGATGCAGCCTGGCATGCCATGTTGCTGCTTGCAGCGATGGCAAGTCTTCTATCAACTAATCTGGAGGGAAATATCTGGGTTTAAGGAGGGCTTTGGGTGATTCTTTCAAGTGCAGACCTTGTCCGATCAAGGTGGTGATCCAGTGTGAGCACTGGAAAGGTTCAGTGCTTGAAATGAAAAGATGGTGATCTCACTGCTTGACAGGCACTGTATTGCATTGTTTCTTTTACATGGGAACATAGGACTTTCTGAAACACATTTAAGGCATGCCAAAAGGGAGAATTTTTTTCGCTACGTATATAAGGACTGGTCTGGTCCTGTCTTTTTTGCCATCTTTCCTCAGAATTGCTGTGCTTTGCTTAATTACTGTAACTTTCTTCAATACAGATCCATGTGTTGTGGTAGTACTTAATGGAAAGAGGAATGGTGAAATGTGATTCTTTATATCAATGGCATGCTCCCATTTACTGGAATGGAAGCCTGGCTGGAGGAGGCTTGTGTTTCACCACTTCTTCAGCTAAAAATGCAGGAGGGTGTTTGACAGACTTGGGTGAAGTAAGGGGAGCCAGCAACAGTGAAGACCCCTAGTTTGAGAGCTTTGAGACTTTGCACCAGACAAATCAATACATGTTTACTCCAGGTCCCAGTCTAACCCCACACACTGTACTGGGAGGCTTTTTCTGCAGATGAAGAAACAAGTGCTGTATTCAGGCAACAGCCTCATGGATATCTTCCTCAGGCTGGTGGGTGAAGTAGTCCGGTCTCAGCCACTCCCTTCATCAAGCACCTGCTGTGGCACTATATATGGTGCAAGGTTCCTGTAACCAGCATAACTTCCTAGGCTGTCCTGCATCAGTGGGCAAAACGTCTTGTTCCATGTGCAGACCATGTCACCGCTCCCTGTGTCTGGTCAGGCTGACAGCACCCGGGTCACCCATCCTGTCACGGCTGGTCCTCTGCAGGCTGGCCCCAGCAGTGAGGGAGTATGGCTGGTGTACAAACATCAGTCTGTGCTTGCAGCAAGTTGGTTTAGAAGGGAATTAACTTTTTTTTTCTTTATTTTATGAGATCAGAAATAAGAGGGGTTTATTGTAGCCATGCTGCCTGCTGGGTGGCAAATCCTCCTGGCTGGCAGGTTCGAGTGAGTGAGTCCTGCAGAGCAGATGCTATCAGGAAGCTGCACGCAGTTTGTTCAACGATATATGGAAAACCCTCATTTTGTAATGAATGATGAAATCTAAGCACAGGCTGTCAGGCCAGGTGGAGCGGTGACCGTGCTGCCTGCAAACACCCTTCTGGGAATCCCAAGCCCTGCTTTTTTTCATTGTCATGTAGCATGTTGAGAAACATCCTCAGTTTGCTGGCACCGTGCTGTGAACCCTCCCACCGGCAGCAGCACGAGCCTCCCCGTGGGCAGCGTGGCTGTGGCGAGCGGCACGTCCAGCCCCGCTGCGCACATCGATGGGCCCAGGGCAGCAGGAGAGGAGGGGGTGCCTCTTGGGCAGGGACAGCATGGATCCCCCAGCTGCTGGCAGCAGCAGAGGAGGGAGAGACCTGTTCTCAGGGCACAGAAATGCCTCTGAAACCTCCTGATGGCAATTCTGAAATTTGAAGGAAATTGGAGCATGGCAGAAGGAGGCCTGAAAATTGGACCAAAGGGCAAATGTGTGAATAACCACCAAAGAGCCAAAAACCAGCTCTGGCTTGGACAAACCCCCTGACACTCCCCACCTTGTTTGGTTTTCTGCTTTCCAGTGACTTGTCTCAATGCCTGAGCCGTCAGCTAACGGGCTTGCTAAGCCCAGCAGGCGAAAGGCTCAGAGGGACATATGACTGCTCTCTCTAAATTCATCAGGAGGTAAAAAATAGCAGCATAGAAGAGGTATTAAACTAAAGGACAGTACTGGCACAAGCATAAACAAGTACCAATGGGCTGTGAATAAATTTAGGCCAGAAGCTAGAATATTTCTAACTGTGCAACAAACTAGCATCTGTAGCAGCCTTTCAGACAAAGCAGCAGGGGCCAAGATGTCAGGATGCTCCCGGCTGCCTAATTAGCTCATGAAGGGGATGGTGCAGTATCGCAGCCACGGCAGCACACAGGCTGGGCAAGCCCGGTGTGGTGCAGACCCCTGTATTCAGGGGTTCAGTAACTCGCCCTAGAAGAGATGGGCTGGTGCAAGCCCTGCCTGTGCTGGGTGTGTCTAACCGTGCTCCTCTCTCGTGAGGGACAGGCTGTCCCCTGCTGCAAGGAAACCCAGAACAACAGGGGAAAAAAAGTTTCCTTCTTTTACTAACGGTCAATTATGGTTCACATGGCATGCCTCGCGGTTCCTCATGCACACCTCCACATCTACGGTGGTAATGCCGCTGTCTGTCTTGCCGTTAAGTCTTGCAAATACTGATTCCTTCCCTTCTTTCTCTTCATGCATCCAAGATGTGTCTAAATGCTGGTGAGTTTTTCCTAGCACATATCCAAAATGTACTTTTTCCTTAGGGCAGCAGCAAGCAGCTTTGTTTGTGACTTCGTGCAACATCTTTTTGCTCCTGCTTTTACTTGTTGGCCTCTTCAGCACACACAGAGCCTGCTCCAATTCCTTGAAATTATCAGCTAAAATTATCTTCTTGACCTGCTGATCTGAACCTTTCTGCTTGCTACTCTCACACTGAGGCAAATTTAATGCTTGTGTCCTTGCTTTCAAGCATTTGCCTTGCTCCTTTGCTTCCGTCGTATCTGACCTGCTGTCTTATCCATGACCTCTAGCTCTCCTCTGTAGCCCCTAATGCTGTCTCAGGCCCCCTTTTTTTCTCTCCTCTCTAGCAGTCACCCAGAGATCTTACTTTAAGATGCCGTGCATGCTCAGAATTATGTGAGCAGTGGGGTAGGACTGAAGCGTTTGGGCATTGCTGCAGCTGAAACCACAGTGCTCTTCCCCATCCCGATGCACTGCCTGCCCTGTGCTTTCCTGAGGAGGATTGTAGTACTTGCTCCAAGGGAGTGAAACACAACAAAACATCTTTCAGCAAAACTTGCAGGTAGAAACATGCCTTCAAAGCCTTACAGTCCAGTTCACAATAGCTTTTCTTTCTGTCCTTTTTTGTACATACCCTACTTTGTTGCAATAGATCTAACCCAACATGTTACACTCCTTAGGGCAAGGGCTGTCTCAATTTGTTCTGCAGAGCCTCCAGCACGCTTCCAACAATCACTTCGTATTTCCTGAGATGGGGAGGACAGCGAAGAGAGGGCCCGTTTTGAAAGACAGATGTCATTAAAATACAGAGTCTGAGGTAAAGCACAGTGCAGTGATGATCTAGATCATGAAACTTAATGATTTCACTGCTGAATGCAAAACAATCATTGTTGTATTATTAGTAAGATTTGTGCTAGCTGTGGGAAATAAACCCATGCTGACGCGTGAACAGCGTGAATGCTGCCAGGCCGGCAGGGCTGTAGCAGGCAGTGTCAAGCTGCTCATAGACCATCCATCCATCCTTCACCCGCCGATACCCAGCTCTCACAGCTGTGCCGCTTGCCCCCAGCGCGCGGCAGGTACGGCCTTGGAGATGGCCTCATGAAACACCACCTGGAAAGTCCCTGTTTGGGATATTTAATGTGGAAAGG
Organism: Falco punctatus; assembly: GCF_963210335.1. Taxonomy (NCBI): domain Eukaryota; kingdom Metazoa; phylum Chordata; class Aves; order Falconiformes; family Falconidae; genus Falco; species Falco punctatus. Next base: position 64,544,104 of record NC_137588.1, read on the forward strand.
TCGAGCCAAGTTTTTCAGAACAGCTAACAAATGCAGAAAGGCTGTTCAGAAATCTTTTCTTTGCAATATTTATCTGTACAGGGACATAAAAGGAAGCGCGTGCATAGGTGAGTGAGGAATCCCTCTGCAGCAAAGCCTGGCGAGCAGCCTTGGTGCGTTGAGCGTGGCTTTACACGGGGAACATGTGGCTGTAGGACTCTGCACTTCTGCAGAAGGCTGGGTCTCCCCTGAGCGCAGCCCCTGCGCAGGCAGCCCCAAGCTGTTCAAGTAAACAGCACATCCAGCTGATAGTGCTGCAGAGGATGGGGTGGTTCTAACCTGAAAATTACAGGGCCAGGGTAGATTTGCTGTGTTTTGACAGCAGCCATAAGTAACTGTAAGGATGGGTTGGGATGGGCTGTTGCTTTGCTTGTCTCACAAGTGCGGAAGGCGGCAGTGGTGCTCGCGCTGTGTTCTCTCATTGCTGCTTTGAACTTCATTTCCTGTTTGATTGTTCCCTTAATCAAAAGAAAATGAACTCCAATTAAGGCATCTTACAAAATATGATTTGTGTCAAATTAAGACTGCTGGTGTACCTTTGAAGAAGCAGTAATGCTGAGGCCTGAGTCACACAGGAGTTAGAAGAGAAAGGGATGGATCGAGCTTCTCAAGAAAATGCAGTATGAGCTGAGTTTGATTCATGCAAATCAGAGTTTTCACGTAATGCAAGATCCTCCTGTTTGAGATAGGATAGGAGACTGACATGAACATTATAATAGTGTTTTGGAAATGAAAAGGGCGTATCTGTGGCTGTATGTTTACCCAGGCATGTTCGTGCATGTTCTCTTGGTGGAATATACATCTTTTACGTGTACTTACAGTGAGGCTTTCAGCAGCCCAAGGAAGCTGCAAAATCAACGTCTGTCACAACAGAAACTGTTTTTGGCACCTGAAGGCTGGCTGGTTGGTTGGAAGGTCTATATTGTGTATTATTAATATACAGCCTTCTAAACTGTTGTCCTAGTGTTTAATGAAGAAACTTTTAATAAATATAATAAATCAATCTATTGACAATATTAATCTTTAAAAGCACTAGGTTTGAATTAAAAGAACATAGCCTTGGCAGGATGTAGTCAGAAAGCTGAAGTTCCCACTCAATGAAAATTGCATTTAATAGTGGAAATTTACTGAAATCTTGGCACCTGAAAGACTTTACTCCTGTTGCGTGTACTTGGTACAAGTAGGTATCAGGAGATGTTTAAAACCCAGACAGCAGTTACCCTCTTGATGCATTTTGCACTAAACACACTCTTCATTTTTTTCCCTCAAAAGGAAAGCCAAGCCCTGCGTGCGCAGCAGGGGATGGTGCAGGGAGCGAGCCCCGCTCTGACAGTCACAAAGCACACGCTGGTAAGGTATCCGTTTCGCCATAACCAGCAGGCACCTCTAACAACAGCTGTCAAGGGACGGTAACTTGGGTGACTGCCATCAGGACGGAGGTTTGTGTGTGTGTCGAGGAACTCAAGCCCCTCAGCCAGCGGCTGAGTGAGGCTGGCTGTAACCAGCACCAAGCAGAGACCTGCCGGAGGCAGACGGCCCTTCCCCAGGGTAACCAGGGGCCCCATCCCTTCTGCTCAGCCCCTCTGCAAACCGCTGCTTTGCCTACTGGAATCAGAATGGCTGCACTGCCATGCTCCCCAGGCGCCTGCACAGGACTGCACGTGAGCAGAGGGCTGGGTCTTCGGTGGCTCTCGGTAGGTGACTGTCTTAAAAATGAAACGCAAACCTAGAATGGTCAAAAGGCCCTGAAAAGGCAGCAAGAATTACGAATAGGGATTGAAAGCTAAAGAGAGAGAAAATCTTAATTAGATCTCCACCAACCTGTAAAGGAACACATTTGGATCAAAATGAAATGGAGCTTTGTATTCTCAGGGCTTTGGTGCAAGAATGGAAGAGGAATCATTCGCATTTGCTATTTGTGAAGCTGGATTGCTTTTTCTGTGAACCTGTCTTTTTAACTTCTTACCTTGTCAGAAAATTGTGAAGAGCTGCTGGGATGGTGTATTTGGGGTAGTTCTTATCACATCACATAGCAGAAACATTTCCATGGTTTCAGAACATGGGCAGAGTTTCCTATTTAATTCTGTCCTCCCCAAGTTAACCCCTTTCCTCTTGTGGTAAGCCAGCCTACCCACTATTCACTAACCTGCCTCATATTTCACTACCATCGATATTTTCTCTTTGTGAATATCTATCAATATTTAATACAGTGGTGTCAGTTTTGCTGTAAGATGAGAGGGACTACTAGAAACCTTGAATTATACATTGTGTGGCTGGGAGAAGCTGGGGAGAGTTTTCTTTTGGACCCAAAGCTCTTGCTGTTGATCTCCGGGACCTGCAGCTTGAAATCCTAATAATGGATGAGCACCAGAAGAAACTTAATCAGCGGCATGAAGGAAGGCCCCGCAAAGTGAGGTTCAAAATATCATCAGCTTACAGTGGTCGAGTGTTAAAACAAGTCTATGAAGATGGGCAGGCACTCGAGCCCCCAGCCAAAGAGCGCACTCGGCACTTTCTGCGCCACAGCTTCGAGCCAGGGGACCATTTCTGTGGGGCTGGGGAAATGCCAGAAAGCAGGTTTTACTCGACAGCCAAGATGACTGCCCAGCGGATCAGCATATTCAAAGAGGATAAGAAATATGGTCTCACCAGTAACTCACCTCTCCTCAGCGACTACCAGTCTAGCGACAGCCTTTGCAAGGTAAGTAATGTCAGCCCAGGGCTGTCAAACTGTTTGGAAACCAACTTTGGACTAAACAACTGTTATAGTAATATGGTAACAGGAGTCTCAAATTGGAACCTTGTTCAGATAAAACTCAGTTTTGTCAGTCCAGGATTTTAAATCTTGTAAATCTTCAGCCTCTATCCCACAAATTCTGTGTTCTGCTTACTCTTCAAATGGCAGGATCTGTGTGTTTTGCAGCAGTGCAGTCAGCAAGTGAACAGCATCTGCTAGCTAGCTGTGCTCTGTCTTCTCACTGGATTGATTTACATCTCTCCATTTTGTAGAGTAAGATATAACATCGCCATATATATCAATATCTATGCATCTAAAGCAGTCAAATGTAAGGTGGATATTATCTTAACTAGTTACATCTAACACATCAAAGTTGCGTGACTTCAGCTGGCAAAAAGGTTAGTGCCACCGGCAGCAGCATACCAGTGAGCTTCCGAGCTAGGCATCCTCTGGCAAGTCAGAATTCCCCTTTGGCTACTTTTAAACTCCTGGCTTAGTTTTGCTGGATATTTTGTTGACATGTAATTAATGTCATTGATACAGAAGTGTCTCTTTAGTCCTACTAAAAAGCCAGTACATGTGTAATAGATGTTAAACTGATTAATACACAGGGATTATGTTCATTTTCTTATCCTGTCAAATTGGATTTATGTATCTTTTACTGCTATTTGGTTTTATCAAATCTAGCTGCACCAACTAAGCAATTCATGTAACAGTGATGGCATATCAGCACTATTGATAACACAGCCACATCACGCTGATATGCAAACTAAATAGAGTACATTGTACTGATATAATAAGTAGATTTCTAAAACCTGATGCGAGTCTGCTCAGAGGAAAGATGATAAAAAGGAAGAACAGTGTGAGGCAAGCTGGTTTGCTGAATCAGTACCTGGCCTTTGCCTGGGAGACAGCTCATTCAGCTCCAGTTCAGGCTGCACAGTGAGCAGCTAGTGCCAGCAAACAAGTCAGCCTGTGGTCTGTTTCCCCCCCCCTCATCTGTTTGTCCCCCATCTGCCTTCTCCCCCCTGCCCTGTCTTGCAGTGCCTGCCTGCTGGTGGTGCCCCAGATGCTTGCAGAAAGGCCAAGAATTGAGTGTATCCCCAGAGGGAAGTGTGAGGTCACTCAAGTACACCAACTGCTGCGATATAAAGAAAGTTGTGTCATCATCCGTTGTGGTCTTTGGGTAAATAAGGAATGTCACTCTGGCACTTGCATAACTAAAGAGACTGAAGTGCTTAAAAAAGTTTAAAATGCTTTTCATGGCCTTGATTTGAGTACCTTAAAAGTCTGTTAGTTCTTGGTGCTCATCACAGTTGCACACAGGAAACCCAGATGCCTGATATCAGAACTATATTTAGCTGATACACTGGACATCTAGTTTAACCGAAAATATCAAACCACAATGAATCTCTCCTGCCTAAAGGCAGAGCACTAATGTGATCTTATCCACACCATTAATTTGTTCTGCTTTCTTGGGTAATGCTCATCTCTTCCCTAGTTTCCCTAACCATAAATACTTTGAGTAATCATGCTATCCAGTACTGGTTTTGTTTTGTATCAGCATGTGTTTGGTATGTGGAGACACCATGTCTGTGTAACAAATACAAGGTTTTTAAAGCCTTTTGCTGATAGTGAGGGTTTGTGCTCACCTGCCTCCCCCCCCCACACTTTTCCCCATAGAGCAGCAGGTGCCCAAGTGCCAGGAGAGCCATCAGCCATCTCATGTCAGCAGATGTGACTCTGGTAGGGTATTTTCCCAGGAGAACATCTCCTTTTGCATAGTTTCTTGACACGGATACTTAAACAGAGCGAAATATGAAGAGTGTGTAAAACAACAGGCTATGGTGACTGCCATAGGATACCTAGGGCAAAGGGAAAAGGGGACCAGGTAAGCAAGATGCTGCTTTCAGAGAAAGGTTTGACCATACCAAGTTTAGCTTTAAAATCATTAGAAAAGAATACAAATTCAAGTGTGTCTACAGATCGTTATTTAGACTGGTTCCTCATTGTTAGGAACACAATTCAGCATTAGATAATGAGGATTTTTTTAATCATCTGATCTTTTTGCCAGCATTAATAAATTTCAAAGAAAAGCTTTCTTTAAAATCTGAAAAACGCTTTGATAGGCTGAAGAATAGGTCACCGTCATGGGGAATTTCTACTTCTGGCCAAAAACATGCAAACCCCTCTCTATGCCTGCACTCCAACTACTCAGCTTTCATAGAAATGTAGGTTAGTCCCCACTGAGGAGGCTGCTTCTCCATATATGCCAACACCACTGGTCTTAGAGTTTTGCCTTTTTTTTTTCCTTTTTTTTTTTTTTTTCTTGCATATGGGTTAGAATGAGAATTTACATTCCAGAAAGCTTTCCGCATCCAGAACATAACATTAAAGTGAGGCTACTAAGACTTGACCCAACGTTTTGGTCTGATCCCATAACCCATTAGGGCTGGGTCTCCACTGCCATTCTGCTTGGTGCACTGGGTGGTGTTGGGGAGCTGGCTTGTGCTGCAGAGCCAGCTGAGCAGATCATTGGGTGGAGGGGATCTTCTAAACGCCCAGGGATCATCAGTGTTTGCAGAGTGTATTTATACAGGCGAGACACTGATACAATCTTTCTACAGGCTTCCCCAATTATAGATTTTGGCAAGATCATAATCTACACTAATAACCTGAAAATCGTCCGTGCGCCAATGGACCAGAGAGAGCTCATGAGAAGACTCATCCAGACTGAGGGAATAAATGACTGGACCTTCATATACCGGGAAAGGAAAGAAAGATTTGGTGGTGGACATAGAAAAGACATTGACAAAAATTTTGCCTGCAACCAGTATGTGCAGGTAAGAGAAAATGGGAAGTGGTTTTTTTTGCCTAAGGCTTTTGGGTCTTACAGCCCTAGTCAGGCCACTGAGTATTCCCACCCAAGGCCCATCTGTATCTGGCACTTAACTAAATTTGGGTTTAAAGCATCACTTTGCTCCTCTTTCCACTTGGGAGATAACCAATCAATGCTGCACTGCAGTTTGTGCTCTGGGGACAGCTGCTGTGTTTCCAGATGCTCATGTCCTCCCACTTGATTCTTTCCCTGGAGATTACTGACATTTATGCAGCTTGGCTTAGGTCCATCCTTCATCGCCATCTCCCAGTGGAATAAGAGCAGGCCGGAGTCTCTCCAGCCTGACAAGGCTAAACACAGCTGCTCTGTGGTTGAGACTGCTGGAGGCTAAAATTTTAATATCAGCTGAAATAAGATTGTGCCTTCCACTTGTTTTCTCATGGGTTAGTCTTTGTTGGTCAGAATCCAAATTAGTCTGACCATAATTTGATCCCACAAAACATAATGTCGTGCAGGGCAAATGTAAAGCATTACAGTTTTGCAGATCTGAGACCAACCTGTGCCGAGTACAGGTTGCCTCAGTCTGTCTGCAACCAGCAGCCTTGCTTATGGCTCACCTGCACAAACACCCCATGAAAACTGGAAACAGCCATGAGAAACTAAGTAGGCATTTTGGCCTTTGTCAGTTTTGAAATAAACTTGATTTTCAGAAAGAGAGCTTTAATGTAAAAGCCAAGAATCACCCCATCTATCAGAAGATATCAGAGTCATCAAAAAATCACTTCTGACTTTTGGAGGAATATGTCAGAAAGGACCTTCAAAAGGTAACTGTCTTCCTCCAGTCGCCCTCACTGGAGCAGCGTGCTTTGGAGAAGGACAACAGCTCCTGTAAGGCAACATTCCAGAGAAATCTGTTAACCTTGGAGAACTCAGCAATGTACTTCCATTCTCCTTGATGTCTGGGGAACAAAAAGTAAAACCTGAAGGTCCTAGAACTATGATATTATTTTTTTTTTTAGAATACTTCTGGACTTTGTATACACTGGTATTATGAACATTCATTTAAAGATGACCAAGTCACAGTAAGGTTATTCTTCTGAGAAGTCAATTAATTTGGACTATGAAATTTATAAGTAGGCACCAACATGAAGCATATCTGGCACCAGCTGCCTATACCTTAGTTAAAACCTCATTCTCTAGTGCCATGTAAAGTAGAACTGCTGCAGAGGAATGATGCAGGACTCTGAACCTGACATCAAAGGGACAAACCTATGCCATGCTACTACGTTCTTCTGATACAGATATTTAATAATTTCTGGGCTCTGTGGAAGCAGTGAATTTTAAGATGAGATTTGAAAGAGGCTGTCTGGCACCCCGGGGGAAGAGTTGCAGGCACTAGGGACAGCTTGAAAGAAGCTGTGTTTGTCTGTGATGAGGGATGGGGGGGGGGGGGGAGGGTGAGAAGAAATGCTTGAAGAAATGAAACTCAAAACTGAGGATACAGAGCTGAGAAGATGGATGTGTTAAGAAATGACAGGAATATGGGTGGAGCTATGTGGACCCTTGCAGGAGGAGAAAGATGAATTGTGTCATAAGCGCAGTCACATTAACTTCTCATTTTCTAGAAGTATCCACAGCTTGTACCCAGATATACAGGGGCCTTTTTCTGGAATATCTTGCTGTACATAGCTGAACATTATCATCAGAGTGGCATGTCAGGAGCAACAATTACTTAGAAGACCAGAAGACAGGATTTCCCTCTTTCAGGTAGGCTGCTGACTTTGGTGTCTGATATCCAGTAACAGATTTCTTTTTGTGGTCTGTCTCTTTCAGGAAGGGGATGCTGAACATGGTTGTTCCCAGTGTAAAGGGTCAGGCTCAGCTCCTTGCTCATTGTGCCATGGAAGCAAGTTTTCAATGCTGGCAAACAGATTCAGAGAGTCCTACAGGGCTCTCCGATGTCCAGCTTGCAACGAGAGAGGCCTGCAGCCCTGCCAGATCTGCACTGCCTGACCAGGACTGCCACCCCTGCAGCAGGCTACAGGCACCACAGCAATATTGTGTTAAAAACTTTGGTTTATTTAACCTTCAAGCAGCCTCACTATAATGACAAGGGAAAGGCACATGATACATATCTCACCACCACACCTCTGCTACTGACTGTCCCTCTTGCCTGCTACATACACCTGTCTAACTTTCAAATCAGGCCAGATCCCGGTGTCTGCATGGTGAGCATATCCCCTGACAGTAGAGGAAATTATCAGCGTTTGGAAATTAAGCACCTCTGTAAATGTCTCTGGCATCTGGAACCCAGCCTGAATTTGCTGGCACTAGCCCTCAGTCAGGTGTTTGGTGCCCGGCACAGCCAGGTCCCGACCCACCAGGCACTCCAGTAACATCATTAAAAGCAGCAGAAGTAGGTGCAGTCTGGGCACATCAGTAATGTGTCAGGGTGTAAAGTTTGTAATGACGACAGCAAAGCAGTGCCTCCCCATGGTTTTAATTTGCTGAATGTTTTAAAATTACACTGTTTTTTGCAGTTAACTCTTTACTTTCCCTGCAGTGTCACAAGCATTTCCTGAAGATTTTGCCGACTCTTATATCTGCTTTAGTGGACACAATGATTCCTTTGAGGTCTGATTCATGGGGAAAATTGAAAACCCTTTCTGAACCTGGAGCTATAAAAAAATGAACAATAATTTATTGTTATAGATAGTGGTTATTAAGTTTTCAGCTTACTTATGAGGAACTGCTGAACCAAAATTCCCCTGTACGATGCTCAGCACTTTTCAGGATCAGGCTGATGGTGAGCAGGACTTCTGCTGCTTAATATTAATCCCATTTTGTAATCTGCAGAAGGTAAACTATAATTAGTTGAGGTGAAGCAATGATATGGGATACTTTGCAGGCTGCCACTGGTGGCAGAGAACACAGGGGATTCAAGGAATTGAGGCAAACAGGGGAAACCATTTTTTTCCCAAAGTATTAACTTGTTTCATTTTATATTCGTAAGTAATGTTAATGCAGCCTTAACTTGCATATTGCCTCTGAGACTCTGATGAGGTAAGAGACTGCTCACATGTACTTCGTGCTGAGGTTGCAAGCTTACACAGGGTAATTTATGGCCAAGTTTGTTTTCCTATGGTAGGTTATAAGATTTCTCTACAAAAATTTAAATTATTGGAAATAATGCTGTTTTAAGTCTTAGACTTCCATGTCTCCTACTGAAATTGTTCAGTGGGTACTGAGGGTTTATTTTTCAGAAAATGTGCGTAAATCCAGAGCGGATACTTGGCTGGCTGCATTTATCCTATCAGGATCTGCAATACAAAAAAATGTAGTCCCTGAGGTATTCATTGAGGGCAGGCGAGACCTCACAAATCAGAAATGGTTGTCAAGCGGATCTCTTCCCTCAAACTGGACCTGTTTGATCTCATAGTTTGTTTGGCTTGTTTAAAATTGCTGGCTTAAGATAAGAAAAAAGCTACCAGGCAAAGTTGTTGCCTGATAGTTTACTGTTTACAATTAAACTAGATGCAAATACCCATTTATAAAATCAGTATTTATTGTTCTTTGGTAATTATGTCTCAACCACCATTACTCCTCCTGGTGTGTCAGCTATTCCCATCGATCCCGACACGTCCCTGTGGCGATGCTGGCAGCCAGCTGTGCTTTCCCTGGTGTAGCCCGGTGTCCTGCTGGCCCAGCGGGCTGGGGGCCATGGCACTTGTCCACATACAGCGTCAGGGCTGGGCTGCAAGCAGACGCGGTCCCAGCAGCACCACCTGGATTTGCTCCCTCTGCTTCAAATGTGCTCATTTTATTTTTGCTAATACACTGACTCGATTTGCCCAATAAATGCTCTCGTTTCATGTGAAACAAAGGTTTGAGCTTTCCTAAAGCATCGTGTCAAGGCTATGTGTTATTTTACTGCTTTGCTGGTTTTGTTCCTGCGGGGCTGGGGCTGCGGCTCCAGCAGGGCCAAGGCCTGAGGCGCGATCCCAGCCACAGCCCTTGCCGGCCGCCCAGGCAGCGCTGCCCGTGTGTCCTCCGGCTCGGAAAGCAGTGTCAAGAGAACAGACTTGCCCAGGGCCGCCGCTGCTCCGGGCCATGGCCTGCAGGCAGGCCCAGGCCCGCTGTGAGGCAGCAAGGCCGCAGGCGGGGGGTGGGGGCCGGCGGTGCGGCGGACGCGCCCCCTTCCTTCCCTGGCTTTGTGGCTGGGTTTCATCTTTTCCTTTTCCAGCCTAAATGGTCCCACGAGCTGTGGCGACGCTGTGCCGCGGGGCACCCCACGGAGCCCAACGGTGCGGGCCCGGCCCGGGGATGCTGCTGCGGCCCGCGGAAGCCCCGCCGGGCAGCCCGAGGCGGCCGCCGGCCGCACACAAGATGGTGGCGGGGCGGGACAGGCCGGCGGCGGGCCCGCGGGGCGGGGCGGGGCGGGCAGCAGCGGGGCCGGGCCGGACCCGCCATGGGGGTGACGGTGGAGGTGCACCGCGTGTACCGGTACCCTTTCGAGCAGGTGGTGGCCAGCTACCTCCGCAAGGTAACGGGCCCGGCCCCGCCTCCGCGGACGCTGCCGGTCGGCAGGAGCGCCTCACGGCGGCGGCGGGGCCGCGCCGCGGGCTGCGCCCGCTCCGGGGCCCCCTGCCCGGCTCTGGCTGCCGCCTTAAGCTCCGGCTCCGCCCCGTTCTCTCTTCAGCGGCCTTTGTGGCGCGGCGGCCGCGTGGAAAACCGTAAATCCTGTCAGTGGGAGAGTAAACCGGCGTGGGCAACGCGCCGGAGCGGGGCCGGGCCGCAGAAAGCCGCCAGGCTGCTTTGTGCTACCGCGGCGGCGGCAGCTGGCCCGGGCTGGGCGTGCGGGGTGTGCGGGTGAGCAGGGTGTGCGGGGCTGTGCGAGGTGTGCGGGGTGTGTGGGGTGAGCAGGATGTGCAGGAGGGGCAGGGCTCGATGAGCCTTCATGCAGGTCCTGCTTTGGGGCGTTGTGCATGTGCTGGCCCTTCCTGAAGCTGAAAGCTTGGATTTCCTCTTTATCAGAGCTTTTTCTTTATGCTTAGATGAAAAGCCGCGTTTCTGTGCCCGAGGCGTTGGTTGCGCATCAGTTGCATCCGAGTCCCAGAGCAGAGCGGTTGCCTTTTTGCTGCCTGGTACCCCAGGGTGCCCGGCCTGGGTCCCACAGCCTTGCCCCGGGTGGTGTTCATCGGGGATGGCGCTGGCCCCAGTGCGGAGGACAGGATGGGCAGTGCTATGGCAGTGGTGAAAACCAGGTGGCCTTTCTTGGCCAGGAACAGCCCAGCTGCTGCTTGCAGAGCGTGGTGTGGTCAAAACATGCAAGAGGGACTTCGATGCAGTAAAGAAGGCCAGCAAATCCTGCCTGCTGCCACAGGCTCTGCTCCGCTGGTGTTGTGTGCCAGGCTGTGAGCTGTGACGGACTCGGGGATGTGGCACGGCTGCCCTGTGGCACAAGGGGTGCGCACAGCCAGCACAGCAGCACCTGCCCTTCCAGCGGCTCTGCCGTGGTGGCTGGGATCTGTTTGAAAGAAAGATCGGATCAGCAGAAATGAATTCTAGTTTTCTGTCCTTGCAGAATGCTGACCCCTGCGTTGAGGCTTGGTGCAGTATGGCTTTTGGCCTAGTAGTGCAACAATCCCTATGCTTTTTAGTAGGCTTTAAAATGAAAATGTTTTGCAGTGACAGAAGGTGGTGTTAATGGCAGGTAAAGAGCGTTTCTGTGTTGCATCCTAGCAAAACAGCATCCTGCTAAATTTTCCTTGTGAGCACTGTTGTCCCTCAGACCTGAGCTCCAAGCTGTGCATCAAAACTGCCCTTTTTGTTGGTGTTTTCCTTTGAACAGCAGCGTAGAGATAGGCATGAGTTCTAATCCTTATTACTGATGCTAGGCTTTTGCCCTCTAGCTGTGACTGTTTTTTGTGAACACCAGGGTGAAGAATAGAGCGGGTTCCATAATCTTTGTTTTGGCCACGTGTGTTTAAACATTAAGGATAGATGTAAGCTGCTGTGTTGTGCAGGGTGTTCCTTGGCACAAAACCCCATGGGTTTGTGAATGTTCTCAGCCGGACAAGGTGTTTAAACAAATGCTGACTTTGGGCTAAATTCATCCTTGATGCAACCAACTTAAAGCACAAGGAAGGAGTATTTTTTTTGTTTTGCTTTGTTTTGTTTCAGCCAGCTGCCAGCTCTCCTTCTCCTGTTAACGGAGGTCTGGCTTTGACAAAGGCAGCGCCGAGAGGAACCTGGGGTGTCCCTGCTCGCAAGACGCACAGCCAACTCTGGCACCTGGGCGGCTGTGTGACTGATGCACAGCAGAACTGAGCTGAACCTGCCTGGTGTTGCGCTGCGGTGAGGATGCCTGAGGCAGCCCCAGCTGGTGTGGTGGTGGAGCAGAGCCCCACATGCTTGCTTGCAGCTGAGGTAGTCCCAGCGACTCTTAATTCATCAGCAGTGCCATGACGACTTGTGGTGTGCAACCTTGCTTCTGCTGCAGCCACCCTGGGCGCAGGGAGGCAGAGAGTGCCCTGTGCTAAGTAACTTTTTATTAAGAATTGTCACATCCTTGAAAACTGGATTGGTTTTATGGGTAGGGTAGGACTGGGGAACAGTATGTTGCACTTCTAACAAGTTTTTCCTGTTTGCTGAAAGCCTGTAAAGACGACATTGGGCTTGCTGAAGTCACCAGGCTTCTGCACAGGATCTCAGTGGGGTCAGCCACTTGTCTTCAGTGTCCATCTCATGAGGAAATGACCGATAACGTGAATCTCTAAAAGATGTGGTAGCATGGTTTTGTTTTAATTGATTGACTTTTTTTCTGATGCTTGATGGCTCAGTACAAAATGGAATTGGATCCCTGTAGTGGTGCCATGCCCTGTTCTGAAAATCAAACTGTCATGTATGTGAAATTCTTTTACAAAGGAAAAACCCAAAATATCCCCACTAGCCAGAACTTTGAACAGTAAATATAGACAAAGATGCTTAGTCTGGAGTCTTTCTATTTCTCTTTGGTTTCTGTTAATCATCTACAGCTATGATTTTTTTGCCCTAGAGTAGGACCGTGCAAAGATGTATTTAAGGTTTTCCTTAAAAAACGCCAAAACCCAAAAAGGCAAAAAAGTCTTTTTTTTTTTTCCCCTCTCACCCTGCTGCAGAAATCCTGAGCTATATATCTGGCAAGCTTGGGCAGTCAAATTTGCTAACCATATAGTTTAGACTGCCACACTATGGCTAACCAATGGATGTGCTCTGAAATACTCATTTGAAAATTCCAAACTCACATGGAAAAGTGGAAGCAGGGCCACCTTTTGCTGCTTTTCGTGAGTGTTTGGCAATTAAAGGTGAGAGGAGAAGCAGAGTTAATGCTTTTTCATTGTGAAAGATTTGAACGAAAATAGAAGTGCAAATGGAAATTGTATTCTGTAGTATACTTTCATATGACTTGAGGAGGGCAGTTGGAGGTGAATAGTGAGGCTAATTGTGACAGCCAGAAGTGCAGAGCAGAAAGGTTAAAATAATCCTCATTTGTGTGTGGCAGCAAAGTGCATCACATGCTTTTAACCGGGAATTTGATATCATTGAAAAAATAATTGCCATAGTTACTCATAAATGCTGTCGTTAAGAATTGACTTCAGGCCTCCTGCTCTTGTTCTTTCTGTTGTGACTCTGCAGGTTGAACCTTTGAATGTTGTTGTGCTGCAAAATAGGGTGGGAAGGTGCAACCAGACGTGCTCTCAAGAGGACGCCAAAGCAGTCAGGGTTCTTCAAGGGCGTGTTTGTGCCACCAAGACCATGTGTTGCCTCGACTGGGGCGCTTTGTGTATCAGCTGCAACGTATGAGGATGGAGCAGAGAAGCCACTCAAGACTGTGGAAAGTGTCACTGTGGGCTTGTGCATCTCTCAGGTTATGAGGTTAGGTTTAAAACATCGCTGCACTCTGCAGCGGAATTACACCCAGCTTCTCTAGAAACATGCTCTTATACGTCCTCCGGTTTCATTATGTAGAACCAGTGAGAGATAGGTGGTAATCAGGTGGATAGCCTGCTACAGATATTGGGGTATATGTTCTTGTATGTCAGTTCAGAAATATGCTAGAGAAAATATTCTGCCTTTGCCACATGTTTCTAGAGAAAATGGTTGGTGTGGGAGGATGGGCACTGGCAGAGGTCTTGAGGAATGTATTGGATGGGTCGGAAGGATGGTGCTTTGCCAAGTATGCCTTTCGGGCATATTCAACGTAGATGAGGAAAAATCCTGGTGGAAGTAGGGGCATTAACTTCCGTCATACCTGCCTGATGTGCCTGGGCTCGTGTGGCCAGTCCCCAGGCAGAGCTGCAGAAAGCCAGGCTTGTTGGGCATTTGTGGCGTATGGAGCCAAGGGGAGTGTCGTCCCGTGCCAGGGGCCTGAGCCTGCTAGAATGGGCAGCAGGTTCTGCTGGGGTGGCCTTTAGGTTAGCACAGGTGATGTTTTAAAGTGAGCCTGTGAACTGTAAATCAAACATGACAAATTGATTTGTATTTGAAATAAGTGTATCTGAAAGGCTTTTGTATTTATTGATCTGTATCACAGCAGGTAATCCGTGCAGTAGGTTTGCTAGACTTTTTTATTTATTTATTTACATTTATTCACTATTACCACTTTTCCAAACCAATAACAAAGTGGAGGAATCTGGAAAGGTTTAGCTGATTTTGCAGTGCCACTGCTTCATTTCCTTGCAGTTAAAAAAGAAAGAATCAGAATATTTTTGAATTCAAATATTATTATTTTTCACAAGACTTTGAGGCTGTGATTTTGATTTATGTGGGCTCCATTTGATCTTGCATGGAAAACCATCCCTTCATTGCTTTGAAATATGTCATTTTTATACAAATCATTATGCGTAACCTGCAGTGATTCCTCTCTGCTGCTAAACACTCTGCTGCTTTTAGAGGCCTGCTATTTCCCTCAAATAACTTCTAAGAAACATTGCTGTGGTTAGGAACTGCTGCTTTTGATAAATGAGCGTACATGTTCTAGTTTGGAAAGGTATGTGCAGTTCTTAATTCCTTGGATTCAGAATAATGACTATATGCAATTAGTTCTGCTTGTTATTTGTAGAAAACAGTCAATATGTTTGCAGCAAGAACGAATGAGAGCACAAGAATTCTTTAATTTTAATTGCCAGGTTTTTGCAAGTGGAGAATGAAGTACGTCAGTTCCTGTTGGGGTGAATTGAGGGATAACCCTGTACCCGCTCGGGTACCTCGGTGCTGCGGGGCTGAGGGCTTTCTGGGTACGGAGGTCTTCGTGCTTCCAAACTGCTGTCTGCTGGCACCATGCTTGCCACGCCACATGTGTAAAATGGGCTCTGATATCTTCAGGAAACACTCATGACTGGCAGCTAGGATAGAAAAAAGTCATCTCAAAGCTATGGATAGCTTAAAGGCAAAGTCAGCTTTGTGGCTTCTGCTGTCACTGATTTGCTTGAGGTCCTCTTAGTGTGATGGAGGAGGAATGTCTTTAAGATGGGCAAATCAGTCTGGAAAGAAATTTACTACAGGAACTCATTGGAATTATTCAGTTTTTTCAAAATATGTGCACTTCGCCTGGATAACTTTCTTTTTCATAGAAGCAGAGCATTTTGTGTTACAGTGTTCGGCACTTAACTTCCCCAGGTGCAGTCTGAGATACAGGAGCCAGGTCGGCTGCAGCCAGGGATGAGTTTGATGAAGGCAAGGTGTGAAGGTCGAAGGCAAGGTGTGAAGGTTGTACCTAAGCAGGCGGAGGGGTAAGATGTGCTCCTCTATGCGATGGTCAGGCCCCGTGGCTTTCCTCCACCTGTGCCTTTCCAGAACAACAAGAGGGTCGTGTTGGTCCCCTGGGGTGGGACCCTTCTGCAGCTTGGCACACGCCAGGCTGGGGGCTGGGGCCGAGGGGCGCTGCCTCAGCTGGGGGGCAGGCGGAGCCCCTGCCGCTGCCCGCACCGCTGCCCGCACGCTGCCCGCACGCTGCCCGTGCCATGCGCTTGCAGGCAGCACCACGAGATGGCATTCCCTCCTCGCCCGGTGCCGCCGGCCATGCGGGAACAGCCTTGGGTGTTTCTGCTCAAGCGGTGAAGAGGTTTAGGTCGTTGGCCTGTCTGCCCTGCGGCCCTAACAGCAGGCAGGAGAGCTGCCCTGCGACACCCTGGCCGGATTCTGCCCAGCAGTTGCTGGCCATCCTCTCAGCTTGTAGCCGGGTGCTCCTGGCACCCTCTCCGGTGCTGGTTTGCAGGTGCGGGCTGTGGGGACAGTAGGTGTGCCCTGATTGCTCCCAGGGACGTGTGGCGAGAGCGGGTGGGCAGCCCATCCCTGTCCCGGCACCCTGAGCCCGCTCTCCTGGTGCAGGCGTGCCCTGCGGAGCATGGCCAGCAGTTGTGTGCTTGGCAGCGTGGTGGGAAGCTGCCGTTGTTGGGCCCAACCCGGGTTAGCAGCACAGTAGTAGCCACCTCTCTTCTGGCAGTTTTGAATTTTGGAAGTGCTTGCTCAGTCCTGCGGCCTGACACAGTTGGGGATTTGGGGATGGTAGGGATGAGGATGCTGGAGCCGGTGTTACATGTGACTGCTGGCAGGGACAGCAGTGCCTGCCCCGTGCCCTTGCTTAGCAGGAGAGGTGATGCAGGGCAATGTGCATTTGCACACTTGGGCAAGGACAGGGCAGTGCTGAAGCCCTTGGGCTGGTGGGAGCCCTTGGGACAGGGCTGGGAGTCCTGTGCCTCTGGTGCTGGGCAGCGGGGTTCGGAGTTGGGTTACTGCAGGCTGAAATACCAGCCAGGCTGCGAGCTCTGTTCTGTAGTGCTGTTAGCTTTGGTGTCCCCAGGGAATGGAAACCTTGCAGGGAGGCCGTGGCTGGCTGGAAACGCTATTTTTGTGGCTGTTAGACTCTCTTAGCTGTTACATCTGCTTATAGACTAGTAATGTTATTTCTTTTACTGTGCAGTATAGAAAATTGAGTCTATTTCTGTTTAAATACTGGGGTAATAGAGCCTGCTATTTAGCGAAAGATTTATGTAAATGGCTCTTTGTTTCACACGATTGGGCCTTACAGAGTGTAAGTTACATTGATAATGTAATTATGCCACTCCTGCCATTTGAAAGCAGCACACTGTGGAGAAGCCTCCAAATTCTGTATAGAACAGGACTTGAAAACCTTGTGCTTTTTAAATCAACTTACGTTCTGCAGCAAGAAGTAGTAGAGCTGGGTTATAGAACAGCCTATTCTGGAATTGTTGACATTTTTAGCTTGGAACCTGAGATTTCTTTTATATCAGAATTTTGAAGCACCTATTATTGCACACCATAATTGCATTATGTAACTGAGTTAGCCTTAGGATGCAATTCCCCCACCCTTCCTAAAGCTTCGTATTTTGTTTTATGTCAGTCTGGTGGTCAGTATTTCTTCAGTCTGGCATTTTATTAGTGTGGAGGTTACAGTAACTGTTGAGTATTACTTGAGATCAATACATTATCTTGTGCTTCACAATTTGGAGTTCATTATTCAGTGAATGTTGATGACTTTTTGCAATGGAGAGTAAGGTACTTGTAGCCTTCTGTGTCTGGTTTCTAGCCAGAGGAGTTTTCTAAGTTCCTAACTAGACTATTATTCCTTAGAAGTCCTGTTCTTGTGCTTATGTTTCTTATATAGGATGTTGCCCTACAGGCAACCTGTATAATTTTGGCATAATTCCTTTTCAGTGGGGGTCTTGGAATGAGAATCTCTTTCTTCCAGCCTTGAAGTGATTCGTCTGTATGGCCGAAGGAAAATGAGGCTGCCTTGAGCAGGAGCAGGCAGTAGCAATCATTTATCCTTGCTGCACCCCAGCCCCTGAGCAGAAGAGCATGCCCTGCTGCCGGGGTGGACCCACACAGCAGTCTGAAGTGACGTCCTGCCCTTGCAATCTTACAGCAGCTTTTGCAGGACAGTAAAATGTTACATACCAGAGTCTGCATTCAGGTGACACTGCACTGTACCGTTCCAGCTTTTTGCTCGAGGAAATAGGTTGTGTGGCTGAATGCGCTTAGCGACAGTGGCAAGGCATGAGCTTGCTGCAGAAACTCAGGACGCCATGGCTCCCTGCGGACACAGTGCAGGGGCTTTGGCCCGTGGAGCTGCCAGGCTGCTGAAAGCTCTGCGTAGCCCTCGTTTGAAAAACGTGATATGGGTCAAGAGCTTGTGTCTTTGTTTCTGTGCTACAGAGGGTGTGTGGAAGGTGCCTGTATGCTGCAGGAAAAGCTAGCATCTCCCCCTTCAAGCAGTTTTTCTCATAGCAGGATTGTGGGTTTTCTGTTCATTTTCTATTCTTACTTACTAAGCTAATCTTACTAAATTCTTCCTCTCCGCTAACCTGAATAGAGACTGCAGATTGTTAATATCAGGCAGCTCGGCTTGTACCCATTGAGAGAAGCTATGCAAGTGCTTCTGACTTGACAAGTGACAGCTAGTGATTTTCTTTTACCTGTATGAGAAGTGGTAATCTTCATCCTATGCATTTTTATCCCAGTATCCCAGTCCCATGGAGAAACACATCACAGCTGTAGAAACAGTGGAAGAGAAAACAGGTAAGCTGCCTGAATATTTTTACAGAGCTAGTTAAAATTTTTCATAACCTTTAAAATTAATTATGAAATACTTCTATTTCATTAGAAGCCGTGCACTGCAGACATGCCTGGGATTCTGTGTGCTGGACATTGTGTAAGCAAAACGAAGAAAATATAGTCCACTCCCCACCCCAAAGTGTGGGGTTTAACTGCATTAAGTATTTGAATTTTCAGCTTATTCCGGGGCCGTCAGACATGTTGTGCCTGTTTCTGTGTAGATGTTCTTTTGTGTTATGGTTCCTTGGTGTTTCTGTGATGATTTCCATCTGCAGTGCTCCACAGATCAGATGTAAGGCCCCTGGAAGGAAGCACAGTGAGTTGTATGGATCGAGCCTCAGGCGCTCTGCAGGCATTGTGCTACTTGGCTTTCATGATCCCTGCCTTCGGAGGGATCTCTTGCTGTTTCACCTCCTGGATGAGGAGGTAGTTCCAGGAATCACACTCACGTGGTGGCCTTGTAGGATGCTGATGCTCAGAAAGCCATCACACATCATCAGTCTCTTGCTTCATCAGTCAGAATTCCTGAAACACTGAAAATCAGAAGTTACTGTTTCCCAATCATATTGACAGGAAAATAAATCTGCTTGGGCTGGAGCACAGTTGTCAGATCAGGTCTGCTGGTACCACATGGCCTTTTGTTTTCCAGTTGCTGAGCTTGCAGGAATTGCTTGCAATTAGGAACTTAAAGTAAGTGCCTGTGGGAGGGTGTGTTAAACACTTGTGCAGCCACGTGGGAAACAAGTACTGTAGGACTTTGTGTGGAAATAACAACCTTTCTTCCTAATATGGGAACTCTGATCAAATACCTATTTGGGATGAAATAACTTGTAGACTTTAAACTTTTAGTCCCAGACGCTTTGGAATTAAAGTTTTGATGGAGTTGATGTAGCTCAGAGCAGCCTGGTCTAGTGGGAGGTGTCCCTGCCCATTGCAGGGAGTTGGAACTGGGTGATATTTAAGGTGCCTTCCAACCCAAACCATTCTATGGTTCTGTGAAGTTTTAGTCCCTAAATTCTTTATCATACATTTAGAGATGTGTTCTGTCTTGCAGCTCAGGTTTAATGATGGTTCTTAATTCCAGGTTTATGCTCTCTAACCAAGTTGTTAGTGAGGTTGCCCTGGGATTCAAGAAAGCTGAGCATTAGTGCTGCTGTTGCTGTTTTCTTCAAATGCAGTAAACCACTCTTTCCAGAGAATGCTTTTCTATTCCATGTTGCATGAAGGTGCTTCATATTATTAATGTGGTGTTTGTTAAGAATTCTGAAAACCAAACCCCATGAAGTTTTCATTTCACAGATCCCACCAAATGCAACTATTCGAGAAGGTACTCTTTTTATCCCAGAGAAGTCTTTAACCTGGGCCGCCTGCCAGTTGGCTTCTTGTTCAGTAGCGTTCTGTTCTTGATCTGGGTCATTAAATATTAAAAGGCAAAGTGATTCTAAAAGCCAACCATTTTTTTGGAGGTACTAAATAACTGTAATTTGTTTCCTAATAGATAGTTTTGTCCTTGTCACTGGGTCCAACTCAATACAAAACTGAATGTGTGATGAGACAGGACTGTTCTGTAAAAGTTGTACACAGTGTGTTTGCCCAGAGAATGAACCTGAGAATATAAATTGGGGTGGGGATAGAAATAAATTAAAGCCTAAGCCTGTACGTTGGTCTGGTAGCTGCACGCTCCCATGAAGCCTGGCACTGCCTGCAGTGTGCTTTGCTACCCAGGAGCACCAGTATAAATGCCAGTAAAATGTTAGTACTGTGTGCTGGAATAGGGGAGTCTGGGTTACAGTGATGGATACAGGTGCCTTCCTCCTCAGGCAGAGCACAGAATGCCCATAGCAGTCTTACTTAGAGCCTCTGTCTGGCAAAGCAGGAGCAGTACTGGGTTATACTTAAAAAACAAAAAAACCCAACCCCCAAAGAAAATGACCCCCTCCCCCAGCGCTCTGTTAATTTGCCAGCATTTCTGTTTGCACGTTTGCTCTGATGTGAAGTCTTTCAACTACTTTGCTTTTGTTAAAAAATGGTAATACTAGCTGCTGCAACTCTTCCTTTCTGATTTTCTTTTATAATCAGATTTGTCTACAGGGATTATTTACCGGAGGAGAATTGCAACATGCCAGAATGTAATTCCTGAAATTTTAAGAAAGGTAACTATTTAGAGAAATTTAGTCAAGTTGTAAAACCTTAATGCTTCACGGTGTTTTATCTTGTTTAAAAGAATCACATTTCCAAATGATTTCTTTTTTTTTTTTTTTTTAATTAGAAGAGTTACTTTAAAAGATAAGTTAAGAGAAAAAAACCCTCTAGGAACCGATTCTATACTTGAATGGACAAAACTGTGGCCTTGAGCAGACTAAGGTGTAACTGGTGGTGGTGGTTGTTTTACATGCAGATGGGCTTTCAACTTTTGTACCTGGAAAAAGTAAAGCTGCTTTAAAAGCTTACCTGGGCCACGGTGAAAGTACAGCCATTCCCCCCATCCCAATATAATGATCATATTGCTGTCAATACTCACGATTTTTGTGTGGTAGATGGTATTTTTACAAAAGCTCAGTCTCGTGGATCTCGGCAAAAGGGTGGCAGCTAGTAATAAAAACTAGGTAATTCTAAGATGAGCTCAGGTGTTTTGGATGTCTGATCCATGGCTTCTGAACATGTTGGGTTGTAATCTCTCACAAGACTATTCTGTAAGTGAATTCAGAGGGAATGAAATAATACTTAATGTGCCTATAGCATGTTGCAAGTTAAATACGGCATCGTAGGGTTCCAATGAAGAAGATATGACAAGGCTCTAGAAAACATTAGAACCTGGGTTGTGCAATCCCTTAGTGTCTCTTTTAGTGACAGCCCTTTCTTCACAGTTTGTTATGGGAGGAGAATTTGCCTTAATTTATTCTTTGGGTTTTTTTCAGAGTATCTTGCAGCAGATAGTCTGTATACAGAAAAGTACATTTACATTCATGCATGATTAAACAACTAGTATTTCACTGTCTGCATGCTTAAACGTGTGCATGTACTCTTTTTCTGGTGCTGACAACTCTGTATGTTTTTGCCTCTAAACATGTGTTTGTTTGTCTCTTCCAAGCCTCACCTGCCAAGGAGAACATATCATTGTCCTATACAGGCAGAATGTAAATAAAGCGATGGTGAGATTTTTATCCTTTCTTTAGCCCACGCTTATTAGATCAAGGTCACTCAGTTTGAGAGTGGGCTCTTGGAGGAGGAGGAGGCCTCCTGGGAGAAAGGAGCTGGAGCAGGGCAGAGGTGCAAGCTCTTCTCCTGCCCTCATGGTTTAGCTGGTGGGTTTGGCTCCCTTGCATTTAACGGTTTGGAAGTGGCTTCTCTTATCCTTCTTTGTCATAAGTTAGTTGTCATCAGCAAGACAGGAAGCATGAAGTGATGCTGGTAAGTTGGCCTGCAGTGGTCTTGGAAGTCTGGCTGGGGACTGAGCCGCTTCCCTAAATTTTGGAGCGTTTACATGGCCTTCAGTAGCTTCTGAACAATTTGAGTGTTCTTATTTGGGCTAACCACAGCTGTTGTGCCCTCCTGCTGAATCCTCAGTCTTACCCTATGAGGCTAGTAACACTTTAAAAGTACTGAGAAGTGTTTCTACCTTTTTTTCTTAAAAAGCTGTAATTCTTCTGTTTCCCAGGTCGGTGTCTTAAAAGTGCCCGACATCTACTTGGAAGAGGAATCTTGGCTTAATATGCGGAAAAGAAATATGACTATGAAAACTCATTGCCTTACGTGGACACAGTATGCATCTCTCAGCGAGGAGTCTGTCTTCAGAGAGAGCTTGGAGAATCCAAACTGGTGAGTACTGGCCTCTGGGTACAGCAGCATCCCTGTGCTGGCTCTGGGCTGCTGCTGCAGGCCCGAAGCCCTGCAGATGGGTTTTCTGTTGCCTTTTGCAATGAGAGGGGTCTGAATAACAATTTCTTTGGTATGTCTTGAATGCATTTGAAGCAGCAGCTGTAGATGTCCTGTAGCTTTCCTCTGGCTTGTTCAGACGTAAGCTTAGGCTCTGGCCAGAGCACAAATAATCGCTGGAAATTAATTTTCTATGTGCTGCTTTGCAGTTACAGAAGGCTGCCCTGCTGTTCCTGCACAGCAGGTGTAGCCAGAGTGTTCGTTTTGCTCTTGCATCTACCAACAGATGCTTGGACAGCAGTTTAAAAATTATCAGCTCCCTCCTGCTTGCCCACCATTGGCATGGAACATACTTGTTCCCAAACAATTTTCTTTCTCTGGTGTTTGGCCCGCTGTGACCCAGAGATGTGAGCTGCTGAGGGACTTTGCCTGGGAGAGCACAAACTTGTGTTTGTACAGAGTGGAGCCTAGAAATGTCTTTATGCACATTTACAGCAGGATCAGAGTGGAATTTCTAATTTCCATAGCATTGAAATGAGCAGGTATGTGATAATGTGACTGTCTTTAAAAAAAGATTTCTTTCCAGCTGATGTCAACCCCATTAATTCTTACTTTGTTCTAGTGTCTCTTGTAATTTGTTGTTACTTTTGCCTTGTGATGTTCTCTGGGAAGTGTGGCAGGGATGTCCAGCAAGGTCCATGTGACTTTGGAAAGCTCTAAGGGTGTTAAGGAAGAACCCCACCAACTTCAGATAAAATTAAATTCCTTGTGGCTGAGGCATTTTTGAAAGCCCCATGCTGGGACATTGCTGTTTGAGGACATGTTCCTCTGGCTTTTTAAAATGTTTTGTTTCAAAAGTTTGCTGGGACCCTCTGTCCTTACTGAGGCTTCTTCTGCATCGGACTTGCATTGCAGCTGTAGATGTTGGTCCTGTTGGTGTAGAAACTGATTTACTGCAGCTGGTCGGTCACTCACACCCTATTTTCAAGGCTTTTCAGTTCCAGTTTAGGAGAGATGCTGTCCTTAGCATGCTGTGTCTGCTCCTGCAGGCTTGTGCAGGGGAGTTGTGCGAGTTTGGCATCACCACTGCTCACTCTTACCTTGAAGCACACTGGCAATGGGGAAGGCAGAGGCGTACCTGGGCTGCCAGGGTGTGATGGCAGCCTCAGCAGGTTCGCTCACGCAGGTTTGCAGCACCTGCCGGGCTGCCGGTGCCTCTGGAGGTGCGGTGGGTGCCAGTGTCAGCAGCGGCAATACTTGGCTGCAGGAGCCTGCAGCCCTCAGCCATGCTGCCCTGGCTGGGTAGGTTCAAGGATACCTGGGCATGCCTGTGCGCACCACGGTCACCTCTTCAGGGTTCTTATGAAGGTAATTGGATCTAACAAATGCTGGCTGCCAAAACGGGTGTGAAATTTCAGCTGCATGTAGTGTACATACGGTGACATTTACATTTTAATAGGCGAAGGAATTACGCAAAGGGCATAACATTAGCAGCATACTGTTGTAGTGGAGAGAAATAAGAAAACACACAGTGAGGAGACTCAAGTGATCCTGATTAGTGGGAAAATTGTATATTATGCCCCTAAAAAGAGAACAGTGTTATGAGAGTGATAGTAGCCTGAGTACAGAGAGAAACTTGTTGTTCTCCCCTACTGTGCACTGCTGGGCAGATTTCAATAGCGACCTTGTGAAACTCTTTAGGTCGCTAGAAGGGTGTGTGGTGGGCTCTGTGCCAGGCATTGCCTGTTCCAAACCCAGCAGGGAGCTGGTGGCTTGGGGGGTTGTTGGGGTGCTGGCTGCAGGCTGCTTTGTGGGTGTTCCCTGGGTGCGTTACAGCCATGGCACCCACTGCCCTGATCTGTGCCTCTGCAAGGAGGTCTCTTGCAGTGGGGTTGATTACGGAGCTGCTGCTTTGGAGAGCTGCAGCCTGGTCCCACCTGTGGTGGGATGATGTTGATGGGAATCTAGAATATTTCTGCCCTTGTCAGATGAAGTTACAACTGTCTGTGCTGACTTCAGCTCAGCTACTTTGTAGACCAATATGCTGTAGAAAATCAAACTATGAATCCAGTCCCTAGGCGCCTAGGAGAACCTCTTCCAGAGGACGTGAATTAGTTCACCCAGTTTGAGATTGGCAGTTACATCATTTATTATTTTCAGCTAGAGAGCTGCAAGTCAGGGAAGGGAGACTGTGACATTCCTGGTGTCCCTAATAGAACTGGGGCAATTGAAGTGATGCTTGCTTAGTCCCAAACAGTTCTTCCTTTTAGCATCAGGTGGTTATTTTGTTCTAGATAAATGTGAATGCAGTGATGCCAAGTGCTGCATATTCTTGCAAAGTGAATTATTGTGGGTGCTTCCAAGTAAGAGTATATAAAAGTCTGAAAAGATCTAGTAGCAAACAGACATTACTGTAAATAAATTATAAACCATTGAAAAAGGCACGATGGGGCATATCCGGATATTCAGAGGCCAGAAAGCACCTGTTACCCTCTTGGCTGAACTTCTTTGTGACACTCTTTATTTGGTTTCTGTGATTTAATTGCTGTTACAGACAAGCATCTCCTTTTGATGCCTGAAGTCCAAAGAAAGCCAGTTAGTCCCTGCAGGCGAGGCTGTGCCGCAGGTAGGGCAGGTCCAGCCCTGAGCAGTGTTTGCCTGCAGAGGGTTGGGGGCTGGTTTGCTGGCACTGCCCAGTGTTCGCCAGCACTGCCCCGCAATGCAGCTCCAGAGGGCTCTGGGGCTCACGGCTTTCACTGCTGGTATATCAAACCCGTCTGAATCTTGTCGGCTGTTCCCCTCTGCTTGCACGCATATGTGTTTGCGTTAGGGAAATTCCTAGAGTGATTCATTTGCACTTACCCTAAAAGTGTGTGTTACCTAAATTAGGTATGAGCTTGCTTCCCACCCAGCTGAGATGGGCAGTGTCCGTATTGACGGGGAGGGCTCTGGGAAGAGTTGTCTGGTGCACAGTGCCAAACTGAAAGGGAAAGTCAGTGGCAAAACTCCCTTGTAGCTGCCTGGATTTATGCTGAAGTTGTGTACTGGCAAATTTCCATGTGTCGGGACACATTATATCTGGTTTTCCACAGTGGAGAATCCCTGTGTAGCTTGAATTTTGTCTCTGGTGCTGTTTGCCATCCCTGCGTGTTTTGGTTTGACTGCTTTCCCCCTCCCTGCCAGGAGCATTTTGTTGCTTTTTCATGTTATATCCCTCAATTGCCATCAGATTCCCTTTATTGCCCAGCACTTTCCCTCATTTCAGAGAGCCCAAGGGAGCCACAGTCTCTCGCAGTGCGGTGGGCGCAGGGTGAGATGCCTCCCTGACGTGGAGAGAGGCACGTGATGCATGAGCAGTGCTTGTCAGCTAGAGATGGGAATTAAAAAGATCTTCCGTACAAAAGCTCCCTCTTTTGAAGAGCCTTGCGTTGGATGTAACTTTTAATTTAATTTTGAAAGCCATGCAGGCTTTGGAAACTCTCCCTGACACTATTGGAGCAAGAATATTGCTAGATTTTTTATACTAAAGACACTTTAATTAAACCCCCATCATGAAAACAATTAGACCAAATTTGCTGTACTTAACTAGTCAATAATTTAGTAGCTGGATCTCATTAATAGACTTCTCCCTGTGACTGTGTTGTAATGATGCGGCATTGCTAGCTGCGTGCTACGGAAATCAATTAGAGATCAATATTTTCCTTGTAGGGGACTAAAAAGAAAGAGGCTCAATGGTGAAACTGCAAAATGAATAAATAAATTCCAACCAAAGCCGCTGAGTTCAGTGGTGGATTTTTAGTGCTGACATCCATTCTGTGGTTGGGGCAAACTTCTCATGTTCTCCTGCTCCTTCACTGCAACTCCATGTGTCTGCATTTTTACTGAATTGCATTGACAGAAATTAAAGATGTTAGTGGCACACCGAGGGCATCAGTGATGGTGGGTTCGCCTGCGTGCTGCCGGGATGGGACTGGGGGGTCCTCTCCTCACTGGTATCACCACCTGTGCTTGGGTGGAATGATGTCCTGAGGACTCTATAAAATTGTAGAGGTGTATTTTCCTGTGTCTGCCGTTGGCTTTCATGATTCTGGGGACAGCTGTTGTGTCTCCTTCAGACCTCTCTGTGTTGCTGCTCTTTGGGTTTCTCCAGTAAACGTGTGTCTTGTGTCCTCCCTGGAGCAGAGTCCAGCTGGACCTTCAGCAGTGCTGGCGGCGGGAGATGCTTGTCACAAGCATCTTGTTATGCCACTGGTCTGCTGTGTGTTTGCCTTTGAGATTGTCATACAAAATGTGTGAATGTAAGAGATTAATCCTGTACTTGGGTATCAAAGACTAACTTTCTAACATACGCTTAGTGTTTACTAAGTAGACAGAAAAATAAAAGGATGTTCTGTTCCTGTTTCTTAGGACAGACTTCACACAAAAAGGCCAAATATCAGTCACGGGGGCAGGTTTGCTCAACTGTGTGTTGGAAGCTTTCGCTCAATCATTTTTAAAACAGGCTGTGAAGAAGGTAAGTAATTTTTTTGCTTGAATTTCCTCTCTGAGTTATATTCTGTATTTTTTTGAATCACCAGATCATCTTGGGTTCAAAATTAAATTGAGTCTGGATTCTTTGTATCTTTTAATTGTTGAAAGAATATTTGATATTTTGTCTACAGAGAAAAAGCAGAATAAAAATGGATTTAGTTTTATTATGGTAATAGTTTTATTTCAGATACATCTTAAAACATGGCGTATATGACTGTATCAGTTTCTGTAATTCATTCTTATTCCTGATTTCCCCCAGGCACTGGAACAGTTCTTCTTCCTAATGCCTCATTGTACCAGCTAATACTGTAGTAATAATTTGCCGTTCTATAGCACCTTTATACTGAAATAGTCAAAAGTAGTCAACATGAATTTATATCATGTCACACATTTTTCTCCAGTAATGTCAGGGGGTTTTTTTTGGCAGCTTGATGTATTTACAATAGCCACAGTCAATCTCCCTGTAGCAGTTCTGTATACTTCAATAGTTCTGTCTTTCAGTAAGAATTATGAAAGAGGATAAAAGCTATCCAGCAGAGCATCCCAAGGGAGGTGGTGTTCAAAGGCTTTTCATTTCGGGGAGTCATGTCATATTGATAAACTAGGTTTAAGAGCCATGTCTCCTGAAGCATTCGTTCATTGGGAAATGAAGTTTTGTGGGATTCTTGTTCTCTGCGAGTTTATACTTTGAAGAGATTTGGGGGTTCAGGTTGTGCTGTGCAGACTGTTTAAAATTTACATCTGCTGAAAAGGGAGCAAGAAGGAGAAGGAAGGAACATTTCACTAAACTTTTCTAATGAGAAACTGAGAGGGGTTTTGCCTTTTTTCTTTTTTTTTTTTTTCTTTTTGTTTTGGTTTTTTTTGTTTCGTTTTTTTTTGTTTCTTTCTTTCTTTCTTTCTTTTTCCCTCCCTCCAGTTTATATCTTGTGTCAGGTGAATGAAAGCATGTGTATGTGCCTGAAAACATGGCCATGGCATTTTCATGGCTGCGCTCATGAATCTTATGTACTGCAAGACTATAATGAATTTAGATTTACCATTATTTATCATTTTTTAGTTATCTAATTGAAAAATTTTGTTTTTCACATGAACTTAGATGTCCACGGTTCAGATCATACCTTAGGCCATTCTTTAATTATTCACAGGGACCAAGAGGTTAATACTCTTGAAGGTGGGGTTTTTGGTTTTGGGGCTTTTTTGGTTTTGTTTTGTTTTGAAGTGGCCTTAGCAGTGTCCTGCCTTTTCTTGCACTGAAGTCAGTGGGAGCCTGGGCAGCACCCCACCCGCAGTCCCTCGGGACTGTCTCCTCTCTGCCAGCCTAGGGGCTGACAGTCCCCACCTCTCATTTGTGCTTGAAAACCTGATTTTGGAACCTGTGTCCCAAGAGCTGTAGGTAGAAATATATTTGATTATTCTTGATAACTGTAAGATACTTTTGTTGAGGCTTTGAAAGAAAAAACCCAGAAATCGTGAGCTATGCTAATGTAAGCAGTGACTGTGAGCAATGGGACACATCTTGCTGGCTTGTGGCAGCGTGGAGCTAGCGGGTAGAGCAGACTAGCTCGCAGTATCTCTACAGTGCTGCATTAGAAATCCTTTAGCAATTTTGGCTGTGTCTGCAGAACTGTGACAAAGAAAAATACAAGCGCACCAGATCTGGTATAAATGTGTGGTCTTGCCTGGTTTTTCCCCCCACCTCCAAAACATCTGTCTCCCTAAGGCAGAAGCTGTATCTAGGCATCTCATTTCTTCTAAGCTCTTAGACAGGGTTCCTTTGGTGGCTCGGCCATAAGAGTAGTTCTGAGGCACATTATACCCAAATGTAATAAATGGCAATACAAAGACAATATTTAAAGTTTTAAAATGTATATGTTGCATGTATGACAATGCTTGATAAATGCTGTCTAGGCTTCCATTTACTACTGCCAGTACCTGATCTCCATCATTCCTAATGGCCTGACCAAAAAGGCTCTGCACCTGGTATAATTGGTTGGAATAGGTAAGGATGTTACTTTCAAAGCCAAACCATGATTCCTGCTTTATCTCCTCTATCCTGACAGCAGTGCACTCCTCCATCCATCTGTTTGGACAGGCTCAGATGAGATAAGGGAGTAAGGAATCAGTGGGAGACAGCAACGTGAGGGGGCAGAGGAAATGGAGTAGGGGATGAGCCACATGAAGAGCAGGAGGAAATACTGAATGGATATTAAAATCTGTTTGACAACAATAATGCTCATGTATTCACGCAGTCAATATTAAGTATCTTTATTTTGTAGAAAGAGAGGGAAAGTTACTATTCATGGATACCAAAGGCACTTCTCTTTTGAATCATTATTTTTGTAACTGAGACATGAGCCTATTCTGTGGGTAGGGTTTTTTTTAATGCCTAGCAGAACGACAGTGACATTTTATGGCTCCTCATACTTGTCATGTTTCCCTTACTTTATTCCAACTCTGAACAAAAATGTAGGAGAGAAAATCTTTCTGCCCTGCTTTTGTTTGTATAGAAGTTGTAGTGCATTTGAGTGAAAAAATTACAGCATTTATGGTTATTTTTTTTCTTACCTGTTCAGAAAAGGTATTAATGCATGATGTGCGCTCACATTATTGCCAATAAAACTCTGCTCCTGAATAATTCAGAAGTCTGAGCAGATATGCTGGTAAATGCCAGCTACCAGCGCAGCCTGTGCTGGGTCTGATGGTGAGAGCCTGGCTTCCTTCAGAGAGGTGAAAGGATGCTCCCTTGTCTGCAAGAAGTTTCCAGCCCAGGGGGTAGTGGTAGCCCCTGAAGTCAGCCTTTGTGTGTTTGAGTTTTTAAAATTTGTTTAAAGAGTGGCCTAATTAGTTTGTACCTGTCTAAGTTACAATGATCTCTGGCAGTGTGAAGCAGTACAGATGACGAAGTTATGAGTGATTTTAAGGCCACACAATAAAGGAGCGTTTGTAGCGGGAAACTTTTGTTATGTTGGTAGGTGTTTTATTGTTGCCTCTTAAATGTTGCAACGTTTCTGTCATTTTCACATGTTGGTTTCTTATTTTTTTGCTTAACTTGAATATATAAGGAGATGGAAGTTAAAAGCCACGATGTAGTGTTTGTTAAATGGTGGCACTGAGCTCAAATAACAAATATTTAACTGAAAAATGTTTTGTCGTGGTAAGAAAAAGATTGAAAGGTCTTAGGTGCTCTTTTCAGAGACAGCATAAAGTCTTCTGCTAGTCTGTTAAAATGCTACCCCGCTTTTGTGCTGGCAACAGAAATGGGGTGTGCACTGCAATAGGCATTGCCTTCATCACATTCAAACAGGCCATTTATCTTTTTCCTGTACATCACTTAACCTCTTCTTTAAAACTTACAGTGTTTGGTAAAGCTGTGGAGTTGCTACGGATGTGATATGTTCTGACTGTCCCTGTCAGCTGGCAGTCCAGTCTGGCTCCTGGCAGCTACTCCAGATGCAAATGTAGGCTGCTCAACAAGTCTGTAGTGCTGGAAAGTCCTTAGACTGCCATTTCTCATTTCCCTCATTGCCCTGTCACCCCACTGCTGGGTCGGTGTGGTTTCCACGTACTGGCTGTGGGGACAAAGTGGCACTTGCTGGAGGAGTTGCCCATAGCTGTTGCTGGACTGGGATCTGCTGGGCTCCCGTCCCTTCCAGTGCCTTGGGGTATTGCACTGATAAGGGCTGTATGTAGACACTTTATGGCAGGAGAGCTCTTACACTAGCAGAGCACTTCCACCTCTGAAAATAAAACTATTCTGTGTCTTGTCCATCAGAGAAGCTTTTAAGCTGCAGCTGTAGAGGTGCAGAGTGCAGTGAGTAGGCAATGTTTGTTCTGCATTTCAAGTGCATCATTGCACTCTAAGCAGTGTAAATTTAGCTCCTTTAAGCTCGATCTCCTGGGGCTGAGACTTAAGTGTTTGAACTTTAGTTGAAAGGAATATATTGATTAGGCTTTGATTTAGTTGTTCCTAGCTGAAAAGATACTGGGTAATGACTTGTGCCTGCCCTTTCATATTTTATTCATTTAATTGAGTCCCCTCTCAGTCCCCTTTTCTTCCTCAACACCATATTGCCTAAAAGTCTGCAGCGCTATGAGGAGAAATAAAAGAAAAAGCAGTTGTCACACTGTGAACATAATTGATTCAATAAGTAACATTTTTAAATTCCCTAGGCAAACCTCCGAGTCTTCACTTATGGCGATTAGTGCTTCGTTCTGTAAACAGTGGCATGTCCAATTTAGGCTGATAGACTAAGGTAGCCAGCTTATTGCCTTCTACAAAGAATAGACATGGAAGATGAACTGTTTTTTATAGGTATAAAATACCTCGTCCATTTTGGTTTTGTAGAGATGTGAAGAGAAATTCTCTTGACCTATTTGTTAACGTTGCCTTTTTTTACCTCCTCTCACAGTGACTCAAACAGAGAAATCCTTTTTCTTTTATCTTGACAAACAGAGAGCCTACTAGGGTAAACCTTAGCCCCACACAGGTTATAGCTAAGCTCAGAGCTTGCTTCAGTCCACATGATCTCACCAAACATTAGAGGCAGGGTTGGCAAATCACTACAGTTTCAGTACACAGACAGAGCCAAAAAGTGGGCGAGGGGGGGATGTTGTGCATTTTCTTACCTAGAGTGAGTGAGTGGGTTTTGCTTTTTGCCAAATAGGAAGCTGCTTCTCTCTCACTTTGTACTGAACCTTGAACCTAAATTAATTGCAGAATAGTAAAGCATCTGGCTGCGGAGCAGGCTGTAGCCCTGACGTGGGAAAAGCACTTGGTTGAAAGCTTCCCCCCAGTTTTTGGATGGCTGCCCTGCTGTAGGTAGTTCCGTGGTTTGCACCCATGCAGCCGTTGCTGGTTGGTGAGCACCCAGGTTGCAGGCTGGTGAGCTGCTTGTCTGCAGCAAACCCCCTGCCAAACAAACCCCCTAGATTCAACCTGCATTTTGCTTTGATTAATAGTTCATTGTTTAGAAATTCCTCCTTCCTTCATAGA
Organism: Falco punctatus; assembly: GCF_963210335.1. Classification (NCBI taxonomy): domain Eukaryota; kingdom Metazoa; phylum Chordata; class Aves; order Falconiformes; family Falconidae; genus Falco; species Falco punctatus. The sequence continues at coordinate 64,575,736 of NC_137588.1, forward strand.
TCAGTCCTGGAGAAAGAAGTATTCACCTTCTTGGTCCTCTGATGGCATTTTTTACTTCATTCCAACATGAATTCCTTCATTATAGAAATAATCATGGGGCTTTTATGGGGCGCTTTCATACTCACGCTCCCAATTGCTTGCATGCAAAGAACGTGAGTGATGGTATTTCTATTTTAAAGAGGGATATACCAAGGTGCAGGGATGAGTAGTGGCTTGGTGCAAGCGAAGCAGTGACAGAACCGGAATGAAATGTGTGACCTGATCAAGTGCAGTCTTGGCCTGGAAGAGCTTGCAAGCTGCTAAGGGTCCTTGGTCCTTTCTAGGTTCCCCTGAGCAGCCTCTGCTGTAATGTTCCTTGTGCTTCCCAGGCAGAGGGGAGAACCGCACTGAGTTTGTGCAGGACCATAATACGCAATTTCTTTTAAGGCTTAATGGTATGTTGTGGGATGCCCTTTCTAATGTATGAAATACTTAAGTTGTGTGCAAAACTGGCATTTTTTTGCTTTTTTTTCCAGGGTATTAAAATAATGGAGACACTTCTTCAGGAGCAGTGTAGGTGATCGTGCTCTTAGTGAGCAGCTGTAAGTGCAACATGCATCTTCAGATTGTAAAAATTGTTGAGAGTTTGTGATACCTATTGCACATTGTGCTCCTTGTAGTTCTACAAATAAATGTGGGGGTTTTGTCCATTATAAATAGCATGCAATTTTTGAGGAATTTTCGAGAAAAGTAATGATCTACTGCAGCATTAGGCTCAATACTATTCCAGAGTTACTGAATAGTATGTTGATGAAAATTACTTACGCGTCCTGTACTTCATCCTCTGGTCTTTGTTAATTTACCATTAGTGTAATAGCCTTAGTAAAATAAGATGTTGGTTCTATCTAAGAATCTTTACTGAAAAGTAGTATCTTCAGGGGTTATCTGTGGAGAGAAGAATTGGTCGACTCTTAAATTAGTGTTAGAACAAGAGGAAATGACTATTGATTACCTCCTAATAAATTTCTTCTAAAAGCTATTTTCTCTGCTTTTGCAGGAGAAAATGTATTTGCATAGAGTTTCCTCGGAACCACATATCTTCATTGCCATGGGAATTCCAGGTCCATTGCCTGAACTTTACTGGTACCATTTTTATTGAGGAAAGAGCGTTTAATATACACAGCTGGAAGAAAAGACCACCACAGACTGCAAATGTTTTACAAAAGATTAAGGAATCGTGCTGCTTAAGGGAACATTGATAATGAAAGTCATGGAGGATCAACTGTAAGCTTGGAAACAGCATCTTCCTGTGAATCGGTGCTATAATCTCTAGAGACTGAGAATTTGGTAAGGGAACATAGAGCAACAAAACAAAAATAGCCCTTGTTGCTCTGAAGACACCCTTGCCTAGTCAACCAGTTGCTTTGTGCCTTATCAAGGGAGGCGCAAGCACACCTTTATTTCACAGCTTAATTCCTTCTACAGAAATGAAGCTGAGTGGTAGCAGCCGAGTAGGGTTACTGTTCCCCGCTTGAGTCACGCATTACTTCAGTTCTGATGGCAGTGTTGGAAGTATTTGGTTATTATACTCCTGCCAGCATGATTATTTTCTGCTGTAAAGATATGCCTTAATACAAGTTTTGCATATATTTGAATTCTTTCTAAAAGTATTTCTCTCGTATTGCTTCTGAGTAGAAGAAGAAGAAACCTGGAGGGGAATTGATCAAGCGCAAAAGATCTTGACAAAGAGCATCTCTCATACGCTTCTCTTCCTTCTGTTACACACACCGCATCAGGATGGTTTTATTTTAAACCTTTCATTTAAAATTCAGATAAGCACAACCTGTCTTTGATCCCCTTTACTGTGTTAGGGTAATACCACACTTTACAAATAGCCCCATGAAAGCCTGCGTGTGTTCTTTGTGAAGATTTAAACCAGGCATTTGATTGCCCTAAAGGAAAACAATGGGTTCTGCATTTTTCAGGGTGGGTTGTGCTTTATTTCCTGAAACTCTCACGTAACAGTCACGTAAACTCTCAGTGGACTCTTCCTCATACTATGCCTAAGTGCTGTGGTCCTGCTTATTTCTAATATTTATTGGTCTCAAGCATCCTGTTCTGAAGCTAAACAAGCATACTGCTGAACAGCCCAGCCACAGCCTGTGGCCACCACCGGCTCTCCAGCAGTGAAATCCACGAACCTTTGCTTCCGTGGGTGGTGCTACAGGTTTATGCTGTGGGAGATGATGGCCCATACTTTGTGGTGGAAGAGCCGCAACACAGTCCTTAGGAAATGACTGTATTCCATACTGGCACGGTGGAACAAAATACTTCATCTTATTTTGGTTGTTAAACGATTCTTGCAAATTTGGACTCTGAATACTGAACAGTAAATATTTATGAAATGTAATGGCCAAGACTAAATATATTCATTAGCATATTTATTTTTATTGAGTTGCTACTTTGTGTGCCTGAGGAAATAATCAAATTTCTTCTGTTTGAGCTGCTGTGTACAATTTTAGGACTAGCATTTTTCTTCTCGCATCAGTCTGGATTCTGGAATTAGGACAGAGGAAGCATTTGCCTCCTCCCCCACCCCCAAAGCAGAAGTAGTTTGTGAATAATGGAAGTCAAATACAATCCAGTCTCTTCTTTGAAGCCTGTGTTGCCCATCTGCTGGGTGCCAGAAAGAGAAGGGTTGAGGCTTCTTCTGGGAAGCGGGGTGCTCTTTGTGAGGCCAGGGCACATGGTCAGGGTTCTGGGATTGTACTATAAAGTATGAAAAGTGAGCAAATGAGGGGAGAAGTTAGGGAAGGCTCCACTGTAACTTCTGGGATCAGTTGATGGGCTGAACCCGTATTCTTCCCCGTAGGGACGCCTGCTGGTTTAGAACTTTATTCTGTGGCGAACTCATGCTAGCTGTTACTAGGTGTGTTATTTTAAGCTTGCTTTGCAGTCAGTGTGTTATCACCGGCAATCTTCAAACCTTAGTCTGTCACAAACTTGCATTTTGTATAACAAAAATCTTCAGCTGAAGTTCATTTTGTATAAATCTCCAGAGATTTGAGTAGTTATTGTAAGGGATGTGACTCAGTGATGCTGTCAGCGGGGGTCCCTGAATGGCTTAGCAGAATCACCCTCCAATACGGGGGGCTGTCGGAGTGCAGGGAGCGGGTGGGCTGGTTGGGCACAAGGTTCTCGTCTGTCTTGGGAAACTGACAGGCTGATGGAATATGAAGGGTTCCAGGAAACCCCCGTCCTTAACATGAGTGAAAAACTGACTGTCTCTGCTCGTCCCCAGGACCCAGGTCTGCCCTGGCCCGCTGGAGAACAGCCCCAGGGCCGGGGAGCCGTCCCGCTCTGGCTGCAAACCAGCAGCCACCTGCAGCTTTTGCTTTGAGGGTCTTCCAGTGCTGTGTCCCATGTTGGAGCTTAAGTCACTGGCTGATCAAAGGTGTCCCCGTGCTCCCTGCCGCAGCGGCACATGAGCAGCTTGAATTTGCCTGCAAGTCTCTGCTGGAGGGCTGCTCTGTTCTCGGGAATGAGCTCTCCCATGTTCAAAGCTGCCTCTTGATCCTGTGCTGCATTTTCTGTCAGCTGCCTGCTTCCCTGCTCCAGCGGCTGAGAAGTCCTTGTTTCTCTTTAAATACGCATGGTCGTTTCGAACGTTCCTGGCTGGGGTTGGGTCAGCACAAATGCGGAGAGAAGCCCGTGAGCTTCTGAACCCTTCCTTGCCGTGACATAGGCACAGCTCTGCTCCCCCGGAACCATGGCACACGTCTGATGAGCAGGGGATGAAACATTTGGCTCCATGAAAAATAACTGTGCTAGGAGCAGACTTCTGCTGTAAATACCTACCTACAATCAACCCAGTGTCAGGATTTAATGGGTGGCTTTGGTTGTTTTTAAATCTGAAACCCGGGCACCTTGGGGGGAGCAGGGTGGTAGGGAGGGAGGGCTGGGTGCAGCCCTGGAACTGGCAGCTCCCTGGGGAGGGGCAGAATGGGACGACAGAGGGTCCGAGGGGGAGCGCTGGGAATCTGGAGCCGAGAGGAACCGAAGGTCTGGAGGCAAAAGCTTTACACAAAATCACTCTATAAGAAATGAGGCTGGATCATGCATCGGACTGAGTAGCAGAGGAGCAGGGAGTAAAGCCGGAGCAGGAGGGAGGAATGTGCGTGGGGGCTGGGGGTCCGTGTGGCCGCAGCATCTGACGCGGTGATGGCAGGACGTGCTGTGCGCGGGTCGGGCACTGCTGCCACTGCCAGGGCCCAGCCTCGCTGGTGCTGCAGGAGTGCTGCTGCCCGAAGTCAAGCACATCTGGAAAGTTTGCCTTCCCCAGACCTGGTGTTTGTTTCCATGCTGATGAGCTGACAGCTCTGAGGACACAAATTCAATGCACGATAGTTTTCCCATGATCTAAACCCATCGTTTTCAACTCTATTTCCAGCTTTCAAGTCTGTGGGTTTTTTTTTGCTGTATTCTGTTTCATTTCTGTCTCACTAATAGGACAAACATTTCAGTAAAAGTGGCAAGATTTAGAGCACTTAATTTGCTTTAATATTAATCCATTGCCTTATTTGGAGGGATAACAGGGCCTTGGGGAAAACTCCATTTCTAGTTACCTTTGCAGCTGGAAATAATGATGCTCATGCCGGGCATGGCCACTGGTCTGCGGCTCGAGGGATGTTTTCCTGGGTGAACTCTTGGTTCCAGCTGAGGAGCCCACCCTCCCCTGCTCTGCAGCCGAACAACATTCTGAACCACAGAGGGATGTGAAAGGTGACAGGTCATTAAAGCTTTTCTAGGGAATCCTGCTTAGCAGAGGCAAAACTTGAGAAAAGCAAAGGATTTGGTAAGGGGAGCATGGGGGGGGGGGGTGAGTGCAGCAGCAGCATCACCCGAGAGTGGGGCGGGCAGGAAGGGCAGCGGGAGGGGTGCGATGCGGTGCGGCACTGCGGTCCATGGTCTGTACAAGCAGCACACGCACGGGAGGGCAGCAGGATGCCCAGGTGCCCGGGCTGTCACAGTGCACCCAAGAGCTGGGGGTCAGACCCTCCTGTGCCCCCGAGCTCGGGACCGCGCCCGGTGCATCTCCTGCTTGGTCCAGGACACTGCACGGGCAGGCAGTCACCTGCCTTCAGGCTCCTATTTTTTTTTAAAAAGCACCTTTTATGCTCATTTCCTGTTTCTTAGTATCTTGCCTCATGGTTGTTTATGCAGTCAAAAACTTTGTGCTGAATCTGACTGAAGCTTTGTTTTGTTTTGTTTTGTTTTTGGTTAGGTTTTTTTGTTTGGTTTTTTTTTTTTTTCTCCAGTGAATAAACAGCTCGCCTTAGCTACTGGCTGGAAACCTGGTTTGGCTGAGAGCCTAAACCAGCCGACACTGGCAGGCAAGAGCCAGGTGCAGACAAGAGGCCAATTAAACGCAGAACAGTAAATCCATCTGATGCCATTATGCTTTAGTTTGCATTAGCTGAAGAAACAAAGCGCCCAGATAAACGGGCTTGGCAGAATGGCACTGATCTTTTGTACTCTTTAGAAATCAAGTTTTTAAAGTGCTGAATACTTGGTGGATAGTATTTGCCTTTAAAAAAAAAAAGTTACATTCTATTTTCAAAGGAATTAAAGAATACCCATGATTGGATCCTTTCAAAGAGAAAATAATTTAATTTGCTCCCAAGATCAATTAGGAAAGGATTGTGAAAAGGAACATTGCTGTCAGGAGGCAGGATGCAGTTCAGAGCAGAGCATTGAAAAAAATTGCCACATTTGGTGTTGCCTTGTAAACAGAAAGTGTTGTAAATGTTCCTGTCATTTGAAGTGATACTGCTGTAATCTTAGGTCACTAACACCGCCTTTGGGGGAAGAGACGGTACATTTCCACTGGGTTTTTTTGTTGTTTTTTTTTAACTGCCAGGCACTCATCATGTGTTCCAAATGTCAGGAGCCCGCTCTGCTTTGTGCAGGAATCACATTTTGTTCTTCGCAGGCATGTTTGCAGGCACAGAGCTGCTGCCTGCCACCAAGGGTCAGCCCCGTGCGCGCACTGCCCCCCGCCCGGGCGCTCCAAGTGCCTGCACGGGGGACAGGGAATCGCCCTCCTCGCCTGGTGCCCCTGCCCGCTGCGCAGACAGGGTTGGCGGGGTGTACGTGCCCGAAGGCTGCAGCTGGGTTTCTGGCAGCACGGGCTGGTTTTCAGTATGGGAGGGCAGCGTGTGGGAGCCCGCTGGGGGCTGTGGTGGTGCTGGCTCTCAGGAGCCAGGCTCTGCGGAGCATCCTCATCTCCTCGCTGGGATGGCAGTTCCTTGGCTGGGAAGCAGGTACTTGAAAGCATCGATAAAGCTGCAGAGATTTAGTTGTGGGGTTCTGTTTCCAACCAAGCCCCAGAGACCGGGGGGCTCAGCAATGCTCCCCCTGTGCCTTGGCAGGCAAACGGCCAATGCTGGCCTGTGCCCTGGCAGCCCCTTGCCACCTGCTCGGCACAGCAAAGGTGCCCTCGTGCTTTCAGGCTCCCATCCCCACAAGAGCTGCTGCAGCTCCTCTGTCAGCCCTTGTTTGGTTTCTGCCCCGGTGCCCCTTGCTCAGGCCGGGGCGGGCAGCTGCCCTCCCGCCTGCCAGCAGAGGTGTGCCTGCGATGCACGGGCTCGGGCTCTGGGCACAAACTTTCTGTTTTGGTGGCAGTTTCTCCATTTTGTCTGCAGAATTCCCTCACGCCTATTTTTCTCTTATTTCTGCTTCGATTCTCATTTGTTTTAGACATCAGCAAGTCTCAAGCCAGAGGAGCAGACTGGACTCCCTTTGGCAGTCTTGGTCTCTTGCAAACGATGCAGAGAGAGCGTTAAAGTGCCAGAGTTCTGTATGTTTTTCCCATTGATACCGCTCGGAAAGACCTTGCAATCCAATTGCTCTGTCTTGATTGATTTGTTCTCATTATCAGCCCTGAATTATTTGCAGATGTAAATGACAAGCCTCTATTTTCTCATAGTGCTTTATCTTTTCACAAAATGCATCCAACGAAGTTGCTAATGGAAAAGCTTTTAACCTGCCGAGGCGGAGGGTGATCCTTGTCTCTTTGGGTGAGCGTGTGACACGTGGAGCTGACTAACGCTGCAGGCTGCAGAAAACCCTGCTGCCGCCTTTGCAGTCCTCCCTCAAGTTACTGGGAGATTTAATAGACACCCCAAGGTGACTGGCACAGCAGCGGGGATGAATTGTTTGCTTCGAAAATTGAAGAGAACAGAAAGGACAAATCTATTTCCTTGCTTCGGAGGCAGGGATGCTTAACCAGCGCATCTTGGCTTCACTGCTGGGAGCCTGGACAGCTGGAAGGATGGTGCTGGTTGTGCTCCATGACAGGATAATAAACAGATTCCCAGGGATGCAGGAGTGAATATTGCTGCAGGGCACGAGCAAAGTGAATTGGTCTGGGCTGGTACCCCCAGCGCAGTGTCACACTGTCCATCTGTCCGCCTCGGGCAGCTCTGCACCGTCTGGGTGCAGTGTTACTGCTGGCAGAGGCTCAGGAGGGACCTGGGGATCCAGGGAGCATTGGCTTCGGTAGCAGGAGAAAAAGCAAACTGGTGTATTTGGAGGTAGAATTGCCAGAGCAGTGTAAATGCAAAGAAGCGAGGCTTGCCAGGCCCATGACATATATTAAAAACCAAAAGCAATCAAACAAGCAAAAAAAGCCAAAGATCTCATTTTCCTAGTCCTGAAAAAAGCATTTCACTTGTCCCCAGGTCTGGGTGTTGCAGCGGCCACAACCAAGGGAGCAGAGCATGTGGGAGCATCAGGTCAGACCTGCTGGGTACCATGGGCTGAGCATCTCCCTGTGTGAGTTCCTGCTGCATGGTCAGGCTGGGCTGGAGAATATATTTTAGAGAAAAGTATGTGATATAAAGCATCTGGTGATGAGGAAAGCACCCCACTCACCCTGGTGCTCCAGTCCCCTTGCTGCTGGGAGCACTTCACCTTCCCTTTCAGATCCCTGCTCCTGTCAGACCTTTGCACGTAGCCTGGAAGGCTCATCCTCACCAGATGCCGTCTGGTGGTACTTAGAAGTCATGGCCAAGGCATGTTTTTAGCCTTAGATATTAAACAGATCGATGGCCTGGAGTAGAGGCATTCTTTTTGAACTCTTTGCAAACCCTGCTGGCCTGTCCCTGGTCTGCAGCCCTCCCCAGTGTGCTGACACCAGCCAGCCTGGGGACACATTCCCGCAGGGGCTGCGGCTGCCCCACTCATGTCTCCCCTCGCACTGACCCAGCAAGTCAGCAGTGCAGCAGCACTTCACCTCCCAGCTGCAAAAATGTCTCTGGAGCAATCCTGCTGCCTGGTTCTCCAGGGACAGAACTGAACAGGAGCGGCTGTGGTGGAGGTGGGTCCCACCACAGGACCCCCACGCTGGGGGCTGTTGAGCTCCCTGGGCATCCCCTGCCCTGGGCTGCCCTGGGGGTTCCTCACCCTGGATTTGAAACACAGCGCATCAGTGGTTCCAGGGCTGCTGCTGCCTCCAGCCTGAGCTCAGCCATCGCACAACTGCATCCTTCTTCTGACGATTTCATCCCATTGCTGGCTCCTGCATTTAAATAACAAGATGAACTTTCAGTTTATATTACAATAATCTGTACCTATTGCACTTCTTTCTGTCCTTCATTCTCAGGGTGGGAATTTGTCCTGCAGGGATGGAACAGATCGGGGGGAATATTAGGAAAACCAGATCAAATGATGGTATAATGGCGTGAGATGACTCAGTTCTATTGTGGCGTCATCTTACAAAAACAGGGCATCGAACAAAACGTACTTGTATAGAAAAGTTTTTTTCATGTTTTTTCCTTTTAAAAGCTGAAGAAAAAAAAAGTTGAAGAAAAAAGAGAAAAACACTCCTCCTGATTTATATCTTTATGTAACTTTGGGTTTTTTTCTGTTTGGGCTCCTTATGCTCTCCGTGATGCCTGTGAGCAGCGGGATGCCCGCAGGTACCGGTGTGCCAGAGCATGGGTCTCTGGCAGTGCAGTTGGGGTCCCACCCCGGGGCAGTTTCAGCTGGCACCAGGAGCATCCCTTGAGGACACATGGCATTAAGCTCTTTCATGGTTAAAAGCAGCGTTATCCTTACATTGCTCTATACGAGGCTATCAGCTCCCTGCTACCCTTGTGCATCACAGGGGGCAAAAGGCCAATTTTGATCATCTGACCCAATGCTAACTCTTCTTTTCTTGCTGTTGGCCAACAGAAAAGGGCTTTGAGGTGGGGGATGGGCAGGCAGGAGCTCGGCACGGCACCCTGCTCCATCCTGAGACACCCCCAGCACCCGTGGTGTGCGTGGGGCCGCACCACCAGCCCCACTGCCTCCGTCGGCAAGCAGAGCACCGGACAAGCCGGGGGAGGTCTACATGTTCCCCAGGTTTTGCCCTCAAAAATGGCACTTTTCCAGAATTCCTGCCTATTCCCAACATAATTCCCAGCAACATGGCTGCATGTTGCAGCTTTGAAGCCTCATGTTTGCTGGGAGCCCTGGAACAAACGAACGGTTTAATGACCTGACTGCTTATTTCTTTGGGCCAAATGGAGCTGTAACAGGGGGTCTCATGTGAAACCTGTCCTTCCTAGCTGGGCAGAGCGCAGGGTGCCCGTAACGAGGCATTGCCCCGTGTGTGTGCAGTGCTAATAACGCTTCTCATGTTGTTACACTTTGTTGGTTTTTGTAGTTTTTTAGGCCTACAGCATTTTCTTCCTGGTTAACATGAAAAAAAAGCAGGCTGGCTGAGCATCTGGGGAGAAAGATGCTCTGTGGAAGAAGATAAAGAGCTTCTGCAAATATTTATGCACAGAAAACTGATCAAATGTTAACGAATCTCGTTTACACAAGAATTTTATGTATTTGTGTGGTTGTAGCTCCTGCAGCTGGTTCAACAAGGGGCAGCTGTTTGTCACAGATAGTTTAGGGGTTACCCACTGACATGCTTGTCCGGGGGGAGGATTTGGTGCTGTTGCCCCCAGTACACAGCCCTCAGGCTCCCAGCGAAGCAGGTCATGCTGGGCAGGTGTGTAGGCGTCAGGTGATGCTGATGGCTGTGATAGAGGCACCTGGGAGTATCACCCTGCGCCTGCCCACCAACTGTATTTAATCCTCTAAATTAGCAGGTGGGCTGCTGGCTAGTGGGTGCTCTGTGCCTCTCTGGGGTCTGGTCCTGCAAGAAGTCTCTGTGCTGGGAGTTAGTTGGGCTCAAGCTTTTAATGCCCTGTGTTGGGGGAGGGGGACAGCCTAGAGCTGCTGCATGTCATGTCATGACTGATTTCAGCAAAAACATGCGTGCCCCCATCACATGCTTGCTAATACATATTATAAAGGAAGGTGTTACTTTGGAGATAAGAGGAAACCTAAATAGCCTAATTCCTATTTAAAGTAAAGTTGACTTAAAGTAACTTTCTGTGCAAGGTTTATAAGCAAACTTTACTCTCCTTCCCCCTGTTTAGTTTTTGCTACCTTAATGCTTTTGAAAAGAGTTTTAAAATATTTAAAACTGGTCAGATAAAAACGTGTGTAAAGGCTGCCCTAGCTCTGAGTCAGTGCATTATAAATAAAATACTAGAATAAATCTCGTTAACAAGTAAACATAATATATTTTAATCTAAAAGCCCCATAAATTCCCCTCTACCTGTCAAGAGTGATGCTGCTTTTCTCTGCAGGCAGTGCAGAGACCCACAAGTCACCCTTCACTGGGAGGAAATGTGAAGTAAAGCAGGGCAGTAATTAATAACCCATCACGACTGAAACTCTTCTACCAGGCAGAAAAGTGTGTTTAAAAAAGGGGTAAGTTCCTTCTACTACATCTGCTGACTTTGGATCACTGGGAGAGTGTACCGCGACTGTATTCAAAAGCACAGCAGTAAATTACTAACAATTGCTATTTAAAAGAAAAAAAAAGTGGTTTTTTTCTTTAATCTTTGTAGCATTTTTGCCTTTGTTACATTACAGAAAAAAACTACCAGCAGCTTCCCTTTGTAAAATAAGGGAAGCAGGGTCATAAATACAGGTGTTAGGAGCTGTCCCTGAGAAGAGGTCTGGGGATGTTTGGTGGGGAGTGATTTGGGGCTGTGACCACCGTCTGCTGCCAGTGCCTGTGTGGCAGGGGGTCCCCAGGAGCTGGGCTCTGCTGCCCACAGACCGTCCCCGGCGTGGGGCAGGGGGCAGGCAGCACCGCTGTGCCCCGCTGGGTGGGTGTTCCTGGAGCAGCCAGGCTGATGCCATCTTTCCCCTCCAAGCGGGGTGAGGGGCAGCGCCGCTCTCCAGAGGGTGGGCGGTGGGGGTGCTCAGCAGGGCAGAGCGCCAGTGGGCGCAGCGCTGGGCACGAGGGGTGTTGTGCAATGGCTTGTCTGTTCCCTGCGTTGCCACCCTCCCGCCCCAGTGATGGGGAGCACCTTGCCCGTGCCTTGGCCAGGCGAGTGGCTCGCTGCCATGCGCGGGGGGCAGCCTGCTGCAGCATGGATTCAGCTGTCCTTGGTTGGTTTTGACGTGTGTTGGTGCCGCGGGCAGTGCCCAGCGCTGATACACCCACGGGCTGCAGCCCTGGCCATGCTGGCAGGTGGAGAGCTGCGAGCGCAGCCCCTCGGCCCAAGCCTGGGCCCCAGCAGCTGCTGCAGATGTGTCAGTGGGTACCGGCCTGGGGCTGGCGTGTGCCACCAGCCGGGCATCCCAGTGATCCACAGTGCCATCCCTTGTTAGACGGGCAAGGGGGGTTATGTCTGGGAGCACTGCGGGGGCGTTAAGCCTCGTGCAGCATGCAGGGGTGGTGGGATGCTCCAGGACCAGAAGGGGATCCTCCAGCACACCAGCAGCCACGTTTCATATCTTCAGATGACCCTGAGCCCGTTTTTCACCCACAGTGGAAATTCGTCCCTACCAGTGTTTAGCTTTCTACTGAAAGGTGCAAATATCTGGGAAATTCCATATTGTACAGTGACCTACTTTACAGTTGTGGTTTTTTTTAAAAGTACCGGGAAAACTGCCAAAAAGTTACGACTTAATTTTTTGGAAGTTGGCCCGTTAGCTCCTGCCTTCACAGGAGGGGGAGCGGGGGGTGAATTTGCAGGCGATGCTTTGCTTCCCCGGGTGAGCTGAGACCTGCCCTGGCTCCTGACCATGTGGTGCTGTGGAGATGCTTGTGGAGGATGTTTTGGTTAAGGAGCTGCTGTTTTAACATTCATCCCTCCTTCCTCAACTGGTCCAGCCTGGACTTACTAAGAGCTGGATAGGAGAGTATTTGGTCGGTTCTGAGAGGAGCTGATTTACAGGGACACATTTTTATATGTAAAGAATCCTGGGTTTGGAATTGGCTAATAAATACCCAGGAACGTACATGAGATCCGCGTACTTTCCTCTGTAAGATCAGCCCTGCGTGACATTGGCACAGTGTGTGCTCACTGGAAGTACAGAGCTTGTTGCTTCACGAGCAGGTCTGGTGGGTGCTTGGGGAGGGTGGCAGCGCAGGTGCCCTGGCTTCTCTGAAGCAAAACATTTTGGGGAAAAGCTCAAACTGTTTCACCTGGGAGGCTCTTGATTGTGGTGGTTGTGGGAGTGTGAGCCTGAATGGAGACAGACTTCTCTGGGGTCTCAGCTGGTGGCTCTAATGAAGATGAGTTGTGCTTTGTGTACAATATAAAAAAAAGTGTATTTTTTTCCCCCTCTCTGCCCAGCTGGCACTGCGTGCTTGTAACTGCCTCAGACTTGCTGGGATGCTGAGGTTTTCTGAAGACCTGGTGGCACTTGTCTTTGGGAAAATTTCAGTTGTAAAGATTAAAAAACAGAGGGTTTGAGTCCCTATTTTCTGGCTGAACACCAACATTCTTGTTAGAAGTGATGCACTTTGGAAAAATTTCATTTGGCCAGAAAATGAAGATTTCTTTTTGGTACATAAAAAAACATTAGAAGCAAACTGAGCTCAAAATCTATTATGATCTGCTTCAGTATCCCCAGGGAGTTAAGTGTCCTGCAAGTGCCTTTTAGTCCTGCAAGAAACTTTTAGTAGTTTAGCAACGCTGGCTGCACTGGTTGGGCTGACATGAATTCACAAGTGGGTGACAGATGGGCAGGGGGAAGGAGTTAGTGGGTTTCCACTGTTGCCTTTGTTTTGCTGTGGAAAATTGTGTTCCAGCTTCTGCTGGAGAAGTTGGGATCTTTCCATCAGGTTTGGTGGCAAGGGCCAGAAGAGGTGCTTCAGTGTTTCACAACATGGAAATGCGGATACAATTATTGTTACTGGTTGTGGTTTTGGATGGGGTTTTTTTCCCCAGTTCTGGTGGAGAACACTCATCCCTTACACCCCCATGGAGCACAGCAGCCTCGGCTCCATGGACCCTTACTGGGTTTTCTGCCTGTTGGTTTTAAACTAACTTCTAGTAACAAAAGGTAGAACTTTTAAGGAATGACTCATTTAAAATTGCCTTTTGGCCCCTTGGTGGCAGCGACTCTCCGGGTGAGAAGGATGCTGCAGCAGAGCTGGTGGGTTCCACTGTGCTGGTACCCACCCCTGAAGGCAGCCATGGGGAGCTGGCTGGGGGCTCCTGGCTGGTCTTCCTGTTGTTTGCTGGAGTCTCTCTCGCCACTTTAAAGTAGAACTAGGTTGAGCTCATCAGGCAAATTAATTTTTCCTGGGTGCACTTTGTTATTTGTCTTTAAAAGGAAGGAAAAGAATTATACTGAACATTGCAATTAATCTGAGTAGTTTTCTGTAGCCGACTTCAAATCCTGCTGGAAACATAAATGAGCAGTAGGTAAGAGGTTGCAGTGCTGTAGTTCCAATTAGAGTGCCTTCTGTTCAAGTTCATAGGCTGCAGGTAATTTATACAAAGTGCTTGTAGTGCTTTGGATGCTTTAGCTTGATGGGGAAGAAAAGGAGGTCAGCGTTCACTTGAAATATGCCTGTTATTAGCTGCACTTCTCAGTGTTTCTGCAAGGCATAATTTAAAAACAATTTTTCTGAATTGCACCATCTGGAGGAAGAAAAAATCAATAATGTATTTACATGAGGTTCAGTAGCTCTACCCACCTCGATTGCGTCAGTGGATGCAGCTCGTCTTGCTTTGCCATTTTTAGGTTACGGATGGAGATAACGCACCGTCTGGTGGGGGCATGGGAGCTACAGCCTGTGACTTCGGGTGGATGTGTGGGGAGTGGGGGGTGCCCTTGGCTGGGGAGGGGGTGCTGTGTGCCGCCTGCCTGCAGCTCCTCTGCTAGTGCTGCCCTGCCTTGTGCCTGCGGGCCTTTCTCGGCTGGGGTGGCAGCTCATTAGTCAGTGAGGTGAGTACCTGGTGCTGGGTGTGACCTAAAAACTGTCGGGGAAGCAGAATGCAGCGATTCTTGCCCGTGCAGCGGCTGGCTGCCACCTTTCTGATCCAGCATTACATTTGGAGTTTGAGCTAGTTAGATCCATCCCTTGTGGGGATGTTACAGGTGACATGTACAGCTGTATGGCTCCCTCTGGTCACAAGACGGTATGTATGGCCCCATCCCTGCAAGCTCCATATGATGCCTTCCAAATCCAAGTGATTGGAGGAAAAGAATTTTGTGACCCTGGGGAAAGGTACAGTCATAGAGCTTGTGCTGGCATCAGTGCAGAAGTGATACCGTTCCATGATTCTGCAGTATTCTGGTGTCCTGAAAGATCAAAAGAAGGTTGGTAGTTTTTATTGTATTACTGCAGTGAGAGTCCACTTCTCAAGTTTAAAATGCCACAAACAGGAGAAAAAAAACCCCAGAATGTAACTGAAATTCTGGTGCATTTACAGCGGTGGCTGAAGCAGAGGGATCCCTTCCTCCGCCACGGGCTGCAGCCACAGAGGGCAGTGCCCGTTGGACCCACAGGGGGGATGGAGATCCACAGCGTGGGGGGATGCAGCCAGGTACGAAACTGGTATTCTATCCTGACAGATACTGGTGAGGCTATCAAGTTGTGCAGTTGATATTTTTGGTATTTATATATCAATAAGCTGGTGATCCACATCGGTTTTTATGAAATTTAGCTTTAAGGCAGAGGGAACTGTTGCTGTCTCTGGGCAGGTGGCCCATGGCTGATCCCTGAGGTGCTGCCACCTTCAAACAGGTTCTTGCAGGACTGCATGGGGGTCGTGTCCCTTGTGAAAAACCAAGCAGTGCCTTTGGGTCCAAAATGACTTCACAGAAAAGCTGTGTCTGATGTTGAGCACTTTAAATTCAACCTTGGAGTAGTCTGATACTGCTGACACTGAGACATGGGAGTTTTGTTGGTGATTTGCAGTGGGAGAAGATGCAGATCTCTCGGCAGAGCAGGTATTTCTGTCTGCTGGGTGCTCAGTGCTGGTGGCAGGGGCTGCTGCCGCCCCTGGATGCTGAGCCAGGAGAAGGGGGATCTGACGGACCCAACGCAGAAGCAAGGGAAGCTACAGGAGACATCAGGAAAAGAGGAGGAGGAAAAAGGAAAATATGGCTGCTTAAAGCCATGGGCTTTCTTCCTGAGCAAGGACAGATTGACCTGAGGAATCTGGATCGCCGTCCTGGGCTGAGGACTCAGCGATGGGGGTGTCCTCTGAAAGCTCCAGCAGGAATAAGGGGTGAGAGTAAATGTGTGCCCGTGCTGGGCTGCTTGTACCAACTGCCCTGTGGTTTGGTGCGGAGCAAGTCCCTGAGCATCAGTGTCTCCGTTTCTTTGTGTTGCGCAAGAGATAATTATTTACTCTGCTCTCAGCTTGCTGTGAGAAGTAATTAGTTAACAAGGTGACAGTGCTGTGAATGCAGCAGTTGCTCTTTGGTGCTTTTTTCAGACAAATGAGGTTTGAGAACTTCCTCTTCCGATCACCTTGATAGGAAGGAGGAGCACTCCTGCTTAATGAAAGGAGGCTGAACCCCAGTGATGTTAGTTGCTCGGAGATAAGGCTAAGTCTTGATTTGATGGTGATGGAGAGCACTTGTGCATGGTGGCTCTTTTTTTTTTTTTTTTTTTTTTTTTTCACTTGGGACGTCAGGAGCATGAGCAGTGCAGGGCTCCAGCGTTACTGCTGGCAGCTCCCCAGCTGCGCAGGGTCTATTGCCTTCATTAGCTGGAGAAGGTTGCAGGATTTGCTGGATGATTTGAGATGCCTTTTTCAGGTGTCACTGAAATATTGCTCTTGCGGTGTTGTTTGGGATTTCAGTCTTGCTGGCACTGCAGATAAACTAAAGGTGAACAAAGGAAGGATTTGAAAAAGGCCAAACCTAGCTTTACCTTTTGCTGCTTCCCAGCACAGTATTGAACATGCAGCTGGCAAACTGGGAAATACGAAACCTACAGCTGTAATTACCTTTCTGAGGGCAAGTCTCTAAGCTGTGAAGTTGGTGGTGAGTCTCACCTGAAAAGCAAGCCAGCACAACATAGCTTATTCTTACACACACACCCAACCTGAAAACAACAATAAACCCCTCCTGTAGTGTGAGTAAATTAATTTGGTTTTTTTTGTATGGTGCTCCCATAAACATAGTATAAATTGTTGGTGTGTTGTGCTGCTAGTGAGAAGAGGGAAAATGCAGCTGTTTTCTTAGCAAGTGGATTCCTTCCTTTGGTCAAAAAAAAATGAACCATGCAAATTTCTTTAAGTTGCTTGCTGCTATGTTTTCTGACCAGAATAAAATTAAACTGTACCCAAGAAGACGCAGGCTGTGCTGTGTGGTGAGGACCAGCTGGGTCTGTGTTTTGCTGTGCAGGTGATGCTGCCGTGCTCCCGCCTGGGGGACTCCTGCATCAGAGAAGATGCTCTGCTAATGCTGCGTGCTCAGAGCTGTGCATCTTGTATCCCCAAACCCCGTTTTGTGTGTGAGCTGTGTGAGCCAAAGGGTTATGTCTGGCGTGTGTCCTCAGGCCTTATTCTGCAAGAGGAAGAAACCTAGTGGGTGCTCAGCCTCGGGAGGGGGCGGCTCAGGGGGCCTGGTGGCTCCCTACGGCCACCTGACAGGGGGGTTGGGCAGGGGGGGTCGGTCTCTTCTCCCAGGTAACCAGCGACAGGACAAGAGGAAACGGCCTCAAGTTGCGCCAGGGGAGGTTCAGATGGGGGAGCAGGAAGAATTTCTTCACGGAAAGGGTTGTCCAGTGCTGGACCCGGCTGCCCAGGGACGTGGTGGAATCACTGTACCTGGGGGTATTAAAAAGACATGTAAATGTGGTGCTGAGGAGCATGGTTTAGTGATGGACTTGGCAGTGCTGCGTTAACGGTTGGACTCAATGATCTTAAGGGTCTTTTCCAACCTAAACGATTCTGTGATTCTGATTGATTGATTATTCCACTTTTTAATATCACTGTAACTGAGAGCCCAGAAGATCATGAATTCTTCTGTCTTCGGTTTTCCATTTTACTTCCATAAAATCCCTTGTTAATGACAGGTGATCACAGCTTACCCTATAAGAACAGGCTTTGTAAAAGCAAGGCTGGGAGCTGGGGGTTGTTTCCAGCAGTAGCGGGTGATCATTCAAAATCCCATTAAGCATGCAATTTCAGAGAGAGCTCAAAGTGTGTGAGCAAGGAATGTACGCGGGATAAATGCTCCTTTGTTTCACTTGCAGGAAAAGGTCCCCAGGAAAGAATGACCTGGTCTGTTCAGCGTTACCTGTGATGATCAGCTGATTGAATTTCATTGACCAGGTTAATATTGAGCCCTTGTGCAATTACCGGGAAAGAAGAGAATATGATTTCTTTTTGCCTTGCTTTTGTGATGTAGAAGAAAGGTTTGTATTTCAAATGATTTTTTAATTTGTGCAAGCAATCTCTTGAAAAAGACCCTTTAATTTAGGGCAGACTGGAAGAGTGCAATTCTTGAGGTCGTTCTTAAAGTAAGACTTTGATTTTTTTCAAATGTAGTTATAGCTCAGCATTTAAAATAATAAAAATAAAGAAGCCATTAATCTTCATCACAGAATGAGCTAGATTTAAATCTGTGTGGGCTCTCTGAGACCAAAGTAGTCTACCTGCACAGCTCAGGGAGTGGGATTGGGATAGCTTGTGGCAGTGTGGGCTTGGGTTTGGTTTTGTCAGTCTTGGTTTTTTGACTGTTCAAAATCTAACCTTAGAGGTCCAGGTTTGTTTTTAAAATGGAAATAATCCCTGCCTTCAGGTCTCCCCTGCGATGGAGTGGTCTCTGTAGGCAGTCTGGGCTCTGCACAAGGCAAGGATTTGCTGCGTGGGGTGGGTTGCGGCAAGGACAGGTGGTACCAAGCAGGGAAAGAGGGAAGGTGGTGTTGAAAGTCCTGTTTCTTCTGTTACTTCTAGTTCATGTGTGCTTCCAGAAGGACTCTCAAATGGTCAGAAACTGGCTATTTTGGCATTATACTTAAATGCTGAATTAAAGTGAAATTTTGAAAATCTGAGATCAATCAAAATGTTTTCTGTGCTGAATCTGTGTTGTATTAAAGATAACAAATGTGGAAATTGGAAACTAATGCTGAAATGCCTTGTTTTGACAATTTTGACAGTGTTTAAGTGGTTATTTAAAAGCTGTTTTAATACAGTAATATTTTTCCAGTGGAAAACAGGCTTGGTGTAAACTTTCTGTGTTTCCCTGAGCCAGGCTGGCGTGGACAGGGAGCAGCTTTTCCTGCTGGGGCACGGGAGGCTGGGGCTGCTGTGGATCCTGGTGGCTAGCAAAGAGGGAACGCTTGTTTCCTATGGAGATAAAACAAAACCAGTTGGTGACTTCTTTTATGCCCATTAATTGAACAAAGTACTAATTAGAATATATCTATACTAATGGAACTGGGTTTTACTTCTGTTTTTGGTTGTCTGCTTCTGTGATCTGGTCTGTCCCTTTGCTCCTCCTGTGCCTGTTTCCAAGGGGCTCTTGTGTCCCTTGGCTGCTGCTTCTCACTTCGATCCCATCTCCAGACTGCTTCCACGTCTTCTAGAAATGAATAGAAGTTCATCCATATCTCCTGCCATGGGGTCAGCAAATACTGATATTTTTTTTTGATCCTGTTTTTCTGCTCCGATCCTAATATTTGTGGCCTATCTGTGAGTGTCACACTGTTGACATAAAGCCTCTCCGCTGGCCCTTGGGGTGGGTAGGACCCAGCAGGTGAGGCACTGGTGGGTTCCACACCAGCAGTGATGCACCAGCTGCATGGCCGATGGTGCCAGAGCTGCTGTCCTGCTCCGTGGGCATGGTTCAGGGCGGCTGGGCAAGGCGAGGGCAGTGTGATGCTCCGCTGTCACCTCCTGGTGTAGGAAAGCTGTGGTTTTGGGAGCTCCTGAGCTGGAGCTTCTCTGAGTTGTCATGTTGGTTAACCTTTGATGGTCATTGTTCCCATAAACTTATTTTACTGCTTCTAGTGCAGTGTTAAAAGGATCTCAGTCTGTTACTTTAACTTCCTACTTGTCACTTCATTTTGTGCCTCCTTATTCCTGTATTATAAGAAACAGCAATCAATGAATTCCCTACTTGCTTTCTTTGACACCCGTGATTTGATGTAGCTGCATCGTATCTGTCCTCCTGCAGTTCCCTGTCAGCCAGGGGATCCTGGGCTTCATTAAGCTCTTGTTGGAGCTCTGCTGCTGCTGTGCTCATGCTTGTCATCCCTGTCTGCATCTCTTCAGATCCCCTTAGAACTTTATTCAGAAACAGCAGCCAAAAAAACCCCAAACCACGAAGCCCAGCTGTTAACAGCATGAATTAGTATTTTTTTTAACTGTTGTCATTCACACAGGAACATGGTGCTTGTGGTGTGTTTGGGGTTTTTTTTTCTTTATTTTAGTATTAATTTTTCCCTGTGGTCTATACCTGATGCTTTAGAAGTGGGTTGTGGCTGGTGGTTTTGTCCTGGAGTATGCAAATGACAGTAGCATGATTGTGACTTTTTTGTGCGCAGATTAGGACATACACAGGCATTGGCTGAGTCCATAATCTCTTGGTGTGCTGTGGGATGTAGTTACTCTGAGCCGGGAGGGATGATTGCTCAAGCAAGCCAGGTGTTTTCTTGTTGGACAACTTAATACAAACTTCATCCCACTGACAAGCTAGCATTTCTCGAGCTCTAATCTGCTGTGCACTTGTGACAGGCAGGGTGCTGGGCAGGGTGCACAACAGCAGCTGCAAGCCTGTGTCTCTAATTGCATCGCATCCCCTGCCAAGTGTGGAGATGGCTTTGGGGAGTGGGGGGAAGGAGCTGTGCCTGGGATCCATATGGTGAGAGAGGAGGTGTCTCTGCAAATTGTCATAATAGCTGGAGAGCTGCAGGTGGTCAAGATGCTACTTTTGGCCTCGTGCAGTCTGTCATAGTTGTGTGGGTTTGTTGGTTTTTTTTTAATGGAGCTTCCTTATAATGTAGATTTAGAAACAAAGCTGTTTACAGGGTGAGACTTTTATCCTGCTTCGGAGCCTGTAGTCTGCTCCCTTGGCAGTGTACTTCCAGGGTTCTATGTGTCTTTTTTAAAAGCAACAGCGCGTGATAGTGGGTTTAGCTTAACTCTCTCTTTCTGAGCAAGCACTGGGCGCGTGAAGAGGCAGCAGAGCCTCCCGAAGCAGGAGGCTGGGGAGCAGGACCGGTGCCGCTCCCCTCTGCCTGTGCTCTGCTCTACTCTTGCTCCCGTTTATCAAATGATGGGACTTGGTGTAAAGAAGTAAAAAATTCCTGTTGGCATATAATGTGGAAACCTGCCATACCTGGGTGAATATTCTTTTTCTTTTCATGAAAATCAAGAAACCAGAGCTTATGTTTTCCTATACGGTATACAACACAGCCCTGGTGCGTATGGCACGCGCCACTGCCACAGACCTTAGTCTATCATCGTTCCCTTTGCAATATGTAGTACAAGCTGTGTTCTCCAAATAGTTCTCATGTGAGCTTTGCTCTGTTGGTGTCTTTGGTATGTTGCTTACAGAAAAGCCTCATCTCTGAATGCCTTCCACACCGCACAAATTGATACGCCTGTAAGAATACGTCAGCAGCTTTCCAGAATATGTGATTGAGGCAAAATGCCAGTTGTTTAGATAGAGAAAATGGGGAGGGTATCTCTTCATTTCAATTAAGCAGCCTGCACATTAACATTTTCCCGGTAGAAATAGGGCTCATTTCCTCCTTGGAAGCCAATCTTGGTTCTTTTTGTTATTGTTTACTGTTTCAGATGTGCATTTCCTCGTGTCTTCAGAACCTGCTACAGATATAGGTTTCCTCATATCTCTCCTCCTGGGCACAAGCGACTGGAATCCATGGGGACTGGATTTGCTATGCAAACACTGCATTTTGAGTATGAGCCAGTCTACCTTCTATTGCTAAACCGGACCCAGTGCAGTTACAGTACAGAAGTACTCACAATATTCAAACAAACAGTGAGAACATATCTTAGCCTGTTATTTGTCTGAGTTTCTTTAAACTGCTTCTGCTACATACATACTTTATTTTCTTATGTATAAACCTGGTTGTGCTTTGTGGCTGTCAGTTGATTATCCTGTTGTGGATTGAGCTCCTGGTTTAGTACATCAAAGTCCTGACACTGCACTCTTGAGCTACTGGTGGCCACTTCAGCCAGGTACTCCATTGCAGAAAGGGCTGTTCAGTTTGGTTGAGTGACCCGAGGTATTTCTGAACTGACATCCCTGGTCTCTTTGCAAGCTGCTGGTTTGTTTGCAGCAGCTGAAGCTGAGCAATCAGTTGATTACATCTGAAATCAGAACTGCATGCATCAAGTAAGGCTTAAAGTCATGGTTTTGCTCTGGTTGGTGTTCTTCTGCAAGTGTTGTGACACCAGACAGTTTTGGGGGTTTTGTTCTTGAGTAAAGGACTTAAGAGAACCATACTTTCTAAAAATTATTTTTCAAGAAGTTGCACTGAAAAAAAATCTTTAATTTTTGAGTAGCTGGTGGATCATGAGCTCCTATTAACGTTTTTCTTGGAAGCATTTCTCTTCCTTGGGAATTTGAACACTAATATCATTAGGGCAGCTCCTGGTATAAAGCTTACCTATCATCCAGTTGCATGGCTTGAAGTAAATTACACTTCTGAGTAGGTGTAAATTAATGCTTCCCTATGGATGGCCTTTCTTGCTGGACAGAGAATCTGAATACCTAGTAATGTATTTGCAGGATTTCAGATCTATTTTATGTTCTGAAATGCAATATTCAATTTAGGTGTGGCAGCATGGAAACTTCAAGAATATAGTGTATAGCTTTACTAACTTTTATAGTATTGGACCTGACAGCTTTAACATGCAGCAATGATGATGGGTATAAAAATCTGTGATGCTTCTTGTTGCAGTGTCGTTGCTGCAGCTTCTGCAGGCAGCAGTGTCCTATCACAGCATGATCGGGGCAGTGAAGTTTCTCTGATGTCTGTGCAATAAAACACACCTTTAATTACTGATGCAATTAGTTCTGCTGATGTTCATGGTACTTGTACAGTTCACTGAATGCTTCATGAATATGTATGCCATCATCCACAAACCAGAGTATAAAATTACTTCTGTTGGAGCCTGTTATTTCATCTACCATAAATGTATGCCACTCTTCAGAGCATTCCAAAAAATACCCTTTTTGACTTGAAGAGCTGCAGTTTCTGTTCTTTCATTTTGGATGAATTTGTCTGGGTTTGTGAATATGTCTGGACATTCCTTTCAGTCATTTTAAAATACCAGGGTAACACTCTGCCTTCAAACAAAGCAGCTGAATAAAATTATGATCAATCTTTCAGTTTAAGAGCATGTTTTCTGCTTTTCAGCATGATTGCCCTTTAGTACAATCTTTTCTCTGGCAATGTAATGTAGGCTGCTTACTGCTCTCAGTGAGAGAACAGATGCAAAAAGCAGCCTGAAAACCTTGAGTAAATACGATGGCTTAGGTGGGAATGGGCTGGGATATCGTGAATGTAGGTTGAAGCCCTGGGGTGGTAGGGCAGGAAGACTGACTCCTGTCGAGCTTTGTCCACAAAGCAGGTCAGAGCTGAATGAGGTGATGGAGTTATGGCTGGGGTGCGTGCATCAGAGCACCATCCAACGTCACTAGGAAGGGGTAAAAGCCAGTCTGGAGGCAGTGGTGCAAAGGCTGTAAGAAAGAACTGCCTGCAGTTCCACTGAGGATACTCTGACTTTCCTAGGCAGGTGATTGTGTTGTGGCTGTATAGCCATGGGCAATGTAGGGACTTCCAGAGGAAAAGGATTGTGGGGGGGACCTCAGGGTCTGCAGACTCTGGAATGAGGCTGCTATTCCCTCTTGTGCAGTTCCTCACAGCTTTCACTTGCTTGGGAAGTGGCAACAAAGACCCAGTCACACAGGTAAGCTACAAGCATGAGATGCCTGTGGTGAGATCCAGGCAGTGCATCACTTGATGTACCACCCTGTACAGGACCTCAGGACCCAGCCCTTGTCCACTCCTGGAGATGGCTAGCAGCCATTCAGTGCTGTATTTGCTAAGCATGGGTTGGAGGTGAACTATCAGTCTGTGTATCGAAAAGCTGGAAGGTTTCTTCCCTTGGACACTAATGGATTTGTAAACTGGAAGCCCTGAAGGCTAAGATTTTGAAGGGAATCAAACTGTGTGCTCAGGAGACTGAAAGATCCTAATTTCATTAATGAGTAGTGCTAGAGACCCGAAACCAGCCGTTTGGAAGTGAAGGCAATCAATCCAAAGGTGCCACAGCTCCTTACAGCATGATGTTGTTGAAAGATTTTAGGAACAATGTTAATGTGAAGCCAGCAACCCTTATTGTCTGTGTGATGCTGGAAAGATATATGTGCACCCAAGGGACTGCAATGATGGAATCGGCTTGTCAAAAAAAAAAAAAAAAAAAAAAAACCACAAACCACAAACATCTTCTGCACCTGCCTTGCTTGCGGTGTATTTCCATTTGAGTAACGGAAAGAGTTGTAGAACTTTATGCAAATTGTGTGCTGCCAAGACTTTGCAGAGTACTGCAGTGCCCTTATGCACTTCTGCATGCTTGGCAGTGAGGGAGCAAAAAAATGAATCTGGCCTTTCTGCTGCAGCAGCAGGCTCTTCATTTTGTACTTCAGCACACAATGATCTCTTTATACACAGCCTTCTGAAAGAAGGAAAGCTTGATACAGCTATTAAAATGGAAACCCTTCCTTGGGACCGTCCATATTTCAACAGAGATGGATGTGTGAAGGTGGAAAATATATTAGTGTGATGTATGCATCTCTCTTCCAGGTTTAAAAAATGAGAGGAGGAAGCCCTTTCAACTGCATAGCTGTTTCCCCTAATGGTCGGTAGATCTTCCCTCGGGTACAGTTCTTCTTTTTGGTGTAATTAGTTCCTTATCACTGGCTATTCACTGTCTGTCTCTGTGCAGCCTCCTCTGTAAGGTCTGAAATGGCGAATTAACCAAGTTAAATAAGAATCTCAATGCACTTTGTCATACCTAATCACACTTTGGAGACCTAGCAAAAGCTCTGTGAGGATCAGATGTTGGTTATCAGAGGGAAGGTAAAGCCCAGACAAACTTGAGACCCTGTGAGAAAAGCAGGCTGCTTTACCTGTAACGGTCAGGGTTTGGCACCTTTGAAGTGCGTAAGTGTTTCTATGTTTCTCTTCTGGGTGAACGGGTTGGTTTGCCTGTGTTTGTTCAGGAGGAGAGTTACAGCCTTAAAACAGACACATTATCGATTGAAGCCTGTGTGCATCTTCAACACAGCTTACTTGTACAGCTGTACAAGTTATTATTTGCACAATAATCACAATCTAGCAAATAACAAGTGTATATTACTTGTACAGCTGTAATTCTTCAGATGGCTGCTATCACAGCTGAGCTTGAGATGGAGAAATCCCTCCTGCTTCAGTTCATTGCCAAGCTCCTGCGAGGCCCTGGGGAGGTGGTATCGATGCCAGAGCAGCGTCTGTTTGAGGGCTGCCCCATGCCCCCTGGTCACCCTTGGGTGGCACCACCCAGTCACCCTGCCTGGTCACGATCTTGAGGTCTCAGCCCTGGACTGCTTCATGCCTGGGAACAAAGAGCTGATTACTCTGGGTGGCTTTTTCTCTTACCTTCTAAACACCTTTTCAGGAGGTGAGTCCCAGGATATGGTGTGTGGCTCAGTTAACCCCCCCCGGGGCTCTCATTTTCAGGACTCTGTGCAGGTGGTGTGGGTACGTGAGCAGGACGGCAGCCCTGGCCAAAGCGTTCGGGTGTGAGTGGATGAGGCTGAGCAGCCCAGACCTGCTTCCCCTTGCAGAGCAGAAAGCTCAGGTATTTAAAAACGCACAAACAAACAAAAAGCCTAAACCCAGACGTGCATACAAGTGTTTCCAAACAATAAAGTCATTCCCTTTATTTACAAGCTCTGCTGTAAGACAGGTTAGTAGATGGAGCAGCGTCAGAGAGCCAACCTTGTTTGCAGCACAGTGCTTTAAATAGGGGCTGCTACTCCGCATCAGCAGCTGCTTTATTCACTGTCGCTTTCCCCTCCTCTCCCCCTCTTATTCATCCATGCTGTGATTCACCACATGGGACGTGATAGGAGCGATGCTGTTTGATGCCAGCCCGGCAGTGCGGCTTGCCTCCCCTGGAGAGAGCCCCCTCCCTCCCACCTCACTGCCGGGGTGCATGTGGCTGCACAAAGATGTACTAGAGGATGTCACCACAAAATGCCACAGGGATGCGAAGTGCCGTGTGGCTTTCTGGTGGCAAGTGCAAAATGCATGCCAGGTGAGCTGATAGGGACCACTGCCTGTCGTGTAACACATTGTCCCTCTGCTTTTCTGGGGACCCTGGTGCCACCTCATAGTGATAAGCTTGTTTCAGTGTGCATGCAGCCACTGGTGCCTGAATTGCTCATAAATAAAACCAGCTGGCTGCAACAAAAGTTGGTATTCCCAAAGCTTCATAATTATTTATGAGTCAGACCAGCGAGGCGAGTGCTCTGAAGCAGAGCAGTAGTAAACAGGATCTTACAGTCTCTGAGAAAACTGCTGACTTACAAAATGCAATACCTCCACGCAAACCCCCAAAATCACTAATACGTTTATTTTTACATTGTTGTTGTTATATGGTGATGGATGATAAAACATGGCGTAGTTCAGCCCTTGTGAGATTGCATTCAAACAAATACACTTCTCACAATCTAGCAATTTTAATTATCGTCTCTAAGTTTGGTTCCTGGTGTTTTAACGTTGACTTGTGTTTGCCTGAATGAGGTTTGGGTAGCCCAATAGTTGAGTAAATAAGCTTTTGAATTCCATCACTGTTAATATTGTTGGTATTTGTAATCACAAACACAGTCAACCTTACCTGGGCAATCCTGCCGCTTCAAATTTGTGTTTAGGGAAAGACTTTTCCTTTCTTTCTGTGATGCATGTCTTGCTTCTACTTCTGTAGTATTTGTTTAACTTTAGCTGTCACTAGTTACATAACGTTTCACTTTCGCCTGCAGTTTTCAAGGTCAGATTCAGGTTTTACTTGAACAAACAGTAAGTGCCTGCATGTGGAATAGGAGAGCTACAGGCAGAGTGTGTGCACAATGCAGTGCGAGTACCTCAAGAAGCCAGTTGCTGAAAGCATTGCAGTAGTTGTCTGCCTTGTGTATTTTGGGAGGCTTACTTCAGAGCTGGGTTTTGCTTGTGAGAGCTATGTTAAAAAGCTTGCCTTAATTCCAAGATGTAATTTGTTGATTTGTCTGTTTTGGTCAGTGTGCTTTCCTGCGTAAGTGCATCTCTGCATTACCTGCTCGCTGGTGTCATGGACAGCACAATCCGTTTCCTTAGAACGCAGGGAAACGAACGGCACCTGTGTGGCGGGCTGTGTGCCTTGGCATTTATTTGTGAAGTTGGGGTGGGTTTGAGTTTAACAGCACCAAGTCATCTTCTGTGAGTTCTGCCTGATTCTTGGCTGAACTTTGGGATGGATCAGATCTGTCCCTGTTTTCCAGCTAATTCCTGCAGTGTTTGAAAGGTGCTGTGACACTTGAAGGCTTTGGATGCCAGAGCTCCTACACCGTTCCCCGCGGTTCTCGTTCCTGACTTGGTGGCCCTGTCCTTTTGCCTCCTGCACAGGGTCTTCCCAAAAGTGCAGTCAAAGCCAGAGAAGGCCAGGTTACTCAGGGCGGTTTCTAGGTGGCTCCCAGCTGTGGTGGCACAGGGTGCTGCACGGGGCTTAAGAGATGGGAAGCACAAAATGGGCAGTTTTGGTCCTGGCTCAGAAAATGGGACAGGGTGGGAAGCTGGTTTGGGCAAGCTGGGCTGGTAAACTTGGCTCAACACAGACTGCAAATTAATTGTGGCTGCACCCCTAAAAATTACCAATTATTGCAAAATGTGCCTGTAATACAGCTGTAGCAGGACCTGTGGTTCCCTTGGTGTCCTTGTTGGTGAACACTGGGAGAGACCTCATCCTGCTGAGCCCTGAGCCTGTGGCACATCGAGGCTTTCCCAGGTGCTGGAGAAGAGGTGTTTCATGTTAGTCATAATTGGCAGTGGGTATTTAAAAGGTGCAGGAGACTTCATATATCTGACAACATCACTTTATTTTTCCAGCTGTACAGCTACTTGGCCAGCTGGCTGGAAGTTGATTGACTGCCTAGCTTGAGGGAAGGCGACGATGAGTCTGTCTTCTACCCATCAGCCCTAAAGGAAGAACGTGATAGATGGAATCTGAGTTATATCCCAAAGCGAAATCTCGCTTCCTTTGTGTGGGGAGCGTGCAAAACCTCTTCCCTTATGAAGTGGAGTCCCTGGCACCAGAGCTGATCTTTGCTTTCAGGAGCAGTGGGGCCCCAGTCCTGAAATAACTCCGTGTGAGTCGTGATCAGAAGCAGGATCAGGTCTCTGTGTTCCCATTCATTTAAGAAGAACAAATACCACATGTTCTAAATCTCTGTGAACTTCAAATAACTTCAAATAGCTTGGAAACTTGAAAAAAATATATTGCTGCTACCTCTACTTCCTGACAGACAATTTTATTCTCTTATAGTTGGCTGGATAGCTGTAAATACTTCATATAGTATGGATTAATATTTTGAGTATAATGCCAGTCTTGGAGGGGAAGAAGAGCCACAGAAATGGAACATGACATGAAATTTAATATAGTAGTCAAATTGCTGCTGATCGACTTCTTTTCATCTCTCAGACGAAAACTTGTAAACCACTTTTACTCTAAATAACGTAGCAAATGAAAGCTGTAGCTTTTTGTATTTAATTTGCTGTTCCTGTAGGTGTTTGCTTTGACCTTCCTGGAGACTCCCTCAATCCAACAATGCCCAGGGAGGGGGGATCTGTTATCTCCATCTTATGAATGGAAAAACGAGGCAAGGAGAGGCAAAGTGACTTGCTGAAGCTTATGAAAGTCTGGGAAAGTTAAACTTGACCAAACTTTCCAAGATCCTAGGTGGATGGCTTAACATAGTCTGTTTCAGACTTGGTATTATAAAATATCGTTGGAGGTTTTTTTTCTACTACATCATGACTACTAATTTCCTAATTGGAATTAGCTGGAGGAACACAAATCCATGCTGCAGTTGTAATTTAAACCAATTTCACTTATGTACTTTCAGCTGTAGCAGCTCAGGCTCTCTGATTAATCCTCAGGAGCAAGGCAAGGCTCATATGGAAAGTATATTAAAATGAAGTTAATAAACAATGGGGTATTTCCAATTACATGCAAAACTACATATTGAGGTTTTAAATGCTGGCTGTGAGAACAGAAAAAGTCCATAGGAAACCCAAATCCTTTAAAGCTTTTAAAGCGTTTAAAACTTCAAGTTTTAAAGTGTTGGCTCTATTATTGATGTTGTGTGGCTTGGAGTGGGCAGGGAATGGAGCTTTGAGGGTAGTAAGGGGGGCAGTGACTAGCGATGAATGACAACGCCCGTCAGGATTTTATACCCCTCATGTATAACGTGTAAGCCAGCCCCACATGACACAGAGCTGTGGGGATAATCGGAGTGTTATTTTGATTCCCAAAAGTGAAGGAGTACTTCTGAGGACGAGGCACTGCAGCAGACATGGTGCAGTTGCTTAGAGGTGCAGGAACCCTCCCTGGCGCCGGTGCTGTCCCTGCGGGGCTGGTTGCACGCACGTATGCACAAGCAGGTCTCAGCTCGGTTTTGCTGGAGCTGAGGGAACCTTCCTCTGGTATGTTTTCTGGCCAAAAGACTCAATCCTTGCCATGCTGAGCTTGAATAGCTCTACAGGCTGAAAGCACATCCTGTGCCGTGGCAGTGAGCGGGATTGTGCAGCCAGGAACCTGCATGTCCTTGGGCGAGGGGGTGTTCAGATGCAGTAACATCACCCAGCGACTGCCCTGCATGGTGGACCCGTCCCAGCTCTCCAATCACAGCCCAGACCACCATCTTCTATCTCATTATTACTGTCCAGGTTTTTTGTGTTTGGAAAACTTTTTGTAAACTTGGAGTGCTGAACCCTTCCTCCTGCCGTCTTTTCCTCCCAGAGAGGAGCTGTGTAGCATGTAAAACAACCTGCGATCATGTCAGACTTTCTGCGAGGGGTTGTGAAGGCAGCTTGGCTATTATGGTAACACCTGTAGGGCCCGAGTGCCCCAAACTTTTAGTTTCCCCTCTGCAGTTTTGATTCTGAGGAACGCCAAGGTGAAGTGAAATGTGGTGCAGTTGGAGGGGTGGGGGGGTTCTGCCGGGGTGGCTTTGTGCATCTGTGCTCATGTGAGCTCTGACTGTAGAACCATCTCCTGCACCAATATGAAGGGTTAAAAATGCTCAATAAATAATAGCTGCAAAATAATGGGCTCTAATATATTCTGCCAAGATACTGTACTGTTTTCAGTACTTTGTAGCTGACAGTTTTCTGTTTTCAATAACTTAAAAAGTGGAGCCATAGAATTTCAATCACCTTCCATCTTACCAAGAGCCTGAATTCTCCAGAATAACTCAGAGGAATTGACTCAACCATATTTTTCATGTTTCCCAAATGAGCAGTGCAATGCTGTGAAAATTAGGATGGAACAGGAAATAGACAGCTGTACTTTCTCCATCCTTCTAAGAAGATGAAGGTCAAAGACACCTTTATTTTTCTCAACATTTTTCCTCCCAAATGGGTTGTAAATATGAGCACAGCCCAGTGCAATTAATTGTTAAGAAAACCAATTCTTATGGCCTCTTAAAAGGATGGGGAGCAAGTTATTTTGATTATATGAGGCACTGTATTTCGTAGTGTTATCCTTCTACTGTATCGTGGACCTTGAACTGATCTACATAAGAAATAGCAATGTCAGAACATCTTCTTGCATGCTTGACCCTAATTGTGTAATCTCCACTTCTTTTCCCTCTGTTGTATATTCTGCAACATGCACAAAACCCCAGCGTTTCTTAGCTAGTCAGGCTGGAAGAAACCCTTTGTTCCCATGGTGTACAGACCTGTCACCGATTCATCTGTCTTCTATTCCCAGTGCTATATGGCAAAGTTGAAATCACCTGAACTATCTGTCATCTTCCTGTTCCCTTCTAGAAAGCTTTTATTCTTTCATATGTGCTGCAGGTAAACAACCCTTAGATTAAACAGAACTCTTTAATTTGACTATGTACAGTTTAAGATCAAGTGGAGGAATCACTGCATTGTATCAACCAGAGAAAATAGCTCTCTTTTTATACTGAGGGCAAGTGCTACAGAGTCTTGACCTCGTCTGCATGTAATAAATAATTGATAAAATCATTGATACATCCCCCGCCCGCCCCCCCCGCCCCCCCCCCCCCCCCCCCTTCATTTTCTGCTGGTTCCTTGTCTGAAACTGTACCTTCACTGGTGGTATCACTTTGCTTTCCACATTAGAGAGATTCTCCCTTCCTCACATTGTCTGAAACAGTATGAATGGCTTTCCCAGGAAAGAAAATTAAGACCTACCTTTACCTGCCATGTAACAACCTTCCAGCTTAGATCTAAACTAGGATCATTTTCTGTATCTTTTGTCAACTTATTTAGTCTTCACTTGGTTCCCACAGATTCTTAAATATGTGTTAAATAATACATAGTGTGCCTGTTTCTTGATGCTGAATCCCAAGGATCAGGTTTGGTCCTTTGTTTTCAGTCAAAGGCATAATTATAATGAAAATCAATGAAAATCAGATAACAAAAGGATATATGATAGAGTTATTTTCTAAATAAACTGTATTGTGAAACTTTCATTAGAGGCATCTTGCAGTGCTCTGAAGGAATGGCCATGTTTGCCATTGCAATTCAAGATGCGTGAAGTTTTCAAACCTCGTTGCCTTGTGCTTTCTTCATTTGTTTGAAAGAGAGATCTGGAAATTGTATCTTGAACATATTTGAAACATCTCTTATCAAACAGCTTTCATTTAATGGTACATTTGTGACTTAGCAAGCAAAATTAGCTCACAGTACAAATTTAGACACCAACATAAATAGCCCATATTGGTATTTTTAATGTGCAATATTCACCTGTTCGCCACTGAGGACAGCACAGTGAATGTGCCCATTGTTAGCAGTGAGAAGGTTAAGTCTGAGCTCACTAAAATCTTTTTGAAGCCTGCACTTGTAAAGCAAAAGAGGATTTCTAAGTAATATGCTACTTGAGCTTGTTTTAGCCCTGAGCCTTTCTTAAGGCAAAACCCATCAACTGCATTAGAAAGTATACATACTGGTCATTATTGAAGGATTTTAGACTACCCCAAGGAGATGTTTAACTAATAAGAAGGCTAACTGTGCATATATACTTGTCAGTCAAGCGAACAGTAGTCTACAAAATCTTTCTATAAAGGAGAACAAATAAAGAAAAAAAAATAGATGGAGCATGCAGTTTCCCACATCCATAAGGCACAATTTCTTCTCTCACTGGATCATTCTGTTTCGTGTCAGGTATTCCATGACTCCTATGAAAGAAACGGTTGCCATTAGCGTGACCTTAACAGCTTAATGCAGCATGGTATCTTCTGCATTATTTCTGTGCCTCTTATACCATAATAATATAACAACAATTTTGAGTTTGTTAAGCATATTCTGTTTACATGGTATACATAACTGGAAGTTATTGTTAGGTAACTGGTCACTGTGCTTTTTAGCTTGTCATCGTGCATGACAGCATTTAATGATTTTTTTAAACCAAAGATGTTGCATCCTTTTCAAAGACTGCAGCCTACAGAAATTAAGTCAAATTACTTGCAATGAATTTTATGATGGAAGTCTCTTGAACTTCATACATGTACTAAAGCTTGAAAACAGTCCAAATGAGGACTTTGAAAACACACGCTTGTTTAACAGAAAACATTGCAAGTGACTTTGCAATGTGACATTAAATCTGTATTAATTTTCTATGTATGGACATTTAATCTGATTCCCAAACTCTTAATATGGGCCAATAGTTTGAGTGTGGATCAGACAACTGACAGCATGGGTTTTCATACAGTTACTAACATCGCACGTGACCTGCTGACACCGGTCAGCAAGGCTGTCTTTTAGTGGGCTGTCTAAAGAACCAGTTTGTGCTGCAAAACTATCTTCCATGACGTGCATTTTCTCTTTCCCTCTGTGTCTTTGGGAGAGACTGAGAACGTGGAACCGCAGTGCCAGGATAACATTTTTGGCTTCTTAAATTATTCGTGAATAATTTTAGTTAAATACCAACATGCTGAAATTGCAGAATCCCTGCCCATGCTCATACTTTCACTACCCTCATTTTGAGCTGTTTTCAATATTGTTTTGAATTCTTCAGGTTTGACATCTCCCAGCCTTCAGTGATCTTGTCAGGAAATGGAATGAGTGAGTCACAGGAAAAAGCCCTTTAGGCAGATCTCCTCACAGCCCAATTCCTCTTAATCTTTTAAACTGGAAATTTACTGTTGCAGAAAGCCGGTGGTGAGTGGTACCAGCTGATGAGTGGAGCTGCTCAGCTGGTCCCCTGTGACACTGCAGGGGACTGGGCTTTCCTGGGCGCAAGCGTTCTTTGTCCCATGGCTGGGGAGGGAGCCCATGGGCTCACTATGGTGCCGTGGGAAGGTCCTGTGTGAGCAACTCAAATTGTGCCTTGGTCCATAGTAAAATTTTCCTTGTTGCTTTGAAAGCCAGTTCTCTTTCATCACTGGCAGCAGATGGGGCTGGTACTTGGCTTGATGGCCCTGTTTGAGAAGTGTGTCCAAGGCATGGGTCCATCCCCAAGGAGTAACTGACCCTCTCTGCCTACATGTGAAAACCCCTCCTGAACATGTGGTCTGTCCCAGATAGCTTTTACTTATGCCACAGTTCAGAGATACTGAGAGTGCAAAGCATTTTTCACGGAGACCCAACAACCTTTCTTTCCCTGCTGACGAACTGTTTGATATTGAAATGATATCATCTACCCCACTGGTTATACTGGAATAATGAAGCCTGTGTGGCTCAGACGAAGCACGTCTCAATCACTGGAGCACTCAGAAGGCATTTGCTATCCTAGATTGTTATCTTGATACGACTTTGTCCGGGGATATTACTGAAAGTGATGGCATTCCTGGGAAACAATTCCTGTCTATGACAGAAAGCACAAAATGGAGATGCAAAATGCTACAGCTGGATCCTCTATCAAAATAGAACTAGAAAATCCTGAGCCCTCTCCTTTTGGCTAGATGTGTAATTCAATAAACACAAAACGCAGCCTGTAATGGGATGTGTGCAATGAAACACCACTAAACTTAAGACTTACGCAAAGCTGTATCGGTAGGGAATAGATACGCAACCTTTCGGCTTAATAAAGCCATCAGGCTGGTGGATGTGCTTTTGGTTTCTTCTTACTGCATTTGTATTTGTATAGAAGTTGTACTGCTTCCCTTTGATCGAGAGTTTGAAGGCAATGCCTTACAGCGCTGTCGTGTGTGCCCGCTGCTGGCGCAGATCCCTGCATGTTTGCAAAGCGAAGGGGCGAGCCATGCTGCAAAGCATTCCCCGTCCCGGCTGCTTTGATGTATTGTCAGTGTAAAATCATCGATTACACAATGTGTTTTCCATCCCTGAAATGTCGTGTTGCCAAACTACTTAATAATGGCATTAGCAAACTGGAATTGAATTTCTCATAGATGGTTTGAGCCAAGTTTGTGACAGCTGATTTACAGCATCTGATTCACTGCTGTTCCCCACTTCCAAGACCCCTGATAAATCAAACTCTTTACACGCATTTAGTTGTTTTTAATTTGTGTCTGTGTTACAAAAAGTGGGAGGAAATTCAGTTCCTCGAGTGATGGCAGCACTTCCCAAGAGATTGTTTTG
This sequence comes from Falco punctatus, assembly GCF_963210335.1. Lineage (NCBI taxonomy): Eukaryota > Metazoa > Chordata > Aves > Falconiformes > Falconidae > Falco > Falco punctatus. The sequence goes on from NC_137588.1 coordinate 64,609,877, forward strand.
TGTATCTTGCAGAACTCAGGCTCCCATCCCTAATGCCAACCCTTTCCTTTTTTTGTCCCTCAATGTCGTCTTGTGAGAGGCCCCAGTGTCGCTTGAGTGGTGTCAGGGAGTTGCTACACTGATGCTTTTTAAAAAAATGTTTTTTCTTATAACTCCTTGATGGTTCTGATAGTTATTCCTTAAGTGTTTCCCTCTCCCCAGCCAGAACCCAGGCTCCAGTTCCTTTCCTTGTGACCTTGGTGACCCTCTGTGACCTTTTTAGTGTCACACTTGGCACTGGCTTCCTCGGAGCAGTGGCTGAGTTGTATGGGGGTAGTTTTGGGGTAGCTAAAAGCCACTAGATTGTTTCAGCTGTTATTTCCTTAGCTTTTTGCTTCCAAAACAAACAACTGACTGACACGAATCTCATAATTCATTTGTAACCTCACACGCAGGTAAAGTCCTAGCTGGTTTATCCTAGCTGGTTTTTGTGCTGGGCTGCAGTTGTTTGGGAGAGCGGCTGTGGAGCCCAGGTTTTTGGAAGTTACTCTTTAAAGGGCCTTGTGAACACTTTTTTTAAACTGGTGGAATATTTTTTTTAAGGGTGGAATTTGAACAAACAGTTCAACATAATGCAATGACATGGGACTGGGATAGGACTTGTTCCCCTGCCTTCTGTGTAGCCCTCTTAATTCACATTTTCTTCAGTTAGCAAGCCATGTAAACAGGATTGCCTGTGAAATGATTTGTTTCTTTTTATGTGTTTTGCCTAACTCATTTTGGCACAGCGAATCTGGAGATGGAACTGCTCTTAAGGGTGCTCTTGCTTCTCTCACCCTGTGTCACCTCCACCTTCTTGTTACCTTCACAGCTGAGGGCTTCTCTTAATCCAGGTCATTGGGCACTGGCTGGCATCGTGCCCATGAGGGATATACCCCTGCAGGACTGCTTGTGCCCAGGGTGTGGGAAGGAAAACGGGAACAATTGTATTGCTTACAGGGCTGAGACTACTGTGTGCTGCAGAGGTGTGAGGCTGGAGCAGGGCATGGCCACATGCCGGGGTGCTGGCCCCAGCACTGGAGCAGGTTCATCTTTAATCCTGGTACCAGCCTCTGAGGCTTTGAACAACTGCTTGGACTGTGCCTGTGCAGAGGGAGTGCTGGAATCCTCTAGAAAAGATGGGTACTTTCCTTGCATGAGACTTTTTGTGCTTATAATTACCAAGAGGTGTTTTTGGGTGCTCAAGTGACAGAAAAATGTTGTGCACGTTGATATCTAAACATAGAGAAAAAGAAGCTGCTGCTGGCTAGCAAATGTGTCAACCTTCAGGTGAATGAAATAGCACGGTTTGCTCTTGCATGTCTTGTAACTTTTGATATGGCTTTTTCTTCCCTGCTCATCCACTGTGCTGAGGTTTCCTTTATTGCACAGTAAGTCCAAATTCAGCAATTTACATTTCTCTTAGCTTGAACAACTCTTTCCGCTGCTTATTACTTTGCAGACACCATGATGCAGCACTACACACAGGCAGCTTTCACCGAGGGAGCCTGTTGTGTTGGTATTTCCTTGATTGCGCTGTCTGCTGAACCCTCTCGCGCTGCTTGTTAAAAGAAACAAGGCCTTTGCGTTCCAAACGCAGCCAGATCAGCCTCTTGCCTTTTGATATGGAAAGTGCACTTATGGCTGGGAAGGAGAAGCTGCAGCAAAAAGGTGCTGGTGGAGAGAAAAGAATAGCCTTTCGTTTTCACCTAATTTCAGAACAGATTTTCTCCACCTCCTGTGAGCTGGGACATGGCAGGAGTGCCTTGGGCAGCTGAGGGCAGGTGCATTTTCTGCCCCTTTGCACCATCAGTGTCTGTGTTTGCTCTGTCAACATGCATCATGAGAAGGGTTTTTCAGTAAATCGTAGCTCTCCTTGGAAAGGACCTTCGGCAGCTGCCAGGTGAGGAGCCAGAGCTGGTCCCTTCTCCCAGGTAGGGCTAAGTATGCCTCACCTCACCATCACAGCTGGGCTGCCACCAGCAGAAGTTTCTGTCAGGTTGGAATGTCAGTTGAATGTGGACAGTCTTTTGGGGCTAGAGGAGGTTTTGCAGTGCCGCTGTGGTCTGAGTTAGGAAGGGAGCATAATATTTAAACTAAATGAATAAGGCTTTGTAGTGGCCTTTGGTAAAGGCAGGTGTGTGGAGGGTAAAGGGTCCCTCAGTTTGGGATGCAGGTATGAGTGATTGCACAAGGTTACGGAAAGGTCAAGGCAGGAGTAAGACTTTTGATGAATAGTGATTTTGGGAGCACCTGTAACAGTTGGGGTGGAGGACAGAAAACCTCAGTCAACAGATGTTTTGGGAGCTGTCTGATGTCCGACAGATTCAGGTGCCATCACAGGAGTGTGACCGATGTCTACTGCAGTGGTCCAAGCTGTGCGGAGTCAAACATTTTCTGTTTTCCACCTTGGTCCTGAGCACCGCTCACTTGGGCAGCAGGGATGGGCACGGCACCGAGTATGGCAGGAGGCGGCCAACAGGAGAGTCACTTTTCAGGGGGAATGGAAAGTTTCTGAAGCTTGATGGCCTTGAGACAACCTGTCCACATTTTCAAGGGAATCAAGTGGCTCAAGTGTTTGCAAAGGGATATCTTTGAATTTCAGCTTTTTGGCCCCAAATGAAGTAAAAGTAACGGTCTGTCTAAACAACATATGGTGATGCTGTACAGAGATGCATGAGCTCATTCAAATGCTGAAGAGTTGATAGCTTAATTAGCTGTTGAGGTACTTCTGTGTGGATACAGCTGGAAGATGCCCAAGGTCCCCTGCCTCTCAGGGGCCTGTGTGCTGGCTGCCGAAATCCCTGCTATGCGCTATGTGCCTGCCCGTGGCGGAGCTGCCTCCGAGCAGCACAGGGACCTGTTGATACCAAAGACCGACCTCCTGGAAAGATTCCTCTCGATGAAAACTTCTAGGAAAATAACTGCCTTTGGCTATGTGAACTGTTTCACAAGGCAATGGCTAGGTGAGGCCAGGTCCCTTTGTACCAGGATTTAGCAGCATGTCCCAGGACAAGTTGGTTAGATGTCAGTGATGTACTCCAAAAGCAGCGTGAAGGAACCTGCTCTTACAGTGGGTTTTATTCTTCCTTTTGGCCACTTTCAACACAATGGCACATCCTTTGATCTTGTTTTATGGTTTATCAGTCTTTGTCATAACAATATCTCTATAGCTTTTACCTTCAGAGAGCCTAATTGCTTTATTGCATTTCTTTCAGTGGGTACCTGCTTATTGGTTTCTTTTTTCTCTGCTCCCTCTTCTGTGCGATAACGCAGCGGTACGGGCATCTGTGCGCAGAGTTAAACACCCAGGCTCCACGCAAGCTGAGTAGCTCAGGATAATGTTCAGTGATGTTGCGCAACCTGAATTGTGCCTTAGGTTGTGTAAGTGGTACTGAGTGGTCTTGAGAGAGAAATGGCCTTTATGAAATGTTTTCTTTATCAAGAGCTTCAAAGAAGCTTTTTAGTTCAGGTTGCAAGTCAGATCTTCAAATTTATTATTCTGAGAAGTTAAGAAATAGATGAATTGTAATATTCTTTCTTCTCAGGTCATTATGCAGTACTCTCTCTACTTGGTAAGGAGAGATGCTTTTTTTTATCATTTCTGAGGCTAAAGCCAAAGGCATTTTTTTGTAGAAGAAAAATAGAATAGCATTGCAGTGAATTTTATTAAAAGCCCGTATAAATGTGTATATACGTATGGTAAATACATTCTACCTGCTCCATGTATTACAGTTTCTGCTGAGCTTCTCTTATTAAAAATGGGCAGAAATGTATAAGGTGTAATATGTTAGGTAGTTTAAAGCATGGCAAAAAGCAGCTTAAGGTCAATTTAAAGGTGGGTTTTTTTCAACTATAGTTGGTGGAAACTGTTTACCGAGTCTTGTGTGAAAATTTTTAACCTGCACATTCCGATTTCATAGTTCATTCATACTTGGGAACTTAATTTGAGATCTGAGCAGTTTTGATCTGATTAGCAGGCCACATGCTCTTCCATTCTGGATGGAGAAACTGAGATCTCCGAGCTGGGTTTCAGTATGTGTGAACGCTCACACAGGCATTTGGCAGTGGTTTCCGTAGGTAATCTGTAGCAAATATTTTTCTTATATGTAAGCATGCTTGTTAAAATCCCTTCCAACCCAGACTGTTCCATGATGATGTGATTTCTGGCGATGAACTGTTCAATGCAGTAGGCATGGGGGTGAATGTACAAAGACACAGAAACATCCTAGAAATGACCTGGACTGATTTTAAAAGAACGTTAACAAAACCTTTTTTTGCTGCTGTCACACGTGGAACATGGGGCAACAGCTCTGTGATGGCAACTGTAAGCAGCCAAGGTGGCAGCTCACCAAAGCCTTGTTTCCTCAGAGCCAGTGCTGGGCACATACCTGAGCTCTGATGACTCCAAAGCTAAACAATGTTTTTCCAAACTCCAGGAGCCTGCTGCCTTGCATCAGTCTTGGTTCAGTTCTGGTGAATATCCAGTAAGATACCTTGTTGGGAGAACAGCTGGAGGGGTGAGTGTATTTCATTTATCTGAGGAGGTGGGTACAAATGTTTTTCACGCCTGCCAGGCAGGTTGTATGGGGAGCAAGGCCCCTCGAACTGCCTCTCGTATCCAGATCAGGGAAATCCTACCCTGATTTCTGCTCTTCTGCCAGGAGCACTGAATTCTAGTTTCTCTGCTCCTAATACAAAAAATGAGAATGCCTTTTTGCATTTATTACCCAGACCATTGCCTTAGCACTCCCAAGATTTTATCCAATGTGACTTTTTCTAACCTTGTGGAAATTGCAGTGATGGAAGATGTATCAGTAATTTTCAATCTTATTTCTTAGCCAGCGGTGCCCGGCAGCTTGCTTAACAGCATAATGAATGAGTTCACAGGTGCTTTTCTTCTACGATCTTTCAGTTGTTTGAAGGGAGCTGTATTTTGGTCAATGAGACAGATGGTAGAGAGGCAAGGTGAACAAAAGTTTACCTTTTTTCATATGTGTCTAACAGAATATGATTAAACGTTAAAACTATGCAGTTAATTCTGCTGTATTTACCAAAAGAAAATTTTCTGAGGATGGTTGTTATGGAAACAGTAGCCCTCTGTCCTTCCAATTGGAAAAGATTTATTTTAAGGGAGCTAAAAACCTTTAAATATTCAGCAAGTATAAAAAGGTGAGATCATAATATTCATCTTGCATATCCTCTACAAAGCTTCAAAAACTTCTGTGACGATGAGAAGATAGTGCAGTGTGGCAGGCAAGAAAGGCTCGAGAGCCCGTTTTTAATGTGGGATAGTGAGGGCACTCATAAATAAGGGAAACAGGACATTCGTAAGGGGAAATGAGACTGCTCGAGGGGAGCTGCATCATCACGAGCAAGCCCTGCCTGGAGGATGACCCTGCAGCCACGGGCGCTGCGCATGGTGTGGGCAGCCTGGCCCCTGCGGGAGTGGGGCTGGCACGGGGCTTTTGTGTGCTTCTGAACAGGAACCGTGGAATCTGTGTGTGCCGAGAGCACTTCCACTCGGACCGTGCAATGGCTCCACAATGGTTCTCTGTGGTGTATGGAAAGAATTTTAGATTCAGCATACCGGTAGCTTCAGATGACAAGTTAAAATACTGTAATTTGCTGAACAATCAGATGCATTAAAAAAAAGAAATTACTGGACTAATAACAAAATAACATGCCCAAAGCTGCAGTAGATACCAGAAAAATTGTTCCCCGATGTACTTTCAAACTGAAAATTGAGCATCGGCTTTTCTATGTTCCTGTTCCTTTTGTGCTCACTTTCAAAAAACATTTAGGGCTCAACTACAGATTAAAGAATTATTATTTTTCCCCACTGAAAATGAATTATAAATATATCTTGACTTGGAATTTTCTATTTTTTAGTATTTCTTTAGCTACAGCACACATCTAGGTACATATTGTGTTTCTGATACTTTCCCGATAGGCATTTCTTTCTATATTAGTTGCTTTTAGGTTACAACCTGGATACATCCAAATCTGAGGGTTCTAATGAGGTCTAAACCTGGAATTCTTCTTCATTTTGTCATAGATCCGTAACGAGTGACTGCACTGATTAACCGTAAGGGCTTTCGTGGTGCCAGGGAGCACTGGGGGAGCACAGCACTTCATACAATGTCCTTTCAGATCTGCCATTCGTGGCCCTTGACAGAAAAGGTGAAAAATGGGGAATCTCAGATGAAAGAAGATGCCTCATCTTAGGAGGCAGCAGGTTAAATGCAGAACATCACCTTTTTTTCATGGGGTTCATGTGAGGATGGCCTTTCCATCCTAGTGCAGAAACTGATGGATGAGTGGATTGACAAACTTACAGTCATGATAGACTCTCTTACTTTCATTTCCACAGACTTGTCACTAATACTGAAATTATATGCTGACTCTAGTATTTTCCTACGTAAGCGTTTTGATTATAATTAAGAAAGACACTGCTTGCAAACTCTCATCTGGATTTAACTCACAATATTTCATTGTATGCCAGAAATAGTTTATTAAGCTTTCAGATCAAATAGGAGCTAACATAGGGAATGGAAAATCAATGCTGCTTTAATTAATCTTTTGTTTTTGAGAAGGGGAGGAGGGGAATGTCACTTTCAATGGGAAAAAGTGAAATCAACCTTCTTCCAAATTCCTGCAAAAGCACAGCTTTTGGTAAAAGTCTAAATATTGCAGATTCAATGGAGGAGGAATGAATCATGGCACGCCAATATCCAGGCTTTCAATGTCATGAACACATTTGCTCCCTGCAGAAATAACTATCAGTCACTACAGTTAGCAGATCATCATGCGGAGCCATTGTACCAGCCCATGGCTGTGTTTTGTTTGAGATTTCTTTTGTTTGGGTCAAAACTGGGGGTCTGCAGAAGTCATTAACTTTGCTCCCTGCCACTTATCCTCTGTTTTGCTGGTCCTTTGCAGAGTGTGAATGTCACCTTCTGTGAATAAACTTACCAGCTGTCTGGGGAAGACAGTGAATTTCAGTTCTACCTGACGTGCTTCATGTTCTGTTCCTTGGGAGGTTTTATAATGATATGATATTTTCCTGTTAGATTTTACTCTGGAGAAAATGACGTCGGTGTAACTTTGAGGATCTTTTGTCCTGTCAAATCCATTCTCTACTTTGCATCTGTTAAACCATTTTTTAAACACTGTCTTTCACTTTTCAGACTGTATTCTAAGGGTTCAGCTATAGGAAGCGTTAGCAGCATGCAGCTGCTGAATCCCAGATTCTTCCATGTAGGACAGTTTCCATGCTGGGGTAGGGGGCAGCTCCCCGTCCCATGGCATTTCCCACCCCGCTGCTGGTGCTGGGGTGTGTCCGGGGCTGAGGCTCCCCAGATGGCTGCAGAGGGAGGTGAACTCCTCCAGGGTGGAGGAGGACACAGGTGCCTTCCTGGGGGTGGCACTGGCTGTCCCAGCTTTGCCAGAGCTGTTTGTTTCCTTTTCTGTGTGTGCATCAGCAAAAGGCTTTAGACGACAGTCATCCATGGAGAATAGCATGGTCTTGTTCATACACCTCCATACCATATGTTCTAGATGGATATGGACCTTCAGCTGAAACCCATCAGTGTTATTTCTCTTGTCACAATTTTAGCAGTCTCTCTTTTACCCTTGGCGTGCATATTGTCAATGCCGTGGCTGTTAATAGAGTTGGCTTGAGAGAGACTCTTGTTTCTTCACAAGAGGAGAGGCGAACTCTTTTGTGGTAAACTCCTTTGCTGCTCCTCTGTTGACGTAGAATTGCAGAATCATTTAGGCTGGAAAGGATCTTTGAGATCATCAAGTCCAACCGTTAACCCAGCACTAAGTCTATCACTGAGCCATGCCCCCAAGCACCACATCTTCGTGTTTGTTAAATACCCCCAGGGACGGTGATCCCATCACCTCCCTGGGCAGCCAGTTCCAATGCTTGACCACTCTTTCCATGAAGAAATTTCTCCTAATATCCAGCCTAAATCTCCATACCGTAATATATAGGTATCTGAGGTGTCCTGGCTGCCGTGGTCTGTGCAGCTGAGGGTCCATCCTGGCCCTTGAGTACCCTCAGCTCCTGGCCAGCGGCCATGACAGTGATTTCTGACTGTAGCAGCATGCCTGTAAAAACTTTTTGGAAAGAGATCTGGAGTGAAGTGCAGCCTTGCTATTAACTTGGGTTGTTAATCTGGACTGGATCCAGAACAGATCCATCCAAGAGGGGCTGTTGCATGCTGTAAGAAGGAAAAAAAAAATTATTCTTTGCAGAACTTCTCATGGATTTAATTGAAAATTAGGCAAATAAATTTCCAAGGAGACTGTAATGAACTCACAGATGATGAATCTGGGTTTTTTAGAAGCGCATTAGCTTTGAAATCCTAATAAACCTGGAGGCACAGATGATCTCCCAGGGTGCACCAGCCTCCCTGAGCTATGCAGGTCTGTTACGTGGGCTGATAGAGGCACGTGGTCTGTGCAGGCAGCTGGTCTGGATGTTAAACATCCGTGTACGTGCTGCCAGTGCACTACAGCCCTGTGTGAAGGGAATGCTCCCGGCCTGGGAAAAACGATCTGGCGAGTGGGCAGGTGGAGAGCAGAGGTGAGTGGGTGCTGGGCACCCTGATCTTGCTCTGGGGATGGTGTCGCAGGTGCCGTCTTGGTGTGTAGCATCACCTCTGATGGGGCAGAGGAAGGTGGAGACCTGGTTGCTGGATTCCCTCAGATGGCTTTAGGTGGGGCATCAGAGAGGTTTGCACCCACTGCCAAAGCATGTCCATGGTGGGGAGCATGCTGACATGCTCCCAGCCTCTCCTGGCCAGCTAGGAGTCACAGAATTGCAGAATGGTCGAGGTTGGAAGGCTCCTCTGGAGAGCATCTCGTCCCACCCCCTGCTGCAGCAGCTCTCCTAGAGCAGGACCCACCACGTCCAGGCGGGTTTGAATGTCTCCAGAGAAGGAGACCCCCCAGCCTCGCTGGGCAGCCCGTGCCAGGGCTCCGTCACCCGCAGGGCAGGGAAGTTCTTCCTCACGTGGAGCTGGAACTTCTCGTGATGCGGTTTGTGCCCGTTGCCCCTTGTCCTGTCGCTGGGCACCACTGGGAAGGGCCTGGCCCCATTCTGGTGGCAGTTGCTCTGAAGACATTTGTAGAGTCCCTTAAGGAAAGCCTGACATTGTCTTAACAAAAAGACAAGGGGCATTGAACCCCTTTTGCACTTGTCAGTGGAGTTCTGGGGGAAGGTAAATCGCAATGAAATGGGTCGCTGTGCGAAGCTCCGTCTCAAAGAGCTGGGAGGTCACATTTATGTCTTGGACCATGTTTAGGCCTAGGCTGTGTGATGTCTCCTGCAAGCTTTTTTGGGGGGTTTGGAGGCTTTTGATGATCATACTGGCTTTGGGGAAGGAATTTGCCATGAAACCCAGCCCCAAAGTAGCAAAAGGCCAATTTCCACACTTACAGTCATTTAGCAGTGCCCCAGGCATGTGTTCTACCCCTCTGGTTATCTGCCCTCCTCTGCCACCCTGGGCTTGCTCCTGCTCCCCTGGCAGCGATCCCCTCCCTCTGCTGCAGTTTGGAGGCTGAGCCTTCTCGTAAAGGAGCAGCAGCAGTGCTCGAAGTCAGGTCCTGAACTTTTCCCAGTGCTGGTGAGGAATGCAGAGCTGCCGTGGAACTTTTCAAGGGAATGATGATAATATCCAGATCTTGATCCCTGAACTCCTCTGCTTTAATGACCATTTCTGGGGAGTTGTGCCCTTGGTGGATCAGCACTTTCCGAAGGGAAGCAATCCTGAACGCATCGGCGGGTGTGTGTGGGAGCCCTCGCAGAGAGTGCTTGAGCAAAGGGCTGAAAGTCTCTCTGCTGTTTTCTCTTTCTGTATCTGAAATGCCGGTGCAGATGCCCAAGGTACCTGCACTCACACGGGCTGCTCTCTGCACAGCTGAACTGCAAGGCCCAGCGCCACATTTATAACATCCTTGTAATGCTACTTTCTAAAATATTTAAAATAAATGTAATCTCCCAAGTCCAGGAAAGAGCACTAATGATATGCAACTAAGTGTTTATGTAAGATGAGTCTTTAGCTGAATGTTTTGGATCAGGTAGAGGAGCTTTGTAATGAACTAAGAAGGTGACTCTATTGCCTAGACCTTAGTGCCTGTTTTATCTCCTTCTGCGGTCTGGTGACAAATGGCTCGCTCTGAAAGCAAAGGTAACTGCTGTGGCTGCTGCTGGGTTACTCTTCACAGGTGGTCAGCATTGAAAAAACAAATTCCATCTCTAGATGCTGATTCTGTAGCATACTGTGAAAGTTTTACAGTCCATTTGTTAAAGCTCATTTTAGAAATTCTAGAAATTCTAGTATTTTGCTTCTCTGCTTTGATTTATTTTCATGAGAAATAGAAAAGATAATTTATCCATCCATCCAACCCCCACGCCACCCCCCTGCCAAAGGGTGTTGGAGAGAAGCTTTTTTTAATCAGGAGAAAAAGTTTTAAAAACACGATTTTTGAAATAAAAGATTTCTTGTGCACTTAAGAAGAGGGTACAGCAGGCAGCGGAGAAGGCTGGCTATTACAAAGTAGACCAAACTCCGCCAGACCAGTAAAACTAGACTTTTAATTGCTGCTGTCTGCACCTTCTTCAAAACTATTTCATGTTAGATTTTTAGCTGTGTGAGGTTGCTATAGCTGTTCCTCTGGGTGATAGTCAATGATAAAAATAATTTTGTTTCTTATGTTTTCAGAGTAATTTTGATTTTATTTCTTTATATATATATGTATGGCTAGAGGTCATTCCAACCTGGTTGTTTCTATGTATATTTAAGTATGAAATGGATTCATCATGAAGTGGTTCAGCACATCCAATTAATTTTAATGGGGTACTCATTGGATCGGAGCCTGGGAACTGAAAAGTAGCTGAGCTTTTTAATAAACCCCTACAAATCTTGTTCTAAGTGTTGCACGTGATTTATCAGACTCAGGCTAAAGAAGAGCTTACTGTATCAATTTATCCTGACAGCATGTGTCTCTGATGTTTAATTTCATTAATAAAGAAACATTTGCACAGAGCATTCAGAATTGTATGGGGCTGCTACTGTGGCAGAAAGTTAATCACCTTGAAATAAATGATCGCTTCAGGGCAACTGGGGAGAGTGACAGGAGGAGGAGAGTGTTAGGATTTTAAGAGCATATCTTCATGTTGGCTACTTGGTGTGCCACGTGAGAGCATTGTGCTGGGGTGCGATGCAGCTCTTTGTGTGGAAGCGGCAAGATACTGTAGAATTTCCCTGAGCATACCAAAGTAAAGTAGCAGGACAATGTCTAGCAAGTTTTTCAAGTCTGGTTGTTGCCTTCTTTCTCTTTCTTTTGGTTCGTTTTCTCTATTCTGTCTACAAACGAAATAGAAGTTCATAGATAGGCTGGATCCCTAAGCACGCTGTTGAATCTGAGTTACCCTCTGTGGAGGGGCTGGTGCATAGTACCTTTCTGAAGAGGAGGGTTAACCGAGATGAGCCTCAGGTTGTCCACAACTGCTCCTGAAGCCCCGTTCCTTGTCTTCAGAGAGACAGATGGACAGACACAGCTGTGTCCAAGATGCTGAAGGGCTGAACCAGCCCAGCCCAGCTGCAGCAGCGGGGCTGGAAGGGATCGTGTCCTGTGGGCAGGTGGTTTTTGTGAGAGTGATGCTCACAGCATCTGTGAGCAACGCCAGGAGGGATGGTGGGCAGAGGGCAAGGTTTGGTTGCCTGGTGGTGGGGTTTCCTGTGACATTCCCCATGCTTCTGCACACCTTGTAAAGCAGGGTGCTATAAAGCATCACCTCTCTTGTGCTAGTTCCGCTGTGAGAGCCAGGGAGGCTGCTGGGTACATTGGTTTGCACAGGAATCCCTCTTTGGTAGTGACCTTATTGATGACTATATACAATAACCTTGAGTCATTATGAAGGACCTATAGCGCAGAGTTTTTTGGTTATAATTCCCTCTGCAACGTAAGTAAAAAGTACAGAACAGTGCATCAACTCCTGATGCGTGGCCATTTCTGAATGAGAAAGCTCCATGGGACAAGAATGTAGGTAGGAAGGATGAAACCTGCAGGGAATGGGAATTTTGGTAGACAGCAAAAACAAGCATCCTAATGGAGGGGGGGGAGGAAAAACCAATAGCCTTGTTGTGGGATCTGTGAAGAGAATGAGTGGGCAGTATTGGAGGCAGGCTCATCTGAGAATTAGCTGCTATTCTGCCTGTTTAGAAGGAAGAATTGCAGCCAATTACATTATTTTAGCACCAGGTTGTATTGTAAGGAGGTTCTTCATCCAAGCATCTGATCCAGCCCTATTTGGTTTATGAGATCTGACAAGAACCCCACATAAAATCTGATGCCTTCAGGCAGGTGATTAGTGTAAGCAGTGTATAATTAGTGAAGACGCTTATAGTGAAAATTAATGGAAATGAAAGCTTTACTTGTGCATTAAATTGAAGTGTTTGTGTGGGTATGTATATGCAATGAATTCCAGTATTCTGTCATGCCTGCCCTTCAGTGCAGATACGCATCCTTCCCATGCCAATGTGGGTTTGGATCTGTTGCTGTGATGAAATGACATTAGAATTCCCAGCATCTGTTTTCTGGTGATATTATTATTATTGTTATCTTCCTGCTTTGCATCCCACAAGGCTCGTTCATGTCTCCCCCTGCTCCTCGCAACTTCCACTCTGACCTTGCTTCACACCTGCCCCAGCGCTCCGCGGGAGCATCTCGGCAAAGCAAACAGAGGCGCTGTGCAACACGCCGCCAGCCAGGGAGGAGCGGGCTTTCCTGATCTGCACTGCAGCAGGCTCGGGAGGAGAGCAGCACCCTTCAGCTCTTCCTTTACTAGATTAAACTCTCAAGTATGCTCAAAGCTATTTTTGTATTTTATCTTATTTTGTGTTAAAAAGTGGGTGGGTTAGGGGAAGGGAATTTGGAGAAACTTGATGCACGGTGTGTATTTATAATCCGTTCAGGGGGTGACCCTTCTTAGGTTGCCACGTGTGTTGCCTTGGGGAGTCTAGAATATTTTATTAGTTCTTAGGCATTTATACCCTTCCAAATAAACTCCCTGGACTGGAAAGCTGTTGTCCAAGGACCCTGCTTATATCATCTCTGCCAGTGATTGCTCCAGAAAAAAGAATGTGCTGAAAAAATGAAACTCAGAATGAAATATAAGAGAGACAGCAATAAACTCTCTGACCAGAGAAGTTTTTTGTTTTTTTTGTTTTTTTTTTTTTTTTTTTAATTCTATCAGTCCCTGGTAATAGAGTTATACCCAAAATAACTGCTCCAGACAGAATTTTGATTGTGACTTGGAGAATTGCAGGGAACTGTAGGAAAAGTTGTAAGGATGTAGCTATTTCTGTTGATTTTAGGGGTAATGGACTTGGGGGAAAACATGATGGGTAGAGTCAGATAAATAACTCTAAAAAAACTTAGGGCAGTTGGGTACAGAATTCTAAAATCATTGGTCTGGGCCACTTCCAACTGATATTTTTTTGCTTTCTTCCTTCTCCTCCCAAGACACTTCAGTCCTCCTCCATCTGCATCCTTATTTCCTTCTGGTTTTTTTCCAGCTTCCTTGGTTTCATGGTAACTGCTGTGCTTGGCACCCAGCAGTTGCTCATAAATCCAAATCTGTAGATAGGGTACCTCTTTAAAAACAATTTTAGTAAGCAGAACAAGGTCCATTTAGTCTTCATTCTCACAGACTGCATTTCCTGAAGAGACTGGGGAAGGATCGCTGTGCAGTTTAGTGAATTAACTCACATGCTCTTTCTGCATATCTGAGGCGGGGGAATCTGAACTCATCCCACAGAAAACTGACTGAAAATCGATCAGCTCAGATGGATGTAAAGAGCTCGCTGGGGAAATGCAGGCAGGGAACTCCATTCTGAACTACTTACAGTATGACAACAGCAGCCTGCATTTCCACTAATTCAGTTGTCTCCAGGGCATTCATGGTAAGCAGGTTCGGGAAAGACATTTGTTTAATATTACAGCTGCACAAATGACTGCTGTAGGAGGCATGGCACAAGGTGACTGCTAACTATGTGCTGTAGGCACATTGATTCACTGGTGTCCACCCATGCGTGCTGACTTACAAAGACACTGGGTGAGGCTGTTGGTGCCTTGCAGAAAACCAGGGCTATTTATCAGTTCTCCAGCCTAAAATGTCTTTGTTGCATGACTCCCAAGTGAGCAAGCACTTTCTTAATAAAAAATAAAAAAATAATAAAAATAAAAAGGAAGCAGCAGCTCCAGTTGGCTCCATCACTCGTCTGCAGAAGAGCTTAATTTTGATGGCGTGTGATGCGGTCACACATGCTCTCTCCCCAGCTCTGCGTTCTCTGAAACTAGAGTTTCCATGTCTTACATGAGATGGTTTGTTATGTCCACTCTACCCATCTACCCCTCAGCTGGCTGCTAACGAAAGCCTTGCTTTCATTCCTGTTTGTGCTGGCTCTGCACACTGTTCATGATGGAAGTGTGTTGTCCACATCATGCTACTTTTTTTTTTTTTCCCCAACCAGAAGAGCTTTCTATTAACACATCAACAACCTGAATTTATGAATATTGTGTGATACATGACAAGGAAGATACTCTGCTGGGAAGTCAGAACTGGGATGCAGTCCTTGTCTGCAGAGTACCATTCTGAGGATGCTTTTTTTTCCTGCTTTTTTCTTTTCTTCCATCTTTCTCATAATCATCTTGCTATGAAGGAGGTGAGAACTGATATTAAAAAATACTCTGCAACTGGGTTTATTGATCAAGACCTTGTTTTATGATTCAGAGAAGTTGTCTCCTCCTGGTTTGAGCCAAGATTTGAACACGCATGGGCTAACTATGCAAGTGGGTGGTGCAGCTGGTGAGGGCTGGTGGTTCTGCACAAGGTCCCCAGATGTGCTGGGAAGTGGTCCTGGGAGAGCCATGGCATTTCACATTATTTCTAGAACTTGTGAAATAGGCTTGTTTCTGAATTCTCGGAGAAGCAAAGTTGGCGTTCATTTTGGTTGACTGATGCTTTGGCGAAATGCTGTGAGGGCGAGAAGCTGCTGTTAGATGTGGGATATGGGTCTGCAGGGCCAGGGCTCGGGGAGGCTCTGTGGGGCTTCCCTGGGGGTGTGTGGGGGTGTGTGTCTGCTGGCTGAGGGGCTGGGGCTGGTCCCCGCCCATGCTGCAGGCAGAGCGGTGCCGAGGGGGACTGTCTGCCTCCCCTCAGCCGTCCTGGTACCCCTCACTGAAGGTTCTGCCCAGGGCAAGGAAATTGAAATTATTTTTGCCCTCCCCTGTCTTTCAGCATGGGATGTACTTATTTCTCCCTAGGCTGAAGATCAAAATAGATCCCTAGTTCCCAGTAACAGGGGTCAATAAAATATTTGATTTATTTGAAGTTAGTTAAGTAATATTTCCACACAATGCTGTTTAAGCCTCTGGTGATCAGGCTAAAATATAAGGAATCTGGGTTTGTGCCAACATGCTGTTCCTGGGTACTAGGGGGTTTGTAAGCACAGCACTAGCTAGTACGCAGGGGCAATGCCACCCAACAGGATGCGTTAACACCCTGCTCCAGGGGCTCATGGAGCACTGGGCCAGCGGCGTCCCCCTCCCTCCATTGGCCCTGTGCCCCCGACACAAAACCCAGATGTGAAGGATGCGGCCACGGGGTGCGCTGCGTGCCTGAGGGGTGGGGGTGTGCTGAGGGGTAGGGGTGCGGCACGACAAGAAGCACAAGAAATACCTGTGGAGTTGTCCTGAGTCTCCAACAGCCTCATGAAAAGGACAGTTTGGTCTTGCAAATTTCCTGCTGTTTGGTAAAACAACTGAACTCCCCATAAGTGTTAACATCATCCAACAGCAAAAAGCTGCCCAAGACCTGGAGTTGATGAGTTTCTTCCCCTTGTGGTGACAGCTCTTCCTCTGCATGAAGAGCATCACTGCCAAACTGCCAGTGAGAGGGCACAGGCATGAACAAAGGCATCTTCCAGCTGCTGAAAACCATCAACTGCTACCTGTACAAGGAGTGTCATATTTTGGTGACTTGCCCAATGGATTATTTTATATTGATTTGTCAGCAGATAAAAAACCACAGCAAACCATAGTGAAATTCAGGGAATCTGCCCTTTTTGAGTGATTCTCTGGCCACGCTGGAGTGAACAGTATTGACTTGCAAGAGGGTGTTTGTTTTGTTTTTATTGACTTCTAGGTGGAAGTTTATGATGAGGACCGAAGTTGCTCTCCGGAGAACCCAGGTCTGACAGCAAGCCCTCCTCACCTAGGCAGTTGTGCTGGCTGCCAGGCAGGCTCACTCAGCACAAGGCAAGCCTAAACTGACCCAGATTTCTCCCAAAAGACTGACGATTTTGGTGACCTGTGATCGCCAACGGGACAAGATGATTCTGTGCTCCAGGGAATCTGCTTCTGTTTCTTTCCCTGCTCTCTCCCTAGTTGTTCTCAAATTAATTTAAGCAGTGAGAGGAGAGCGGTATCAAGACTCTGGAGTTGCGTTGGCAGCAGAAGGAAAAGGTTTTTTTCTCTGTAAATATGTGGATGTCCATGTGTGCTCTCTCCCTGCTCCTAGCTGTGCCTTCAGGAGGGTGAAAGGTTTAAGCTGATCGCATTAGTGCAACCTGCATAGATACAAACCCTTTCCACGCTGAGTGTTGAGCAATAAGGAAGAAAATATTTTGGAATGTAGCTGGATCTCTAGGTAATATGGGCATGGCTCTTAGGGAAATAACATGAGAAAAACAGTTCTTCACTTTCATCTTCTGCATGTAACTGAGGAACATTTACTGTGTGTCCGTTTCCCCCTGATTTTGGCAAGGTCTCTGGCAGGATGAGGCTGAGGATGATGGGGAGGTGCCTCTCCTGTTAGGAAAACTGAGGGATCATCTTGTTACCGTTGAAGCATAGCTAATCAGTAGGACTGAGGCACTGCAGGAAAAGCTATTCAAGCCTGAGTGTTTGGAAGTGCGAAATGTTTCTAGCAAGATACTTTTTAAAACAGTGTATTCAGTGAAAACCTGCTTGAGAAGGCTGGAGAACCACTCGGTGTAAAAGCTTGTGCCTCAAAGTCCTCTTTAAAGGCTGGGAAAGCACTCAAACCAGCTCTGCCATCTTTCAAAAGCTCTTCAGAAAGGCCATCAAAGTTTATAGCTCTGATATTTCATAGGTCGTCTTGTCCTTTGCTCTTTAGTGTGTCCCTGGCTCCTGGCATCTGAGACAGTCCCAGGTAATGTTTTGCTGCAAAGATGGTGTTTCAGTTCCTATACAGAGATTTAAAATACTTTATATCTTTTCTTTTACTTTATGCTTTTCAAAGGAATACTTTTTAATAGTGTCTTAGTTTTTCCAATGTGGCAATGTGGCTTGGTTTTGTTTTGCTCACTTTTTTGTTGTTGTTGTTGTTGTTGTTGTTCTTTTTTGCTAACTAACCCTGAAATATGGAAGAAGGATGCTTTGGGGTGAAAGACCATAAAGTGTCTTGTTGCAGACTTCAAACAAACTCTGCCATGCGTAAATCCATATCAAATTCACATAAAATTGTGTTGGCTAGCGTGCTTTTGATGTTATTGAATTACTGCACAAAAAACACCCAACACAGATTATCTATTAAGATTTTCAGTTCAGTCAGGCAATTCTTTAAACAAACAAAAATGTTTCATCTTCAGTGAGCCCTAGCTAATAGCCGTTATTTCTTCCTTCTGATATAAAATAGATCGATTGGTGCCTGTCTCGTCAATAACATTCAGATCACCTTTAGGTTTCCGATAAAGCGGTTGTCCTCGGGTATTCCCAGATGTTGCTGGGGAGGGTGGTTTGGGTTTTACCAGGTTCACCACCTGTCATGGAGCCAAGGACACACAGATTCAGCAGATGGGGCTGTAAAAGTCACTAAATTTATTTTTTACCTTCCAGCAGACAGGCATGGAGGTGCTTCTGGAGAGGATCTTTTCACAGGGCAAAATGAGGGCACTGCGCAGGTATTTGCATTCTGACCTCTTTTGCTTATAATTTTATTGAAGAGAAATAAGAGTGGGTTTGGCTTGGGCTTTTTTCTGTATTTTGAAAGGTGAATTGAGACAATGTAGTATTGTGATAATTTTTCTGGGGACCATGGGGTTCCTGCTCCACTGGCTACTCCTGGTCCTACTGCCTTTGCTGCTGGAAACAGAAGAGTCCAGTGAAAGCACACATGGGACTGGGAATCCCTTGCTTTTGTGAGCCTTTATGCCCATATTTAATATATAATGTCCAGCACTGGGCATGGTCTCCTGCATTGAGTATTGCCCTAACTTGGTGCACACCAGCACAAAGCTGTGCTGAACCCTGGGTGTCTCTGACCATTGGGGACCTTCAGCAGTATCTCTGCGGCTCTGGGACCTGCACCTGCAGAAAATCAATGCTCCATACTGCGAATCACAGATGAAGCTGGTAGGAATTTCGGTTCCCATGTCCTCAGTCTGGTCAGCCAGCGCGCTGGCTTGTCCCATATGAAAACACAAGTTGTGTGTGACTGTGCTGGCTGGGGGCCTCTGAAACGTGGGTCTGCAGCTCCAGGGACAGGGTGGCAAAAAGCCACCCATGCCACAGACTTCAGCTGGGCTGTACAGGTGGTGTCCCCTCAGGGCTGGTCCCCTGGTGCCGGCAGCCTCCAGGGTGCCGCGTTTTCCACACGACTGCGCTGCTCTTGCTCTATTACATGGTCCCTTGCCCCTGAGCTTGAGTTATTGCCTACATGCATGGGTAGAGCCTTTGGAAAAAAACAAAAAAACAACTAAGCATGTAATTAAGAGAGTCAGTATATTTTATGGGGATAGTGACTAAAGGAAACAGCTTTCCACTTTAGTAACTGTGAGCGCCTGTCAGAAGAGATTTGTGGCAAAGGGAGGTCAGCTGGGAAGAGAGCTGCTGCTGAAGAAATGCTGGCTTCCTTCTCAAGAGGGTATAATTGTGTTTATCAGAATTATGACTTCTTACAGATGCCATGCATATAGGTAGATTTGGTTCTTTCAGGGCACGTACTGCCCGTGCTGCAATCTGAGACAAAAAAAAAAACCCAACACCAAACTCCACTGACCTTTCTGAAGAGAGGCAGAGTGTCAGCAGGTCATGCAGAGCCAGAAGTTTGGGTACCAGCTCTTACGCTTTATGTGAGAACAAATCTCCACCACTTGGAAGTGTGGGCAGGGAAGCTGGGGACTGATGGAAAGGGGGGTTTAGCGCGGCATTGGGAGGCTGAGGCATGGCAGCCTGGTCCACCCAGGTATCCGTCAGCAGGAGAAGGAGTAAGTGGGAAAGTCAAAGCATCTTTGGTGGGGTGTCAGCTAAGTTCCTGGTTGAGAGTAAACAGTGATATGTGGAGAAAGTCCAGCACCGTCCAGTACTCGACTCCTTGTATAAAGGACTCCATCATGAGCCTTGCTTCAGTGCCAGCATTTCTGTTTCTGCTGGTATTTTTCTCTGAAATGCCCCAAAGTGCACTTAGTAAGGCAGATTGTGATGTTGTTTTCATAGGGGAGTGTCGCACCAAAGGATGGCCGGAGAGCACAGAGCCTGCTATCTGCTTTCAGTAGCTATTGGGTTTAACATATTCTGGAACAGCTCCTGGGTCTTCAGTTGGATTTTCAGTGCCTTGCAGTATTTTTCTCTCCCTCCATGTACATTAACAAGTGCTTTATAGTCATAAGGCCTTTGTCTTTAAACAAAACCCGAACAAATTAGCTAATTCAACAATGAAAGAGGTGGAGATACTTTTTAGGTTTTCTTGTGAAAGCTGTGTGAAAGCAGCAGTGATTAGTTTAAACCAAAAGGGTGTTTGCTTTTGAGCTGATTAGCGGACATCTGTATGCGATGGCAATGGTAGATACACAGATAAATAAAGACAGAGCAAAATAAGGTTTTACTGAAATATTTGTGTTGTTATGCTCTGCAAACACTTAAAGAAGTGGCATATTAATGTCTCTGACTTGTTTTCCAGTAAGTCATTAGTCGCTTAAGTGAAGTTGCTCATGCCAGTTTTCCCTTTCATTATTCATGTTTACTAATGGAAATTGTCTTGACAAATTGGTCAAACTGAGCAACTTATGATTTTATGCCATAGACTAAAAAAAGTTGGTTTGGAACTCCCAGTGAGCTGAAGTAATGCTTAAAATCATTAACACTTCATTGATTTTATAATTAAAAAATCCCTAGAATAAATAGACCGTCCTTTTAAATGTAGCATAGTTGTTTATCTCGACACTTGGTATTAATATTCATACTTATTCCCTGAAAATATGCATGAGCTTCTGAAGATACTTTTTATTGCCAAGCCTTAGGACTCACTCCCTTCCCCAGTGCTTTAACTGGTGGCAGTTAACAGTCACCGTCTTCAAGGGGCACTTCTTGTTCAGTGTGCGTCGCCCGCCCAGGAGCCAGGGCAGTGCAGTTAATTTTGGGGGCAGGCAGGGGTACCCTCGGGCTGCCAATAGATGAACCCACCCCAGAGAGCTGAGCCGGTGCTCCCTGAAGGAGATAACAAGACCCCTGAGGTGGCGGAGGCTGAGCTGCCATGATGATCCGTGGCCACGGATGAAGCACTGGCTGGGGACTGGGTGGTTTGGTGGCGTGGTGATGTTGGGAAGGGGGATGGTGTAAACCCATGTGCTCAAGTGGCTGTGCCTGAGGGGAGGGGGTAGGACCCTACTGGGCAAACCGCACGGGAGGGGGATGCGACCGGCACAGAGCTCATGTGTGATGATGGGCAGTGGGGGTGTGGGGAAAATGAAGGATTCTGCCCTAAAATGGCCCAAATCAACCACTGGTGAGTACTGGGTGGCAAAAGAAAATCTACCTGGGGATCCAAGTGTCTTGGGAGCATGGATGTATGAGTGTTCCACGGGGAATAATTGCACTGGAAAACCGACTGCCTGAGCTCAGGCAAAATTAATGCTGCCTGAGGCGACAGTAACAAGTATTAATTAACGGATCTCTATCTTCTCTAAGCATGCTTATGTGGCCAAAGGCTTATGATAAAGTGAAATAGAAGTAATTTTCATGGAGACTAATTCAGTACATTAACCAATAACTAATAGCCCATAACTAGTTTCGTGGAGACTAATATTTCAGTTCTTTTCCCCAAAGCACGGCTGCTAGAGAGTTTCAAGGGAAAAATAAGAACTTTTCAACATAGACACTTTTTTTTCTTTTTAGCCTAAACTCATTGTGGTGATAAAAACCATGTTACTTAAAGCAAAACAAGTAAAATCTTTAAATATAACCACTACTGTGCACTTGTGGAAATACCCAGGCGGACTGTTAATGGCAGCTGTGCCCTGTGCAGCATGTGAGGATGTCCCACTCCTGCGGGGGTCCCCTGGGAGGACAGGAAGGAGAGCGATGAAGGTGGCTCATGCCAGGGGCTGAGGCTGGAGACAGGAGCTGCCAGCTCAGCCTTGGCAAGCAGCAGCTGCGGGTGCTCTTGTCCTGTCGAGCCCTGAATGACAAGTAATTTATTTTCCCATACTCTGGAGCAAACGTTCTGCACTTGTTAGCCTTGCCCTGTGCCCCCTCCACAGCTCAGACCCAGGAGCACATTAAAAGTACTTGGTGAAGCACAAACAGTGGGAGGACAGAATGCATTTTACTCATCAACTTCGTATTTCTTGGGATAATGAGAGCCTTCTGTTGCCTCAATATCAGTCTATTTTCTCTTGTAATTAGTTTTCATATGCCTATAAAATATATTCTAGTGGCAAACTCTTAGAGCAGCAGTGAAGCCCCACTTGTAGAAGGTTATAACAAACCATCAAGGAGGCATTTGAACAGACCATTAGCTTTTAGGAGTCCAGGGCTTGTTGGCCAATATTACAGATGAGAAACCTGCCTGCACCTGCTGTTACAAGATGACACGTAACTCCAGCCTATCTGATAGGAAAGTGCTATTTTTAGCATCCTTAGCTATCACAAATGAAAGTGGAAGTGTCTGATTTAAAAACGGAACGGGTGAATATTTTTTAAAATGTATCCACAGTTATTTGTTCCAATTGAAAACATAAATTTGTTTTACTGGCATATGATCTTTCCTGTTGGTTTTTTTTCCACGTGGATTATGTTTTCTTTCAAACGCTTTGAAGCACAGCTGGCATGCTTTTGTAACATTGCTGTTTTACTCCTTTTACTTGTAAAAGCCCCATTCCTCCAGTCCTGGAATAGAAATACTCTGAGGTGATATTGTGAGTGGCCATGTGCCACAAATAATTCACTGTTGTGATAAATTGGCTGTGCACAACTCACCTGAGAAGAAATCTCATGAAATATTCACTAAAAAGAATTAGCCACATGCACCCATAGCAATCAAATTCTATTACTGAGTAATTAAAAAAGGAAGAAGGGTTAAAATTATTTGAATAGATGGTTCACTGTGTAATTTGCTTAAGAATCTAACTGCCTCAGTAATCATTTGTAATATGATGTACAAAATTCATAGGATAATACGTTAGAAATAAAAAGATGGCTGGATAGCAATTAAAATATCCATTTTGCTGCTTCTGTTGTGCTTTATGGCGGCGGGTCAGCACCACGGGGGGAGGGAGGTGGCAAGGCTGGGGCTGGGCTTGGGCTCCGTCCCATGCAGGGCTCCCCGAGTTACATGCAGTATATAGCTTACGCTTTGCTTAATCCCTACGGAATACCGAAACAAGCCTGTCGTCTATCCTGTCTTGGTGTGATATGCATGCGTGTTCCCTGTAGTATATTACTAAGTGCTGACAAAGTGTTACTAAGGGTAGTGATTTGTGCGTTTTACTGATGAGGTGAGCAGAGCGGGACTGCAGGCAGGGCTGGAAGTAACACAGGGCATGATCCTCGCACCCCACAGGACAATCCCTGGTGTTGAGGGTGACATCGAAAATGCAGATGTATTTCTTGCAGATCAGCACCACAAAGAGTAGTCCGTTAGACCAGACGAAGTGCAAGAACAGGGGCTCTTTTTTCTGCTGTGTTACTGTTTTGTCTCGTGCAGTTCACAGGAGCACAGGCGTGTTGGGCCAGGAGGGTGCGAGGGGGAGTGTCGGTGCCACCCGCAGCTCGCGGAGCGGGAGGCTTCCAGCCGGAGACCACTGGGGTTGCGGGATCACTCCCCAAAACAATTTGGAGCCTGTAGCTGATGGGTGGTTACGTGTGAGACGACTGCAGTGCAATGTGCCTGGAAAGCAATTAGCCAGCAGATGAGGAAGGGAGGAAACATCAGTTTGGTCTATAATTTCTTCTATATTTTTAATAAATAATTTTATGGATGCCATAAGGGGTACTAATTTGCTAGTCTAGGATGTAGAATTCGATTTGAAAATGTTTTGGCTATGATAAAGGATTTGATTTCTATAATTCCTATCACCTGCAGAGAAGTTACATGGGCTGGATTGCGGACCTGGCCAATGTTGACTTTAATTAATGTTCTATTGATTTCAGTAGGATGCCTGCCATGACTTTGAGAAATAGAGTGCTTCTGGATGTTTGGAAAAGCTGGCCTACATTCTTTCTACGGGATAAAACAGGATGGCTAGGTATTTGTCCTGTGTGCCAAATCTGGGAATGGGGATACTCAGGGAAGGTGGGATTGTATGCTTCGGTGTGTCAAAGGGTTAGAGGGACTGGAACCTAGAAAGCTGTTTGAACATTAATGCCCTGCTCCAAAATTCTGAAATAAAAGGGCTGGTTTTTCATCTGTGTTTCGTTTTCTGCCTGTTGCTGCATGCCGGTGCCCCTCGGGCAGTATGAGCTCACGGGCTGCGGCTGGCTGATGGCAGCGGTTCCGCCAAGGAGACGAAAGGAAGAGTCAGGGTATGGGCATGTTCTCTGTTAAACAAATAATATTGCTTGGAAAACCAAGCAAATGGTTTGGGATGTTTTGTTCAGAGGCCTTGATTGTGACTGGGTCCCCTCTCCACCAGGCAGGTGTTGCCACAAATCTGCCAACATGTGGGATATTGTTCTAGCAAACAACCCAATTAATATCTTCTGTAACATGATGAATGTCCGTAGCTTTGATTTCTCATGGGTATGCAGATCAGGTTACGTATTTCTCTAGTGTTTTGAATAATGGGGAGGGGTAAAACTTGTAAAATATGTTATTCAATGAAAACCGTGACTTTTATGGGAAAAATCTTCTGCAAATATTCACTCTATTTTGAAATTATTTTTTTTCATCTTTTTCTTTTACATCTGAGATCTACAGAAACTTGAAACTTGTCAGTCAGTGGTGTGGTTCTCTGAAGATGAACATTGGCTGAAAGCCTGATTTAAAGGGTATGTGTGCATATTCATAGAAACAGAACTTTGCATCCAGACACGTGGGCAGCTACGGTGGGGGCTGTCCTTCCTGCAGCTACCCAGCTGAAACTGGACCTTGCTACTTATTTTATCAATTACAAATAAGCAAGGTGATGTGGAATTTGCTATCCACAGTATGGGGGAAAACAAACTATTTACAGAGGCTTCTTTTCAGTTAAAAATCATCAAGGAGATAACGAACAACCTGTCATGTATCTGCAGAGAGAAAGAGAGGGATTAGTTATCCTACTGCAGAGAAGTACTTAAAATACCCATAAAGCATTTTTCTTTCATTTCCTCTAATGATTTGAGAGATTTCTCCATCTAGATTTGTTGACAAAGATCTAATGCAGGTTCACAACTTTCCTGAGGCTGTTGGCTCTGGCTCTGCAAAGTATGTGGGAAGATTTCCAAGATAAGAATGTCAAAATTAAGCACAGAATTAAGCTATCATTTCTGATACCTTATAACTGGGTTCATTGGGATTTAGTCTTTTTGATCAAGTCAGGAAGCTCAAGATCCCACAAGACTCAATATGATCTTACTAACTGAATACTGGTGAATGTCCTATTTCTACACATCTTGCATAATCCCATGATTTGACTTTGCTTCTGTCTTTCTACAGTTTTTGTTGATTTTTTTAGAGAAGTACTTTGCTAAGCTTGGTTTAACTAGAACAGTTACTAAATAAATTTTTTTCTGGGTAGAAATGTGTCCCAGTTGAAAATTCAAGAAGACTTAATCCAGATTTTCTCCTCTTTCCTGACTTATACCTTTCAAAAGGAGGAAATTCTTTCCTGGGAAGAGGCTGGATAATCAAATCAGGGATTCCCTAGCTTGGAGAAGTCTGTGGTAGGAAGCTGATGAGTTTAAGGTAGATGGCTGCTTAAAGCTAGGTGATGTGACCAAGTTAGGACGCTAATTGTGTGGGCTTTCCTGTTGAGGTTCTGTAATTTAGGCTGATCTAGATTACCTGAATTAGGCATCTGCTCCCTCTCTGCTGACCCTGTAGAGCCCCTAATGATAGCAACCTCCTGCTTTAAGTAATTAAGAGTAAAATCCTGACCCTAATGATTCTGAGTTTTGCCATTTGTATTATTTAAAGCAAGGAGCTGCAGAAGTGCAGGGTTGGTAGAGAATACATTAAGGAGATTGAAGGATGATTGTGGTGGGTTTTTTTACCTACTGAAGCTCACCGTGCTGAGGGCTGTATTAACTTTTCCACAAAGTCCCGCTGGGGGGGTGGCTGGGGAGGGGCTGGGGGCCGGGCTCTGCCGGCACTGCTGGAGACCAGCAATGAAGCTTCTGTGGACATTGCTGTGAGACTTGTGGGCTCGCACACTCGATTTTGAACAGTGTCCCAAGAAACATTGCTTTTATTGCTTCACTCTAAGCCTGAGCTCTTTTATAAGTTCTTCTGTAGTTTTACCTCATAAACAAAAATTGGTCTAAGCTCGGTGTCACCGCGGCTGTGGGTTGTGTTGGGCCCAGAGCGGTCTGCCCGCGCGTGCAGCTGGTCGTAGCTGAGCAAACTCCAATCCAGGAGCTGCTTAGGGACACCGTACTACATCCAGGCTCGTACTCTGACTCGCAGTAGACTTTTATTTTGTATGAAATGACATGAATCGCAGTGTCAGCTGATTAGCTTGGTGTGATTTCTGGACTAGTGTGAGCACAAACAGCTGCAGTTTGGCTCTCTAGAATTGCTGCTCCAGCTGCCCCTCAAGACTTGAACTCCCCCTTACGTGGGTGATTAAGGAAGGCACTGGGGGGTGGGTGTGTGTGTGCAGCATATGGAAGTCAAAATTGAGCAAGCAACACCCGTGATCAATCCAAAGGCAGAAAAAGCCCCTGTGGAGGGTAGGCAGTTCGTCCCCATCCCAGGTTTCCTAGGAGATGAAAGGCGTTTCGGAGATGGCTAACATCTTGGTTCATATTGCTTAGCTAAAATAACTTTCCCTGCCAGTCCCCAGCTGCTCCAGGCTTGTCCTTAGCTCCGTGTTAACAAAGCAAGTGTTCAACCAGAGCAGCAGACAGACCCTCCACCACCCCTCCTGCAGGTGCTTTGCTTCCTTACAACTGGGTCTGAACTGAAATATGATGATCAGGCAGCCCACATCATACTCCATTGATTACTGGTGACTGGAAAAGTGAATCTATTTCAACAGTGCCATGATCAGCATTTAACTTTGAATCTTAAAAAAAAAAAGAAAAGAAGAAAAAAAAAAGAATGAGAGAGGACAGGATAAGGAATGGGAAATTTCTCCCTAGATTAAGCCACTAAATGTCAATATTATGTAAGAACTTTATCTGGAATAAATCAAAATGAAAATGATACAAAATTTCTCAAATGCCATCTGCTTTAAATTCAGTCAGGGCAGCTCAGGTACTCAGGATGTGTTATTTGTTATTACATAGAGCCAGGCAGCAGTCTGGAGAGGATGGGCTGGAATATGATCGGTCCCACTTAGCCACTGGGCACCCTGTGCAAGTCAGCGCAATGCTGTGTGGTGCTGGAACATTCATGTCACAGCCTTAAGTGCAGGGTATGGTTACGATTTATCTATTTAGCCTTAAAATTTTAGAAATTGTCACTCCAATGTAGCTTCACTGTAGTGTTTTTAGTGCCAAAAGTGGGACAAGATGCTGTATGCAAATTTTGCTGACTCTTCCCTTAGTAACGGGCCTGTTTCTGCCCCGGCATGTTTGTGTGCAAGGCATTTACATTTTTGTTTTCTTGAAACTGCAGAATACAAATAAATGAAAAAATAACACCGCATCTGAACACTGCTTTGAGCGTGACTTGCAAGACCGACAACCTCTTGCTGCCAGTTCTCTATTTCAGATTATTGTGTGTTCCTTGGGATGGAAATAGGCATTTGTTTCAGGAGCTGCGTGTTACTCTGTTGGCTGATATCCTGTGATTTAAGGATTTCCTGTAGCTCTGTTATTAGCTTTTAAGAGTCTTAATTTAGCAGTTTACTTGCAGTGCAAATCCTCAATGTGCCAGAATGTATCCTTAAATATGCATATAAGCAGAGGAAAATAGTGGTTTTACATGCCTTTTAAGTCTGTAAGTGATGAGTTAGGGAATAAGGCAGAGGCTGTGGCTGAAGAGGGGCTGGGGTACCCTGTGGGGTACCCTGTGGGGCTTGGGCAACCCTCCCACTGGTGAATCCTCCTCCAGGCTGCGGCTGCTCTGGGCTCCACATTGCCGTTGCTGGGGGAGTGTGATGGGCCAGCGGGGCTGGCTCTGTGGCAGTAGATGTGTCAGAGCATTACCCGATAGGTGGAAATTGACTTTTAACCTTGATTGATCATCAAAAAATTTCCCAGAATTTTCCCATCTGAAGAACTCTTTTTATTTTGCTTTATTGATTTGTTTGATTTTGTGCTGAGCTCAGCTCTACATTTCAGATTTGGTGAAACAGGTATTCTATATATCTATACAAATATAACAGGTAATATATAATGTTCCCAGATACAGGACTAGCATTGTATCCCCTACATTAGATTCTCCTTGGTTTTTATTCATATTGTGTTGGGGTTTTTTTGTCTTTTAAGATGATAAGACAATCTTTTATTTCCTAACAGTAGTTATGTTTGACAGTAGTTATATTTTGACTGATACAATTAGTTGCCAGGAACCCCTTGGTAGTTGCTTGAGTCTGAACTATGTATGTAGGTCTGCTCGCAAGACACTGCTTTTAAAAAGGTAATTACAACACAGTGGTTGTGCACTCCAGAAAGACAATGGATACTTTTTTAAAAGCAAGCGCACCGGCGAATGCGTATTGCCAACAGCAATGTGCCTTTCTTACACTCATCAGGGGCAGCCAGAGAGATCACCCACCATGGTGGAGTAAACAGTGTTACATCAGGCTGCAGCTTGCACTAATATGTACTAAAATCTTCCTTTTACTGTCACTGTTGTAGCTGTTTGTGGTGGTAGAGTGGACCCTCAACTCCGATGGGCACTGCTAGCCTCCATGGCTGTGATGTCCTCCTTCTCCTCCTTCTCTTCCCTCTCCTACTCTGTGGCCCTGAAGGACACAGGTTCGCACTAATACAGGGGTAATGTACAATTGGCAGTGTGGTGACTGGTGATTTACATACTTACAGCCCTTGCAAAATAAGTATTGTCATTCATCATAAAGCATTGCCTAAATTTGTGGCAGAAATGCTCCTCGCCGCAGGGAATTTGCTTTATGGCTTGAGAAGAGTGGCATGTATTTCAGTGCCTATAGTAATGGCTGTCTCTTTCCTGTGCTTAAAGATCATTATGCAGTGCTCTTTCATTCAGCATAACTTTTATGCCTAGCAAATTAAATTCCTGGGCAAAATAATTACATGTAAATGCTGCTGGGCTATTATTCACAAGGGGCCAATTTTGTAGCCATTTGTTGGCATTTGAAATGTCGAATTTATCACACTGTAACGTATGCAACATATAGTTCAGAAATAAAACATGAAAAGCTCTAATCAAGTCTGCAGATGTAAATTTTGAAGATAGCTGGACATCAGAGAGGAGAAATAAATTATCTAAGTTAAGCTAAATGAGTACTTTATTTCAAATGTGTTTTCTCCCCAAATATTACTGGGTTCCTGGAGGCATGTGATGCTGCCAGAGTCTTGCGCTCCACCCTGGGCAAGTGTTTTTCTGAATGTATTTTGCAGCTGGGAACCTGCCTGTGCATCCAGCTAAACAGATGTGGTGTCCCCTTCACCTGCCTGAGCTGGACGGGCAGCAGGATGCTCGTTATCTCTTGCTTAATGTCTAACTGGTTAGTGCTATTGATGGTCTAATGGATGAGCTTGTGCACAATTTTGCATTCACCACCTAGCATAAGGAACACGATTTGGAATAGTGCTATGTTAAGAGCTGTAGTAGCACAGTTTGGAGAACCTAGGTCAAACCTCTCTCACAGTTTGAAGTTTCATGGGTACGTACTCAGTTTTCTGGGTATCTGGATCAGTATTTTGAACCTCCACTACAGAAAATACAGTCAGTATCTTTCACTCAGGTGAAAACAGTTTAGCCTCTGCTGTTCTTCTCATTGTGCACATGTCCAGAAAAGGCTAATTGCTGCATCTCACTTGATGCTATCTCCCCACAAACTCTACATTAATGTGGACACCCGTGCGCTTCTGTTTTCTCTCAGGGTGCTCCTGGAAAAACAATCAATATCAAATCCCGTCGTTTCCTCGTACGACACATGACTAATGAGTTGTAATTGCTCCCCAACCCTACAGGAAACTAACTTCATGAGGAGTTAAGGATTATCTAGCTGTATGTCCCTGGGAGGTTATTATTCTGGGAAATTAATTAGTTTAGACCTATTAGAAATATAGAGGAAGAGCTGAAGATTGGCAGGGCAGAGACAAAGCAATATGCTTTTAAAAAAATTGTAACAACTCTGAGTGAAAGAGGTAATTTCATGTTAACAAAATCATTCTTTCTCCTTTGGGGCTTTATTGTTCTGAAAATAAAACTCTATGTTGAAGTTTTCTAAGGCAAACAGCTTTATTCTCCTCTCCTCCTGAGCAAGGTTTGTGCACCTGGAGACGCAGGCAACCTGCTCTGCTGGCTCCTTCGGGGACACGCACCGTCCTCTCCCATCTGCAGCAGGGCGCATTGGCAGTGGGGGGATGCAAGGCAGATCCCTCTGGCACCCCCCAGCCGCTCCCATCTCTGACCACTTTCAGCTCTTGAAACTTGCAGAGTGAGATGAATCTTTTGTATTTAGTGTTTCTTAATGAATTTCCCCTCTGCTGCATTTGTTCAGTTTCCTTTACTTGTTATCAATATAAAACGTGACTCTGTTTTTGGATGGCTGTTTTGGAATAAAACAATTTGTTGCGGTGTTAGATAATGAGCTCAGTATCTAAATAAGTATGGTTTCTTGTCCAGACACGAGTAGTGTTACTCGTCCGGGGTGTGCTTAGCTAGCAAGTCTTGTTGATAGAGAAATTTTACAAAAAATTGTCAAATTTACCTCAGCCATGAAGGCTGCAGCATCAGTTGGGCCATCAGCATGTTTTGCTGTGTGTGCTCCTGCAATATTTTGTGGGGGGAGGCTGCTCTCGTTGTCTGGGGGTGACCGCAGCCTGCCAGCGGCAGCTCCAACTGCAGCCATCGCTGGGGTAGGAGACCCTGCCCCTGTGGCAGCTGCCCCCCCATCCTCCACCTGTACAGCAGAATGTATCGCCTGCTCTTGGATGGAAAAGCAATCCCTCAGCAAAACGCTTTCCTGTAGGTGCTGACCGGGATGTGCGTTGCTGACAGGGGCTGCACCGATCCCGTTGGAGCTCATCGGCGGGCGAAGGCGCAGGGCTTCGCTGAGTGCGGCCAGCTGAGCTGGTGGCAGCAGCCTGGGCACCGCTGCTCGGCCACTCCCGGGCGAAGCGATGGGTGCTGGGGGTGGGCGCAGACAGCAGCAGAGCCCAGCAAGGCAGCAGCTGGGCTGGTGGGACGTGTGTGTCCCCTGCTGCCCTGGGCTGCCAGCTCAGGTCCACCCAACACGTGCATCAGCCGAGAGTGATGTCTTCTTGGTGCTGTGGGATGGTGGCTGTGAGTCCTGTGCATGTGTGTCCCCCACACCGCAGAAATCCTGCCCTGGCACCACCGCAGGCCTTCCTGGAGCTGTGGTATGGCCGCGGTGGCAGGGGCGGTGGTGTGGTCACCGCAGCGGGGGGCTGCAAGGTCACTCTCTGGAATGCCTGTTGCAGGGGCTTTGCGGATTCTGTCCCTGTGTTAGCTGAGTGTCAGCTCAAAGGAAATGGAAGAAATCTAAACTTTGTTCTGAAAAGGCAGAGGTGTTTCAGGGGACAGGAGCCGAGTGACGGGGCCGCCATGAGCTGCTCAGCTA
This sequence comes from Falco punctatus, assembly GCF_963210335.1. Taxonomy (NCBI): domain Eukaryota; kingdom Metazoa; phylum Chordata; class Aves; order Falconiformes; family Falconidae; genus Falco; species Falco punctatus. The sequence continues at coordinate 64,641,097 of NC_137588.1, forward strand.
GCCCTCCCGCAGTTGCTTCTGCTGCTCCTTACTAAAAGATGTGTTAGTACCAGGTGGAGAGTGGTGTGGCAAAGAAGCGCTGTTCCACTCGCTGTGAGGTTTATCCAGCTTTGTGGGGCTGTACCACTGCTCGCTTGCGTTCAGGGCTGAGGATGATCTGGGGGCTGGCATGGTCAGTGTGCAGTGGGCACCTGCTCCCCAAAAAAGCAGCACCTTTCTTTGGAAAGCAGATGGCTGATATTTACTATTTTCTCATTCAATTTTCTGTCTTTCTGTGTGTGGGGTGGTTGAGCATGTGGGAGCAGTCTGTCTGGGATACACGGGATATGTCGTGTTTGATAAGATGAAATTCAATAGTGTTTGCTATGAAGCATCCCATCAGAAAGCATGCTACATTTTAGTTGGTATAAATCCCAGCGCAGCAGTATCTATTAGAAATGAAACTTTTCCTGTGTGCAGTTGGGGAGGAAGATAACCACCGCAGGGCTCAGCAAGCCCTGGAAGCAAACAGTTCATCTCAGGCGTTGTTATCGCTGGTGCTTCTCAGTCTGTTGCTCATGCTAAGGTGCCTCCCATCCGAGACGGCAACGGATGAAGAACGTGACTTTCCAGGGTCACGGAACATGCAATTTGGAGTAGTTTTAGATGCACAGAGGAATGTTTTTCCTTGCTGATGGAGTGTGGTGCCTTTGCTCATCCATGAGGTGTGTTGGGAAAATAGTGAAAAATATTATTCATAATTATCTTTAAAGCATATGTATCTGTGACATAGCGTATGTTCCCAAAGAAAAATGCTCAACAAAATATTAAAAAATGCCGCTGCTGCTGAATTTCCCATCAACATCAATCAGTGAAAAATCTGCTTTCTGATGGAAGGTGGTGGTCATGAATTTCTACTTTCCATGGGAGGTTCCCCCACCCTGAGGAAAAACCCACCCCCTGAAATAGGGCATAGCCCCATCAAAATATTTCCACCTGTGACATGGAAGCTTTCATTTTGGCTGAGATTAAGGCCAGCATTGTCACATCAGCTGTCTGGGCTGAGCGGTAAGCTGGCCACTCCATCCTGCCCCGTGTTGAGCCAGCCCCAGGGTCTGCCCCACAGACCCCCCTGAAGCTGGGCAGGTGAGAAAGGGCCATTCCCACCCAGCTCCCCAGGACCCTCAGCTTGCCCTGCACACTGAAAATTATTTACCTTCAAGGAGGGTGGGGGGAAGAGGAGGATTGAAGCGGGACGCTTTCTTGGCATCCCACTGAGAGAGGTTGGTCCATGAAACCAGCGTGGTTTTGTGCTTCATGGAAGGCAACATCCATTTTCATCCTCTTTCAGCTATGAGGGGGAGAACTTGTGCAAATGCGAACTGCAGATGGACAGGGTGCTCAGGTCCTGTGCTCCGAGCGCTAATCGTGCCAAGAAGATAAGAAGTTTTGGGGATGTTTATGTTTCTGGTACGAGATTCTACAATTCTGTGATTTATGCACTACTCTCAGGAGGGGTTTATCGCAGCGAGGGGGAAGATAGGCCCTGAAATGGATTTTCATGCTCAGAGCTTCCAAACACAAGCACTGTGCAGCTTTCTGTTTGTTTTGCAAATCCTTATCATCCCACAGTTATTGCTTGTGAAGTGGAGCAAAAAATGAAACCCACTGAGGACTGGATGGCAGGACTCTGGTTTCTCTCCTGGCTTAACCGTCCTGTTGTGCTGGAAGGACACATGAGTGCATCTAACAAAGCCTCCAGAACAGGTATCTACATGTAGTAATTAGTTTGCAAGTCTAGCCTTCTAAAAGCTAAGCATACTGCATTTCTGCTCTGAGCTGTTTACAAATAGCTTGTTTCTTGGGTTCTTCAAAATTATTTCATGTCTCAATATTTTATTTACTTGGCAACAGAATTATGGTTTGCTTCGACTTATTTGAGACAGAAGATTAAAAAGCTGACATTCTGTAACTTCTTAAATGCCATAACAAAGCTCACCTGTTAAAATTCACATGGGGGTGGGAAGGAGAGGGGAGGGTTTGTGTGTGAGTGGATTTAATTTGCTATTGAACACACCTTATCTAATTGCTGTCAAAAAGCACCAGTTGCTGTAGGCTGGTTTTCAAGTTTAAGCAGAAAAGGTGGCTCCTAATGTATATTGACAAACCGGGCAGCGGGTTGTGGGGTGCTGTAAATGGGCTGATACCCGGGGCTGGCTCTGCGGGCTGGTGCTGCAGTGGCTCTGGCGGTGCCTGGCCGGGCTTTGCATCCCCTGTTGTGGTATGGCTTGTTTTCGCCTCTGATCCCACCGCTACTCTCGGACACCTAAGTCAGAGAGGTGTGACTTCTTCCCCTTTCCTCATCGTTGGCACGTGGGCAGGGAGTAGGATACACCAGAGAAGAGCATTTGCAGAGCGGGGATGAGGTTTTCTGGTAGAGAGCTCCAGTCTTGATACAGAACACTGCAATTATAAAGGTAATATGAAAGTGGAAACAGGAAAACAGACATTCGAAGTGACATTTGATCTGGAAGTTGGTTTTGGTGTTTTTGTTTTGTTTGGTTATTTTCCTCAGAATGTATGTTTTCTTCAGTCTGTTTCTTAGATGTCTTGGGTAACTTTTTTTTTGCACGTAATTGAATCAAAACAGTACAATTTTGCAAGCAGTTTAAGTTCCATCGTAGTGTCATTCTTGTCTGAAATGTGCTTGAATGTCCTCTTCCTAGCAGCTTGCTGCATCCTGCCCCGTTATGCAGGCTTTTGCCTGCGCGGCATGGCTGTGCCCTTCCTTCACCCTGCTTGCACCCTCCTCCATGGCCACGGGGAAACACAGCACTAACAATATAGGTTAAACTGTTCAAATACTGTGTGTCAGACTTTCAAAATTAGGACTTTCCTAATTTTATGTATTGTGTTTATATATTTTATATATATATATATAATTTTATACATAATGCCTAATTATATATATTTATATATGTACACTTCATGGATGTTTTGAAAAGAATGCGTTTAGCAGGGGGGAGAAGAGGGCTGTCTGCTCCTTTGGCTAACAAGGCTGCATCCTTCATTAGGAAAAGAAAGATGCTGAGGTTCAGGTGCAATCCAAAGCTCTGGCACTTAGGACTGCAAAGAGACCACTAAATGTTACCAGAAAAGCTCTCCCAGCTCTGGTGATTGAGAGTTGCAGGCTGGTTAGGTGTGTATTTCGGGAGGCAGTGGCCAGTGCTGGGGGAAAGGAGGTGCAGAGGAGCCTTTTGGCTGTGACCTGCAGCATGGGGCTGGAGCGCGGGTCCTGATGCTCATCACTCGTGCTGAGCACCTGGGTGGCTCTGCCTCCTGCAGTGCTGGGAGCCTGCCTGCTGGGTGCTGCTGCTGCACATAAAACACCCACACACCTGCTATGTACGTAGTAATAACGAATGATTAAGATTAGGTGGAAATGCAGGACAATTTCTTGTAAGTAAACTTCGGGCCATATTTCTCAATAGAATGACTCTTTTGCAGGACAAGAGGGGTATCTGATTCCATCAATAAACGCTACATTTGTCTAACAAAGACAAAAAATATATTGTGTTTATAAAGTGACTTAAAGCATCTATGGAGTACATACAAATTGGCTTGAAAGTAGGTCAGCGTGGCTTTTCACATAGTGCAATTGTGATGCATTTGGAAGTGAATTCAATTACAGAACTGTAAAAGCTTACAGGGAGAGCTACGTGCTACGCAAGTTCTTCAGCATGATCTCTCTTGCTTTAATCTCTCCAAGCTGGTGAGTCTGGGGAGAGCTTAATTAAAGTCGTTGAAAGTAATTCTGGAAAATGTGAGCCCATGGAGCACCTGGATCTGCTCCTCATATTCTGGCCTGCTAACCTGCCTTCTTCTTGCCGTATGCTTTTTCCTCTGTTTCCCTTGCCTGACCCTCAGAGAGGATGACAGGATCAAAAAATTAATTAACTCTTGGATACCCCTCTGTGTGCAGATTAAGCTGGGCTCTCTGGGTGTCTGTGGGCTGCCCATAGGTGCCTGCCAGGAAGGCACTGGGCTGGGGAGCTGCGAGGTGCCGGCTGGGGGACTGCGTGACCCTCCTTGCAGGGAGACCTGGTTGGGGGGGCTGGTGTAGTAGAGGTGGGCAGCCACGTCGACTCTGGCTGTCCCACGGCTGGTTCCCTGAGGACATGGGCTAGCAGCCCTCCGACCACAGTGGTCAGTGCGCCTGCAGAGCTGCTCCATGAAGGCTCTGCCCACAAAACCAGTGTCCTGAAACAGCTGGCAAGCAGCAGGCTGCAGCCAGTCCCATTCCTTGCGAAAGTCCTTTTGTAGTGCCAAGACAATTATTGTTCACTAATTGATTACTGCAGTTATGGGCAGCAAGACTGAATGAAGAACATCCACAGCCCTGCATGCTCTGGCTCTACATGTGGCTGCCCGACGCCCCAGCATCGCTCGCTGGTTTTGGCGACAGTGCTAAGCCCTGTAGCGGTGTTGCCGAAGGCAGGCGTGGGGGGTATGGCTGAGCCTTCCCCGGGAGAACTCTGTGCATCCCCAGCCTTCTGGGTGTCTCGCTTACCTGAGTGTTTCCAAAGCTGGATGCAGGGGGGGGGTGTGTGTGCTCGTGCTCTCGGTGGGGGGAGCGTCCCGCTCAAAGGCTGCAGCCACCGGCGCTCACTCGGGCGAGCAAGCTGCCTGGCGGGGCTTCCCCAGGGCACGGGGCCGGAGCTGAGGCTGCTGGCTTTGCCGTGGCATGCCGCCGCAGCGCCGGTTTGCTCCCCGTGGTGCTCGCTGTGTCTGGGTGGCTGTTGGCAGGCCTTGGGCGATGCGCTGAGCTGGGGTGTGAGTGCAGGAGCGGCTGCTCCGTGGGGAAGGGAGGCGGGGGGAGTGCCGATACTGAGGGCAGGGAGCGGGAACAGCAGCACGGTGGCAAGCGGGAGCTCACGTTCAGAAGGTTTTTATTTCTCACAGAAACGGAAAAGATTAGAGGTGCATGGTGATAAAAGACTGAGAAGTGAGGCTTCTGCAGCAGCGCTGTTTGCACAAAGTGCCTCAGACCCTTTCCTCTCCCCCTGCCCCTTCTCCCCTTTCCTCTGCCAACACCACCCAGTAAATTATCCTGTTCTTTCCTATTGCTGGTTATTGAGTGTTTGGGTAAGATGGAGTCAAATTATTTGCGTGTTCAAAGAGAGAAGATAAAACTAGACTGTGGCATATTTTATGGCTTTTATAAAATTTTGATGTGTGTTGTTGGAATGGATGGAAAGCCACCACCACCACAGCTGGAGGGCAGAGCTCGTCTCCGAGAACCTTGCTGCTGAATTAATGCAGGCAAATAGTAGAAAGCAAGAATGTGCAGTTAAAGTTGGAAAAATAAATGTTTTATTTTTATATTTTGACTGCCAAGTAAGAGTGGCACCTGATTAATTTTTTTTTTAATTTTGCTGAAGACTTAAGGTTATATGTTTAGCATTTATAACTCGGATTTGGACAGTTTCCCATTAGGAACTGGGAGGACAGAGTATCAGGAAAATGGGAAGAGCAGGAAAGTGGAGCAAAACAAGCATAACTCAAACAGCATGGGGTTTTAAGTGTGCATGTGGATTTTTAAGCTTGAAGTTTTAAATGTGTTTTTCAAAGTACAAGATTTTTCTATGGGACTGACAGCTGCTTAGTCTTGTTGTCAGCTGTCAGAACTAATTATTTTATCTGTCTGTCTGCTCCAGAGGTTTCTCTGTGTGCCAGGTTAGAACAGCTGTTCCTACATGGGAACACATTTGCATTTTCTGCACAGTTACTTATGACCTAGGATTTAAGTGAAGAAAGCCAGGCATCGATAAAACAAACACGTATATCAATTTCCTTCGTATTAAACACCCTAAATAAACTCTGGGCAGGGATTAAGATTTCTTCTTGCTAACCTCTGTACCAGAAGCAGTCTTCTCCTGTTGCTGCTGACCCAGCCTGTATTTGTGGGGCTTGTCCTGCTGACACCCTTTAGTTGGTGGAAACCTGCTGCTGACCACCAGCTCGGGTTCTTTGCTGTGGGTGACAGTGACTTATTTACCAACAGGTTAGATGACATAAAGGTCAGTGGCATCCTGCAGGGTCAGTCCTGCAACTCGCTGCAATCCATCTGTGCTTTGGTTTGCTCCAAAGGTGATGTACCAAATGTTTATCCATGGCTGCACATTAAAAGCTTCTGAATGAGTGAGTGTGATTTCTTTTACAGATTCAGCATTAATCTGTCAGTATTATTTACATATCTGTGTGATGTGACATGGCTTGGAGTCTAGCATGACTCCTTTCATTAAAAGCCTACAATTACCTCAAGACAACCTTCTATCCCCTGCGCCCCCCCCCCATTTTATTCATGACTTTGACATTTCTGGTTGACATGCTTCAAGCTTCACTTGGGTTTTGGGGAAGCAAATTTTGTGTGCCTCTGTATAATGATTGTATCATATTAGTATTCAACATACATGCACTGGATTGCGGCTGGATGGTTAAGGTAATGTCACGTAAGAACTGTTTGACATGTTGCCAACCTTGCAGCATTTTGTGCTTCAGACTTGATGTCCTGTCTTTAAAGGCTTCACTTTGGGAACACTTTTTTCAAGGTTGTGGTCTATGATATTTATTTGTGTTTTGACAGGCAGGTGCCAGCCAGATTCTTGGGTCTCAGGGAGCTCATGGGGTTCCAAGTTCCCTGCACCCATAAACTTCTGATGCCTGAGCCGGTCCCTAATCACCCTCTCATGGTACCTCTTTCTTCAGCACATCACAGAGCAAATTCTTTGCACCTAATAAGATATCTATGTTCAATATTCTGTATATCTGAATATCAACATACTTAACACACTGTAGGCACCATGAAGAATAGAATCATATTATTTTTCAGTTTTACTGCAAGTCATTTGGAACATCATACTTAGAAATAAACAGGCATTAATATAACTAATGTGAGCATATTGTCATTATCCGTGCACTTACTCATACACAACTCCTACACATTCAGTTGCTTGGTTGTACATACAAATTGATTGTATGATTATGTGTGCATACCAATTTGTGACAGCTACAACGTGCTCATTTCAGGAAAGAAGAACTGGAAATTAAATGCTTGAGAAAGTATGGAAATGCCGGAAAACCAGAAAGAGCTAAAAATGCTTTGCAATCTGAAAACAGTCAAGGGGCCCATGCGTGCTTTCACTTACATGGGCACATCCACAAGCCACCTAAGCAGCTCTAAATATCTCTTCATTGTGTTTTCAGTTCTAAACTAGTAATCTCACCATTTCCATAATCTAAATTCTCCTTTGCTCTAGCAGGAGTGTGAGCAAACCTCTACCATGTGAGGTTAGTACGAGTAGCTGAGGATCTGCCACATTGCATTATGCATATTTTTTTCTTGTTTTAATGAGTAAATTTCAGAGAAGGCTATTATTAATTAAACTACAATATGGCATAGTCGGCTAGCAGTGAGGAGATGCTAACCTGATCTGAAGGATCCATCTGCAGAACTTTCTCTTTCGGAACCACAGCCTAGTCGTCACCATTTACACCATTTACTGGAGGGAATCATTGACAGCGTTTCAGCGCATTACTATGCCAAAAGGGTGCCTTTGGAAGACAGAAATTAATTGGAAGTGTGGAGTTTCATTGTGGTGTGCCTGCCACAGGTAGGTAGCATGGGAACAAGAAGCAGTGCAACATATTAGAGCCTTGGGTTTGAATAGATGAAAAAAATTCCAAGCATATGCTAAACTATCCCCCACGTAAATAACAGGGGTTTTTTGCTCAACACATCGCTAATAATCCTGGCAGCTTCTCTCTTTGTAATTAACATCTTCGTTTAGTTGCTTTCTAAAGGTGTAATGTGTATTCCAGCTCAGAGGAACCAGCCTCTCTTGGTTTCTGTGTGGGAGGCAGGGGTGTGCTTTGGAGGTGGGAGGATGCTTCAGGGGACCCATCCTGCCAGTGGGCCAGTCCCCTGCAGCACTCGCGCTGGGGTGGACGTGACACACACAAGCAGGTAACATCTGCAACCTGCCACATGCAGCGTGTGTGCTTTCGCATGTGGTCAGCAATAGAGGGGCAGAGTAAATTACATTTGTTAACATATGAAAACTGAAGCTCTGTTTAGAAAATCTGTATATAAATAGAGAGTATACCTTTTATAGGTGGGTATTACTGCTTGGGTGTATATTAGTTACTGATTGATGTAGCTTATAAAATGGCCCCATCTCATCACCTTAGCACCACTAATACAAATGGCAGTATTTGGGCTGTCATGGTGAGGTGGGTGAGTAACCAGATACTGTTGCACCTTTGACAGTGAGCAATCCCTCCTGGAGAGAGGCATTTGTATGTACAGACGGCCTACACATGGCCAGCTCTGTGATATATATGTTTGAGTGTATATATAGAGAGACATATGAATGCAAACACATTTTGTAAAAGCATTTGTAAGTATATCCTGATTATCCTTATGAACTGAAATACATGTATTCAGAATTGTTCCTGGGTAATGCATTTCCAATCTCATTTTTAGAAAGCAACATGTTCCAAGGTGTCTGTTGCTCGTCCCTGGAAGCTTTGCCAGCAGACAGGCGAAACCCCAGATTTGCACGCTGGCATGACTGGCTGGGTCCGTGGTCAGTAACTAGGTCAGGGAGATAGAAGAAGCCGTGGGAGGAGAATAACTTTTGTATTCTAGGGATAATTCAGATCCTCTGCCATGAGGCACTACGGGACTATGAGCACAAAGGCTCCTCCATCTTCAGCAGGCACCGGCTGCAGTGCCCAGGGCTTGGCCGACACGCACCAAAGCCGGCTGCTCTTAGAGGAGCAGCTCCCACCCAGGAACACCCGCTGCGCCGCATCTGCCCATCACACACCAGCACTCCGGTTCTGCCCTTGGTGCCACAGTCTCCAACAAGGTGGGTCAAGGCTGCACCCTTTGGGAAGCAACCGCCGCCAGGGGAGCTCCAAGAGCATCACCATCCGCTCGTGCTCCCATGGGATGCACCACTTGAGACAGGTGGGTCTCAGCAGCCTGGCCCCAGCCCTCCCGGCTGGCTCTGATGGCCAGGCACGTCCCCAGGCTTTGAGGATGGTCACGCACAATTTTGATCTTGCACAATTTCACTCACGCACCCTTCATGGATGATCCAGAGGTCATTTAGCATACAAATAGTTAAGCAATTAAGCAAGCAGCTTGCCGTAAGTACTCAGTTACCCTATTCTCCACTGGGTAGCAGAGAACACTTGTGTTTAGGCTATAGAACATCTCTGTCCCACAGCTCCTCCCAGTCGCCTGCCACGGGAAGCCTGAGGCAGCAGACAAGTGGTGCATCCCATGGGAGCACGAGCGGATGGTGATGCTCTTGGAGCTCCCCTGGCGGCGGTTGCTTCCCAAAGGGTGCAGCCTTGACCCACCTTGTTGGAGACTGTGGCACCAAGGGCAGAGCCGGAGTGCTGGTGTGTGATGGGCAGATGCGGCGCAGCGGGTGTTCCTGGGTGGGAGCTGCTCCTCTGAGAGCAGCCGGCTTTGGTGCGTGTCGGCCAAGCCCTGGGCACTGCAGCCGGTGCCTGCTGAAGATGGAGGAGCCTTTGTGCTCATAGTCCCGTAGTGCCTCATGGCAGAGGATCTGAATTATCCCTAGAATACAAAAGTTATTCTCCTCCCACGGCTTCTTCTATCTCCCTGACCTAGTTACTGACTCAGAGTACATGCAGAAAGCCACGGGAGTGAAAAGCAGCTATCTATTTGAATAAGAAAAGTTGATTACTATTTTAAGCCCCTTATCGTGTAGAAGCATTTTAAGCTCAAACAGCCTACTCATCTACAACAGTGAGACAACTGTAAAGGCTTCTCCTTCCCTGTCTTACCGTCTGACAGTACTGGAGTTTCAGGCAATTAAAATCCCTTCACATGTCTCTAGTGTACCTGTGGTAGTCGGTGTATTCTTGGGTGAACATGATTCAGGCTTGAAACAGCAAATTATCTTGTTTGGAGGAGGTTTTATAGCTTGTTATACCTCACTGGTGCAAGGTGGATATTTTAGATTTTAATTAAATGACACCTGCGTTACTGTATTGCTTTGGGACAGAGGCAAGGAAAAGCCCCTGTACCGGTAGCTGATGCAGGCAAAATACTTGTTTTGCCTGCCCTTTAGAAGAAAGCTGCAGCCTTTTCCCCTTAGCAGATTAAGAATATACTGGAGATGCGAGTCCTTAGCTTCCAAGGTTTGGGGTGTGCATCCCTTGAACGCTCGGGGAGGGGGGGGGGATGAGGGGGCGTGCTGCTGTGGCGTGTGGGAACCCTGGTGCTGCCAGGGGAGGATGTGGGGGCTCTGCCGCCTGCTCCCTGAGGAGTGCAGGGAATGAGCTGAGATGAGGGCTGGGGTCTGTTAGGACCAAAGGACTGAACTTTTACAGGTCTTGGCTAGGCAGACCTCCTAAACCTGCCCCAGTTCTAGCACTTCTCTGAAAAGTGTGCAAATTGAGGCTGGGCTTCGATTAAAGGTGAGTAGAAAGTTTTTCCTCCCCTGGGACTTCATCACGTATGTAGAATGTGAGCAATGCTTCAATTCTTGACTAAAAAGAGATGTATTTTACACTTAAGTACTCCCAGACAGCAGTGCTTTTACTGAGTTACATATGCACTCAGGTTTGAGTAAAAATTCATTCCTTGATGTATGCCTGAGCTTTGTGGTCACCTGTGCCATACAAACCAATGCCGCCAGTTCCGGGGATCTCTGAGAGCAGCTTTGATGCTGTGCAGCTCAGGCCCATTGCTACTTTTATGTCAGCCTTGCCTTTGAGTGGCATATCAGATCTAGAAGGGAGGAAAGTGCACTTTAAATTACACACACACACACATCCTGGCATACGTAAGAAAAGCTCCTTGGGCAATGGCCATATGGCCACGAACGGAACGTGCAGTCACTTGGCTCGGGCTGGTCTCCCCTGAGCGGCAGGTGAGAGCATTCGCACCCGCAAACTTCAGCTGAGCTCAGCATCCTGAGATGCATCCCCTCCGTGGCACCTGGGCAGGCAGCTGCCAGACACCCGGCAGCAGAGCGGCAGCACTGTGAATCCTGAGCGAGCCGCTCATTCCTCTGGAGAGGTGATGTCACCACGAGGATGATGGAACTGGTGGCAGCCAGGTGACCCCGAGATGCTATCTCAAAAAGACGAGCCACAGTTTCTGATTGATAATGCGGGAAACCCAAATGACAGGCATGATGCAATTTAAAAAAGAGAACTTGTACAAGAAAAATGGGGGGGGGGGGGGGGGAGGAAGCCCCTCAGTCCCATAATACTGTGCTGCTTCAGTTGCCTTCATTTTTTCGCAGAGAAGCAAAGTGATTTTCAATTGTTCTTGCTTTCCCCAGGGCACTGCCCGGAATATTCATGACTGAATAATCATATTCTCCCCTGCAACCTCTGTTTGTGTTTTGTTCTATCCAGCTACTGCACATCTGTTTCAGATTGAGCGATTGCTTGCATGTGAAGCAGAAAGCAGCACAGTGACTTCACTCTGTCCAGCTCGAGCGAGAGATGGCAAGAGCTGGACCCTGGAAATATGAGAAGATAGACTACTGTTTTTTGGCATAGTGTCACTGATAGGCATGGCTCAAGAGCTAGAACACAATTTACAAAACATGCCGAGGTATGAAATGCTTTTCCTCATTTTGCAGTGCTCCCTACCCCTTCAATCTGGCTGAAATCTCTCCAAACCTCCTCCCATCAAATGATGGAGGGAGCAGCCCCCTTAGCCCCGTCAGTGCCCCCCACAGTGGGCTCTCGCTTGGGAGGGGGACACAGCAGCAATTTGTGTGGCAGAGCTGAACGTGAGGCTCCCTGGACAGCTGGAGTTAGAATCCCCCGGTATCTGCCCCAGGGACAGCTCATCCTGTGTACGGAGCCACACAGCTGGAATCTCAAATCCCACGTCTAACACACACAAGCCTGGCATAACGTGCTGCTGGTATATGGTTGTGTTTCCATGGGAAAGGGAGAAGTGACTTAAGTGGGTCTGAAACCCTTTTCATGTGGGAGAAGCACACCTTCTTCCCGAACCCTTCTTCTGGGGTTTTTATGTGTTTTTTTCCAGTTACTGGTTCTTTGAACCAAAGATGGAAGTGCAGCTGTTGGATGATGGCTTTGGGAAGATGCCCCATCTTCTTTTGGTGGGTTTTCTCAGGCAAGGCATGCCTGCCGTGGTGCACATCCAGGTGCCAGGGTGCTGCTTGTCCTTCCTCCTCTGCCTGGATGGAAGAGGCAAGCTCTGTTCATCTGTTGATGTTTGACACATTCGACAAGTGACAGTGGGAAAGTTCAGGATATATTTGGCATTTCTTTATTTGGCTTTGAAAGCCGTGTAAAGAGCGAAAGCAACAGGCTCAGGTGCATAATACTAATTTTGTGTTGCAATTTCATTTAGACAAATTACTCCTGCAAGTTCCTAATAAAAGCAGATGTTGGCATTGTCAAAACTAGTGAACAATTCTGATAACAGGAGCAGCTATTTTTATTTTTATGTTAACCCAGTTCAGCCTTACATCAAGTTGTATTAAACCCAGAAGATACAAATAGGATCCATGCTGGTTATTCATTTGCTTCAAAATGTGCCAAAACCATCTCTTCTGCTTCACATAGTAGGTGGGATAAAGGAGTAGCTGGAAGGCAAGTGATTTGTCAAATCGCAAGCAGCACTTGTCACCCAGTGTACCCGTAGCTGGTGTGGAAGCATTAATTAGGGGAGCGAGCTCAAGCCAAGAAACGAGCGCAGCAAAGGGCCACCAACAGTGTGGATCAAGGAACCTTCCCTACAGAAAACATCTTCTGCGGGTGGGCTGGCTTGCAGCACTGCGTGGCTGGATGGCCGGCAGCCTGGTCTGTGAGCTGCCTCCGTGGGAAGGGGCGTGATGCTCGGTGCTCGCCAGCGTCTGCCTTCAAGCGTTGCAGGCACTGCAGCGGGAGGAGGGAGGAAAGCCCTCCCAAGAGGTTAAGTGACCGGTCCTGCATCAGGAGTGATGCGTAGCCAGCGGGACAACACCATCCATCCCTTGTCGTTCCTGGTCATCTTTGGCCTTCCAATATAATCAGCATATATTAGGATTTATTCCTATGTGATTTGAAGACTAGCAGTGTGCAGCCTGCCTTTCCAAAGGGGACTTTCCTTTGGTGGTGGGTGTTAGGTAAGCTGTGTGAGAAGCACAGCTTGTCTAGTGAAGTCTTGAGCTGCTCCAGACTGCAGCATCTTTTTGGGAACTTCATTTAATCATCTCAGTGGTTACCATCTAGAATTATATTACATGAAGATTCATTTTCTCCCAGAGCAACTTAAGTAAGGAGAAACATGATGTAAACACCGAAAAACTCAGCCCTGGCTTCCCCCTTAGCTTAGTTTAAAGCATAGAGAATAAGCTTTATAATGATTTTTCAGTTTTGTCAGTTTTTTGTTTTCACTGACTCCCTTTAACAAATTTTAGATTTTATCAACTAATAGTTGCTTTGATATTAAATGCACTGCTGCAAACAAGTAGCATGCACAATTAAATCTCTATTTATACCCATTTTTCTCTTCATGGGAAAAGTTTTATTTCAGCTCCTTGTTATTTTAAAGCAATTTGCAGAAGAGAGTACTGTTAGGAAAATTAGGCTGATGGCATTTGGGTGAGCTGAACGCGCTGTTAAGCAAATCAGAAATTAGTATAGATTTCTTTCATTTGACTTCATTTGCTGTGGATCAAATTTGATACTAATGATAAAAAAATAGGCCAAGCTTTTAAAAATATTGAGGTCTCTGTGGTGAAATGGAACAAAAGTGGCAAGAGAAAAATTTGGATTTTTTTTTTATCTAAATTGGAATAATTTTAATAATTCTATTATCCCTTGAAACCAAGGTGCAGTCTTTTCTTGGAGCACATCACACGTGCGTGAGCTGCCTTTCTGCACTTTGGAGACGGGGCGAGATGATCTTTGTGAGTCGCAGCAGGAGGCAGAGGCACCTGGGTGTGCACAGCCCACTCTGCCCGTGCCGTGAAGATCAGCTTTTAGCTCGCAACATGCAGAACTGCCTACTCTGCCGCTTCAGAAAAGCAGGAAAACAAGTGGATGACTTTGGTCTAGCAAAACCGATAATATTTGGGATTGCTTTTCCCTGAAGGTTTGTACTCTGCTGCTTCACACTGAACTTGGTTATTGCTGTGTTGCAGAATGCTCGTTGAGTCTTTGCTTTTGTGTAACCCTCTCCTGCTGGGGCACGGTGGGGCTTGGCCCTTCGCAAGCGCACGGCTCATGTGTTACGGGGAGGCACGGTGCCTGCGTTGCATCTTGTCATGGGATTCATATATACAGGATAGGAGAGAAAGGAGCTGCAATTAAATGTCCTGATTCTACAGTTACTTATATACCTGCCTAATAGCAGTTGGAGTATCCGAATTAGTAAATTAGATGTAATTAGTACATTTGGCTGAAGTATGGAAACGTGACTTGTGGATGTTGTAACACCAGGAAATATGGAGAAGCTGCTTCTGACTAGCAAAATAGTGATAAGCAGACAATGCAGAAGGAGAAGAGAAAAAAAAATCAGGAAAATACGAGACCTCCTCACCCAAGAACATCCCTGAAATGTTGCTACTTGGAGGCTTACTTGAAGTGGTTTTTAGCTGCAGCAATATCCTCCATCAGAACATTTTGCATCAGAACCCAATATAGTATTTGCAAGGTAAATGATAACTTTATGGGTTTTTTTCAAAAGCCTTTTCAGTTGTGCAGTGCTGAGCCATGAGTAAGCCCTGCAGAGTGCCTGGGAGCAGGACCAGGGCTCTTTCCTGTGCTTATCTGATGAGGTCCTAAATGCCTTGGATGCTGTGGGAAAATATGGGAAGGTTCCGAGTAGCTGCTGGAAAGCCTGGTGGTTTCATCAGGAGTGTGAGTACTCAGGAGATAGTTGGATCGATCGTGTTAGAACCCCAACTGACTCCTGTGAGCTTGATCTGAGAGAACAGGATCCCATGCAGAAGGTGAGACAGGAGACAAGATTCAGAAAGGGTTGAAAGTGAAGCAGAACACAAGTTTCATGCTCACCATCTCCTAATCAAAGACAGCCACATACTGAAAGGTTGCTTCACCTTATTTTCCTTCCCATCCTTCCATCGGACATGATTGAACTGGGATTCTTCCACCTGCTCCCTGAGTGTGTACCAAAGATGTACTTTGATTTGAGAATGGGATGCAATTTTTACTAGAATAGTAGAAATTATGTCAATAGTTTAACAGTTGTAAAATTAGAAGGAAAGAAAACCCCTAAGAGATGAGGAAATAGCTGGTATTAAAGTAATAGAATAATTTTACCCCGTAGTAGTATTCTGTGCAGCTTGAAGCAGCTCTCTTCAGCTGGTATCTGTCAAATTGTATCAGGAATGTAAGGTGACATTATGAAGTCTCCAGATACATTTTCATGTCATTTAGCTGATTTCTGTCATGTGATAAATTGCATGTTTGTGAAATCAGTGTTCTGTACTGTGTGTATTCTGCGTTGCCAGTGTCAAAGTTCTGTGCTAGAGACAACAGCAGCCATGCATAAGAGCTATTGCTTTGCAGGATCTTACCACCTTTATTGAAAACCCTTATTCATTTTCCAGGCTTGGTATAAAAGATTAATGAGATACATGAAGATGCACAAGGTGAGTCTTCTTTAATTCTGCTTAATGATATCTCTGCTCTTTTTTTAAATGTGAGGTAAAAGGGAAAATTAAATCCTAGCGAGAGGTGAAGGCACAGGCTTTTGTTCTCTTGCTAGTGGTGGTTAATCCCAGGGAAGACCTGTTAATTCCTGGTGTGACTGGTAGACAGCTCAGCCCTGGCGCAGGTGGGCTGGGCAGGTCACAGGCGAGTGGATCCAGCCCATGCACTTAGCCTGACCCTTATTACCCCTCAGTTCTCTGTCTCCTCCTGAGGCAGGAGGAGAACTTGTGGGTCCAGGGAATACTTGCCAGTGATGGGATGGACCCGCTGCTGTGGAGTGCTGGGGTAGGGTCTGGACGTGGTTTTGCGGGAGCGGCTCTGCGTTCATGCCGGGCGCTCCAGTGGGCTCTAGGCGGCTGTTCAGGCATCGGCAGATGCATGCGACAATTAATCCTGGGAGGTTTTAGAAACCCATAAAAATTGTCTGCTGCCCCCAGAGCCCCTGGCCTGTAGGAGGACATTGAGTGGGAATGCTTTTAAAATTCCCTGAAAGGTAGTAGTGATTTTTAACTGTATTGAATTGTTTAGATGGAGCCTTTTGGTCCTTCGGCTTCTGCTGCAATAGCTATTACTCCTCTGGTTTGAACGACGGGTGGTCAATCTCCCTCTCTCACCTTACAAGTGTCCTGTCGTAGTTTGTGGCTGTAGGCAAAACCATTCTGGTAAAACACAAGATAAAAAGAAAAGCATTTTAATGACTATTAATATGTCATAACTAGTGACAATGAGTCATCCACAAGTTTAGTAATGGCCTACAGATCAACATACATCACTAGGAAATCTGGTTCAGCATCGTTTCGACCTGGTGGTTACCTTGTGGTAAGTTGGACACCCTCCCCACAGCAGCTCCTTGTGAGCACTGCCTTCAAGGCATGACTGCCCTCACACCAGCCCAGCTTGGTACCCTTCGTGACAGCACTATTAATCTGTTGATTTTTGCTTATGCTGTGAAATCAGGAGTGACTGTGACTGTTGGTACATTCACCACAGCATGAATATAAACATAAGTAAGTACCAACTACACCTGGCAAGTCTGACGTGCTGACTGCGGGTCCTCAAAGCCTTGATTGAGAGAGAGACTATCCTGCCTAATTTTCTGGTTGTAAAAACAATTAGTAAATAAATAAAACCTTTTTCTTCTGATCATGTATTTTTTGGACAAAAACTATTTCTTGACTTAGTTTTTCTTGCAGCTTATCAGCTTTTTGCATTTTCAAGTTTTCTGCCCTGGGTCTTGTAAGATAAGCTAACTTTTGAGAAGAACATTTACCAGTTCTATTTCAGATTCAGATGCAAAGTTTAATGGCTTTCCTGAAGACCCAGTGTAATGTCTGACTTGTTTAGTAAATCTGTCCCCATAAAAATCAAGTTTAAAAGCAAACTCCTAATTACTTGTATTGAGTATGATGTTTGATCACAGGTAACATTGAGCTGCTGTAGCAATCATATATGTTAAATGATAATACTGTGCTGCTGTTGGCTCTATGCTGGCTAATTTGCAACACACCAGTGATTGGTGTAGGGTTTTAATGGTGTCACTTGAGCTGTGCTGTATAGTTAAGCCTACATCTGCTGAAGGATATATCATCTGTTTGAATAGTCAAAATTAATAGGTTTGGTCCTGTATTGTAATTTACCTCAAATTTTCAAATTTGTTATTCCAAAAAGGGAGGAGAACAGAATGAATAACTCAGAAATGTGTCATTGCATAATTAAACTTATTTATGGCTGTACCCATCTATCTATCTATCAAAATCTGCAGCCTTTCCTTCCTCTAGAACAGCATAAGGCTTGTCAGTACTTTTGACGCCAACGTTTTAAAAACCTTGGCTGGTCCCTTGCAATCGTGAGCTGGTAGGTGTTAGGAAAGGCACAACAAATTTTGTACAGTGACTTTACTGCCAAAGAACTGAAGAACATGAAGTTCATCAGGCAACTACTGCGGAAAATAATCTGAAGATATTTAGTAGAAATGAATTATAATTCATCATATTTGATCTGACTCTTGCAGGGAAGCATTTGCCATCTCTCCAGAGAAACTCTCCGAGCAGCTGTTTGTCCTGGGAGACGCACGAAGCAGGTGAGGTGCCTCGCTGCTGTCTCGGAGAGCTGAAGCATTGAGGACATAAATCAAATCCATATAATGGAGAAGCATCACATGGGAAACACAGACTTCAAAAGAGATTTTAATGGTAGGTTAAATTCTAGTTCTAAGACTGATAGTTGAATGAAAGTACAACATAATTATGGATTACAGGTATGAAGTTGCAGAGCGGAGCAATTGCAGTTGTCTCTCAATGTACGTCTCTTGTCAGCCTGTACTGGGGGCTCTGCTCATTGCACCACTTCTGGGGAGATGGAGATGATTCCAAGTGCAGCTAAAATGATTAAATCTAGAATGGAATTTATGAGGAAAGATTAAAGAATTAAATATGTATAGCCTGGCTAAACAATGACTTAAGGGGAAGTGTAACTCTTTATGAGCGTTTCAAGGTTACCAATACAGAAGACTGGAAGAACCATTCAGCATGTCACAGGCAGAATTGCTGAGAGTAATGAGATGATGTTAAGAAAAAATAAATTTTCAAATGCTTGCATCACCACGTGATCCGATTTAGGTATAAGGGAAAAACAAAATCTAGCTGCATGGGGATGATAGGCATGTCTTAGATCGGTGGAGACCTCTTCAGTCTTTTGGTTCCCAGATTCTTTCCATAAAGCCCTTGCACCTCTTGCAGAAAGGCAGCCAGCACCCTGTGCAGCTGCACTGCCCACCTGCCAGCAAGGAAGGTTTGTGTTAGATCCACTTGCACAAGAACTCTAGCAAATGGAGACAAGGCTGAATTTTCTGCCTCTCATAGTCCTGGTGTTTAGACCTGTACCCAAGTATATAGCTAAGTCAGTTTTGGAAAACATACTTGGGAAATGATAATCCATACTGCGTTGCATTCCCCCACACTGTGTGGCTTGGGTTTTCTTTTGTTTTCTTTTACTCTTCTTAGATGATCTGAAGGAGAAAAATAGGTTTTTTTGAAAGGAGCTTAACCCTCATGTTAGGAATCATTTGTATTTCAAAATCCAAATGTTATACTGGCCAAACACCAAACTTTTATTTTTCAGTTACCTTAGTTCACTTTCTTAAACTGCTTCTTTTTCTAGGCAATTTGTTTTTATACCTCATCCAGAGCTCTGAAAATGCAAGGAGGCTTTTTTATTGTTAGCCTTGAGCAATGACCCTAAGTTAAACAGCATCAACTGAGTGTCTGCAAGTTGGCTGAAAACGAGAAATTTCTGAAGGCTGTTAGGGTGAGTAACAGTGGGATGGAGCACCCCTGGGATGGGTGTCTTGACACGGCTGCTGCAGCCCTTCCTCAGCTCTGGGCACAGCAGTGTGTTCTCTTGGGACCGCCACTCTCCCACTGTGCCCCTGGTGAGACCCGTCATGCCTGGGGAGAGGGCTAACACATCCTGCGTCTCCAGCACAAAGCACAAGGTGGGACCTGGGGTCTGTCCTTTATTTTCCTAAGGTTTAAACTGAAACGAGAGCCAGCTTTGCCACATCGCTGTATTTGGATGGAGTACAGAGTCACAGAGGACTTTGGGTTGGAAGGGACCTTCAAGGATCGTCTAGTCTGACCCCTCTGCCGTGGGCAGGCACATCTTCTAGATCAGGTTGCTCAGAGTTCTGTACCCTCAGGTAGAGAATATTTCATTGCTCTCTATGGGAATTAGGTTCATACATTAAACAAGAAAAAAAGGTAGTAGCCTCTAGGAGCTTCACTAATATATCCTGAAATAAAACCTAAAAAGAATATATGAAAAGCAGAGGAAATATCCTTATTAAATAGCCAGGTTGAAATATGGTTGTGTGTTGATACCTCCTGTATCCTGAGGTAGAGAATATTTTGTTGCTCTCTATGGGAATTAGGTTCATACATTAAACAAGAAAAATAGGTAGTAGCCTCTAGGAACTTTGCTAATACATCCTGAAATAAAACCTAAAAAGAATATATGAAAAGCAGATGAAATATCCTTATTAAATAGCCAGGTTGAAATATGCTTATGTGTTGAGAACACACAATGGGATACAGGCATTTCAACTATAAAAAAAATTAAAAAACACATTATTTCCCAAAGATAGGTATCATAGATGAAATTGCCTTCATACTTCAAACTAATTAAAGTCCATGAAATATGTTGCGACTGTCAGTTGGTATTTACTTTTCTCTTGAACCACCTGATAATGACTGCTGAATTACCTGAATGGATGATCTTTTGATTTCTTTGCACGTCCATGTCACATGTTATGCTGACAGATATCCACCGAGCTGTGAAAGGTGATGGACTTAGTCTGAGTTTTTTTCTGAAGTCAGTGGGACTTTTCCATTGAATTCCAAGGCTCTTGAGTTAAACCTGCTCTGAGAGCCTCCTTCAATGCAACAGCAGCAGTCTGCGATTTTCCCCTCTCTTTCTTAAATCTTTTTTCTGTCCATGGAGGAACCTTGCTGCGGTTTTCACATGGACGCTTCTTGTATCTCCAGGCCATCACTGGTGCCGAGACCATGCTCGGAGCGATGCTGTCCCTCCAGAGGTGGCTGGGGATGTCCGGGAGGGTGCAATGCAGGTGTTCGAGGATCGCCTGGCCAGGAGGCAGCATCCTGGCTGCCTGCCTGAACCAGTGAAATACATGGGCAATAAAAGCAGGCTGCACTTTGAGAAAAGGGGCTGGGGGAGGGGGGCAGAAAGGCATTTCTGCTGGAAATGGTTATGTTTCCGCTGCACAGATGATTTTTGATCTATTTCTGTTGCCCTTAGAAAAATGAAACTCCAGGTAGCGGTCCTGCATCTTAACAGAATTGTCAGCAAATGACTTTTGTTCCAATGTTTTGGTGCCATTTTTCCTAAGCTGCCTTTATAATGAATGGTGAATCTTTACATGGCCAGTACGAGTTATTGAGATCCAAATCTGTTCTGGAAATTGTCTGTCTGACAGCCTTTTTATTGGCAACAAAGCTATTTAAATGAGAAACCTGTGCAGGAGATGAACTGGCTGCCCCATGTGATGGCAAACGGAAGCTGATGAATTCTGCACGGGCAGTAAGGTGACCCCTTTGCTTTCCACTCTAATTACTTTCCTGTCAGATGTTCCATTAGAGTGACAGGGTCCCAAGTTCCCAAAGATCTCTGTTTTGTCTTAGAAGATTAAAAGGTGGCAACTATTTTCAATATGATTATCATCATTATCTCTAGGAGATTTTATACTTCAGAAGTCAAAGTCATAATAGACCAGCTCACTGTAATTATTTCCAAATTGCCTTAATGTATTTTCCAGAAGTTCTTTTTGCACTTTGTAATTTATTTATTTGCTAAGCCAATAGCACATTAAAATGCTAAAATGTCTCTGAACCTGTATGAAGCCAGTCTGGTGGTAACTTGCATGGGCTTTGCCAGCATCTCCTTTACCCACCAGTAACCCCATCCATTTTTTATTAAAGTAGCATTCTCTGTGTTCTCTCTCTGGGAAGATACCTTGAGGGATGCCTCTTTTTTTTTTTTTTTTTTTTTTTCTTTAAAATTAAAAGAGATTCCATGATTCCAAGGTTTGTTAATGTTGCAGTAATTCTCTGTGCTGATGGAAATGCTTTTAAAAACATGTACTTAAACCAATAGAAGAAAACATTCAAAAACGCAAAAAATGCTCAGTTTCTCAAAAAATGCTTTTTTCTTTTTTTTTTCTGCAGGCATGTTTCTAAAGAGGAAGTCTTGATGCACCAAGGGATGGAAATAGCCTGTGGCTACCTAGCAGGCTCGGTTTTCTCTATTGCAGAAGCCAACCCGCCTTGGGAGAGCGACCAGGGTGGTTTTGGGCACAGTTGGTGAACATGGCTGCTTGCATCCCAACCACATCTGTTCCCTTTCTTAGTGGTGAGTAGAGAACGAAGAGAAGATATGCCCTGTGTATTAAACTGAAACTAACACAAATAGCGTCTAAAATACACTCAGCTAATTGTTCAAGAGTAATTTACGGACCAAGAGTTATGCTGCAATAATTGTGAATAATGAGTAAACCATGGCAAAAACGCTAAATGGCTTGCAGACATTTTGTGAACAGAAAATGAGGCTAAATTCATTGAATAAATTAATTGCTATGGTTTATTCTCTCAGCTTTAATCTGCTGCCTGCTGAAAGAAGCCTGTGCAAATGGAAAAGCTGGTCCACAGCCTTCATTTTGAAATGTGGCTGCCTCGCACTGAATAGAAGAGAAAAGAGGCCTGAAAGGGTTTTTGCTGTGTTATAATAATGTATCATGCTTGTAACACAATTTTCACCTTCAAAGTTTTACCTGCCCTTTGGGGTTGGGCAGTTTTATAATCCCATTTTATTAGTGTGAAGCAGATGGAGAGCCTGCAGGGAGGAGAGGTGATTTTTCCCAAGGCCACACATTGTCTCTTTGGCAGAATTCAAGTTGGAGCTTGGGATTTTTCAGTCCCTGACTGATGCTTATGATATTTTTCTGTTTGAAGACTTCCCCCTCCTGCAAAAAACATGAATACTGGGAGATGCACAAAACAACCCTAAGCAGATTTGAGGCTTCGCCAATGAAAATGCAGAGAAAAAGGAGGAATGAGAAGACACGTCCCCCAGCCCGTTTTAGAAGATCAGTTCTAGTAAAGAGGAATTATATTTTAACAACCAGACAGATTGTCTCAGATTTACTATCTTAGAGGACAGCAGTGAAGGCAAAGCATTTTTCTGTAAGGATTATGATTACCTGACAGGGCCTTATCATAACCGGGAGAAATGACCCTGATTTAGAAAAGATCTGTTAATTTATGAGTAGCTGTTGCTTTTTAATAGTACAGTTTTTTCTTCCTGCCATTAATATTAGTAAAAGTAAAACTAAGGCCCATGTCTTTCCTTGGATGGAATTTGTGATTTAAAATGAAATTTGGAGAGCCTTGTAGATCAATTCTTGGATTTTATAAGCTGCTGGTAGCAATTTATGTGGATGTGAGACCACAAAATCCTTCCTGGTTCTGCGCACAAGCTGCCTGTCATGCCCTAGCTCCTGGCAGCTTTTTCTCTCCCAACTCGAGCTGGCATGGCTGGGTGCCTGAATGGGCATCCTTGAGCTGGAAGGGTCTGGTGACGGTCTGACAGCTTAGGACAAGCTCTTTGCTATTAATGGGGCTCAGAGTAGTATCACTTGGCTCAGATTTATGCACTGTGCAAGTCATCCCTTTGAGGAAGCTTTAGTGTTCCTCCTTGGGCTAGGACTGACGGCCCCTTTCTGCTGATATTTATAGCAGGGCGCTTTTACACCCCGCTTGACTCGTTGCATAGTGATAGTAAACAAATCTATAAGTCCTTTCCCATTTAGCTCCCAGTCTAAAGCGAGCTGTATAGCATAGCAGCCCGTGTAGCTCTAAGGGCAAGCTGCTGCTGGGGAGTTTTGTTAAACGGAGTACGATTACCCCATCTGGCTTGATCATATCTGCTCAGATAATCGAAATAGATTTTTCCCCTCCATTTGATAAAGTTTAATAGAGCAGAACAGAAATCCAAATGTTAACATTAATCGTAAGGTGAGACAAAGGGAGACGCAGTTGCACCGCTGACGGGAAGCTCACCAGAGGAGCCCAGGCTCAGTCTGCACCCCAGCTTGCTGCCCAGCTGCAGCAGCACTGCCCGGCGGGGGGGGCTCCACACCAGTTCCCCGCTGCTCCCACCCTTGCTGTTGTGGAGTTCTGTCTCCAGCAGCCTCTACAAAAAAAAGCAGTCTTCTCTGTTGTGGTTAGTACTGCTGGAGCAGTTATAAAGGTTAGGTTTTGCTGCCGCTGTTGACTTTAGCATGCAAGTTTTGGTGCATCTTGCAGCTCTTGTATGTTCAAAACACCTTTGCTGTTCTGAGATTGCATTTCTAACTGTTTCTTACCAGAAACAATCTAACCCTACTGATGCCCCCAGCACACACTGAACTTGCCGGTGTGGGAAGCCTGGTGTACCAGGAGCACGTCCCTCACCCTCCGGGCTCGCGCAGGGGTCTGGGCTGCTGCTCGTTTACTGCTGCGGGAGGCTCTTAACTCTCCTTTGCTGTTTCAAATGTTAACTGAGAATCAAACTTTCTGCCTTCCCTTACAATAATACCAACATAAAGAAATTAAAATAAGTGTCTGTTCTGGATGTACCTGAAGCCATAAAATGATTTGTATATAAAATCAATTGAAATAAGTCAGAATCTTTTTCTCCATGTTTGAGAAGGTTAAACCTCCAGCAGCAATGGCAGCAATGCATTGCGCTTGGAGTTTTGCAGACAAAATGTCACTCTCTTATTTTATTATACAAAGTAGTCCACCCTAAATTACGTTTTCTTTTTTTAATTTATTTGCATGAAAAAGATGGCATGGCATAAATCATCTCGTGTAGGTTGCTGGGTTATTTACATTTCAGAGGTTGTTTTTAACTTTGTATTAGAAAGGAATTTGCAATTGAGAAGCTTTGGGAGGCATTAACTTCTGGTGATTGGTTGTTCTCAAAAGGTGATGAATGATGTTCATTTTGCTTAGGACAAACATCCCAAAGTTTGTGTCTTTCTAAAAAAATTATCTGGGGCAAACACTGAAGGCCAGTGAGCGATGCTTTCATCTCAGGAAGTAATTCCTCTTGGAAAAGCAGGATATTTGGGATCAGAGTTTGCTCTCTGAAGCCATCTGCTTGGCACTGTTGCTGCAATGCAACATCTGCCCCATGGAGGTCAAGCCGCTTCTTCGCTGCCTTGCCAGAAAGAAGGTGGCAGTTGGAAAAGTTTGTTGTAGGAGGGTGGTTTGAAGGACTGCCTCCGCTCTGGAGAAAGGAGAGTCATCCCACAGGTCTTGCCAGTGTTGCCTGCTGGCACTTGTTGCTGTCCTTCATTACAGCACTTGTTTAATGGCATCTGACAGAAGGCAACTGGAAGTCTGGAAGGCTTTAATGAATCTTCAGATGACTATTTTCTGCTAAAAAACGAGGTGAGAAGCTGTATCTTAAATTCAATACAGCACGTAGCCCATAGGGAACAAAACAGCAGAATAAAATGTATTTTATTAGCAATGAACTGAGGCTGCACATGAGAGAACCCTTTAAATATCTGACATATTGAATGCATTATATTCCCCTTCAGGAAAGAAGTATTCAAAGGGATAGAGCTGATGAACTGTGCTTATTAACTTGACTTGGTGGTGATGAGAATGGTATTGACAAAAAGGCTGTGGTAGGCTTCAAATGCATTTGCTGCCATCATGGAGTTAGAGCACTGCTCTGGCAAAAGTTGGAATTACTTTACATATTGATGGAAGGTCTCCAGTGAGAGGCCCTCATGTGAAAGTGAGCACAGTTCAGGAGTTGAAAGCGAAGCAGTAAAACACATCCACTGCCTCCAGTAGGTGGAAGCTGGAAAGCGTCAAAGCCAGCCCCAGTGCAAAGGACCTGCTGAATCAAGGGCTGGAAGGGACCTGCTGGAGGAACTTCTGCACTCGGCGAGCTACAGGAACTTACTCAGCAGTATCTGAATACACTAGCCACTTTTTGGATGGAAGCTTAATATTCTACGCATAAATGGTTGCCAGTGGAACTGGATCTTATACTGAGTTTCTTGGCAGCATCCACTAGCCCTCAGTGAAGTCTCCAAAAGCTATTCATGAGGATATCACAAAGGAAAGGATTCTGAAATTTCTGGGAGACAAACCTGTATATGACACTGTGGAAAACATAGGCAGTGAGTAGTAATGTCAAAAAATATCTGTCTATACGCTCATGAAGGTGGAGAACAATATAGCATGCTCTATAAATTAATGTCTATATCTATTCTGGCATAGCCATATAATTTATAGGTTAACTTAGAGTATTCACAGAGAGGTGTAGTTGTCATTTTCCTATTTTTCTACCTTATTTTTTGGTAGAATTAGTATTCACTGAATTGACGTATATATATTTTTGTACTTTCTGTTGCCTAGGGCTATTCCACTTCAGTCTTTGATCTTGTCAGATCTTGCAAACTAAGCTGGTTGGAGGTTAGCCAGTGCTTGGATGAGCGATTTCATAGGAGTTCATGATGCTGTGAGAATTGTTTGTGTCTGAAGACGGCACCTTCTGCGGTGAGTCAATGCTGAACAAATACCCCAGCATGGAGCCAGGGTGCTGGAACGCCATGGGCTCCATCTGCAGAGGATGTGTAAAATGCAGCCATGCAATCTGATTTCCTACGAACTGCAGAATGGATGTCCTGGCCAAAATCAAACGTATGTAATTAATCCTGCATTCAGATAAGATATTACTACTTTTCACCTTCTCCTAACCTGTCGCTGAGGTTTTCTGTGCATGGCTGCAGCATTTCAGAGAAGGATGGAGAAGGAGGTTGTGTTGGGAGATGCTGACAGTTGCTTCCATGCATGTCCAGTGTGCATGCGTGGTGTACAGTGCAGGTACAAAACAGATGGCCATGCAAATGTTTGGCCATTTAGAAATCTGTTAACACCCACTTGCAAAGTGTCGCAGCCTGTTTGTACACACCATGTCCCACAGGCTCCTCCTTCTCCTGAAGGGGAAGGTGGTGCAGCTTAGCACAGAGGTGCTCGGGGATGTGTCCGCGAGCTGCCCGGGAGGGCGACCTGGGGGGGCATGTCTGAGGGCTCGCGGTGCTGCTGGGGGAGCAGCCGTCTGCGCTGGGAGAAGCACTTGTGTTAACGTGGAAAACAACCATGGAAAGCTGACCATCGTTTTTAGAGCACTGTGGGACTTTTATGGCAGTGTTCTGCAAAAGTGTCTCATTCACTGCTAGTGAGTGACCCCCTAACCACATTGACAAGTAATCACTCACATGGGTAATCCTATTGATGTTAGTTGGGCCAGAGCTGCATCGTTATAATTTAGCAAATAACTATTCAGTTGTTTAGACTATAAGTGTTTCTAATTTATGTAGAAATAGAAGTCATTTCTGTCTCATTCATTAAAGAAAACGTGATGTGAATTATCACTTACTTAACATATGCAGAAAAAGGCAGATTTTAGACAGCACAACACAATAAAAAGAATGAATCTTTTCCCACCAGTGGTAACGGGAGATTCGTGATTGATGTTCTTCATGTTTTTCTCTTACCAAACTGGTAAAATTAGGTTGACTCGAATGCTGGCTGCTTTCCAGATAAAACATCGTCAGTCAGGAATACCCTTTGTTTAGAATTCAGTTAATTCTTTAGTTAGTGGTGGATGGGCTCTGGTGTGGTCTTGCAGAGCTGCATGGCTTTATGGAGCTAATATCAGCGAAGAGCCAAAAAATATTTTTGCTAGAGATGTGCTGATACAACTCTGGGATCACATACAAAGTATGGAGTGGCTGAAATAACCTCTTGTATTTTGTGTTGACTGGGATACAGCTCTGCTTCTTTGGAAGCTACTGACGTCCACAGTCCTGCCAAATTCCTGTTTGGAAATTGGATCTCCCCTCCTCAAACCTCCCTGCAGTTCCACCCTGATCAAATGTTGACTGTAGCATATAGGCAGGGACGCAACATTCGGCTGCTGCCACACAGTGCCCTGCGTGACAGGGAGGATTGTCCCTCTTTTTGGGTCCTTCAGGCCTCATGAACTCTGAAGCAGGAGCAGCATCACCATGTGAGCTCACAGTCTGTGTTAGCACGCTAATGGTCCCTGTTTTCAGCCTAATGAAATGCTGGGGGTTTAAAACTTCTGTTGGGTGTGAAAGTGGTACAGGTTGCCTGCAGAAAAGTTGGGGCCTTTTTACAGCTTGTAAAACAATTTTATACTGTTTTCTGCTGAATTGACTGTCTTGAATCTCAGCCGGTGGAGGGTATGGTAAGGTGACAGTGGAACCGTTTCCCTTGGTGTCCCTGGGATCACCCGCACGTGAGGAAGTGCCGAGTCCTGTGGCCAGGGACTGAGACTCTTCTCCAGTGGCTGGTGGTCTTGGAGGTGAGGGAAGAGCCGAGAGGCCGTTTCGGGTTTGTGATTTCCCCTGGTGCAAGGCACAGCCCCCTCCCCTGCAAAGAGCAATACCTGGGGCTGTCACCGGCTGAATTACAAAGTGTGGAGTGGCTTGGGGAAACAACAAATGCCTTCTAAGTTAAAGAGGAAAGAAAGCAATGAAGCACTCCAACAACAACAAAACCCAGACCAAAGTGTTTATAAATACATATGGCACAGCTTTTCGGAAGCCACACTTGTATTTATTTTGATAGCAGTGCTGGAATGCTATTTTTGTCTGTTTCCCCCCTTTATTCCTACCGTTAAATACACAGTGAGAGCTTTCCTAATTAGGGAAATAGAAGTTTCAAAGAAAAGACTTTCCTTGTCAAGGCATTCTCCCACACTTGGGAGATGGATGCCTTTTTGATAATTCCTCAGGGTTTTTTTAGGAAAAAATGTGTTCCAGCTGCAATTTGTACATGATCTCCTGAGTAGCAAAGGTAAATAGTTTAAAAAGAAATCTCTGCAGGTAACACAGGAAGAAAAACAAGCTGATAACTTTTGACAGATTGATGGCTTCTTCCTTCATTGAAATATTCATAGAATAGCACATCTATTTTCTTTTCATGGATGTGCTTGTTAATGCTATATCATCTAACCTGATCTGTATGGGAAGTGTATTTATCCTAGAACCATGGGGCATTTATACTGTTGTCTTGTCATCAAGAATAATGTAGAGCACAGGTGAGATAATTTCAACTCTATTAAGGGTTGAGAGATGACTTTACATATTTTGATAATGGGTCACTCAGAGTGAATGATCTGAAATGCTTTTGTTGCATATTTGCTAAAAATACACCCTGTTAATGTGTGTGTCCCCCCCGCCCCGCCCCGCCTCCCCCCTGTCTTTCCTCTGTTTCACTGTTAAACGAGGGCACCTAGAGGGTTGCCCTGGGACAAGGAGACATCAACAGCCACTTTGGGCTCACTCAAGGGACTAACGAGGGAAAGACGTGAGGGTGCGTGGGGTCTGCTGGTTCACAGGTGGTATTTGGTTCAAACAATCCCAAACTGCTGGTTCCCCACTTCCCCCTCGTTTGTAAAGAGAGATCAGTGTTAAGCATGGTGAGATGTCTTTGGGCACAGTCAGAACTGGGGACTGAGGCAACATTCCCAGTTGCAAAGGTACTTCATCTAGTGACAGCTGACCAGGGGTTTATTTCCAGGCCTATTGAAGCAGCTGGTCTCCAAAAGCCCTCTCCTAGTCTTTATCCGGTGGCCAGCCAGTTTGCAGGCAAGACTATGTTCATTAACTGCTATTGGTATTCAGGCGTCAGAGGAGCCCTGCTGCTTTGCCAGATGCTCTCCATTTTCTGTCTGTGCAGTTGATTCCTCCTAAGCATAATTCTTTGTAACTGCCTTCACGACATTTCATCTGACTGATTCCCTAGCACTTCCACCATCATCAAGAATGTTTTGAATTCTGATCTTGTCTTCCAGAGCACTGGCAACCACTGCCAGCTTGCTGTCATCCACAAATTATGTTGGTGTCTTCTCTCCTCCAGCCCCTGAGTCTGAGCAGGAGCACGCCATGGGTCTCCACTTTATCTGTCCCCTCATCTTCGTGGGGGATGCTAATAAGCGCTCTTTGGCTGGTAATTTTCAACATGCTTCATAATTTTGTTATGTTAATTTTATTTAGATTATGCTTTTTGAGCGTTATGAGAGAGTTTTATGGAATTGTGTATAAAGCCTTGCTAACTGAGAGGCTGTATCTCACACTGCCCCGGTGATGAGGTCCTTTGCCCATTCTGTATTCTGTGCTTTCCCTCCCTGCCGTGCCCTCCTCTTCCCTTACCAGATCAAGTTGTTCTTAAGTTAGATTTTATTTCTATTATTTATTCTTGAGAAATGTATAAAAACTTACATTGGCTGTGTCTCTTGGGCCACCATCTAATCTTCTAGGTGATAACAACTTGATTGATGAATAATAGATTCCAGTATCTTTCCAGCTGCTTAAAAGGTGCTATAATTTCTAAATGCATCCCTTAAGATAGAGGTAGCGTTTGTCCTTCCCCAGGAGTTAGCTTTTAATCAGTCCAGTTGCCTTTACATTATTGAAAGCTTCTTTTCATTGCAATATACAAAAGAAATATTTGGAAATAAGCCATTTATGATGTACAAGTGTGTAGCTTAGGGGCCCAAAGTTTTGGTTGCTGCAGAAATCCTGTAAGTGATATTTGCTGCTCTGGAAAACTTCCTAAATGTTAAAGTAGGCAAAGTGGTCAACTGAAGGGACTGAAAACACATACACAAGGAAATTAACTGAATTGCTGAGGTATAGATCAGTAGCGCAACGGAGATTAAAAGTCATCTTTCTGGAATCCAGATCAAAACTTCGCCATTGCTCTGATAGCATTTTTTTGACACTGGGGAAAAGACAGAAAAATAAAACCGGTCTCTTGAAAACATTCCAAACTGAAGAATAACATGAAATGTGATATAATAATTTCAAAGATATGGATTTTAAAAATCCTAGTAAGAACTCTGAAACTAGATTTTTTTTTTCAGTTATTCTGTATTTATAATTTCAGTATGGAAGGTAGCTATTGATACACTTGCCTCATAATGCCTCCAAGACACTTGGAGAGCTGAATTTCATCTTCTTCCATTACTGTGGATACAAACAAAAAGTGGTTATGAATCACTCTTCATTGATAGAAGGAATTTATTTGTCCATTTATTTTACTGGAGTGTCTGCTGAAATTGAAGTTCTTGATTAATGATCTACAGGAGGTAATGCCGAAGAAATTTGCTTTTGCAACCGCAAGGAAGCTCTGTGAGGATGTAGTGGGTTGTGTATAATAGTGACCCTAACCAGAAATGGTAATATAAACCTTACAAACACACCAGGGTAGAACATCGTGTGGAGACAAGGATCACTCACTGCTGAGCAAAAGCATTGCTCCGGCCACAGACTGATACGGAAATGCGTTGGGTGAAGTTGTTCAACACCCTGCTTGTCAGAAAGAATCATTAAGGTAGTTCTACTAGAAATGTAAACAGATCTCATTTGCGTGTAGGTCATTGCTACAATTATTTCCCAGAAACTTCTATCTCTAACAAGATAATGGAGCTAGTGTAGTGCAAGGAGGATCTGGTGGCCAACATTAACCACAGCTTTTGGAGCAGGGTCGCCCAGGGCTGCCGCTGCCCTTGCTCAGGCAGACTCTCTTGTGCTACCTTTTTATTTTACTTTCTTCCTAGTTCTTTTTTTTTTTTTTTTCCTTGCTCAGCTTATCCTTTACCATACAGGTTATAAATTCTCCCTTCTTCTATTTTCTGGCCTGCACCCTCTTATTAGCCTCTTGCACTTGCAAAATGCAGGTATGCCAGACAGCCACTTTACTCCTATCCAAGATTATTTCTGCCTGTAGAGCCATTGCATTCTTTAAATAGCACAGTTTTTCCTGCTTGAGTGGATTTTCTGAAATTAAAAGCCTTTTCAAGAGCGCTGCTCCATTTTATAAAGCATACATCGCATGGACTGTTTATTGTACGCAGATTTTATCGAACTCGTGTTTCAGCATGTCCTTGGCTTTTCCCACAGCCCACGCGTGGCCGTGGGGCCAAGGGGGGGATTTGTCCTCAGTTACCGTCTCATTCCTCCCCCTTTTTATCAGTTTCGGGATTACCAGTGTTACCAGAAGGTAAGATGTCCTATCTGCGTGGAAGATTTTACTGAAATCGGTGGATGTGGTTTTGTGTAGAAAGGAAAAAGGTAGGCAAATAAATGGAATTTATGTGTTCCTCTTGCAGAAGCACAGCATCTGATGAACAACATCCTTATAAATACATGGGTTTACCTGAAAATGTTTGCTACTTGCACAGGTACTTGCCAAATGTGCCCCGATCGAGCCCAAGTTGACCTACCTGCAAGAAGGTGAAGCTCACCTCCACACCGAGCATGTTCCTCAGCTGGGTGCTCCAGCATGGGGCCGTTCACTGCAGCTGGAGGCAAAGGCACCTTAAAAATGTCATTAGTCCTGTTAAGAAGTTTGGTGGAAGTTGTCCACTGAAGTCCTGGGCCAGCTAAGTCCTTCTGGGTCTTCATTTGACTTCAGCGAGAGTCACAAAATCTGTCACAAACCCCCTGGAATCAATACTTGGACTTCACCCCAGGGAACGGGAGGTGTGATAACGTGCTAACTGCAGTTCTGCCTTCTGATGTACCTTTTGCACCATCAGAACTGATGAAACATTTTATGGAGAAAAGAGAAAAAACAATAAATCAGGGAGTATCCCCCTAGGCTGGTGAGTACATGTGGTGTGATTAAAATAGTGATATTAACCTAAAATAGCGTTATTAACCTCAGTGGAGGCAAACAGTGGATTCAGAGTAGAAAAATAAAGTCCATGCAAGCAAACCTCAACCACCTGGAAAAAAGTCTTGACCATAAAAGAAAAAATACAGCAGCTGTTACACGAGGCTTTGTGTCTAATGGTCCAAAATACTGCCAAGCATTGAACAACGTTTTGTGTGCAGTTACTTCCCTATATTAAAAATAACACACCAAAGCATTAAACTGAAGGTATTTACACTATATAACAACTTCCTTATTTACATGTATGTCCTTGCTGACTGGCTGTGGTTGTTTCTGGAGAGAAGGCAATGGCAGGAAGGCTGTTCGGGAGAGATGCTTATGGGATGCTGCAATAGTTTTTGGCTGAGCATATATAATTGGCTTAATCTTAAAACAATTTGCTGTATCAATAATGAAGCACCTCTTAATGGACTTTTGACTGGTCAAGTGTCAAGGCAGATTGTGTAGCGTGGAGCAAAAGGAGAGGAACAACTTCTGTCATTGCATAAACTCATTGCAGAGCATGAATAAATCAGCCTCTCTTGCTGGCAACCATTTCATACTGCTCTGAGACTTCTGAAGTTAACTTCCTCTGATGTAACATATGCCTGCAGTTTAAAAGCAGCCCCATCCTTTTAAGAAAAAGCACCTAATTTATGCACTGCTTTTAACTTTTATTAAAAGAGCATGCTTATGAACTCTGAAAGAGAGAAATAGCTGAAAATGGAGGTTATTTTTTCTGCCGGGACTGACATGAGCATCTACCCGGAGAAGCTGTCGGGAGTTCACTGCATCTCCAAACGCTGAAAGGCCTGCAGTGTTGCTTTGAGGTTTTTATTTAATTGTATGAACTGTCTTCTGTTATAAAGGCTCTGGGTAAGGTCTTTCTTCACTACCATTCAAATATTACTTCATATTTTTGATCTGAATTTCACATACTGTCTTCTGGGAATTTCCATACGATTCTGCTCTGGAATGATGCTATTAATAATGCTGCTGTGTGCTCTTGTGGCTGTTCCCCTGCCCTGAATGCTGTGTTTCCTTATATCTGAGACACAGCGGAGAGTTTTAGCACAATTGCATACATGAAAATAAACTACAGCTATACTGGTAAAACTCTTCATAATACTTCAAATCTGTAATTTGCTCATGAGTCTGGATAGCAAGGTTTCTGTGGCTGTAGAATATGGGTGAAACCAAGATAATCTGTTTAGCGAATTAATTTATACACTTGATTAATCTTCTTTGGGGTGTGCATCACCATGCTCCACCTTTGAAAGGTGCTGAGGGTTTCACTCTGAGAAAAAGCTGGTAGATTTAGGGACAGCTGAGGATTTCAAAGCTAAATGTTTATTTGCCCCTTCCCTACTGGGAAAATCTGCACAGTGTTCAGAGTTTTGGCCATGTTGAAGGTTATAATTATCTTTGCTGTTTAAAGATTTCCCTAAATCTAACAAGAAAAAGATTGGATTTGATTCCTCCTCAGAAAGCAGATGCTTGCATTATTAAAAAAAGAAGAAAAATAAAAGCCTCCCCCCCCAATTCCCATGTTATGCCACAACAGGAAATACTGTGTTCTGAATAATCCAAATCCCAATGCAGTGTATTTATAAGTAAATAGAGTAGTTCTGTCATGTTCACATCTACAGGATCGATCAAGGCTGCCTGGGAGAGTGAGAACCTCTGTGTGTCGACAACAACCCAGTTAATACTGCCCTGCTGCTGACTTTTCTTTGTTTCATTCTCGTTTTTCTTAAATGCAGGCAACCTCCCTTATAACGAATGTCCCTGTGCCCAGTCATCTCTTCGTTGCAGCATCAGAAAAAACCAGACAGATGTTACGATTTGCCTAGGTAAGATAAATAATGATTAGGCGGTGGGTTTCTCATCTGAAGATGGATTGAGCAATAGAAGCCATTCTCTCTGAAATTTCTCTTTTCAGGTGGCTGAGAAGCAATTTCAAGCAACAGGGAAGTTCTGACCAGGTAGCGTTCATCATTTCTAGTAGAGAAATTAGTCATGATGTAAGTAAATAATGGAGAGAGTGTAAAAGGCAGAGTGATGCAGCATTTTTCTTCATCTTTTGATTACTGCGTTGCAAAAACAATTGCCACAGAGAAGTGAAATCTGCAGCACGGCAGCTTTCTCTGCAAAAAGATGGCAGCGTGATTAGGCAGGAGATCACCTCCTGTGAATGCCTGCCTGGTTTTATAACCAGAATACACTCCTGGTTTTGTAAACAAACCTTTTAGCATCTTCTAAAAGGCTTTCCCGTCCAATCGCCCATGCCCCCACACTCCTGCTGAAGGAGCTTTTCTTTTCTGTTCCCTTCTGGTTTTGTACAGATTGGAAAGTCCAGAAGTGCAAAACAGCTGTGAAATAGGTGCCACACACCACATCTCCAGGACTGAATGGCTGGGAAGGTGTAACTTTATTTCCAATCCAGTTTTGCAGGTTGCAGTGATGGAAGTGCACTGTTCAGGTGTTCAAGGTTCTAGGGCCCCTCTGAATCAAGTAAATGGAATTATGAAACCAGTGCAGCCCTCTCATTGAGGGGACACCCCCCACCCCCAGGTAGTAGGTCCAAAATCTCCTGTGCTTTTTTGAGGTACCAATAAAATACTCCTTATATATAATGAGTTATTCTTCCATATACGCTGTTTGTTGCTTATATTAATGGAAAGCATGGTCTCTGGTTACCGTAACTGGTACCAGTGCAGATGTCATGGAAGGAGAGAGCAAAACCACACAAAAGTCTTGGGGTTTTTAGCTTGAGGAAACGGAATTTTGTAGCTGTATGGGGTTTTCTTTGCCTAGATTACATCTGTTGCTTCATAGAAGAGACACTAAACCCATTTCTTTTGATCTGTGCAGAGACCTGGATAGGGGTTTGTGGTGGTTTCTGAGGTCTGTCTCATGCACCTTTTCAGTTTAACTTCTTTCGCGTCTCATTGCTATGGGAAAATTACTTTTGCTGCTTCTTCTATTTCCTTTTCATTCATTGTTTTCATATGGTACTGTGCAGAGTTGTGTCATTCAGCTCAGCCACACAGAAAGCTGCCAAGGTTAAAATTCAGGTTTTTTCTCAGAACCAAAAACTTGGAGCTGTTTCTTGTCACGCTTCAAGAACGGGAGGAGTAGCACTGGCTCAAAACCTGTTGGTTGTAGTTTTCCCATTCCTTACAAGACTTTAGAAAGTTTTCTTGCTCATATTGATTGAAAGCATGAACTTTTGAAGATTTTCTTGGGAAAACAAACTGGTTTTGGTGTTCAATGTAGAGTCAATGACACTTAATGTGAGGTCATAAAACTGTTCCTGATTTATTTATTTATTTGGTTTAGCAGTAACCAGCCTGGATAGGATTGTGTGACGCTAGGGACTGAATGGTGAAAGTCTGGCCTGGATTTGGCATTTTCATTTTCCTGCTGTGTCCTGGAGTCAAGCAGAATAGACTGCTAGGAGTCAGTTCCGGTAATGCGTAGGATGCCCTGGCTCACCGCAGTCTGTAGCTGGTGGATGTGTGGGCGATGCCAAAAGGCTCGATCCCAGAGTTAATAAAGACACAGATATTTATTGATTTGTCTCTGCTGTCCTCAGCGATAAGCAGGTCTCTTTCTGAGTCCTGTTCTCTCCTCCTGCTCAGATGGAAAGTGATTGTGATAGAAAGAACTTGTGACCCCTAAAAATGACAGTTGGGGACATTTTTTTTTTTTTTAATGAGTTTGGTGTTTTTCCTCAGCTAGCTGGCTGTGTGCCAGTTAAGCCTGGTTCTGGACCCCTCTCTGCTGTCTTGCATGAGCTGCAGGACTGTGCTTCCTCCAGAGAAGTGAAACAAGGAGCAGCTGCTCAGAGTATGTGTCGAGCAGCATTGTCACCGCCCGTGTGTGACATTTGCAGCTCCTGGCTGCACGGGTTTGGGGGTGCACACATGGTATTCTCCTCATTTCCAGGCTATCTAGAGGAGCTAGTCTCCAGCCAGCCTTCTGCTTAAGTAGGAAAGTTTATCAAAACAGTGCGTTGTCAGAGTGATGCTTTGGAGACTGTATCCTTTCAGAGCTGACACTAAACCTATGGAAATGCATCACTTCGGAAATCCCGTTATTTCTTAATTGCAGGACACATAAGTGCCCAGCTTCGGACAGACCCGGGTGGGCTACAGGATTGTGCCGCTGAAGAAAAGTTTTCTTCTGACCTGCAGCAGCAGCAGAGTGACTGCCAAAGTGGGGCTGTGCCATGTGCCCAGCTCCAGCCACCAGCCCACGCTGGGGACATGCCGACCACTCAGTTGGTGCTGTCATCACCATGAGCCCGACTGCCTGGGTGCTGGGCACCTTCCCACAGGGGATCTGGTCCAAAAAAGCATCAGAGGTAAGCTCAGGGATGGCTGCGGGGGGGCGACCTGTGGTGGTGTATTTTACCATCACAATAAAGCCTGTAGGCTGGCTGGGAGCTTTAAGGGAAAGGCTTTCTTCTTCAGAGAGGACAAAGGGAATGCAGGTAGGGAGTAGTGATGACAAAAAGTGGGTGGTTAGCATTTTTCAAGTATTTCCAGCAAACTCAGCTTCTCCCTGCATTGCCCCATCCTGGGATTCCAGTTCTGCACTTACAGCTGAAATTGCTGATGAGGAGGAGGAGGAGGGGACCTTCCCGTGCTGTGCCCAGAGCCGGGGCCAGCAGCACCCAGGCACTAGCTTTCCAAACCAGAAGATTTCTTACTTTGCCATACAGGAATTCAGAGCGCTCGCTCTGGTGTCTGTTCCTTCCCTGAATTACCCCGTGGTTTTTGAGGTTAGCACTCTGTGTGGAGCAGGCTGGATTGTACTTACAGATTGGTGCTGCCATGGTACCACAGCACTGCAATGAGATGCCCTGCGAAATGCAAAGAAGCAGAGACAGAAGATGTAGGGGGAAAAAAAAAAAGACATTTACATTTTTTACTTGGAGGAGTAAAATAAACATGGGAATGTTTCCCAGGAGAAGAGCTTGTTATGGTATATCTGTAAAACTGCAGAGGATTGCATGTATGGTATTTGCAGAAACATGTCACTCTCAGCCATGAGCCAGTCTTCTGTGATGCTGCCTCTGCACAGACTGCATGAAGCACGCCAGACTGATTTGTCCCAAACTGGCAAAGTACTTAACCTCCTTCTAATATTTTATGGTCAAAAAAGATCAAAACAAGGGGAAACAGTTTTCAGTTACTTGATTAATTTTTTTGGCTGATATTTCAACCACAAGTATCAAACCTTGAACCCTGGGTTCGGGTTTGGGCCCCTCACTGCAGGGGGGACGCTGGGGGGCTGGAGCGTGTCCAGGGACGGGCAGGGGGCTGGGGAAGGGGCTGGGGCTCCGGTCTGATGGGGGGCGGCTGGGGGAGCTCGGCCTGGGGAGGGGGCGGCTCCCTACGGCCACCTGACAGGGGGGTTGGGCAGGGGGGGTCGGTCTCTTCTCCCAGGTAACCAGCGACAGGACAAGAGGAAACGGCCTCAAGTTGCGCCAGGGGAGGTTCAGATGGGGGAGCAGGAAGAATTTCTTCACGGAAAGGGTTGTCAGTGCTGGACCCGGCTGCCCAGGGACATGGTGGAATCACTGTACCTGGGGGTATTAAAAAGACATGTAAATGTGGTGCTGAGGAGCATGGTTTAGTGATGGACTTGGCAGTGCTGCGTTAACGGTTGGACTCTATGATCTTAAACATCTTTTCCAACCTAAACGATTCTACAATTCTGTGATCTCTGAGTTTACTGGAAAAGCCATTCGTGATGTTTCTACTGAAAAATTTAAGTGAGCTTTACTGTGCAGGAGGTTTCTTTAAGGTGTCCACATTGCTAAGGCAACACAAAGTGGGTGAGGTTGAGATCTGGTCCATACGTTCCAGGATAAACTCCTGTGCCGTAGGACTCTGCACTCAGACATGCCTTACTGTAGTCTTCATTGTATTTTGTTGCAGCTACAGTGCTTAAGTACAGTTAGTTAATAAAGGTAATTATGAGAATAATAAATCAGGAAAGGTCAAATTTGATGAACTGTGGGATGTTTGCTACTTTTGGTATTGAACTGATGAGTGTGTTGCAGACACGTACTGGTAAGAAACTTGAAGATTCAGTGCATTGTAACACAAAGTACATTTTTCTGTCTTCACAGCAGTTATTTGATTAGCATTGTTTATCTTGGATTCAGAACCTGGAGTGCAAATAATCATTGAACCACTGAGTTCAAACAGGTGATGTGGAGGAGTGTGAATGAGGTCTAAGAGCACAGGCAAGTAGGGAGAAAGAGGTGGGGTAAGGAAGGGAGTTGAGTACCTGATGTGGAGGGAATTCAAGGCTGGACAGTATTATCTTTTTGCCTCCTAATTTCCCGGGTAATGTATAAAGTTCCATAAAGTGGAGATCTTTATGCATATGGCTGACAGGAAAGAGAACAAAGCCATTAGCGGGACCTTAAACCGTTACTGCTGTCTGCTTACTGTGGACTGAACTGTGAGGCATTTCCATGTGGAAAATAAATCTAGTAGCAGTATTTATTTTTACTGACTTTGGTTTAGTACCCAGGAAAGGCCCTTATGCCTTCTGTTACTAATTTGTCTGGATGCCCAGGCTCTACTAAAGTATTTAAAAGAAGTATTTGTAACTTCAGATCAGGAAAAAGCCCCCACTTGTTACTAGAATCATCTGAGCATTTGTACTGATAAGAGCCCACTTCTAAACTGGTGATTACATACTGGTTTTCACACTGTGCTCTCACATGCTAGATTTTCATCACAGAAAAATGTGGCTTATGTTGTTCTGATTACAATTCCATAAATGTTCCCTTGGAGCTGATTATTGAGCAAGTGGCCTTTTCTTTTTACATATGGTTAAAAAATGAGGCTGTAAATTTTTGGAAAAAAAAAAAAAAATCACACCGGTGACCTGATTTCAACTCCTCTGAAACTTTCTGAAATGCTCCAGAGGTGAGTGCTGGTGTGCATGGGGCAGTCATGACTCCGCACCTGACCAGACATGTGTTCCCTGCTCTGTACTCCCTCCCAGTCCATGTAGGAGCCCAAAGCTGCTGACGTGCCACAGGCTGCTGGAGGTGGTGATCTATTTGCTCCATTCTGCGAGGCACAAACAGAATGAAGTTGTTGGGTTTGACATCCTTCCGTACCTACTTGCATGATGTTATTAATACTGCCGGGACCAGCTCTCGGGAAATGCTGTTGGCTGGGATCACAGCTGGGAAGAGCAGCAGTTGTCCCAGTGAGGAGTTCTCCCATTGGAACTGTTGAAGTGTGCTCATTGCTGGAAGGCGAGAGAAATGTGACAGCTCTGTTAAGGTCTGATTATCTCCAAAAGCAATAAAATATGTTGTTAACATGCCGAAAGGGCAATGCTCCCTTGTACGCATCCAGGCAGACAACATAAAGGCAAGAGTTATTGGAATTGTATCCCTAGGCATGTGATTCCATCGTGGACATTTACCCTGCATCATATACTGTTCGTAGTTACACTTCTTAAATCTGTGGAGCTGTGCTATAGAGGAAAGATGATTTTATGTTAAGAAAAGTCATTAGTCCTTAGTCTTTTCTTGACCATGCGTAGACTGATTGTGGACTTTGGATTAGTTCATTAAACTCCAATTTTAAAAGGTGGGATAACAATTCTGACCGTAGAGGAATGTTGTAAATTATAATTAATTTATATTTCCAAAACATCCTTCAGAGGGCTTTTCCTTAAAATTGTGTATCCTTACTCATTTTTATTGTGTAAGCAATGCAGAGAATAATACCAAATGTTATTTATGAATGCTTTTTCATATAAAAAGATGTAAATTCACTCATATTTGCAATATTTTTCATTTGTTTCCTTCAAACCTTCAGTCAGATGTTTTTGTTTATAAAAGCTAAAGGCCTAATTTTTTCTAGCATCACTAGCATCATTAAATTAATCCGTACCTGAATGCCAAATAAGCACTGTGACAGGTATGAATTCAGACGAGAAGTTTCCAGCACTTCTGAAAATCAGATTTATGTAAGATACTCTGAGATGGGAAACAACCGTCACTGCCTAGGAAAGCAAGGCGTGGTGGTGCTGGCAGCGGTGCATCCCTCCCGGGGGCCGTGGCTGGGGGCATCCAGCCAGGCATCCTCCTCCCGCAGGTGGCAGCGCTGGAGGTCGGGCCAAGCATCCCCCAGCCCGTCCCATGTCACAGCACTTACCTGGATGTGATGAACCTGACTCCGCTATTTTCAAACTGTTGAGCAGACTGAAATGTTTTGGCTCTCATTAGACAGGTAGTAAAGTCAAATTTAACATCCAGCTCTGGATAATCAAAGAGCACAAAAGATCAAGTGTACTTAACATATTTACTTCAAATGACTCTTTCATATCCATTGAAGAATGCCTCTTATTCAAACTGTACCCTAAACTGCTTAGAAATAAAGAGGAGCAAGGTGAAGGAAAGTCAGGAAGTTTAGCCACAAAAAAAGCAGTTTAACACTTCAGAAAGGGAAAAAACTGATGCAGAAGGGAAAACTGCAGATGGTCGAAGAAAATACATCAAAGCATCTCTCTCTTTGGTTGTTTTTTTCCTAGTTTGGTTTGCTCTTATATCTTGAAACAAAAATGTTTTGTCAGTCTTGCCATTTTGGTGCTGTTTCATGGCACCACTAGCTAAGCTTGAAAGAAATCTTTAACTAGTGTTGTAGTGAAAATTCAGCGAAGTTAAAACTTAGCCACGCCTGGTCCGTGTTCTCCAACTTGTACCTCATCTTTGCTTGTTGTCTGAAGTAGCTACAGGCTTGTAAACAAAACACAGAACAGGAATTTATTTAATTCTCATGACAGTTTCTTGTTGGAAAGAAAAAAACCCATCATGTATAATAATTAGTGGAGAAAATAAAAATCTCATTTAACTGTATATATATATATATATGCATATATATATATATATGTATATATATAAGATATAAGCACAGTGAATATTATGAACCCAAATGAGTGAAGCTTAGAAATGGGGGATGTTAATATCTTGGTGAAAAAGATTATGGCAGATGTTTTCATCCTGTTGCCCTCTCAAACAGACGTAAGTTATTGATGGTGGTCTTTGCTGTATTTTTGATTTTATTTAATAAAGAACACATAACTGAAGTCTAAATGAGATAAAGCAGAATCACTCAGCTAAATGACTTTCTTACAGACTAGCTTTTTACTTGAGGTCTGAATGAGAACTGGCCTCTGACAGGAGGAAATCAATGCTTTTTGTGTGAAGATGCAGAGGGGAAATGTCATTTGCATGACACCATAGGAAGTTAGTTGGATGTATTTGCAGTACATTGTGGTTTTTGTTTTTGTTTTTGTTTTTTTTTTTTTTTGCAATGTATATATTTATATGCAGTCATGTTAACAGCAACTTAAAGAAACAGGCCAGAGTTCAGTATAAGCAAATGGTAGGTCTTTTACCTGGTAATATTTTCCTTTCTTAAAAACTTAATATAGTGTGCAGTAGGGTTTCCTTATCTGACTGCTTGTACAAGCAAGACATATAAGTAAAAATGAGTATCATCGAAATTCCCTGGAGAGACAGCTTCCCGTTCCGTGGTGTGGAGAGGCCTGAATCTCCAATAATTTCAGTCAAAACCTTTACCCACAGAGGCAGTGGCTGAACAAGTCCCCTGGGTATTTATGGGAATGGGGCAAGGGAACAAAAATTAAGCATTTAAAAATACCTTTGGCCATCCTGGGACTCAGGACATATTTCAGGTTATTTTGATTAGCAGATCTCAGAGCAGCAGCAGATGCTCCAGCAGTGATGTCCTAAGGGCAGGGGTGGGTCTCCCGAAGAGTTGCACGTCTTTTCTCTGGACTGTTTGAAAAGGCTTACCATGAGAATACCAGTGCAGCTATACCTCAAACGTACCTTTGAGCAAGATCGGTGTATTCAACTAGTTTAGTAGAAAAGCTGAATACTGGACAGATTGTGGCTTTTTTGGAGTACAGTGTTGCCTTTTTGAGTCTTCTCAATTAAATTAGATCTGTTGTTCTAAGTAGTACTGACAAAGTTGATCTAACCGAACGTGCTTTGACAGGGAACATTGTCTAATCTCATATATTAACCATATACTGGAAGATGACAGAATACAGCATTCTCTAAACACTGCAATAGGTAAGAACTCAGGTGGCACAGTGTTTCTCGTACCCAGAGAGAACAGGATACCTTTGTCAAGCAGGCTTTCTGAAAGGCATAAATGGAGATGTAAGGTAGTACAGCTCTTTCAAGAGATATGCCTATCAATTCATCTCAAGAGAAGTCAAACTTATTAAACACAAAATGTGATCTATGAGATGCAAAAGACTCAACCCTGATTTCTTTACATATCTTCTTATTCCGAGGGCCAGCAGTGAAATCACAGCAGTGAGGGTATGCAACATTATTATACTCACCTTAAAGAAGTGAGGTGATCCCATCCCTGGATGGAAGAAACTGTTACATTGAAAATGGTGGGTTTGTGACGTTTTCAGGCCAGAAGAACAGGAATTAAGAGATTTTTATGGAATAGCACACCTTAACTGCACTTGCCATGTGCCTTACAGGAGTGTAGAATGTGCCGCCACTTTCAGATAGAGAAATGGATTGGCAGGGCTGGGAAGGGCACTGGGTACCTTCAGCTGTGTTTTATCTGCCTGCCGTGAAACAGCTGGACAGCAGCTGAGCAGCAAACTCTGAGGGATCATCTTCTGCCCAGACTTTTGCTGCCTGCTTTCTCCCAAATGCTGAGGAGGGCTGTGCCCAAGCAGGAGCGATGGGGATGCTGGTTGGAGGCAGGGTCATGGCCATACACACAGTATACGCAGAAAGGTGGTCAAGAGATCCATGAAGTGCTAGTGTATGCTCAGTCCTATTCTATCATTCACAGAGGGTCAGAGTATGGTTAGTTTTCTTTTCTTTTGTTTGTTTTTCACTCCTCTCCCCTCCTCTCCCAGTGCATGAGAACTGGTAATAAATAAATAAATGTAGTGAAATCTGAGGGACCTTCATCTTTCTACATATCCTTTGTGATGAGAATACTGAATAAAGGTATGGGCTGCAAAAAGTATAAAGAAGGCACATTCTTCATCTCCTTCCTCCTTTTTGGAATGTTCCCATGCTGTAGGTCATGCGATATGCTAAAAAAAATTATTTATGGGGAAAAAAAGGGTTAATGGCCTGATATGCAAATGATCTAACACAAAAGAATCCCTCCTCTAGTGATGCTGGTTTCTAACCTCTGTTAGACTCTTATCACCACTAGCGACATAGGAGTATGGCAGGAAATTAACTCCCATCCAATGTTGCTTCATATCTAGCAAATCCAAAAGACTGCAGTTGGCATAGAAAAACTCAGCGGATGGTGCAGTACAAAAGTCCCTAAAAACCTTTGTCATGTCTAGAAAAGAATATGAGGGCACTGCCATGGGACAGTGGTGCAGCATCTCAGTACAGTGTACCCTGAGGATTTACAGTTCGTTACTGACCACCAGTTTTGCATTATGTTGCACTGTCGTCGTATGTAACTTAGAAATGGTGTCTTTACTAGATGAAGTTACAAGAGGTGACAATAAAGTGAAAGCAGCAGCTAACGATTTCCCAGGCTTTGTCTTCTGCAGACACTGGTACGCTCTCTGATGTAAAGCATCAAGACCTGCCTGGCCACCGCTGATGTGGGCTGAGCAAATACCTTTGCATCAAGACTGAAGAGGTGAAAGCTGCAGTGAGTTAATGTACACTCTTGTCAAGAGGGTTAAGTGCCTAAGTTAAAGACTATGAGTTTGGACAGTTTTTAGTGCCTTTGACATTCACTATTGGTCTGTCAATTCTCAGGAACAAAAAACGTGCTTTGGCTATCAAAATCTTTGTGATTGGAGCCTTTTCTGTTTGCCAAAGAACCTGAAATCCAACTGAAATTAGATAAAATTGAGTCATATTAATGCTGAGGGGTTAAAACCAAGAGGAGGTTGTTTATCGTTAATAAATGTTAAGGCAAAACTTAAAAGCCCGAGCAGATTTTAAGACAAAGACATGATTTGCTACGACAGTGGAAGGTGACCCTTTCAACAGCCTATGCTTGCATGAATACACAGCAGCATGCTGTGTAAAACAGCTGCACAAAGGTCCCTGCACCTGCTGAGCCGAGCCCACACACAGACCTACGCATGCACAACCTAATGGCCTGTGGCTGCGCGGGTGCTGTGGCTGTGTGACCGTGGTAGCTGCCTGTGGACACAGTGCCCTGCCACGGCACAGACCCACCTGTGTGGTGGCACTATCAGGTAGAGCACAGCCACCAGCAATATAGCCAGGGTTGTTTGGACCCAGGTTTTTGCTTG
This sequence comes from Falco punctatus, assembly GCF_963210335.1. Lineage (NCBI taxonomy): Eukaryota > Metazoa > Chordata > Aves > Falconiformes > Falconidae > Falco > Falco punctatus. Next base: position 64,685,508 of record NC_137588.1, read on the forward strand.
AATATGATTTCTGTTGCTTCTAATGAGGCAACGAAGATCAAATTGCACATTGGAAGAAACTATAAACAGCTCCAGGAACTGATTTCTAGGGCTGGATCTCGATGATCTTTAAGGTCCTGTCCAACCCAAACCATTCAGTGATACTATGATGCCTTCAGTCTACGTGCCCTGGAATATTGTGAAGCCATGGGGCTTTTGACTGAAGAATTGTGGAAGAGCTGTATAAGGTCAGGCTGACGGTCTGTCTTGCAATGTCCTGACTTGGAAAATGGCCATTAGGGAATATCAAAGGGAGAGGATGAGGATAAAGTAGTTCTTACTCAGATTCCACATCTTATATCTACACCTTTGCATTAGGCACCCATTGGCACAAATTTTGCCAGGAGTTTGCCTACTTGTTTTCTGAACACGTTCAGACTGTGTTTTTTCAAAGCATTCTATAGCAATGAGTTCCAAAATGTAATTACATGTACTTCCTTTTGTTCGTTTTAGAACTGATGATAGATAATTTAATGTTACATTCCTTATTGTGGGATTACATGAATGATTAGGTTTTTCCTATTCACCCTTGATCTGCCATTCATAGTTTTACAAGCTTCATCGTAACATCTCCCACTCTACATATAAAAAGACTGTATGCATCTCACATTTCTTTAGCATTTGATAAGCCACCAAATATTAAAATAAGAAAAACATCCCCGTAAACTGTAGCATCAAAAATATCCACAGTTGAAAAATGGCTGGAGATTTACACTGACTCCAGCTGTTTTGGCCCAACAGAGATCAGCCTGTGGGCAGATTTACACCTGCAATTACAGAAACAGATCTCCCTATGTGCAGGGTGTTTGAAAAATTAAGAAGTAACTCTTGATCTTCCTCAGTAGTCAACCTACTGTCCTTGCTAAGGTATAGGAGCTGGTAATACTTGTATTTTATTGCCTTTGGCACAGACACAGGGCTGGGGGAGGTTGCTACAGGAAGAAATGAGCAGCACAAACCATGATTAATATGAAATAACTAATTGGACCAAATCTCTAGAGAGAGAAGTCAGGATTAGAGATAAGAGAAACACAAATCTTTCTGTTTGTTCTTTTGAAATGAAAGACTACTATTGTTTAAATTTCTTCTTATTGGTATGCGAGGTACGATGTGGCGACATTTTCTTCCTGCATTTTGTTCACAAATGTTTAAAAGGGTGACCTTTCAAGTTGCTTAATGGATATGCCAAATACCTAAATATCAATCGTTTCTTTTAATAAAACATTGTTTCTGGTCTGTCTTGCTTTATGGAAAGAAGATTTTTCAGCCTGTTTCCTAAGCAGCTACTGGAGGCAATCAGCTGTTTCTAAGACTGCATCCATGAATGGCACAGCTGGGCGTGTGGCTGCAATGCTGCAGTGTTCAGGACCTGCTATGGTACTAAAAAAAGGGGGTTGACATGAAAATGTTTTCTTTGAAAATTAGGGTCCTAGAAACCTGAGTGTGCATTTGTTTGTTCAGATTATAATTTGGATGGGTGGGAAACTGCTTAGGCACCTGCAGAAGACTTTTATCTTTTATTTTTCTCCCCTACTCTACACTGCAAAACCAAAGACTTTTTAACTATTTGGAAAGTGGGGAAGAGGAGAGACAATCTCAAAAAAGGATTTATTGCCTGGTAGGGAGGACATTCAAGTCCATGGCAGGAAGCCTGTGCTCTCGTCTCTCGTGGATGTGGGCACAGCAGACCACAATGCCTCGTTTCTCTGAAAGTCTCCCTGGTTTTCATCGATACTTTCATCTAGTCGCTGAGAAAAAAATTTCAGTTGAAAATGTAGTTGAAACAGCTTTGTTCTCGTAAGTGTTTCTACTGTAAGAAATCAGCCTTTTGAGGGAGGGATAAATTATATTACAATTTCTTTGCTGGCACTACTGTAGGTTCCTCAGAGCAGAGACTTGTTTGTGTCCATACAGCCCAGGTGGAGCTGGGCGCTTGTCCTTCAGCCACTGCAAAGGTGCCTGCCTGCAGTCTGCTGCAGGGCAAGTTAATAAACCGACAGAAATTATTCAAATGTCACATAGCTGCATGTTTCCCATTTTAAAAAAGTAATCATGATATTATAAGCTCCATCCAGTACAAGTGATGAACAGCACTCCCATTGGAAGTCAATGTTTTTTAAATGCAATGAAAATAGGAAAAAATACACTTGAAATGCCCAGGTTTAGAACATTTTGCCCCCTCTCCCAAGTGAGGGGAGCTGGTTGCTCCTTAATTACAGATGGGGAGAGAAACACATTTCTCAGCCTACTGGAAGTTTGAGAGTCCTGGTGTTCAAATGGAGAAACAGCTTTAGACAGTGTGGTTCAGCGGGTTCTGGCTCCCAAGGTCCTGTGACAGCTGCTGGGACAACAGGGCAGGTGAATTGCCATAATGCAATTGCATTTACTTGCATGGATCTGGAACACTCCATGAAACTGGAAATGTAGTCAATGTACAAAACAAGAAAACCCATGCACAAAAGATACCTGTTATTACTGTTCTTTTCCAGTGGTCGCTTCAGGTCTCTGTAATCTCTGAGCCAGAAGAGCTGGGAGCAGCTGAGCAGCATCCTGCGGCTTGAAGGCTGCCTGCTCCCTGTGCTGGGAAACTTTCGCTCTCTGAAGCCAGTGATGGCCTCACCATCTTTTGAATGGTATTTCTGCTTACCACCCACAGTATTTTAATGAAGTGGAATTTTGCCCTGGAAAGTCAGGGCTCTCCACTCAGGGGACCTTTCGTTCCATTGCAGCTTTGAGTGCATGCTCGGAGAGAGCAGAAAGACAAGGGCAGGTGTTGAGTCTTAGCATGTTTACAATGTAGCTTTACATATAGTGCCATGTGTGAGCTGCAGCTATGAACGTACACAGCAAACTGTGCATGCACACCACATACCATAACAGCCTTTTACAGCGGCCACATGGCATTAATAAAATACATTAGACTTTGCATACAGTACTTTGATCAACCCTTTCCCCCACACACAGATCTGGTGTTAGGATTATCACGTTACGGGTATGTTAAATGCACATAAACACACCACCAAGCACATTGTCAATGTAGACGATTTGCTATATTCTGAAGTAAATATGTTTTGACAGAAAGAGAGATCTGTTGTAGCGTGTAGACAATCTTACCCCAGAATTACAGCTTTGTGTAAAATGTGAAATGTGGCAGTGCACTAATTCACATCGGCAGTCCTGGTTACCCTCTGAGCTCCTGCTCTGAAGAATATTAACAGATTGCTGAAGTACTTCATAGGATAAAATGGCTGAACTTCCCTGATCACGCAGTTACCAACCAGAAACCAACCAGAGAAACACACTTCAAACAAAAATGTATGTTTCTTCTGAAGGGAAAAAAGCCTAAGTGGTAGAAGAGTGAAAGCTTGCCTTTGCTTTCTTCTGAAAAATAAAATAGCCTATTTGTACATTGATTTATCAAGCTTATCCCAAACCATCTTCCAGCCAGGATTCGCAATCCTCTGGTTTTGTTTCTCTGCATGCTACAGCACACAGATGTGGCTTTCATAATGGAAATCAATACATCTGCAGGATGCTTCCAGTGCTAGTACAGTCCATGGCTTCTTTGATTAAACTCTACTAACGCATAATTGTCTGGATTGCCTTGCCATTTCCCTGGCAATGCTCACGCAGCTTTCTAACTAGGAAACATTCCATCAGGGCATTAGAGCCCCATACAACACATGCTGGAGAGAGAAAATGACCATCCTCAGGACAAGAAAACTTGTAACATCCAGCTTTAGTAGCCGATAGGGAAGTAGCCACACATTTGTTTCTGGCCCTGGCTCTGGGGGCAGATCTCAGCTTCCTTTGGGTTTTGGAGCTTCTATGAGGGATCATGACTATGGGCTTTCCTGGTGGTTCAGCACAGCCCCGTGAGGTTAATTGCAAGAGGTGACTTGAACGGCTACAAAATCCCAGTTTCTTCCAAGAAAGGAAGCTGCTGGCAATGTGCAAGGGCAGGCTGCACCCAGTCTCAGTCAGAGATGTTGTGGTCCTGTCCTGGGCACTGAGCATCTCCTCCCTGGCCCTGCCCCACCGAGCCCAGGTGCATCTCAGGTACCCTGGTGCCTGCTCCTCTTTGCTGCTCCAATTCATGCAATATGCTCATAGTAACAAAACAATTTTCAATGTGACGTTATCCTCTGGCAATCCATGGCTCAGGCTTTCTCCAAGCAGGGAACAGAAGGAGAACTGTCATGTTAACATTTTAGCTGACTCCAACCTCCTCCTTTTTTCTTTTTTTCCAAGGCTGTGTGTAAAAATCCGCCTCTAAAAAATCCGTTCTTCCCTACACTGCCAGATGAAACTGCTATACAACAGTTCTCGTAGTATGTGAAAACCCCTGCTTTTCACAGGGAGGGTTTGAGTCACCAAATGTCAGTGTAAAACCTAAGACAACGGGTGAGTCAGGATGATTGCTGTGGGCTTCAAATGACATCTTTCAATCCTACAATGTTGCACCAAATCAAAATTGTTATTTTGAAAGATTTATATCTCTGCAAAGTGGACCCATGGTGGCTGGATGCCAGCAGCCATATTTCAACCCCTTCTTTCCTTTTTTAATGATAAGTAAACAATTGGAGCTCAAGACCTGACTTTTTCTGTGACAAAGAGATAAAGCTTTAGTAGTAGATACAGGAGGAAATATTTCCACACAGGCAAATCTGCAGTTACAGAGAGCAGCGAGCAGGGTTTTCTGTTACACCGTTTCAGACCACTTTCATCCAGAAAGTGTAATGCCTGTGTCCTCTGCTCCTAAAGGCACCGAGGAAGGCACTTTCTGAGACCCACCCCGTGGGTCCCCCCTCAGCCCCTTGCCCAACAGTGCTGCCACAGGCTCGGCAGAGTGGCGGGGTGGTCACGCAGACCATGGCCAGGTGCTTCCCTGGTGGTGGCACCAGCTCCCGTGTCCGTGTTGTCCGTTCCAATAAGTGATTCTCCAGAGATCAGTTTTTTTCGCTACCACAGAGCTCTTCTGATGTTTTTTTGTTTTTTCTCAGATGAACTTCCCAGCCATCAATGGCCATCTGATGAATGCCTGAATGCTGTGGTGTCTCTAATCACTTGGAATCACTTGGGAGAAAGAGAAGATAGCTGCCAACACCTCTCTAGGGGATAGTACTGCCCCATTGAAAGCTAAGATGGGAAGATATGATAGACAAGCTCAAAACCACTCTGTTTCCAAGCAATAAAGATATTCTTAGGCTCACTTATATTGCCAATTAAAGAAAGGAAAATAAAAGAGCTGTCCTTTGGACTAGCAATCAACCCGCACAATTCTGGTAAAAGCAATTGGAAGCAGCTTGCAGCAGAGGATGAGGCTCGACACCCAGCTAGAGGAGGCAGGAGCCTTGTGCCTTCCCAGCCCGAGCCCGGCGAGATGCTGCAGCCAGTGCCCGGCAGAGAGCAGTTGCCCACCAGTTTCACCTGCATTCCCCCAGTGCCAGAGGAAGCACTTCTTCACTCATGCAGGTGGCAAATGCTGATGGAATTATGTGGCTTCATTTTTCTGCTTCTGCTGTGTGCCTGCACTGTTTCTTCAGAATTTGGAGTAAAAGGTATTCGTATGGTTTTATGCTGCGAAGGTTTAAAACAGTTCAGCATTATAATTCAGTACCTACACTGCCTTTTGAGCGGTATCATGCTGTACAAGATGTGCAGGGGGATTTCTTTCCTGCTGAGGTTCACTCATTTAATGTGGACACTTGCCAAGTATAGGTGTTCCCAAATGTCAGTGTCCTGGTGACAGAGGGACCTACAGCCAAGGACCAAACCTCACCGGCTCACTTCAGGATACTGGTAGATAATTTGTAGTGCTGATTTTGCCTTTGTGTTTTTTTTTCAGATGACCAACAATGATGGAAATAATAAATAATTAATACGTAATGAAATACTGGCTTGCTAAGGATTTGGCTTTTGCAATCTGCAATGTACTGATGATTAAAGTGTTAATAATAGCTCATGAAGTTTGAGATTTACTGGAGTTACTCCTCTGTCTTTTTGATCACGCAAGCAATTGCACATGGGCAATTTAGCCAACAGAGATTTATTGTCTAACAAGGCCACAGCCTACCTCAGGGGCTGTGTGTAGCCTCCTGTGACCGATTAAGTACTCCAGCTGTTTTACTACCCAGTTTGATCAGCATGTTTCACCTTCCTTGGTTCCTTAAAACCAAAGAAAACAGAACCAGACGAGCACTGCAAACAAAGCACAGGGAAGTACTTTGCATCCCAACTGCGTTGCCAAGGCAGTCGGGTTTGCGGCCTTTGCTAGCTGGGTCTGCAAGTGTTTCTCAGGGCTTTTTTTTTTTTCTTTAAAAAAAGTTGTTTTTCACATGTTTTGGGTGTAGTTTTCTTTGTACCAGGAGCTGTATTTGTATATGAATGCTGGAATGTGTAGACAAATAAGGCTGTCTCTACTCCGTCTGTTGTGAAACATGCCATAAAAACAGCAACTAGAGAGTACTGTGCAATTTATACTATGGACACATATGCTGTCTGGCTGCAGCTGTGCTGGGGGTGAGCTCTCTGCCCATTCCCAGCTGCTGATCATCATCCCAATCTGCCCACAGAGCTGCATGTGATCACTCTCTAATCTCTTTCATCCAGAATGAATGTGCTAAGCAAACGGCTACCCTATAAGTAGCTTAAAGCAACCCAGCTTCTCTTGCTTGCTCTGGTTCCAGTGCCTGAGCAGCTCTGTGGGTAGATCTGGGCAAGCAGCTGCAAGGAAGATAAGCAGGTAGGATTGCACTGAGGCTGGTTATCCCCTCAGCTGGTGTGAATGTAACTATAAAAGTGAGTTTGTCTGTGTGCTAGGTGATGTTTGTGTATCCAAAACAGTCAAAGACCAGAGATCTGATGACCAATACTCCAGCAACCTATAATGAAAATACATGCAGACAGACAAGGTGAATCCATAAGAAGAGCTACTTACAAAAAAGTGAGGAGTTTATGCAATGTGTGATGTTGGAAGATGCAACTGGTTCAGTTCAATAATCCAGAAATCTTGTTTTAGGGGATATTTGTATGTTGTAGGAGATAACTGAGCAAGATCTAAATAGGAGCTGTAGTGAATTAGACAAGATTAAGGTAGACACTGTAGTGTTTTTATGCTACTTCCAGGGCGTGAGGGACCACGCTTATTCAGCTAAGGCAGGTGGAGTAAGTCCCCTGTGTGTGTTGTGCAGTGTGGGTGCACCAGAGCCTGGTGGTGATGCTGACTGCAACAGTCAGTGGGTGACAGCATTGCTGGCTACAAACTGCCCAAGCAGATCTGTTGGTGCTCTTCTGCTTTTTCTTGCTTGGCTCAAGTTCTTCGGTGGTGTTCAGGAGTGTTTCTGTAATCCCAGGGAGAGGTACTGGTGCAGGTGTTCTCATTTTATTTTGTACCCACAGGCTTTATTAATACTTGAAGTTTTACACTGGGTTAGGAAAGCACACTCTGCTGATGGCACTTGTGTGCAAGGCTTTGGTTAGGTTAATCCTATCAAGCTGTGACCAAGGCTGTGTGTTAACTTACACAGAGTTTAATAGCTGCCAGTGGCACTGGTGCTGTTGTCTGCACCGATTTGTGCAGAAAGGATTGCCAAGAGGCAGTGCTGCCGGTGGGGTAAAATCATCGTGTTTCATGTGTGCAGTTGCAGGTGTCTCTGTGCTAAAACGTCTCCTGTAGTGCTGCTCAAGAGCACTTAGGTGCTGTAGCATATCACTTGCATTAGGCTCTTGAGCTGAACAGAGCAGCAGCTGGTTAGACCCTTCCCTATACCAATACAGGGGTGGGGGGATCCCCAGCAGGGTACCCGGCTCGCATACCGCACCTCTAGTTAGTAAGGAAACCATCCTCCTTATCATGCTGTTGGTTCTTCTGAAGTTCAGGTATTTATTTTTTTTTTTTCTTAAATAAGCTATTTGTGATTGATTGATACATGAACAGAGATGGTGTAGGCAGCAGCCGGCCGATGCTGTCCCCCTCGGGGTCCTGCTCTCCAAACAACCCAAGCACACTGCAGCTGGCCTGCCTTTCTTCAGAATGTGTGTTTTAGAAGCTGTTTCTCTTGTGTTTCCTTGACCTCAGTGCTCAGCCTAGCATCATTTTAGGGAACATCAGGTTGTATTTGGGGTATTCAGTCCCTGAGTAGTTTCCTTCTTGACCTTTTCTCAACCAAAGTGAGCCCACAGAAAACAGATTGAAAAGACAGCAATTGGAAGAGGAGAGAGAGAAACAAAGGGACTGTATACAAGTTGCTGCTGTGCCTGGAAAGGACCAGGTAAATGCATCAGGCAGATAGGCACAGTAAACACTAACACAATAAAGGCTGGAGATTTTTCAAATTGTTTTGGAATATAAGCTTAATAAACATAAGAAATCATCTTTAGCTATAAAGCTGTAAGGTAGGTTTCTCCACTCTGTTAGCTTTTTGGCATTGGGGCTTGATTCCTTCATTCAAAGCAAGACAAACTCTCCTAATCCTTGCTTGGACCTCGGGGAGGGCAAGAGTTCTTTGGAGTATTTATATTTGCGAGGGATTACTTGTTTTGGTCTACATAATTTCAAATACCGTTCCTTGGTCGTTATAGATGGCCAGAGATGATTACAGCAATGAGAACATTCACAGCAGCTAATTCCAATGTCCTTCTAGTTATCATTGGTTAACTTTCATCAGCCAAGTAAAAAACCTTGAAGTAGAACAGAGTAGTGTTTTACAGCTCCGTGCAGTGGAAAAAGCTCTAGGTAGCTGTAGCTGCATGGGAAGTTTAAAAAGAAATGTTAATTTTCTGAGGGCAATGCCCCTAACAGCAGCATCTAACAGCTGCAGGTGTTCCTTGGGACTCCTAACACCTGTGAGGTGAAGTTTTAGGTCTCCCTGAACAGCAGCTGTTTCTAGTAGCCCAGTGTCCTGAGCACTGTGCTTGGCCTGTTTCAAATACTGCATGTACTTCAGCTTGCTTTTCCAGGTAATATCCACATAGCGTGAAAAAATTTCAGAAAAACATGGTCCTTGTGAACAAGAGGTGGGAGGGGGTGTGGGGACACAGGACCACGACTGATCTGCACTTTCCCTTGGTGTTTGTAAAGCTCTGCTTGTGCTACTGAAGCTCAACGTGCAGCTACTGCAAAATAACTCGGTGATTTTGGAAACAAAGGGAAACCTTTTCTGTTCTAGGAACCCCCTTTTCATTGGCAAAGTGTTATAGTTCATGAACTCAGTCCACTAGACCAGGCCAGCCTTGGAGAAGGAGGTGACAGCCTGATATATTATGGGAAAAATATACTTTTTTCAGAGGTAAAATACTACCGCTGAAAGTCTTGGAAGGCTCTTTTTGCCACTTGTATTGGAAGAGGCTTTGGGCATTTTAAAGGCTTATATGGGCAGCTTTCCAGGGAGTGGAAAACCAGCAGTACTGCAAAATGTCACACAGAGTTCTGGATGCAGGCTTTGTAAATGCAGCATTTTGTTCAGAAGGCTTTGAGATGCTAATTGGAAACACTGCCCTTAGCAGGGAAGCCAAGAATTGGTTGCTCAGAGGAGTTTTCTCCACTAATTTTGCAGAAGCTCTGGCATTTGGGGGTCAGGCTCTGGAAGCTGTGGTGTGGAGTCTCAAACCTGCCCTGTGAACACAGCACACCGGAATGGGTAGGAATGAACGGTGGGTGTCACAGCTGTCACTGGTGGTGCAGAACCGTACTCAGGGAGCGTGCAGATATGGAGTGAGGTGTGAGCTGCTGTTGCCTTGGAGGCTGCAAGCTTCTTAGCCAAGTTCAAGTTTTGCTGGGCAGCATATGTGACTCTTGCACTGCAAAAGAGCTGCTGCCTTGAACATTTAAGTTAAACACTAAAAAATCATTAACTTTGAATCTGGTCTGTCTCCCCTCCCCTCCCTGCCATCTGTTCCCCCTGTTCTGTGCTCTCTGTTCTGTGATGGACAGAGATTGTAAGGTATGCTTGGAGTGATTACTGATTAACACCTTGATTATTGACAGGATGACAGGACAGCACGTACCCTGGGCAAGCTGGTAGATAGCGCAGGGGGAGGAGCAGGCAGCAGAGATGGCTGTGCTGCTCTTCGAGGGGGCTGGGACAGGCTGGGGGAACGGGCAGACGAGGGCTTTATGAAGTTCTGCAAAGTGAAGTGCCGAGTTCTGTGCCCAGGGAAGGATAAACCTGTGCCCCAGTACATGCTGGAGACCAACCAGCTGGAAAAGGGCTTTGTGGAAAGACCTGGGCATCTGGGTGGCCACCAAGTTAACATGAGCCAGCGTGGTGCTCTTGCTGCAGAAGGGTCAGCAGCGCCCGGGCTGCCCCAGGAGCAGTGCTGCCTCTGGCCGGATGGGACAGACCCATTTTCACCATGAGAGTGGTCAAACACCTGAATGAGTTGCCCAGAAGGGGTTGTACGAGGTGATCTCCAGAGCTCCTTGCCAGCCTTGGCCATCCTCTGGCTCCTGTGAGCTGCTGCTGTAACCAGCAATGCAAAGGAGCACTTGGCCTGAATCCCCCCGCACAAGGCGCGGGGGCTCGGGTGCCTTCAGCTTGTGGGCGGCGGGGCACGTGCTGGGGCTCCAGATGGGGAGAGAACTGAGCGTGACAAAGCAGAACAGAAATGGATGTGGAAGGAAATGCTCCTGTGTTAGCCCTGGTTAACCAGTTTGCTGTGTTATCCAGCTGAAAACAAAGATGGAGCCAGGAGTCCAGTGGAAATCGTTTTATGCAGGGGCTGTGCTTCTGTATTTATTTTGTAAAGCACCAGTTAATATATGAATAATGGGTGTGTGATTATTCTAAAAAGAGCCTGACTGTTCTGCCAGGAAGACAAGGATTCGTAGCAGCCTTGAGGTTTTTTTCTCATTTTGTTCACAATAATATAAATGACACTTGAATTAATATTCATGTTGAAATAAAATCTGAGGGGGCCTTGGTAGTAAACCAGTAAACAATAGAAGGAAAAAAAGGCTTTTTTATGGTAGCACAAAAATGCAAAATGAAGGGGAGATTGGGAGCTTGTTTTCTTCTGTCACATATCCCAAAAAAACCCAGAACTAGCGTTATGCATTTGTGCTTTATTTTGCCTTTGCCCAGGGACATTAATTATCCTGAAACAGCACAAATGGGTGACAGAGCAGTGAGTTACCATGTGGAACGCAGGACGACAACTAAGGCATAATGAAACCTATTAAAGTGAAAGCCATTTATAAAATGATCAAAGGACTGGTTAGGCTGTGTAAATGCCTTACCAGGTACCAGAGCGTAGTTAGCCACTTGCCACACGGGACTAATGGAGCGCAGGCTGTGAATGTTAGAACGTGTTCAGATAATCCATTTACCGAAACGGGGAATATACTCTGTACTGCCTGGAGATGTTTTATGCTGCGGAATAATGACACGGCCTTTGTTTTCACATGTTTGATGTTTTCCTCCAGAATTAGCAATCTCACACCAGGAAGCAAAGCTTTCTTGTGCAGTAAGCGTTGCTGTTTTATTTGAGCAACCTTAGAGCATTACTGGGAAGTTACATTGACTGGCAAGCATTCCATACTTATGAACTGTGCTGATGAGCGCTACCCCTCCCATTCCTTTGTCTGTGTGAAAAGAAGGGATGCACACAGATTAATTATGACTGAGCTCTGTTTGTATGGAGTAAACTCAGCTCTGAATAGCTTTGCATATGTTGTTGAAGCAATAATGGTTAACAAGGAATGCGTTTTACCGCAATTAATACAAACTGAACAAGGATTACTCTTCCAACTGGTCAGTAACTATCACAAAACACTGCACGAAAGGTCATTATCATTACTAGGAGCCTGGATTTTGCAGATAAGCATTTGCTTATTGTATCATCTTTACTTAGACTTTAATGACCAGTGTACCAGCTAATTGTTGTTGCAGCAGTGATGCTTGTTTATCCTATTTTCTTTAGGTAGTTATGATGTACTCCTTCCTGTGATACCTGACCACCTTCTGGATGTGCAATAAGTGAGTAACTGGTCCACGGCCTTCTTTTCCTTCAGCTGCCCAGAGAAGAAATTAACTCCTGAATTTAATTATTACTGCTTGTGTTCTGAGATGCTACTAATGAAAGCAAGGACAGGAGGAAAAAAAATGTAATGGAGGAGGTTTGTCCTGCAGGTTATCCTATTTATCCTATATACTGTTTTGGTTTAGTGAAGATGACCATAATGCATTTTTAGATTGGGAAAGATGACCTGGAGGACTGGGAGGAATAGGTGGTCCCCTGTTTCACCGTACCTCCTTTGTTTACCCTTAAGGACCCCTTCATGATATGGGACTGGATTAGGAGTAAGTGTCCTGAGTTATGAAGTCTGAACACAGCTCCCATCGGGATTTGGGTTACTTTGCCTGTTCACAAAGTTAAGAAGCATCTATAAACTGACTTTTCTTGCTTCTGCATTGAGGTATCACCCTGGTGCCTTGTTCTTTCTCCATTTGGGAGCCAATTAACGCACCCCCAGGGGGGAAAAAAAAAAAAAAAGAAAACTGAAGTCTAGATGAATACATCTTCATCTACCCATACAGCTAATAAAAGACCTGACTTCTGCTTTTTCACTTGACTTGGAGACAAAAAAAAAAGAAAAAAATGGTAGACACTAAAAGAGTTTCAATTGTGTGGCTGCATGAGAAATCTACTGAGCCCCTTATGTAGGCGAAGCAAGAACAAAGCAAATGAAGATATTAGTACTTATACTATGCACTAATAGATACTTGACTGGGGGCAAGGCTTAGGATGGTATGATCTCTGCTATACAGAAAAATGACTATAGGTTTCATGGGTACACTAAGCAGGCTTAGCCAAAAGCCACACTTGCCATTAATTCCAGCTCATAAACTCCAGCATTGCAGAAGATCGTGCCAGAGACAAATATCAATGAAGCAAAATGACAGTCAGAGTTTTCAAGAAAAGTAGCAATGGCAAGAAAAGCAGAAAACAGTTGCAACTGCCAGGAAATGATAAAGCATCAACATCAAAGATGCATCACAGCACAAAAGTCAGTTACTCAATAACTTTTTTTGGCACGCGCAGTGAGTGGCCAAATAGCTGGAGAAGTGGCACTCAAATGCCATTCATATGATAGCTGGTAGCAGTTCAGTGAACATAAATTTCTTCATTTATTTAAATTTAAAATGCTTAGTGCACTTCTGGCTACTACTGGAATGGCAGTTTTATTATGCTGAGCTTTCGGACCAAATCAGGTGTTAGTTGTGCCAGCACTGTGTTGCAGCTGGCTGTGTGGGACGGGGCTAGGGTGGGGGGCTGCAGGCTGGTCTCAAGCTGCTCTGAGGGCGCTGGGGTGCCAAGCTGTGTCGGAGGCCAGGGCACCCTAGGCTGGATGTGCCCTGGGGTGGGGCAGGCACATAGTCTGCAGCGCTGCCTGTGCCTCTGTTTTTGAAACACTTGGTGCCTGGGCCTGTTTGGTCTTCAGCTGTGCTAGAGATGACTGGGGCTGCACGTCGGTGCCTAACCTTGCTTGTGCTGAAACAGAGACATTTTCCACTAGCTTTAATGCAAAACATCTGGGTTTCTGAGTTTTATGGGTATTACTGATCATGCTCTGCTGTAATGTCTTGGGGAGTCATGAAGTGCGATTAACCCACATGCTAGAAGAACTGTAGCGTGTGCGGATGCTCTCCTGCGGGTACACGCATGCCCAGAGCAGCTCCTTCAACACTGCAGAGTCCAGCACAGGTCTTGTGCTGTCCTGTCCCCCTTATGCTATGGGCATAACCCACAGCCCATGTCTTGGTTCCCAGGTCCTGGCTTGCAGACCAGGAGGCAAAAGCTCTGTGCCTCAGAAATGACGCTGACAGACTTCTGTAGTGATGACCTCAAGCTTCCAAACAAAGCTGTGCTGTAACAGGCAGCAAGTGCTTCTCCAAAACATGAACGCCCCAGTCACGCTGAGCGGGCATGGCCTGGGGCAGTTTGCTTTAGCAGCGACCCCTTGGCATGGTTGTGGCAGGACATTCTAGGGGTGTAACAGCCTTTGGAGTCTGCTGCTCTTTAATACCTTGGTGTAATTTTATTGTAGCTAAATAGGATAAAGGGTTGCTTCAGGAAGCTTGGTGCTTTCCTTCTAGGAAGGATAACTGATAAGAGAGCTGTTTGACTGTCCTTTATTTGCTGGCAATATTGCTGCTGATCGTGGATTAAGTAAATATGATCAGTGAGAACCCTTTTGCCTTCTGTTAATTAATCTTCTTTCTAAGAACTATATTTTTCTACTGTTTTGTTATTTTTTGTTGGGTTTTTTGTTTTTACATCTCTCCCAGTGTTATTTATTCCTCACGCTTGTCTTCATTGCCGAGTTAAACGGGAGATGTGATGTAGTCATGCCTAGTAGGAATCTTAGAATATCATGTCTCGGAAGGTACCCTTAAAGATCATTGAGAAGAACAGAAGGGTGCATGGATGAGCTATTAGAAATTCATGTCAATGGGAGAGTGACAGCTCTGGAGTTTTTTAAGGAGACTTGAATCATTGATAGTACAAGAGGCAGATGAAAACAAACTGACTTTCCTACCCAAAGTGGAGAGGGAAAAAGAATCCCTGGGTTTTGGGGCGGGGGCAGCCAAAGCCAGCGTTTCCTTCATGGCTGATGTCCAAATAACTGCTCTGAAATCTACTTAATTTTGATCTCGTGGGATTTCTGGTTTCAAAACTGATTCTCCAGCATGCCTTCTTGATCATCAGAGTTTGGGGTGGAAGAAAAAAAGCAATAAGAAATCTGGTAGGGGGGGAAAAACCCACTGACTGCTGAAAAAACACTACCAATCCTGCCAGTGACGTCTAGTTTGCTTACAGTTAATATTTTTTTTTTCACCTTATTTCCTTAGAAATATGACTGGCTTTTCTTTTTCTCCTGGTGTCATGAAACCAATTTGCATCTGAGATGCATTTTCTGGGATCTCTGCGGTGATGAGACTGGCATTGCTTCTCTAAACAGAAAATGTTTCCTTTTGTGTTTGTTTGGTGCCTCCAAAATACTCCCAGATAATCTCACTGGCTGAGTACATGACAAAGTACCAGAAAAGTGTTAGTACACAAACGCTGACACTCTTACAAAAGAGGAAAAGTGATAAATGCTTTACTGTATAAAGAAAATGATAAGGATGTATTTTGGGAACCAAACTGACAGTTGCAATACCTGTTAGCATTTTTATCTTAAGATCAAGGATGTAAGGAAAGTTAGATAACGTCTATCATTAAATCTGCACTGGTTTTCTTTAAAAAAACCAAACACTACCTGACTTTCAAAGTGTCTCTTATCAGAGATGCAAAGGAATTGTAGTGGAGTTTTCAAAAGCAACTGAAAATTAGGTACCTTTATTTCCTTTCACATAGAGTTAGCAAGACTCAGTCCTAGTTCACATATGCAAAACCCAGGGCTTTTCACTTTAGAAGTGAATATTTTTGATTTTCAGTCAAGCAAATAGTACAAATTTCAGAGAATAGACATGCTTCTGCCATGCCGGGGAAAAACAAAACACATCTGAGAAACTGCTTAGTAAGAAGAATGTCGTTTTTCAGAAAACCTGTCTGGCACGGCATTGTTCCTAATTCTTCTGTGGTTTGTAGGACTATTTGTCATGTTTGGGGGTGCTGTGTGGATCTGGTGATGTTTGCCTGGATTTTCTGCCCACCAACACCGGTTGGAAACATGATGTAAATATATATTTTGATAGTTGAAATTGAACAGGTAGTGCAGCAGCAGCTCTTCCCACAGCACCTGACCACTCTGCTCTCAGGTCAGGGCATAGACAGCCTGGCCACCCGGCACCGAGGACTCTGGTGTCAGTCCACTGACTTGAGCACGTTTTTCACGGACTCCTTGGATGAGGCTATCATGGATACACACATGAGTGTGCCTGAAGAGTGGTCTCACAGTTGCATAGTCAACCTCCTGCATCTCACAGTTTCACCTGCCTCCACCTCTGTGTTACCCCGGAAGGTTCGTGGGACCGCGGAACAATAGGAGTATTGCTCAATACATCAAAATTACGGAAGCAAATTATGATAAATTACCTTTTGTGCACCCACTGGGAAGGTTTCGCAGTGATCATTAGCCCTCGAAAAGTCTTATGCTTTCTGTGGTCATCTAATGATTGCACTCTGAGCTCCCAGATAAATCACGGGTGGAACAACGGGAGGGCCCTGTCACAGGCTGCGTGTAGAAAGATTCCTCACAGGTATTGTTATTATTTTGTTAAGTCCTGCAAAAGGAATAAATATCACTGGAATCTGGAAGAACTACCATAAAGAACTCTTTGGCGTTAATAGCCATTGACAGCAGGTAGGACTTCTTAGTGCGTTGTTGCTTCTCTTCTAGTGGTCAGCCCTCTGCTAATTATCAAAGCACAGAGATTTACCTCCTTTCTTTCGTTCTGTTCAGCTTCTCCACATCAGTATCACTTATCTCTTACAGGGTTACTGTCTGTACCTGTTAAGAGCAAGTACCATAGTTTTACATCTGTAATCTGTGGGCTATCTCTTCCAATTTGCCTCCCGCTGCAATTCATTACTGTAGGTTGTGTGTTTACACAAGTAATACAAGGTAAAAGCTGCCCTCCTGCTCTTCCCTGGGAGCCCATCAGCCTCTTATTCCTAATAACCTCTTTCTGTAGTGCCCGTTGTCATCCCTCTTCCGAGCTGCCCTTGTTTCTGCTCTGACTTGCTGTGGATTGTCTGCAGACACAGGTGTCTGATGGATGTTGTCCATCCGTACATGCCTGTGGTCGCAGATGGGCTGTGGCTGGTCCCCCTGGCTGCCTGCCGTGGGCTGGAGGGCAGAAGCAGCTGTGCCCCTGCACAAAGCTGCCTCCAGCCTGGCAGGTGGGACCACCAGCAAGGCTGCATACAATGTTCTGGTGGGCAGAGAGGAAAGCTACCCATGCAAGCGCAAAAAAAAAAAAAAAAAAAAACCCAACAAAAAAAAACCAAACAAAAAAACACCAACCCAAAACTCCAATGAAAACAACATCTTGGAACATACCATTTAAAAATATTCATATGGCTCTGTCTTAACAGCCCGCTTCATGTCTCTTACTCTTGCCAGTAGCCCTGTGCAGGCAGCGCTTCCTAAGCAGCTGTTATCCCTGGTTCTTTGCAAATCTGCTCGTAGCAACAAGGACATTAATGGCTTTTTGTGTTTCTGTAACAGGAAAATCATAGCTGTGAGTAGAGAAACAGCGATGTATGAATAGTCACATTCTTAGAAGTATGCAATTATTTTGGAGGCTCCTGTTTTCCATAAAAGATAGCCTCAATTTAGCCAGGAGCTTTAAAACTTCCTGAGTTTAGAAGTTTGCTTCATTAAAGATAAACCCTGAAAACCTCCCTGAAAAGAAGGTAAATCTGACTTCACATGAAGCCTTCAAGTAACTTGAAATTGTTTCATTTTGAAATTAATTTTATTGTAATTTTGTAAGGGTCAAGATTCACAGAACTGGCCAAGTACAATTAATTTTCTCAAAAACAAATATTTTGGTGTTCTGGAAAGCTTAAACAGGTTTGGGTTTTTTTTTCATACCTTCAAAACAATCCCTTTGTCTGTAAGCACCAAGAATACTAATGAGTTGAAAACTCCCTGAAATAATAGCTCAGCCTAACTATTAACTTTCAGACTCTGAGGGTGCAGAGCATATTCTGCTCCAAGTGCAGATGGTGCTGCAGGGAAAACCGCTGGGCTCACCCCCAGCGTGTCTAGTGCTGAGATTTTTCCTATAGAGTTTTCCACTCAGAGTTAACAATCTGTTTTCTTTTTATGCAGCTGGTTACCGTTAAATAAAATGGATCGCTCTCCTTGCAACTATGTTGTGTCATTTCACTTGCAGAGTTGTTTAAACCCCACTTGCTCAGACCTCTTTTTTGACTTTCACTCCTGTATTTTTTTTAAACCTTTTTTCCCTGAACAATATGATTATTTTGCTCTCTGAATATAACGATGGGATGAGTGAAAGGATCCTGGTGATACCAGCCAACTCTAAATCAAATCAATTTTACTCTCTCTAGTTCTGTGTTGGCTCTTTGTTCCAGGATCCCCAGTTACAGCCTGTGTGCTCGGTGCCTCTGGTTAACTTTGCGCAGCATGACAAATGCTCTTTCCCTAAGTGCTTGTTTTTATATAAATACACATACATATATGTGTGATATCATTTGACATATATAAATCTGTGAGTGTGTACTTATCTTTCTATCTATGTATGTATCCTTTGGAAGGAAGCACCCTGTTCTGATCTGCCTGCTTCTTCATCTGTGGCTAATTGAAGGATTATTCACCTCTCATCGTTTGACCAGAGCATGGAGTGAAGCACCTGGGCTCGATCACGCTCTCTTCTTAGTTGCAAAGGGAAGATCAGGAGGCAGCCCGTAACCAAAATGCTTGTGGAACAGGTAAGTCGAAACTCAGCTGAGTGGGCTCTGATGTGCAGTGCTGACGAGGGGCAGCAGTAAGGCACATGCCGCTTCTGCAGTGCGGAGTGCTGTGTGCCTTCAGCCACCTGAGTCCTGTCTCCCAGGAGTCCTGGGGAGCTCTTCACCCTGGCACTGGCCTTGGAAGTGAAACTGGCTGCAAAAGTCTCAGGGTCAGAATTGGGTGCAGAGGTTTGGGTTGCGAGTCTCAGTACTTCTGCAACCAAGAACACGTAAGCCTTCAGAAACTGAAAAGTTGGGGAAAGGGTTTGTCTGCTTGGCCTTAAACTTTTGCAGAGCTTTTTTTTCCCCTTGCTGATGTGACATACAGTGATGGTCAGTAAACAGCCCTACAGAGCAGTGAGTGCAGTGTAGTGCTGGCTGCCCGAATGGATCGCAGCGTCCCCCTCTGATGCAGTCCCTACCCCGCAGGGCACCGCGGGGATGGAGTGCCTGCTGAAGGGATCACATAGGCACACTGCAGGCTGGTGGCCCTTTGCTCTGCCTGCACAAGGACGGCTGTGAAATGAGCACAGGCTGCTTGGTCAGTACTGCCTTGCACCCAAACCTTCATCAGCATGAGACAGGGCAGCCCACTACTGGCTGTGATGGCTATAAGGCCACCTCAGGTATTTGTATCGGTTGTGGTAGGAAAATGTTCTCTATGTCATTCTGCTAGAAATAGGCATCAGAATCAATCATGACATGGGATCCCATGTTCTCACAGTATTTTTCCATGCTGGTAAAAATCTGTTTATTTGCCTGCTGTGCTGACTCTGCGCTGAGAAGCAGAGTTCTCCTTTTTCAAATCATGAAACTTTGTCCTCAGTTACATCCATGTGACATAGATGTACAGCTGAAGAATTGTAAAATTTCCTTTTTCAACTTACTCCCTGTAACTGCACTTGTGCAGCCCTTCTGTTTTTGGGGATTGGTGCAGGTGTAACCTTCTGGGACTGAACAAATAATTGTGTTGCAGTTGGAGGGTCCAGTACTCTGTGTCTTCCATGAAGGTACAACAGGAACAGCAGCAGTGGTGATGTGCTGCTGAAGTCAGTGGATCTGGGTTTGAATGACTGGGGAAAGGTTGCCGCTGAGATGCTGCTGGCGCCATTTGGCCATAGTCATCTTGAAGAGCACAATCTTGCTCTGTTCTGAGAAGTTTCTTATTGCAATGCATTTCCCACCACAGCTGTAGCTAAATGGTGCAGTCTCTGAGTATGACAAGTGCAACAGTGACTCAGCCCTGGCCGTACTTCTGTATCTGCCAGAAAGGTTTCAGCTTGTATTTTCTGGCTACTCAAGGAGCAATCAAACATCATTGAAACACCACCGAGTCTTTACAGAGCAATGCAATTATCCTTCCCTGCACCATGTACAAATGCCCTCTTGAGCAGTATGCTAAACTGGGATAGCATTTGATAGCTTTTTCAGGCATATTTTTAATGGGAGATGACCTGAAGAGATGTGTACAATTTCAATATTTGTAATTCAAGTTTATATAGCTTTCACATTGCGGAGTTTTGTTCCTATGAGGTCTGTTTTGTGGGGCAAGTGGTTCAATGTGTGTGGTTTGAGGGCAGCCTCCTTTGTCCTGCTGGATTCTCAGGTACCAGAGGACAGGCTGTAAAACTGCTAGAGTCAGGGGTGGGTATTTTAGGATTATGATTAGGAATTTGCAGTGTTCATCAAAAATACAGATGGACAACTGTGGAAGGAAAATATGTTGAAGTGCAGAATAAGCTTTGCTTCTGCCATCAGCACAGCTCCAACCATCTATTTTGTCTCTGCCTTCTGACGTGTTCCATCTCAGGCAATGGGTCTGGGGGAGGCAGAACTGCTTGAGAGAAGCTGATCTCATGGGCTCCAAGAACTTTGCTTCCACCAAGCTGTTTACTGGGGGTGGAAGAAGAGTTTTGTTATGGCCCTCAATAGATATGAGGATTTGTGAAATGTTTGCCAACAGAGAATGATATTTAGCTGGTACGGTATGTCGTAACTCCTTAGATTTTTATGTAGCTGTGGCAATTTACGTGAGCCAAGGCTCAGCCCCCATATGTTGGCAAACACTTCATATACTGCAGCCTGACATGATGCTCTTCCCCTACCCATACACGTTGTATTTTTTTATTATTATTTTCTGGGATTTCAGCAGTTCTGTAAAATGGGGAGGCTGAAGGTGCTCTCTGACTGTCCCACTGAAGAAAGGTCTTGGTTCCATCTGGCCAATTCCTACCTGGCTCACCACTGAACTCAATGTTTTTCACCATTTGGATAATAACTGCAGCACTCACAATCTCAGCAATCTTCTCAGGGACTGTCACCCACATGCTAAGGGCAAGGGAAAACTCTAGGATATACGGTGTTAAGCCACTTCCTTTTTGCCTCCCCACATCTGTTCAAAAGATGGCAAAAACTGAGTCAGGAGAACTGCAGCTGTGAAATCTTTGAAACACAGATGAGAGCCTGAGTGTTTCAGGATAAGACCATTAATTGTCAGCAAAAACTTAGATACATTTTTAATAGGATCATATTATTACTATATCCTATTAATTTCTCATTTGAGTCTCATTCCCACCCACCCCCCCCCACCCCACCCCCCCTGCACTGGTAGTAATACATGCAGTTCTCTTTGAAATCTTTTTTTAAAAGTGTCACTCGTTTTGTGTTTCAGCATTGTGCTGCTGTGGGAGTAACCGAAACGTGATTGCAGGGACACAGAGCTCTGCGAGGCACTTGGGGTGACCTGCCTGGCAGTGTCCCCTCAGCCCACAGCCACTCCTGTCTTCTCTGTTTGCCAGCACAGATGCACCCTCTGTGTGCTATTGGTTTGCCATTGCTGTAGCTATGGAGTGAGACGATTTTAATGGTGGGATTTATTTGAATGGCTGTCTAGGATGTCATTTTCAGTCCTACTTTTTTTTTTTTTTTTTCTCCATCAGCCTGCTTGCTGGCCCAAATTAAATGGCCTCTATGTTCACATGTAAAGAATGTATATGTGTTAGTGTGAGGCCTTTCCTCAATTCAGAATTCAATCTGGTTGTCTTAAGCTTCTGGGAACCAGATGTCTTCCAGCACATCTTCCCTGGGCAGGGCTGGAAAGGCTCTCTCCAGCTGAGGTGTTCTTTTCCACTTGAAGCTCATTTTCTTTTGCTTTTTCTTTTCCTTTTCTCACTCCTGCTGCCTTTCTGCTATAAGGTCTTACAAATCCCAGTTCCTTCACATAGCTTGTCTTCCTAGTCAGGAAACACTCAGCATGTTGTAGACCCTATCTTTATTTTTGAACCACATTTCCACTTTCGTGCCTTTCTTTAGTCCTGAATGTTAAGATATTTTTAGATTGTTCTTTTTCCTATTCTGATCAATACATTTACTTCCCTAAAATATGTTTCTTCATACATCTTGTATGAGGCTCCCTAATTAATACCTAGCATGCTCACAAATAGCAATTATTTTCTACCCAGGTCCATTTGTTTCAACATGTATATCTTAGCATGTTTTAGACCTCCATACATCAACTAAGAAGGTTACAAGACTAAGCGGTGGGTAAAAAAAACAGTGCAAAAAAGGCTAAAACGCATAATTTTTCTCCATAGTGGCAGAGTGTTAGCATGTACTGTCTAATGCTGCAACACATGCTGATGGCTGCTGGGCAGTAGTACTGTGCTCTTCTTGCTCTATCCCAGGCAAGTGCCAGGTCATCAGGATGCTGAGGTGTCCTGTTAATTAAAACCTCACCAGGTATGGAGGTGTATGCTAAGGAGTGAGATGGGATATAATGAGGACCCCAATGATGGCATTTTCTGTCCTAGTTTTGAGTTGCTTACAGCTGCTGTCAGGTTTGACTCTTCCTTAAAATCTGACCTTTCCACTCCAGCCTCTCCACCCTTTGCCCCATGAGAAGCTTGCCTGGTGGAGCTGTTACTGACTCATGTCACTACGATAGAGAGAAAACTGTTTCAAGCACTTCAACGTTTTGCATGCCTGAAACTCTTGAAAGTACTGTTCAGTACATCCAATTTATTTTATGATGTTTAAATATAAGGGTTGCTTTTTCTGAGGGTAGCGTTTTCCTCAGTGTCCTCAATTTTACTAATGAATGAAATGCTTTTGCTCGGTCACCGTACTGCTTTCAGGGTGCTGTCAGAGGTACAGGGAGTCATCTCTGGGACCGTGCAGGGCTCCACTGAGACGAGCTTGTGGTGGTGGTGTCAAACCCCCCACCCCCCCAATGCAGCCTCTGCAGGGCTGTAGCCCCTCAGTCCTCTAAGCAGTTTATGCAAGGACAGACACAAGTTGCGGTCGCTTCCTCTTGGTGCAAAGACGTTCAAGAAGGTAATAAGTGGGAAAAATAACAGTTGATCCTGAGGCTGAAACTGGAAGCTGTTTCTGAATATAAATTAACGTGTGACCTCAAACTGTCCTGTTTTCTGTCTGCTTGTCAGCATCTCTCCTTGCCTAAGTCTAGCCTTTGTTTTTCTTCTGTCCCTCTTTCACATTGGTACCCTTTCGTTTGCCCTGTTACTGGCACAAACCTGTGCTGAGAAATGCAAGACAATGCAGCCCGTCTAGAGATGGGTGCTTCTTCATTGTGCTCTGTAGCGATATAAAACTTCCACTTGAATTCTGCATGGGCTGGGTCTAGGTTCCCCTCTGATTTCACCCAGTATGGACAGCCTGTTTTCTTTAAATGAATCCCACGCTCTGAGCCAGGGTGATGCCTTGCCAGCTGCAGCAGAGGCAGGTTGTCAAACTTGCTGCTCATATGAATGTCCCAAACAACTCTTGCTGGCCTTCTCCAAGGGCAGTTGTCCCAGATCTCCAGAGAGCCACAAGCACTTAAACCACGTGTGAAGGTGTGAAAACTGGTCCCTGTGTTAGGGGATCAGCATTCGTCTCCCATTCCTTACATCTCCTTCATAGCCGCCTGTCCAGGCTTTCAGAGATGACATCACGTGTCCCTTTGAGAACAGAATATCAGCTGTAAAGTTACCAGCTGAGAAGTCTGACAGCTTAAAAGAAAAGAAAAAAAAAAAAGGTTTCATCAACTTTGTTACTAGCTTTCATTTACTTTGATTTCTGATTTTAAAAGAAGCATAGCCACATTTACTGGTGCAACCGCAATGAGTTACAAAAAGAATTTTTTTGGGAAAAATAGCACTTGTTAAACAAGTCTGTGCTATATGTTAAGAGAAAAACCCAGGGACCTTGGATAGAGTAGTGACTCCTGTGCTGTTGGATGGTGTTGAAGTACAGACCAGCAGATCTTAGATCCTCAGCAGAGCCAGAACTGGTTTCCTTACATGCTATGGAAGATGACCAAACCCATTTTCCCACCTTGGCTTCAAAGATGACTCTTACAGGTGTGATATGGAGCTTCAAATAGGGTGGAGATGTTAAAATTAAAAGTTAGGGGAGAGGAGAAAACACCACTGAGAAGTGACCAGCCCCATGGCACGCTCTCCTGCAAGCCTGATACCTGCAGTGCTCTGCAAGGGCTCTGGCTTTGGGAACCGGGAGTTTGCAGGCACCTTGGAGACATTTTATTCCCTGAAATCTCTCATGAGCCAGTGAAGATTGGGCTTTTCATAGGTGAACATCGAATGCTGTCAGAATTGGAGATTTTGTAGCATCCATAGCGGATACCTCATCTGTTTGTGCAGTAGGTCACTTGGTGTTGCTAGCTGGTCTAAGGAGAATGTAGGAGCCACAGGGAACATGTTTGTACTGTCATGACTGTGTTTTCTGTTCTGTCAGACTTGTCAGGTCTTATGTGCTGCAGCTGTGCAGGCTCAGCCGAAGGGCAGGCCCCACAGCACGCGGTGCTGCACTTCTGTAACTGCTTCTCTCTGTTATGGCTAGCACCCAGCTGCTACGTGAAGCATGCTAGAGGAGCAGAACACCAATTTTCACCCATTCATCTCTGCAAGGAGATACAATTTCTGAGTTACCAGTGTTTATTTTAACTTTCAGTTTCTTAAGGAAATGCTGTTTGCTCCTGAGCTCTGCCTTGGAGAGCGCATGGCTGTTGTTGAGCACGATGTGTTTTTCAGAGGTTCTTATGTTGAGCACACAGGCCTATTTAATTGTTCATGTAGCCTAGATCAGAGACACTTTTCCATCTGAAGACAGACCTTCTAAAACTGTCTGCAATCCCATGTGCCGCGTGCAGCGGGAGCTGCACTGGCAGCAGCAGAAGGAAGATGCCCTCGTGCTGCAGAGCATCTCATCTCCTCAAGGTGTGGCAGCGAGAGTTGTGTGGGCAAGAATAAAGGGGGTTGCTTCTGAACTTCATCATATGCCCTCTCCATTTGATAAAGAGAAAATAGCTGGCAAATCAACAGTGATCTTAACCGCTTCTGAGTTGGCATGGCCAATTGGAACTGATAATTGACATTTAAAAAAAATATGCAGTGCCTCAAATGTTGACATTAGCTCCACAGAAATTGGCTGTTTGTTAAAGACTGCCATTACTGACAATAAGCCAGACATTAATAAACATGCAGTTACTCACGGTCTTTTCTTTTGGCATCTCTAAGCTCCCTTGTTTCTGTACCCTCTCCCCTGCCCCCCTTGCAGATGTTTTTGACAGGCTCTGGAGGAGATGCTGCTGACTTGCTACCTCAAGCTGGGAAATTGCCATCCTTGCATTGGACTGCCATGCAGTCATCAACTAAAAGCCTGTAGGACTTTGGCTGTTCAGTGTCAGATGATTTGTTATGAGAACTAATATGTAGTTTCTTTATTCCTCTGGATTTTTCTTTACTTATGCCAGCAAATAACACAGTAATTTTTGTCCTTTCTGCTTCACTAAAGGAGAAATAAAATAACATAGCATGCTTTTGCACGCATGCCAAGCAACAGAAGAAAAACTTAAGGGAAATATTCTCTCTAAGATGAATTTTAAGTTTTTTTCTTGGCTAGAAAGAGCATATCTATTTCCTGATGCTGTTTTAAAGCTAGGTTTAGTTCACTGCCCAGTAATTTGTGACAGCTGTGGCTTGGGGCCAGCTGGGATCAGTAGGGTGGATGGGCTGCTCTGCCCTGGGCTTGGCAGCCTCTGCACCAAGGGTAAACATCGGTGTGAGCGTTTGTGTGACTAATGGATCTCAGGTCTGTGGCTTAAACCTGCTCATCACCACCATGCAGCTCCCAGCTCCTTGGTTCTGAGCTGGTAATGGGAGAAGGTTACCCTGGAGATGACCCAACCCTCCGTCAGCTATAGCCACCAGTGATGTGCACTGTCCTCAGCATCATTTCACCTGCAGATGTGCACCAGAAAGCACTGGCTCTTCACCTCTTTCCTCCAGCTGTGTGGAAGCTGTTTGCT
The DNA here is from genome assembly GCF_963210335.1 of Falco punctatus. Classification (NCBI taxonomy): domain Eukaryota; kingdom Metazoa; phylum Chordata; class Aves; order Falconiformes; family Falconidae; genus Falco; species Falco punctatus. Next base: position 64,711,306 of record NC_137588.1, read on the forward strand.
ATGGGTCTGCTCACAAAGCAGACAGACATGCACCCAGGTAATGCAATAAATGCAAAGACTGAATGCTTATCCTCTAGTGCTGGTTAATGAATAACTGGAAGAAGCCAGGATCAGCTGAAGACCCTTTGGTATACATGACCAACAGCTAGAATGCCTCTCTGAATAAGAAAGGAAAAAAGCTTTGAGAAAAAACCTTGTGAAAAAGGCTGCTTATTCTGTAGCTAAGGTATGCCTTGTAGCTTTTAATATTTATGTCTCAAGATATATGTGTTCTGCTTCTGCAACCTGCTTGGGATGGCTCTGCAAGTGGTAGGAACCCAGCCAGAAAATTTCATGCTTCAAGCCCAGCCCAGCCCTTGGTGGCTTTTCCCCCTCTTCCCCTACCACCCAGGAAGAGCTGTCGGGAGGTTCAAAGGCAAAACACAGGCACTCACGGGGGTAAATGCCAAGAGGAAAACACAGGATTTACTCTTCCCTTCAAAGGCATGTTGTGTGAGCTGGTGTGACCCAGGGAACCTGCCCTGTGCAGGGAGGGAAGCACAGCAGCACTGATGTGTTTGACCTCCTGGCTTCTGGATCCTGTCCCTTGGTGGGAGCCGGCACTGCGTGCTGCGCCTGAACCCCTGCATCCCTTGGGATAGGGCTGGCATGAAGGAAAGGGGGAGAAACACGGATTTTTCTCCATTTTCTCTCCTAGGTGTTTTTTGAATTGTATGGTTTCCTTAATCTTATGCTGATGGCAACATCTAATACTCATATTTTTGTGGAATACATGAGCTGAGGCACCAAAGCTATTAAAAATTGTCAGTCTGATAACTTTGAAGCATTCAGGAAAAATCCTTGAAACTATTCTACGTGCAAATATTTCAGCAGTTTTTACTTTGCTTTTAGTTGACCTGTGCTAACTCTTCAAGAACAGTAAACTGGCAGATCTCTAAGATGTCACTTCTTTTCCAGTGCTGCTGTTTTGGGTCTGAAAAAATTAATTGGGCAACTTCCCCAGCACCAGTTGCAAAAAGCTGATTTTCCACACAGTGGTGACAGCTGCAGAGTGCTTATTGTCTCTGGGATGTTCAAATTATGAAGTCTGGGAAGCCGAGGATCAGAATTAGTTTTAGGTCAGGACGATGGCAGGTAAAATTGAGGTGTTAAGAGTGGGCAGAGCAGACATTAAATATTTCAGTGTGAGTTACAAACACATTTAAGGAAACTATTATGTTTCCTTAGCTGTTGCACACTCATATTTCAGTTCAGAGGTTCACAATGAGTGTTTTGATTATTTCATTTCTGTTAATGGGCTCTTATACCGTGTTGTAGTCCTACAATAAGAACATTTTATCATATAAAAATTGGATAGTTCTAACTAGTACTGCTAAATGGAGAGAACATCCCTCTAAATTCATTCATGAGCTCTGCTTTGTGGACTCACCTCTGTTGGGATGTGAATCTATCTCCAAATAATTGATTTAATAAAATTAGTAACTAGATCTGTGTTGCACAGATCTCTCTCCCTTCCAGTTGGACCAGATACATTTGAGTGTTCAGCTTTAATCTCTCTCTCTTCTTTTTTTTTTTTTTTTTAAATGGCTTTCAGCTTGTTATTGTAGAGAGCCTTTTGCCTGATGCTGGCCATCCCCATTAATTTCACTTTTTTCCTGGCTGATCTTGATTTCTCTAGATACGACCATATGAAGACCACTTCAGATGAGCCTTTTTTTTTTCCCCCTTGATATGTTTAATGGGCTGACACATCTTGTTTGTGCCAGGCTTTTTCCTAACGTTCCTGCATCACAGCACATCAGGCTTTCAGCCTGGGTGATAAAAGGAAAATTATTTTATTCAGACATTGCCAAGAGCCGCTGCACCAGCCAGTGGATGGTTTTCTTGTATTGAGACCCAACATGTTATTTGCTTCCTCCTCACTCCTTGCAGCACACGCCAAGCATGCAAGTCCTGCTTTTTGCAGCTGAAGCCTTGGCTGAAAAGTCTTGGTGGGATGTGCGTGAAAGGATCCGGCAGCACTCGCACTTGCAGTCACTGACTTCTGAGGCTGCACACAGATGGGAAGGTTTTTTTATATAAACAAATTACTTGAGAAGGTACTATCAAAATAAAGAAAACCCACACAACTTAATGACATTTGACAAGGTATGGTATTTCCTAAGTTTGCTGGAATGCAGCTGAGGGGTTGGTTTAAAAAGCAGCATTATTGCAAAGTGATCTGGACATTTGGTGTCAATTCCTAATGTCGCTGACTGTTCAATAGCAGGAGCCCAACTCCCCCTTCTCCTGTCACCGAGGGTCAGGAGGGATTTCTATAAAGCTGTTGCACTGATGTGGTACAAGCACAGTGTCAGTGCAATCAAACAGTCACAATGGCTTTACTTAATAAGAGTGTACAGTTTATTTTTTACATAGTAAATTTGCTATGATTTAGGTCAGTGCTTGTGACACCAAATTCTCCTTCCAGAGTTTTTTGGTAAGCTTTAAAAAACCCCACAAAATCAAAACTTGCAAGGGTTTTCGAACCTCAGGTTTTGGAAGGTCCCTACCCAGGTTTTGGCACTCAGCTTTTCAGGGGGAAAAAGTTTGGATTTATTTTTCTGGCTTATGCTCATTGTCCTTTGCTTTGCAAAGTTGAGGGTAACAAAGTATGCTTTCCTCCCCCTCAAATTTTGTTGTCTGTGAACTGTATTTTGCAAATAGGAAGGCTGCAAGGATAGCTGTGGTCAATAAGCACAGGCCAAAGGAGTAACTAGGAATATTGATTCGAAATGAAGGCTTGGTATAATAAATGTGCTGTCTGGGCGGAAGGCTGAATGTGTGGGGCGGGGTGGAGTGTCCTTTTCTATTATTCTTGCAGTTTTTCAAAGCCAAGAAAGAATTGCATTTTTTTTACTTTTTATATATTGAATCAGTTTGTGGTAATAAATTGCCAAATTCTCTGTCCTTGCAATGCTGCAGCCTCTAAAAGTAGGACTTTGCATTTCTTCCCGCGCCCCACCCCCCCTAGTTTGGCGTGCTCATGTGCTAGCATTTGTCCTTGCCTACTTTCAAATTAATTTCATGTGACATGGTAAAAGTGGGGTGAGTAAATAGTTTAAATACTTAGCAAACTATATTTAATGGTGGTTGGTGAGGAAAGCAAATAGTAAAATTTGCTTTCTCCAGAAAGACTTACTGTGGCTGCTAGTTTGTCAGGTTGTATTTCTCAGTGCCGTGTCACGTTGAGTTACGCTGTGGGGTGGTGCTGAACTGCAGTTGCACAATATCACATCAGAGCTTCAAACGGCACTACTTTCTGCAAAGTATTTCAACCAAAATTCAAAGTATGATGCAAAAGCCTCTGTGGTTACACAGGTGCTTTTACTGTGAGGCTATTTGCTGTGACTTTAAATACACTTCTAGGTTTCCTCTGCAACAGGCTCCAGCTCTTCCTGATGCCCTGCAGGATGTGCAGTTCTGGCCAGGGAGACGTGCTGGCCAAAGGCATTTCTCTGCAGCAGATGAACGCTGGAGCTGGTGGTTCAGCTCCCAGCGGGGACAACCAGCTGCTATGCTACAGTATGGCAAAAAGGTGACAAAAAAGTCAGCCTGTCTCTTGCGCCTATAACCAAAATGTTGAAACCAAGGGTTGTTGACATGAACAAAACCCAGAATGCTTTCCCCAGGAGTTCTGTTTCCCAGGGCTGGTCAGAATCGCATCTCCCCATGATGGGCAGGTGGCTTCTCGCTGGCCATGCTTCAGGGCTTATTGTTGGAATAATGAATAATTCAAGCTAAGTTGCAACTCAGAAGCAGAGGTAGTGATGCTTTGTCCTTGCTTTCTTTAAATGAGAGTGCTGAGGCTTCACTATCTATCTCACTGCTCTTCTGCATGGGAAGATTTCAAAAAATCATGAACAGGGTTTTATGAGACATCAGAGTCAGGGCACTGGGTGCCTCCATTGCTATTGTGTTTTCACAGCTGATCTATTATTACAGCGGCTTGCACTTTGTGCAAACCAATTAAAATGAATAAGTGTACTCTGATCTAATATTCAACTCATTTTTTGGCATGCAATCATTCATCATAAATGCACATAAAGCTGGAATTCAATTAATCAGCTCATACAATGAGCCTGTCTCTTGCTATTTTTTCCTAATACATTTTTTCTGTGAATAAAAATGTAATTGTCATTGCAAAATATCGAACCAGAGCCACATAACAAATAACTATGGATTTGTAATTAAACCCAATAAAGCCTAAGATGAAGCATAGAAGACAGAGAGCTAAAATCCAATTAAAACTTATTATGAGAAATACAATGCCAGGATTGTTGGCGGGTTTTTTTCCAGGCAGAGCGCAACATACACTGGTTTGTAACAAAACGGTTATCGGTTTTGATAATGAAATCCAAGGTATGTTTCAATGACTTTGGGGTAAATAGCTAATGGCAGCAAAAGACAGTGACATACAAGGAAGGCCCAGGAACAGCTCCGTCATCTTCTGTTGTAGTCAGAGGTAGGTTGCAGTTATTTCCCCTCCTGTCTATGGGATGCACTTGACTCTGAAGAAACAAGTTATTAATTCTTGTTACCCAGGATGACATCTGATATTACTTGCATTTATTCTAGGAGAGGGGAGTGCTTTGTTTTAGAAGAGCTTTGGCTGTTTGTGCAAGACACTGCAGTGAGTGCACATGGTGGCTCAGCATGCGCTCATCCAGAGGGTGAGGGGGGAACTGCCCAACCAGGTTTGCCAAAGATGCCAAAGGAGGGAGAAGCTGGAGACTCCTCATGTTCTGGGCAGCGTTTCCAGCTGCAGGAGCCCACCTTGCCGCTCGCCCTGCGTGCCCAGAGCCCAGCTCTGGGAGGAGGGAGCTGTGCCAGTGCCTCGGTGCAGCAACGCCGAGTGGTGGGGAGGGGGAACCCAGCCCTCTCTCAAAACCTCAGCCTCCTTCGGAGGGCACAGGGGGGTGTTTGGAGCAGGGCACAGGGCAGAAGAGCCCAGGCTCAGCCCCAATCCCCTCAGAGCAGCCAAACTGTCCTGGCCCTGCTGGTGCTCCAGCCTCCTTGCTAGTGGAGGTGCTGCGGCTGGGAATCTTATCTGTTCTTGTCCCAGCTGCTCCAGTTCAATGCAATAAACATTCACCCAGCCAAAAAGAGGGAGGGAAACAGTACTTCTGGTGGTTAGAGCCGAGCAGAGAGGGGCAAGTTCTATGTTTTGGGTGGAACCACAAAGAACATTGTATGTTTTTGAAAAACACCTGAAAGGACCTCTGCCAATCCCTTTATCTCTCCTTACCCAGCAGGCTGATGCTCTGCTGTTCAACCTGCCATTTGCACTTGCCTCCTCCTGAGCATAAGAAGTATTTGAAAGACCAACCCCATTGGAGTGGGCCACCAGCAGGGACAGGTGAGCAGAAGGTACGTACCCGAGTGCTTTCCATGGCTGGTCCATCCCTGCCGGCAATGCCAAAGCACCCTCCAGCAGCAGCCAGCACCCCGCAGGCTTGCTGCGGCCACGCGGACCATGTGAATTGATGCAGTATACACGCATGTGTCCATCTTTGGTTCTGTTTGCCTCTTGAGGCTATTTATAGGGCCTGGACATGTCACAGAAGTTTGATCCTCCAGCTCTCCTTCCCAGCACGCTTTATCCTCCTGGTGCATGCCTGACCAGGGAAATTGGTGCTGAGAACGGATCAGCACCGTCTGCCAAGGGAGAACATTAAATTGCAGTGAACAACTTGCAATCCACAGGGGGATAGAAGTGGCTTCTGTTTCTGGGAAAGAAGGAATATAAGAAAGCTTCAGCCTTGTCTAAGACTAACTTCATGCACTAGTCTGACTGCTTGTAATAGTTATTTCTCAAACAGAAATGGCTTACAAATATGAATTGTTTGGGGTTTTGATTTTTTGGGGTTTTTTTTCCTTTCACTTTGTTCCTAGTCAGAAAGCTTCTTAGACATGGGAAACAAATGTTTGAAGTTCACCTAGACTGAAAACAACTGGACTTTGCACTTAAAATGAAGGGAAGAAAAGATCAGACTTTTCTTCCCAGATTTCTCATTGTTCCAAAATAACTATGATTATTCTCATTTTTTGTTTGTTACTGAGTTCTTCCATTCTGTAACATGTAATTCTCCTAACTGGCAGAGAGAATCAGATATGTCTGGCCTTTCATCCTGACCCCCATAATTTTTAAAAAGTTGATTATAAGCATGACTCCCTAGTACCCATTTTGTGTCTTTGTAGCATTAATGGTCTATTGAATAATACCCAACTCTATTGTTTATCCTTTTTATTTTTGCTAATGGCTGTCATCAGTTTTGCAGCTCTGTGTTTCTTTACCTTAATGTAAATCTGGTGTCGATCAGCCTGAGCAAAGCTGGGAACAGGAGAACAAGATGGAGCAGAGGATCAGTGTGGTCCAGGCAGAGATCTTCCCTCCATATTGTACATGCCTGTCATATTACTTCCATGTCTGGACATCCCCCATTTTCATGTTTTATATTCCAACTGCCATGACAACCGATGTCCTAACCACCAAGATGTTTATCTGAAGCCCCAACCACCCTCTGGGACCAGATGGCAGCCTGGACCCCAGCATGGAGGGAGCCCACAGGACATCCAGTTGCCAAACCTTTAATGATGTCTGATTCTGTGCAACCTGCTTCTTGTTCTGCTCCAAGGGCCAGATTAAGGTGGAGTGTCCCAGTGGTCGCGCAGGCTGTACCTGACACAACTGCACCCCAGAAATCCCTGTTGCGAAGCCTGGGGAAAGCTGGGGTGTTTTATAGGAAAACAGGTCACTCTTATTTTTATCAAACTTATTTTCAGAAATGTCCAAGATGTTGGGACTGATATTTTTCAGACAAACAAGAGCACAGAATGTGACATTTGTGTCCACCTGACCTCTTGTGTCCAAGCTATAAGCATCTGGGAAGTTCCAGATGGTGGGAGCCAGCAAGGAAAAGGCAAGCCTGATCCTTCTGCCTGTTCCTCTCAGCTGTTTTTGGCTGGAAACATCAGATGAGCTGCAGGTAACTTTCCTTTGCATGTTAAGAAGTGGGTGAGCCCCCTCCACTTGGCTTCCATGGCTGCTGGCCTGGCTGGGGCAGGAGCTGTCCGGGAGGCTTTGCCGGCTCAGCTGGAGGGTGCCGCTCCTCCGGGCCATGCTGCTGCCCTTGATTTCGCAGGCTCTCCTGGGTGGCTTAAGTAACCGACAGCTCCAAGACCTCTCCTGTCACTATTCATTCCTTGGAGTGCTCCATGGAGGGGAGAAACCTCAGCTTGTACACTTTGTGGAGAAGTTGCATAAAGGCAAAAGGCATCTATGGGTTAAATGCTGAATATTTCTGCAAAATCTGGCAAAGTCAGAGACGGGTTTTCAAAACAGCTCTTCTGTGCATGTAAGTGTCTGAAGTAGTTTTGAGCTCTTTGGGAAATGCAGCCACTTACAGTGACCTTCAAGCAAGCAGGAAAGAATCAAGTCATGGACACCATGGACAATGCCAGCTGGTCCTGGTAATGAGTAGCAAGCTCTTAGGAAAGCCTTGATTAAAATTCAGATATACTATAATCTCCCTTTCTTTTTCAGCTGTTATTAGCAACAACAACTATACAAAAGCAATAGGAAAATGAGGTGACTAGTCTCACCAGCCAGAGAGTAAGGGACAAAAGGCACTTGAAATCAGAGACCAAGATCCCAGTTTTCTTGTCTGAATTTGGTATGGAAAGAATGCACTCTCTGGGTCATTCTGTATTTCTTATATTGCAACAAAACACTGAGCACTCAGCCTAGTGACTGTCAAATGTTGTTATTTAACATAAATTAAGTAGTAAATAACAAGTATCAAAGTTGTCTGATGTAAACACAGTGGCAAACTAGTAAATTTGGGGTAGAGATTGAAACAGTGCTCAGTTATTTGCATATTACAGCCACATCCACCCCTTAGATGTCTTATGCCATGTATTAATTCACTCGCTACACAATTGCTGTCTCAAAAATCTGACCCTCATTTAGTAGCTTTAACCTCAGACCATTTGCCTGGTAGTTAATAATGCTCCTGCGGAGGTACTTGTGACGTGCGATTCATCCTTGCTTCACAGGCTCTTCTTTAACAATTAACAGCATTTACAATGCTCTTAATATTGTCAGCTACACAATCATTATTCAGATTGGGTGCTGGGGCTATAATTGGAACCATCTGTTTGAGGCTTTCTTTTCTGCTCCGGCTTGCTGGTGAAGCTGTCATCTCCTGCTTCTTCATATCAAGCAGAGCCCCGAGGTAAGAAAATGCAGTGCTGGAGGTGGCCACATCCCTGTGCTGCTTCCAGACATGAAACAAAGCTCAGGATTAATGATAAATGAATGTAATTATATTATATACTACTGACCATAATGACAGCACATGGTTTCTGTAAACGTGCTGGCTGGTCTCTTGGGCATGGTAACGGGATGTATTCCCTCATTTCCCAGGCTCTTCAAGTGACAGGGCCCTGGTGCCTTAATAATTAACAGAGCAGGACAGGGTGCTTTGGCATCTCGGAGTGTGTGTGTGGGGGCGGACCCAGCTGATCTTCAGCGCCTGCGCTGTGGTCTGACCAGCCCTTGGTCATGATGCACCCGAGCAGCCATGGGCAGGGCTGGACCCAGCACACCCCCTGGCCTCCTGCTGCAGTGCTTTGGGCTCCCCAAAAGGGAAGGGGGTTTTAAGGACTTCAGGTTTTGGGTTTGTGTGCTTCAGTGTTTTAAACTGTGACCACTGGGACAAAGGAGCTTTATTTACCTACTTCAGCCTGTAATAAAGCCACAAATCCAGACTAGGTCTCCACAGTCACTGCGGGGCAAGTTATTTTGCTGTTGTCTGTTCATACTGGTTGATAGAACATGACTGTCTGTTTCAGTGCCAGGAAACAAAAATACTTAATTTTCATTGAATGAATCCAGAGAAAACCAAACTACACAGTAGACTGTCTTTATCCTCTCCAGTCTGTTATATGCAAACAGATTCATGCCCTGTGCTCGGTTTGGTAGCACCCTCTAACCTTCGTGATGGTCGTATTGAACCCAGTCATTCCACTGGCCAGACGGGTGGGAACTGTAATTAAGAATTTAACATAAGCATAAGTTTAAGCTTTTAGGTGCTGAAAGGCATGCTGGTATTCTAATTCAAGCAGACAAACCTGAGCTTGTTGTAAACCAGCCAGGTCCCACAGAGATAATAGCGTACGTGCACCAGCGAAGGCTCTAGCAGATCATGTAAAACTAACGGAGACAGGGGCATGTCTCCAAGAGAAGTCTACGTGAGGCTTGAGCTTTTCTCATCCACAAAGCTAGCAAAATTTGAGCTGGCGAGCTCATACACTCAGTACCTCAATAGAGATCAGTTGAGTCTTTGAATCTATACCCTAAAATCCTACTTAGATTTCATATTCTAACTCATTAAAATACCTTTGTCACTTTTCTATTTATATATTTGCATGTGTTTGTATGTTTGTACATATAAAAAGGTTTCTTAATTAAAAACAAAAAAGTGGCATGGCATTTAAAGCCATGCTACACATTTAAATGAAGCTTTAAAAAAAAATAGAGATTTTTGGAACAGACAGTAGCTGAACTCTTCTATATTCCCTGTCCTAAAGGACAGTATTATAAACTCTGCTGTCAAGATACAAAGCCTCAAGGATGCTGCTCTATAAATCATACCCATTAGTAAGTGTGGTGTTGATTTTTCCTTGACTTTTGGACTATTTTAAACCAGCGTTCAATTATTCTTTCATGTGCTTGAGTACCTGCAGCGACTTTGACGTGGTGATGAAGGTAGCTGCCAGCCCAGCCAGCCTGACCCACCACTCGCCACGCTGCAACCTCCCGCTTCTCCAATTTCTCAGCTGAGCAGCCAAGTTGTACAGCTCTGACTCGATCCGCCGGCATCTCATTTGCTTCCCCGGCTGCATGGAGGGCTCAGACCACACGTACACAGCGATAACAGCTGACTTTGTTGGCCTCGCGTTAGGGAGCAGCTGTGCCTTCCAAAAGCAAAAACGATGGAAAAGAATAAACATTCTGGAGTTAAAATGATAAATTGGTGCCCACGTACAAGCAGAGGGAGGCAACAAGTGGATTCATTTAGCAGAGAAAATGCACGTATTTAACAGGGACTTCATCTTGCTGAATGCTGATGACTTCCACACCAGAAAGTATGAATTCTCCACAGCCAAGCCAAGGATGCAACTCACAGGTGCCAGGCTGAGGGGTTGTTATTAATTTGCATTCAGCACCATGCAAAGAACTTTTTCCTTGAATTGGTTGCACCGCTGAGAATAAAAAACTCTTTTGGATAGAATAAGTTCCTAAGATTTCTTGAGGGTGGAGGAGAGCACTCTCCTCCCTTTTTCATGGGTACTGAAGACTTTCATAGGAAGGATTATGGTCACTGCCTGCCCATGGGGAATGATTTCTCGCAAGCAGCAGGCCAGCCTGACCTTTGACACCTTGCTGCGCCGCGCGCACGAGGGCCAGCAGTTCTGCTGGGTGCCCGCTGCGTGTGTGGGGAGGGGGTGCTCTGCCCTCCCCCGGTGGGGCTTCTGTTGGCTTCAAACCTACCCAGCAAGCCAGCACGATGCTGCCAGAGTCATCATCACTGCACAGCGTGAGCTCCCGAAATTATGCAGAATTATGCATGCAAGTTGCTTTCTGAAATTAGCTGCACATGTTTATATTAACATGCAAATAAAGCAACTTCAAAATAAAACAAAAACATGAAAATGTCTATTCATTAAGTTCAGTTTTATGGCATAATTGATTTGTGTGGGGTGGGCATGTCTGGTGCTTTCTCTGATTACCTTCCTGATGCTGAAGAAATCCACAACAATCATACTGATAACAAACCATTTAAACATATTCAATTAAATTACTGGTAATTCTGAAATGGCTCAATATTGCACATGGGTTGGTTTAATTTTTATGTAAATTCTACCCTTGATTTAGCAAAGTCTTAATTGTTTAACAGCAGATTAGGCTAAATTATTTTAATTGAATTTTATGTGAATTTTTTACCTCTGCCTTCAAGGAACCCATTCATAAAGCTTTTTCTTTCAGATGTTGTGTACAGAGAGAATTGCATGCTGGTGCCTGTTCTTCCGGCTTCACTTTAGGCCGCTATATATTTCAAATCCAAGTAAAATCAAAATGTTGCTCATTTTGCAAGGGATGTTCAAATCAGAAAGGTAAATGCTGAATTTGGAAATGGAACTAGAGGAGGGAAAATGAGGGATCGAAGCTGGGGGACATTTATTCCTGAGGTTGAATACTGTGAGAGTTTTGGCTGTTTTTCTCTTCCTTAGCTGGATTTTTGCATTGTTGAGATCTAGATCCCTTTGGGTTTGTGCTGCCATACTTCTGATGAGTATATACGTACCTACATGCACAATGCAGAAGTTGTTTAGGCTGCAGAATTAACCAACGGAGACGTAAGTGCTGTTGTGCTGCAGGTCATGCCTGAGCAGAGCTGTGTGAGTACTAGCTAAGTAGTTCTCACGTGGGTTGCTGGAGCTGTGCTTGTGGGCTGAGCTTGTATTTTTTATTTTCCAGATGAAGGCAAAATGCTCTGGGATGGTGAGTGATGCAAGAGAACAGGTTTTCTTTTCTGAAGGCCCATGACTACACCCCACAATAAACTTTGCCTTCCCACTTCCTCAGAGATCAGAGATGCTGGTTATGACTGTAATCCCTAGATTCCTGCTGGTTTTAATAAAAAAAGAGTTGTAAATTTTATTTTCTGTCACTACTGCTCAGAATTCCTCTTCTTATTATTTAGGTGATGTGTTGGATTTTGAACTGTTTCTGGCTGACAGCTTGCTTAGAAACAGCATCTAAATGGCACGTAAAACATTGGCATTGCCAGAATCCATTGCAATGGGCTCGATTTTGTGTTTCCATGTGGCTCCCTGCTAGCCCTGGAAAGCTGAAATCATGAGCAGACACTAGATCTGGCACTTCACGTGGCAGCACAGGTTAGTGCAGCCCGTGCTGTGACAGCAGCAAGTCAGAGGCATAAATGCAAGAGGCAACAGGAGAAATCTGAAATCAGACTAGCAGGGTCTCCGCCACGATTCCTAGAGCACCAGGAGATGCTTCGCACGCACTGGCTGCAATCAGGGCAGCACTGAGGGAAGCAAGGTGGGCTTCACTCGCAAATGCCTTTCCTGCCTGTGTCCTGATTTCCATGTTCAGAGAAGAATCTTGTTCTGAATCCTGCCTGATTGTTCTTCTAGTAGATTAGAGAGAGGATTGAAGCTATGTACTTTCTTCTTTACCTTTTTTCTGGCTTTGTAATTCATCTTTAAACACCTAGCAGTCTGTCGTCGGATATCAAGAGGTGCTTTTTCCCATGGAGCACAGTGTGGTGGCAAAGAAAGCAACAGAAGTTCACGCGACATCTGCCCATGTTCTGCTGCTTTTATTCTGGCACTCAGAAACTAAATTTGTGGAAGTTACATGTAAACAACAAATTAGCTCAGCTAGCATGTCACCCAGGCCACCTGAGAGGTGGCTGCTCACCCCTCATCTGTTTCTAACTCTCCAAGCCATGACACTTGTCTTCTTCCATCGTGTCACCACTGCCCACGTGCTCCCCTGGCCAAGGCTGTGCTGGCCCTGCCTGCGCCGCTGTCGGCTCCCGGCTTCCGCCGCTCCCCCCGTACCTCCTGCCCTCGCGTGCCCCTCACACGCTGCCATCCTTGTCTGGCAAACCCGTTCCCACCTCCCCTCCTGCTGCCTCCGCCAGGCCTTGGTGTGTGGCAGGGCTGCTTGTCCCTGCGGCAGGACCATGGGGTGCAGCTCCTGGAGCCCCGGGCACAGCTCCCACTGCCCGGTGGGGCCAGCCGTCCTTCCCCAGGCAGCCAGCCACCGCGATGGGGACATGCGGCATATGGGGGCAGTGATAAGATTTGTTCTCTTTGGTTCTCAGAGCTTTGCTTTCTGTTTATTTTTGCCTCACTTTTTCTTTAATTATTCTATTAGTACAATATTTTAAATGCCGTAACCAAAATAATGTCAAAGGATTTTTACTTGAGTATGTGTGCCAACAATAATCATTGCTAAGTCTTGAACAATTGTAATAAAACAAGTATCTTGCTGCTAATGATACCTCATTTGTATTAAAGATGCTTTAGTAGAAGCAGTTTCTACAATTATTTCAACTAATGCTTATCTGCTATGTTGGATTTTGAAGTCAAAGTACACGCATGGAAAATTGCAAGCTCTTCCACTTTACTCAGCAGCAGTGCAGGCATTCCAGAAGCCCAAGAGCCCTGCTTGCTTACACAGATCACTTCAGGAGATCAGAGCTACCTGTAGTGCAGATTAACAGTGTGAATTATACAGATCCAAGACCCAAACCCTCTGAATGGGGCAGTGGGTAATAACCGTCACAGGAACCCAACCCCAGAGGAGGCACCTGAACATCTTGTTATGGATCATTCTTTTTTTGCCTTTTTCTTTTTTCATTTTGTCTGTGTTTAACCGATCTTGGGTAAGATCTCAGTTTTGAGGTAAAGATGATGGGCAGGCTTTCCTTTAGAAACATGCTAAAAAGGAAATAAAGGGAAGTTGATTTCAAGAGGGGAGCCCGCTGCTGCCATTCTGTGCTGCAGCTTTGGGCTTTGGACACAACCAGTTGATGAAAATCCCTTCCTTTTTTCTGAATAACTTTTGCAAAACCAGGTCTTGGGTATCAGTGGCAAGATTATTTCTAATCCATCTGTTCAGATTTATACTAAATAAAATAATTCACTTGGAATCCCTTCTTCAATAACATTTACCTGCATAAATCAGTATAAATTCTGTATTTTTGGCACCTGTTTCCTTGGGATTGTTTAGAGTCCCAAACTATTACTGAAGAAACAAGGATTGCACTGCGCTCACCAAAGCATAAAGATGATGTTGCCAAGCCTGTGCAGGTCCCCAGCTCAGTGTGTGTTGACCAGCAGCTGGTTTGGGGTGTCCTTCACCTTCTCCTCTCCAAAGCAGATGATAACATCACCTCCCCACATCTTAACAGGGCACTTCTGGAGCTCAGACATCACAGGCAGCAAGTAAGACACACACACACACACAGAAACCCTTTGTGACCACCGTGTGAGCTTCTTTGGCCGCGGGCCTCCAGCTGGGGTAGCCTGGTGCAGACACGCAGCCGCTGGGTCCCTGGCACTGCTGTCTCCCCTTAGCCTCCCCTAGGCGGCCGGCCGTGCCATAAACAAAGCGCTGGCAAACCTGGCACTGCGGAGCACAACGCAGGCAACCTCCCCCTGCCAGCATCCCGGCCGTTCATCCCGGAGAGAGAGGGAGAGGGAGAAGGAGAAGAGGGAGAGGGAAAGGAGAGGGAGAAGGAGAAGGAGGAGAGGAGAGGAGAGGGAGAAGGAGAACAATACAGAGAGGAGGCTTTCTGCTCTGCTAGAAGCTCACAGCTGGATTTGGAAGCTCTTGCAGTTTTCAGGGGCGCTGGCTGGACTGCAGTTTCAGCATTTTGAGCCTGCAGCCCCACGGGCTCACAGAGCACTCCAGCGTGCAGCCCGGGCGGGAGCCGGGGCCGGCGGTGGCAGAGGTGCTGTGTCCCCGGCTGTGCTGCTGGCTGCCCACCGGGCGGGGCAGGCACCGCGGCGTGGGGCTCAGCTGTGCCCGTCCTCCGGACCAGCTGCTCCGCTTGCAGAGCCTTGGCAGCGCCAGGCTCTCGCAAGCTTTATTTTCAATTAAAGAGTGAAGGTAAATCAGGGAAAAAAAGAAAAAAAAGAAAAAGCTTGAGCGTTAGTTTTTCTTAAATGCTAATAAAATATTTGCCTGGATTAGGTGTGGAAGGTGGCGGAAGATGCCTTTCTACCCTTTTAGTCCCACTTCATACATACAATTTACCCTTATAGAGTGTTTAAATGTCTCATAATCTTATTATATATGTTTTATAATCTCAATAGACTTACCATTATACTTTGTTATGAACTTGAGATGTATGTCTTTTTTTGAAGGAGGAATGAAGATGTGGAAATTATATCTACAGAAGGAGCTCGGTCACCAACTCCTACCTATTTGCCACATTAGATTTGCAAAATTAAATTCTTGATCCTGAAAACCTCCACTCAGCTGTTGCCATTACCAAACAGCACCTTACAGACCTGCTAATCTGAACAGAAAGGAGGAGAAACAACATGCATTTCCAATTAAAGCTCCCAAGTGCGGCAGAAGTCTAGAAGGCTGCTGAGGCGCCCCCGTTAGTCAAAGCATGCAGGGATGCCCAGAGCCACACTAGCTGGGATCTCACCAGAAGTTGGAGCCTCATGGCAGCTGGCTCAGGCTGTGGCCAGTGGGACAGGGTTCTGCGGCAGGACAATGGTGCAGAAGCGTGTGCGGCACAAGAACCCTTTGCTCAGGGTGCACTGAACTTGTACCGGCAGGTTTTTGCCGCCCCATGCATGTGGTGATTGTGCCGGCTTTGCATTTCTCACTGCTAGACCCCATGGGCCATCCTGCCGGAGTCGGTCACTCCTCACTGCATTTGTCCTGATGGCAAGAAAGACCATTGTCATTGAACGTCCTCTGCTAAGGACTTTGTGTGGCAGGAGAGGGAGCATACCAGCTCGTTTACACCGCAGTGCCTCATTATTTCAGCCTGGGTACCCAATTACTCCCCACCCCACCCATCCCAACTGGAGCTCACTTAAATAAAAACAAATACACATCACAATGCTGCTGTTTGTCCTGAACAATTGCTGATGGCAAATACTTCCATGGAAAAAAAAAAAATTGTTGGTAGCTTGGTGTTCATTTAGTTGATTTCTGTAGAAAAAGCAATTGTAATATTGCTTGTCTGAATCTGGGGAAATTCTGAATGATAATTTTAAATATCAATCACTTTCAAGGTGAAATAAAATGTTTTTGTAAGGTTGCAGCTCTAAGCAGGATTTGGCCCACAATTTTGGAAAGGTTTTATAAATGCTTATGAATTATTCAGCATAAAAAACTCCCTAATTAGCTTAACTGACTAAGGAACCAGTCCATTGAAGCCACCTGGCATGAGGAGTGACCCAATGAGGGCAGGAGGGAGCCCATTATTCCCAGGAAGGTTGGGAAGGGCCATGTGGCCTGGGGGAGGGTTTCTGCAGCTTGTGGTGGAGGTACGTGATTTTTTTTAAAGCTGTTGGACTGAGGAAAGCTTTGTTGTTTGTGGTTTGTTTCTTTTAAACATTTATAATTGTGTTTTAAAGAGTTGTTTAGATACCCGAACAAAATTATTTTTAGATCCATTTAGGAGTGTGTTTTTGTAAGACTCTTGTTTCCCAGATCCATTAAAGGGCTTTCTGGGGAAGCTGTTGCATCTCAGTGCTCCCTGAAGATATTCCTGAGAGCCCCTGATAGTGCATAAAGCTCTGGAAATGAGCAGATGAGGCTATGATTCATGACTGCTATCCTAAATGCATTGAAAAGTGATTAGTGGTGATGGGTACCTGGAATATATTTCAGTGAAAAGTCTCAGGAATTTTTCTTGAACTTGGGGCTAAGCTATCTGTGCAATCCCGAGTACTAAAGATCCTACTAGTTCATTTAACCTGGCGATTAATGCTTTATGTTGCTGGTTACATGTAACTGGTTGAGGAAAAATTGGGTTGAGAAATACGTAGGTAATGTTTTGAACGCAAAATACGTCCCTATATAGTCCTTGGTCTGAGGGAAATATGACTTTTGAAATCTGAGAAATAAAGTCATGTTAAGCGTAACATTTCAACATTTTCAAGCCAACTGAAGTTAGAATTTGGTTAGCTTTCCTCGAGGAAATAAGTTTAGATTGAAATGAATCCAAAGACATTACTTTAGTTGCAAACTTCTTAATGAGGAAGAATTCCACAGACATTAGACATCATGATTTTTTTCAAATGTTGATTTATTACCCCTGGCTCTGTGGAATGGCCTCAGAGAGGTCGTTTCCCATTTTGTGCCTCAGCTTCCCAACACAAGGCAGTTAGCAGCTCTGCAGGTTCCTGGGGCTGCAGGTGCCGATGGGGACAGGAACGTGATGTGCTGGAGGCTGGGGCTAGCCCGTGCCCCCTGCGTCACCTCTCTGCAAGGGGAGAGCGCCCACCTTAACACCTTCAAGGCTCTAATTAACAAAACACTGGGGACAATTTTCTTTAATGTAAAAGTTATCTGGGGTTTTGTATTTGCTGCTATTTGGCCCAAAACCTTTCCCTGCAGCACCGTATTTTTAACTCCCAATATACCTGTCGTGCGGCTGCTCCTGGTTGGGAACCCAGCCTGGGCACCCCCTGTGTGTTCTATCGGCTGTGCCAGCACAGGGGCAGCACAGCAGCTGGTAAGGCATCGCCCCTTCCAGCAGATGATCTGTAACAGCAAGCTGCATCTTAAACCAGCACACGCACACTGGCTCAGGTATGCTTGTAGACTGGGAGGCCAGAATGGAGCACTGTGACTGCCTATCCTGACCCAGGGCTGGGGAAGGCACGCGGGTTTTACGCCTGTTGCAGTGGGCAGGATGGAAATACTGAGTTCAAGGGGCGGCTTTTCAGGGACACCCCAGCATCCTGCAGTGCAGCTCATCTCCCAGCAGGGATGGCAGGTGTGCTGGTGGAGCTGCGCTGGTGACCGGCTGTACTGAGCCCTAGGGAGGCTCGGGCAGTTAGTCAGCACAGTAGCCTTAAAAAAAACCCCTAATTAGGTGACTAATCTATATAAAAAATACTTGGATTTTTTCGATGGAAGCAGCTGAAATCTGAGGTCTCAGTGCTCTACCTGCATTGTACCCCAAGGTGGAGATGTCCATGGACAGAGAGATTAACTTCTTTCTCATTTCACGCTTGCCCCCGCCCTTGCACACTTCCCTGCTGTTGTTCTTTGGAAATGGTACCAAAAATTACATCTGATTTCTATTTTTTCTTTAAACACAAGACGCAGTGATGTGGAGGTCTTGTTAAGGATGTGAATGGGCCATTGGGAGAATTTACTTGAGTAACTGCTGAAAGGGGACCTCAGCCCTGAGCCCAGTGCTTTGAGCTTAGGTTCGTAAATCAAAAGGCGCTATGTAGCTCATGTGTATCTGGAAAGCTTTAAGGATCTCCTGTAACCTTTAGATGCTAGCCCAGTCCTAATTGCTACTTAATTTCATTATCAATCATTGTAAGAGTAGAGCTGCACTGGTGATGGGTAGCTGGCATTGCAGCTGAGCCCTGGGTGCTCTGTGCTGCACTTGGCTGCTGCCACCTGATAAATCCCCACTGACATTTCTGGCTTTTTGCTTGCAGGAGGACTGAGTGATGGGAGGTGGCAGGGGTCTGTTTTATTTCAGCTTTGCATTTTCAAGGTGAATTGTAAGCACGCCGTTGGAAACCTGTTCTGAATCTCTTGCTTTGCACTTTGTAAGCTGTAGTCCCGTACAGGGCAGCAGCTCAGAGGGAATAAGCCCATCTGGGTCTCTGGTTGTGAACATCTGTCTGGTGCTGCAGACAAGTTGTGAGGTTGCTACAGGGACTCAGATGAAGTGTAGGTGCTGAATATCTGCAGCAGGCAACAGCTCGCTGGTGTCCTAATACAGAGGGCTGTAAACAGCTTGTTGGGACATCATGTGTTTACAAATATTCATGGGAATCTCTTCTGACATTCCTGTGGCCTGCGATGCCTAGGTATATTATTTTATAGCAGCTATTGATAAGTGCAAAATGTATTATTATAGACTCATAAAATTATTTAGATTGGAAAGATCTTTAAGGTAATCAGGTCCAACCATAAACCTAGCACTGCCATGTTGAAATAGAGCCTTATGATAATAAATGCTAATGGATGTTGAAAATTGCACTGAATTTTTTGGGGGGTTGGATATGCAGATGATGAGGTGTTTGCAAGCCTTGATTTGGCTGCTGTATGAGCTGCCCCATACAGCAGAGTCGAGCCCTGTGTCCCACCGGGAAAGCTCAATGGCTGCTGCTTTGTGGGTACGTGCATTGGACTGTGGTTTTCCATGTTGACCAGGAATTCTTGCCCCAAGTCTGTGGCCAGCAGCAAGATGCTGGGAGGCGACGGCTCTGTGCAGGGTGGCTGCAGCCGGTGGGTGCTGGGCACATGCCCTGGTGCAAGGAGCACAGGGCACATGGGCAGCGCTGGGGCTTCCAGGGGTTTGGCCACTGGGGATTCGTGGGGCTAGAGGTGGCTTTCTTCACATGCCTCATTATCAACTTTCTAAAACCCTCCTAGCATTTCTTTGCAGGAAAATGTGGTTACATTGGAGTATTTGGAGGATACCTTATATTGCCAGTGGTGTTATCGCAAAGAAACACTGGAAAAAGCCCAGCTGCCTGTAGGATGGCAGTGGTGCTACCAGAATGGACTAAAGACAAACTGAAGGGAGGAATGGCACAGGATTCATGCAGCTGTAATTCTTTTCTTAAATCAAAAAGACAGAATGAAATGTATTTATTCCTTTACACCTCAGATTTTATCACTGAAGTATAGAGAAGGAAAAGCCACTAACAAGTATACTTCAGGGGAAAAATTAAAATATATGCAAACACAGATGTTGCTTCAGGATAAATTTTTGACAGTTAATTTTTTAAAAATAAATGTGAAAACATGTAAGCCATTTGCAACTTGGCAAAATTCAACAAGCTGTGGAGATTATCAGCTGGACCAGGAGAAAAATTGACTTTCTTCAACAGTGATTAAAAGGTAAAAATGTGAAAACCAAAAGAAATGGGGATTTGAGAGCATGAATGTGGAAATAAATATGGTTTTGTTGTTTTCCTTTTTTTCCCATTCAAAAAGAACACCTGTATGGAAAGCTGCTAGCTTTTAGACTGTGAAAGCTTATGTTTAATACTAAGTCCCTAATATCTGAGATGAATGGTAGGGGCTGAACATGCCCCCAGAAAGACGAGTGATTATGAAGGCATGTTGGGAGGGAGTTCAGCTTTTGGTTTGAGTGTGATATTAAGATGGTTCTTGCTGTTGTTGGGCTTTTTGTTGCAAGATTCTTTTGTTTTTTGATTTTTTGGTTATTTTTTAAAGCACTAATTAGAAAATTAAGAACATTCAACTCCCACACATCAATTTGTCATGTTCTGCTTTGCCACAGTAATTTAAATAAAGGATTTCATAATTGCACTGTGATGCAGTCAGTTTAAAATAGACATCTACCTAAAGCAGAAATGCATTATTTCATTAAAAATAACCAAATGTGAATCAGAAAAACACAGCAGAGTAGTGCCCATTAACATGTTTATAAATAGAAATATACCTTCCTACAGTTGTAATAAACCAAGGTGATTGTCTTAGAATGATACAGTTAATTTTTATACCTTAAAATTTATGTGAGGGTGGGATTAATAGAGATGAGCTCTGAGCAGCATCCCAGCAGGCTGGGGGTGTGCTCCTTTGAACGTAAGCTGTTTTCTTTTTTCAAATCCGTATCCATTAACTTGGAAAGTAATTTCAGCAGTTCAATGTAAAGGGGACTTCACTGGAATTTCTCTAATAAATTATACATATAGATAACAATATGCAATATAGGCTTTGTGTGAGGGGAATAATAGTGAGGCACAGCCAAATGTGTTCACCATTTGCTTAGTTTTCATGGTTTATGTCAGAGCCTTTAATGTAATTTAATTTTGCCATTAGTTTCTAAAATCTCCGTGTCTGAAATCCCATGTATTAGGAAGGCCTTTTTAAATGATGATATATCCAATTTTTTCTCTTTCTTTGTAATACTAATTCTTGAAAATGAAAATTAAAAAGAAGCCATGAATGTTTCAGTAAATTTACTGGAAGCAATTAAACTACAAACACATATTTTATGATTGCAGGGAGTAGCCAGTAGGAGGAAACCGCTTTTTTTCCCCTCCACTGACTAGATCTTCCCCTTCAAGCAAAAGTTTAAATTATCAACAGAAACAGTGGTCTTTGTCAGAGATAATTTTTTTTCCCTCGTGTAATTGAGCATTGCTTTTGTACTCGCATCTTGCACAAAGTGTTAAACTTAATCCTCTGAGCCTGAAAATCTTCTGTAGGCATGAAGGTCATTAATTTTAATTAAATAGACCTTTTTTTTTTTTTTTTACAGTTGGTAGAAAATTAGGATTAGTCTCAATGAGTTTCATTAAATAAACAGAGCAAATCAAAATTTATAATACATCTCTGAACAAAGCCAAAATCATCCCATCAAATGCCAGTTAGCTGCAAACCCTTGCGGGATAGAGCAAGGGGTGCTTGATGAGAACGTATGAAAACTTCAGTAATGGAACAGCATGTGCATGAATTGCTGATGGCTTCCTCACAGTTCCAGAAGTGGGTTTGGAAGGAGAGGTGCTATGCTGGGTCGTGGAGGAGTGTGGCCCTTGCAGGCAGTTATGCTGCTCCTTGCTGTTGCATTTGCAGGCGCATGGTGGTAGCTCAGACCAGCCCTGGCGAGGGGAAGAACCAGGTCAAAGTCCTTAAAGTCTTGCAAAGGAAATGGTGTGCAGTCTGCACAGACACAGGTTGGAGGACACGTCTTGCTGTACTTGATTTCTTCTGTCTTTTTGAAGCATTGAAGCCCCCTTTCATTCCAGTTGAATGAAACTCTGTCCCTTTTCTGATGCCTTCTCTCCAGCCCAGGCTGAAGCATGGCCCTGAGGACATCTGTGATGCTCTGCACTCAGTCATGCTCATGTTCTGCCATGACTCTGAAATGGGCTGGATTTTATTATAAGATAATGCATACAAAGACTGTTGGATCATGAATGTTCTGTCTCTGGTAATGCTGTTCCCAGGTGAAGCATATGTGGCCGGATCCTGGAGCAGGCAGCTATCGGCAGGGTGATTTGCAGATGGTTTGCCCTCCGTCAGTTTTAGGATTTGGCAACTCTCTTGAAGAACCTGAGTGCTCTGGTTTTCTGACCTGATTTCTATCACAAGACAGTTTTTGCCTCTGTTGTGAGTACTCAGCACAGCCTTTCTTCCCTCCACGTGTAAGCCTGTGTTCTCATCCCAGATCTGCTCAAATCTTGATATCTCAGAGAGGGAGAGGACTGAACTCAGCTGGATTCTCACAGCAAAAGGAACTTTGTGCTTTACCCGCCTCATGTTTTTCTGTGTGTGTGTGCATGTGTACAGCATACAAATAGACTCAGGTGTCTAAAAAAGCACACTGGGAATTGGTGTGTCTAATTTTCATGAAGGTATTTATAACTTTTTTTAAAGGGGTGGGAGAAATCCCCTAAAGCCCTCTCCCTCCCCTTGCAGGCTGTGTCCCCTCAAAGTCAGCTGGAGACTGGGCTCGGCCCAGGCAGGTGGTTCAGTTGTGCGGTTTTCCATGTGACTGAAAAGTTCCAAATTTATTCATATGGTTTGAATCGTTCCCCTTCAGGCTGGCACATACTGTTTTATTTCCAGATGCTGGTATGTATTTTAGGGACTAGCGACGCATTTAAACCGATGCAGCTACAAATGCATTGAGGAAGCTCGCAGAGCGTTAAATTCAATATATTGGGCCAACACTGACAAGCCACATGTCATTCTGTTTTGCTAAGGATAAGCTAAATGGTCTTTCCACTCCTCTAGTTGTTTTGCATCTTCTCAGTCTTGTTAAGGCTCCCTGATTTTTCTGCCTAATGGATCCTCTTACACATCTTTTGTCTGCTGAGGTTTTTGATGGCTGTGAAAATCAAAGCATTTAAATATCTGAGATTGGATTAGCACTACAGAAGCTGTTCTTCCAGTAAAGTCTGTGTCTCAGTTGCCAACTATCCTTTTATTTCAGACTGGCAGAGAATAGCTCCTCTAAGTATTTCCTTTTCACTTTGTGTTTGGCATGTCTGAGATATTTGATTAATAATATATACTGGACTGCATGTGAATTCTTTCCCGCTGGGAAGTCTTAAATATCCTTCATGTGAAAAGGTCTTTCAGCACAGTAGTCTGGAAATGGTCACTCTGGCTGGTCAGCATGAAGACAGGTAGCGAATGTTTTGCCAAAATAAAAAAATAAAGTAGAATTTGTGGAGCACGTTGGTTGCTTTAGCTCAGCCTCTTGGTTTGAAAAATGTGTGCAGTTTAATATGTTTCCAAGTGAAGTCTGATATTACCTTTAAAAGAAGCAAGCTGGTACAACTTGGACAGTTCAATGTCACAATGGAATTTTTTAGTAATGACGTTGCTATTCCTGGAAAATGAATGGAGCTCTCAGCACCTTTGCTGTGGGTGACATCGGAGGCAACATCTGTAATTCTGCACCCTCCTCTGGCGTTGTTTCTGAATTGCTGAATGAGCTACCAGCAAAAGCAGGCTTGTATCAGCAGCTTGATATTTATATCTTGGCAGGGAGCTTGTGTTTGCTGGTATCATTTGTCTCTGAAGAACAATATCTGTAATACATGAAAATACATTTTCTGCCCTCTCCTTTGCCCCCGTTTCTGATGTCATCTGAAGCTGGCCACCTCTCAGCTGTCTTCTCATAGCACCATCTATTTCTACAATTATTTTTTTTTCCATTAAGATGGGGGGGAAATGAAAAAAATAATTGTGGAGTTTCAGCTGAGCAAAAGGTGAAAAGGTCCTTTGCAGCCTTAGGGCAAAACTGCTCTGCAAATGGGTCAGAGAGGGCTGACCTCCGAAATATGATGCAGAGGGCACTGCTCAGTCCCCGAGGGGCAAAGTGAGGTGTGGGGTTCGGAAACTTTTCATTTCTGATTCACCCATAAAGGCAAATGTTATCAGCTAAGGTGCTGTCCTGGGGACAGCTGGTCCTGACCGGGATGAAGAGATGCTGTCCCACCCAACAGGAGATGCTGCTGTCCCTCCCAGCAAGGTCCTCTGGGCTGGGGTGATGCCAGCACCAAGCAGTGTGTGACCAGGATTGCTGAAACTTAGAGTGTCAAAGAGCACCAAAGCCCCCAGAATTATTTAATCAACATAATTATTTTATCGCAGCACAAACTAGTCTTGTCCCAGTACAGATTAGATCCCCTTAGCCCTTTTCCCAGTACAAAGTGCATCCCCTTGGCTCTGTCCCAACGCAAACTGGCATCTGTAGCCCAAAGTCCCTGGGCCCGAGGGTGGCTGGGAGCATGCTGGTGTTCGGTTTCGTGTTCTGGGGAGTGCTGCAAGAAGCAGGCAGTTGGACTTGATGATCCTTACGGGTCCCTTCCAACTCAATATCTTCTATGATGCACTGATTTAAACAGTCTGGGTCATGGAAACCTTATACAAAGACAGGGACATTATAAAGCCACACCAAATAATGCAATTGGGCTAGGACCAGGGCTGGCTTACGAAGCAGTTTTGGTTTCCTGTTCTCTCTCGTAAGGGTCAAGTGCACCCGAGAAGGAGCCATGATGTTCTGCTGCGAGTCGCAGCTACCTGGGTACAGCTGTATAAAATGATTCCCTATGCAAATACAGGCTCTGCAAGTAAATTGTTAAGTGTTTTTTTACAGCGTTTTCTTGTAAATTTGTTGTTTCTTCCACTTTAAGAGTTTTTTTTTTAGCTAAAATTAATAGGTTTTGAGTAGGTCTTTTTGTAAAGTTTTTATGAAAAACTGAAACACCTTAGGTTAGCTTAAAAGTTTTATTTATTTTTTCAGTAGAACAAAACTTTGAAATAATTAAGCTCCGAATCTGGTGAATCAAAATTATCATCTGAAAATGCCAAAACAAGCTGGTTTGAGTTTTTGAAAGATTTTAAATGTTAACTTAGTAAATGTTTTGGTCAATTCCAATCTGATTGATTTGCTTTATTTGTTCTGGGTTTTTTTAGGGACAGAAAGTTTCAGGTCAGTTATTCTCTTAATTCCAGTTAGGATTTAATGTTTTAATGTAGAGATCTATAACATGTCCAAACATTTTTATTTGCAACAGGTAAATTTTAGAATTTATTCTTACAGAAATAAAATACTAGGTTGTCTAGAATCCAGTAATGTTGTATTAGCTTGTCTTTTGTCTGTCTTTAACCTGGCCTGCTGAAATGCTGCATAAAGTCTTACTTTGTCTAACATGAAAACAGCAATTATTCCACAACAGAAATACTGAAGTCAACTATCAAAAATTATAAAATTTTGGAAATGCAGATTCATTTCTGACTGAAATAATTTTAGCTAGAGTATTTTAAAGTAGTTTAAAGTACATCATAAAGTACAAAAAGGAAAATTGCTAAATGGGGAGGAAATTAATTTTTGTAGGGTGACACCTGTATTTACGCCTAGGCGGCTGGGTTTCTGCCCCTCTGGATGTTTGATTAAACAGATGCAACTACAGTGAAAGTGAACCTTTGAGGAGCAAGGTGAATTAATGTGATTAATAATAGTGTTATCTTCTCTTTAAAAATAGGACAAAGTCAAAGTCATCAAAAGAAAGATGAAAAGGAGAGCCACCCACAGAACTAGCCAAGGTAAAGGTGTGCTTGGAAGGCAAGGGCAGGGCGCTCCGTGCATCTCCTGGGTTCCTCTGTCTGGTCTAGCACAGCGGTCTTGTCACCAGAGTTCTCCCAAGTCTGAACTGAATTAAATGTTGAACTGGTAAGTAGGAGTAAATTCACTACATGCTTGTCTGCACAAACGGTGGGTGTAATTTAGCAGTGATGCCTCAATGCTTTCAAAGTGGCATCTCACTTAGTCAGAAAAAAATGGAATAGAAAGCAAGCCAGAGGTCTGCAGCAGTGTGTCAAAGTATTTTATAGAGCCAAAGGAAACTATAAAACAAAACTGAAAAACCTTGACAGCCAGAAGAAATGGACAGCCTCAAGCAGCTTGCTTTCTGCTTGTGTGATTCAGTGTGCTGCCTCTAAAAGCACATTCTTTCTGGAATCTAAATGGATATTGTAAGGCACGATTGTGTTTTCAGCTAGGACAGCCAAGAAGTTTGGGGTTGTTTTCTCCAGGCATCCCTGTTTTGGTTTTTTTGGATTGTTTGGGTTAGCTTTTTTTGAGTAAGCAGTGTGCAGGTGCATGAACTAATGCATCCTTCAGATGGCATCCAGATGTCTGCCCTTAAGGGCACCTATCATTGTGTGGAGCACAAAGTTTGTTGAACAGCTTTGGGAATCATGTGAAGGTAAAATATTTTTACAAAGGGATCACCAGAAAGGTTAAAAAGCTGAAGACACACAAATGAGACTCTCTTTATTCAAGTGTTACATCGTGTATGTCGAAAATAAGCTGATGCACAGTCTTTGCCTGGGGAAGAGAAAGGTTCCCTGGCCGGTGTGACCTTTCCAAGGTGCAGCTCCTCTGTCGGGCTTGAGCACCAGGTGGGAGCTGAGATCAGGAAAGCAGCAACTCTGTCAGAAAACTGGGTGGCCGGTGGGGAGAAACAAAATCTGAGGTTGATGGAGGAAAGCCAATTTAGTTCAAGTTGTTAGTGTGTCATACTGGCAAGAAGTGTGGGGGAGCAATCCATCTTTTAATTCTGTTGAGATAACAAAGTCATTAATTTCCCTACAAGTTTTAGTATTTAGAGATGTAGAATCAAATGCAGAAGCCTATGTGCAGTCTTACCAATGTCGTTTGAAGAGGGATTACAGATTTTTTGCCTCTTAAAAATGCTTCTGTAAATTTGGGCAGATTCATTCTTGGCATGACTCTATTAACTTACAAGTGTTATTATCAAGAGTACCAAAATGCCAGCAAGCTGTGTATTACAAAGAATCCAGGGATGTACAACAAAAATTATTAAGGAGCTTGAAGAACTTAGGAAGAAAGATTAAAAGAACAAAATGTTTCAATGGGATAAACAGCGACTAAGAGTAGCTGCGATAATCAGCTACTAGTGTGTGAAGAGTAAAAGTGCCGAGGATGTAATTTTAAAATGGATTTAGCTAGAAGTAGTGGGATAAGTTAAAAGACATGGGTGAGTGTTTTTTGTTGTGGGGTTTGGGTTTTTTTTGCTTGTCTTTTAATGTTTAGAGGTGTTAGACAAATGTGTCCACATGTTTGTGTCTGGCTAGGTCACCTCTTTAGGCACAAAAGTTTGATTTCTTTTCCTTGCCTTTCATGCACTCTCCACCTGGCTGAGTTTGGATTTGTCTTTTAAAGGGTACCTAGCTGTCTGCTGTTGGACACTACTGATTCACAGGTCCAAAACCAGATTTTAGTGACTAAATATTCTTTATTGTCGGCGCCGGGTGTACGGGGGATCCTTCCACCAATCGTACACACCCGGAGGGGCAGATTATTTTATATTTACATAATGAAACAATGAATATTCCATTAACGCCTATACATATTCATTACCTGAACCCGCCTACCCTCACTTCGTATGCTAATTAGCTTATCAGTCTTTCACGCTTGCGCAGATTCTTCCAAAAATTGTGGGCCGGGGTCTTTAGAATGTGGGCAGTGGTCTATGGGAGGAAGGCCGTAGGTCTTCCTCATGGTGTACTTTTCACCTTAGGTCTCAAAAGTGATGAGTTGGCAGACTTGTAGAAATCTTTCCCAGGGTTTTTACAATACCCCTCGTAATTTTACTCAAGGACATCCAGCTGTCCCATTATCTCCTTGGTAGGACAACTTGCTTTGCAGATAAGGAGGACAGCTCCCCTTGCAGAGATTTGCAACTTTCTTGCCAGAACAGTCTATATGATCTTTCAGACATTTTAACCCTTTTGTCGCCATACAATTACAAGCTTATTTATGCATTAAAATGAATATTGCTTTATGAATAAAAACTTGACCATATTATTTACAGCTTATTCACATCACTACAGCACCTCAGACATAAGCAGTGTTTGAAGATTCACACATAAAACAGAGGTGGAAACCTCTGAGAAGCCCAAGTTTCATTGGCATTGATGGAAATGAGGATCCTGAGGGTTTAAGATACCTTTGGAAAAAGAAGATGTGCAAATGACTTAGAGCTGAATACCCTGGCAGATGACAATATGTGGAAAGGCATTTATGTACCGAAGACCAACACCTAGGCATCACTGTCATTCATTACGTTCCTGTTCAGTTTTCACATAATCCTGAGGTTGCCTTAGCATAAATCCTTACCTGGGAAGTTTGCACTGGCAAACATGTCAAAACCACCTAAAACCTGATGTTCACCAGTTGCTCAAAGTTCTGGGTCAAAATTGAGTCCTGATGATGCTCTTGCTTAGCACAACATGCTTACCCACCCATTCCCTGCAGCAATGGGCGAAAAGGCAAAGTGCATGCTGTGAGAGCGGGATGCAAGGAGGCTCAGATCTGCCTTAGAAATCTGGATCCTGTGTCTCTGGGGGGGTTGGAAAATCCAGCCTGGATTAGTCAGTGGGGATGAAGACATACTAGGAAAGGCAAAGCCTTCTGCCATTGGAAACTGCTGGATATAACAGGACAGTACAGAGGTTTTCACCTTTACCAGGTATGTGTAGCCAAGCAAGGCCAGATGTGCCAGGCAGACAGTTTCCGTGATTAGCAGTGATGGTGCTTCTGCAGGAGGGTTTGCAGAAGCGGGGAGTGTGCAGGACTTCATGCAGTCAATCAGTGATGCTCAGCTAAGTGCTCTGAAGTGGTGATGC
The DNA here is from genome assembly GCF_963210335.1 of Falco punctatus. Lineage (NCBI taxonomy): Eukaryota > Metazoa > Chordata > Aves > Falconiformes > Falconidae > Falco > Falco punctatus. The sequence continues at coordinate 64,739,819 of NC_137588.1, forward strand.
ATAAAACTGCACCCGGAAATCTGTGAGCCATGTTTGTTTGTGATGTCTGTAATCAGCAGCAAAACTCATATTTGTTTCACAAATTGTATTGGGGAAGTGGAAGGAGAATGTCCTAATTGCCTTCTTGTAGGTAAATTTGTTCTTCCATTTGTCAGGGTCTCACCTTAATTAACAGCAGTTTCCTCAGTGTATTTCAAAATCGTGGTTAGATGGGGGTGAATTTGGCTTTAACATAATTAGCCTGATAGTTAAAGCTTCAGAAGATGCTTAAATGAGAGAAGTAGAGAGAGGTCAGGGGGTGTGGGGAGGTTGTGCTAAAGTTTTATTAACAAAAGAACTGGAGGAAAAAAGAGAGTTAGACAAATCCCACAGTATTTGAGGACTGGAAAAGGGCTTATCTTGGAGAAAACCCATAAGGTGTGTTGGAGATGAAATCTGTGGCTTCAACCAAACTGCTTGTGCTTTAAGTTAAAGGTGTGCAAAAGTCTTCTCACTGGTATTTCTGTTAAGTTCCATTCTACTTGAATTTACCTCCTCTCCCTGACAAACCTGACTAGTCTGGAGCCCTGCATAAAGGTTGGTGCACAAGGTGGGGGCACCAGTATTTTATTCTTCATGCAATACCCTGCTTCTGCTACTGATACAGTAAATATCGTGATGGCTGCTGTTAAGGAATGTTCCCTTACCTGATTTTTTTTCCCAGTACAAGCTCATAGACTACAACTACGTATGGACAGCTGTCGAGCTGAACATAGTCTCAAGTATACACAGCTAACTGTTGTATGCCCTAACATAAAGCATAAAAATCCCATACCAAAATAGTATCATGATGGTATTCATAGGCGGGTGATGATTCATTGAAAATTGCTGACTTGGACTAAAATACTGATTTCTACTGATTTGATATACGGTATTCACTACAAAACACCAGCGTGTAGGGTGGAGGTATGTTTTATGGTACCTGAGAAATGACATGAATGCTCTGGTGGAAATCTATTAAACTGTGGGGGGAAAATACCTACAACGCCCATAAATACTGATCGGTCTAACTTCATGCATTACCCAATAGAATTAATACAAGAGATATTCTATGCATAAAATGTGGCCAGAAAACCCTTCCTGTAGATTGGGTGCAAATATTTTACTGAACCGGAGAGGAAGTTGGGATTATCATGAAATCCAGGGTATTAGCTGGTGGCTTTCGCTTCCTTGGCACCTGCTCTGGCATAGTGAGATGCTGCTGGTATTTTAACAAGCGTGTTTAATAAAAGCGGTTATTCCTTGGCTGGGATAAGCCTGGTACCTCTGCACAGAGTAGGGTAAAAGCTCTTTGTTTGTCTCTGTATGACAGCAAGGCACTTTATAATTCCAGCAACCAAAGAGGTAACACCATTTGGCCCGTTTGGCAAATCAGCTTTTATTGCTTGGTGTTTGTTCAAAGCCCTCTTGAAATATGTCTGGGATAGGTTGCTAGTAGAGCAGAGAGTCTTCCAAGTTTCGCTTTGAGGCAAGGAGCTGAGCGGAGAAATTACATGGATTTATAGCTCTTAGGGAAATCTTTTGCAAATACCTGTGCTGTGTACACAGCCCGGTCTACCCCATGGGCACACAGGCTGTCTTTCAGAAACATTTCTCAGCCACAGTCTGTCTCCAGATACGTGATAAACTCCACCAGAGGCAGGACCATCCCTCAAGGCTTTGCTAGCAGTAATGTATCAGTGGCCTTTTAGGAAGCCTCTGCTGTCAGCCAGAGCTTTGGAAGATGTATTTGGACACAGGCAGCTGAACTGAGTGGATGTAGTTGTGTGGGTCAATGAAAAGGCTTTGATTGTTGCTGTGCTATTGATTGGCAGTGCCACCTCACACTCCTCCTATCATACATGCATCTGTCCCAGCAAGGCAACAGCACTTCCAGTGCTGGTGTGCTTGGGGGCACGCTTATTCAGGGTCTCTGAAGCACTGCATTTAGCCAGGCTGCTGGATTTGACCAGTGTCCGTACCTCATTACCCACTTCCCAGGCGCATGCCAAGCCATGTCTCGTTGGGGAACAACCATGTTCTAGCCATTTGACCACCTGCTGGGCTTGAGGGGAAATGGATGTACTTGTCAGAACCCCTGAATGCCGTGTTTGGGAGTGCTAATGGCAAAAGACGCTTCCAAGAGATCCCTTTACAAACCCGTAAGTCTCCAGCTGGGATGTACCCTGTTACAAGCAGGATAACTTACCAGCTTGTTGTTTCCGTAGTAGGGTGTTTCATGTGGATAGGAATATTGCAGTTGGAGTATAGTCTGCTTTTATGGAGGGTAAGATTAATCTTACAATGCCTTCAGTACATCCTTTAAAACAAAAATGCACCCATGAGGAAGCAGATTTTCAACGTAAGCTTTCAGTAGTGGTCCTAATCACTATAACAGCTGCATATACCAGTCACCTCTGCTGGCCATTTGTTCCCTTGCAGTAAGTTCTTGTGAGGATGACATTTGTGTGAAACCTTGCACAGAAATTACTAGACAATCTGCTCAATGCCACTCACCATTTTCTGCTTTCTTTTACCACTAAGTAATGGAATTCTCACTCCACAAAAGCAGGCATCATCTTACTGAAAAAAAAAAATGTTTTTAGTGTTAATTCAGACCTAAGATATGTCTTTACCAGTGGCTTTTGTGTTGCATTAAATGTGTTGAGCAGTAAGGCTGAATTGTTCATCACCACATCGTTGTTTTTCTTGTTCTGCGTAGAATAAGCTCCACAGATACTAGCGGCTGGCAGCTGTGAGAGACCAAAGGGTGAATGAGTTTGAGATCAAATTAAATATGTTCATAGTTTTGAGAAGGATTGTTGCAAATCACTGTTGAAGCACTGTTCTGTTGACCACCATGTGCATCCACACACTGACGCTGCCCATCCTTTCCCCCTCATTTAGAGGAAGGTTCCTGTAAAACCCGAAGCTGATGTATGGGTAGATGGGAGATGTGTTAAGCTCTCGGTTATGTTGTCCTAATGAGCTCTCTAAATCTGGGAGAAGCTTTGGGTTGAGCACAGACTAGGGTTATACTTGTCTGCTATCAAAGAGACAATTTTTGTGAGCCAGCCAGCCTGGTGCTTTTTTCTCCTTCCTGGCGTGATTTGAATCTTAGCAGTAAGAAATGCACTGTATTGTTATTTTCTGTAGATATTCACTTTCCCTGACCCCGGGGGCTGTCTGTGTGCCTAAAATGATGATAGGTTTAAAGGCTTGTACGCATGTGCTTAAGCCTGGTTACGTGGTTTAGTGCTTGGGAAGTGAGCATGGGATGAAGGCTGTGCAGTGAGAGTATGTGTGGTGCCAGACTCTTGCTCTTGCATGTCTAATTATTATGCCTGCTGCAAAGTTTACTGAATTTTGGCCTCTGGGGCCAGGGAGCTTGAATAAATAAAATCTTCAGACCTAGAGGGATAAGCAAATTCTGTAATGCCATAATCAGTTTGGAGAATAGCTTTTGCTGCAGCTTCAAATTGGGTCTTCAAATGGTGGTGTGGTTAAGGGGATTTTACATGTGCCGTGAAATTTCTAAACCTATCTACACTGTTGTTTGACATGCAAAAGTGTGATGTTGTCTTTTTATTAGGAGGGCTGCATGTCTGACATATCTCTATACTAGTGCTGTGGATAGACATCTTAAAAGAAAATTGTAATCGAAATTCTGAGCAGGATGAGATGAGAATTAGCTGCTTGTCTAGTGCTTTTCTGTTTATCTCTAAATGTCAGCACTCTGCACTGAAAGTTTTGATAGGAAGGCATCTGCTATTCCAGGCTAGAGAATTAGCAAAGGGGAGAATTAGGGTGTGGGGAGGGAGAGGGCTAATTGAATCCTGCTGCAGTGACAATAGCTCTGGAATATGCTTGTGCTAGGTCAAAAGAAGTAACAAGTGTGAGGCACAGCAGGAATGACTTGTGCTGATGTGCAAAGCAGCCCCTTGCAGAAAGTCTTGGATTGCCAAAGGCCTGAGGCTGAGTCTGAAGATAGTGATTCCTGTACCTTAACTCAGAACGGGGAGGGCATCTTGCTAAAGCAGCTGAGGACATGAGCTCACACCTGTCTTCTGCTCTTGAACTTAAAGCTGTTTTCCAAAGTGACCCAGCTACGAGTTTGAGCAGGCAGGCAACGTCAAGTGCCTTGCTGTTAATCACCTTGACTCGTCCTGTGACATTTGCCATGCCTTATGTTGGAAATTATTTGCTTCTGCTGTGTGAGATTTAGTAATATGATGTAGTCAGCCTCACAAGCTTCAAAAAATGTCAAGTCATAATTTCACAAGGTTTAGCTGTTACTCTGTATTTCTGGAAAACCTTTGGTTCAGCTTATTTATTCTAAGACATATTCACAGGTATGACTTTGCCCATGTTTTAGTCCTTTGAGATCCACTCTCAACAGTGTTCATAGTTCAGGTGGTCTGTTAGCTACTTGCAGTGCACTGAGAACAGCATGTGAGCTCCCTCTTGGTCTTCCTTTTGTTTCAGAAGCCACCAAAATCCTGCTGGAGCAGCTGTCCCTGTGTACATGCAGCTGTGCTTTCTGTGGTTTATCTGCTTAGGGAAGGTGATGATTTGAATCCTGAGGTAGCTGCCTGGTTGCTTTTAGAATACATTTGAGTTGAAAACCAGCATCGGTGCAATAAGGTACATTTTTAGAGTGATAGAAAAGGCTACTGTTGACAGCATTTTACATGCTTTCATGAGATTTTGGGGGTCATGCTGTGAGCAGCAGGTTAACAGTGCTCTTGTTAGGATTTCTGCAAGTGAATTGAACTCACCATAACTCCTGTGATTACTCTAATTCAGCAGGACCCCTTGCATACTTCGAAACATTTATGTATTAGCTCTCTGCAACAAGTCTTATAAAACACCATATATTTTTTCCTTCTGTTGATGGTGAGATTGAGTAATATACACTTAGGGCATTCAGACCTTATTTTTCAATTCAGCAGGATGATTTTCTCTCTTTTGAGCTGTCTTTCAACTGTACATGCCATTTAATAATTTGCAGTAGCTTCTACATTTTTTGATTGAAGGGCTTGACCCACGCAACATCAGTTGCTGCTAAATAGTCACGAAGGCAGGGATTGAGTTGCTTTAACACTTTGCAACTTCTTAGACGAAAATATGTGTATATATGGAAATTTATAGTTTGAGGTCTTCTCTAGGTTCTTGTCCCTTGTCTGTCCAATGCAGTGTGAACAGCATTTGTTTCAGGGCTGATGCACTGGCAGAATCAGGGTGGAAAAGTTTACGTTGCACTTTCCTGGTACGTGTGCTGTCAGAAATGGGCATTGGGCCTCTGATCTTTTAACCCCAAGCCAGGAAATTATGTTGAATAACATAATGCTGTTGTTAGATGTGCTGTATCAAGCTGTGGACTGTATCACCCTACCGCAGAGACCACAGTAACTGCATTGCATGGCCAGTCACGTGGCAGCGGCTGCTGTAGCTCTTCTATTAAAGCGAGTGCAAAATGTGCAGTTCCAAACCTGCTCGCCGAGCCTTTTCACAGCATTTTGTCACTCGCCTCACACATGCAAACCTCATTCTTCTCCCCGTGGCTTTTCAATCCGCTCTCCCAGTGGGCTGTTTTATTTTTAATACCTGTTCAACACTGGAACTTTCTCACAGGTTTTTGCAGTCCCTGGTAACCACACCAGCCATGCTATTTTTACCAGGAGCTGAGAAATGCCAGCACAGCACTGAAAATTTTAATGTTCCAACTGCAGCTGTATCTGCTCAAATCTTCATTGCGTCACTGAGCTTCAGCTCTGCCTGTTCTTTTCTGGCTTTATTTCATTATTTACAACACACAATTTCTGACCCAAAAATCATCAGCTCTCTTAGTTCGCTCAAGTTAAAAAACCATGCTCTGAGCCTCACTGGGGTTTGTCAGATGATGCCCAGATGGGGAGAAGGCTCACCCACCTCTCCCTCCCTTCACTGGCAGAATCTGCAGTGAATGGGACATATTTTGTGTGTTTATGTTTCTGTGCTGAGCAGCATGTGTAAATCCCCTCCAGCGTCACCTCTAGCATGTTATTTGCACATTCTTCAGTACCTCTTTGTTATCTGTGACCCATTGTTATAGCAGGGGAGGGTCTCTTTTCATTGCCCCTTGGTTGTGCTGGTTGCTGCCGCCGCACCACACAGCTCCACGCAGAGCAGCGCTGGTTGCTCTCTCTGTCTCCCACCATCTGTTACAGGATTCTCTTTTCTTTGCTTGTTTTCCTATTGATCATGCTGCTGGTGTATAGCATTATGATCAGCACTCTCAAGGGAGTGTTCGCTGCTCCTTCCACTTTCCTCTTACCTTCTTGATTACAAATATTTCCATCTTGGCAGCAAAAATGGAAAGATCAAATAGAAAGCAATCTTTTCCTCTACAATCTCTTCAACAACCTGTGGCATGAGATAAAAATCTAACAGCAAGAATGTTACTTGATCGTGTAATTGGATAAGGGCTGTATTGTCATATGATAAGGAGAAAGGGCTATGCTGGAGCTGCTTGGGAGGTGAAACCTGGCTTTTAAAAAGAATTTAATTAATTTGCAAATTAAATTGTCTTTTGACAACAGTTTTCAATTCCCCTTCAGGGGTGTACCTTTTAGACAAAAGTTCTTAAAAGTATATTAGAGACCTGAAAGCTCAAAATGCTGCCTGGGGTTCTCTGTCCTGCATGATGAGTGCATAAGCTTGTGTTCCTGTGCAGGGCACTCCAGAGAGACAATACTTGAAATCTTTTGGATTGCATTTAAACTTTCATGTGACTGATGTTGTATCTTGCTTGACGCACATCAGCCCTGCCTATTTCAAGTGCAGCAACAGGGGCCTTGCTGCACACAGTGAGGTTACTCCTCCAGAACAGCTAATGAGGGTTACCAACCCTCCTACCACATGTATGGATACATGCGGAAAGCATGAGGAATTTAATTTAGTGCACTTTCCTGTCTACTTAGGCTGATTATCTGTGGATGTTGTGGTTTGATTATTTTTTTTTTCCATGAAGTGAGGGTGCATGTGGAGAGAGAGATATGCCATGGATCAGTTCATATTGCATATTATCCTAAGTATCCGATTTGTGAGGTACCCAAAGCTCATCAATATTGATTGGTGTTCAGTAGGATGCAAGAACCCTAGATCCTACCACCTGCCAATGGCTTTATGACCCTTGCAAAGTCCCAGCTAAATCCAAACTACTTTTTTCTGTGACTCTTGATTGAACTGAAACAATGGAGAAACATAAAACTAGAAAGCCATCAAATTATTTTTTCTCTTCACTTCCTGATTTGGCATTGCTGATCCTTTCTTTAACTGAGATTTTAAAAAGAGAACCTGGTGCAATTATTCTGCACCTACTGCTGGGCTTTCTGCCACACTCCAGTAAGCGGACAATTTATTAAATGCTGAAAAGAAGAAAAATGGGGTAAGCTATTAAAGAAGTTCCTCTGATTTTGCAAGGACATCTTGAGAGGTGCTTCTATGTTCCAGGCTGCAAGCAAGCACTGTCTTATACAAAGAGCCACCATAACTCTTGAAGGCTCAAAATGCTAAAGTTACTGTTTTTAACAGCTGCTCAATCAGAAACAGCGTACACCTCTGTGACAGTGAAGCGGTACAGGTCATGCAGAGACCATGACAGTGTCAGTTCCAGCAGATAACCAGGACAAGGTGACTCCCCGTTGCACCCTAAGCTGCTGGGATGTGCCTTGGGAAGAACAGGACAATTTTCTGCTGACAGAATTACTTTAGCCACCCTGAAATACCAGCAGTGAGAGTCTTAACTGTTCCAGATGCACAGATGACATGGTGTTTAATTCAGAGGATTTGTGGTGAGGTAGCATGACAGGAAAAAAATGAGCTGCTACAGGAAAAAATGCATCTTCCATGTAACGAGACCTAAAAGGAAGAGAGAGAAAATTAAAACAATGAGAAGTTTATGGTGAAAGGCCAGTTCAGCATGATGATAGCAGACCCACATCTCTCTTGCTGGCAAGAAATGTGAAGCAGCATGCTGTGTGGGATCCCCAGCAGTGGCAGAGGTGGCTGTGCCGCACCACCCCTTTGATGAGTATTGGAGAGGAAAAAGAACTCTGCAAAGATGCCCAACAACAGCCAGGAGGAGGAGGAGTAGCCCAACAGGGGCAAGGAGGAGAATCTCTGTGATGGCTGGAGAGAAGGGGTTGGATGCTGAGCCACGGGAGCAGAGAGCTTGTGTTTGCTCTTCCAGCACATCGCCCCAGAGCCCCCCACGGGCTGGACCCGGGGCCAGCCCACCCCAGCTCAGGGGCACGGGCGGGCACTGGTACGTGCCCAGCAAGGGGGCAGACGCCCCCCGCACCCTCTGTGCACAGAGCCCATCCCGCAGGAAGGCATCAATGGCACACGGACCCTTCAGCCGGTGTTGCAACGCCGACTGCCAGTCCCTCAGACGGTTCCTGTCTGTCGGGGCGGTAGCCTGTACGGAGACACGCTGCCAAGTCTGGCTGGTGCTGGAATGGATCTCCAGTTGCTATTGTGACATTGTAACCCAATATTGACTGCACTGATTATTGATGACAAATTGCAACAGATTTTCCCACTGCCAGTTGCAGCTGAGAGCGCTTTCCTGGGAGATTTTCTGCACCAGGACCCAGAGCACAGTGTGGGCTTGTCCCAGGCAGAAAGGGGTCCCGCTGGCTGCTTTTTTTAAGGTTATCTGTACAAAGTTGTTTTTACCATCTTTTTTTATTAATTTATTTGTGTTCTGTTCCCACTATAAGTACCATACAGAATAAAGGCTCAGATGGTCCTTGCTTCTCAGAGCTTGTAGGCTATATGGAGAAGAAATACGAGGCCTTCCACCCACAAATGGATTTCTAAGATAACTATAATACCATAAATATACCTTTTAGCAAACAGCTGCCTATAAAATCAGCTTCAAATTGTTATGTTTCCGGTACAGCTATTTGTAGTTTTTCCAATTTCAGTTCATCAAAATGTTAAATACTAGTAAAGAAGGGAGGGTGAACGATATTTTTTGTAGTATCTGTGCCATTATTCATGCGTATTTTTTTGTGTCATCCTGTGGCAGAGCTTCTTTTCAAGAACTCATTGCCTGAGAAGCTGAGCAAGTGCTGAAAAAAGGGTGCAGACACTTTTTTGTGGCTCCAGTGCATGTAGGAGCCACTACGAATCTTTCAGGAGGAGCACTACACTCTTGCAAATTAAATGGATACACACGGCATTATTTCCACAGATGATGAAATGTAAATATGATGGAAAAGTTGGTGATGAATTAAGTTCTGATGCATGTGTTTAACCTGCAAAATGTACTTGTCTTGAGACTGATTTATTACAAAGCTCTCATGCAAATGAGCTATAAACAGAAGTGATGAAGTGTGAGGTCTCTTTACGTGTATCGCAGATTAGGACTGATGTACAATAACTAATTAATGTTACTAAGAAACTCCAGGAGAGACTAATACAAGGGGAGAGTTTGGGAAGAAATTGTTTTTAAAGAAGTAAGACTAAAAGCTATCTTTGCCAAAATTAAGGGGAGTAAAATATAAGGTTAAGATTAAAAGCTATGTTTTGGAAATGTTTTTAGCAGCAATTTCTCACCCAAGGTGTAAAGAGAAACATAAAAAAAGGCCAGTGGTGTTCTCATCTCTCACTGCAATGAAAGGGAGAGTCATGATCTTGCCCAGCATGAGTGAAGGAGCTGCTCACACAGCTACTATTAGTCGTTAAAAAGAAATGAACCTGTGCGTGGAGGTGCTGTGAGATGCCAGAGGTTTCAGGTCCATTCCTACAGTGTAAATGGGTTTAGTTAGCTCACCTGGTGGGAACTGTGTTGACCTTTACGTGTCCATATGTTATCATCTGTGTGTATCTTCATCCTGATCCCACTCCTGGTGAAACTGGGGAGAGCTTTGATATTGACTACAGTTTAACATTAGATTCCTTAGTGGTATTTTTTATCATCTCAGATTTTGAATAATGGGGTTTTGATCTCGCTCTGTGGGGACTGGCCTCCTCATGAACTACACACCTGGTGTACGGTACAGACTGGTGAAAGAATTGATCGTAGCTCTGTGAGGAGCATGTGGCTCTCAGGAACAATGGGGAGAAGCAGCAGCCTCCTGTTTACCAGAAGTAGCAACTCCTTGCTGCATCACAAGTTCATATTGCTTTTTGGGGTTTTTTAAATTCCCACCCACCCACCCACCCACCCCCCCCACCCCCCGGCAGCAGCATGAAAGGATGGGAGAAAAGAAAAAAAACCTGAATGCTACTCCCCTCCCCCCCTTGCTTTTAGATACATGTTTCAGAAATTATTTGTTTCTGTACAAATCCTGGTTTTTATACCTCTTTATTAAACAAAACCTGCAAATAAATTTTAGCTGCTTTCCAGTCTGCCTAATCCTCATGTTTTCATACAGATAAATCTTGTATAATTAGCTGTAGCTCAGGAAGCCTGTAGTGCCTGACAAGAATGAAATGAAACATCTCAGAAAGCACGAGCATGGGGTTCAGCATCCTTCGCCCCAGCCTGATGTTGCCCTGAGCCCTGGTCAGTGTGGCTCCCAGCTTTTTTTAACTGCTCCAGCCCAGTAGCTGAACCTGTTTCTGTCTTTTTAAGGTTGATGAGGAGTGTGTTCGAAGCCAGTGGGATTTGAAAACAATTAAACCCCTACATTTCCATGAGGGTAAAAAAAGTATTCTCTCTCTTGATTTTGTTGCTCGTCGCCACCGTGTGCTGCTCCCCTGGTGCTCACAGGACAATGCACACCCGGGGAAAGCAGGTCTCGCCGCCCGCACACAGAGCGTCCGGTTGTTGAAAAGCAGACATTTCAGCTCACAAGTGTTAAAGTGTGATTCTTGTGTTTTCTGTAACATTTTAAAGCAGTATTCAAAATAACTGAATTGGGTGTTTTACCGGTCAGGCACCTCTGTGAAATTCAGCCTGGCGAGGGTAGGTGTTAGTCAGCTTTGGCCTCGTATGGCAAGGGCGGCGGAGAGCTGGGGGCAGTTACCTTCGTTGGCTCGGTCCCAGTAGGCATGATACATTTTGAACAGATTTTTTGATGTGAACTTTGTTTAGTCACTTTCTGTGTTGTATTCTTTCCTTTTTCTTTTGAATCATTTGTGGTTAAACTGGTATTTTATCTCTAAAGTTAATACTTAGCACACATTTTATGGGTTTTCATTTCAAATTGTAAAGGTAAGATGTCAGTCACTTATAAATTCATTCAACTGTGGATCATGTGACCTTTGAACAGCACGGGGAAAGCTTGCTTTCTGAAATTCTTGTGTTTCATGTAGATAGGGGCTTGTTTTCCTTTTGTATAATATGTGCATGGTTTTTCAGGTGTTTCAGAGACATTTTTTTTTCTAAACTATTTGATGGCAGGGAGAGGAGGGCTTCCCTGCTGTGTAAGAGACTGAACTAACGGTATTAACAGCAATAGGACTGACAAGATGTTGGTTTTTCTTTTTAAGGGTGAACTTTATGTTTAATTATATTACATCATAAAGCAGGGTATCAACCTGTTTCAGCTCATAGCTTTGCCTTCCCTTATCTCTGTGGATCAGTATATTAGCGCAAGGGCAGAAGCACTGCAGGATATATGAGCAATGAGCATTATCCATCAGGGCACTTGAGTATTTTACTTGCTAGCACCATGTGTTGGTGCTGGTAAAAGCGTTCTAAATGAGCGGTCTTATGTTCTTTTCATAGTCCAAGCTCTGTGCAGTTGCTTCTGTCTTGCTAATCGATGCAGGTGAATTATTCCATCACTTGGGTAGTTCTTCATGTAACAGTAATTGGCATCTAAATGTGAATTTCCCTGCTGGTTTCTTCCATGATCAGACAGTCCTTCTCCCCTTCTTCAAAGGTGGGACACATGCAGTCGTATATAAAGAAAGTAAAAGAAAAGAGAAATCGGTAGAACTGGTTTTAAGTTGCAGAACTACCCTGATCCAAACACACATCAAAGCATTTGGGCATCAAACCAGCCCAGACCAGAGTTCATGAGAACATTTCCATTTCAAACTGCACAAGCTTAATATTTTTCAAGGAAATTTTTCTTCTGTGTCATCTATATATATACGCACATATATAAAAGACGAAATAGAAAAAGGACTTGAGAATCAAACATGTTTGGTTTATTATATTGAACAGGGAAGATCATGTCAGGCTCTCTTCTTTATTCCAGCAGCTTCCCATAACCACAAATTCTCCCTAAAGAACATCTCCCACTTCTCCACAGGCTTGTGACTGATGCACCGATTGCATCTCTGCATCAGTGACCTGCCTGTTTGTCCTCTGAAGGGGCACAGAAAGAGCTTGGTCTTCCCAAAGTACTCAGCACCCCACTTCACCACAGAAGTGGAAAAGACAAGAAAGAAGAATGCTGGTTCATCCAGGGAGCTTGGGACGAAGGTCAAAATAAGAACCAGCTCTCTCAAATACCAGCTGCCCAAACAAACATTTCTAGAAATCTGCATTAACATTGTCTATGTATAGCATAGCTTTTACTTACTTTCCACCCAGATGTGTTAAAAACATTCTATGCTTTTGCTTAAAGTCTGAGTGAGTTGAAAATGAAAAGTCCCAGAAAAAAAAAATATTTTTTTGGGAAGGATAGGGACTGTGCAACTGAACCAACTGAGTTCATCTGATATCTAATTCTGTTGTTCAGTTGCACTGGGAATGGTATCTCAGACTTCAAGGAAGTACAGAGAAAAAGGAAATTCTATTATACTAAGAATGTGGCAGACTGATAAAATTATTAGAGAGATGAAACTTTTGCAAATGCTATTTAGACTTTGCCTTCCTTTCCCCAAATATGAAAATGAATTATGAGAGGAGGATGAAGCTTATAACCTCTCAGACTCTTTCCTTTGGGTTTGATTCTATTTCTCTGCCATGATGGCCATGGCTTTTGCTTGGCTAAGGGTTCAAGGAATAAACTTAAGTACTTTGAACATGAGTGAAAACTAGGTTATTTAACCGTTCTTCACCTGTAGCTGGCTCCATGGTTCAGGGTAGCCTGGTTAATGAAGTGCCCTTCCTTTCCATTTGTGCAACCTCTTTGAAGATCTGCATTTCCAGAGGTCTGGACTGGGGGATTTTTAGGAGAACAGAAACTTGAAATGATGTTGAAGAACGTGGGATTTTCCTGTTTAGTGCATGTTAGCAGATGACTTGTGCATCCTTAGTCATTTAAGTAAGGATTTCTGTGTGCTAATGCTCGAAAGAAAATACCCACCATTTTTTCTTTACCAGCATGATCCCTTCTGGTTATTCTGCTGTGGTGTTCTTTAAGTAGTCTAGGAACAGCAGTGGAAAAAAGGGGTTGCTAAATCTTTAAAATAAAGCTGAACAAGAAATGAATGCATTCCAGCAATAATTGGTTTCTGTACACAGAGATAAGCTGCCAAAATAACAAGACTGTGATTTGAAATGCTGTCTAGCCTCCTACGAGAAACTGTTGGTCTAATCCTTAGCTGGAGTAAAGAATAATGAAATTCTATAAGACTAATGGTGCTATGACAGCTTACATCAGCTACGCATATGACCCCATCCCATTCAGGGCATGGAGAAATATATTGGTGCAGATTTCTGGAAAGCCCAGAACCTGTCATTTTGAAATAACTCTCTGAAACATTTTCCATGAAGATATGGTAATTTATGCAATCACCACAGTGGGACCTTGTTGATTTTTCAAAAAAGGCAAGAAAATAAAGTGTTAGCATGCTCCACCACCTCTAAGTTGTAAGACTATAGAATGAAGTTGGCTGAGCAACAGATTATTAGGAAAGCAAATCAGAAATGTAATAAGCTGTGCATATGCCAGTGTTCCCAGGCAATTGGAGCACTTCTCCTGCGAGGAGAGGCTGAGGGAATTGAGCTTTTTTAGCCTGGAGAGGAAAGAGCTTCAGGGGCATCTAGCAGCAGCCTTCCAGTAACGGTGAGGAGGTCAAAGACGACAAAGTTAGGGACTTGCTCAGGTGGGTACACAGAAGGAGAAGGACAGATGACAGCCATAAAGTGGAGGAGCGGGGGTTCTAGAGGATCAGATTCTGACTGTGAGGATGAGTGAGCACTGGCCCAGGGGGCTTCTGGAGCCTCTGCTCTTGGTGGCCTTCCAATTGATGTAAGCAGCCTGGCCAGAACCAAAGGGTGACCCTTCTTTGAGCAGAAGAGACTTCCTGAGGTCCCCTACGGCCCAAACTGCTCCGTGGCTGTCATAGTCTCTGGGGGAAAGGGAAAGGCTGCTTCTGACTTCCATCAGCCCTGGGTGAAGCTCATAGCATAGTTTTCTGAGTTTGGGTCCATGCAAGTTCACTATATTCACTTTGACATAGACTAGGACCAGGGAGCTTGGCATGAGGGGTTAAATTATGTCATTAGACACAGGTAGGAAGTTCTTCAAGACACAAGGCTGCCCAAGGGTCTTCATGTACAAAAGTCTATATGCATTCAGTGTACGCGTGACTTAGCTCTGTTTGGGTTCAAGAGAACAACACATCATCTCCGAGAGGCAAAATTCCTTCATTGAGATAGGGAGCTCCACTGGCTCCTGAACTTGACCAAGCTTGGTGGCGGATTCCAGTGTTATTCTAAACACCAGGAACTTTAAAGACCGGCTATTATGTTTTGATAATCGTTTAGCTGCTCTTAGATCAGACACTAAACTCCCAAGGATCCTCATTCGTGCAAATTACACCTGATGTTTTGAAACATTCTTGCGCATGACCTGGCATGATGCGTGCTCTGAATGCTCCATCTCCCTGCACAGGCCTCCCTGCAATAACAGATGTCCAAAGCATAGGCTGGCATCGCTCACTAGGTTATTGGAGACAGAAACATTTCAGCACAATTTAAATTATTTTTTAAGATGCACAGTGTGTTGCATCGGATGGGAGTGAATAGCTTTTTTTAACGCCAAAACCTCTGCATAAAAATGAGTTGAAAATACTCAGCGATGTATGGAGGAGAAATAATAATAAAAAAAAGTGTTTTGCTCCCCTGCTTGCTTACATCTGCTAGCGGTAATTGAATATATCATCCTCAGGAGGAAGGAGAAGCAACTCACCTGCTCGAATTCATGCATTAATTGGTACGAATATGAAGACCCTCTTGAGAAAGTACGTTCAGGGTGGGGTGGATTTTTTGGTCAGAAATAAATGAATGAAGAATTGCAGGTCTACAGCAGCTAAAATGCTTGAAATCCCAAAGTCAAAGGCTGTGACTGTCACAGTACATTTACAGTAGATGTTTACCTTAACAGATATATAGCACTGATTTATATTGATGTATGTGCCTGCTATTCGCTGTGTTAGGAAATGGAAGACACAGAGAAGTTTATAATCTATGCAGCTGATATTTCTCCAGGTTTATGGTCTCCTCTTTCTCCAATTACAAAAAAGATGCCAAACCTCCTTAGGTCTGCTGTGCAATCTCTTCTGCTGTTTGAATGTTTCCACTTTTAGAGAAGTGGAATTTCTCAGTATTTTCATTCTCACCAACTAGTCTTAGAAAATTTTCTTTGGTCTTTTCTTTTGACATAGTTTTTGCTAGCAGAAAACAACAACCTTTAATTATAGCAGGGAGAGCTTAATGAACCTAAAAACTGTCAGTATTTTTAGAGGGGATTAGAACTCTTCATTTGAATTGCGAGCAGTTTGGTCTGTCTTTCAAGAAAAGAAAAGCCCGGCAGTGCTCTTTGTGCCATGTTTGGAATTTCTAACCAGAGAAATTAGGCGCTGTGTCTGCGAGCAGTGCTTAGTGTGTACTGTACTGCTGATCGTACTGTGATGTGCTTTTGGCAACTGCGAGGTAATTATAGAGACTCAACAAAGATAAATGATTTCATGAAGCTGAAATTGTGATAAAACGGTTATGTTTATACCTTTGTTTACAGTGAAGTCTTATATGTGGCTCTGTGGAGTTATATGCCGTGGAAGAGGTTCAGAGCTGCGTTTTGTGTGACTGATGGGGTGATTTGGTGCCTGGTTTTACAGCGCTGTCAGCCCTGCAAATGCCGTCTTTAATTTGAATGCTCTGTGGTATGCTTCAAGGCAGCTACCTACCCTGATTGCTCTGCTGTAACCGATTAATATTCTCTATGAACGTTATTTTAATATCATTTTTTTTAGAAATTCTAAAAACTCCAGGAGTGCAATAAAAAGGCAATTATGAAACTTGGAGATACATAGATTCCCCACCCCAGAATATTATTGTTGTGGCAGATTGCAGCCATGTAACTGTGATTATGGTGATAGAACATAGAATAAATCTTATCCAGAATGCTTAGCTGCATTTACTGAAGCAGGAATTTGTGTTGAGGACTTTATGCAGATTGCTTTGCAAAATCTGTGGTTACTTTAATGAGCTTTTATTTTGCTTATTAGTGTTAGGGTAATTTAGTAAGCCTTCGAGAGAGCTTCAGCCAGAGAGGCAGTGGTGATTCCAGGAGTACTTGTGATCTTTGTATCACCTACATACTGAACCGAATCTCATGTTAATTTAAAAATATGAAAAAAGGTATATAGGGTCACACAGGGATGATGTCTGCCTGTCCTTCCTTTCAAGAGAGCTTGCATGACTGATTACATATATTGGGAAACTTGGAGAATCTTTTTGGGAGCTGACTGCAGGCAGAGTAAAGCAGGTTTGTCAGGCAGCTGCCATTTGGGCTTGCAAACAGGGAGGTATTTTTTCCTCCCTTGGGACTAATGAGCACAGTCAAACCAGTGCTCCTAGTTACTTGTTGCAGCTTTCTTTGTTCTGGACTGTTAGAAAAATAACCTCAAAAGGCAGGGTTTTCAGGTGTGAACTGAGCAAACATCCAAAAGAGACTTATGTGCACTGCAAGCTTTGCTGGACATATACAGTGATTTATTTGTTTATTTGTTTATTTTTCTTCTTTACTAAACTGTCTCTGGAACTTTTAGCTTTCAATATAGTAATTCCAAAAATACCTTTCTGTGCTAGTTTTACAGATAACAGCTCATTTAGGTGTTGAAAGACTAATACTTCTTCCTTCTTGTAATGCAATTGCAATGCTTTTAGTTTTTCTGGCAAAGCAGTTTTAAATTGGATTTTCCCCACCCTTCTGTATGAAGTCATAGAAAGTTTGGCGTTCTCTGTGTGCAGATATTATAATCATCTAATCCTGTAAACTAGGCTTTATTCAAAATTGTTTTAATCTGTGAAATTTTGGATGCTGATTAATTATAAAATGATAAAATGTGTTTTAGCTTGCTTAATGTGTATGGAGTATCTGCATATAATACATATAATATAATACAACTAAAATCAGGGTTTTGTACTGCATTAAAAAACAAAACAAAACCCACAAATCAAAAAAAATCCCCAGGCCTTAACATTTTAGTTAATTTTAGGGCTTTTACAAAAACATACAGTTTGACATCCAGCAGCTGAGGATATGGAACATTTGCCTTTATTACATGGATTTATAACTTCTTCAATGTTTAGATCTTTTCTTGTAGCTGTGCCTCAACCATTTTTAGTGGTGTAATCAATGAAAGAGATAAACTAAGTGCAGAAAAATGTAGTATTGATTTTGCGATAGATTTTATTCTTCCAACAGATTATGTCTGCTTGTGGATAGAGCAGGTCAAGAACTTCATGGCAAAATTGATTTCATTGGAATGCGCCAGTTACCAGAAACAGAAAGGTGTCATGAAAATATGTCCGTCCTGCAAAACTTTGTTTTTCTGGCATTTCCCCTGGTGGGCCGCCCACGAGCTTGCAGCCCCGCGGGGGTGTGTGGCACAGGGGGAACCTCCGAGGTCCGCAACTTGCATGGTGATGACTGAGGAAGGTAACAGGGGGTGTTTGCCTTTGTGTGCTGGCTCCATGGGGCATATCTCATTTAGGAAATATTGAAATACTGCTTCTAGCTTCCAGCATGACATTTTTATTTTGGTTTAGTGGGTAAGAAAAATTATTTTGAACTGAATTGGCACAAAAGTTAATCTCCAAGTTGCTTAAATCAGAGACTGAGATGTTTTAGCAGTTTGTTGATAGTCTAAGTCTATAGAGGCTCAAGGTAAAAGGGGCAGGAGTAGGGCTGCTTTCAGGAGAGCTGGCGATGACCTGCTGTGGCAGCATCAGTTGGAGCTGGACAAAAATTATAATTCTGGACAGTTTAAGTAATAGGAACTGAAGTTTGTTACCTTTAGGGGTGCTTGGGACTGAACTCCATCTGTCTGGACAGCAAGCACTGGGCATGGGGGATTGCCCAGGGTCTGGCAGTGTGCGTAGCCCTATCCCTGCCCTCTGCCGGGGGGCAGCCACGGCCAGCCCACCCCCAGCACCGCAGTGCCCCAGCCAGGGGGTCAGTCTGAATTTCATCCTCACACCCAAGGGCTGCCGGCCTTGAGGCAGCACGCTGCGGCAAGGGGTCTCTCATGCAGACCTCTTCCATGGACCACCTCTTGCCTGGAGCATCACTTGTTTTTCATGGAGTTCTCCTTTCCTCCTGCCCAGGACCTGTGGTGTGCAAGGAAGGGCAAGCCTGCTCTTAGAGCTGCTGGGTTATTTCGCTCTATGTAAGAAATTTTGCTAATTATATACATTCAGGCAGTAAGCTGAGGGTGTCTGTCACTTATTTATTGGTTTAAAGATGATTTTTGGAGACCCTGAGAGAAAAATGACTGCTTTCACTAGCTGGAGCCTCACGCTCAGTAATAGGATTTGAAAGTCATCCATCTGATAATGAGCATTGTACATGCCACTGGCTCCTTCCCTTAGCTCCAGCTTCCTGTATGTGCTAGCAGCATGAATAAATGATGGTGTAAAAGATTAAATATCTCTTTGATGAAGCTGGGGGATAGGAGCTTTGAAATAAGTGCAAGTCAATCTGAATACGGTCTCATTCTTTCTGAAGTGAATTAGGGGCTATTTTCTGGTTGTCTTTGATTCTTAATAATGCTTAGTCAAATATTAAGTGGACTGTTAACTAGGGAATAGCATAACAAGAAGTTTAATCTTGTCAGATCACTTCTGGAGAGTGCTAAGTATTTGTGGACTTTATAGTCCCTGCATATTTTATTATAAAGTCATATTTTATGTATCTGTCTCTTACACAGGTTCATCTCTAATAGAATCAATGGTAGAGGGTAAAAGGACAGTTAGTCCTTGGTTACAGAAATCAGGTGTGCCTCCTGCAAGACCAGGTTTGTGCATTAACTCCACCACTTTATGTACCCTTGCAGAGCAAGGCTGTTTTCAGAGCCACCTGAGAAGGGACCAGGCAGCTTTGCATGTCTTGAGCATTAAGTGCTGGTGCTTATTCCACAGCAATGAACTCTCCTTCAACCTGAATGTTCAGATCTGTATACGTGTGTGTGTCTTCAAAGTCTAAAACTGAAGCACAGACAAATAGTCTCTTCCCTTTCTCATTTCATTTTCATTTTCACTGGAATGAAAAGGTGAGAATGACAACAGCACAGAAAAAAAACCCAAAAACAACAGAGGAGGAGGAGAATTAAACAGACCCATAAAGAAGGAAAATAAATTTAAAAAAAAAAAAAAAAAAGAGGAATTGGTATTACAGCTTAATTTGTTCTAAATGTTATGCCAGAGTTGCCAGTTTTTTTGGAAATAAATTCTTACTGCTACATATTTCTGCAGGGTAAATTCTCTGTAGAAGGCAAAGACACCGAGCCAGTGCTGTGGAACAGTTTGGAGGGAGAGAGATGGGCTGCAGAAGACTGGAAAGCATGATCTGAACTGTGTGCTTGGATTTTCAATGCAGGCAGAACGGATAGGACAGCTTCCCAAGAAGCGAAGCAAAATGAATGCCATTTGTCACACGAGGTATGAGGTGCTAAAGTACTAACCAGAAGAAGATACTCCCAAACAGTGTCTGCCGCCTTCTCCCCTCAGCCCTCCACACGTGCTTCTGCTCTCAGCCACTACCAGGCAATTCTCAATAGATGCACAGGAGAGTACCAGTCACTTTGCAGCCCCTGTGCTGTGGTTACCTGCTCTCAGAATGGGAGATGCTGCTCTGATTAAAGTGCACAATGATTCTTACTCACATTGCAATGAAATGTTACCACTGCTCACGATGGAACGGGACATTTTTTTCACCTCTCCCCTTTCTTCTCTAATAGCAATATCTATCTGCTGCATGCTCGATAATGTGAGTGTCTATTCACATTTCAGTTACAGTGTGATGACTTGTGCTTGACAGATCTCACTATGTCATAGATCATCCAGTCTAAAATTTACATAGGCTTGGATTAAAAGCCATTAGGCAGAAGTCTTCCATTCCATGTGGTTTCAGGGAGGCAACCCCCTCTCTTTATGTCTCTCTATTTTTAAAAATATAATCTAATACCAGAAAATTGCAGAAATGTGACAAAAATAAGTCAACATAATCAGGGTTGTCAAATATTGGGATTGGAAATCATAACCTGGATTTCCACACAGCAGGTGAGTCACAGTTGGTCTGAAAACAGTGTCTTGGTGGCTTTAGGCCTTTAAAGTCAATATTCTTCCTCCTCATGAAATTTCGTTATCCCTGAAGTGATGTTCTCCTGGTTTTAAGGCCTGTATTAGTAATCGAATGCTGGCACAGGCACTGACAAAATGAACATACACCTAATGAAGAGCCCTACCAGGTATTCACGTAGTTAGATTTCTTCTCAATTGCCACCTCACAAAATCGTTGTTCTCCTGCTGTACGGAGGCACACTGTGCCAGAGATTTGCAACGTCCCCTGGGCATAGTCCCCAGAGGGCTCATCGGAACAACAGAGGCAATTTGTGCCCAATGAGCAAACTGTCTGTGCCTTTGCCCTTGCAAAATTGAAAGATGTGGTAAACAATGGGTGCCTAATTAGAGCCACTCAGGGAACTTGCATTACATGATCCACCTGAGCATCGTAATCCAACAGATAACAAAAAGCTATTCTCCGTCACCTGCTGCTTCTAATATTGCCCAGCTTATATAAACTTGGGATGCAAAGCTGACCTATCCCTTGCAAGTTCTGTACAATTTTTGGACAGCTGTTGTCTCCAGCTTGCCTGCTGCCTGCCTGCTCTTTCAAACTGGGTTCTGTCCCCTCATGCCATTATGATTAGCTTTGTTGTAGAGATGGTCATTTTTATAAAACAAACAAACAAAAGCTGGATTTTTTTGCTGCTTTTTAAAAATATAAATACCTAGATAGAGCTAGGTCTATCAGTCACCAAAGAAATATTCTTCTTGGCTTATAAAAATCTGACTGCTCAGTTCCATCGCATTCTTATCAGAAAGAGCTGGAGACTCTTCAGGGAAAGAAAATTACAATCCACTGCTGCCAGCCAGCTAGCCTTTGTCTGAACGGGGGAGCTATGAATGTAGATTTTTTTTTCCCGAACTATATTTTATGGTACCACATACAAATTCTGCAAAATTACACTTGTCTTAAATATGTAATCAGCATCCTAATTCCATATGTGTTCTTATAATACGTTCTCACTGGAAAGGGGTTTCCTTTGACTGCATTTGCAATGCTTTTTCCTTAATGCTTCAAACTAAACTCTGCCTGTGTGCCAGTCCATCACTGAGGCAGACCAGAAAGATGATTGTTACGTAGAAAACGCCTCATAGGGTGTATATGTAAACACTCTCTGATGTGTTTGCAGGGATATCATGGAAACCACAGAACTGGATGGAGAGAGACTGCAAAAATGAGGCTGGTTTTAACCATGGTGAGCAAATGGCTTAAGGACAAGTCTGTAGATCAACTCATTTAGATGGCAAAACCAGACAAGTGTTCAGACACAAAAGCCTGCCTTCAGGGGTGAAACTGAAACAAACTTCAAGGTAAGTAAAGGTTTGGAATAGTTGCCCTGAACTACTTATTTTCCGAGGTATTACAAGATAAAAGCAAGGCTAACACCTGAGGAACAGGGGAGGGTGTCAGCAAAATGAGAGGTAGTAGGGTTGTGTCCCTGCAAGACAGAGGGACAGGCAGGCAGAAAACACTTGGGGAGGGGCGGGGGGTGGCTGGTGGTGTCTTCTGTAGAAGGCCATGTGGGATTGACTCTAATTTTTAGTACCCAGTGTAATTTACAAATTTTTGCTCTTCAGAGGTATTTTGTAGTTCTCCCAAGAATGATGAGTGAGAAGCTGGCAAGGGAGCAGCTGTTTCTTGGGAAGGGATTGCCACAGGTGAGCAGGTCACTGGCTGGCTGTATGACCCCCTTCGGACATGCAGAGTTTTGATTGAGACTTTGGTGGGTGAGTGGTAGATGCTATATGCAACGGCTGTGTACATGTGGAACCCAGGGGTCTGTTGGCAGTGGAGCTCACTGTGCTGGCTGCAGAGACATGTTGGCAAGCATATGTCAAGGCATGGTATAGTTTCGTTCAATGTGCGTTGGTCAGCAATGTCCTGACCGCATCTGTAGACAGAATGTGAGGATGATTGCTGTCACACCTGCACAGCTTTCCCTGGGTTCAGAGGAGGTGAAATCATCTCTGATACACAAAAACTTTTTAAATACCTATTGAGAAAGGTGTTTCAGCCTTTTTTTCATTCAATTGTTCATCATCTAATGCAATTTATTCCATAAACTTACTGGGATTCTGCTGTCCCTCAAGAGATGCAGGAGTGAAGTCAGCTGCTCGCAACAGTAACAGCCAATACTTGGCTAAATTTTTCTTGATTTCAAATGTGTCCAAGTGTGTTGATGTGAAATCATTCACTGAATTGATATGTCTCCTTTTAAAGTCTTCAGTACCTTTGTGTGATGATACCCATTGTTACTGGCAGCACATTAAAGATGTACCTGAACAAGGATTTGTTTTCCAGTTGCAGCTATGTCTTAGTCATCTTTATTTGTGTCACAGTAGCCATGTATCTCTTCTTTTTCTAGGGAACCACCAGAACTGCCTAATTATTCCATTGCTGTACAGAAAATAAAAGGATGAAGTTTGGTAGATACCTTGTACTTTTGGAAAGCTGTGCTCTAATGAGATTTTCTGCATGGGCAATTTCAGAACAGTTCGGTTTCTGTACTCAGTTTTACAAGCTAGGCAAAACCTCCTCTTGATGTTCCACTAGAGAATTGATTAAAGTGCCTCAAATTGAAAGATTTCCAAGGAAAATGTAAATATACAGAAACATAAGTATTTATCAAAGGTATCTTCAAGTCCACAGTATACAGCATAGAGGTACAAATCTTGAGAGGTGGAGCCAATTTTTTCCGCAGATGTTTGCATGGTAGCCACCACTGAGCACTAGATGGCCCTGGCTGCCAGCCACTGGAGTGGCCAGGGCTGTTCTGAAAGTCAGTGCTGACCCCACACATGGTCAGAATCTGCTCTTCCTTTTCTGATGGCTGAATACACCTTTTACATAGAAAATTGTAAGATATTTTCAAAAAATGAGCTGGAAGATTAGGGGAGGGGTCTTTGTTCTACTTAATTTTTGGCTCCAGTGTTCCTTGAATCTGTGCATCAGCAGAAGTAACTGATAAATTGTACAAGGGTTGGCCAGAAAAGGAGAAGGAGAGATAAAGTGTCTCTGCATAAGGCACATCAGCTGCACTCTGCCTGCACAGAGGCGTGCTCAATCTAAGTACTGGTGTGGCATTTCTCCTTTTACACCTCTCAGCCAGGGTTTGTCCCTTCCAGGCAAATACAGTCTGTGATGTTTCTGCTGACAGAGAACAATTTTAGACCCATCTGTTCAAGCAGCAAGAGACCTTTCATATGACTTTCTAAGTCAGCAAGAATGACTTAAGTTTTGCTCTTTTCCTTTTCTTTCCTTGCCTATTCTGGGGTGTAGGTTTATATTTTGTTTAAAACCTTTAGGTTTTTTTTCTAACCTATCCTCTAGATTGCTCTTGTGTGCTCTTCCATCTCATACACTGATGAATACCTATTCTGGCCATCACCTCTTTTTACTGTTCTTTTCTTTATGTTGCAGAAGGGTTGGGTTTCATAATTTTTGTGTATGTTCAGTAATTTCTTTTTGCCTTTCTGCATGACTTTTGCCCGAGCTATTAGGGTGGGAGGAACTTTTGTTTGTTTATGGTTTACCTCCTTCGAAGGAAACACTTCCTCCTCCAGCACCATCAGACTTTTACAAAACTAACTGTGTTAATGAGAGTGAGGAAAGAAATTGCATTTGTGCCAACAGTGGGAACAAAATACATAATTTCTCCATTAGTCTATCAGGTTAGCTCATGTAAACAACATGATTAAATTTGTCTGCATGTATCGTGCTATATAAATAATAATGATAATTAAAAAACCATGCAAGATCCAAAGATAACAAGATTATGTTAGGGGAGAGGTAGGAGGGGGGTGACAGTATTGAAACAAACAAAGATAAACTTAATTCATTAATGCTAGATATCAGTGACTGGTGATGCCATTTGGGGGCTAGAAAATCAACGCCAACGCCAACCCAGAGCTGAGTTTCTCACCACCCTCGGTCTCTGCAGTGCTCTGTGTCCAAGGAGTGCAGTGTCGTAGAAAAGAGGAAGAGCTTTGTCTCTGTGGACCTTCTCATGTTGGAAAGCAATTTTAAAGAAATGAAAGACTGAACAAGAAGCAGGCTTCAGTTTCAAATCTTTTCTAAGTGCTTTTCAAAGGTACTGCTTTCAATACTGTGTTCATAGGCAAAAGAAGTGGTAACTTCATTCATTGCCTTAACCCTTCAAATAACACTGTGGAAGGGAGCTCATGGTTAAGAGATTCGTGTATGGAACAAAGATTTTGGCTGCTCTTTAGGAGTTTCCATAAGATGCACTGTATGAAGTCTGAGTGGCTCTGATAACACTCAGACTACTGTGAAATGGTTGTCACATATTTCTGCGATCTCTGCTAAAGGCAGGATTCTCCCCATATTGCCCAAGACCTTGCAGGAGGAGCATGGCGTTCCCTTGCTCTCCCAGGCATGGTCAGAGCCACACAAGCCTGGTGCAAGGCAAGCAGCGAGAGCAGCTCCAGACGAGCAGAGGCAGCTCCACACGCCTCATGGCCCTGGTGAGCTTCCTTAAATAAAGGGTTCTGGGTTGCCATATGGAGCTTTCCCTGGGCTCCGATAGCTCTGCTGAAGTGCATACATAAATTGGAAATGCACAGAATGGAATAATTCTCAGGCTACACTAAATTACAGAAATGGTCAGTGCTTTGGCACACGCAGATGAGCAGCTGGTAGATGAGTTCAGCAAAGCTGCCTCAAGTTTGGATTTAAAGATAAAGCCTCTGGATCGCAGGAAACTCAAAGGTGGGGTTTTCCACCTCCTCTCTGCATTCACTGATGTCTCTAGCACGCACAAATGATCATGGGCTCTGAGCTCTTGTCTGAAAGAAACAGCATTAAATAAAAAGGAAAGAGAGGAGTGTATGAAATTATGGAAATACGGCATTGAAACATTATGGAAATTGGTGGATATTTGCAATAGTATCATTTACTTAATGTCATGTTGGTCTGATAATAGCTATATTTCCATTATGGAAAAAGAAAAAAGAAACACAACTTGATGTCGCTTTATCCTTATTTAGTCCTGTGAGACTACCTAGGCTGTAAAAAAGCTTAACATGCAAATGTGAATTTGTACGATTTAGGGTCACAATGGACTACGAGAAATCCATGAGTGTCTCGTGAACTGCTGTACCACCATCTGTGATTGCTCAGTGCTGTTGCCTGTGGAATAGGAATAAGGCTGTCCCAAAGCTGCAGACTTTGGAGCATTACATGGCCTGCATCAAGAGGAACTGTGACTTTAAACCTTTAAATGTATACCTGCCCCACCAAGGCACTCACGTTCACTCTTAAAATATCCAATGGACCTGCCAAAAAAAAGTTCTATTTGCACGCATCAGAGCCTTCAGTGATAAAGGTTCCTGGTTTTGTCTAGGAAGGAAATTCCCATGCAGATATTGCCTGATGGCTTCTTTTTCCTAAGGATGCTTGCGTTAATAATGTTATTTATTTCGAAATACAAAAAACCATGGATGCCTGAGGATTTGCTGTACCATTTAGTATTGAGATTTTTATCGGAATTTTCCCAAAACTCAGTAACAAAGTAGGAAAGGTACCAGATGGACTCTGAAACACTATAGATCTGGGATTCCACTGAAAGCCCGTAGAAGATTTAAAGAGTCAGTGTACCTCTGTACTGTGGTGAAGCATTTTCCTATTAGGGACTGCAACACACTTAAATCCAAATCTTCAAAGATAATGATAAGTCCTATTGAGCAAGTAATAAACATACAAATACCGTTAAAGGTTGGGACCTCAATCTTGAATTGTGAACATTAAGAAGATGATTGTGATGTTGTGAGATTAACAGTACTACATCTAGAGTAATTAATTTCAAATTTTAAACAGAGTCTGTGTCTCATGCCTAGGGAGGATGTAAGGCACCATCTTCCTTCTACGTAGAAAAGTGAAGCATAGGCAGGATTGTTTCAGTACCTTTTGCTCTCACGTTCCAGAGGTGGTCAAGGACAGCTGTGCTCAGCTGGTGAACAGCAGCATGACCAGCGGAGCAAAGAGATTTTTCCGGAGATGCCCAGTGCCGGTACAGGTACCCCAGCTCCTGACTCAGAACGCTTTATTTCTCCCATTTATCAGTTTGTGCTGCTTGGACTGCATCCTCTATCCAGTAATCATGAAAGCTAAACATACCTCTCCACAGGCATGTCTATCCCATCCCTGGTTCTGAGGTGGTGTTGCTAACTCGAAGGAGGGGAAGACCGCAGGTAGGTTTGCCATGTTACTGCTGTCAGCTGGCTTTTGGTTTTGTGCGCTTCGATTTGCAGTTTGGTAGGCAGCTTAGAAAATCTCCACAGCAACCCCATGTGTCCCATAAAATTGTGAATTATCTTGTTTGGAAGAGGTTCGTTAGGAAGATTAATGAGGTATTATTTTTCTCTCGTTCCGTGTCCTGATACAGAGGGGGCACAGTAATTTTCCCAGCTGTGCACAGCAGCAATTGGTCCTCTCCAGGGTCCCCAGCATCACTGCGTTGTGATCAGTTAAACTGCTCAGTCTTTGGAAGTGTTATTCATCAGCTTAATTAGCCCTAAAGGAAGCACTTCTTTTAAAATAAGACAAGAGAAGGACATAATGTTGTTAGCAGTGGCAACTTGTTTAAATAAAAGAGCTTTTAAGCTGAGTTCTATATGAACCCCTAAGAATCACTCAGGTTTTTTCCCCTGTCCCTTGTCCGTTCCCTGCCTCCAGCGAGCTACCAGCCTCGTTGGCATCAGATTAATCCAGTTACATGGTTCTGCGGTGGGTCCGATGCCGTCACACAGCAAGGACAGGTAAGTCAGGTGTCTTCATCAAGAAGATGGGGTAAGCTATGAGAGAGTCCTGCTCTCTAGCTCTCATTTTCAGCTGGGACATTTCTTCCTTTGGTTTATAGCAGGAGAATTCAGAATTTATCGCACCGTTCTTCCAGGGTTAAAAGGGCAGAACAAGTCCTGGAAAAAGTTACAGAAAGTCATAACTTTCGTAAGGGTGAGTCTGATATTGTGTTTTTGCCACAGACAGATATGATCACACAAAATCAGTTCAGGCTAAAAATAGCTGGTGAGGTTTTATGTTAAAATACGTGGAAGCTGTGGAAGGGCTAGAACTTGAGCATCAGTGACCACATCTGTAGCCCCATTCCCAGCCCAAGGATGACAGCTTAAATAGACTTTCTTATTCTGAGAAAATTAGATGCTTTTTATTTATAAGAAAAAAAGTATCTTAAAAAAAAATATTCTACCTGAACACTCTGTTTCAGCTGTGAAAATGTCTCCTCAGTTTCAGGAATTGTTCTGTAATTATGATCACAGTTAAGTATTTTTTTTTATTTATTATTATTTATACTTTGTGTAACATAGTATATGTGAGTTTGATTTTTTTTTTTAATGCTGTGCTTAAAAATACCAAGCTTTCAAATGTGTTTACTCATTTATGTGTTCTGTCCTAAGCAACTATTTGCAAAGCTAGAACTGCTAAATTAATATGCCATTTTCACATCGCACAAGTTGAGGTTGGTTTTGGTGTGTGTAGGAGGAGAAGAGCTAACTCTGCAATGGCTCAGCCAGGATGCTTTTCAAATATGACTGATCAGCAGGAGAAAAATCCAATTTCTTAAATTAAGTGCTGTATGAATGGTGATTGCTCATTCTTAGCTTGAAGGGGAAGGCAGGACAGCAGGAGATGGGCACGCAGTGCCTGCTGACCATGCAGCATCCTTCCAGGGCTGGGTGTCAGCTCAGCTCACACACGTCTGGCCTCCATGGGGACGGGGATGCTTTGAAAACAGAAAAGAACAGAAGCAACTCAAAAAAACCTAGAGCAATGTGTCTTGGTACCACTAGGAAAAGGTTCATCCATTCGGTTACGGGCTGCTCAGGCTGAGCTCTGGAGCATGGCTTCAATCAAGTGGTCTGGAATGTTTGGATTTGTCTCTGGGTTTAATTATATTTTTTTTTTTATTTTGGGGAGGGTTTTTTTGTTTGTTTGTTTGTTCGTGGTTTGGTTTTTTGATGATTTTTGTGTGTGTGTGTGTTTGTTTAGTGATTACATTGTTGCTAATTCCCAGCATGCCTGCAAGCACCCCAGCAGTGAGGCACCTGGTGACAGATGGACGGCGGCTGTGCAAGCAGCAGGCACCGCGCAGCCCAGCTCCCCGTGCCTGTAGCTCTGCTGTACCGGTTCCTTACAGCATCCATCAGGGACAGGTACAGTGTCACTGCCGAGGCTCCTGGTCTGCCTTACAGGGTGCTACAGGAGGACTGTGCACCACTGATTAATTGCAATTTCAGACAGTTCCCATTATCACCATGCTATTAATTACTTTAATGATGCATTCATTTAGATTGAAAATATGATACCAGTGAAGTTTAATTAAAAAAAATCAATAACTCATTAACACATTATTGCTACACCTACATACGTCACCATATTAATCTCCTGTGTTGGAGAAGCAGTTGTGCTGCAGTTTGGTATCCATAGATCTTTTTGTTAGAAGTGATTTGTTGGTAGGACAATCATGAGAGTTATTCAGTCACCACTTTCTTTAGAGACTATGAACCACAAGTCAGATTGATAGTTCTCTTTGGGCTAGACAAAGCTGACAAGTACCCCAGGTAATATTCATTTTTTCTGTGTTTATTCAAAAAGAAAATACTATTTGGGTGTTTGTGTGGCTGGTTGAAATTCCAACTATTCACAGTATGTAGGAAGGAAAAAGCCACCGAATTTTCAATTAGTGGCCACAGTTTTGGGGCATAGCCCAGGAATTTTTATCAGTAAAGCAGTACAACTTGATATTAGGGACAAGGCATCCCCTCTCCTGCGGCTATACCTCGATATCCCACATTGGCTTCAGGTTGAATGTGCACCTGACTCTGCCCTGGCGCTGGCACTGAGGAACCAGCTGCTGCTTTCACATGCCTGAGATGTATCAGATGGTATGACTGAAGGTATAACATCATTTTTGGTTTATATATGAATGTATATGTTGTATGCATGTATGCACACATATATACACGAGCAGAATGATGTTTTGTATTTCACAGTGGGACAGATGGGAGAAGGAGCAACAGCAAGCTACTGGAAACCATCCAAATGTTTAAATGAGAAGTGAGCTGAAGAAAGAGTGTTTCTGAAAATGTACTTGTTCCTTAGTGGATAAAATACACTCATTACTGGTACGTTCCCATGCATCGGTTAGTATAGTCTTTAATTAAATTATCCCTGACTGACATAAAG
Organism: Falco punctatus; assembly: GCF_963210335.1. NCBI lineage: Eukaryota > Metazoa > Chordata > Aves > Falconiformes > Falconidae > Falco > Falco punctatus. The sequence goes on from NC_137588.1 coordinate 64,769,590, forward strand.
TCATAGTCTCTCAGACAGCAGCACAGACTCGTGCTGCCCAACAGAACTCTTGACAGGCTGTAGGGGCCATCACTGTGCTCTGCAGACCAGCAGCTCCAGTCCTTGAGAGACCCGCACAGGACTGGACTCAGCAGTTCCCGTGTCCCAGTCACCAGCCGAGACCCCGGTGGTGCCGCTCCAGGCCAGGAAGCGCATCCTGGCAGCCCCAGAAACAGCCTGACCTGCTCCCAGTGGCAGCTGCAGCCACAGGAGCGGTGTGTAACTCTGGGTTCCACCAGTGAAACAGAAGACAGCTGGGTTTGGAACACCGTACGGGTCCCGTTACGGGGTCCCTGTGGCTCTGCCCCGGCCTGCGGGTCGGTAACGGGCCGTTCGCAGCAGGAGGCCACAGGCGCAAGGCAGAGGCACCTCAGGCTGTGAGCTGCTCTTGTCTGGAGGCTGCACTGTTGACCGCAAGCTCTGGCCAAATACTACAGCTTTTTAAATTACTATTTTTGTTTCAATTTTTTACAGCCTAGAGAGTAACAGCACAGCTGGTCCCATGCTGCTCTCCATGGTACCTGACCAGCCCCACCTGGACACCCCGCAGGTGCCCACGTCCTCGTGGTCATGTTTCGGTCGGGGGCCGTGGGTCCCTGCCCCAGCAGTGCCGTAGGGTGCTGATCACCATGAAGGTAGGAGAAAGAGCAGTTAGCTGAGTGGGGGACCATGTGCCTGTAGGCAACTTTTCCTCGAATCAAAGATTACTGGTCATCCACCTCTGGTCTGGTACACAGGCATTAAGCAATTGATGTGACAGCTGGACCTTGGGGTGCCAGGACGGAGCAGGGACGAGGCCACAGCTGGTGCCTGGGCAGCACTGCTGGCATCGCCACGCATCTGCCAGAGGATGTTGGGGTTTTCCCGATCCATCAAAAACAGCCATCTGGAGAAAGTATAATACAATTGGGATAAAATTTTAGAAGAGATTACTTTAACCAACATCTAAGATTTCTTGTTCCACACACACACAATTTCTGAGATTGTTTGTGAATTAGCACTGGACTTGTAGTTATGGAACTTAGTTAATTGATCATGGCCCAAGCAGCTTTGCTTCTAAAGCTGCTTAAAGCAGTGTGCTAAACCAAAAGGTTCCTCCGATAACCCCGTCAATGCCTGTGGCCACAGGTACTGTCACAGACCTTGTCTCCAAAGCATCTGTGAGGGAACATTGTTCTGATGTAGGAGTTTCCCAGATTTGGTGGAATCCCTGTGGTAAATCAAAAAAATTTGCAGGTTTCAGTTCATTTCAGCACAAGTGGAAAGGAGATATATACACAGTGGCAGGAGACAAGGATGGATGTTAAGGGAGCCTTCCACCAGTAAAACCACCAGCTGTGTCTCCAGGATGTTACTAGTAATTCTGCAGTACCTGATTGCTGCCCCTGTCCCTTCTCCTCTCTGTCCTTCGCTCCTGTTCGTACAGCTGCAGCAGGACACGTTTCTGCTGTTGAGTGACCAACTCTGGTCCCATTGTCGCCCCTGAGGCAGGTTACCTCTCCAGATGTCTCTTCCATCCCCTTAAAGCTTTCTTCTAAAGAACCAGAACATCACGGACAGGATGTGACACAAGGTATTTGCTCAAGCACAATGGGTTTGGTGAGGAAGAGTTTAAGATTTTTTTTTTTCCCAGCTAACTAATTTTTCTTTTAGAAGATTTTTTTTTTCTGATTTTTTTTTTTGGTTTGTACTTACAAAAAAGGTACATTAATCTCTGCAGCAATTAAAATTGTTTTTTTTCATTTTACTAGATCCAAATTTCTAGATTCTCCGTCTACTTAAGCTTAAGATTCAAGGCTCACAAGAGAAACCCTTAGGGAGGCAACCTATTGCTGGACATCAAATGACACACCATGTTTCCAGAGTTACAGCCATGCTAACAAAGCTAATAACAATTTATTATTAATAATTCTGCTCCAGCTAATGTGCAGTGCTTTTCATTTTCATTGTGCTGTATGTACATTAACTAATAAATCTCCACAATATCCCAGTGAGGGTGGTAAGTGCTGTTATTCTCATTTTATGGATGGCAAAATGAGATACAGAGAGGTTAATAGCAAGTCTAATTGGACAATAATTACCCACTTAACACACTGAAAATTAAGAAATAATCCTCCCTTTGTCATTACATCATCAGAACAAGGAGAGAGCAGTGTTCACATTCTCCCTATCCCACCATTTAGCCAAACAGCTTATATGCAAATGAAAGCAAAGGAAGTGCAAGAGCAGATAAATATATTGTTCTTTTTTTTTTTTTTTTTAACATCTATTTTCCATCACTGAGTCACTTCAGGATAAAAGAAAATTATTGAATTTTCTCTGAAATCTATTAGGAGATGATTTCAAATGAAGTCAAACTCTATTTGTAAAATATGTCTTTTGGAAAAGAAATGGAAGAAAGGGGATGTAGTTACTGCTATGAACTGGTTTAACTTATTTTTTCTGAAGAGGCAAAAAAGTGTAGCAAAAAAATTTCCAACTTAAAAGACAAGGGGAAAGCCAGGAGCTCCGAATTCTCTTGTGACAGGTATGCTTATTGATGTATGTCCTTGTAAGGGTGCTCCTCACTCACCCCTCCTCATCCCTCCTCATCCCTCCTCATCCCTTCTTATCCCCCCAGTACTTTAACACAGTTTTGGAACTCATTATCTAGCACTTGCACCTGGTTTGCAGCCCTCCGGTTGTTGGCTGATACATTTGATGATACCTGGTTTGAGCCTGTGTGTGTGCGTGCCATCGGTGTGCTGTGACCTGTTACCACTCAGTCCTTTCAAAGAGTAAGTACCAACAACATAACTGTTTTAAACCATGAATACATGACACGAGCCTTTGGGACTTCCCAAGTCCTGTCATCCACATTTAACACCAGATGTAGCAGTGTGGAAAAACAGTAAGGAAATAGGCTGTGCTTTTCCAGAAAGCACCTGCCAGCTGCAGCCGTCTTCCACAGCCATGCTGAGATCATCAGGTCAAGCATATTGAAGGGATATTACACACTTTGACAGGTGGCGCTGGGTTTTCACTCTTATCTGAGGCCCTAGGTGGGTGACAGTAACACCCAAAACCACAATGCAGAACATGAGTGCCATAGTGACAATTAATCTGCCCAGCCCAGAGAAGAGGCTTCTGGGCTAGGGCTTTACGATAGCATCTCCACCAGTGTGTGTCCTCAGCGCATATTGCATTGGTGCCATGGGGTTAAGGAGATAAACGCAGCTCCAGACAGCACCCTTTCTCTGCAAATATTTATCCCCTATTAAAATTGGAGGGAGGGAAGATGGAAGGATTCTTGCATTAACCAATTTGATTTTCCTATTTGTTAGTCTCAGAATGTAAAGATTTCCTTTCCGATATGTGATATGTCAAAATTCACCAAGCAAACATCACTACCAAATAACAGACCCACAGCTCACTTGAAAGAAAGGAAAGAAAAAAGACCACTGTAGGTCCAGGACCCAGTTCCTGATTTGCACAGGCTGTTTTAACTGGATTTTATTTTCTGCTTGCTTACCTGAGCAGGAGCCCAGAGCTGCTCTAGGGGCGTTAGTGTAATGTCACCAGCATTAACATTCCCCCAAACCCCCAATTTTGGTGAAGATGGCCCTGATTACAAGAACAGTTTGTTCTTTCAGTTGTTCTTTTGCTTTTCCTCAGATCAGGAGACTGATGGGACCTTGGCAGGTTGTTCTGGTCTTGCCTGGTCACAGCGGCTGGCCCCAAAGGGCAGCACTATCTGCTCAAAAACATCCAAGCCACAGCTCGTTTGACCTTTGTCTACCTCTGCACATCTCTTGGAAATATGGTGGGGATCAGCAGCTTATCTTTACCTTCTGTCATTTAAAAGGAACGTGCTAAAACGGTTGCTAGAGCCTTCAAGCAAGTCTGCAGCTGCCTCATTATGTGGATTTCCATTGGATCATGACACACAATAACGGCTCAGAGTCAAAAGGCACCGAGTGAAGGCTCAGCAAATGCAATTGCCTTGTGATGAACTGTCGGTCCTGGGCACTGCTGGAATTATGAATTTCCAAGATTTTGATGGTACTGAATTTTGCTAGTAGAATGAATCTTTAAGATTTTGATAATACTGAACTTTATCAATAGAATAATAATATATTATTATAAAAGGTAATCAAGCCCAATAATCTATGTTTTTGTATTTCCATAGTCCCCACTAATTTTACTGGAGCACATGGTATTTTGTCCCAAAAGTGACGGTGACTTGATGACAAGAGAATGTCATTAGCAGTAGCAGCTAATGCTATGCACGTGATTATGACAGGCTAGAAGCTTATTTCTGCAATAAAGTTTCAAAATGAATCACCAGAATTTGTCTCCTTTCCAAAGGAGATCCATTTTTACCTGTGATTACTAGGCTTTGTATTAAGACTTTTAAAATTACTTTTTAGTTGGAAAAAAATGGTGGAAAGGATGCTTCTGCTCTTCTTAAAACCACTCCTGTGAGAGCCAGACCCTGCTCTGTGGGGAAGGGGCGAGGTGGCAGCACCAGGGTGCTGACATGGGTGTGCAGGATGGCTGGAGGGGGGCTCAGGGCAAAGACCAGCTTGTTCGTGGCTTGAGAAGAAGATGTCTGCATATGCACCTGCACCATTTAGCACAGGCGGCTGCTGGACCAAGGTAGCCCGTGAGGAACCAGAGTGCTTGATCCAGAGTTGCTTAATCCAATTTCCCAGGTCACTGGGCAGTGACTGGGAAATACCTTGAAAAATTATAACTTTGGAGTTTTGGACTATGTGTAACAGTTTTGTGCCGTTTTCCCCTGTAAATCAGATCCCAGCAGTGCTTCAGAAGCAAGGGAAGGTGGCAATGGGAACACACCTCTGCTGAGGGCAGGGCTCTGTGCAGCTCCCAGTGCAGCAGGGCTGTGTTCTTACTCTCAGGGCACTGCTGTAATACCCATGGTAAATGTAATAGTAAAAATACCTGTGAGATGGACCACTGCTTCAAATGCCATTCCAGTAACTGTATATGTAACTGTTCGCACTTCGTTATTCTCATCTGTGCTGGAGCCTTTTAGATTTTCTTTTCCCTTCTTCTTCCATTGCAGTGCCTGCCAGCTGTCCCTTTCATGGAGATTTTATGAAATCTAAAATCCACAATACTTGGTTGTCATTAGTCCACTGTGAAACATAGGCACTCGTGACTTTTGCAAAAAGCTTAGCACTGACCTCCGATTTAATATCCTGGACACTAGGGAAGTGATCCCTAAGCGATTCCACAAAGCCAGTTCCGCAGCAGAGGTGAGTGCCAGGGCAATGGGCAGGTTCCACCTTCAGTAATGGTGCTCAACTCAGAGATACCTTTCAGGTTTGGGTGGTGTGTATCCCGCAGCCTTAAAAAAATTGTTTTATGTAATGAAATATAATAGCGCTTCAACCAGTTGCCAGAATATGCCATTAAATTTGTCCTGCTAATGTGAGTCCAGACACAAACAGCAGCCTGCTGTAAACATCTGGAGCCATGTGGTCAGCTGCATACACATACCATGCTGCTTTAAAGGAAGGTTTTCTTTTCTGTTTTACAGAGGATTTGCATTTGAAGGAGAAACTACATCACTTGGAGGTTTTAGTGTGTATGAAAATAAGTGCTCAACAAAAACAAATGATAGAAATGTTCTTTTAAAATGGACTAGCTGATGGCCAAAGACCTAGAACAGCTAACAAAAAGTATTAATTAGGTTGGTTTTGATAGACAGTTCCTTTTTGTGGGCATTCAGGGTGCTGATTTTAAACTCTGACTTGTTTCTTGTCTGTTTTTTTATTAATTGTTTTCTGTTTGATGTGCAGGAATTTCATGGGGGCTTCCACATTAAGCTGATTCACATTTCATTTACTGCATGTTCCCATATGTCTGTGTGTGTATATATATATACACAGACACGCTACATGTGAGTATGCCAGTTCACACACACTGTTGTTTAACCAATAGATACAAGACTATATATAACAGTGTTAATTATCTAGATCAGAACAGCGAAAATTAATACAAATTGAATGAAATTATTTTATTCCTTCTCTCCACACAAGAAAGCTGGATAAAATGTAACAGTTTGCACAATTGCACCATTGCACCTTGCACACACACTCGTGTAAGAGATACTCTGAGTGCTCTGTGGTCTCCAGTGACTTGATTCAGAACAAAATTTTTCTTCCAAGTCAGCATTTCAAAAGCTGTTTCGATATATGGTGGAATTCAAATTTCAGTGTTATGAATGAAAGAAAATTATAAGATAGAGAAGATGTTTTATTTAATTTTGACTTTGTCTTCTTTTTCTTTCCAGTTTTTAAACCAAAACACCTACTTGGAAGGTGGCACTTAAAATTTAATTTGTAATGAAAAGCACTGATTTAAGTTTCCCATGAGAAGTGCAAAGTTCAGCTTGAATTTTTATTTCAGTGGGTGAGTGTAGGGGCTTCTGCACATAACAAATGTGAGCCAGGTCCAGCCTCCACAGAGGGGAAAGCGCTCCAGTAAATTGTTTACTCATTTGCAGGTGATGTGACAGCAAAATGGTCTTAATGATTTTCTTCAGTGACTCTGCTTAACTCGTAATGGAATAAATTGGAGGAACCTGATCTCAGGCACATGTGCCTGTTGGACTGCAGCTAAATGACAGGGGTGGTGTCTTCTGCTGGGATTCACCCCCTCACTGCTGCTGGAGCAGGGGGGCTGGGGGTGCAGCAGCGTAGGTGGCAGCCCCCAGTGTCGGGGGAAGGAGTGGATGTGGTCCAGCCCTGTGGTCAGGCTCTGTGGTTTGTGGCTTCCACGGAGAGTGAGGTGTCCAACATGGAGACACTTTGAGTGTTGAGGCATTACTCTGCTTAAAAAAAAAAAAAGAGCTTTAAGAGCACTACCAGACCGAACTGTCAAAACCACTTTCGTCAAAAACATCAAAATCGAATGGTTTGGGTTGGAAGGGATGTTAAAGACCATCCAGTCCAACCCCTGCCACAGGCAGGGACACCGGCCACCAGCCCAGGGTGCCCCCAGCCCCGTCCAGCCTGGCCTCAGGCACTGCCAGGGATGGGGCACCCACAGCTGCTCTGGGCAGCCCGTGCCAGCGCCTTGCCACCCCCATGGGGAAGGATTTCCTCCAATATCTAATATAAATCTGTCTTTTGGTTTAAAACTGTAACTCCTCGTCCTACATGTAAGGGAAGAATTTGATAATCAGTGATTCTAAAAATTCAGGCACTCTAGGTCGTGCAGAGCTTTTTTAAAACTTTATCTCCAAATTAATTTGAAAATGTGGGTCAAGTCCTAAAACCTTTTTTTAAACCCTAAATGCTTACTAAAAGTTTTACTTGAAGATTTTGCTCTGTCAGACTCCCAGAATGGACATGAATAGCTGTATACCGGTAGAAATAGGTGGCTGCCTATGCCACTTTAGATTTCTAGTACAGCACTTACAAAACTAAAGCACCAGGATAACATTGCCTAAATAGTCCTATATCTGTAGATGTTTTGTGATCAGTACCACTTAATTTATTGTGGAATGAAACTTGTGAAATTAAAAAGAAACATAATACTTTCCAGATTTTTTTATGAAATCTATAATGTCCCATATAAAATAATTATCTTTATCTAGTTGCTAATTCCATAGCACAAATATAGATTTTGATTAAATTCTATATAGGTGATCAATAAATCTGCAAAAATCTATTATTTGCAATTAAAGTCTGCAGAAATGTTCCGTAAGCACACCAATTATGAGCTCGGAAAGGAGAATAGCCTTGTGATACATCATTTTTTGATGTGAATGGTCCTCCCAATAAAAAATGATGGAAAATAAAAATAGATTTTCTGTCACAGGTGGAATTGTTCTTCTTAATGCACTCCAAATATTTCTGTAAAGCATCATCTCCTCTTTAAATACATATTATAGTACATCAATGGAAGTCGATACCTTTTGTCAATGGGTAAAGTATTATAACTAATGATCTGGCCTGCTTCTTATTTAGCTATTGATTCTGCCTCTCTCTTGTTTTGTTTTCCTGAAAAAACAACCAAGTTAGGGAATTGGCTTTAGAATCATATAGAACAGCCCAGGTTGGAAGGGACCTCAAAAGATCCTCTGGTCCAACCCTTTGTGGGAGAGGGAGCCCGGATGAGGTTCTCTGGCACCCTGTCCAACTGCATCTTGAAAACCTGTGACAACGGGGACTCCACCACGTCCCTGGGGAGGTTGTTCCTGTGACTGTTCTCACAGCAAAAAAAAATTCTTTCTTAAATGGAGATGAAATTTCTCCCAGTGCAACTTGTGTACATTGCCCCTTGTCTTCTTCATGTGGCCACGTGGTTTTCTTTTCTAAAAACAAAGTGGCAGGGGATGAAACATTTAAAAGCTGTTTCAGCTATCTCTTCTTGATCCAAGTAATTATTCTGGCTGTTTTCCTGAGCCAAAACCTAACAAGAGAGTTTATTCTCGTCAGCTGTAAACAAAGCAGTGTGCTTCTATTTACCAAATTACTTTGCTTTTCATTTGAAGGTCAGGATAAAAAGCACTGGCTGAGCACTAACAGAAGCGGGAGCTAGCGGCAGTGCCCAGTGCTTCCCAGTGCCCTGCCTAAACACTCTGGCAGCTGCCCCCGCTTTCCTCCATGGGCTGCCTTCTCTCCATGGTGTGTTAGATGATGCACTTTTTGTTCAGATTGGATTTCTGATGAGTATGTTTAGCTCAAGAAAAGGTTATCTGGCTGTAGTTTTGTATCTGGGTCTGCTGCTGGGCTGAGGCTGCGTAGCTGGGGAGCGTGACTCCTGCACGTGGGGTGGCTGGACATGCTCCTGTGGCCCCATGCTGAGACACGGTGTGAATTAAATTATGGGTGATGATCTGATGGGCGAATTAAATTATTCTTAAATTGGTTTACGTGAATCCATCTCTTCAATATGGTGCTGGAAAGGCAGGGACTTCTACTTACTTTATTTGCATTGATGCTGGTTTTAGTGGGAAAATGGTAGTTTTGGTGTATAGATTTCAATTAAGGCTGAAAATAGCCTCTCAAAGATACGACTAAGATTGGATGGAAAAAAATCATTTTTTATGAGTCTGAACTGCCTGTTTCAGTAATTTCGATGAGTAAAAATTGAACCAGAGACTGAAGATACTAGATTAAATAAACAAGAGAGTATTTTAAGTTATATTTAGTGCTGTTGTGGGCAAATTAAATAAGTGGCTGGCACAGGAGTGAAAAGAAGAGAAGCAATGTTGCACCTTCAGTCCTGCTTTCTGAAGGCTGACCTGTACAATTCAACATTAAATGGCTTAACCCCATGCACTGTTTGAAATGTTTCTGAATCATAATCAGTGCTGCTCAGGGAACCCACATTCCTGCAGTAATAAGCCATTACCTGTTGCCCTCAATTATTCTCAGGTTACAGAGTACAGTTCAACAGTCCGAAAACATAGTCAGCTGCGAAGAGGGAGGAGGTAAAACCCAAAGCCCACGAAGGGCAAAAAGAAGTTTAAAAGGTTTAAATGGGCTGAGCGGGCAGCGTGGCTCTGGTCACCAGTGCTGCTGCTGCTGCCTCAGGACACAAAGGATGTTCTTGCTGTAGAAACAGGGATGGCAATACTCTGCAGTGCTTATAGAGATAGCTTTGCAGAGGAATGCCCTCTGTGCCTTGGGGAAGGTGCGTGAGCCTTCTGAAGCAAGTGCTGGGAGAAACAGACTTGTAAACATCTGACAGAATCATGCCTTTCTAATAAATATTGAAATACACCCTTCCCAGAATTTGGGAGTATTAGTTCTGGCACTGCTTCAAGCCTGTCTCTCATCAAGTGATTGATTTCTTTATTTCTGTTCTTTCCTGCCAGCCCCTGGGAACGTGATTGAGTTAAATCTGGAGAACCTTAAAAGCACAGTGAATTTATCAGGGAACAGAATGAGAGTACTTGGGCAGAGGCAGGGCAGCCTCTTAAGCTGTGCATTTGCCCAAGTCCTGCAGAACAAAGTATTCTCCAAAATCTAATTTCATCTGCTTATTTGAAAGAGGTTGGTCTGGGGAGGCTGGGGTATGAAAGGTGGGATTATTGACCCAGGGGGGATTTATTCCAGGGTATCTCCATGCTATAAACCACCAGTGCTTTGTGGCTGGTTGTCATCTCCACTGGCATCAGTCAGTTCCTGCCACTGAACTTCAGAAACCCATTTTCTGTTTTTATAAAGAAGGTGGTGTAGAGCGAGTCTGCTGCTTCTGGCAGGGTATTTTCATATCCTTAAACTGGATTATACTGTACATAACTGTGTGTATTTCTTGCTCATTCTTTCCTCCTTAGATCACTGTGCCCAGGTGGACCAGCAGAAAGCTGCTGAATGCTGGGGCAGAAAAGGTGATGGTCTGATGCTGAGGATAAACAGAGCTCAGGATGTGTAGGTATCATAGCTACTCATCAATCGGCATTTACCGAGTAGTTTCTCTAATTCAGTCACAAAATTTAAAATTTAAATCGCTTTGGTAATAAGCATAATATCACAATAGAAGAAGTGAGGACAAGTGACAATAGGCAGTATTTCTTCCCTTGTGCCAAGAATATAAATGTAAAGGCAGGTGCTGCAGCAACAGCTGCGCAAGGAGGATGAGTTGCTGGTGGCAAAGCACAGAATTCCTCAGAAGCAGAAAAAAAATCACACACATCCAAAACACCACTGGGTAAAGCTGGAAAAGCATCTTTCCTTTCAGATCAGGACAATTTTACTAGCATTTTTCAAATAACTCGCGTGTTGGATTTTTGTTCATCCTTGTTTCTCTCAGAAAAGAACAAGCTGCCACCCAGCACTATCTGCGCCGGTGCAGGGAGCATTATCTCGCTCTGCAGCCTGCACAGCATTTTCCTGGAGCAGGTAAATTGAAGAGGGTTAGTGATTCTCTGTTATTTAGATATTTAATGGTTTTGTTTCCTGTACACGTTCTTTGTCACAAAATTTAACCATCTTGGTAATTGCAGATGATGACTGTTAGCTGACATCAGTGTCCAGAGCTGTAACTGACTGCTGGGAAGTGCAAGAAATAACTAAATAATCAGTAGTTCTGCACAAAAACATTTCCTCACAGGCAACATGCAAGTAAGTTCTTAAGCTTGAAGCATTTGGAAAAACTGCACTAAAAGCAGTTAAAATGATGGTTATCTGCCAAAAAGTTACTAGCAAACTTTTTTCTTTGCTTGTTTATTTTACCAAAAGTTTTATGCTTTTATAAACTGGGATTGTTTATATACCTAACAAGAATTGAAGAAGTGTTTTGGTTGATTTTTGTTATTGTTTTCATTAAAAGTCTTTCAGTCAAGCAGAACTGTTATGAAGCAGAGGATGGAAGTTTTGATCAACCACTTTCTTCCCCAGGCAGATGGTGCCCCAGCTCAGAGCAGCCCCTGCCCATTCCAGGAGTGCTCCACCGTCCTGGACCTACCTTCTCCAGAAGTGTAGAAACAAGTTCAGCCAGACATTACTGAGAAGCAATCCAGAAATATCCTGTGGACAGAAGGGGCAAAGGCAATGTTACTGTTTGGGTAGTTTGGGCTCGTTCCCATCTGCTGTCAAGGTAAACCATCTCCTAACCTTGCAGAAACTTGTGCATCTCCAGCAGAAACAGTGTTTAAAGGGAAGGAGTTACGTACAGTTTAGCAGAACCCTGTATGATGTGTAGAAGAAAAATAGCCTTCAGTTTTTTATGCAGTTTTAATTGATTGCTTCAGCTAATCTCTTTTATTTGTACCTACCTGATTACTGTTTTAGCCTGTGTTTTTTAAAGAAGGGTTGAGCATTGGGAAAGTTTTCTTACAAATATGATTAAGGAAATACACAAAATGAAGATGACTAGCTAATGCTGCACTGCTCAGCTGATAGAGCAGAAGAGAGAATAAATGTTAAATGCAATTAAATATAAAACAAACTTTCAGTATACGGCATCCCAATACATCAAGAAGTTTTGCTTGCTTCTGGCCAGGAAAGCATCCTGTTCGTAGTGCTTGGAAAAACTAATTACACTGCTCATGCTTATTTACACATTCACAGCTTGCTAGAAAGAGACTGATTTTTTACCATTCGCTTACCCAGTTCTTTGAAGGATTCCTGCTATTTTGGTATCGGCAATGCTGTACCTGTTGGGGGCTCTCATAACCATGCAAGAACACAACCCGAATGATCCGAGACCAAAATGTTTCTCTTTCCCAGACACACCCAATGACCACCTATATATTTATGAGAAAAAAAATGTATTAAGTGCAGAAATGCTCGAATCAAGGCCCTTCTTGTTCTCATCTTGCAAATGAGACGGTAGAAGAATGGATTTTTCAGTTTGGGGCACAGCTGCCAGTGGGTCGCAGCCCCACTGCCTGGGACAAGGCGAGGCTGGCACGCTGCCCCTGGGCGCTGAGCCCTGCCGCCCACACTGGGGGCTTCCATCTGCCGGCCGCCCACCTGCCGGCCCCGCAGCCCCTGGCTGAGCAGGCAGGGCAGGGCAGGCTGGGCACAGCTGGCAAACCTGGGGCGCCCGCAGGCTGGGCCCCTTCTGCAGCGCTGCGCAGAGAGCAGGGAGCCCACCGGCATCCCTTCCTGGGCGGGCAGCGTGGGATCCGTGCTCTGCCTGCAGGATTAAACAAGTCAAGTGAGTTGAGGACCTTCCCGAAAACCTCTCCCTAAATTAAAGGCAGAATCCTGAGCAAGGTGGAACACATTCACATACTTCCCGATGAACACTGCCCTGGAAAATGTCCAAGTAAGGATATGCAAATCAGAATTTAGCCCTCCCACATTCTAAAATAATTTAAGAAACCTTAAAAAATTAAATTGCTGTCAATTCTGGATGAAAGAAAAACTAACAGATGCAAGTTTCTCTTAATCAAGTTATTCTCCCAGGAAAATGCAGGAAAAGAGAGGAGTCTACAAGCAGAGCTATTCTTTCTTACTTCGATGTAAAACCAAACAAAGCATCTGGAATTAGTCTGAGTGACACTTACTATAAAGACCTCAGTTATCTCTTCCAAAAAATATTCTAAACTGTTTCAAAAAAATCAAAAACCTTGCCAACTAAAGGAAATAGGTCAGAACATTCAAGGTTTAAAAAAAGTGTATCATATGCTGGGGAAGAAAGATGATACTGTGTCATCACACTAAGGTAGAGGCACGTTTTATCTGTAAGAATATGTCAGTGTTCCAATAAAAAACCCCACCTGTAAAGGTAGAGGGTGTATTCCCAAAGCATCTACAAATACTCAGACTGTACCTTGGTGCCTGCAGAGTAGCAATAAAAAGGTGGTTGTATATACAGTTGTATAAACTTCAACAGCTTTTGAAAAGACATGTTAGGATTCAAATAGGAAGGGAAAGGACCATCATTATTAATGTAAAATGAATTGAAGAGAATAGCTTCAGAATAGCAAACGTGCCAGAGTGGGACATGAAATGGGAGGTGGGAAAAGGAAATTCAAACATCATTCCTTACAGAATTTAGAAGCAGAATGGGATGTGGGAATTTCCCCTTCAGTGGAAAAACTGATAGGAAGAGCCAGGAGGAAGGGAATTCTTGGATTATGGCACCAGAAGCACTTACATTTTCCATTCTCAGGTAGCCCCTCCGTGTTTGATGGGTTCCCAGTGAGCATGTCCCTTTAGCTTTTGCATCACTGATGCTTTCATTTCTCTTCAGTGCTGTTTTCCAGGTGATCTGAAAGAAAACAGCAATGACAATGATATGTAGTTTACCTATTGCATTTTTCCATGCTTAGCTCTCAGAGTACTTTGGAGGTCACACCATTTCTGCAAGGAGAACCGAAACGGAGGCTGAAAGACAGAGACCAGAGGCAGAACCCAGGCTGGGCTCGCGCCTGGTTTAGTTTCTGTTCTCTCTAAGGAGTGATTGGGAAATGCTCTTGTGGTAAGGCCATAAATAACTCAGTGCCAACACACCAGCTCTTGCCATCTCCTGTTCAAGTCAGTGCAGCCACGAAGAGCCGTTCATCTCGTAAGTGCTGCTTTTAATATTTCACAGGGATGTCCTTTAGGCACCTGATTCCATTTCCTTTGCACGGTAAGTCCGGTTTGTCCTTTCTGAATGACGGGTGAGTGCAATCAATTGTCTGTCAGTCTCACCTTGGCAGTCACCTTGCTCATTAAACACGTGTATTTGTTGTGGTTACACGTGAGCTCCCAGATGTGAGTGCAGGTTGTTCAGACCCATGGGCTCAGTCTTCACACCAGCCGTGTGTGTCCTGGTCCAGCCTGCTGCTGTGGTCCAGTCTGCTGCTGGGCAAGAGCTGTGGGGCTGCTGGGCATCAGGAGACATGCTGGCCTGGTCAAAGCCATCTCGGCACACCTGCAGCATGCTTCTGGGCTACAGCATGCTATCCGTAGTGCAGGAAATAATTTTCTTTAACCTTTTAAGTGAAGAGGTCTGAGTTATTGCTATCTTAATATGGCAGCACTTGTTCCGACTGGTAGTCACCTGGCAGGTTGGCAAATGCATCCTGAGGATTCTTGTTAAGTGAATGATTTTGTAGTTTGTGTCTTTCCCTGTACTTCACTCACCTGACCTTACCTTGACATACATGTAAAACCTGTGCTCCTGAGTCCCAGCCAAAACCAGAGCCCATCTTTCAAAATCTTCAGGAGAAGTCTCTGTCACAGTTGTTTTTCATTTCTGTGTGCCTCTGTCCTTAATAGCCTGGGGTTGTGATTAATTCTGCGGTGCCAGGCTCTGGCCAGCTCAGAAGCAGACCGAGATGAGCCGCCTTTCAGATGTCACCCCGACTCTGCCTCTGATGACTGGGGGCTTTATGCTACATGCCTTTTTACAAGCATACAATACTGAATTTCAGTTGCTGCTGGCTTTCTGTCCTAAAACCCATTTTCCTTTCTATCAGGGCAGGTTTGTGACAAAAACCTTTCTTTTGGGTTTGGCAGTCATGCTCTGGTGAGTTCAGCTCTGTGCTGGCTGCGCTGAGTTTCTGCTGTAAGGCTCAAAGAAGCCTTTCCAGTGAACACTGAATTTTCACAGCAGCATTAGGAATCAAAACTCCCACTCTAGTTTTGGATTTCTAGAACATTATTTATTATCTTCTTCACATATCTAGGAAAAAAACATTGTTTACCAATTAGAAAAAGGATTCTCCAGAATACAGCAAAGCCAAGGAAGGGAATATCAGTGCTGAGGGAAGGCTTGGGATAGCACACGTCAAAGAGAAAGCTGGTTCTTGTGCATGTACCCAGTATTTATGTATTGTCTTCTGTATCCTGTTCATATTTACTGTGAAGTTCACAAAGCAGTGTGTAGATCTTACGCATGTCCTTTAACGTCAGCAAGAATTCTTAAAACCCAGGTGCAATCCGGGGAAGCTTGGATCAGCAGGCTCACCAGCAACTGTGCGAGCAGGGCTGAGCTCATGGATTTGCGGGCACATTTCTTGTTAGTGATTCAATGAACTGAAACCAACCACGGGGAAGGGGAGAGCTGCTGGCACAAGGCAAGAGAGATGGTCTCTTCCAATGAAAAGCCATGCAAACCTTCAGCATAGCTTCATGACGACAAAACAGTGACCCTCCTCCCCTTTTTCCCTTGTTAAATTTAATGCAGCTTTTCATGTTTCACACCAGGATATTAAGAAACAAATTAGCCTAGAAACTTAAATTAGTTGTAATCCTAGCGAGGCCCCTGGGAAGGGATAACCAAGCAAACAAACATCTTAACATTTCCCCAGCCAGGCCAACTGGTGGGTCGGCTCTCTCCACAAAATTAATCAAATCAGTTGCCCAGAGAAAATTGCCCAAGATGACTTTCTCAGTGTTTACAGGAACTTCTGCCAGGTGTTAATGCTATTCATGTGATGTAGATGAGTGGAAAAATATAAATCATAGAAATAACATAAGGGTTTTAACCACCCTGATAAAGATCTTATGTGCCTTCTAGACAGAGCTCCAGCAGCCGTGTGGCAATTTCAGATGCTTGGTGCAGAGGCAGGACTTCGCTGTTTTGCTGCACAAATGATCTGTATGCTCTGGAGGGTTTCAGTCTCGCTCCAAAGTTCCTTATGCGAGACTATTTAAGATCATAAGCCAACCTAATGGGCTTTAGCATATTTTATGTATCTATTCTCATGTTCCAGACAGGGTGGAGCTAGACAAAATTACAGATTATCGTGTGCATTTTTTGGCCCTTTATAGCAGAAGATCATGCACACCCATCTTAGGGCCGTAATAAAACCATAATAAATAAAATACAATCCCCTCTGGGAACCCTTTCCCAGATGTGTCTCCAGTGCGCCAGACCCTGTGGGACAAGGGCACCTGTGACTACCTTGGTTGTGACAGTAGTGCTTATCTTTCAAGGCATGACACATTCAGAAGTGGAGAGGAGGGCTGTTGAGTGTAACATAGCTGATAAGGTTTACTTATGGAGTTTACTGTTTGTGAGTTTTGCTAGCAATTACTGGAGCGAGATAAAAGTGTTCCAGGAAAAGAAGAGCAGGAGAAAAAACAAAACCAGCCTCCAAATATTCAGAGGAGTATCTTAGTTTTAACAGATGCACACAGCATTGATCAAAACGCCACCTGCACTCCCTGGCTGGTACCCTGAATTATACAGTTTCCCTGAGCTTACACAATGCATAAAATATATTTAATGAAGTAGTCACTGGTCTGTGGATCTAGGAGGCTAAAGAAGTGGATATATAGCCATATATCCTATAGGATATATGTGCCCAATGCCTGTTCACAACAGATTATTTGAGAGCAAAAGAGGAAAAGGGACCCATTTCATAATAGTTGCTATCTTTAATTATTACGTGTTAGGTGGAGTCCCAAAGTGTTCAGAATAAGTTCAGATGCTATCTGGAGTCTTTTGGGGACATGCAGGTCCTTGCAGTGTATTTAGTAAAGCCAGGCATGCTGAGTAAAGGCAGGAGGAGGCTGAGTAATGGCAGCAGCAATGCAGAGGTGACTGTGGAGGGGGATAACAGCCACCAAATACTGGCCAAGACTCTTTCCAAAACACTTGTTCGAAGTTAGCCTGGGCACACGCTCACTGGTTGACGTTCAGGTGCTGAACTGAGAAGCTGTGTGCCATATAACCTTTTGGGGTGCCTGCATCTTGGCATTGACTGCACGGGGACCAAAGGATGACTGCACTTTGCACTTAGCTGTCCTAGGCAGGATGAGGCCAGCCCTGAGTTCATCTGCGCCATTCAGTGTCTGGTTGGGGTCCCTCCCACGCTGGAGAGTTGAGATGGTGGGGAAAATGGAAATAAAGAATAGGCTTTTCCCCCAAATATTTTTATTTCAGTGTGCATCAAATCCTGTTTTTATAACTTATTAATGATAAATTGATCTCAGGAGATATCAACTCTGTATTTACAGAGCATTTAGACATGCTGGGGGCTGTTTTAGATGTACCAGCTGCTCAGTGCTGCTTTAAGTACACAGATGTTCTTATTAGCATAACATTCAGATTCGATGCCCTTCTTATCTGCATCCTGCAAATGCATAAAAACAACATCACCAGCAGCACAGGAGATCCATGGAGGAAAAGCCCTTTCTTCCCCCTGGGACCTCCCCCCAGGCTGAACTTACAGCAAAGGGCAGCTGGATCATCAGTCCTACTGCTCTGGATCCTCTCTCATGGGTAGGTTACCCCAGTGACAGCAGGTCTGATCCCAGCATGGAAGGGTGCATGCTGGAGGTGATGGAGAGGTTGGGCTTCTTGCAGAGGATATGGTGAAGCTGCAAGGCTCAAGGCTGAATAGCCTTTGGGTTACATGTAAACAACTGAAAATGGAGACAACCCTCTGCTTGGTTTTGTATCAGTTGTGTTTGCATGGTTATTGCTGCTGTGCTTTCCTTTGTGGTGGGTTGTTTTTTTTTTTTTTTTTGCAGCTCTGCTCTTGCCCTTGCTTTGTATTTTTGAGGCGTGAACTGTAATGGGAAGTAATGTTTAGTGGTCTTTGAACCAAAGGAACTGTGACTGCAGATAATGACAGCAAATTGGTGTCTGGCTCTGTGAATTGCATGTTGCAGAAATGTTTCTGAATCACAGTTCAGGACTGGAGTACTACAAAACTGGAAAGGTCAAATCCAAACCCGAGGTGACTCTTTTCTGGCATGTTTTAATGTTGCAGGGAGGTATATCCATCTCTTCCATGACAAAGCAGCAGAAGTCTTGTTACAGCTTTTCTGAATTACCTTGGAATTCTCCCAGGCTTTCATAGTAATATTCAATGTTAAAAAAGTTAACTTAAGTTTTCTTTCCTTATTGGGTATTTTTATATGTACTTTCTGTTGCTAATCATAATGAAAATTGCAGCAATTATGACATATTTATAAAGCAAATGTTATCACAGGGGATATAAAGCCCTTTTACAAAAGAGCTGCTCTCTCCAGGTAGCAGAAGTGCGAGAAGAACCTTTAGCTCCTTATTTTCACTTTTCCATTTCAAGTCCTATCTTGTTTCCCAGAGGGAAAAAAAAAAATATTTTATTATTTCAGTCTACCCATGAACACGAGTGTTATGAAATTTCACCAGGAAATCTCCATTCATTTCAGCTCAGCCTCCTAAAACCATCACGCTTCCATGGCATGAAGCTGGACATCTGAACATTTTAGGCCAATATCCGATTTTTTATTTGACCTTCCACTATGCTTTATGGCTTTTAAACAGCTTTGGTCCCCAGCCATTTTCTCACTGAGATATTTAATGTATATGATTTTCCGCATATGTATTTTTGTTCTTCATTTTCCTTGCAGCAACTTTGAGCAATACCTCACAGCATTTGATGCCTGTATTTTAATACCTTGTGGTTTTAGATTGTATGCTTTCTATAACTGGAGGCTTTACTCAAGGGGTCAGGACCACATAAGGAACACAGAAAGGGAGGCTGTTTGGTGTCTCCTCGCTCCCCCATAAGAAGTATCCAGCTCCCCAGTAGAAGTTAAAGTAATGACAACAACAGAACTGGAAATAACTTCAAAGTCAAACTGCTATCTTGTGAAAGATGAGGAAAATGTTACAAAGAAAATATCAAAGGCTCAAGAAGGATTTTCCTAGGCACTTTGTTACAGAAGTCTTTACTACCCCCTGCAGAGGCAATCAAGACTAATGGGAACATTAGTACAGCAGAGGACTACATATCAAAAGAGTCCCTGGAGCAAATAACACCAGTAACTAGAGCATCACTGGCACCATACTCCAAACCACCCCCCTCTGTCACAGAAATGAGTAAAATGGTCGTAAACAGCAGAGAGAAAATTTTTGCCTGGTGACTGCAAATAAGCACCCAGCAGAGCTGTTAAAAGTTGCTTGCTGAAGAGAAAAATATGATTCTTCCAGTTTTATGGGCCATGTTCAGATAGCTCTTACTCCTATACCATAAATCCAATTTTCACATAGATTAAACGGAAAGCCATCACAGGCTCTGCTGAATAATGCACGGGATTGTCAAGCTTCTGCTGCGTGATGTGCACCGAATCAATCCTCTTCCACGCTCAGGTATGGCTTTGCAGTGCAGTGGCTGCCAGCAATAGTGCAACGCTTGGCACCTTGGGTGTGTGGCTTTACAGCAACACTGGCTGCTCTGAGCATGAGAAATGTCACAAATGCCTTCACAGATGTGCATGTGGGGTCTGGGTTTGTACACAAACTCTTGTTTGAATCATTTACGTAGATTTTAAAAATTAATTAAAAAAAAAAAAGAAAAGGTTATGTTAGAGTTTAAGCTCAGAAGAGGTGGCTTGGGCAGTATCTGACTCCTCTGGAATAATGCTCAGAGGCAGCTGCAGCAGGGTCCAAGGGCACGTGAGGAGGGAAGTAGATAAAGCATCTCACGTGTGGCATTTGTCGTCACTTTAGAGAGTGCGTCTTTGTGCACCGATGGCAGCAGCTTTCAAAATGCTTGAGTTCACCTGTGGTGGCAAAGCTGGAGATGCTTCCAGCAGCTGGTGGCTGTGCTTGTGGGGAGCTGTTGCTCTGCAAAAAAACGCTTTTTCCAGGTGTAGCATTAGGCACTGGTTCCTGTCTCAAAACTCACAGTGTCCTGATTGGTCTCTCAAGTACTTTGATGTTTACTGATACCACCACAAGTGTGAAAAACAGAGCTTGAATCTTACTGATTTGCAAGAACTTGGGAATATTATGAATATGAAGTATGCTGTGCAGGGGAAGGTGGTGTCACATAAAGTATGCTGTGTGCCATGATTAATGCTAAATGAAGATAAATGCCACTGACTGTTAGGCATTTCAAATAAACAACCCCAGTTAGCTGATGCAGCAAAAGGTACTCTGAGTTTGCTCCTCACTGTACTTAGATCAAAGGAAAAAATCCACTCTTTAAGTAAACACTGCACGATATACGTAAGATATTGTATCACATAGGGGCAGCACCTCAGTCACCCAGCTATCAACATTTGTGTATTTTTCTCAATTTTGTTTTTGTCCTGAAGGTCTTATGGGTATTTGAAAAATGTGGTAGGCTCCCCATGCATGCATCCTTTGACGGCCAATGTGAGTCACTTCTCTGAAGGCATGGTTCTACTAGCATTGCAGTCAGTGTAAATTTGATCCTCCCCTGGTTCAACAGCAATGGGGTTGGACTTGTCTGTTGTTCTGCATTCCTGGCGTTATTTGCTTCTGGTTTGCACACTTGTGTTTCTGTTATGATGATAAGTTTGTGCCAATTTGTTCTTGCACTGATTGCTAATGCTCTGTCATGTTTTGCTGGGTGCGAGTGCACTGGGGAGTATTTGCCTGTATACTTGTTTCATTGTTGAAAATGCTTTAAGAGAGGGCTTAAAAAAGGTCATCTCTATTTTTATTATTCACACCTATATGTTGAAATTAATCTTCTCATACTAATGTGAAGAACAAAACCCCAGGCACGTTAAAATCAGTGCGTTTGGGGGGGTTCCTGCGGCTTCATGTGAGCCAGGCTTTCACCCAGGATTGCCGTACCCTTGTTCTTAAGCCATTTCTACCAGTCAGTGTCTTTGAGGGAGCGATACCTGATTTAAACTTCTGAAAATGCAACCAGGCCGACTCAGGGCGAGCTACCTTCTGCTAGAAAGCTTTGCAGAGAGATCTGTTTAAACGCCTGCTGTTCTGTGCCCTCCAGTTCAGTGCTGAATACTAAACATGTTTTGTTAAAATGAGAGTGAGCTTGAATGCTTTGGTCCCGAATCTTATGTGAAAATGGGTAGCTAAAAATAAATGTATAGAGATTCCTGGAAGCAACACTGGGATGTGGGTGGGAGAGATGGGCAGGACATTTCTGAGATGTCAACTCTTTTCTCACTGTGTTGGGCTGAAAAATATAAATTCTAAAAATTTTCCTGAAATGGTATTCAGCATTACACATTTGAGTTCCCAATCAGAGCATCACATTTAGATTTTATCACACTGTAATTTCTTCTGGGTTTGTCCTTGGAACTTCTTTAAACCAGAATTGAGCAACAATTTCTAAAATGTAAAGGCACTTCAAATCAGAATTTTTTTCCCCAAAAAATTAGAGATGTGAGAGGCTCGTCAAAGCTAACTCTTCATCACGCTAGTCATCACTTACTGAGTTGATATTGCCTGATAATAATTTTTTTCCTAAAAGTGAGTGGTGAATGGAGAGCACGTTAGCTATGACTCGTTGCCCTACATTTCCCATCACTTACCTAATCCCCAAGGAAGCACCTGCAGCATAAGGTGTAATTACAAAGGACTTGAATATCCGTGACTGAGATAAAGGCCAGTCTACATGTGAACACTTGCCAGACACAAATGACTGTATTCATGGAGCAAGCACTTTGATGAGTTCCTCATGTCCTGGTGCGGGCTGCTCTGGACGTGCCTGTCTGTATGATTTTATGCAGGTAACAATGTCAGCTGGATGTTGACAACAGGAATCAAATTTGTGTGAGGACACTTGCAGAAGGCTGTGTTTTATCGCAGCAACGTAGACGAGGCACAGTGCTTCTGTAAATGTTTTATGCCATCTAGATTGCATTTCAGTATAGAGGCTAAAAAAAAAAAAAAGGTGCAGTAGTAAAAGCTGCTGTGGTCGTGCCACAGTTCTCCACCCCTGCTTCTGTGCCCTCTCGAGTTCTTCCCCTTCCCACCCAGTCCCAGAGCTGTCACCAGCCCATTTCTCTCCTGAGCGGATTTAACTCTGTTTCTGTCTGTCATCTCTGTCTCACTATTAGGACCTCAGCTGCTTTCCTGCTAATTGCATCACCTTACATGACATAGGTATTTTCATAACTCCAGTAAAAGCTGCTCATTATTTTACATGGTGATTTCCAATCTGTTGTCAGATTAGTTCCTGGCAACCTGAGTGCAAGCCACTGAAGGCTGGATAGCTTCATACAACTTTAATGAAGCACAAGGTAAGTGGAAATACAATGCAGAGAGGAGGTCAGCAAAACCACTTAATTAATTAAATAAGATAGAATAACTTTAATTTCGATAAGGGAGTATTATCTTTCTGGAAATGCACCTAAATGACAATTCAACTGAGAAGTGACACGTGAGCTTGCATTTAGGTGCATCTCCAGGAAAGATAAAAGTCTCATCTAGCATGTGACAGGAGACATTTCGTTTAAAATGAGACAGACAGTCCATGCGCTTTGGATGACACTTGGATGTGTGAATTACAGATAACGTCAGGGCACTTATAAGTGAGCACTGTAGCCTTCTATTTCAGAATGACAGAGAAAGCATCACTGAAGTGTTGAGAATAATTAATTTTTGTAGTTCCCCACAAAACCTTTAATCTATTGCCACAAAATACACTACAAAATTGTAAGCTTGCTTTTTTTTTTTTTTGCTTTTTTTTTTTTCTGGTTGAGAGGCTGGGGTGCAGCAGTGGGCAAGCTGCACCAACCCACCACATCACACTGCTGCTTGGTGTGAACGTTGCCCTTGTGGAAGTGCTCTGCTCCACGTGGACTCTGCAATGTATCTCGTTCCAGGGTGTCCAAGCCCTCCCTCCCAGCCGCTGTCCCAAAGGCAGGGACAGACCCAGCTGCCACCTCTGTGCCAGCCCTCCCTGCCTCTGCGTTCAGCTGCTTTGCTGAAGGGGTTAATTTGTTTAAAAACACTTGTTCTCACAAGTTATCAGCTGACTCCTGCCAGCTGAGTGGAAAAGTGATTTAATTTTCCAGTTTAAGCATGGCAGATGTGTGCGTGGGAGGGCTGTGAGGGAAAAGGGGTGTGTGCGTGTGTGTGTGTGTGTGTGTGTTGTTTTTAAGGTGACCAAAATCTGGTCCACCAGATTTAATCTAACCTACTTTCAGCCCTCTGAAGCGCTGAAGGCTGACACAGCACTGCTCACGTGGCAGGGATGTGCAGCAGGGTGACAGAGGTGGGTGGCCAGGGGATCCCACAGCCGGTGGTCTGTGACAGGGCAGAGACGCAGCCACCCGCATTGGGGTGGAATAAGCACAAAGGGCAGAGGAGCAGGGGCCGGGGGGAAGCTGCTTTTGGCTGCTCAAACCCTGCTCGGTCTTGCTGCAGAATTGGTGGCAGCAGGAACAGGCTCATGTTCTGCATCTTGCAAAAATGCTCTCTGCAACCTGTTCATCCCATTGCAATCCCCTCTCGCCCCTGATGTGCAGCATGCCTCGGCCAGGTGGCAGCAGATTTGCTGGTTATTTGCTTGATTCAGAGTGTGTCTTGCTTCAGCATTCAGTCATGAAGGTCAGAGCTCAGGTTTGAACTTGGCCTAAAAGGTGAGAACCTGTAACAAAACACCGAGTGTCAGTAAGGTTTTTCACTTCTCCCTGTAGGTACAGTCAAGACTTGAACGGTGCCAGCAGGACCGTTGAGCAGGACTTGGAGGAGAGCTAGATTTTATATTTTGTCCTTTTCTTTCTGTTCTCCTTCAACAAGAACAACCAGTTCTAAATACCTGGGATGTAGGCTCCAGTAATTGAAAGGATAATTTGGCATAGGAAATATCCAAAGATAATATCTCATGTTATTCAAAAACCTGTGATAAAAGAACAGTACAGTCTGTTACTCATAATTAGTCCTATCTTGAACTATGGAGGCTAACGATACCCAAAACAGCAATTTTAGCTGTGGAACAGTGAGACATCACAACACACAGCACAGCAGGAGGCAGAACTGCTCGCCAACTGCCAGCCCTGTCCCTGCTGCTGCACCCCCACATGTGCATCTACCTTTCCCGACTCGCACCAGCCCCCCCCCCCCCCCCCCCCCCCCCCCCCCCGCCCCTACACCGCCTGCTTTTCACACACCGTGCCGTGCCCTTGTCCAAGGCAGAGGCAGGCACTGTCCTGCACAGCAGGGTGCGACGGCAATGCCGCCTCTGGGGAGGGCAGGCAGCGGGGATGCCAAGGAAAGGCAGGTCAAGGTGTTTCTCTTCAAGGCTTGTAACACGCACCCAGGAATCTAAATTTCTGTGTTACTTTTAACAGCTTATTAGCAGAAAGAAAAAAACAACGATCAAGGATCTCACAGCGGAAGAAATGTGACATTCTTCGAATTACTCTGTGTGGAACAGAGTCTTCCCATCATTTTCCTTGACACTTGTAAGTTTCAGCCTCTGCTCTTGAGTTATCCGATGAGGAAACAAGAAGCAGCATTTATGTGGTGACTGAAAAAGACATCGAAAGAGACATTTCTCTACAACATACAAATGAGAATTCATTGCAAACATAATGCAACAACAAAGAATGCAAATGTTCAGATATGGGTAAGTGGCAAATAAATTCAGCAAAGAGAAAGACTGTATATTTAGTGGAAAATGACAGAGTAAGGTGTCTCTGTACACTTCAGATGAGAACCACATTAATTCATTTCATATTGAATTTAATTTCATATATCAATGCATAACTGGTTTGTCACTATATTTTGATAACAGAGTGCTACATCACACAGCAATGGTTGAATTCCCTGCTCCACACTCATGGCGAATATGAGCATACAGCAGTGCAGCAGTGGCAAGAGAGGGTCATCTGGCTTGGAAATGCTGGGAAAGATGCAGAGCACTGGCTTGCATCCACAGTTCAAAGTACAGCCTGAGGTCACTGATCTGGAGGTCTGCAGCCTGCTCCACCTCACTGGAGATGTCCCAGAGCAGGACACAGAGCCTTTCCCGCTCCCACATGGTAAGTGCTCAGCTGCCTTAGATCACAAGGAGCGCAAAAAGGGGAGGTGGTGTTAAGGTTTACTTTCTTTATATCTGTAAAACATTTTAAAGTCTCCTAGGTTGTGCGAGCACATGGTACCAGCCATGGTACCAGACCAGGAGTGAGCTGCACCCTCATGTGCCAGTATTTGCTTTGCGAATCTCCTGAGACAGACCATGATGCTCTGCACCGGGGAGGCTTTGGTAGGTCTCTTTGACATGTCTCAGCGATGCAAGGGTTGGAAAGGTGATGTGGTTTTGGTTTTTTCCTTTAAATCAGTACAGGAACTGCTACTGTACTGTTGCTATGCCAAAAACTGTCACTCAGTGGTTTGAGGAGCTTGGTTTTTCTCTACTCCTTTTAACCTTCTCTGTTTTGCAAATTAAAAGAAGTTTTCCTATTTGATTCAACTTCTACTTCAAATAAGGAACATTTCTGCTGGGGAAAAGCTCTTCAAACTGCTCAGAAATTGAGCAGCAAATCAATGGCAACTTCAGAACAAGTTAGCAATGCTGAGAAACTGAAATGAAGTCATGGATTGATGGGAAGGTTTTCAGAACGACACACAAGTTGAAACCACACTGTTGAGGTTCAGATGTATGGATATTAGCCTCCGAGAAGCTGATTCTTCCCTAACTGGCTTAGAGAATTGACAAACTCTATGAGAAGGCAGCTATATGTTGTTCCCGAGACTACCCAATTCAGTACCTATGTAAGCACATTCCAGATTTTCAAGCACCAGATAAAGCCCTACTGATGGCTTGCCTCCAAGCCCGATATGAAACATTTGCTTACCTGCCTGGTTTCAGACAGGAGTAAAACCCTCCTTTTGCTTATTCATGAGTAATATATTTATGTAGAAGCAGAACATGTGGAAACCAGCTTTTTAGGTGCTCTGAGAGCCAGCTTCCAGCCCCAAGAAAAATAAATCTTTGGGGCTGAAGATATACAAAGAGATACACTGCTGGTAATCAGGAGTAAATGAAGCATTAAGAAGGAACCAGCTGTCCAGCAAACAGAACTGCACCATCCATGTCCATGAAGAGTGAGGTTGCACTCGCAGCAGCAGTAGCTTTTCTGTTCCTTCCTTTCTTTTTTTGGTTCTACCTTGCAGCACTTGAAGCCAAATGAGAGGGGAGAAATGACAAAGGGATTTGAGTCTCAGTACTTATGGCTGTAGTATTACATGTAGATTTCCCAGTGGAGAAAGCACTGCAATGTATCTTCTGTACTTTTAGGGTAAAAGGACCATTGAGCAAAGATTAACCATTCTGGAGCACTAACACTGCATGAAAAGGCATCATTATATTTGGCAAGTGCTGCTTTCTGACGACAGCAGCCTGTTATTTGACTATAGTCATTTATTTTTGTTAAATGAGGGGTACATTTCCATGCAATACATTTTTAAAGTGTTAACCTGAGGACTGGGATATATTTCAGGGGACACAGGGGCTATTACCTGTTTTGCCTGTCTCTTTAATATGTACTGCTCATCACTCCATCCTTTTTCATGCTGAAGCTTCTTCGGAGTGGCTGACACCCTGTATTTGCAGGTCAGGCAGCAACAGAAAAACGGTTTCCTTAAGTACCTCACTTAGGAGCAGGATATGGAAATGATCCAATTAATCATCTACAATTTCTCTTATTTCTCTTAAGCACAATAGAATGAGATCACAGTGCTCATGCAAAGGAAAATCTTTTGATGATGGTGCTTAATTTTGTTGAACAGTTTCAGTGCTATCATAACCTGTCTCTCCTGTACCTGGTGGTTCATTATCAGGCTTTGCTTCTTCTCCCTAGTCCCATCATTCGATTAATCCTGCTTCCTTACACTGGCCCTGAAATGTCATCTTCTGCACTGGCTCAATATGTCTGGTTTGTGATTAATCTGCCTCACGCCTGAGCTCTGAGTCCATTCAAAAAGCCTCAGCAGCCTGGGACTTCCTACGAGGTTTTCCATTTCCTTTCCTTATTTACTGTAGAAAACTGCTGATGGAAGAAAAATGTAAGTACCCCTTTTGCTCATGGAAAACACATCAGAAACTGAATAGAGCTTCAAGGAGTAGCTGAAGTCCATCTGGCTGAAACAGGAAGGCAGAAATAGAAAGGGGAAGATGAGAGTGAGAACCTCTGAATTTTGATCCCAAGATACTCCCATAATAGGCTGAAGTACTGAAATACCAAACCCTCTGCATCCTTATCCACCCTGGTGTGTGTGGGCCCTTGCTGAAAGAGAGGGAGGGAGAAAGGGCAGAGGATAAGCAGGGGTTATATAAAATTTTAACTCATGTCAGGTTACCACCCAGAAACCTGTATCTTCTCTCCTCCCTCCCTGAGCTGGGTTATTCCGAGTTGCTTGTGCTGGTGCTGCATTGCAAAGCTCCAGCATCTTCACGATGAGATACGGTCCAGCACGTATGGATCTCTTCTGGAGTCAGGAGATGCTGGAGCAAGTTTCCATTCTGCTCAGCCTGCCTCTGTGACCTTGGCAAGCCTCCTCGTGTGACTGTTGTTCATCTGCAAGAGGGCAGCACCACCTCGCTGCCTCCCGCTCTGGGCGCAAAAGCACTCAGGGGGTGCAGGTGCTCACACGCAGCACAGTGCAATGATATTATATAAAAGTTTTCTGCACTGAAATACTTGGAAGTGACTTAAAAAGCAAACAATATTTTTATGGTTGGATGTGTATCACTGTATCACAGAAGTATGTCATGACGTAAGTAACAGTTATAAAAGCAGCACTTTGAGCCTATTTGACAGTAAATGTTTTGTGGCTATTCTGTGTTTCTCCCCCTTGTGCTTTTAAACACCTGAGCTTTGTCATTGTTATTTATGAGCATCTGAGCTCTGGCAGGGTGCGCAGAAGTGTGCCAGGTGAGAGGGAGCAGCCCGTGCCTCCCCGGGCAGCGCGGGACGCTGCTGCGTCCGAGCTCGGGCAGTCCCAGCTGCTTTCCCATTCCACGGCAGAATTCAACCTGGACACCCTGTGTGAAGGAAGGCGTCAGGATCAGGTGAAATACAGTAGCTCGCTTTCAGGCATTGTAAATTTTCAGGTGGGCAGAACTGCGTGGATTGCCCTTTACCCAAAAATGTCACTTGTCTATTACAGAAGAGTAGCATTTGTAAAAAGCTTTGACCTGGGTAGCCTCCACACGCAGCCTCTGACCAGTAACAAAGCAGTGTTTCACGGGGTACGGAGGCAGCAATACATTGTATGTTGGCACTGAACAATATTTAATATCTGTTGCATTCTCCTCTATATAGGAGGGTATTTACCGCAAGGGAATATGCTGGCAATTGTGAATAATTCAAGTAGCCAAAGGCACTTTTAGATACAGGCTTATGTACTCCAGACTCGCAGCCCTTTGTGAGATCCCCTTCTTCAGTTCTGGTACCCACCGAAGCCACCTTCTCTTTCTGAGGATATAGTGCACATCTACTAAATTATGAAGCTGTACCTTCTTCAGCTTGTGATTAGATTCACTTTTACCCCAGAATGCCATTTAAAAAAGAAGCCTATGTGATCCTGGAGAGAAGCATGAAAGTACACATAGGAGACTTGTCACGAACTGCTCCCTTCCTGTGTCACCACACACACGGGGCATGACTGCTCCTGCTAGTTGAAAGTAATTGAAACAGGTGCCATATTAATAAGTCCTCACTAAAACACCATTTGATCTGCTCATGAGAAATGCTTCACATGGAGCACTTTCTGTGACCTGGCTCTCAAGTGCCTTCCAGTCTCCCTTGCTTCTTGAGCACATTATGCACATTGCCAGTGGAACTTCATATTATTCCTAGCTTGCTTTTTGTACCTCAAAGTGTCTAAAAAGAGACGTCAATATCCCTTTTCTCCCTAGATATGCCCAGGGAGTGCTGCTTTCTAATAAGGAGCCCCTGCTCAAGCAAGCTGAAAAAAACCACCAACCAGCAGGTCTACAGACAGGCAGGCAGCTGGGAGGATGCCCTGCCTCCAGCGCACTTGCTGCCATGCCTGTGGGCTTTGGCGCTCCCGTGAAGAAGGAAACGGCATTGCTCCCCTGTATTTCTGTGTTCTTGAGTTCTTCATGAGTGACATCAGCAGGGAGCATTTCTGGCTGAAAATGCCTGGGTACAAACCCCTCCACCAGAGTCTCAGCCTTTGCACAGCCAGCGGCTTCCCACTCCATCTTGATATTCTGCTGGTGTAGCAGTCTGTAAGTACTCAATAGTTCTTCTCATATCATTACTAGGCTATTAGCTGCCTGTGAACTGTGTAATTGAGACAGGGCAGATTATGCGTACACACGAGAGGTTGCCTTGTGTCCTCGCCTTCCCCCAGACCCGCTGGCACGTGTCCCGCCAGTATGTGTCCCCTGGCAGTGGCTGCCTCATCCCACAACACCACTTGTTCTTTGGAACTGGTGTCACGTGGTTGAATGGGCATAAAGACAGGAGAATAATGAAATCTGAATATTATAATGACTTTTCACATGAATTTGTACCAAATTTTGTGAGGAATGATGGATAACTTCACGAATAGGTTGCAATAAACCAGATGCTTATTTAATAGGAAACAGAAGAGCCAGGTAAGCCTTAATTACAAAACTCTTTTTTCACTGAAACATCAATGACCCAAGTATTTCTATTGCTTTTTTCCGTTGGCAGACTCATAAGCCAGAAGAAACCACTGTGAAGTCTCAACTTACTTCTCAGTAGCACAGCGACAAAATACTTCCCAGCCAAATCCCGTCTATCAAATGATGTGCTGCAGAACTACAGGGTCTGATCAGAGGTGGTCTTCCATCCTGCAGCACCAGGGGACGCTATGGAATGTAAACACATGGGGTTTTTTTGTAAAAGTTTCAGTAAAAAAAATAGAATAAGAATGTGAAGCCCGGGCACAGATGGACAGGAATATTAAGAAGCGTCCATCGGTCCTGGATATATTTTGAGCACTTTTCCAATTTATTGTTTTGTGAAAGTAGGATGCAAGTGTCTAAACACAGGTGGGGCTGTAGTTTACCACATGCAATGATGCCTTCTGGTCAGCCATGTACCAGAAAATAGAGGAAAAATAACAGTGCTTGCCGAGCAGTGGTTTCCAAATGATTGCTTGGGCATTTAAATAATTAGGTCTAGGAATTACAGCAGGGAATGACATGCCAAGGTGCCTAGGAAGAGCTGGTCAAAACATTTGTTATGAAAACAGGAAAAATCTATTGCAGTATATTAATTTTTTTTTTCCTCTGGGATACGTTTAACACTTTTCTTTGAAGTGTTAGCAATAAAATAAAGAATTCCCACGGAATGTTTCACCAGATGATTAGCTGGGCAATAAACATTTATTTGTTTTGGTGACTTCCTCAGCTTCTGGTCCCTTGTTCCATGCCTGTTACTTAATGGTGACTCAGTAAAAGCCTCTGGGAGCCTTCTCCAGGCGTCATGCTGCAGCACCTCCACGTGAGCCCCTGCCCGCAGCAGCAGTCCTTTCTCGGGGGTCCTCTCGTCTTCAGGGCATCTTTGTTGTGCTGACCAGTGCCACAATCCACCACCACCCATGAAGAGGGAGGCTTCCCACAGCAGTCTTCTGCTTAATGACCTCACTCAAACCAGTAGAAAGGAGAAACTGGTGCTGATAGTGAGATCTCACTGGCTGTACTTCCCAGGAAAGGTACCATTTTAACAGAGGGAAACTTCTTCACGGAAATGCTCAGAGAAGCAAATGCAAGCGAATAAAGGCATAAATTTAGCTAAACTGGCACTAAAACTTATTTTGAGTCTCCTAAATGAAGGTAAATTGAACCAAGGTCCCCTTGATTCTGAAACCCTTTAGAGATTTAATGATTCAGGTCATTGTTTTGCCTGTTTGATAATGCATTAATTCATTGTGAATTTAAGCTCCACAGACTTCAGGTATTTTTTGGGGGGGTGTGACATTTTGTTTTAGTTCTTTGTATGTAGGGAATCATCACATGGATGTAGGGAAGTAGAGAGCCGAGGGAAATCAACCTGCTAGAGGATTTGCAGCAGACCTGCAGTCAAAAGAGTTTTCAAATCCTTATTGACTCAACATGTTTTTGTTGCTGTGAACTATGGAGAATACTGGCAGGGGTTGCCAGCTGGAGGGATTTCATATATGCTGTGGATGGGTGAGGTGGGTCACGTCCATCCCACCCACAGACCATGGCACTGGGGAGGTGAGACCCACACTGATGATGATTGGGGGGCCTGGCACAGCACAGGGAGGGTCGGTGCCATGTCCTGCCACACTGCACCTGCACAGCTTGCTCGGCTGTAGCACGGCTGAACCTGCCACCAGGAAGGGAGATGCTGCTGCCAAGTTACCCCTGCTTAGCAACAGGGCTAAGGTAAAGGCTTACACTATTAAACAGCTCACTTCATTATGCTCAAACCACTGTTCTCTGTCCACTTTCTGGTTGTTTGTTTTTTTTGTGGTTTGGGCTTTTTTTTTTTTTTTTTTTTAAATCTTGCGGAGCTATTTGCTTATCATAGTGGACCATTGTGCTTAAGGGAGCACAGATATTGCCTGCACACAGTTTGCTCTTCTAGGCTTTTGCCTTGTTCTTGTCTGCCTGGTACCGCACACTGTTACTGGCTCAGATCAAATACAGCAGAAATGTCTTTGGGATGCAAGTGCACTTTTTCTTTTCTCCCACAGATGCCTACTGGCAGCAATAGTATGAAAGATTTCTCCCTACATAAAACCAAAGTAGAGGTGAGGAGATTTGTTCTGCCAGTGTAGTGATAAACCATGAGAAACCAAGCTCCATCTGCCAGACCCGGCTAGGCAGATCTCCGCCAGCTTTCACATCCAAAGCTGAGACCAACAGCATTGTTGCACTATGTGGGCAGGAATGAACCAGGGAGACATTTCCCAGCATGGGGAGAACAATTCTCTTCCTTTCTCAGGCAGTTTTAAGTATTAGCAACCATGGTAACTGGAATAGAAATGTAACCAGTTCGCCGTGCGTTCAACTTGACACAATAATCATTGCAGAGCAGTCACGTTAAAAATAAACATGACTTGCACCAGATTCCTCAGCCACCTCACTCCACACCATGCCAGAGACCTGCCCAAAGTTTGGATGAATGCATCGCACATCAAGCCCTGTGCAATCAGCTGGTGTCAATGGCACACCTGCCCATCGCCATTGTTTCTCCTTGCACAGCATCTGGGGCAGAAGAGGAAGACCTTGGCAGGGCCCCCTTGATCACTAGGCTGTGCAAAAGAGGGGGAAGGCTCCAGAGCAGACATACCTTCCCCCAGGTAGGAAACATCAGGATCCATGGGGTGGTGAGGGCAGCAGAAGCCTCTACATGTCCTGGGGGAGATAAGCAGCTCTGGGGGGGTGGGGGGGCACCTGCCTGTAGGCCTGTCCTTGTAGCAGCACAAGCGTAGTCCAAGTTAACCCCAAGGTAACGACGGCTGTGGGCAGGGTTTCACCAATTCAGCACTGCAGCTTCAGCTCTGCATGCAGGGTATCTTTCTGGTGAGCTCTGTGCAGGCTGAAATACACTGATCTTCCTTTTAATGGTAATTTCTGGGTTTATTTCATACTTCTGTTATTTAGATAAATCCTTATCAGTCACTGAATTTATTAGTACACCAGTACATTTGCATGCTAAGCACAGCTGTTCTTCCACTCAAGATAGCTTTTGAGGAAGGTAGTCAGTGTTTTAACAGGAATGACTATATTTAATATGGCAAATGTATTGCTGAACTAAAACATCTGGAATCAATGTTTGCTCTTAGAACTGTTGGCATGGATCAGCAATAATGCAGACCAGATGCATGAGAGTGCATCATTCATTAACAGTAGAGCAAACCTTGGAGAGCAAGGGCCTTGCTTTAGAAATTCTGGTTGAGATCAGTTGAGGCTGCACAGATTTTAAGCTGTCTTAAAATAATTGCTAGAAATACATTCAGAGAGGAAAAAAAGGGGGTTGTATGTCAATAAACATACCGAGATGTAAAACTCAGCAGTGTTGCAGCACTATCAAAACCAGCCAGCTGCAACAAGGCCCTTACCGCCCCATACCAGGTTAACTTCAGTAAGTAGCTCCCACGCCTTGCCCCAGCACAGCCAACCAGCCCCCCACAAGGTTTCAACAGTTCATCTACTGCCCGTGCTGTTTCTCCATGCTCTTTGGGCCAGTCCACCCTGCATCTTACCTCTGCTGCGTCTGGATTCTTCCTTCTCTGAGCTCCTCCTCCAGCCAGCCTCTCCTCATCCAGGCCCCCTTCTCCTTGCTTCTCCCAGAGCCTCTCCTATATCCAGGGCATGCACGCTCTTGCTTGCTTGCTTGCTTGCTCTCGCTCATCCCTCTGCTTTTTCCTGGTCTCTCTTCATCCAGTACTCCATTTCTGTACCCCTTAGAGCCATTTAACTACTTAGCAGGAACCAGCCACAGCTGCACCTTATCCACATCAGCCAACCCACTGCCCCTGAAGCCAGCCCACAGCTGTGTATTATCAATGTTAATTAACCTGCCTTCATTCCTCTATAATTCCTCTACACAGAAGAGTTTGGATTTGACATCTCTGCCTCATGCTAGTAGATGTACTACAAGAGATGGCAGAATGTGGGGGAAAATCCTTATCAAATTGCTCATCTTCAAAATCAGCCATTCATCATTAGTTTGTGCATTTCAAACTGCATTCACAGTGCTGGCATGCAGTACAAGCCCAGCGTCCTTTTCTTATTTGTAACGTTGTGATGAATTCCTCCTCTGCCTTCAGCAGATGAGTAGGGTTGAAAAGAGCCATGTCACATACTCCTCCAGCTGTGTTTGCAAGCCCAGCACATTGGGCTTTGTCAGGAATAGGTCACTGATAAATTGACAGTGACAAATATTTCAGAACACAAAATCACACAACACAAACCACTACTAAGTTGCTGTGGCCTTGTTTCCAAACCCACAGAAGTTGTTCCCTGCATTTGCACCACAGTGGGTGAGGTCATCCTGACTAACTGCAGAGGGATGGAGGTAAGTGCAGCTTGTGCACCACATCACTCTTTGTCAGAGTAGCAATGAAATCATCAAGCAAAAGCACGTGGAAAGAGGGAAGCAAGTTTGACTATAGGAAGTATAAATTTTTTCCCCTTGCCTTTTTTAGTAAACGTTGTGGAAATCAAGGGAAAGGCATGGACTGCAAACTCATAACCACTAAAAATTTTTGCAAGAGTCATTTCTGCATGTCATACATTCCATATATAGATTTTGGGTCTACGCTTTTAATGGACTGACAAACGTACAATAATGCCAGATGACTGTTACTTCATTGCTTGGCTATACAGATAAGAGGAATGCTTTCTTTTGATTGAGATCTTAAATCAATTGTTCCTTTGCCCGGTCTCTAGAGGTTATTATCCAAGGAGAAGATAAAGTTCAGATGGTAAATTGTTAATATTGTAAGAAAAATGTCTGTTGTGCCCTGCTTAAAGTTTCCTGTCTAGATGAAATACTTTATCCTATAATATTTAAGACTGTGTGCAATCCATCAGTGTACATACTGGATCAGTGGCCATATTTGCCTGCTCTGTCACTGTACTGTCAGGTTTTACATGTAGTTCTGCAAAATCTGCCTGCACTCGGGAACGGCAGAGCCTCACTCCCCATGCTCCCCTGGCTGGGCTGGTGCTCTCCTGGGCAAAGGATGAGCTGCTGGAAAGCTGGGCAAGACCCTGTCCAGCTGTCTGGGACCAAAATATCAGTGACTGTGCTGCTGTCAGCACGGAGCTGGAAAAAAGCCCAAAGGGGTCACTTGCTTCATGCTTGCCTATCTCTGCCGCTTGCCATCGGTGACACATGGAGGTGGAGGGGAGCAGGAGCCACAGGTCAGCCTTCAGGCTGGCGGGCTGTGGAATGGGGCAGCAGGCGTCCTGCCAAGGCCATCCCTACCCCAGACTTGCATCAGGAGAGAGCGTCCTGAGCTGTGACACATCAGGAGTCAATGTCACTGGTCGGCAGCCCAGCATATAGACCAGGCAGGTGAACAGGCAGAGTATAACCCTATGCACTCACATCCATTTCCTACAGCTTCTCCTCTGGTGTTGTGCGCTTTGCAGTTGTACTCTCTGTGATGGCTGCTGGACCACCAGCACTTTGAGAGTGGAGTCCTTAAAATGCTTTCTGGGATTATTCATTGCCTTTTCAAGTTCCATGACTATAGTAATAAATTAAAATAATTTGGATGTTCTTCCTTGATATCTTTATATCTGTTACCAAAGATACCAGATTTCCTCTCAAGCACTCAAAATACATAGTCTCACATTTGCTTCCCAGACAAGCAACAACAGTAATTCTTCATCTACTCATCTCTGATTTAGTTTGCGTCATAATATTTCATGCCTATTTGCTATTGAATTTTCACCTTGTTTTATTGAGAAAAAATAGTTCTCTTATTTTCTAATAGTGACTCATGTTGCACCTTATGAACTTTAACTAGTCTCAGGGTCATTCTCATTGATGAATTGCTGTAGGTTGCTCAAGTAATTATTTGTCCTTGGGAAGATGTATATCCTTTACTGAAGGTATCCTAAGTATAAAACAATCTCACTATTAAAATGTCTGCTCTGTCACTAGAAGATTAAATACTTATCCTTTTGGCCAGTTCATGCTAGTCCTTGAGAAGCAGAGATCTGGCAAAAAGTACTAAAATCCACTCCATGAAAGGTTAGATGTCAGAGAAGCTATATAATTAATATGAATGTATATAACCAATTCTGACACATAAAAAATGCCGGTGGCTCCTCACATCTCCAGGAAAGCTGAGTTAGATGCTCCTGGCTGGGGGCCGTGTGCTTCACTTCGGTCACAGACAAGAAGCAACAAGTGTTCCCAGGCAATGGCTGTCCTACTTGTTTCTCTCTTGGGTTTAAAGCCATCTCATGCCCCCACTGTTATTTCTGACAACTGATGTCAAAAGGTGACCTCTACCACAACTAACCTGGGACTGAAGGAAGCAGACCATGAACCCCTATGTCTTTTCCAGGCCAAGAGACAGGCACCGGTACAGACAGTATGGCAAATGGGACTCTGGTCCACCTGATATCTTTGGGTGCTGCGACAGCAAACGAGTGCAGAAGTTGATAGCTAAAATCTTGTTGATTTATTTGTGCTCCTACATGCTAAGTCTGAGCCCACACAGGTATGGCTGTGTGTCCTCTGTTTTGGTAAACAGCTACAGTGAGGGGGACACCCTGAATCTAAAATGTGTCCACTAAGGTAAGAGCTCAGTGAATTAAAGCAAACCTTTGTTCCATCAAAACCGATAGGAAAACTGAAGGAAAGCTCACAAACCAGGATTTGGTACGGAAGAAAGAAAGAGTGAATAACTCTGCCTTAGCAGACCCTGCTTCCTACAGCCACCGAGCCCAACTCCATAGCGAACGTAGACCCACGCGTACGGGGCAGGATCCTTCCTCTCATGTGCTCTTACTGGTTCAGATTCAAGGACCTGCCATAAAAGAGAAACCCAGGTTCCACATTGCCCTCTCAAACCCATTTTATTTCCTGTCTCCTTAACCCAGAATTTGTGGCAGTGCTGGCTGCTGCTGTTGTGACAGATGCTGAAAGAGGCTGGCAGTATTTTTGGTGCTAAAGCAGTACTTTGTTGACAAACTGTTAAAAAACAAAGATTTACTGTTATGGGGTTGTTTCCCCTCAAGGTCATTTTCTAGAGGGAATAACCTTGTCTCCGCCAGCTGAAGATGCGTTGGGGCACAGCACCAAGGGACACGCAGACATCAGGGCCTGCAGGGAAGAACAGTGTCCTGCGTTCTCATGCAAGTAATTCAGCGTAATGACTTGTCGAGATATACATAACTATTCACACCAAGTTCCTTTTCGGTTTTCCCGCACTAACGATATTCCATTTTAAGTCCTGTTCTTGCTGAGAGGTATAACAGTGGCCATGAGCAGGCCCCAGTGAGGCAGAGCAGGAGGGAGCACTGACCGGTGTGGGTGGGAGCCTCCTCCTCCAGCCCTGTGGGACGAGGCAGCTGGACGTGCCTTCTCCATCAGCCCCAGTGGCTGCCAGCAGGCTGGTGAGGTGTGAGCAGGACAGGCCGTGGGGTTTGTTCAGGGCCCCCATTCCCGCAGGGCAGGTACCCAGCCCACAGGAGGCAGGGGTGACGCAGGTGATGCCCCACTGCGACGGGCAGGGGCTGGTGCCGCAAGCTCCCTCACCCAACAGCACTGGTCCTCCTCAGGGCAAGGGCTCTGGTCAAACACACAGGTAATTCTGAAGTTCAAAGGATCCCAAGAATATCCATGTGCTTACATTTTTTTCTGCATTGGTGTTTTCACGAATGGTTTCATTAACTTCCCTCCAGCTGAAATGCAACAGCCCCATTCCAGGACTCATTTTTTCCTACACAGCTTTGCTAATGACACTGTACCTGCAGCTGTAAGTGCCTGTGTCCCCCCAAGTCTGTCTCTGCCTGAGGTCTCCTCATTTGTCTTCCACAGAAGCAAAGGGTGACTTTTCCCACTGGTCTGCTTGATGTTCTCATGATGAACTGCATGTGTTTAATGTGCAGCCAGAGTAAGTTTCTGAGTTAGTGCCCCTTCATGGACATTGTAATGATGTCCTATTCTATGTCCTGCTCCTCCAAGTAGTCTCTTTTTTTTTAAAAAAAAAAAAAAACAAAAAAAAAAAAACAACAAACAAAACAACCACAAATGTTTGGAGAGCTTAAACTGCACAGTTTGTGCTTTTCTTGCTTTGGGAATAAATAGATGACTTGTCAATCTAGGACATTTCACCAACATTGAACACAATGGCTTTTTTTCTTCAAAGACACTTTGGGGATTTTTAATTCTCTTTTTGACTGTTAACAAAAATCATGGAGCTACTCAGCTATGTTAAAGGCTTTGCAAATATTCGACTACAATATTTGTCTCCTGCATTTACCACTTCCCTGATTTTTTTGTATTGACAGGAATCAATAGTAACTTCTACGAGGAAAGAGATAAATATATACCTAGCTAATGGGAAGTAAATGGCTCTTCAGAGCGTGTTGGCTTCACAAATTTCCACTTGTTCTGCATTTTCTTATTTTTTGGATAAATATTCAGCTCTGTGTGTTATCCTGCTCACCTTGAATATATCTGAAATCTCCAACCTCTCTTCAGTGTGTTTTCAGCATTTTGCAATGTCAGATGTTGCTTACAGCTGTAAGAGAAATTATGTTCTATACTTCTTTAAAGTAAAAGCAATTTAGAGCATTTACATCTGCAGAAACGGTAGCTCCTTGTGGAGTCCAACACCCAAGAGGTGCTTGTTTTTATACACTATTGGACTATATCAAGGGCAGCATTTCAGAGTAGTTAAGAATTGCCTTTTCATGTCAGTTCTTAATTTTTTGTGTAGCATCTTTATTATTCATACCAATCTGTCCTTTAGATCATCTTCCATAGACACTCCAGATTAAATTTTCTTCATTATCGTTATAGAACTAGATGAATAAGTGGCACATCTGTTCACGAAGTGGTTTATTATCTGTTCTGTTGAGGTTTTGGATGAATAGCAGAATGACTTAAATATGGAGCAGGGAAATGCATACAGGTTTATGCATAATCTTAAATTCATAACCAGTAGCACTAACTCGAGGAATCTGATTTTATAAAGACGAGGTAATTATTAATTAATGATCTGGGCTAATTTACCATGAGGGCCAACTTAATGAAGGGACAGGACAAGACAAGACAGAAAACAAACCTGCATGTGAAGTAGAACTAATGAAGACCCATGCACTGTTTAACTGGTTCTCGTATCACTGTGAAGGAAAACTATAAATATTTTATAAACACTCCATTCTAGCCACATAAAATCAAATTGCACCAATAAATCTATTTATCCAGAAGTTATTTCCTAATTTCTTACAGCTGCACCATTTACAAAAGAGGACGCTGACCACGTGTCTACCGAAGAGACAAAAGGGGCAGCTTTCCCACACGCCGGCAGTGGCGGTGCTTTCCAGGAACGCCCCGGACACATACTGCCCCAATTGCCTTCACACCAGGTTGTCCCTGAGGGAGACCGAGCCTCAGGACGGACACAGAAGCCAAGGTTTTCCAGCTGTGGGTCATGCTCCCTTTTGGAGGGCCTATTTTTCTGCTCCCCACCCCAAACGTTGCTTGAAATCCTGAGGCAGCCGTGCCAGCCCAAGCTGGCTGCCCGGGCGGGAAGGGAGCGGAGGGACACTGGAGTCTGGAGTAAAAAAGCCTTGCTCTGCTCAGGTGCACTGAGCACTGTTTGATGCCCAAAAACGTTTGATGAGGCATTTTACTGACCCCCTGCTGGTGAGGTAGAATGAAGCATCAGATTTCTATGTGATCTTAATGTGTTTATTTTGGGGATGTGAAATGTAAGTAAGTGGACTGTATGTAAAATATGAGCCCGTGTTAGACAGAAGACTTGCATCTTGAGCTCCAAGTGACAAATCACTCGAGCTGCAGGAGCTGTCATGGTATACAAGGTTGCCAGAAACAATCAATGAAATTATAGCCTTGTACTACATGGTTGTTTATCTGCTATTATGGAAATAAGGTACCATCAAAACTGTTGAAAAAACTTGGGGATTACAGTATGCACAATTTGGAGATATGACAGCGACATTTAATCATGTTATTCTGACAGCTTCTGTTTAAAAAAAAAATAAATCACAAACTTCTCCTGTTGTTGCCTGCATACAGCTGAAAGGATAATAATTAACGTTATTTGTCAGCTGTTATGGAAGAACAAATTTAGAATATGGTACTGTGTTTCAGAAAGCTGAAATCCCCAGAACGGCACAGGTAATATGAGAAACACAAGGATGCTCATTATTTGTATGGCTTCTACCAAGCGAAATTACCCGTCAGATAAGTAATTCTCCTGGATTTCAGTGAAAATGTTACGTGGAAAAGCAGGGCAGCCAAGGGGTGCAGTACAGCATGCCGTGCGGGGCTGCTGCCCCAGCACCTGGAACACCAGTGCCCACGCTGGCCCCAGCCAAGCTCCCGAGGTCTGATGTAATGGAGAAAAAAAATGTTCAGCTAATCCCACTTGATTGTCTTTTGCTGTCTAGAGCCATGCAGAAATATTTAACTTCCATCTGAAAATACATAAGGAAAGTTAATTTAATATGTCATTTTAAGAACATTTTACACTCAAAACCCTCTGCTGTTAATAAGGTATTAAAAGCTTAATTTCAGGCTTGAGCTTGGATCTGGGAGAGAAGAGGCATTCCCAGCCTCCGGGCTCAGGCCTGGGGAATCTCTCAATTAAAACATGCCAGGATTTTTATTAAATACTATTAATTGAATTTCAAAATTGATTCAGAAAAAGAAGTTCACCCCAAGACTGTATTCACAAAGTACTGTTGCTTTTGACATTTTTTTACATGCTTTTCTTTTCTTATTTATTTCCCAGATTTTACAAGTCAAAAGGCCTTTATTATGGCTTTTATGAAGAGCTATGATTTAAACCTGAATTGCTGTTTTAGGAATTTTAAATATTTAAAAAAAACTTTCATAGAGATTAGCTTTAGACCATTGTTTTTGCGATCTCTCATACTGACAGATACTGTACTGAACATTTTTGTCTACTTCTGAAGGTAGTATCAATCACCTCTGTTCCTGACAAGCCCTAAGGAGAAGAACATTTATCAGTATCTATTGAAACAGTCTAAAAAAAAAAATTCTGGAAATGACATTTTATAGAGAAGGTATGATCTGGTTGGAAAATAGCAGAAGCTTGATGCTTTCCCTCAAAAATTCTGTGCTGCCTCCTTATATAGTTGCTGTCATCACACCATCTACACACCTCGCTCCTCTTATTTTAGGAGATCCTTTTTATATATTTTCACGTCAGTCCCATGGGGGAGGGTTCCAAAATGCGAGAGCAGGAGGCCAGACCCTATTGAGATGGCATAAAACCTACCCAAAGCGCTGAGCCTACAGGTTTCTGCTGGCTCCTGTCCCTGCATCCCTGAAGGCAAGCGTTTAGCAATGCCCGACGCAGGGATCTGGGGGGATTATGTCCAGTGGAGTGTCGCCCACTGGCACACCCCCTGCCGCAGCAAGGCGGGCGGCTCTTTCCCCTGGTTTGCCTTTCTGCAAATCCCTATTTGTCCGGGGCGCTTCCTCGCCGCACCTCGCTGCCCATGACAGGGGCAGCTCCGCTTCCACCAGCCCTGCCAGCAGCCACGGGGTGGGGGTGGGCAGCGGGACGTGTGCCGGCCCCCCGGGGCAGGTGGATCTGGGGGTCCTGGTGCCGCATCGAGCCCCCCATACCCCCTCGGAGTTACCGGGTGGACGTCCTGCATTTGCACCAGGGGATGTGGGTCTCCACCGTGGCGTTTTCCCCGGCAGAGTGTGGTGAAGGCCAAGGACAGCCAGTGGTTTCCTCGGTGCTCCCTGGGGCAGGGTGGGTGCACAGCCCTGCAGCCCAGCCCCCACTGCACCCCCTGCCCATCACCAGCACCCTGCCCGGGCACCGGCCACGCTGCTCCCTTGGGAGCGGGCGCAGGTATGGGTGATGTGTGCTTTTCCTGCCAGCAGGTACAGGATCCGTCCAAGAACTGTCCAGAACTTTATATGCTTAAATTTGAAACCACATACATTTAGCCATAATAGTAAAATCAGTGGGTCCATTAAAGCAGATTATGCACTAATAATTATGCAAATATTCCTTCAGTGAAACTATAAAAATCTCATGAAGATTTAGCACATGGCTATTACAGGGAGAGAAATATGTGGAAAATGAAAATGAAGATCATCATTAATCTTAAGCAGTTTGGGGATTTTTTTAGCTATCATTTACATACATGATTTGGGATGCCTTTGCAGGTTTAACCTGGAGGAGATGGTTAGTTATAACAGTGCTAAAATACAACTGCAGAATGAAAATTTGGTCTGCCGGGAGAAATGATAGCTGGAAAACAGAGCTCACCTGTTTTAGAAAGAACTTAAATACAGTATTGGGGCATTTATAAAAAGCAGAATAACATTCGTATTCCTATCAGGTAGATCTAGAGGGAATATCTGTTTTCCCGTTTCAGGGCATAGATCGGTGGCTGGAAGAAATTTCAAAGGGGTCTGACCACGTCTCCCCTCCAATGCCCTTGCTTTCATCTCTGGCTGGAAGAGCAGGAGATTCACTGTGGCTCTGGGTGCAGAGTAAAACAAGTAACTTACTGCCCCACAAGCCATAGCAGCCTGATGTTTCACTATGGCAGATGTTATGAAATGATATAATATTGGATTAGGAGACCACCCGAAGGAGCAAATTCAGTTTAATATATTGAAGCTGCGTT
Organism: Falco punctatus; assembly: GCF_963210335.1. Classification (NCBI taxonomy): domain Eukaryota; kingdom Metazoa; phylum Chordata; class Aves; order Falconiformes; family Falconidae; genus Falco; species Falco punctatus. The sequence continues at coordinate 64,812,077 of NC_137588.1, forward strand.
CAATATCCAGGTCCTGATATAACACTTAGTACTAAATTAACTTTAAACACACAGGGACCACTGGAAATGCAGATACGATAGCGAAAGGCAAGTCTTCAAAGCTGATGGACCTATCCTGATAGGAAAAAAAAAAGCTGCTTTTCTGTCATATGTATTTTTTTATTATTGTTCTTAAGTATTAGCTTGGGTATGTTACAGTCAGAAACCTAAAGTGCTTTTTACGTTGGCCTGGTGTGGTACCCAGTACCCAGGGTTCTCTGGCTGTCCACTTAGTCCAAGGAGATCAACAGGAGAGGTGAGGATAATACAGATGTGGCTGAATGCATCCCTCAAAGTTCAAAGCAGATGAAAATCTGTCCCTGCTCGCCACATCAGGTCTCTGCAGTACAGGGCATGCAGACGCAGAAACGATTGCCTGGTACACCAGGGAAGAGGAGAAGGAAATGTTCTCACTTGTGTTTTGTTCGCTGGGGAGGCATATTGTACAACTGCAATTAAACTGCCAGTTTTTAGTTCTGCATTGTTAGCTGAATTTATTTCTCATCCAAAGTGCTGGAAAAATAAACATGTTTGTAAGTTAGAGATAAGTACTCACTGCAGTGCAACGCAGGGTGTGACACGCAGCATGAAGCAGCAGCAGAGGTAAAGAGTTGGAGAATGTTTCCTGTTCAGTGTGGCTTGCCCTAGACATAAAGGAAGGTATTAGATACAATAGAAGATGTGATTAAAATATATGAAATTATGAGGGAAAATCTTCAGTCTGTTGGCTAAAAGCTACAAAAATACACGAAAGGGGTGGTGAAGACTGGGATGATTTCTGTAGATAATTAGATCAATAAATTAGATTTGTGGACTAGAGCTAAATTGTAGTGACAAACATGGCTGTACCTCTGTGTGGGATACTTCAGGTGAGAACAACAGTCCTGAGCAGGATACGAAGCTGGAGGGAAAGGTGGAGATGTTAAGGCAGAGGGAAAGGTATGGCTGAAGGTATCTGGACTTGTGCATTTTAGGGGTTTATATCTTGTTGCCACTGTGGTCAGGGACAGGTTTTTCCTTAAATAACAATTTCACCATGAAAGAAGAGCAGGCTGTTGGATTTGGGTTTGTTTGGGGTTTTTTCCCCTGTTTTTGTTGTTGCTGTTGTTGTTGTCTTTTGGGGTTTTTTTTTTGGTTTTGTTGTCTTCTGACAAGTTTGGACACCAGTGACAATTCAAGGATAAACTCGCAGTCACTGTGGGACCTGCTGTGTGAGGTTTCATTGCCCAAAGCAATGGCAGAAGGATACCACATCTTTCATGCAATTGCTGTCAGCACTCAGGAGACACGGACAGGTCTCTGGTTATGGCAGTGACTTCTGGTCCCTGTTCTCCCAGGCTGGAGGTTACCTGGCATCAGGGGCTGCTTCCCAGCTGCTCCCCTCCTTTACCACCTGATCCAGAGCACTGGAGTGCTGACTGAGAGGGGACACCACCGGCAAAGCCGCTGTAGTTACTACATGCTGGCACAGAGTTACTCACATGCCGAAACTCAGGCAAGCCAAGCGGCTGCACACCCACATCCAGCACGGGGAACCAGCTGCTGCTTCGTGCCGGGGCTGGGGCAGCTCGTCCCGCAGCATGGGCTGCCATGGTGGGTACAGAGCATGGCTGCCAGCATCCCAGCACTGCCCTTCCCGGGAGCTGGGCAAGGCACTTGCGGCCAGTCGTCTGGGTTGAAAGGATGGGCGGGCGCATCCAGGCTGCTAGTGCTGTTAATTGAGGGATTATTGAGTAGAGAGATATTTTTAATCCTTCTATTACTGCATGTGTGGGCATTGACCTTCACTGTCACCCATCCCAAGTTGTACATCACAGTCTAACCGTGTAATTCAGCAGGTCGGCAGCCTGACTGCATTAAGTGCTGGCAATCATGCTCCTGTTATTATTATTACAAAGCTGCAGCCTTGCCTGCATCCTCTGCATTCATTATCATTTTGCCTAAAGCCATGCTGTTTCAGCCCATGGTCTCTTCAGCTCCCACAGCTTTAGATTGAATTAACTCATTAATGCAAAAGGCCAGGGAGAGATCTGGTGGCAACAGGAAAAATTATGTTCCTCTCTCACATGGTTCTGTCGTAGATGGTTACCCTAGCTGCACACCATGGGTTGCCTGAGCACTCTTTATACCTGTTTCTATCTGTCTCTCTACACTTCATACACCATCAAGAGTACAAAATAGGGAAAATTCTGTGGTTGTTCACAATGCTCACAGTAAAACAGAAAGTATATTACGGCAAAGGAAAGAAGGGGGTCAGATGTAATGGTCCTAACAAATAAAGTGATCAAGATCTGTTCTTCTGGGCTAATGATGAAAATAAAAGCTCATAGCTACATGAGTAGCACCAGGTATTTTAGCACTGGCAATATCACTAAACTACATACTATTCCCAATACATTATAGCAAAATTACACATATTAGATGACTTTATTGGATTTAAAAAAAAAAAAATAATTAGAGTATCTTAACAACAACTTCAAATAACACAGGCAAGATCATAGAGAAAGCAGAAATTACATTTTTGGTATGTGTCTATGAGCGCCTGCACTCTTTCAGGTGTCCTGGAAAGGGACTGTGCCATAGAAGGCTGCTAATTTAACTTGGGGGTTAACGTCTGTGACTAAATAAAAAAGACGGAAACTGCAGATTTATCTTTGGAGGTGCAGCCAAGGTCATCGCTGTCACCGTCAACGTGTACAGTCCATTACACACTGGGAGCCCTTTATCTGTTTCTGCTCATCCGTTGCTGCCACTGATCTTCATTTTAGATCAGCTCATAAAGAGGGAATAACGGGTGGGGGGACCGAAGTTAATAATGACGTTAGGGTAGGATGAGCTGAAATAACTCCATTTCAGTGCTGAGGGATTAGGGTGTTCAGTTAGCCCGTCTCCCCTCTCCATCTCTCCTGCTGTCGGCGAGGGGGTGGTGGCAGAGCACAGCTTGGGTACGGGGGGCGTGCGGAGGGTCCCACCACCCTGGCTCCCTTCCCTTCCCTCCCTGCTGGGAAGGCTGACCTGCACCTCTTTTCCTGATGGTCCTTCTCCCCTGGGAGATCTCAGACCTCTCCGGGTTACTGTCTTATTAGCACAAAGCTGTCGATAGGCACTGTTCTGACCTCCAGGATTTCAGGATTACAGATTAAGTCTGGGATGTCAGAGCAAATGCAAGGGATAGCCCCATCACGTTATGTTCAGCAGCTCGGCAAATCCAGATGCTAAAGTATGTTTACACTGAAATGCCCTAAATAATTTTTGAGAGTGCAGTACTGCCTAAAGCTCAAAGACTTTTGTAAATACCTCCCAGTCATTCAAGGGGTTAAATCTCAAGCAAAGTTTCTTCCCACATTCTTTCTGCTGGCCCAGCTCTATTTCATGGGTAAATGGACATTTGCAGGAATCACAGGTATTGGCTTCCTGGTTCCGTCAGCACTAAATCTTGAAATCGGGGAATGCTTTGCTTCAGTAAAGACTAAATAAAATCTGATAAAGGATTTTAGATTTGGCAGCTCGGTGCAGCAACCAGGCACACCTGACTGGAAATTTGATAAAACAAGATGGGTTTAGTACCTCTTGGCTACTGTTTGCTGTGATCTCTGGGGCAAAATAATCCTAATAGCCGTGCCATACTTTCTCCTCCCATAAAATGGGCATAATAATAAAAATACATCTGGAAGGATGCAAAATTTATGCCAGAGGGAGGATGTTTATGGCATTAATGTTTTTAGTGATTTTTAACGAGTCTCTGATGAAACCATTTTTCTCAAGCTTTTCTTCGGGAGGCAGCTAATTTACATGCAGTTAAATTGCTTCAAGTTTTGTTTGTCTTGCTGTGCTTTAAAAATTCTGAGCGTTTTGGGATAATTTTTCTGCCATTAGTGATATTTTTGTCATCACAGTCCTGCTTCGTGACTCAGTATTGCACCAACAACCCCGTTATAGAGCGGGATGCATTCACAGCCCCTGACGAGCGTGCAGCTCCTCTTCTCACTAAGCTTAGTGGATGTTTTCTCGTTAACTTAAATGGGCATAGAAGCAGGTTTTTATGGTAATGTCCTCAACCACTTAACAGTTCAGCTGCCTGTGCTACACCACTGTGGGGAGTTTGCAGGACAGGGTTTGTTATTTAATTCTTATGTTTCAGATGGAGAAGAAAAACTAATATTTGTATCTGCAGAAAGCCCTGAGCTGAATAACACTGAGATGGAGTCACCAGGGCTCTTACTGCTGAGTGTCATGCTGCACCCTCACTAGCAAGAGGAAAGGACCAAGGATGATGGTCTCGCTTGGAGGGATCCCTCCCAGCAGGCACCTGCTGCACCCTCGCTCCAGCGCTGCTCACCCTTACCCAGCGCTGCGCCTGCTGCGTGCCTCAAGGCTGGCTGGGCAGTGGGCTGAGCAGGAAGGAGGGACGGGGTTTGTGGTTAAAAGAGTGCAGCAGGTCTCAGGTGGTCTGTGCTTCTATTCCTACCCCTACTACTGATTCCCTGCTTGGCTTTAGTGAGTTATTTGGACCAAACACACCTCTGCTCAGGGTGCCTAGCACAGCTCACCTGAAGCTGGAGGGGACCTGAGCTCTTGCAGGGCTCAGTGGCAATAAATGTGAACCATGTCAAGCTGTGGTGACCCAGAGACAGAGGTGACATCCTCACTCGGTGCCCATGGTGCTTGACAGGTTATTATCTGCAATAACTCTTTCCGAGGGATGCATGCAATCCTATTCCTTGTCTGTCCTAGGTAGTATTTAAGAAATAAATACCAGAGTTCATACAGGCATCAGTGTTCATTAACTGCATGGGTCAAGGATACGAGGTGCCCTGTGTCAGGACTTTCCTTCAGAAAAAAAAAAAAAAAAAAAAAAAGCTTAAAAGAAATCCCAAACCATTTATTTTGGATTTTTTGTGGTTTTGCCTGCCAGCCACAATGTGCAGCAGTGCCTGAAGGCTTGCCCAGCACTGCAGCCCAGCTGGGCTGCAAAAGGAGCTGTTTCAGGCTCTCTGCTGGCTCCAAACACATCATTTGCCAACAAAGACATGTGCAGGAATTACTGCTTCTATGCTGAGTGTATCTTCTCCTGCTGAGAAGAAAATGTGTGTTGGGAAAATGCTGCAAGGGCCTCCTGAAGTCGACCTCTTAAGAGCAGTTTACAAAAGCTGGGTATCAGTCAGCTTGCAGAAAACCTTCCCTTTTGGCTCCCGGCTAAATGATTTTTGTCCTTCCCTTTGGAAAATTGTGCCTTCAATGTTCGACAAGTTGGAGCAAACAATACATGGACTCCAGGGTTAAATCTGTGCCAAGCAGTTCAATGGAGCTGGTCGCAAAATCAATAATTTTGGTGTCATTCACAAAGGTCTTGCCCCTCGGACACCTGTTGGGCCAAGGAGAAGCTCTTCTCCTCTTACATTGCTCTCCACGACCCTTCCATAGCCCTGTCTCTGGCTCTTCCAGCTGAAGGGCTGCTCTCTCCTCCCATCTTTCATGATTTCTGTTCCTGGTTTGCTCTCCATCTTGTAATCCTCCATCAAGCCTTTCTCTAGATGAATCTGCCCTTCCCCTGGCAAGTTCTCCCCCCTCAACACAGTAAGCCAGGTTGGAAGATGCCTCTGGAGGTCATCTGCTCCAGCCTCCCGCTCACGGCAGATGAATTTCCCCTCCGGATTCACACCCACCTCCATGAACATCTGAGCTGCCACTTTGTCATTCTCCTCTCAACCATGTAAATATTGCTTTCAGAGACCAGGCGACAGCAGGAGGACTATTTTTTAATACAGACAATATTCTTGATCAGGTTGGGAATGGACTGGATCAAAATCACACTTGGGTCCTGCCTACTCTAATTATGAGGGACCAAATTGCAAATTCCAAGTATTTTTTTCCTTTGTTAAATTTCTGCTAAGCTGATGGAGTCTCACCCTCTCATTTTGTTGTGGCTAAAAAAAGGAATGGGTGGATTAAGTATGTAGCATAGCACTGACATCATGCCTAAAATCTGCCAAATTTTCCTGCTTTTCCATTAACTTCCAATGGCTTATATATGTGCATAACTAGGCATGAAAATAAAGGGAAAAGTAGAGTGGCCAAGAAGTGAGACTTCAATGCCAGTGGTGGAATTTTAGGAATTGTTCTTATCTTTTAGCCCTGGATCAATTTATCCCACCACACTTTACTACAAGAGTTATTCTGCTTTTAATATTTCAAATCAATTGTTTGCAAAAGGTGTTGAGCTGACTGATCAGAAACAAGCAGAGCTCAGGCATCCCCGCTTCAAGTCATCAGTGTGTCCGCTGTGGGGGGACAGGGCCCCCCCTGCCAAGGGAAGGTGCCCTCAGCAGTGGTGCCACTGCAAAACTGCACCTTTGGTTTCATCACCTACTTTAAAAATGATTTTGAAGAGCTTTTGAGATCTAGAGTCTGGTTTGGTTTTTAATCAGTATCCTTGAACCCAGTTTCATCCTGGGTTCATTCGTTTCAGAATCCTCAAATTCAGAAATACTGCTGTTCAGATTTACATTTCTAATCTACACTTTTGATATTTTTATTGTATTTTTTTAATTACTTACATGACACAAAGCTTTAGCTTGTCTTGAAATTCAACTTCTGCATTATATTTTTGATCTTGGAGTAGGATAGATTGATCACAGCAGAGTTGACATGTGCTGTCAAGAATAAAAAGTGAATATTTCAGTGTCCTTACTGGACAAAAACCCTCCTCCATCCCTGCACCTCCCTGTGCTGGTGGCGGAAGAGGGACCAGGGAAGAAACACAGGGATAATCAGAAGATATCTTCATGGCTTCGATGCAGAATTCCTTATTAATTCCACAGAGTTGTGGCTGGCCAGGTAACAGGTGTGTATTTAGCTGCCTAATAGCATATGTTCAAGGTGCAGCTTTGAAAAGACTGTCTCCCAAAATTGCAATCTGAACTGTCTGACTGGCGGCTGGGCTCGCCCACCCAGCTCTGGTTCCAGCACTGTTGGTCACACCGTGAGGATTAACCATGGTGTAACCAGCCAAGGACGGGGTCTTCTGTGGTCACCAGCCCCCCACCCCCCCACCCCCAAGTCCCCCACGACAGCATGAAGCTGGGGTGAGAGGCAGAGGGCTGTGAGAGGTGGCAAAGCACATGCACACGAGTGGCTTGGTCCAGGACGCACATACAAAGCCAAATGCCTTTTTTGTCTTTGGTCAATTTTTATTTATCAATAAAACAATACTACAAAACATGGGAAACATCTGCATTAAATACAGATCTGCTGTTTGCCAGTTTTTAACCTGCTGTATTTACAGAGTTGTCCCCTACGGACCTTCCGACAGCAGGAGCCCAAGGGATGGTCGCTGCAGCCGGAGGACAGGGCAGCACCAGCTCCTCGGCACCCAGTGGCAGCAATGGGAGAGAACAGTCAAGCAAGAAGTAAGTATCTGCTGCTCTCGGCTCTCAGATGGGACTACCTCATTGTCTCAGTCCCCTGCAGTGGGTTTCCCCTTTGCCCTGCCCTCAGTGCAGTGGGGAGAGGCTGTTGCTGCAGGCTGGAGGGTGCACGGACCTGCATCCCAAACGCCACAGTCCCACCCGAGTCCTGCCCATCTGCAAGGGAGCTTCCTTCTCCACTGGACCATTGAGCAAGCTGCTGACCTTGTTTGCTCTGGTTTTGGGGCACAGTAATAATGTATTCCCACACCTCTCAAGCTCATGGATGACTTGCATGGTCAGACCTTACCCTGTCTGGACATCATGTCTTGTGGGACTGGCTAAGGTCAGTGAGCAGAAAGGGTGGCATAGGTACTAACCAGCAGCCTTCCCATCCCAGACCTCCTCTGTGTATTAAGTGCTTGGACAGCTTGTCATTTTGGGTGTCTTCTCCTCTGACAAGGGTTGGAATAAGTGATGAGTTCATGCCTTTTTCCCCACCATGACTTACCTGTGTGGCCGGCAGCAGCACGACTTGCAGGCACAGAGCAAGTCTGGACCTGAGGTGCTGCTCAGCCTGACTGCAAGCTAGAACGACTGTAACTCGATCAGCGAGAAAAAGATATATAGATATATATATATATATATATATATGTATATATAATCTCCTTTGATTATATAGTTGTAAGGCAAATTAAAATTATTTTCTGATACTACCTGGTACCAAAGAGAATTACTCCTACTTTCCATGCACATCATACAGTGCTGCGTAGGGAAGGTAATTAAATCCTCACTAATTATCATACAGGTATTCTAACCTGAATACCCATTTCTCTTTCACAACTGCCCTGACATGAAAAGAAGACAAGACAGTACTCAGAGGTGCTAGGAATCGCAAAATTCAGCTTTCTACCCTAGAAAACGTGGGAAGCTGCAGAGTTGAGCTCAGGATAGAAGTGTGCCCCGACGGGGGGAAGACCCTGCCACCACACCAGAGATCTCATCTGCTTCCCATGTGTCCTCCTCCTTTTCAGACTGGAAGGATTTGGAGAGATGGGGAGTGAGATCAAACCCCAGAGAGTGGTGAAGTGGGGGGAGCTGGACCCAGAGCCTGGGCTGAGTCGGACCAATGCCTCGGAACATTTCTTCTTCCTCCCAACTGCTGCAATTTGTCTTCACCTCAGCAGCTGGCAAAGGAGAGCAAGCTGGGTTTTTTCTTTCCGCATGAAAGGGAATGAGGACAATAATACGTTCCATAATGGTTCAGCTTTTCTTGAGATCTAGGGCGCTGGGCAGAGGCTGCTAACTGGCACTTGGCTGAGCAGCCCCACGTGTGTGCCCTGGAGGGGATTGTCTGCTCACACCTCATCCCCAAGCCCCTACAGTCACGACACCTCTGTGACAGGGCATGTTCGCTGAGCACAGCTTCTCTAGAACTACCACTACATTGCCTAAGACATAATAAGTACCATCATAATTAAATAAAGACAAAAGAAATGCAAGAACAGGGGCAGAGCTATGGCTCTGCCTGTGGTCTCTTGAGCCACCAAAGGAAAGCAGATAATTTTTACAAACAAAACTTTGATCTTCAACTGATGCCTTTTATTTTCTCTTTATCTGTCTGCCCAGGCAGTGGCAATAGCCTAGGACTTCTAACTACACCTCCCAAAAGCTCAGAGGTCTTAAAGGAGTTTCTTCCTGGGACAAATGAGTACACTCGTCCTCAGGGGTCTCAGACGAGATGCCCTGTGGCCCCAGAGCCATCTCTCTGTGCAGGTGTGTGCATCCCCCAAACCCCACTTAAGCCCCAAAGCATGTCTTAAATCAAGACAGGCAAACAGGTAGAGCTGCTTAAAATATTTTCAGCAAGATGTGCCATTTTGAAAAAGCCCCAGTGTATCACAAAGGCATACAGATGTTGGAAGGAGGGGGGTTGTCCTTTAACAACAGGTGTTCAGGCTTGTGAGCAGCAGCTGTGCTCACAGGGGGCTCTCAGCGAGCCCACCCACCGCCTGCCAGCATCACTGCCGTGGGGCGAAAGCGGGTAGCCAGGATGGGGGAACACGAGGTGCATGGAAATAAGTATATTCAGGAATGCAGGTGAGTCTGGGAAACAGTCCTGGATGGGAGAAAAAAAAAAATGTGTGGAAGGGGGACATGCTTAAATGTGCAAAAATGCACACATTGCCATTCTAAAAGTGAAGGATTTCAACTTTTGTTTCACAAGTTCTCATTTTTCAGTTTTAAACTGAAAATTCAAACTAATTCAAACAAAAGAAGAGCAAAAATGGCTGTAATAAATCATTATTAATTTCTTTTCTGTTTGAAGTGAAACATTCCTTGCATTTCAGGTTAGACCAAGTCATATTGGTAGTTTCATGTTTAAAAAAAAAGAAAACCTTCAATTTTTTTGTTCATTCTGAACTGTCTTTTAAGAAAAAAAAAATCAGTCAGCAAAGTAAAAATCCACTGGTCACAAAAATCTTGTCCACACACAAATGCAACAGCTGCAGAGACACCTGCCATCCAGCTATTTGCAGCTACTGGCTCATGTTACCGGCACTGAAAACCTACAGTAATTTATATATATGCCATTTGGATAAAAAAGTGTACCTGGAGAAATAATCTGTACCATTTCTGACAAAAAATGGGTGATAGCAGCATTGTTAGTTGTTTTATTTGTATGAAGATGAGTGCACTACCATGTGAGCTGACCTTCATCATCCACCCTCCAAGCCGCTGTGTCCCATATGAGCCCCAGCTGAATCAGCCCCAGAAGAGGACGATGCTGCTGCCTACCCGACAAGTATGAGCCAGCAACGAACTCTGGGTTCCAAATGCTACCCGGCAGAAAGCAGGCAGGTAAACTGGGTTAGAGACCACCAGGGTTGTTTAGAAACAGCAGCAGAACTGTCTTCTCATTTCATGCCTGCACCTTCACACCATCTCCTTGGGTCCAGACAAGGGGTGGTAAATTTGGGAGAAGCTCACCCAAGAGCTGTGATGGCAGTTTAGGGAGGGGAGGGCCCCGGCTGCGGGCTCTGCAGGTGTTGGCATATGCTGTCACCAATACAGACGGCAGGCATCTTCTGCAGAGTCATCATCCGCTGGGGTGGGAATCACATTATCATCTGGCTCATGGTCCTTGAAGCGCTGGCCGTTAGCAGGCTGCCAGCGGAGCGAGCTGGTGCAGCAAGCTGTGACTACTGCACGGCGCTCGGCGAGCATCACGCCTCGCCATCTGAGAAGACATAACTTCCAGAAATGCTTTGCTTTCCATATGCTTGTGCAGATACTGTAACATCCAAATCCCTGTTATGGTGAAGCACCATATGGGAGAAGCTGCAAAGATGGGATCTTTCACCTTCTCCCAGGAAGGGGCCATGGGAGAAGAGGCCTCCTCCGAAGAATAGCCAAGTACCACAGATTAAAGATAATAATAATAAAAAAAAATCATCCCAGGATACTCAGCCCCACCCCCCAGGTGAGTAATTGCCTGCTTTTCTGGCTTTTTCAGAGCCAGCTTCCCTACAGCAATGCTTCTGGATTTGCATTGCGTTAGTGTGTGTACATGGCTGGAAAAGCAATGAGAGCCAGGCCACCCGGAGCAGTGATGACAGCAGTGCTGAGCCCTGATTACCCCCCAGACAGCTGTGCAGAAAGGAAGAAGAGATAACAATAAACCCAAATTATGAGTCTGTCATTCCAAGAACAGCACTGCTGGGGAAGAGGATGGCAAATGGCTCCTTCCCAGCCCTGGGAGCCTTCCTCTCTTTCCATCTTTGCAGCAGCTGTGCACTCTGGGACCTGCCTGGGATGGATGGCATGGGGACCAGCACTGAGAAAAGCCACAGCTGGCTGCCTCTCCACATCCAGAAGAGATATCCTGCCTTTCCTTCTGCATCCTTATCCTCCTGCCATGTCCTGCACTTTCTCCACTTGTGCTTCAGCCACTGGCTGTAATGAAGCCATCCTTTGCCAAAGCATCTTTAAAATGACAGAGGATAGAAGTATTTCAAAGTGTTCTTGGAAATACTCTGGCAGGTGGCCCTGATGCAATGATGGCTTTTCCAGAAGTATTGCTGCTGGTGACAGTATTCCCAAAGCACGGCATCAGAAAATCCCTGCTCAAGACAGGGAGGCAGAAGAATCTCACCCTGCGATCACTGAACTCTTATTTTCACCCCAACCCAGAAATCAGCGAGGAGAAAAAGCCCCACTGCCTTCAAGGGAGAGCAACCCCCAGCCTGCAGGGAACTGGTTAACATGAACTGATGCTAAATCACAGTGGGCAAGAGAGCATGTATGTATCTATCCGTGTATTTGTGTGTGTGAGTATATATATATGACAGTTGAAGGATACCAACTTATTTATTCTTGTCTGTGCTCTTACAGTGTATATGCACTGATTTATTCGAATGGCAAGACACAAATTAGTTGCAGTTTTCAGCCGCCCAATGCCACAACACTGATAACTGTACTTTTCACCAGCATATTGTATAACACCTAACCCGCACATGTAAATGATTAATATGGAGTGGTTCCCTTCACTTATCATCATCCTAAACAAAAGGTCATCTCTTCCGCCAGCAGTGACGCTGGAACAGAAGGCAATAGCAACACTTCCATTTACCACCTCCGAGCCTCTATAAATAGGCAATTTTGTTAGCAGTTGGACCACAGCTACCTGGCAGGTGCCATTGCATGAATGACTCCACACCGGTCACAGCTATGACTTGTGTGCTTTTTTCCAAGGTGTCTCTCTTTCTGTCATGGTGTTATTTGTACCAGGGAAATACAGCAGGCTAAAAGCTACATGATTTTTTTTTTTTTTTTTTTTACATACCACAGTAGAAACAGTTACCGAGTTATATTTGTCAGAGTCACAGTAGTTTATGCATATTTGCTATTCACAGACTGCAGAATATTGCCAATAACCTCACTGGTGGAGACTGACAACACGGAGATACATGCATTCATGTGAGACCATAATCAATGATGTCTATACTGTATTAAGCACATTCATTTTTTTTAAACACCTTCCAGTAAAATCAATTCCTTTAAATTTGTAGTTAAAACTTTTGTTTTTTTCCACAATTACGCACAAAATAACCTGTAAACAATTTGACATTACACTTATGTACAGTGAACCACGTTGGAAAGTAGAGGTAATTCAGTGGGTGCCACTTAATCTACATCAATGTGCAACAGACTGACTCAGCCTCAGCAAAGTCATTAAGTGCTTGTATGAGGTCCGAAAATGTAACATAAGCAAGGCCCCGAGTAGATCACAAAATCACCAAACCCCCCTCTAAATCCTCTGTTGGCTGGGAAAATACTGTCCTTACAGCACCCACCCCTCTCACACGGGTATGTTAGTATAAACCAAAGCGCCTGGGTCAGATCACGACCTGCAAAGGCAGGGAAGGGGCCAGCCCCCGCCACTGCCCTGCACCTGCCCCTCGGGCCAGGGTGGCTTGGCCAGAGGAGACGCACAAACGGACGTCAGGAAGGGACATCAGGAAGGGACCCCCCCTGCTGAAGACCAACAATTCCCATCCAACCACCTGGGCCCTGCCATCATCCTTCTGCTTCATGTTGGTAAGTTTTGTCTGTTTAGTTCTGAATTCTGCTTTTTCGTGTTCGCGTTATCATTGCTATAGTTTAAAATCTGTAATATCATACTTATAAACTGATTTTTTAGCTAAGTGATATCGATGCCAAGAAAAATAAAGAATGTCTTTTTATAATATAAATAATTTAAAAGTGCTTTTTTGTTCTTTTACTATTAATCTACAAAACCCCGTTGGGGCATAAACTATCCATAAGACTGGACAATTATTTTGTACCATGATATACATGGGGCCTTATGCATAAAAGTACTCTGAAAGTCAAGTTCACGTGCATACTCGCAATGGTGGAAAGGGCTTCAGGGCAGGGTAAGAAGTTGGAAAGGTTTCTCCACCTTTCTGGGGCTAGGAGAGCAGTGTGAGACATGGCTGAAGGTCTTGGGTACAATATGGTCATTGCCAATAGAAATCAACCCTGTTTTCCACTTCAGCCCAAAACTTTGCAAATAAAACGAATAAATGGACTCACAAAACTAGAATTAAAACCCCAAGCCATTCTCCAGAGTGCTGTGCAGCCTTTACATGGTGTGTGCAGATGATTTAGGGAAAAAGTAAAATAATTTGGTCCCCATGGGTCAATGTAAACTCACATGTTCTCCCTTTGCCTCCCCCTAACGCTTTGAGTCATGCTCAGGTGTCTGTCTCGAGGCATTGGGGCATGTAACCAAGCCCTTGGAAAACTGGTATTTCTGGCCATGAGAGGTGTCAGCAGGCATGGGCTGCCAGGGCCAGTGGGACACACGTGGCTGGGATGGGAGCTGAGCGGAGCCCAGCTGGGCTGAGCCCAGGTGCCAGCAGCACCGGTGGCCAGGAGGGAGCAGGGAAGGCTGCATCACCCACCTGCAAGGCATGCATCCCGTGGTGCACTTGTGCAGGGGTACGGATGCCTACCACGCACCTTCAGCCCACCAAGCAGAGCTTAAGCAAGAGGCTATGCAAGACCATCACCGAATGAGCAGACCTATTTGCCATATGCAGAGGTGATGAACATTGTGAGCTACGTAAGTGGATGTGTATCTATTACAGCTTAATGGCTTTCTCTCATCCTCACTGACACAAGTGCCCATTTTTCTTAAGAAAAGGTGTTTTAGTAGAGTCTCAGTCCTACTGAAGTCAATGTAAGTTTTAAAATTAGTTTCAACAGAACTTGTATTTGCCCTTTGTCATGTGTGGAAAGTAGCTCAAAGCCTAGTTTGCTCCCCAGATATTTTAGAAAGAATAAAGTACTCTGTTAACGGAGTTTCATTTCGGCTTGCTACCGACAAGTGACCAAAAATGTCTTAGGGACAGGCACGGCTTCTCTCACTGAAAAAAAGTAGAATTGAGCTGAATATTTTTAGACCTCAAAACCCAGCTACCTTTTAGACAATCTATTATTCCAGTCTCATTTTTCCCCACTGCATTGCATCCGTCTCCCTTTGTCCCCTCACTGCTTCATTTCAGCAGCTGAGTAGCGGGGGGCTGCAGCCCACCACCCCTGCACAGCTCCAGGGGAAGACCTGGGAGTGAGGAAGGTGCTGAGCACCCGCCCTGTTTCCCTACTTGTGCCCAGCTGACGGTTTGGTTTGAGGTACCGTTTTGATACCCACCCACTGCAGTGATTTCTCCCACCCCTTCTAACAATGGGTGCTGCTGCATCCTGCAGATGGGGGAGAACAACCTGGCCAAAAAGGTGCATGTATCTATCTATCTATCTATCTATATGTACGTATGTGTGTATGACATTTTTTATGTACGTGTGCATGACATTTTGGGGGGAAGAGGTCTTCCAGAATTAACACATCACCTTGCTGTACAGGGAGGACCCTCCAGCAGCAGGAGGTTTGGTTCTTTTTCCTGACCTCCCGCTGCCTGCATGTGAACTACAGGGCTGTCGTGGAGCAGAACTTTTAATACCCTGGCGCCTGTCTCTACCAGCCCACGAGTCTTCCACACCGCTGCTTGGTGCCCCCATGCAGGGGCTTGTGCTGGCAGGGTCATGTGCCCGGCAGTGGCCCTGCAGCTGCATGATGGTGGTGGGACAAGGTGCCCAAAGCGTGGCTCTTTGGTGGGCTGCAGTTCTCGCCATGGGGTGTTGGTGGTCCAGAGAAAAGCAGCGAGGCAAGGAGGGGGAGGAGGGGACAACCTTTGAGCAGCAGTAACGGATGCTGTGCAGCATCCAGCATTTAGGCTAACCCCTGCCAGGGAGGGGAGAGCGGCTCCCCACCATTGCTCCTCTACAGCAGAGGCTCTTCCACCTAGAGCCTGCCAGCCAGCCTTAATAGCAAAAAGCCTCGAAGCACAGCCCCCAGCTCCTGCACTGAGCCACCCGTAAAACAGCTGCAGCAGGAGGTTAGACCAAAACTAGATCCCTGCAGTAACACAGCAGAAAGTGCACATGAACACACACACACACACGAGTGTGCACACACACGCCTGGGCACCTCTTCTCCTTCGGCTGCATACTAAATTGTGTTTCCTAGCAGGTTTGGCCTGCCTGTGATTACTAAAGTTTAAGACCTTTATTTCTGTAGCACTGGAGAGTAATAACCATTTCACAGAATCATAGAATCATAGAATAAAGGCCACATAAATCAAGCCCATTCCAGCACATTTCATTTGGTCTAATTCTTCTATAGTTATTAATCATCGTGCAATTCTGTGCAACCTGAACGTCAGTCTGGGAACACACGTGTGTGCGCACGCACACACATTCACATACACCCCACCCTACGCCCCAGCGCCTGTTCTTCCACTCTGTCATATGTATTTTATAGCCCAAATATTTGTGGTATTAAAAAGAGATGGGGAATTACATGGACTGGTGGGAAGGACAAGGTTTTAGTTGCAGCCTGGTACTGAGGAAGAGGGATGATCCATCCCAAACTGTACACTCAGCTGAAATCCTGAGGAAGAGCCCTATCTGTTCCCCAGTTTTATTTGCTTGCTGCCAGAGCAGTGGGGAAAGATGCAGGAAATGCTCAGTAGGAAAAGAAAAATGCTATAAACAAACCAACGAATAACTAAAGGGAGCCAAATCTGTGGATCTTGTGCAAAACATTGATTTCCATGTGAAAATGTTCTTTGTGAGCAGGTAAGTGGAGGGCTGCACAACTACCATGCCTGAACTCGAGTGTGAGTGAATGAATGACTTAAAACCTGAATTGGTTCTAGAGCCTGATCCCAAAAAGCACTGGGTTTTCTCAGTGAGCCCAGCATTTCCAGGTCAGACCCTCTACTTTACAAGCCTCACTCTGCGTTACCAACACTGCATGTTCACTGTAAGAAATAGCACGCCTCTCATGCATAAAAACTCAGCAGAGATGATGCCAAGCTGCCACATCTAAGCCCTGTTCTCCAAAGACTGGGAGATGTATTGCTGGGAGGGCTTTTCCCCCTCCCTAAAGCAAGCTCATGCTTATGGATCACTCTGGACAAGTATTGCTACCTTTTTTGCTGGTAAAATTTGCATCCTCACCAATAAACACCTGTATGACGTCTGCAGCCGAGCAATGGGTGTGAACCCCTGCCAGTGTACTCACGCAGACTTTACAGCTCTTCTGGCAAAACAAAAATGCCACAGCCAGATGTGTGGGTGCGATGAAGCCCTGCAAGCATGAAGGTACCACCTTGCTGAAACTGCATGAAGATCAACAAAAATAATCTGTGTGTGCTTGACATCATCTCCCGCAGCAGTCTGAAATTTAAGAGGGGGGAAGCCCTGGAACCTGCAGGATGCTAAATAAGTCAGAATCAAAGTGCTTTTTGTTACCAGCACTATCACTTCCCATATAATCTCCTTCTTCTTTTAGAAAATGAATAATATATAATCAAATACTCTAGCTGGTTTGTTCTCAGCTATGGCCGAAATAGGTTTGCTGGAGCAATTCATTTTTCCATCACTCTCTGTGGCTCACCCACCCTGGCAGCCCAAGCTCATTCCTGAGCCAAGCCCCTCTGACCTGAACCCCCCCGACGCTTACCTGCCCCAGGTTTTGCTGGCCCTATGCCTTTGACCACTTGCTTACACTTGGTTCCTGGGCACTCTTGGGTCGCTGCTGCTGTGCTCATGCTTTACCCAGCAAGGACAGCCTGCTGCACTCCGCAAGACCGACCTGTTCCCCTTCCCCAAGCTTCCACGCCCTAGGGGGCTGTGGGCTGCAGGACCTCCACTCCAGTCAGTGCAGGACCAGTCTTTTCCACAGCTCCCTGGCTGGCATGTGGTGAATAACACATGACAAGTGGCACAGTTTGTTGACTAACATCCCATTGCTGGCCGTGAACAGGATTGACGATGAGACGAACATCTGCAGGAGGGGATACGGGTACCTCCTTCTGAGGGCTGCATTTGCTCTTGAAGTGCACATGGCTGGAATGGTGCTGCTCCTGACCTCTAGCAATTGAACCGCTGCCAGTCAAAGCACTAAACCTGGCTTGTTAGGCAGAAAATTTCTGGTGCTTGCTTCTGTGCCGGACAGGAACCAGTGCCCATTCTCCCTGCCAGCTGCAGCCAAACACCCCTGGCAACATGTGCCTGGCAAGCCTGCAGAAACCAGCCATCCTCACCAGCACAACCACTCTGCCTGCT
This sequence comes from Falco punctatus, assembly GCF_963210335.1. Taxonomy (NCBI): domain Eukaryota; kingdom Metazoa; phylum Chordata; class Aves; order Falconiformes; family Falconidae; genus Falco; species Falco punctatus. The sequence goes on from NC_137588.1 coordinate 64,829,719, forward strand.
TCCACACTCGACCCTGGAAGAATTCCTACAGCTTTCCAACTGTGATCATCACACATTTAACCCACTGGCACAGGAGAGCCTTGAGAAACACAAGAGGTGTGGGGAGGATACAGAGGGAACAAGATCATCAGAAACAAATGGAGCATTTTGCTGATGGCAACAAGGACCCACACACTGTTCCCTGGTCTCTACTGAAATGCATTTACAGTGTCTCAGAGAAGGGAGGGAAAGAGAGGGAGTGGGGGAGAGAGACAGTGAGATGGGTTTTCTACTGTTCAACTCTCAAAGACCTGAAGAAGAAACGGAACATCCATAGACTGCTAAAAAATGCTCTTTTCTGAGAAAGTGCAGTTATAAGGAGAGAGCCAGAAATCTTTAAGCAATATATATTGATATATATATACATATATATATACACAGAGAAATATATACACACATATATATATATGCACATATATATATACACATGCTTAAGGTAAACTGTCATGGCATAGCTTGTTTCTTTGAGCTGTGTATGCCCCTCCAAACAAACGCACTACAAGGAGAACGCAGAAGGCATGCAGTCCACAGACACCCCTGGACACTGCCTGCTCACGTGCCATGTTCCCACCGGCATCAGCAGCATCCGCATATGAGCATCTCTTGTTGGTATGGTTGTGCCCTTAAGGTATTCAGCTTGTGTAAGACTCAGAGTTTACGAATAAAAGCGTTTGTCATTGTGCTTCCATGACTGGAAAAATATTGTTACCCTATGACTGTAAATGTTAAGGTGAAATAGGCAAATTAGGCAGTACTATAGAGATGGATTTTTTTTTTTTTTGTGAGCTAACAAATAATTATTATTGGGATTTATTTTTTTTATCACTTAGAATCTTGCTCTAATGGTAATAAGGTTGTGTGCTTTCCCCACCCTGAGCCTATAGGTGGTACTTCCGCAGGAGTTCAGATTGCCAGGGATGTTTCCTTTCTGGAAACCTGTCTGGGATTTTGATTTTGAGGAAATCCTGGATACATTTTTCTAGCTCCTCCTCAATGGACAGCTTCTCCTTCACTGCTTTTTTCTTGTTGGAGTTGGACTCCCGGGAGCCAGAAGTGAGAGTCCGGAGCAGGTCACTCTTTCTCCGGATCTCAGACTGTTGCAGCAGCTGCACCGGCCCCTTCTTGGCCGGCCGGTCCAGAGTCTGTATGTTGGGCTGGCGGGTGACAGGGCCGCAGATGACGGTCTCCTGGGGGGAGCTGGCCTCTGACTGGCTGTCGCAGCTTGATGTCGACAGCTCATTGCATGACGTGCCACTCTCTCCCTCCTTGTCGCCTTTGTCATTCTTGCAGCAGCAGTCACAGTGGGACGAGGACCACCGGGAAGGCTCACCTGCAAGAGGAACAGAGAGCGTCCTGGTGTTACCGACAGCTCCAAACCCCCTGCCTGCACCCAGAAACAGGCTGCTCACCCACCACTGGGCTCGCTGCTGCCTGCCGAGACCTGAGGGAACTGGGAGTGACACAGCCTGCCAGCGCGGCAGGAAACCTCTCTGGGAGCTTTCCTGGATGTCACACAGACTGTCAGCAAAACCTCCACTTGGTCTCAAGTGGGAGATGATTTCCATTAACATTGGAGCTCCTTCAACTGCTCCACTAACATGTGTTGCTCAGGTCCCATGAGGGTCCCCTGAGATATCCAGCACATGTCTGAAAGTTTTCTGAGATCCTCAATGAGAAACAGTCACTGGAAGATTCAGCCAGGTGTTTAACCAGAGCAAGCAAACATCCCTGCAGGAACCCTAATTGCTTTTCAAGCTTGTCATGATTTGCTACTACCTCTACCCACCAGCCCCAGGGCAAACCCTGAGCAGATCACAGGGAGGTTTTTCTCCCCTAAGAGAAAATCCTGATGAAGTGCACATAAATTTTGCCTAAGGAAAGACAAAGAAAAAACAGAATGGGGACTTCAGATTTTGTCATTCCCAATCCATTCCTCCACGTTTTACCTGTATATGGGGCTCCTTCGAAGCCAATAAATTCATAGGTGTGAACAGAGGTTACAGGGCCAAGGCCAAGGTTACGAGTTCAAAACAGACAAATAAATGATGAACTTTTGGCTGCCAGAGCCCAGGTGGCAAAGCCTGCTGCCCATTCCCACCCCAGCCACCGTCCCTGCAAAACACAACGGGTTCAACAGCTCATGCTGGCACTGGTCTTCCCGGGGTCTGCGCTTAATGAGGGCAAGCCTGGACAGAAAAGAATAAAGTTTGTTCATACAGGAAGGGTCTGTCTGTGTTGGTGTGTGCAGGAGTTAAGGTGGTATCCGAGGTGGCTGAGGGACTGACAGGTCTCACCTGGCAATCCCAGGCTGCTTAAATCTCACCAAACCCTCCTAGCCTCATCATTTTTCTGCCTTTAAAAGGACAGTGTCAAATACGCTGTTAATTCCAACCTACCTCATTTTTATCCTGTTTGCCATGGTTAAAACCGAAGACCCATGGATTCTGCAATAATCTTCTGTGCACAATTACACCCAACTGCAGAGTCCTACTCCTCATTAGCAACCACACGTAACAAACCAGCGTAGGCAAACATCCTGCCACAGGCTCTGCCCCACAACAGTCCAGTGTAAGCAACACGGCATGGGCCAGCAGCTCTCCTGTACAGCAGAGATGGAATTCCAGCCCCACTGCAGGGGCAGGACCCATCACCGTTCCACAGGGGCATCACCGCTGTTCTGGGGCATTTCCCTGCAGCCCCAAAGGCAAGCCGGCTCACAGCAAACACCCCGCAGGGAGAATCACGCTGGTGCCAGGCTCAGAGCCACCCCACCAGTGGGTTTGTTGGCAGACAGGTTATACCAGGCTTGCTCCCTCCGTCTTCTGCCAGCACAACATGTGCTGCCACATGGCGCGGTCCCATCAGAGGGAGCAATGCCACAGGGGATTATGGGTGGTGCTCTGCAGTGAGAGGTGCCAAAAAAATCCCACCGATCCTGGGTACAGGCAGCCTGTGCTGATCTATTCTGGGATCTTACAGGTAAAATCCTGGCAGTCACAAAGAAATTAAGTGTTATGGGTTTGGGTCTAGTCCCCAGCACGTGGTGAGCCAGCGGTGGGGTTGCAGGAGGCATGCCAGCACAGGCAGTCCTCCAGCAACGGTGAGCCAGGGAGCCAGCAACCCTGTGTGATGTCCCCACCATGGGACACACAGACACGTGGCCCTGCAAATCATACGCTTTCCCAATGGCATGAAACAAAACAAAGCAAAACAAGATGCTCCTCATGTCTAAACAAAACGTTCAGACAATACTGCTGTCACTACTCAGGAAAATGTTCATTATTATTCTAGTCTGTAATCATCACAGCCTTTATACATTCATCCAATTAAATATGACTGTTTGTTCTTTGTTAAAGTAAGAAATCAAACAGTATTCAGGTGACCATTGGATACGGAGGTCAATAAACATCTCTCCTGCAACAAAAAGGTTGTATACAGCCTGTTATAAAATTCAGAACTGGGTATCAGAAGGCGCCTGGCTTCCCCAGCCCATGGGGAATAGGGTTTTGGGAAATTCTCACTTCCATTGTGGACAGCTGTAGCACCCCAAATTTATCCAGATATTTCTTCTCTCAGGCTTGATTGATAGCACAGCCAGCTTTGGCTGTAAAACAGTGCAGGCAGAGCCACCAGCCTCCACCCCCATGGGCAGCACCCTCCCAGCGTCCCCCTGCCCTGCCAGCCCCAGACCCCTGCAGACAACTCATGTCACCTCAGGGGCAGCCTCCCCATGTATGAAGGTTTGGTCACGCACAAAATAGAGGCTTTGGGGAAACATGGTCCTTCATTTGCATAACTCATCAGTGATGGGAACTCCTGAATAGGACTTAATTTATTTCCTGATTCATGTAGCACATGGCTTGATTTTTTTGTTTTTCAGCTGGAGACCTGCCCAAATGCAGTAATCTGTGATAAAGGGGAAGAGCTGGCATTGGTAACAACTGTTCCCTGACCAAACCACTGCAATAATCATGGATTTAAATGTCATTTGGAAGCATCCATCTTCCCACTAAAATGTAATTATCATTACCAACTCATGCAGATTGGTAACATTATCCGGATCAAGAAAAGGATAATTCAGCTTTGCAACTTCTGACCAGCAATACGGACCCTGTTCTCACCCATGAGAAGGAACTGGGGGCCCCACAGCCAGTGTTACACCCCGGTGCTTGTGGCATTTCTTACTGGGGTGCAAGGGTTGGAGAAGGGAATGGGGAGGGGGAACAGTCAGGTCAGAGCTGCAGCTTTGGCCCAGTGGTTTTCACAGCTGGGATAGGCAATGTGTGGTGCTGGGATCGCAGTTGTGCTGGCAGCTCCTGCATGGCTGGGGGAGGATGGGGGGGGTGGGGGGGGGGTGAGGCTGCTGGGGAATCCCCTCCTCACACAGGGTCCAAGGTGACCATTTGCTGCCATTGGTCTAGAAACAGGCCCCCATCAAAAAAATGGGGCCAGAAAAGAAAAAGGAAAAAAAAAGAAGTTGCTGCCCATTTCCAACCCCCAAGCCTCGGGAGCAGATCCTGGAGGAATCTGAGGAGGGGGGTTGCAAGCTCATGGTAGCAAAATGTTGAAAAGCTGCGCTGCTGATACTCACTGCCCTGTTCTCCTGTTTCCCCACCTTTTTTGCAACCATGAATACAATGCATATAATTTACAGAAACAGGTGGAAAAACAAAAGTCAGGAAGCCCCTCCTCATCTCTTCCTTCCTTTTCCTTGTCGACTATGAAGGAATCTTTCAGTCTGTCAGCTGCATGGCTAAGTTTAACTCACAGGCTTGCTTCAAGACCTGTTCTGTATCTTGTCTAAAAAAAGTCAACAATGGCTAAATTGAATTTTTTTATAATTCGCTCAACTTTGACAAAGGCATTAAATGCTGAACCTTTGTAAACCCCTGATCACATGAGCTTCTGAAAAACACATCCATGAGCCGTATTGATTTGCAGCTTCTTATTGCAGTTGACATTACAGCTCCCTGAGGGTTTTGCTGTGTTGCAGCCACTGCCTGCTCCCTGTGAGGGACTGCTGGAGCCTCCGCCCTTCCTAAACACAGAGCCATTTACTCCAGCAAGCAACCACCAGCACTTGAAAGGCAAAAATTAATCAGGTGGAAGGGAACCAGTGAGCGTGTTTCTGTCCATCCCTGTGGGAACACAGAGATGCTGGGAGGGGAGTGCCTCCTTCCTGACTCTCCTGGCCATCGGGAGAGCAGCTCCTGCTCTCCTTGTCAGTGTTTGCTCTGCTCTGCACTCGCCTGTAATTACTTTTCTCACCTGTAAAGTCAGTCATTTTCCCCATGCTGCTTGTGTACATTTAAGGACGTCAGCGAATGCTAATGGAGAAAGAGATCTGACCAGCATCGCTGCTGCCATCAGCTCTTTCACAAGGTAGTTTCCCTCCTCTGGACACTAGGCTCCCTCCCCATCATGGCCCTGGAGGATAGCGGGGCTGAGCTCCCAGCGGGCAGTGCTGGGGATGCTCACCTGCTGCTACGCCGGGATGATGCGCTCCAGCTGCCTTCGCTGCTTCCCCACCCCACACTGAACTGAATGAAGTCTGAAAAATGGTGAAAAATGAGTTGAGAGGGAAAAGGTTACTGCTCAGGTACAGACCCATTAGTGCACCGTGCAACCTCCTCCTACAGCCTACCATTGACTCTGAGCAGTTTTCGGTGCCTCCTTAATGGTTTCTAAGCAAGCTCATAGAAACATTCAGCTAAAGCCACATTCCATAGCAGGCGGGACAATCTGTGAAATCCAAATTAAATGGCTGCATTCACTCAGCCAAGGAACAAAATGCCAACATGCACCTCAAGTGCCGAAACAGCCCAAACACCGAACATCAGACACAAAATATCAGACCACGGCAGTAGCACAGGACATTGCTGCGATCACTCAATGAACCTTTGCAAACCTGAGCTAATGTTTGGCACACATGGGGGTCACAGACACCTCCTTACAGCTGTAACTTCATAGCTATGAGAAAGAGGAAGGGGTCCAGTCCCCCGTGTCCTGCCGGAGGGGCTGGACCCTGCTCGGGTATGGCTGTGTGGGCAGGGGACCCACCAGATGGCATCAGGCACATCTAGAGTATATACTTCATTACCACAAAACAAGCCTTTTATAAGTTAATTAAGACCTAATAGATGCTGATTTGACTTAATAAATATTCACCAATGATGGCCATATTGTGGGTAAGCCAGGAGGCAGAAACTCATCTATTCATGAGGCAGAACAGCAAAAACCAGGTGAGATCTGGGTGCTGGAAACAGCTGCAGGGTTTGGAGAGGTTCCTTGGGCAGAGACCTCCCACTGGCACCCAGTGTTCAGCGAGCTGGGCTGGCTCACTGGGAGGAGAGCTGGTGTCCAGCAGCGGATGCTGTGGGTATGCAGCAGTTGCAGGCAGAGATCTCCAAACACCCCCGGGGAAAGGCAAGAGCCCGGCTGAGCAGCTGCTGCAGCAGCAGGGAGAGCTAAAACCAGCAAGCTCCTTTTTGCAACCTGAACAACTGCGCCACTCTGCAGAAAAAGGGGCAAAGGTAAACAGGTTTATTTTTGATTAATACATTTTTTGACACCTTTAAATGGTGGGGCAGTCTGTACACGGAGTTAAACACACTCCCCAAACCCATCCGGCCAGTCTGGCTTCCAGCCTTCGTAACACTCCTGCCCTTGCTGGCCTCAGCCCAGCATCACACAGCCAGAATCCCTGTGGGTGCGTGGGCAGCGAGCACCAACAGACATGTACTTTTACTTTTAGGTACAAAACGAGCTTAAGTTTTATATGCTGAAAAGACCTTAATATAATTATTACAAGAACAACATATCAGGCTAGCCAGAGCAGTACATTAAGAAAAATCTAAAGAGAGAGGGAAAGCTATAGAGAAAATTGAATTGCCTTTAAGCATTTAATGAAGTAGGGGGAAAAAATAATTTTCATTAGTCTACCTTCAGATACCAGAGGAAGAAAAAAAGAAAGGTTCCAGTACCAAGCAATAATATATGAAAAATACATCTGTGCCAACCAGGATTAAACTAATTACCATGCTAAGAAGTTGGCTCTGTTAGTTAAAACAGTACTGTAAAATTATCTGATCTCAAGTCAAGCAAGCTGAGCTCCACTTTGTTGCAGGTGCACAAGAAAAAGTGTGGGCATAGCTGCCTAATTTACTGCTTTGCAGACTCCCTTTGCCTGATTTTCACTCAGTCAGGCACAGGCTGTGGAAACCTCCATTCCCTGCGCGCTTTGACAAACAACTCCAGACATCAGCTCAGTGAAATGGCTTCTGTCACCTCCTCGGGAGCCAGGGGATGCTAGTGTGTTCCAGAGTCAGAACTTGCCAAAACACATTTAAATTCCTAAATCTAAAGCCAGCTATCAGTCACGTGAATTTGCCAGCTAAGTGAACTTATTGAAGGATATGATCATTCTGCCCATAGAGTTTCAGAGACTACCAGGGTAAGGGAATACAACAAATTCTAACAAGCAAAGGAAGTTGGAGATTCTAGACACATCATACAAGATCTAATTTTATCATTTTAAGTAACTAAATTATTCTCTGTATTACATTAGTTGACATCAAAGCAAGGGAAAACAATCGGTCAGTTGGACTGAAAGATGTGGACCAGACTTGGGAATTACAGATAATTGCATGCACGGCTGCAACACAGCCTGTTAGAAATAAAATCCACAACACTATCATTAGCAAGGAAAAAGCCATTTGGGAATTGAGGAGATGGGTAGCAGGTTTCAGAGCTGCACTACCACTTGCACGGCACGCTCAGTCCTGAGCTGTTCAAGGGTGAAAAGGAGCAAGTGAGCCAGGTCATCGCTGCAAGGTCGCTGCAAATAATACACTGTTTGGTGCTCTAAAAAAGATTCACTTTTAAAAGATGATTTGGAGCATGGAAGAGGGGATGGGAGGCAATGGGCTACTACTGATTCAAAACTGTGCCACGTGTCACCTCCGTGTAAACCTCTGCGTATCTGGGCGTAATTAGAAGCTGCTGACAAACTCAAGTTCCATCAGAACATGATTTTGTATTGCATTGTAATGAAATAAGCACAGCAGTGCCCTTCACACCTTCAATGCATGCACATTGCACATTATTTTGCTGGGTAGATGGAGTTTTAAACAGCAAGAACTGTGTGGGGTCAAGGCAACTGCCAGCCAAAGGAGTGCTCAACCCACAAGCCCTCCTGGTGAACTCAACCTGTGTGGGAGCAGGATCGGCCATGGATCTGGGCTTGGGGCTACACCACCTTCTCTAGACTGGGAGCACAGTCTTTGATAGCCATGTGTTGTGGAGCAGCCACACATAAAATGAAATCAATAAAACCCTACTGAAAAAATGCAGATTGCTGCTAATTGAAAGCAATGGCTGCAAACTGAAAAGAAATCAACAGAAAAATAAGAATTGTCACAGCCATTAAAAAAAGTTAAGGCAAATCATTCACCTCCATGCCAGAACACCATTGGTGCTCTTCAAGTATTTTTCCAGCATTTTCTGGATCACTTTTAAAAGACATTTCACCCAACTATTTACTTCATGGAATATAATTTTGGTGGGGGAGTTAGCAACTTTCAGCCCAGAGTCCCCAGGGCTCACAGCACCTGGGCCAGCCCAGTGGGACATGCCCCACCAGGGACGGAAAGCCAGCCAGAAGCAGAGGAAGGATGCACAGCCCTGCGAGCTGAACCCATGCTCCCTCCTGCTCCGTACCAGGATTGCTCTAACCTGCTAAACAGCCTGTGGCCACAGCTGCATGCAGCCACTAACGCACAGGTGGGTACGGTGTCTGATGCAGGAGTACCTCTGAACTAGCACACACAGCCAGCTCTCCTACTAAATCCCGTATCAAAAGCAAACCCAGACATATTCAGAAGGCCAGGAGAGATGTAAACCCTGCGCACTGGGCCTCTGCCTTACATTGCATATCAGAAACCTTTTTATTAGAGGAAACTGCTGCTAGTGTCAATTTATTTTTGGGGCCACCATTTTGCCACGCAATAAGCAGTTTTGCTGGAGTCCCAGGGATAATCTACGTGCCACAGGTAGGAGATTTTATTGAGTTTGGGTCTGAGTCAGGGGAGAACCTTTACTCACCATGGGAAGCCATCAGCTTTTGGTGCACAGGGGACACACCTCATGGGCTCATGGAGACTTGCACAGTTCCCAGCAGTGCAAATCTGCCTGGTTGCATTGCCATGCAGGGGATGGGTTTCCTCATCCTGGTTTTAGGCGCTGTCAGAGTGACAGACAGAGCTCGTAGGAAAAGAAGAAATATTTCCGTGTGTTTTGCAGTGAGAGGGAAGCACCTGCAGCAGCATCAACCAACACAGGACCCACAGCTGAGCAAGGATGGGTGCTGAGCCCCAGGACTGGCCACCATTGTGGTGGTAAACCGAACATCACACTGATTTAATCACATAATTCATTAATTAACGTCTAAATGCTTTGAGATTCTTAGATAAAAGGGGCTAATTAATTCTGGCCTGTCTTTCTTGCTTTTCTTCCTGATCTCAGCACGTTTCTCTCCCAGTGCCCTAATTATAATTATTATTATTAGAAGCTTCTGAAGAAGCAGCAAAGCCTCTGATGTATAATTGACACACAAACCACCAGCCATCCAGTTTTTCTCTCCTCCTCTCCCTTTCACAACAAATATGCTGCAAGCATGGAACGGGAAAACCCTGCAAAGAGGGACGGCTGGTGTGCAGAGAGAGGAGAGAGATGTTATGATATAAAATAAAACTAGCACAGGATCTTCAAACCAAAATCAACAAAGAGCTTTTATTGTGACATAAAGACCCTAACCGTAGCCATCATCAACTCCGCCTCAGATACGATGGTGTTTGAATTTTGTGATTCAAACATGTTCAAAATGTGCTAAGCCTGGGATAAGTAGCCCACTGGAGAGAGGTCCAGCTTCCTCAGGACAGTGTGTTCCCCCTCCTCCCTGTCCCTCTGCAAACCCTCTGAGCCAGCTGCGATGCCCCAGTGGTGGGGGATTTGCAGAAGCACTTTGAGGTGTCTAAAACTGCCCCAAACCCCGCTGCTGCAGCAGGCTGGGACATCTTTATGTCCTCAACTTCTGGGAAATCCAAGAAGAAAGTTTATGCATTAGTACACTCAGAAAAAGGCTAACAGAAAATCTAATACTATTCAAATTTAAATACTGTCCATAAGCATCGTCCAACCTAGTGCTGTTTTACCACATAGCTGCATCGACTTCTGGGGCTGGCACCAGTCTCAGCCTCCACCTGTCCCAGGTGATCACCCCCAGATTTAAACCCACTAACAAATTATCCAGCTGCTGCACTGGAAAGAAATCATCACCCCTTGCTCTCCAAGCCCACCTGGAAAGTCAAGGGGAGCATAATCAAAGTGTGAAACCTCTGACAGCTCCCAGGAGAAAGGATTGAACATTTCAGGCATTTTTCCACTGATAAATGCTGTTGTCTTGAAATTGAAATATTCTAAAAGATCATGGTGATTTTGATGATATTTGCACTTGGAAAGTGCTCAGCTAGATCACTTCATGCCTCCTTTCATTTTGACATCTATATTATAATAATAGTTTTAATATCACACTATGTATAGTTAATTTTCAGTTATAATGCTCCAGACTTATAAAAATGCAATGTTGTCGTATTTCAGAATTAACGTTACAACTTGCTATTCTACAAGAAAGTTCAAGAATTTGATTCTTTTCCCCTCCTGAATTTGGAATTAAAGTTTGTGTTGATATGTGAGAACATGCAATGGGATGGAGACTGATTTCTCATACAGCCCTGACCTTAGAGGCAGAAGAGCTCATTGTTCTCAGAGTTATATTCCTTTTATTAAGTTTCTACAGTTTTCACAGCCCTTTTTCCTGAGCTTGGGTGGAGGGCGGGTGGGTGGTTTGGTTTGTTTTTTTTTTTCCCAGGGGAAAAGAGATGGTTGAATCTGTCTTACAAAATAATGAATGGCAGGTTTGTTGCTACAGATATGGAGTTAGCAATGAATCATTAAGTCAAAAGGCACAAGTGAGTTTTCTTGCTCAGAAAAAGGTGCCTCCCCAGCAGCACGAGCAGCCATTGCCACGGGGCTAGGCGGGGCCAGGTGCAGTCCCGCAGTAGGGAGGCTCTTGCCGGGTAATTTGCCCATTTAGACTGTGCGGCCCCATCAGCTGCCTCCACAGTGAGGGACAGGCATCGCACCAGCCCCAGGAAGGTCTTTCAGAAGACATGGCTGGGAAGGGACAACGTCTCCAGGCAGGGCACAGAGGTTATGTGCTATATGCTTTTTGAGGCAGGCAGAGATATTTTCGGTACCCAGACATTCATTACCTCTACGTGTGTGGGCTGCACCAACCTTTCAGTCTGCGATCATCCTAATTTGAGTCATTTTCCTATCCTACTGTTCTCAATTCAATCTTGTCCATTTATGTTGTCCTTTCACCTTTTATTCTTACTGCTCCTTTTTACAAGGGTATGTAGTGATAGGACAAGGGGGAATGGCTTTAAGCTGAAAGACGGGAGATTTAGACTAGATATTAGGAAAAAATTCTTCCCTGTGAGGGCAGTGAGGCGCTGGCACGGGCTGCCCAGAGCAGCTGTGGGTGCCCCATCCCTGGCAGTGCCTGAGGCCAGGCTGGACGGGGCTGGGGGCAACCTGGGCTGGTGGCCGGTGTCCCTGCCTGTGGCAGGGGTCGGATTGGGTGGTCTTTAAGGTCCCTTCCAACCCAAACCACTCGATTCTATGATTCTTCTGCTTTAGGATTTTGTTGTTGGTTTGGGGTTTTTATTTGTATTTCACATTCCTCTTCTTCTTGCTTGTCCCCATGACTTTAACCTCTTAACTGTTCTTGGGTTTTGCTGTCTCTTCCACACTTTTTCTCTTCTGCTGGGGCTAACTGCAGCAACTGATCCCCATTTGAGCAGTAATTAACAATACCGCCCAGGTAGCCAGGACCATTGGCAGGCCCCACCCTGAGCCAGGCAGCCTCCTAAGCCACCCCCCAGCCAACTCCCCATCACCTCCATCCCATGTGGGTCCCATCATCCAAGCACTTGAGGGGCCGGGGCCCTCACCTCCACACTCACCTTTGTTTCCAACTTTGTGAAGCAAGTATTGAAGTTTTGAAAAATATCACACATTATTCATATGGTAAATAAAAAACTGATTGCCTCTAGGTCTGAAGATAAGGTAATGTCAGTAAAGTGAAATTTGATTTAGATCACTCATTCGTGCATGCACAACACCTAAAACAGTTTTTGCATCCATGCATGAATTAAAGGTGTTGTGATTGATGAGAGACCAAAGTCTAATTGGTGTTTTAATAAATACATTCTGACTTGGTAATCGAGCTAGATTTATCAGCAGAAATTGCCCCTGTCTAAACAAAATTACTAAGGTAAAGCTTAGGAACAATGACAAATGCCATGCAAGTAATTGGCTCTGGCATCAGTGTCGGCAGCAGGATGGACATGTGGTAGATTTATTTGCATTTAGGATCAAGTATCTTCAGTAAAATTTCAGCAAGCAAACAAAACCAGAGAAGGACTTGACAGTAATGTTATTGGTTTGAACTCTCCCATATGTTCAAAGACAGCAGTGAAGGGGGAGGAAGGGAATCATGGAGGCAACAGCGGCTGCCAGGCATGGTTAGTAAGCCAATACAATTTTTTCCCCTTGTGGGAGCAGCTGTGGACACCTGGGTGCTGCTGTGGCCAGGACCTGAGCTGCTCTATGCAGATATCTGGTTCCTTCCTAGTTCATTCTACTAATTCAAATTTTCTGTTTTAGAACTTTTTCCATTAAAATTTTCTGAACTTGATAAACCAGGTGTAAAAACAAGAATTGTTCACCCATGGTCTCTCTGTCTGGGGAGGTCTATGATTTGTGCAAGATAATTTCAGCTAGTCCACAGCTGGCACATAGACTTTTGTCAGGAGTCTCCCAGCACTTAGTCATTTTACCGGCACTCCTGTGGTCTTTCCTGAAACACTCAATTCTGGAAATGAACTTCTGCAAGAGTATTACATTTGTTTGAAAATAGAAATAAGTTCCCCAAATGGTGGAGAAAATATGAGACCTGGTGTTAAAATACCAGAAGGCATATTAAATGGGCCAAAATATTTACATATGGATTTTTCTCAACCTAATGTGTGATGAAGTTAAAATTCTGAGTGGCAAGAGAAGCACAAAGTGTGAGCAGCAGTATGGTAAGAAACAGAAAGTGTTTAGAGGAATTGGTCACCATGGTCATTGATGCTGTCAGACCATTTCTGAAAGTTGCGATGTACCCCAAGTTGTACGGACTCCTCCTTGCACTTCATAACAAAAGCCTTTTTATCAGAGGAAAACAACACTTACGGTCACTATCCTTTCGGGCATCACTTTGCTGTGCAATAGACATTTTTGACTCTACCTGGAGCTCCCCATGCTGGCCTGCCTAGAGACACAGCCTGTACCTGGGCTACTCAACACTTGTCTAAACCAGCAAATATATCCTGGGAGAACCCTCCAGCTTGTGGCATCTCCCACCAAGGCAGGCAGACAGTGACGGCAGCCGCCCCTGCTCTGGGAGCAGCCTAGCCTTACCAGTGCATCAGCATCCTTCCCGGGGGATGTGGCTGCTGCAACACTCTGCACCCTCTGATCAGCAAAACATGTGGTGAAGGCTCAGCCCAGACTGACTCCATGCAGTCTTCTTCTTGTCAGGCTCTGACAAAGCCCGTGCAGGTTTTTAACGGAGGTCGGAGGGTGGCAGGAGACCTTATGGTCACCATGAGTGACCCTTGAGTGAGTTATTTCCATGTTCAGGAAAACTCTGTTCTGTCCCTTACTATGAAGATGTGTGGTGATACCTCAGCAAACGTCTCCATCATTAATTCAGGTAATCTGTCAACTTTTAATTGTTTCTTATTATGGTCTCTTCAAATCAAATACTTTTTTTAAACCTCTTTATCAGCCTAACCATAGCAGTCTTGGTCATAGCTTAACCAAGTTCTTCTCTGGTAGCACTGTGGAAATCATTCAGTCTCTTACAACACAAATTTATCTGCCTATCTACCTTTTAGTTCTCATCCACCAAGTAAAAATCTTTAGCCAGACTGAAGCAAGAGCATAGCTGAGCAATACTCTTGCAATTCTCACCTGTATTTTTCATTGACAGTTTAGCAAGCATTTAGCCTGAAGAAGGAAAGTAAAATGAATGATCTGGTTTGTGGGAAGAGCCAAAGGGGTCTGACTTCAGCATTTCCAATATAAGAAGAAGTAATTCAAGAAATAATTCAGTGCTGCTGGCTTCCTTGCTTTGTACCGCCCTTTCCAGATACTGTGATTAGAAACAGTATTTGGCCATCAGGACTGTGGCATTTAAGTATATATTACTCTGGGAAAATTACATTGATATGAAAAACTGATGCATGGGTTTTCTTCTGCCAATAGTGTTTGCTCTTTCTGTCCTTCTGTCAAACATCTCTAGCTCGTTTAAGTTCAGTGTACAGATAATTAATAGCTGCTACTACCAGCATCTTCCTTCTTCAAGTCCAGCCTTTCTCCCTCAAATGTAAGACTTTTTTGTATCTTTTTTTATTTATTATTGCTGTACTAATAACTTATCTTAACTCAAACTTTCCTTTTACTTCCTGTTACTTTAAAATTACCCTCAAGAACCTGAAAGTGAAGTTTGGTTGAATTAAGCCAGCCTGGGTTAAAGAATGAGGGCTTTCCTTGTCTTCTCTGAACAATCCCCTGGAGTTAACCATGGCGCGAGCTGGGACGTGCACTGCCTTTCTGTTAGCAAAAGATGTGAAACCCTCTGGTAGGACATTAAATCAGCCAGTCAGAAACCACTGAAGCAATGCAGGTGGATTGTGGATTGAACACCCACTGTTGTTTTGCACTGATGAATTCCTGATATTTAAGAAAGAAATTCCAATCATCCATTAATTAAAACATGAGGAAAAACAAAATTAGTCTGAATAATCAGAAAATGCATCCCTTCCCAGTGTCCTAACTTTAGAATTACCTGTATGAGCATTACTGCAGACTCCTCAGCAGCTAAAGCAAAGTAATTCAGAATTAGATAATCGTCAACAAAGCCTTAATGCCTAAATGCAAAGCCAGGGCAGCTCCACCCTTAGCACCAAGCCAGGGCAGGAGCCCACCCCAACACATTCTGTCCGTGACTGCACACAGCTCTGATCTAGTATGAAGGACCTTGAGATAAATATATATATATATATATATATGCACGCACACATGTATATGAAAAACACAGTTTACATTCAAACTTGAGCCCTGATTTGGACACATGTTTTAATTAGCAAAGCCAAAGTGTGTATTGCTCCTGCTTCTTGAAGATACATATTTTAAATTGCTGACAGATGGTTATGGTAATATGGAAGCCACAATTTTTGAATTTTTGAAAATTAGAACTTATGAATTCCAAAATGCTCTGGAGATATGAAGCTATCATGTCGGCCTATGTTATTCCAATTAATTGCAATCAATTGCTAATTGAGAGCTATTTTAGGACTTGCCATTACTCTGAACATAATGTAGAATAATTTATGTGTTCCCCTTTACCCCCACCACAAATGACATCAGTGCAAAGAAATCTCAGGAAACGGAGTGAAGAAGAGTAACAGGAGCCTGATTCCTGATTTTCTTCTGCCTCTTTGGCAGGTACAACAAAATTAGGAGATGAAGATTTAAAAAATGTATGAGACAAGTACTGAGACAAGGAATCTGTTACTTGTTAGGGCTCTGCCTCTAAAATTTTCCAAAATGGCAGCTCTGAGTAAATACATTTGCTTGGATTTCCAGACAGTATAAATGTCTCATTTGTTGAAACTAATGTCTTCAGAGAACATTGCACCTCAAATCTGAGCAATAGTGGTGAAAAAGTGTCCAAGGCAGATGGCAAAATGGAGCCCAGTTTGTATATTATACTATGGGAATGAGTTGTCTAAAGGCGCATCATAGACTCTGGAGGGGAACTGGAAAATTTGATTTTACAGGCACAAAAAAGGCAAGCTTAAAACAAACCTAAATCAACAGGTTTGCAATGATATCACTTGCATAGGGCCCAGCAGCGCCCACCTCGCTGCAAGGCGGGGAGGAGGATGGGTGCTTTGCAGCAGGGTTGCAGGCAGAAGGGACAGCTGCTATAAGCAACATACATGTTATTAACCAGTTAGAGATTTCCAAATGTAAAGATGAAACAAGGCCTGGGAGCTGAGAGATGCTCTGGTTTAATGATGGCAGCAGGAGAGATGCACCTACAAATATGTGCACAATGCTCCAAATGAGAGGACAAAGGAGTGTGCTCCCAGCAGCCCGGTCCAAAGCCACCACCTTGAAACCTGCACTCAATCTTTGTTCATATTTTAAAAACAAGTGCATACGCTCATGGGGAAAGGAAGCAGTGTTTGGAATTAGTTTACTGGGCGGCACAGAGGTGTGGTTTGTGTCTTTAGCTTGGCTGGCTTTACAACAAAGGCCCCCAGATTCTGGCAGAGTTATTTTGACATAAAAATCAAATGACCTAAATAACTGTACAGTGTTGAGCAATAGGCTTGATGCTTACTGCAAAAGCTGGTTGAGCAGGCAAATCCAACAGGGATATAACTCTTGGAGGCAAGAGGCATTTACGAGTAAGACCAGTGTGCTCAAAGACAGCAAGTCTGTCATTCAACATCTACATCCAGCTTGACAAGCTATTTCATGATGTCAAGTAGAAAAATCCCCAGGCAAAGAGATAACTAATTCTTAAATGAGGAGCTTCTGCTAACAGTGCTAGTTTCAACCAAGCAGTAAGAGTTTTTTAATCAATCTACAGTTCTGCTGTCTTCTCATTGCATTTTATTATGGTTATAGTTGGAGCAAACTCAGCTCTCCTTTTAAAAGACCAGAATTAAACTTTTTTCTCTTGTTCATTTAATCACATACTCTCTTCCATTTCATTTTCCACCTGGTCCTCATATCTAAACATACACTACATATAAAAATATAGTTCCTTGGATCCTGTCAGTGGCTTCTGTGGACAATTATGCTTGCGATCATAACATGGATAAATTCATCCTCTTTCACCACTCGTTGTTCTGTTTGTGCAGACTCCCTGTTGCTGCAGTTTCCTCTCTCATAATTTACTCTTAGTATCAAGTGATTTGCTATTCTTGGAGTATCCTCCCATTTCCTCTTTGTCTCCAGTGCTGTTCCCAAAAGTCACCCTTTCCATGAACTGGTTACGGAGGCTCCTCGGTCAGGTCTCCCCCTGGACTCTGCAGTCCAGTTTTCTTTGGGGTTATCAACTTCTTGTCTCTTTTCTTTATTAGTCCTTTTCCTTTACAATTCACAGCATGGTGGTTTATGATGCTATAAATTAATAATTCGGCTGTAGTAATAGGCAGTGAGCTGTTACAACTCACAGCTGAAATGATTCAGCTGAAAAAGGGCTTGGGGGTGGTGGTGGTGGTGGTGGAGAGATTCTTTGAATTTAAAGCCAAGGTTACTAAAGGTTAGTTAATACAGCCATGCTGCTCATCCTTGAAGAGCCAGGATGGCCAAACAACTTCCCAGGGAGGAGGGGAGAAGCTGCTGGCTCCTGCCATCTCCGGGGAACCTGTCTCCCAGCCCCAAGAAGGGGAGTCCGGGGCTCCCCCCATCCTAGTACAACTGCTCAGCATGCTGGTAAAACTCAATGCCCGTGTTCTGTGTTGGACACCATCCAAAGGGGGGGATAGAGGGATGCAGGAAACCAGCTCTTTAGCAGGTCTGCCAGTGGTACCTGTGTGCCTGGAGGGGAGTCGCTGCCATTCGGACGTGCTGAAGCTGCCTGTTAAGTCACCTGCACAGGCAACAGGAATGGCTGCAAAAGCAGCATGGAGTTATCAACCTGCAACAAGCTTGTTAGCAGCATTTCTTTTCTGCCTAGTTTAGCCCCATTTGATGGTGTTCCCCCCGAGCCTGGATGGCACTGGCAAAGCTGAGAGGAACAGCTGCTTTCTGGATGGTGAACTGTGACATGATGTATATCGTTATTACAGAGTGAGATGAACCATAGCTTGTGCACCTGGACCAGGCGGCAGTGAGAGGGTAGAAGACCAGCTAAGCAGCCAGAAATGGTTCTCCTACTGAGAGATTCAACTGAAGAAGCTGCTTATTGAAAACAATTATTTTGGAAATCACTTTCTTCTTCCCTGCTTAAACCCATTACTAAGCTCCTAATTACTATGATACAATTTCCTTCTTATCCTGGACTTGTTTTAAACAACCTAAGTCCTTCACTTATCATTTAATGTCGAGCAAAACGGCCACGCATACCCCATGTGGGAACACCAGCTGCACAGCCAGGAGCTGCCTGGTGGCTGCTGCACCTCTGAACCAAACAGGCTGCACACTGGGTGGTTTTCACCAGCTGACACAAAGCACCATTCCCTCATCCTAAGGCTGCATCCCTGAAGGAAGTCACAAATTACTTCCCTAGTTACCAGGAATTAATGTTGCAACAGCAGCACAGTTGCCTGCAATACCCAGCCAGCGGTGTTCGCAATGCATTCCCTGCTCATCTGTCATTCAGCATCACAGTGGTGTTACACTCTGACAACAGGCACTAACAAATAACACACATTCTTTGCTGTAGCGGTGCATTTTCAATAGCATTGAACCAAGCTTCATTTTTCGTAAATGGCTTCTCAAGAGCAACATCATGCAGTGCTGGCACACTAGGCAATAGAGCACCTGCACGGGGCAGTGGTCCAGCCTGGGGCCGTGCCACAGGCAGTGGCATGGGTGGGGGTGGTGACTTGTCACCTGCCCCGAGCTTGTCCTGCTGCTCAGCCCTGCACTGCCCAGCACTGCTGGATCCTGCTCCCCACCAGCATCGAGGCAAACACCGTGGCTACAAGGACAATCAGAAAGCGAGGGGCTGCTAGATAAGGGAGCAGCTCTGGAGGGCTGCTGTTTATTAATTATTTGGAGCATGACCATGGCAGCTGCTGCCAGAACAAAGGAAGGAAGTCTGAATCCACAGGCAGGGGCATGGATGGTACCGGAGCTCTGCATCGGGGCTGCAGCGTTTCTGGGAGTATCAGATATCCCTTTCCATAGGGGCAGATGCTTGTTTCTCATGAGCTATTTAAGACACTCTCTGAAAGTTTTCTTTTTTTTTTTTTTCTTCTGTCTGAACCTCATAAAATAGCCTTCTGCTCTATAGAGATAAATTTGGTTTATGTGAGAGAAACATTCCCAGCCACAGTGGACTTTGCCTTAAATCCTGTACCTTGCTATTTAATGTTGCTGTGGCTTAGCTTGGTTTATTTTCTATCTTCTGAGTGGTGAATAGAACTTTAAGAAATGAATGGTTTGGTTTATCAGCTTTAGCATCTAGACCAAAGCACTTTTGCATCAAATAAATGCATGCAGTGGGAGACCCTCCAAATACTTCTTTTTTCCAAACATGTTTTAGCACCAGCTTCAAGACCAATTAAGTTACCCATGCCCAGGCAATCCTAAATACTCTGAGATCACAAGCTCTTTTCTGTGGAGGGCCCCAAGGGAGTGAGGAGGGTGCTGAGCCACAGTAGCAGCCTGGCAGGGACAGCAAACACCACAGCTTGGCTCGTCCTCCCATCACAAGGCAGCTCTATGTAGGTCACACAGACGCTCTCTAGCACAGTGTTAGCATGAATGAAATACCCAGCTATTACTATTTTTGCAATGTATAAAAAATAAATGTAGAAGCCAGCCAAAGCCTTACCTGCCCCATCACTTCTGACTACAAGGAGGGCACTGTGCAGAAGGGGATGTGACCATCAGACTACCAATTGCAGAAAAAGAATCAGTAACATTTGTGAACCTGCTCTTGTGGGAGTAAATCCAAATGAAATCTGGAATGACTGACATTTAGAAATAGAAAACAAAACACAGCACCCATGCCTAGGTGATAGAAGGAATGCACTGGAACACACCAAACCAAATAAATCTCTTACTGGAAAGCGAGGGGTAGATGGGCACAAACGGAGGCTGGCAGGGACATGGCATCCTTTGCTGTCTGCAGCCTTGGGAGCCACCCAACAAACCCGGCAGCAGTGATACCAAACAGCAGCAGCTGCATACATATCCTTTGGAGCAGTTTTTCTACCAGATCCTAAAAGGTTTTTCCCTAAGAAGTCTAGAGGATAATTTGATTTTTTCAAGGTGGGCATGCTGGGTTGTATATAGGTTTGGGGAAAATAAACTAAACTGGTTTTGGTTTACTAATATAGAGCTCCACTCTGCATTCATAAAAGAAGAAAATACTTCACTTCTTTTTTCCTGCTGAATCTAACAGATTATTAGATACTTTCTTCCACGTTTTTCTAAAGGAAGATGCTATAAGTCTTTAGAGACGTTAAAGGAAGATGCTGAAAGTCTTTAGAGATGTTAGTGTTTCCTATTAAACTTTCGCATCAGAATGCAGCAAATCTCAATGACTGAGTACAGTAACCATGGATGAAAAACACATTCACTGGAAATCTCAGAGCATTACAGATGTATTCAAAATAATAAAATGGAAGGATTTTTCTACATGCTGTAATGTGGAAATGCATCAAACATGGAAAAATTTGACTCACTGTCCTTTGACCTAGAAGAAATGTTGAAAATTTAAAGTAAGCTGTCAGCTATCTAAAGACCTGGTCCTAATCCCTCTGGAAATAACATGAGCATTTCTACTGTCTGAAAAAGACTTCAAAAGGGCACATCAGCTGCAGCATCGCAGTGTACATTTGTACTCTTTTACCTTATAGAAACTTATTTCTTTAGAAATCACTACACCTCACAGCTATCCAAAAGCTAATAAGGCAGATTGTGAAAGCAGGCTGAATCTAAAGAAGTCTTCAGAGGAGAGGGGGAAAAAAAAAAAAGAGAGAGAGAGCGTGTTAAATTCAGGATTGGTATGTCAGGCTTCCCAGGCTGGTTTAATAATTACTCCACAACATCGTACCAAGTAGGTTAGTGATGGAGCAGGAGCAAGTCATGGGTAGGAACAACCTGGCTATGGCCACTTGGGTAACTAGTCTGTTTGCATAATGTGACCTACAGATGTTGCAGAGGAAACCTCCATCTGCAGGAAACAAGACACAGACAGGAATATACAACAACCAGGCTCACCATCATCACGTTAAAGTGATGGGAGGGAGGTTTCAGAGAGGCCTGGGAAGAGCAGCGGGTGTTGCCTCCATCTGCTTGAAGTGGTGGAGCTGAGGAGTAACTGAACATGTAATTTATATTTTCTTGATTTCTGTTGTTTGTTTTAGGTTTGAACAGAAGTTCTTGTAATTTGTTTCTGGAGCAATGGAATGCAGTGCTTCCAGCAGGCATTGGAAATCAGCAGTTACAGAAACCTTTTCCACACAGTCTGTGAAACACAGCCCTTCATCCAGCAGCAGCCAAGGCAGACCAATTCCAGCCCAGTTAGTTTTGGATCAAAGCAGGGACCCAGGCTGGTCTCACCCACTCGCACACCAATGGGGCACAACTCATGGGATCTGCAGCAGAACTCAGTGAAACATTCCCACAAAAAGAGAAACACCTGTAACTTCTGCAGGTCCTCAAAGTCATGCTTCTTGACATGGAACCAGATGTGGGGTATCTCCTTTAGCATGGTCTTTCACATGAGTTTCCTTTAGCAATTTTTTCCCCAGAAAAGAAAAGAAAAAAAGTACTTACTAAAATACAGCCAACATCCTACAAACTTCTCACAAACATTTTTCCTTAGCTGCCTGTGGGTCCTGTTTTCTTTTGCTCTCAATCATCACTGTGACTCTTTCCGTAGCGCTCTGTATGCCTGCACCACCCTCCCCACCTGCCGAATTAACAGGTCTTCATTTACCTCCCTGTACATGTATTTTGTCCTGTGATGTCTACACAGAGAGCAACACTTACGGGGGTTTTTTGTAATTAAACCTACGGACCTTACACTGTGAAAAGTAACTATTTAGAAGATAGAAAAGAGGCAGATGGGGATCTGGGATGCCAGAATTCACGCTGAATTGTAGACAGGTTTCCTTGATGCTATTCTGTAATGTCCTAGCACCAAATCACATATACTTTCCAAGAAAATAAAAGTAACTAACACAAATACATTTCTTCAAGGACAAAATCTTTGTTTTGTTGAAAAATTTTGTTCTGATTTTACATTACATTTAAAAGAAAACAATCATTATAAAATCAAAGTTGGAGGGAAAAATGTTTGTCCTGGGTTAATTTTGCATTTAATTTAGAAGTTTCCATTCATGGCAAAATTAAAAAATAGCTGTTTGCGTTGCGATTTTGAGCGATTCCCGCCCCCCCCCCCCCCCCCCCCCAGCTATTCCCACAATTGGAGTGGATAGAAAGAGAAATGTTCTTTCTACAAAGTGGAATTTTGTTTCATCCTGGTTTTGTAGACAACACTCATAATTAAAACAGTCATTAAAGAGGAGAGCATTGGTCACTCCTCCCATTGTGCCTTTCACCAGCTGCGCTGGGCTGTGCCACTCTTTGGGAACATCTGCTTTCGGTTGTGTGCAGCCCCCCAGGAGCCCAGCCAGGAGCCTCTAAGCACAAGCTGGAGATGCAGCAGGGCAGCTGCCTGCCATGCAGGTGCCCTTGGAAGCTGGTGCCGGGCCGGCTCCATGCCGCTCTGCAGCTCTGGTGGGGAGCAGGCACAGGCTGGGGAGACACGTGCCGAGACCCAGAGGCAGCCGCCACGCAATGTCTTGGTCCTTCCAGCAGTTCACAGAGCAACACTTGGAGGTCCTGAACTGCTCTCATGGTCATTAGCTGCTCCACCTCGCTTCAGAGACATCACCCGTGCTCACAGAAGGATGTGTTCCTGCTGCAGCCTGTTGTCTATCTCAACCTACATCATGGGCAACCAGCCCTAAGGAACACAGGCATGCCATCCCCTGCAAACGCATGCTTTCCAAAAACGGCGCTAAGGAAGGTGCCTCGCTGGTGGCAGGAATTCACATCATGTCACTGATCCAGCCAGGACCCAGAGAGGCTGGAGGAAGCATACTGCCAGCAGCTGTCACTGTGAAATGGAACATGGCTTGTTTTGCCTGTTGTGGGGGGATTTCCATGCATCCATCCAGTGTCTCCCAGGCATGAGGAATTTTCCTCCAGCCTCCCGCTCCAGGTCCTCATCTGCTGCTCTAGGAGCAGATTCTGCACTGCAGGGTGTCAAGTGTGTGACAAACCCATTCCCCCCCCAGCAGGATCCTTGTGGGGACAGATCTTGGCTGAGGGATTGCCATGCCCACATATATCGTCTTTCTGAAATACTAGAATGCATGTGACTGCTTAGCTGAAGTGATAAATGGGCATCACTATTACTTCAGCAGATATCATCTACTGCCTTACGGCTGCCACTATAGACAAGTTATTTCAGTTGGAGTTTCAGCAAACACCTTGCAATGTTTTCTAAATATTTTATATTGGAGGAAAACATACTTTTCCACATATGCCTAAAAGATTCAGAATAAAACAGGCACATTATGGGTGTTTTTACATCTTTTTTCACATGTTTACCTCTGGGACTGTGAAAATCATGTCACCTGTTGTTAGTACCTGCAAATGTCATTCATTAACTCACATAGGGTGCTTCTATTTTTTGCTATAGGCACAATACCATTCATTTGACAAGCAGGCTGGGAATAAATGTCACCAGGAGTTTCACGTGCAGCTTGCAACAGCAAAACAAAAAGCACCGACAAAACTCCACCTTGACTAAAGCTGTTCCTTCAGTTGTCATCGTTTGGTTTAGGTGAATAGTTTAGCAGATACAATGAAGATGCCAACTGTGTACTCTTCTGCTTGGTCCCTTTGGAAGTGATTTGCATTTGCATGCTGCCCGTTGGGGTTTCCACAGGGCAAGGGAGACCCTGGCCCCCCCAGGGCTGAGGAAGCCTCCCTGACCACAGCTCTGCCACTGCCAAAGGGGAGAGACTGAACATTTGGAAGTAAGAAACGTTCTGGAGCGGTAAGAACAGCTTTGCTTTGTCCACTGCAGTCCTTTAACACTGGGAAGAAACGCAACTCTCCAGCCAGCTCTCCCCACCTGGACGCGTGCTTGTTTTCTAGGTGCAGTTGAACAGGAGTAAAGCGGTGATATAAACAAAAGAAGGAGAGGTGTAAATGCCATCCCTGCCCCAGGATGAGGAAGAGCTGCTTGCTGGTGTGGGGGCCATCACTCGCCGCCGCAGGCACCAAGAAGGCAGATCAGAGCTCCTAGCCCTGCAGCCAGCTGGGGACCTGCATGCCAGAAATAGAGACTCCCAAACCCCTGCTGACCCTGTGCCGGGCTGTGACCAAGCTGACATTTCACCAAATGTTCCCTTTTTTGCCACGTTTACATCCCCCTCAATTCTGTGTTAGCACAGGAATGTAAATATAAACTCTGCACAGGTGTGCATTGCCTCGGCTGCACATGCAGGATCCGAGGACACAGACCCTTGGCTGGACGATACCCCACAGCACGAGCAGGCGATAACTCAGGGGCCTCAGCACTGCCAGTTTTACTCCGATGCATTTTACACCTTCTAGGTGGAAAAGGAACGTAACTGGGGAGAGGGGAGGAGGCAGTGGCAAACGTGCGGGGCCCATGCAGGTGGCGTGGGGCTCTCACCCCGACCATCAGCACTCTCCTGCTCCAGCCCCACAGACCCCATGAGGTACTACCTGCAAAGGCATTCTCCCACAGAAAATTGAAATCAAAAGCAATTACAAAAGATGGCTTCACGGATGGCATCTGATAATGTCCAAGGAACAATATGACCTCAAAAAGGCCTTTCTTGTTAGGCAGGGCCAGGCCATCACATAGGAAAGCAGGCCATGCTGGAAGGCAAATGCACCAGCTCAGTTTGGTGTAACACAAGGCTCCCTGCCTCCACCTGACTGGGAAGCATACTAAAGCCGTGCAGGCAATTATATAGTAAAAGTCTCCCGAGAAAATAGTGCAGTTTTAGTGAAGCAGAGTCTTCAGCTGCTCTAATCGTACTAATTACTTGAGACATTTACTTTCTCCCTTCCCTCATGCAACCCCCTGGGCCCTTTTCCTTTAAATCAGCTACAGAAACAAAGTAATTTGGTCAAGTAAGAAGCTTATTAACATACCATGCAGCTCCAGGGCACAAGAAAACACAGAAAGACCACCACAAAGACCCACCTGCCTTGATCTCCCGACAGACTGATCAACCCAAACACGGCAGAGAGGCTTTCTCTAGCAGGGAGGGATGAGGGCCTCATCCTGCACTTGAAGGTCTGCAGGACCCAGCTCAGCCTTTTGACACCCTTGCCAGGTTGGCCAACATCCCGCTCCACCTCCCTGGAGCCCACCATTGGGATGACTGATTGCATCCCAGCAATGGTGGGGAGGCTCAGTGCCTGCAGAGACCCCAAAACCAGTACCACACCACCCCCACCCCCCAACTTCCCCAAGTCCATTCTCTCCTTTTTCCTCCATCCCTCAGCAGCCCATGGTTTTTAAAAAAAGCCCCCTCAGCTCTCTTCTTCTCAACTTAATTCCCAGACATAAGGAAGTGGTTTAGAGCTAGTTTTGGGGAGTCATATTCTTCTGAATCCATCACCAATGCCAACACAGGGTTCTGGCTGCTCAGGTCTTGCCTATTGCTTTATTTCAGATTTATCTGGTGAAAACCAAATGCTGCAACCTAGTTCTATTGTTCAAGAAACATAAATTATATTCCAAATGCATGCATGACCTGATGTTCAAGAGGCTTGTTTTAGTGTTTCATGGTCTTTATTTATTGATCAGCCAGGAGATCTAAATCTGGTACTCTGAGCTATCCAAGCCAGGCTGGGAGTTCACAGGAGCACTGGCTCGGCAGCAGGCAGGGGAGCTCGCCAGCAGGCTGCCTCCACAGTAGTGGATGGGCAGGATCTGACTCCCCCGCGCATTGCACCAGCCTCATTCCAGCATCGCTGCTCAGCCAAAAACACAATTAAGGCAAGCAGTGATTCCAGTTTTTAAGTGGTGCAGATGAATAGAAATATGATGGCAAAATTGAAGAAAAATGCCTGAACTATAGAGTCTAAATGTTCCAGCTTGAACTCAATACATTACCATGCAAGAAAAGCTACTGCTTACACTGTTGTCGTCTTCCCTGTGAGCTGCTCAGGCCTGAGTCACCACTGTCCTCCATCCTGACCTGCATCCGGTGGCTTTGCACCCTTGTAAAGTTGCTGTCAGGCAGGCACAAATCCAGCCAAAGGCATCTCCTGCTTCCTAGGGGAAACTGATATCCTGACAGCTTTGCTCTGCAGCCATTAGAAGAAGCTGCAAATCCAGTGAGTAATTTCTAAAGGGAACTGTTAGACCTGAATTAATGTGGAATAATGCACACACATGATGGTGCGCTGCATGCACAGCTCGCCCCAGCTGACAGCCTCAGGCAGGGCTTGAGCTAGGCAGGAGATGTAGACTGGGTCCCAGTGCAGCAGGAGATGCACATGGTGGTCCCAGAACAGAGGTAACAGAAGGAGTAGCAGACCTGCGCAGGGAGCTGGAACTTTCCCCATCGGGGTCTGGGTGCAGTGGGGCTGGCCATCTCCCTTCTGTGCAGAAAGCAGGGAGAAGCTCAGCATCTTTCAGCCAGAAAAAATGCACTGTTTATACTCAAAAAGTTGCAGACTTCCTGGATGTGGGATGCTCATGGCTGGGTATACAGGTTAGCAGGATTTATGCACTCTCTGGGGCTTAATATTAAACTCCATACTCTCAAAGTTCAAACTATTGCCTTCAAAAATAAAACAAATTCACATTCAATGTGGGAGATTAATCTCTAACACAAAATATTTAATTAATACAGTGAAATTTCATTTCATGGGTACTTGCATTTGTGCTGTGATAAGCATTAGTTGAAGATCAGTGTTATCACCAAATACTGCCCAAGACAAAGGAATCATTCATCTATACTGCAGTCAAGCATAACAAATAACTAAGTAGTATTTTGGCACAGCTCTGCAAGTCTGCTGTATTAGTCCTTTACATGAATAATTTACAGCTGAATGTCTCATTGCCATCACCAAATCAGAAGTTATTTGCACTAGTTATGATATCACAGTGACATCTTGACTGAAACAGTTTTCACTTTGCCAGCCTGTGTATTTCATTGAATTTAATGGTTTATCTTATATATTAAGTAAAAATAGAATTAAGACAAATATTACCAGTATCTGGGAAAGATGCACGCATCTTATTATAGTTATTCAAGCTTACTGAGGAGGTGCTTTGGTGCAAAGGGACTGCGCCTCCTCATCCCGTGTGGTTTAGCTGTAATGTGGGGGGACAGAAGGAGCAGACCCAGACACAGCATTCCCGAGGGTAGAGCCGATCGGAAGCAATTTCCTCATTCCAGCCCTGGCCCGGAGGCAAAAGCAGTGACATGCAAGGCCAGGACATGTGTTGCTCCTCTGCCAGTACTCAGCCCTTTGGACCAGCAGTGAGAGCAGATAAAGCACAAAGACCTCATCCAGGCTCCACCAAGTCCTGTCCCCCCACCGGTCTTCTCAGCAGGAACCTAGAAAACTGGTGTGAGCACAGATTTTTCTTGCAGCATTGCCCATAATAGCACACACCCATCAGGATGCTGGGAAGCGCATTTCTAGGGAATCACCACATCTCCAGCATCACTCAAGTCAATCCTTTTTGGTGTCTTGCCTTACAGAATTAACCAGGCCCTTCTGAAAAGATCCTACCAAGCTCAGAGATTCAAGACAAAGCCGTGTTACAAGTCTCCAGGCACTGCTTTGAAAACCTGTAAACCAGAAGTTACTCTGCCTTTTGTAATGAAGCACAGTTGTGGAGGTACTGTTTGACTTGTTTGAGATTGTTCTACAGAATGGATGTCCGGTCCTTAACAAGCAGGAGAGAGGGGCTGTAAGGAGCACAGGCTAATGGCTTGGCCAGCCTAAAAACCATTCCAAGTTTTACTCAGTTTTTAAGATGTGGTTTGATGACCAGCGGATGAGCTGACCTGAGCCACCTTGTCACCATGAAAGGAGCCCCGTCCTCCCAGCACAGGCGCTGGGACTGGCACTACCCTGTGGTAGGCAGTGGGTGCTCAGCGGGGCTGGGGTGGGGAGGACCCCAGGACTCTGCTGGCTCATGGGATGGGGCAGGTTGCTGCTCCGCCACGGCACACACTGCCTCCAGCCAAGTTCCTGCTCATTGCAGGGAGTTTGTTATTTGGAAAGCTTCACAAATCCAAAACCAGTAAAGTCAGATTCTCATTTACACATTAAGCCTTTTTATACCCCTCTTACTGCATACTAGGGCCATAAAATAAGCAGCAAAGTAATTTACTTACGTTTCAAAGCCCCTTTATAGAGCCAAAATGATTTATGGGGCCTCTGTGCACGTGACCAACAGGCCCTTAATTTTTAACAGCTGTAAAAATATGGCACAAACACTATGCATTACTGAGTTTTGGCCTACAAACATATTAAGATAACTCTGCATACATTGCAACTGTTCAAATATTAATCACTGAATAATTTATCCTGTGAATTTATTTTGTTTAAAAAAAAATAATTCAGCAGATACATGTGTCCACTCTAGTGCAAATACATATTTACGATGTGGTTATTGGTCTAATATATGTTTTCTGGTATCCTCATTTCAGGATATACATAATAAGAGTCAAATCTACTGCTAGGAAAAGAACCTGAGGAGGGGCCCAGGGAAAGTTTTATATGCAGGGCTACGCTTGGCAAAATGGTGCTGCCTGCATTCAGGGAGCTCTGGAGATGAGCAGTTGCAGTCTCTTTAAATATCGATGGCTTTGCTGGAACTGTTATGAAAGCACTGGAGAGAGTACTAGAGCTGATGTAAAAACCCCAGCACACGAGGCAGTCTGCAGGACTCCTGGCCAGGCCGCGTGATATGTGCTGCTGCCAGCACCAGTCCCCCTGCGCTCCCAGGACCCTCCTGCTCCATGCATGCAGAAAGCCTCCCTCCCTTCATCAGCATCCATGCAAAAGCAGCGAAGTGGAAATTGAAACAGGGAACAAACGCACATAGAAGTAGCAAGAAGTATTTGCCTCCCAGCATCTTTCAGCCTCTGCACAAGAAGGATGGGAATCTGGTGGCACAAGCACTGCTGGGGTAGGCAGCAGGTCCCAAGCAGTGGCTGCCCTAGTCTCGG
The DNA here is from genome assembly GCF_963210335.1 of Falco punctatus. Classification (NCBI taxonomy): domain Eukaryota; kingdom Metazoa; phylum Chordata; class Aves; order Falconiformes; family Falconidae; genus Falco; species Falco punctatus. The sequence goes on from NC_137588.1 coordinate 64,858,944, forward strand.
CAGAGCCCACAGCCTTTCCACAGGACAACTGCTCTGACACGCTACTCAGCACTTTGCCCCACACACAGTGCAGGGCTGACAGATCTCTTTGGCCAGCATAGCAGCTGCAAGCTCAGCAGACAGCTAGCTCTGGCATCGGGGAGGTCCTCAGCCTTGCTGTGGCTCACTGCTTGATGTAGGGCCATGCCAGGTCTCATCCAGAGATGTTCAACCAACAGCACGTTCACACCACAGAGCCAGACAACTCCCCAGGGTTTTAGGGGAGCACCACTCACACCATAAATGCACTGTTTGCTTCCCATTGACTTAGTCCTCGCTTGGAAACCCCCTGCTTAAAATATTTCAATAGCAGATTGAAGGAAAAGCTGATTGATTTAGGCAATCATTAACATCCTGGGCAGAGCAAAGGCAGCTCGGAGTTTGCGCTGGATAGCAAGCCTACAAGATCCTGTAGCACATCTGAAATGTCATGTAGACAAGCCCAAAGGGACAAATGTTCAGTCTTTTGCTGGAAACAGCTTGTGCAGGCAGCTAAAAGCTGATAACATCCTTATGCTTACCAGATGTATGCTGCCATGTGAGACTGAAAGCACATTCCTTTTAGGATAACAAAATTCATATGAAAAGCAAGTTCTCAGCTCGGGGTGGGCTTCCTCCTCCTCGAATCCCAGCATTGCCCCACTGCCTTACAATTATTAACTGTGTAAGCATGCTTGATAATTGTACGATATGCATACAAGAAGAGTAAAAAGGCAACGTGACTGACATTGCCTCATTAACCTTAACCAGGAGTTGAGTTCAGATGAACAGAAGTACCATGTTCACTGTGAGCAGGCCGAGTACATTACCAAGTCCTCTTACAGTCCACCACTAATAAAAGGTTTAATTAAAGACTGCAGGTTGTGCACTACAACCGCACAATGTGGAGGCAGGTCAGCTCATCCAGCAGAAGGAACAGCTGAAGAGCTTGGCTGGCGTGATGGGCAGGTTATTCTGCCTATTCTCTGCCACTGAGAAGCACCAGCAACATCAGAAAGACTGTAATTCATGCCCTGCATACTGGATCTAGTACAGTCATTTAATGACCCTAAAATGGGTCCCTGTACCACCACGGTATGTCCACTGCAAATTTGCACTGTGATTATACCACTTCAGTAGCTGAAGACTGGCATTTCTAGTGCCGACCTCGTCACCTTGTTGCGTCATGGCTACAGTTGCCTACTCAGCCATGGATTTATACAGGAGAGAAAAACTCTGTCAAATACATCAAATAGGAAAAGCAAGAATTCACACCTCAAAACAGGGCTGCTGCAACAACGCCTGCTTCCCCCGCTTCAACCCATGCTTCCAGACCAAAAGTCAAGGGCAAATCAAGCAGCCGTCTGAAGGCATAAGCATATGTGAGCCACATGCCTGCTCCAAGCCAGCCAGCACTGCCACTCCAGATAGATCTGCTAAAAACTGCCATCTGAATCCTGACCACATCTCTACGTACAATGATGTTTTGAGGCATTCATAGCCAATGGGCAACTTTTAAACAAATCACAGCAGCGTGATTACTGAATTAAAAGCCACCAGGCTCAGCTGTTTCGGCTAATCTGCTCTCTCAACAGTGCATTGCAGCCTACAGTGTGAAGCACTGATTTCTTTGGGGCCTGATACTTCATCTCCCCCTGCCACAGCGCTGCTGCCAGGCACTGCCCATTGCAGTGGGTGAGGAAGGCACCCATGGGTCACATCAGGTCCCCAGGATGAAGGCTGCCCTTGTCTCCCAGCACATCCCCGGTTTGTGGCTGCCGATACCCACTCGTGCTGGGCAGCGCTATCTGCCAGGCCCCGCATCTGCACTCAAACTAAACAAAAACCAGCACAAACTGCCTTCCCTTGCTACCATGGCACCAAAAAACTCACAGTACTATTTATTTCACTTATTTTCATTTCTCAGTTGTGAGTTGGTTAGCAACATTAAGATCTTCATTTGGAGTGAGATTTTTCTCTCTCAGGTTCATGCTGCAATTGACCGAGCATGTTCTTAAAGTCACCCCAATGACTTTTCAGAAGACAACTGAATTGCTTAGGTAATGATGTCATTCTGCAGGAACAGGAGATTTCAGCCATATTCAGACCAAAAGGGTCAAAGCAGAGGTTCCTCACCAGAGAAAATACCCTGGAAGTGGGTCCCGACTTCCCACTAGCAGCCTGCACTGCTTTGAAATTTAAATCAGTTGTGATTTTAGCTGCCAGCATCAGCCCATCTCCAGGAGTGGCTATTAAGAACGGCTTTGTGCTTCTGCAGGCACCACACACAGCTCAGGCAAGACCTTGCTAAGCTCCCCTCTGAAATGCCCAGGAAACAGGAGCTGTACTTCAAGCTACTAAGGAAGTTTACATTTCTAGTAAACTGTGACAGATCCTCCAGCTTCCATCACAGCAATGAGCCTGACATTCTTTTAGGAAATTATAGATGTAATTTAAAACAACTGGGGAATTCCATTAAGTGATTTATTATGCAACTGATGAAACTGCAATTTAACTTCAAAGCCCTAAACAGCATTAAAGAAAGCCTCGTGCTCAAATTAACAGTAAAATATTTGACACTGAAAATTATTGTAACAGCAAATAGTGTTGTTCTCCAATTAGCTGAATGCAATAGATCACCGGATGGGCAAGCATCCCAACAGGCACTCACTGGGATATGCACGTTCAGGTTAACGTATATGGCCTTAAGCGCAGACAGCAGAGCATTAACACATGCAATAAGAGCAGCCCAGATGAGCTGACTGTCCTGCTCCTTCCCAGCCAGCTCTCACCTATTCACAACATTACCCTCTGAGCAAAGATCTAAATATAGCAAGACATCACCTGGCAGGCTGCAGCCTACCCACCCTCCATACCTCACCTCTGCAGCATCACAGGCAGCAGCAAGGTTTTGCAGGAACCAAGGTTGCGAAGAGAAATCACCCTCTTGCAGGAGCTGTGCTGCGCTGCTGCCCGAGACTGCAGCTGCCCAGGCGATTCCTCCCGCATGGAGGAAAATGAAGGGCAGGAGAGAAAGCATCAGTGCTCAGCCAGTGCACGCCTCATTAGTTTACAACTGTCTCTTTCAATAACTAGTGAATAAGATCCTTATTGATCTAATTAGCAGCAAGAGAAGAAAATTCTGCTTTTTTAAAAAATTATTTTTTAAGGGCTGTTGGCAGCCTCCTGGTCACAGCTTAAGAGCTCCATTAGCTACATACAGGTGTGTGTGGGCAGCAGGGAGAGCTGGCCCCAGAGACTAAGCATGTGCATCTTTCACAGCCAGGTGCTCTGAAGAGAGTTCAGCCTTGCACACCACCAAGGGCTTTGAAAAAGCACACCTTGACATGCCCCGAAAGGACAATTCTGAGTGAGATCCATGGGAGCCTGCAAGCTGACTCCTGCAGAAACTGCCTTATTTAACAATAATTGTTAAATTGGCCCTGATTTCGGGCTGTAACTGAGCTGAACGGAACCAGCAGAGGAGACAAGCAGTTATACCCACTCTTGTGTTTCTTCACATTATCCTCAGTAATGCCTAGGGCTGCTCCAATTTAGGCCACCTGGAGCAACCCTCAGCAGAGCCAAGCAGCAGCCCTGAGTGATGGGAGCACACAGAACAGGCAGGGAGCAGCAACCAGAGCTGCTGGGTCCATGCTGCTGCTCCCACCCTGTTCCCTGCCACAGGGATTCCCATCTGGTGGTACCCTGTCCATCAGCCTGTACACATCCAACAAGGGATGTGGAATGGATGAAGAATACCACTGCCTAGAAATCTTTAGCTTGAGAAAAGGATAAATGGAGGCAGGAAGGAAGAAGAAATATGTTGGTAAATGGTATTTATTTATCTTCTGAAAGGAAACAAAGACTTCCCAGGACTGAACAGCTCAATTAAGCAAGCACTTGCTAGAATGACAGATTTACTGCTTGCTCAACAAATACATTTCAAACCAGTCATTAAACTGGAATGAGAGAATTAACTGAGAGATAAGAGCAGCCTTGGATAACCTAAGAGAGGATCTACCACCAGGAGCTGCTGCAGAGTTGGGTCAGACTATTTGTTTTGCAGCTCTTCATCCCTTGGAGAGAAGAATCTCCCTAAGGAAAGGATGCTGCTCCCTGGCCTCTGCTCAGCTGGGCAATCCCAAAGGCCACAAACCTCCAACAAACCACCCCAACCCTGAGCATTCTGTGGGATTCATCACGAAGGATTTTCGGCTAAGGCTTGCACCATCAGGTTCAAGATTCTTCTCCATCTCCTCTTGTGGAAATGCTTTTTCCTAAAAATAATTATAAAAACTTGTTGTTTCCCTTATTGGTTACTGCTTTCACTCGGAGCCTGTGAATGGGGCTGTAATTAAGCATACAGTGCTGTGAACATGCCAAACTGCCACGACAAGCGGTGCACTCCAGTCTTCATTCCTCCAGCTGGATGAGGGGCAGAGCAAAGCCCTGTAACAGCTCTGCAGCTAAATCTTAATAAATATACTGGTAGTTATTTAAACCTCAGAAGTTAGGTGCAAGTCCTTCAGTTTAATAGGATGTGCCAGATTATACACCCCTCTAGCAACAGTAAGAAGTGTACTTTTTTATTAGGGGTATTCTGCTGAACAATGTCCAGCGCCATTGAGGGGATTTTTGATTAAACCAGACAGGGGATTGTCTACATTAGTTAAGGTAAAAGCGTTTCCAGCCAAGCTATCTGGCAAGCAGTTTTTATGTCAGCAAACCAGTAGCAATGGCAGGAATTCAAGATTTGCAGGTGCCCAGACAGCAGCTCAAATCCTCCTAGTACTAAACCTCCATGCAATTACGGCAGACAAATTACCATCCCTTCCTCATTGCCCAGACTTAGAAAGGATTCATGTTTTTTCCATTTCAGGCAGATTTTGAAAGGTGCGAAAGACTGTTGTGTGTAAAACTCCCAGTGATAATCAATGACAGTTGGGTCCTTATCAATCAGTATGTTCTTAAAAAAAATCTTCACTTTTGCGATTAACATAGTTTCTTTGGCTCTCTTCTTGATTAAGAAGAGCCATAGAGAAATGACTATGCATCCTATGGTTACTTTCTAAGGGAGCTCCATAATTACATATTTTAATTAATACCCTTGTTAATTGCAGGGAAACTGGTTTAAGCCTACTTTTTTGGCAAACAAGTTGCATCCGTAGCATGGTTTGAAAGCTTTTCTCCCATAGCCTGGGAAAAAGCACAAATGACCAAGAACATAATTCATGAAAATTTTTCAAATGAAAATTTTTAATTTAACCCAAGAAAATTAGCAATTTATTTCTCACACCCTTGCTCACAAAAGGCTTCTTTTTTTGCAGTGTAACAAATCTACATTTGCAGATTTCTGTGAGGCCACCATGACAACTACCAGAATTCATTCTTCAAAGACATCCTGGCTAAAGCCAAAGACCTACCACCACCACCACGATTACACCACAGAGCATGTTTTAAGCTGGCTTTCAGTTACATGGCACATGGGTCAGACTGGATCCATGTGGATCTGGGACCTGACCAAATACTGTGTTGCATTAACCCAGGGGTTTCTCAGAATTTGGGTTTTAAAGCTGAGCATGGCCAGGACCCCATGTGATGCCACAGCTCCTGCACCTGCAAGAGCCACCCTCTTTTTTTTTTTTTTCCCCCCACTCAGACCATTGCTTTTTCTTCATCTTTCCATCTCTCCTTTCCACAGTCAGCTTTTCTCTTCAGCCTCTTCCTTCAGCCTTCTGATGGGAAAATTGGGGAGCTGTGGCCAGAGCTTTTCCCACAGCCAGCCCTACACTCTCAGGTGCTGACCTAGGGCTGGCAGGCGAGTGCCTGCAACCACAGCTGAACACAGAGCACAGAATCCTCCTCTGGACCACATTATACAGCTCCTTTGTATTGAAATCTGTTGTCACAAATTCTCTGCTCATTTGATGTACTGATTGTACCAGGAGTACCATGAAAGGAACAATTGCACAAAGCCTATCGAGTACCAGAGTGTGGATCAGAAACAGGAGTTTTCCCTGCAATTAGAAACAAAGTAGTGCTATAACTTGCCTTGCAAGAGGGTCATGCATTCAGAAGAAAGGCAAGGAGGGAACCATTTCATTTTTAAAATAGGGGAACATTTCTGTGAGGAAATATAAAATGCTTTCCGTTTTGAAATGTCTTTTTGCCAAGTCTTCCTTTTTTATTTTCAAGTTTTCCTATGTGAAAATTTATATTAAGTCTTGCCTCTCCTCAGTCTCCTTGTTGTACTAGTAAGAATGAGCTGGTACCCACTGCCAGATTCCAAACTGAGGGTTGTCAGTGCTTGGATTTAGGATCCAGTTTGCCCCGCTGGAGAAAGTATGAGTAATGGAACTTGCATTTTAGGCATCCCCAAGACTCAGAGAGGTATTTTTTAAATCCTAAATGAGAAAAGTCAAGCAACCACTGAAGCTACAAGCAACTTTTGATACGAGCTTTCATTTTACCATCAGCCTGCAGGCATTCTCCCCTAATCACACGCCTTTGTCTTGGAAGAGATGGTCAGCAGCAGGGAGCAGGATCACCCTACTTCTCTAGGGCCTGCTGCTGCTCCTCCTTCCTCTCAGTGCTACAAGGGTGGTTGGGGCAGAGTGCACCCATGCAACCACTGAGCCCTCTTCAGGTGCCAGGGCTACTCCCTGCAGTGACAGCTACATCCTGTGGCATCCATGTAAACACTGTACATACCACTCAAAGCCACAGTAAAAAAGCCAAGAGCAATTAAGTAATTCCTTTGATCTGTGCTCTGGTGAGATCCAGAGAGCATAATTACATTCTTGCTTCAAAAAGAGTGAAGAAAAAAAAAAGGCTTTATTTTGATGTTTTAGTGTTTGCTTCTCAGCAATATGTGCTTAAAGGGAACTACAGTAATTTATCTTTCCAGTGCCCGCTTTCTAAGTCTGAAAAAATAGGAATAGCTGCTGTACATTTGCATCTCAATTTCAGCTCAAGCAACTTGACAAGGATTCAGCTAAATGAATCCTCAGTTTGCAAAGAAAGCAGCTGAAGCAAATAAAACCTCCAGGGGTGCTGACCAAAAAAAAAAAAGAAAAAAAAGCATTAAAACCAGGATATCAGGATCTGCTCTTTCACAGCAAGAGAAATCCAGCACTTAGAAGGGCTTCAATGAACTTTGGATCATACTCTATCAGCTCCATCAGGCTTTGGATGGCACACAAAAGGTCAAGTGATCAATTGCAGTCCCCTATGGCTGAAGCCTGCTGGGGCCAAATTTTGATACGGCAAGACCTGCCGTGGAGAGGGTGAGCAGAGCAGAAGACCCTGCCTGACAATTTAGGGTAAAAAGCTGAAGGAGCAGGAGAAGCAAAGGTGAACCTGGCTGCAATTGCTTGGACAGCCCAGGAGCATCCCCACCTCCCACCACCACCCCAGGGGCAGCAGAGGGGAGACACCTAGCTATGGGTCTCACTGATGGACATCTAGGGGCCAGCTAAGCTCCCACCGAGCCCCAAGGTTTTATTCAGAGCAGCTCTCTTGCAAAGTTTCATCTGAGAGCACGAAAAAGGTCTTAATTTTCAATTCACTCAGGAAAAAGTGAGAAATATTGGCCAGCTGCACATTTTATGGGAAAGTTATGAGCACTGATCTTTGAGACCTGAAAAATATGTACCACTTTTGCATAACAATTAACTTTTATGTTTTTCAAGGGGGCTGTTCCCTTTACTGCCTCCTCACTCCAGGCCAAATACTCTCCTGGTCTCATCCGGTAAAGTTCTGCTGCCTCCAGCCATGCTACTGCTATAGCAATTTACCCAACTGTGGCTTTTACCCTTTGTTTTAACCGTGCCTTTGTCTGAAGGTCACACAAGCTCAGGGGAGATGTTTCAAAAGCACAGAGGACTTGGCTGACTCTAATCCCTGGCTTCAAGGGAAGCAGAGGAAGTTAATGCAGCACGCTTTCAAAAACCCTTCCCGGAGTCCACATTATCTTAAAGTGCAGCATGTTGGAGAGGCTAAAAGCAGAGGTGGGGCTGATCCAGCTGCTGCTGTGGGAGCTGACCGGTTTAATTAGTAAGACTGAGCTGAGATAGAAAGCTTTCATCTTTTGATACAGTGAGGAGGACAGAGAAGAGGCAAATGATTTAAAAGGTGCTCGTGCCCTGGGCTAGCTTTCACTGGGTACTGCTCCCTTTTGTTACACAGGTCCTTTTGGTCCAGTGAACATCCACTCACAGTTGTTTGCTTGTTTTATTTGAAAGAGTGGGAGGAAAAACTACTCCCACCTACATGCCTATGGTCGTATTAGAGTCTGGGAGCTGCTGCTCCACCTGATCTCTACTGTTTTTCATCAAGGCTCCCCAAAATTGCCATCTCAGGGACAGCATGGCCAGCAAAGCTGCAAGTGACAGCCATGTTAAGCTGAAGGCTCAGTAGGAAAAAATACAGGTTTTATTCCAGGACAAAACAGCAACAGGCATCACTTCAAAAATCTCCACTTACCACCTGTATATCTAAGTCACATCTGGCATTGCTCCAGCACAGTATCTATACAGCCCACTAAAATGGCACTCACTGTCCCAGCTGGTATTTACAGGTTCAGGCTCTTATTTTCATTTTACAAAGTATAATACGCTCACATAAACTCATCAGTTTTTGAGCTCTTGGCAGCAAAAGCCTGATTACTCTTTACACAGCCCTCATTTCTAAGTATCCACAAGGAAGAGAAGAGTAGGCTACTCATAATCAGCTCACTCCATTGCCTATCTGGATGAAGCACTGTGTATGTTGTAGCAAGATGTCACAGCACAGTTTCCCCTACAGACCACTGCAGATGTACATAAAGCTTTCATGGCAAACCCGTCATACCCAGAACTTCATCAATTTTATATTCTTGTACAACAAAATCCAGAGCACATTTCAGGAAGGAGATTGGTAAGGCTCATAATGTTTACAGTTAGCCCAGGCCATGCAAGAGCTGTATATCAGCATCACCCAAAATTCACCTTCTTGCAGATGGAAGACGACACAGTTTTGCAACAGGCTGGTAGTTCAGTTCAGTCCCAATGAACTTCAGACTTTGATGATGTCGATTAAAAGAACCAACCAAGAGGCTGGCAAACCAAGATACCCAGCATCATCATTCTCTCAGTTGCAATAAAAACCTTTATGTCTGTTGCAAATAGCACAACTCTGATCTTGCTGTACCACTCTGTACTACCCATGCTAACAAGACTAAGCAAAATCTTGCCATTTTTTTAATAGAAAGTAAAACAATCCAAGGATTTAGTTTTACTAAGAAAAGCTTCACACAGGAAAAAAAAAAAGTAGTTATTCCATCAAACCATCTTAGAACAGTTGTTTCTCCAGAGCAAGATGAGGCAAGTGACACAAGAAGTTAGAAATTATTCTTTTCAGACAGCACCTGTATGGCCACTTTTATCTGAGACATGAGGAAGGACAGGCCTTAGACATGCAATATTTTTAGTGAAATATCTCAAGAGTATTTTGAGCTAGAAATGAATACACAAGCTCCTCTCTAGCAACAGATTGCTTTTTAATTCACAGAATGCAAATGCAGATGCTGTTCTTGGCGCTTAACCAAATTATTGCACAACACATTTGTTTCTGGTGTATTTAATACAGTAGCAATAAATGGGAAAATAATACCTGGCATCCACCTGTATTTGCCTGGTTTTGTTATTTCTGCATGGAATATACCATGAAGATACTAAACTGAAGGCAAATGCCAACCCTGCAGAGATCTCAGGCTGCCTACCCTGACAAATAATAAATATGGAGGAAATTTAACAAGTATTTCCATGATGTCCAAGCCTTCCAGCACTATCATCATCTTAGGGGTCATTTTGTATAATGAGGTTACTCAATATAAACACCGTCTGGCTTCTGTGACTCAGCTAGGAAACAAAACAGTTAAGTTAAAAATGCTATCAGAGCCAGCAATTCCAAGTCTCTTCCACTTCAAAATATTTTGGCTCAGGATCAACAGCAAGACAATTAATCTGCATGAACACCACACAGAGCCTATTCTCTGCAATTCAGTTCTGACACGTATTACAAACACGTGTTTTGGATCAATAGGGTTGACTCCAACAGCCAAGTTACAGCTCTGCGCAAGCCCTGTGCCCAGAACTACCCAGGGAGGAGACCCTCTCACCCCTGCTTTCTATGAACTAGGAATGTCTGTTGCTGTCAAATGAGAAAGTCTGGGAGAAAAAACACCACCAGAAAATCCACATCTTTACTTTTCCAGAAAGACTCCAACAAAAAACAGTACACACTTGAAAGTGAGAAATCATAAGCAGGGGATAGTATACGGCCTCTTAACAACAAGTAAGGGGAAATGCTGTCATTTTTCCTGATGCTTTCTCCTTCTCTTCCTACCCGTTTCCACCAACGCAGCTCACCATATCCCCACAAAAGTGAGGAGCACTCAGAAACCTACCTGGGGCAGCCTGGCCCCTCCGGCAGTGATCCAGATGGCACGGTGGGGAAAGGCATCTCCTTCCCAAGGAGGTCTGGGCAGCTGACACTTTAGCTCTCCTCTTTTCAAAGAGTGAAAACCTCTATATTTCCTTAAATTTCAAACCAGTTAAGTGTATCAGGTTTTAAAGTACAAAGGTAGCCTTAATAAAGCTGTGAGTAACATTTTCCCCCTCAAAATAAGCCCATTTTCTCCTCTACAGGTTTCAGCCAGCCATCTTCATCAGCAGAAACTTCCCTTGTAGAATGATTTTGAAACACTAGGGATTTCTGACATGCTATCACCTCACACAAATTACATCTTATCAAAGAAGCACTGAAGTACATAATACAATTACTCAAAGAACAATTTACTGGTGCCAGAGACAGTATTTTACATATGCCTCTGAATTTACCATTTAAGACTAAATACTGTCAATGAGTACTGACATGATACGCTTTCCTTCTATTGTTTTTCTTCCCACCTCCTACTTCTTTTAGCCACCGAGTCACACACTAACATATAGTTGCAATTAATGTGGGCTAAGTAGCTTCTAGAGAGATGATTGTCCAAACAGGAGCCAGGGCAGCAGTTGCAGAGCCACTGCCCTCCCAAACGAGGGTGTGCTTCCTCAGTACACACAGAGGACAGTACAGCAGGGTCCATACACTAGATTTCACTGTCTCTCACCTTTAACCAACCCAGAGCGGTAACTTAAATATATAACATACCATATAACATTATAAGTTACTACATATATGCACACATATAATAAACCCCCACCTTTTCACAGGCACTCATTTAGAGGGTTTTGCTCTGAGGACAACACCGGGGCAAGGCCTGCATCGTGGTTTACCAATTTCATGTCAAGTGAGTTGGGTACCGCTGCACAGAACAGCAGCTGCCTTCCTTGCATGCATGCTGAGAGCTCACAGCAGGCAGTCTTACCGTTACACAGTGAAATAAAGAAAAAAACCCAACCCACACTATTTTCAGCTACTGGAAACCTTGGTAGAGCCGTGATCTCAACACAGCTCCTCCTGCACAGGATGGTGACCACACTCACAGGAGCAAGAACATCTGAGCTCCCTGATACTGAAGGGGAAAACACCATAGCTTTTGCAAGAATAAAGCCCAGAATAGACCCCAACCCTGTATCACACATGATACCATCAGCACCAAGGATGCAGCCAACAGGGCTCAATTAATTTAACAAGGATCTTGCTCCTGACCTCCTCTTCTGGGGGGCAAAGCAGGCACAAGCCCATGTAACACAGGAGTATGGACACAGCAGGGCTGCCCAGCAGCCACAGGTGGATTTGGATCACAAGCAGCACATAGAAGACTGCAGTCACAGGCATCCAGATGCTAACTGTACCTTTTAGGTAAAGGGGAAAAAAATGGGTCAATACAGCAGGGTGAGAGGTAACAGAACAGCATAGAGGGGACATCCTTGCAATGGCACCAGCAGAAAAATCACAAGGTTCTTTTAAACCATTCACATGATATGACATGTATTTTATTTATGTATATGTATACACTAACAGCTGTAGAATAGCCATATATTCTGCATCACTTCAAAACAAAGACCATGTGTTGCTTGCATTCACCAAATCAACCTGACCTTTTGAATCTGAGATCCATTCCATAACCAGGACCCTGGGAACTGTATCTACCTTATTTCAGGTGACAACATGACACCAGATCCCTGGCCTGAAAATGGGCTGGCAGGCATATGCTACTCTGTGTAACCACAGCTCTCATTGTACAGTTCAGGACAGGCAACCTCACCTCCTACATCTTATCTGTTGCTTAATCATAAACATCATGTCTAGATTTTTATCTATTTCTCCAGACTTATATACATACAGTAAAATTATTTACCTTGAAAGGATGTTGTGTAGACCAGTAAGCAAATATTCGATGACTGCTATCTGAACCTTAAACATTACTAATAATTGATTTTTCAAGCCGATATCTTTAAGTCCCATGGAACCAGATTCTTAGCAGAGATGAATCAGTTTATTTCTGCAGAAATCAACGAAGTTAAACTAATTTACACAGTTGCTAATGCCATCCAGATTCCTGAACAATAAAGTCTGTTCTTTCCTCTATTTAAACAAAAATGCATTACTTGTTTAATAAGAAAAAAAAGCCATGCTGTAATAGCTACTGAGCTTTTTTCCTGAAAGAGATCCTGCTTTTTTTAAGCCAACAAACCAAAATTGTTTTCTGACTTTTCTGCTTTATATAATATCAACTACACTTGACACAACCTTAATGAAATCAGTGACAGAGAGACAAAAATGCATCCTACTTCGGTCTCTAATGGATTTTCCTCTGTTCTCAGAAATTCCCACTTATGTCTTTGAATTAACAAAAACTATTACTGAAATGTTACAGTATTATTTCTACTGCACAGAGAGAAGTATTCTACCTAACAGCATGCAGCAGCAGAATTAAATGAAAGCAGTCCTGTAAACACAACACGTGGAGCAGCCCCAGGTCCTCTGTGACAGGTTGCTGCAGGGGGTTAGGGCACAGTAATACATGAAGATTTACTTTTTGTCAAGCAGTCCCTTTTCTAACTATTTTGTGGACTCAGAGGTGGCAGCCTCAGCTAAAGGAATCTCTTCTGTAAGGACTGCATTGGGTTAGCCAACACATCTGAGGTTCTGCAAGGAGAGTCTGACAAAGACCATTTCACGTCACTAACTAAATCTAACTAATCCTCCCAAATTTTGTGGCCCCAGGAGGTCTACCGCACAAATATTTCTTGCCTATTTTCCTAGCCTGAATTGCAAATACTGACAGTGTGATTTAAGAGGACAAATGCCAAGTGTTATATCACTCATGATGAACTAGCGCACATCCTGACAGAAGATATTAATTTAAGAAAAATATCAGAGCCTAGACAGGCAAGTTAGCTGCAGTCAAAGATCACTGTTTGGCCTTCCTGGCAGCTGTGGTTTATGCTCTTAGCTGTCACAACCCAGTTGGTCCCCAGCTCACAGTTGGTGAGACTCCCCAGTTCAACTATAAATGTTTGGCAGCATTAGGATCTGCTCTATCCAACAGCAACACCTGCTCATCCTTGTGGGACACAAAACCAACCCTGTCCAAGCATTACACTGAACTCTACACCTGTATTAACCTGATTCTCCATTTCCTGAAAACTTATTTCCTTCCCACTTTCAATATTTTATAGAAATGCTGATGCATTATACCATAAATATTTAATTACAGGTAGCTAACAAAAACACTGAAGTTAATAAAAATCTCAAGGTATAGCATGCAAAATACAGCAAGGAACATTTTTACATGTAAGTTTAAAAAAAAAGCAACATATACTCTGGGCAAAATGTTTCATGCCTGCTTAACTAAATTCATTCAGGTTAATTAAAGCCTTCTCAAACAGTTTTTTGTTTCGTATTTGTCATAGAACAAATTGCAAAGCATGCTCCTCCACTGCTACGTATTCAGCAATTATACATGATTTTGTTAACTGTTTTGTTTCATACATCAGATTTTGTTTAGTCTTTCTGAACTCTTGTAAAATACAAGAGAGAATGTAAGTGTTTCAATTTATATCTTTCCGAAGCTGAGAGGTCTTGGTTTAAAAGAAAAAACATTAAGTACAAAATTTTAAGTTCATTGAGAGACCAGAGCACTTCTCCAAGGAAAAATCTGCCTTTTTCTTGTGGGACTGATGGCTGCCAGGAATCATTGCAGAAGAGCAGGCACCAGCTGTAAAGACAACCATTTTAATTCATGCATTTGTAAAACTCAATTAAAAAAGGGATTTAGGCATATAAAACAAGTAGATAAAATTCCATATTTCAGCACATGGAAGAGTCTCCAACAGAAATTATTCCCTGTGAATAGCCAACTCCACAGTTGCCTTTGGGAAAGATCAGAGCTTGCATCTGCCTCCAAAGCACTGGAGGCTCCAAAGCGCCATCAGCGCTTCTGCTCCAGAAGCCTCTGTATTTCTCCCCATCATTAACAGAATTATTTGTTTTCCTCTAAGGTGTTTTGGTCAGTGGCATTTTCTTTAAAACTTAAGTTTATCCCAACAGTTATGGAAATTCAGTCAGTGTTTACTAGTAGAAGAACTCAGAAGAAACCAGACCTAGAACAACAGTTACACTGACTTACAACTGAACTTAGTGAAATTCAGAAGTTTGGTTACAAGCATAAAACGTGGAAAATAAGTTAGGTTGTACAACCTTGCTTTCATGATGATACCACAGGTTTTCTAATCCTTTGACTGTCAAATGGAGCAATCTCGTTATGCTTATCAGGACAAATTTAATTGTCTCATCAGGAACCTGGTTCTGAACATCACCAAGACTGTTCAGGAATGAAGTCCAAATTGTTAAAGACCTGGCCCTGCAGGAGGGATTTCCCCTTAGTAACCTCACTGCACCGTGATGGATTGCTTTCCACACACACACAGAGCCCAACATTCCTCAAGGCCCATTGACTTCAGTGCTCTTTGGATAAAGCCCCAGCTGAAGAAAAGCGTTAAGGCCAGCCTCATTGTTCTATAGCATAGCATAAAGTCTTAGTGAAACAAGGTATCAGGGCCAAGAGGGAGCCTCAGCTCTCCCCTGCCACATTTAAAAATACTGTAATGAACCTTTCGCAGACACCTGAGCCTGGCACAGGACAAGAGACACAAACCTACATTTTTTTATTTCACAGTTTAGAACCATTCTTTCTGAACTTCTTATTGTGGGAAAGAGTAATTAAGCATTTGCAGTAAAGGCTATAGGGGGGTGGAGATGAGGATTTTGTCACAGTCAATCACATATACGTTACCTCCACTCAGGAAATGGAAGCTTTACACAGAGTTTCAACTCTGCAGTGGGCTACAGTACAAGTTAATAACAATGGCTCATAAGATGTGGTGCTACATATTACTCATGATCTTTAAACTGCTATCATAATATGAGGCAATTATCAACACACATAGAACCAGAATAATTAGCACATCATTACTAATAAAACAGGGTCATCAAAAGATACAAGATAATTACATTACATAACCATACAGCTGAAAAGTCACAGAAATATATGGAAAATTAGTTAAGACCAAGAAATTATTAGGCTGACTGGAGCTACAATGATGTAATTGCAGTAAAACAAAGCAAATGTCACCATCCTTCCTTGGAGGCAGCAGGAAAGTCACTATCTGTAATTGGACTCTGCGCTGGGGAAGAAGTGGCCCGTGATCTCCATTATCCACTCTCAGCACAATCTGCTTCTCTCAGACCCCATCATGCAGTAAATGCACATGGAAAAGTGAATTGATGAGGAAATTAATAATTACCAGCTTCTAAGCTAATTCCCTGAACATGCAATTATTTCACCCTGAAATGCTCCTGAGCAATCAAAGACAAGACTAAGAACAAAACAGTTAGCAAAAATTGTGTAATCAAATAACTATTTATACTGTAATCAGCACTGGAAGAAACATGTATGCCGGACTAGACAGGTAGTAGTAACTTCAGTGCTACAGAGAGCAACAGGCACATAAGCCTGGCTACAGTGACACACACCCAGGTCACTTATTCCTGCTCTTATACATTCACTCCTCCACACAGGCTTGTGCCCGCATCCAATTTGTTTTGCTCATTAGGGAGCAGCAAAGCGTAGCCAGCGGGAGCCAGGCTGGTATCAGCTGTCATCACAGCAGCAATCCTTCCTGCCCAGTGTTGCAATCTTAAGATATGCTTCACTGAAGCTCCTTCAGAAAGGCAACTCCGCAAAACAAGGTGATAAATCACTCCTGAGTGCAGGAACTGAGAGCGACAGGTGGATGGACTTTCCTGCATCCCTCACTGTACCCACTTGACATCAGCTCCTGGGGAGCGAGTGGATGCTGCTGGGTGCCCGTGGCTGGCAGGCAGCTCAATGAGCTCACCAAGGATGCTCAGCATGATCCTTAGCTCCTGACTGCCTGCACTCCCCAGCACACCCTCCCTGCATTAGCAAACTCCAGCTCAGAGCCAGTTCTCCACATCCCGCCCCACTGCCCAGGATGAAACAAGTCAAGGGTCTGCATCCAAAGATATCTGGTATCCACCAAAAGTTTAGGTTTGGCTTCAAGCTTTGCTCCCTTCTGTCATGGGCAACCAGCATAGTCCAAGCAAAGAAGCATCTATACACCCTGCACACAGCTACACTGCTCTTGGGATGATGCCAAATAAGAGGCACAGAGAGGCTGATACACAGTGCCCAGTCCTGGGAGCTGCCTCCCAGCCCAGTGCAACAGCCAGAGCTCAAGGGGCCAGTCCAAATTCCTTCAAAATCAGCATCTCTCCACTGGCTTGAGTGGATGGTGAATTCAGACCCTAAAATTGCACCCCAAATAACATAGAGCACCCAAAAGGATAAATATTTACTGATGTGCATTTAAACACTAAGAAAAACTAAACCCCCACTGTTTGTAGGTCTCCAGGGAAAGCAAGAGCACAGCCCAGCTCTCCTTGAAACAAAAGGCACACAAAAAGAATTTGCCTTTAGTATACAGACTTGCATCTGCATTTCCCCCACCTTACAGCAGTTATTGCATTGCCATCTCCCACAACCTTACCAAGCAAGGGTTTGCAGTGAACATTCAATTTTGAAGCAGTTCACAGGCTCATCACCACATTGCTAGTGAGCACACTGAGAGCAGGTTCTCAACACAGCCTCCCATTACTAGTTGCTTAGCTCCTTGTTCTCCGTGCTCAAATATGTGTAAATGGGCCATCTTGGTTTTGCTCCACAAAACTGGAAGAAAAAACAAACCAGTATGTTGGAGGCCCTGGGCAATGCCAATGGGAAGTCTCTCAAATCCCTGGCAACACAGCACACACTGCTGGTAGCAATCACCCAGATATAACTTCAACAAAGCTTTTAAAGTACTTCTGGTTTTACCCATGCAAGTAAAAATATATGTGTATCCACACTTACATGGATGCAAGCAAACACCTCTCTGCAATAAAACAGGTGGGTGGATGAAAGCAGTAAGTGAATGCAGACCACAAATACCTTATCCAACTCTTCTTAAAAGGCTCCTTTATCCGATTATGTTGGCTTGTATAGTCACTTGCATATCTCCTTCTTCCCAGGCTTCCTGATGCAAGCTCCAGATAAGAGTATTCCCCCTGCTCAGAGTGCTCACAGCAGCACATGCCAGCCTCAGGTGCTGTTTGTCATCCCCCTTGACTCCAGGCCCTCCCACTATTTTTTTTTTCCCTTCAGTGAAAAGGGAGATAAAGTGGAGCTGGGAGATGTAGACCAGGCAAGGGGTGGTGCTGACAACTGCCACAGCACGAACCACAGTGGGAGACTTACAAAGCCACTGTATTTTACTCAGCAAAAGCACTCAAATCTGGGAGGAACTGAAGATGTGTTATTGGTGACAAATAAAAATGGAAAAAATAAGAGGCTGGTATATTT